>NC_044549.1:21701556-24101556 GCF_007565055.1 Rhinopithecus roxellana | reverse complement strand
GAGACCTTATTTAAAGTATCATGAATGGTACATCTATGAAAGCTTTACTTTTCATAAAATTACCAATGAACCATGTAAGCCTTGAGGAAAATATAACACATATCTGTAATTCATAACTACTTTATAGCGATTTCTTCTTGTCACTTGATACTGATAATTGAAACTACCTCATTATTTCAGGGAAATTAATTTATGAACATTAGAGAGAACATAAAAATAACTCTCCCACTTTTACACACTATAAATATATTAGATGCCTTTCATATGCAGTGTTTGGACTTTTGCAGTCAATTGAGCAAGGAACTTTTGAGTTGAGCATCAACTCAAATCAAGAGGTGTTCATTAATACACCCTCTGACATCATGGCACTCCACACACAACTCACTCTTACACATATCAGTTTCCTATGCATTATTAGGAATTATGTATGTATGTTTATATAGAGACACAGAGAAAATTATGTGCATTGAAGAACATGCTGATGATTGTTACTATAATTGATAATTAAATGTAATAAAAATAATAAAGAGTTCAGAAAATGATTTGAAAATCTGTTAGAATCTGTTGGGGACTGAGAAAGCAAATGACTTTGTAGGAAGAATAAATAGCCTCAATAAAATCACAAAAACAGATTCAGGAAAAAAATAGCAGAGAAGATTAAAAGATGGAGAAAATGAAAAAAAATCAATTTTCATAATAAAAATATGTAATATTCTTCATTTGATTATCAATACAGTGCCATTTTACAAATAATAAAAATTGAAAATAATCAAATATGTGAAGTAATACAAAAGAAAGGAAAAATAGTGTAATCCTATTTTCTATGGTTAACCACTTTCAACATTTTGGACTACATCTTGGTTGGCCTATACTTTGTTCCCTTTAAAACTGGGATAGTTATTTAATAACAAAAAAAGGCTAATGTGCAGGGAAAAAGCTTAGGATACTGTATTATCCTCCTGAAGCCCACTAGCCATATGCAAGGCAAGCAGGAAAATAAATAAAATAAAATATAAACTAGGAACATAAAATAAAATGCTTGTATTGAAAGCTAGTTTTTGAATGTGTAAATAGATTTTAGAAAGGCTTCTTTTATTTTCATGATATTTTCACAATTTTAACTGCCCTCAAAAGTTATTAAAAATGGTGTGAAGACAAGGGCTAAGTTGGTGGTATGAGAATTCAAAAAACACTGCCTCAGATCTATAGATAAAATTCTAATGTATTTTTTTTTAATTTCATACTTACCCATAAGTATTAGATGATTTAGGAATTACTTTATACTTTATCTCTTAGAATAGTACAAGATTCCTCAATCCTCATTAGATATATTTAAGCAATTATATGGTATTATGCATCATCTAGGGAAAAGTTCTAAATATATGCAAGTTGTAAATATATAGCTCTGCCTAGTAAATAAAATGACAAGCGAATATTAACCCATACAATTTTGTGTACAAGCTCACAGCAGTACACATAGACACAAAAATGCATAAATGCACATTTACTTGCAAATAGGTATTTTTTAGTTCATAGTTTATATATAGTTTTAAACCTTCTTTGTTTACTTTTTCAATTCAACAAATATGAATTTGTGTCAGCGTTTTAAACAAATTTAAACATTTTGGGAAATAAAATAACTTAATTTTTCTAATTCTATTCTAATTAACATCATACATTTTATCTTTTCATGTTATAAGTATTACTAAAATAAAAAACTTTTGCATTGTAATTTTGATTTCTTACATTATAATTTTCCTAAGGTAAATAGAAATAGTTTTTATGTCAAAATGTCAGATTATATTAAGATTTTTGAAATATGACACAAAATTATTATCCAAAAGAAAACAAGTTATAATTCACCCAATATGTACAAGAGTGCAACTCTCTTTCAAGCTTATGAGGAGTGAGTACTATTGTTTCTTAAAAGTTTGCTTATCTGAAAAAAAATTGTAACGTCACTTTAAGTGTTTTTGTAGAATTATTTTATCACAATATTATTTATACTACCTATAAGTTGAAAGAAACTTAAGAGTGTAATAATATAGGTATGGATAAAAAACTTTTAGTGCATATAAAAAATTGAATATTATACACTAATTAAAAATTATATACTTGAAGCATATTAAATGTTAGTAAAATTTCTTACATAAATGGATAAAAGATGATCCATGTCATCATCAGGGGACATTGGGCTATTTATATTTTCTTCCACATTTGCCGTTACATACCATATTTGGAAGGAAATATGTCAATTTCCTCTCGATGTAAGATTATATGATGCTTACTTTTATTTTTGTACTTACTGTATTTTCATGTTTTCTATTCTCATTAAAATCACCTGCAAAAAAGAAGAACAATTCAGGTGTGTTATGCACAAATTATGTTCTATTTATCTTTTTACTTTGGAAGATAATAATAATTTATAAATTTATTCAACATCTGTTTATGATATTTAATTGCAGTCATGAATAGTCATGTGTTTGATTTTAAGTATGTTTAACTTTTGTTTATATATATATATGCACACACACACATATATACACATATATGAACATTTTCTGTGAATTTATCATACAAGTTCACCTTTTTTTCTATTATTTTATGTGTCTTATTTTCAAGTATTTCAGATTGTAGGAAAAGTAGTGATCTTTTTTCATTTCTGTAATTATGGTGTATGCCCTTTAATACTTTGTGCTTTTAAATCCAAATCCGTAACACTGCATAAGTTTTAATATTATTTGTCCTCATATTCATTCCTTCTCTGTGTTTTTCCCAGGAGAATGGGTGGTGGAAGGGGACACAGATCCCTTATATCATTTCTGTGGCTACTGTGTTATCTGGCTTCCTGCTGGCTTTAAAAACCATGTGACACTAGAGATTGCAAAGTGTGAGAAAGAGAAATATCAGGAAATTTATTCACTACTCTCTTGGTATCAAGAGGTATCTCAGCAATAGCTGCCTCTCCTCTCTTTCTAGGTGGATCACTCTGCATTGAATCTAGCTGTTTGGGGGAGAGCTCAGCCCTTATGCCCTAGTAAGACCTCCTCCCTTTGTCCCTCGGGTCTAGGGGTAAAGTTGACTTCATGCTGTTGAAACTTTCTGGATTTCTACTCTGTCTCATAGCATCTCAAATTCTCCATCACTGTAGGATGGAGATCCTGCATTTTATTTGTTCTTGCAATTACTTGAGGTGGTTTCTATTTTTCTGATTAAGCCTAGAATGATACACTGTTGCAGGAATAAGCATGGTGTGGTGTTTTCAAGTATGCCATTTCAGTTAATCCTTACGCATCTGTAAGAATCACAATAGAGATATAAGAAAAATGGAAGCCGAGACAGATTGGCTTCTTTAGGCCACATAATTAACAGGTAACAGACCAATAATTTGAGGTCAGGATCAGGATCATAGTTCCAGAATTCACTACTCAGGTATTGTTTCTTTCTTTCTTTTAATTTTTATTTAAGGTTAGGGGTACATGTGCAGGTTTGTTATAAAGATACACTCACATCATGAGGGTTTGCTGTACAGGTTATTTTGTCACCCAGATACTAAGCACAGTACATGACAGGTATTTTTTCTGTTCCTCTACCCTCAAGTAGGCCCCAGGGTCTGTTGTTCGCTTCTTTGGGTCTGTTTTTCCCATTTATAAGTGGTAACATGCAGTGTTTGGTTTTCCATTTCTGCATTAGTTTGCTTAGGCTAATGGCCTTCACCTCCATCATGTTGCTGCAAAGGACAAGATCTCATTCTTTTTTTATGGCTGCATAGTATTCCATGGTTTCTTTATAAAGTCTACTATTGATGGGCATTTAGGTTGATTTCATGTCTTTGCTATGGTGAATAGCGCTACAATAAAAATATACATACATGTGTTTTTTTGGTAGAATTATTTATATTTGTTTGGGTATATACCAATAATGAGATTTTTGGGTCGAATGGTAGTTCTGTTTTTAGTTATTTGAGGAATCACCACACTGCTTTACACATTCCCACCAGCAATGTATAAGTCTTCTCTTTTCCCTGCAACCTCTCCAGCATCTGTTATTTATGACTTTTTAATAGTAGCCATTCTGACTGATGTGACATGTCTCATTGTGGTTTAATTTGTATTCTCGAATGATTAGTGATGTAGGATATACCATTCTAGACATAGGAACTGTAAAAGATTTCATGACGGAGATGCCAAAAGTAATCACAACAGAAGCAAAAATTAATAAATAAGATCTAATTAAACTAAAAAGCTTCTGCACAGCATAAGAAACTAGTGACAGAGCAAACAATCTACAGAATGTGAGAAAATATTTGCAAAGTATGCATCTGACAAAGGTCTAATGTCCAGAATCTGTAAGGAATAAATTTACAAGCAAAAAACAAACAACCCCATTAAATAGTGGGCAAAGGACATGAACAGACACTTTCCAAAGTAGAAATACATGCAGTCAACAAGCATATGAAAAAGTGCTCAAATGTTACCTAATTGTCTCTATTGGAAATTAAGTATGGTTTAAGGAGCTACATATGGATGCCAAGTTGGCAAGAGGTGTACTTGTGGACTTAACTTTAGGTGTCAATTTGGCTGAATTAAAGAATGCCTAGAATCCTGGGAAAGCATTGGTTGGGGTATGTTTGTGATGGGACTTTCAAAGGAGAGTAGTCTGTGAGTCTGAGTAGACTGGGGGGCAATATCTGCCCTCGATGTTGACAGGCACCATTCAATTGACCAAGGCCCAGAAAGAACAAATACAGAAGACAGATTAGTCTAGATTAGTCTATTTTGAGAGCTAGGACAGACTTCTCTTCTGCTACTTTGCATATAAGAACTCCAAGCTTGCTGAGTTTTGGGTTCCAGGACTTAGAAGTGCTGCAAATGTTTTAAACATCATAGAAGTGAACATGCAGAAGAAAAATGTTAAGAAAATTTCCCTGCCAAATTATTCAATCATAAACAACTTCTGGTCCTTCACACATAGTGCCAATTCACTACACTATGTATGCCGTGTTTACATCATTTCCAATACTGGAGGTGTACATTGTGTAAAGACTTTTAGAGAGTTCTAATTTGCTTTATGTGTTTTGTGCACATTTAAGTCCACAAAAGTGCACTACCACAATGTCAGTTTTGTGTGTAAGCATTGTTTTGGTATATAAAGATGTTGAAACTTCCTCAATAAATTAAGAGAGGACTTTTAAAAAAAAATTATTTTTTTTTTTTACATTTGCAATTTTTAAAAGCAAAACTTTTAGAGCTCTCTGTTTTTTGGTCAATTGTATATGCATGTGTGACCCATTGTGGTTTTTAAATCAGTTTTGCCAAATAAAGTTTTTCATGATTTTCAGGTAACTGTTGTTATAAAACTGGGTACACAAAATCATCAACCATAATTATATGCATTTATACATTTCATTTTTTGACCTTTTCAAGAATATAGTTTGTCTGCTCATAACGGTTAAACTGGTGCAACTGCCATTAGTGTACCTAAGTGTTTATGCTTGTAAAACTGGATTTGTTATTATCACCTAATTTTTTTGTGTAAAGTGACCTATGAAAGGTTCTGCTATGTATTTATATGTTTCTCCAGTAAATCCACTTTCAAAAACATAAAGATATTATTTTAAATTGTTTTTTTCCAAATTATATTTTCAGGATTTTGATCTTTCAGGATTATGATTCTTGGAATTTAGACTGCTGGGATTTTGATCTTTCAGGATTTCAACATTCAGGATTATGGCAATTTTGATTGTGTCTGTCAGCATTATGGCCCAAACTCAAATCGAACCAGATTGTAGAAGTCTTGGGTGTTAGGCTTGAAAATATATAAATAAACCTTTGTTAATATTTTAATTATATATATTTTTAGAAACAATGTTTTGGAGAAAATAATGTTTATAATATTGAACTCCTAAAGCAGACCTAGATTAAGATTATTGCTATTTACCTGGTCATCTGCGGAAGATATTTAACTAGTAAATTCTTAATGCTGAAGGATGTTGCTGACAGAAAAGTTTCGTCCTTTGTGAGTAGTACTTTTCTCTCATTCCATTCACATACAATTTATTTATTGTTATCAGCATTGTCTTAGTTGTTCATGCAAATAATTCCAATAGATCAGACTTCAAACCCCAGCACAATTAGATTGGCTTACAAATGATGAGATTTATGTGGGTGTGTGTACATCTTTTTTTTTTCTTGCTAGCACTTTTACTCAGTGAGTGATTCAGTGGGTGAAGGAATGAGAAAGAGCATTTTTTATTAAAGATTAAGATAACTACATATGAGAAAGAATGAAATGTCACTTAAAACATTTTATTAACAAAATAATGAAAAGAATAGTAAAGGAATAGATAATAAAATGATTACATAAGCAACAATCGGTGAAATCAAATATTTTCACTTCTGATGATTATGTTAGATTCTTCAAAAAGTAAAATGTTAACAATTGAATGAAATTTGTGAGCATATTCATTCCTAATCCATTTTTTAATCGTGTCGAGATATAACCACTTGCTTAGTTTAGATGTTTATAATTCTCACACATATTGTTACATTTTATATGATGTTACAGTTTGCATGAATAATCAACATATAGCATTTTCCCAGTTAATACCCTGTTTAAATGGAATCACGCCAAATGTATGTAGCTTCCTTTAAAATCACATTATGTTCATGAGATAAATCCACGTTGATAGATTGTTTGAACTGCTGTAGAGAAATCCATTTGCTTAGGGACATTTCAGACTTTTGTCATTTCTGTTTCTTTTATAAACAATGTTTCAGTAAATTTTTTTTTTTTTTTTTTTTTTTTTGAGATTGAGTCTCGCTCTGTCATCCAGGCTGGAGTTCACTGGCGTCATCTCGAGCTCACTGAAAGCTCCACCTCCCGGGTAAACGCCATTCTTCTGCCTCAGCCTCCTGAGTAACTGGGACTACAGGCGCCCGCCACCACGCTCAGCTAATTTTTGTTTGTTTGTTTGTTTGTTTTAATTTTAGTAGAGTCGGGGTTTCACCGTGTTAACCAGGATAGTCTCGATCTCCTGACCTTGTGATCTGCCCACCTTGGCCTCCCAAAGTGCGGGGATTACAGGCGTGAGCTACCACGCCCGACCTGTTTCAGTAAATTTAATCATACATATCTGCAGACGTGCATGAGAGTCCCTAGGGCATGTGTCCACAAGTGCAAACTTCTGACCTAAATTTATTTATCTTCAGAGCTGACTGATATTACTGAAGGATTCCAAAGTGGTTATATAACTCTGTTAGGGAAATACACGGAAATTTTCTTTCCCTACCAAATCACCAACTTAGCTTTAGTGGACTTTAATATTTGGTCAATGGGTGACTTGGAAATTGTATTGCATGAATGTTTTAATATCCATTGCTCTGGAAAGTCAAGCATTTTTCAAGTGTTTATTGCCCATTGGTTCATGACCTTCAGGCATGTTTTCTTTCTTTCTTTTTTTTTTTTTTTCTTTCTGACTATTCATCTTTTAATACTTAGTTTCCAGGTGATCTTCATACATTTTGGATAGTAATAATTTTGTCAGTTATAAGTTCCAAACACTGTCTCCAGTCTATGCCTTATTTTATCACATTTTATGATGTCTTTTTATTATAAAGAGTATTTCTATTTTGTTGTCACTATATCTTTCTGTCTTAAACTGTACACATTAATTTTGATGCAGGATTTTTCTCGACCTCTTTGCCAGACTTGCGATGGGGTTGACACATTTACTCCACCCGCTGCGCTCAAACCCTTTCAGGAGGGAACGTGTGCATGAGAGAGTGTGGGATCCAGTCCGTCACTTTGGGCGCTGGCAGAAGCAAGCTCTGCGCAGGCCCCGCGGTGGCGGCTAGGTTGGGGTGCCTGCGACCTCTGAACCCCAGAGGATATGTTACCATGCTCCCTTAGCTCTGCTGTCCGAGGGCAGCGGTGTTATCAGCTTATTGGACGCCCTGCCTCCTCATGTGGGGTGGTTGCCCTCTGCCAGCAAGGGCAAAGGGGCAGTGTGACAGCCTTTTTTGGGTACCCACACTCGGTGGCTCCCGAGCTCTTGTCCAGTGTCCGAGAAGTGTGAGGTCGCCTGGACACTCGAAGGCAGGGAATTTTAAGTAATGGAAATGGCTCTCAGCGGAGAGGTGCTGGAGAGGGCAAGGGAGAGGAAGGTAATCTTCCACTGTTAGTCCAGCCATCTCCAGCTGGCTCTTCTTGGAAATCAAGTTGTCTCTCAGAAGTTAAGCTGTCTGTCCTCCAAAGTTCAGCTGTCTCTCTAAAATCAAGTCACCTCTTTCCTGTCAAGCCTTCTCTCTCTCTCTCTGCCGACTGAGTCTAGGGTCTTCATAGGCAGAGAATCGGGGGTGGACTGGGCTGCAGGTAGTTTTGGAAAAGGCAACATTCCATTGGTAAAAATACGTTATCCAAAAAGAACCAGTTGGGAGAGAGTGGACAAACAGGGATACAAGTTCTCATTTTGGACAGCAGTTTCAGACTTTTCTGATTGAAGGTGGGGTTTCGCCAGGGACCTGCCCTTTTCTGCCTAGAATGTGTCTCGCTCCTGCCTCTATCGATTTCTCTGTACTTGAAACTCTTTTATTTTCTCCGAAATGTTTCGAGGCCTTTCTTCTAGCATGTATCTTTAATTCACCTGAAATCAGTTTTGCGTGTGGTATTAAGTAGGGGTTCAATATTACTTTTTAATATGTGAATACAATAGTCTCAGAATCTTTAAATGAGTATTTTCCTCCAATAATTTAGGATATAACTTAGTTCAAAACCAGGATATTATATATGATTGGGCTTATTTCTGGAATCTCTATTTTGTTCCATCATACAATTTATCTATTATTGTGCATATTTCACACTATTATAAAATAGGTGTATATGACTTGGTACTAGTATAGGAAAAATTCTTAACCTTTTTGCTTTCTATTCCACTAAAGTTTTAGGATCAGCTTGTTAATTTATTTGAGGAAATCCATTAAACTTTATTGGGTTAAACTAAAGACAAAGATTAATTTGAGATGTATAAGCATACTTAAAATATTTACTTTTCACAAGTATAGGATATATTTTTATTCGTGTTTTTTGTGCATATCTTTAAAGAAAGTCAACTTTCTTATTAAAGGTTCTATGCAACATTCTCTAATTTTTGCTTATTGGCAGCTCAGTTGTTGCTGCTTAGCACTGAAAAAAATTACTTTTTCTAAGTACATCTTGTGTAAATAGTATATGGCAACAAAATTATTTTAAGCCACAGCTAATTTTTCTTTTTAATATTTTGATGTATGGATTTTGTCAGTTAAGTTCAATCATTAATTTGTCATTTTACATTTTGGAAATCAAATGGGTTGAATAAAAGCTATTTTACTTTTTCTAAGTACATCTTGTGTAAATAGTATATGGCAACAAAATTATTTTAAGCCACAGCTAATTTTTCTTTTTAATATTTTGATGTATAGATTTTGTCAGTTAAGTTCAATCATTAATTTGTCATTTTACATTTTGGAAATCAAATGGGTTGAATAAAAGCTATTTTATATTATTCATTTTCTGTATGTACAAATAGATCGTTTGTGAAAAGAGTTTTGCTTTATCACTCAAATTTACATATTTCCTTTTATAATTTGTTGTGCATATGATTTAGGTATAATTCTCTCTGAAATTGCCCCTTTAATATAATATTTTTATATTTTACATTTTCTTATATATGCAATCTATGTTCATTTACAGTTTGTTTGACTTTTACTATTGCTTTTCTTATTTTTTCTGTCTCATTGTATTAATCAAGTGTGTTCTAGAAGTTAGTGTTATTAGTGTTTTTAATACCTTTTGTAATCTTTTATTACAGCATTTTTTTTTCTATTGTATGAATTTCCACACTTATCCTATTTTCTATACTCTGCAGTATTGGTTAATTTTCTCAGTTATCTTGTTAATCTCTACGTTTGGATGTCCAGCATTAATATTAGTCCTTTGCTACTTTACAAACATAAAGGGCAGAAAATTTATTTACAAATGCTACTTCATCTTGAGCCCTCAAATTTTAAGGTGTACTGTATTATTATTGAATACTAAGTATTTTCTAAGTTCCATTAATGTTTCATGGAATTATATAGTATATTCTAAGAGTAATTTTGAACTAATTTGTTTCCATGGACACTTAAAAAATATCCATGAACTATTTTAGTCATCTTGTTGTTTTATTTACAGTGTTGCATTGTTAGAAAACATAATCATATACAATTCTAAAATAAAAGCTAATATATGATTCTACCAAATGTTGATGAATACACTCATCATCAAATTTGATTTAAATTTATGTTTTTTGTTTGTTGGTTGGTTGTTGCTATTGCTTTTTGTTGTTATTATAGCATGTAAGAGTGCTATTACATTCCTGGTTATAGAGGAAAACAGTCTGCCTATGATTATCTCTACAAGCAGAAACTTTCTATATGGTGTTTTTCTCTCACTATGTTTCCTTGAATTTCCATTGTGCATATTTCTAAGTAAGAATAATTCACCAAGTAAGAATAATTACTTAGAGTCTGTGATAATAACAATGTAAATTTCTTGCTGAAGGGTTAGTTCACTTTATGTTTTTATTTATATCTGAAGTGATACAATGATTTAATGTAAATATTTCCATAATACCAATTGAAATGCCAGTTGAACTTTTGGGCTTCACAGGGAGGGAAGTGTTACAGAGGAATCTGCATAATATCTAATAATTGCTGAGATGTTCTTTCATTGCCTTTGAGGAGTAATTTCCTAAATTATAGTTAGGTTCAGAATACCTAATGTATCTATGGCATAATTGGGAAAACCTTTTGTTCATCAAATTTAATTATTGGGAAATATATGCAGTTATCAGCACCTTCTTGAAGTTTTGGAGAGGTTTAAAATGAAGCACCATACGTAAAACCAATAAATAGCAATCCCTCCCTTGACAAAAGAAAAGGAAAACAAACCAAAAACACAATCAATTCTTACTTGACTGCCCCTTTTGAAATTTTATGCTGAGAAGTCGGGAAAATGAAATACTATTCTTTGATCTTATTACACTTAGACATGAGGCAAAACAACGAAGTGTATCTTCATTCAAAAAATAGCTCTTTACTCAAGTAAAGACAACTAGACATGGTAGAGCTGATATTGGTGCTAAAATGGAATAGATTCGTTCTATCCAGAATTCTGACTCATGTACAAAGAATACCATGGCATTCTGATTTAGACGTAAATAATGTCAACTGACCAATTCTAAAATTAGATGGTCACGTTCAAATGCACATGAAGAAAGGGCTAGAGAATTAACCCGTGGATGTGAAGAAAATTGAAGATTAAATATATTTACATCTTGTAACTGGTATGCTCATAAAGTGCCAAGTTTGCCTGCCCAGACACACCGTTCCTTCGGGCAATAATGACTTCCTAATTTATGTCAATTGAATCTTAGGAAATAAAATATTATTCTACTTTTATTCTTCAAACCTTTTACAGTAAAATTCTAACTAAGGAGGCTTATTTTCATCTACTCCCTTGCTGCTGTCTAATTTTTTAATGTAATGGGCAAAGGAAAAATATTATATTGTATTTTTGATTGAAAAAACAATGAATTTGGCATTTTCAGATAATAAAGTAAAGCTTTAAATGAGTTGTGTATCTCATTGAGATTAATCAAGCCTTTCCAATATGCACAGCCCAATCAAAGTTCCTCCTTGGTCTAAATAATTTTAATTAAGCAATTCTACCTTCTGCAGCGGTCATTACCACTGGATAATTGACTGAATCAGTAATGAAGCATTCGGCGAATACTAAACAAACAGCAAGGTTAATTATCTGGCAGAGATGTCTGTTATGGAAGTACAGTGCTGGCCTTCCAAGTTTTCTAATCCCCTGCAGCACCTCTTAGTAAATTATAATAATCCTCATTCAAATATATTGTGCAACTGCAATTGCTTTGCACCATGCTGGCTCAGATCAAGTGATCAAGTACCTTATTTAAATATAATGATGGTAAAGTGTGCTTTTAAAATTAGCCTACTTCTGTTGGGCAGCATGTTTACCTTCTATAATTTAATTATTTCTTTGATTTTTAAATTTTGGGATAACTTTCCAAATTCTGCAGGTTGGTACTAGCAGAACTGACAACAAAGATATATTTTGCCTAGAGACACAGTCCAGAAGGTTTATATGATGCAATATATAATCCCACAGCTTATCTGATATTTTTATATTCACTCAGCTATTGTTTTTCCCCTTCTTTCCATCTTGCCAATAAATCTGTTTGTCCTTGGGTACCTGATGAGTTAGATTGTTTTCAAGAAGCACACAGCTGCATTTTGTATTTAGCTGCATTTTATATTTAATTTCATTCACCTGATTTTATGCCTTAAACCTGTTTAATGTTTTCATGTAGCAAAACAGTATTTGAAATATATACCAAAGTGATTCATTTTTAATAGTAAAATGAAACATTAATAAAAATAATGTTAAGCTAAAATGATTTGTTTTTTGACCTACAGAAATATCAAGTATTTCCTTTCTTTTTGTCATATTTAATAAGATTCTCAGCATAATTTTCTGAACTCTTTTTCTAGGTCACAGAATTTTTTAAATATTTTATAAACTCTTATAGATTTTTAAACATTATAATTGGACTTCTATTACATAAATACGTTAAAATCTACCTAAGGAATAATTAAAATTTTACTAAGAAGCTTTTAGAGAGTAATAAAAGCATCTTTCTTTTCCATCTTTTATCTGAATATAAAACTCAAAGCAATGTATGTATCTGATAGAATTGTGGAATAACAGAAAAGTGATGATTAGAAATGATTAGTATGGATTATATTTGAAATATTATCTTGCTTTATTCTTATGAGAATAAACCAAAGTTAATTCACATTCCTAAACACATGGTAAGTCACAATATGTACTAATAATCTACCAATGGTACTAAGTATTTTCACTTACTATGCAAAAGTCAGCATGAACCCTTCAAGGGAACTTCGACTTTTTAATTTCATACATTATAAAAATATTATATCATATATTGTGTAAAAGATAATATATAAAATTACGTAAATTTTTATATAAAATATTATTAAAATACTATAAAATAGAAAAATAATATAAAATATTAACTTCTGCCAGCTGACATCTGTAATTCCAGCACTTTGGGAGGCCGAAGCAGGTAGATCACTTAAGGTCAGGAGTTTGAGGCCAGCCTGTTCAACACAGTGAAACTATGTCTCTACTGAAAATACAAAAAAAAAAAAAAAAAAAAGTCAGGTGTGGTGGCACACACCTGTAATTCCGGTTACTCAGGAGCCTGAGGCAGGAGAATGGCTTGAACCTGGGAGGCAGAGGTTTCGGTGAGCTGAGATAGTGCCACTGTACTTCAGTCTGGGGGACAGAGCAAGACTCTGTCTCAAAAATAAACAAATAAATGAATGAATGAATGAATAAATAAATATTAAACTCGCTTAGTAGTCAAGTAGAAAATATGAATTATATAGATCCAGTTGGCTCTGGTGTTGGCAACATTCTCACTGAGCTATTTTCTCATCTGGAAGCCAAATGCAATAATTTTTTTTTCATAAAAATATAAATGATGCTTATGGCTATGGAATTGTTGGAATCCTTTGATAGTCAAATTGACATGACATAGATTTTTTTTCTTATGGGATTTAAGAATACTCTGGTGCCTCAAACCAAAAATGAATTCAAAACTCCACAAAAAGGTGTTACAATTAGTTTTCTAAATTGGAAATAAAGAAAAATGCTCAGAGCTGCAGTACTGAATTACCATGAAATGTATAGGGAAGATTTTTCACCTGCTGTAAGCTCTCTTTCCAAGCAGAAAACAATTTTCTGTGGCTTTTTATTTTCATTTATTTATTTTTGCCACGGGTCCATCTTTACCCATATAAACGAACAAGAAATCTGATGTAGCATAAAAGAACAACAACATCTTCCAAGATATCTTGTCTGTTTCTCAGCTTTAATTAAAAGTAAAATATGGCAAAAGTCCTGGGGGAATATATGAGCATTTTAGTCATGGGCTAAATCATGTAAGTACAAACAATATTTTAGTTAAATTTATTGAAATGGTTTATACTAATAAGATGAAATATTTCTTAAATTTACATTTTTAATTATTTCTCTAATTTTATAAGATTTTGCTCACTCTTTTTACATACAGGTAGTATCATTAATTGTACTTTATGCATAGTGTTCTTAGTTGTAAGTCATTATCAAATGCCTATTTAATCTTACATAATGATAGTTAATAGCGGTAGTTGACTTCTCATAACCAAGTTCATTCACTGCAGACATTTTCTCAGGAACAGGGGCAGTCTCAAATAAAACATTAATAAGTTTTAAGAAAAAAATATATTTTACAAGGGATTCTCATTATTTTGATAAGAATTAAAATTGACGAAAATAAAAAAACTGACAGCACACAATAGCACATTTTATAAAAACCTAGGGCTGACTTAATTTACCAATTATTTAAAATACATGACCAGTTATTAAAAAATAATTTGTGGCATTATATTTTTCATTTTGATTTTTCTTCCTAAAATAGAACATTTTCATAAATTGAACTCCTTGCATCTTGTTTCTCAAAAAATTATCCCACACAGAAAAATTCATATCAGATGACATATATTTCTGTTTCATGCAATTTATAGAATTTTGAGATAACGTAAATTAACATTAGTAGAAAAATATTTGCAAGACGTGACCTTGGCCATCCATATACATACATTTTTACATAATTAACATAAAATTTGGGAATTAGATATTTTTGCAAATACTTTCTAGAACAATATCTTAAATTTAGTCACCTAGAAAACTAAGCAAAACTTTTGTATAATCACATAAAATTTACTTTAATGATTTAAAATACTAAAGATTTAGGGATATAGGAATTTCAGTTCCATAAATCAAGCTAACAAAATTTGAAGTATATTTTACACTCAAAAAACAATGGAGACAACAGATTTTCATGGTATCCCTCCTGAATAGATCCCCAGCTCCCTCCTGGGGCATGTGGTGCTGTAAGTCTCCTGCAGGGGTTCTTGCTATGAAAAATGCTAAGTGATTCTATCCAGCCAGAAAAAGGGCAAGCTCTAATATCCTCAGAATAACTTCAGGAAAAACAAAGTGCTTAACAATTAGCACTAAAATGGGCAAGGAGGAAAAGATAGAGAATGTCAGAAATAAAAAGACTTCAACACATCTTACTTAGAGGAGTATATTTCTAGATTATCGGTATTAGTCAGAATGTATTTCCCCTTAAAATCATGTATGCTCTTTAAAAGTCTTCATTTTTGTTAGACATTATATGTACTTAAAACATTACTATACTCAACAAAATAAGTATCTGTAAAGCAAAGTGAATAAAAGTGTTAAAAACCATCCAATATTTTTTATCCAAATAGCCAGTAGAAAAGATGAAACAAATATTTTAAATCTGCCTCCTTTGAAAGGGAGTTATCAAGTTAAACAAATCATTTTTGTGAAAATGATGAGATAGTAGCTGAGGGTCTATGTATGCCTTTGCTATATTAATGCATACTATCCTCTGTGGTCCCCAAGTCAGAATTTTAAGATATGTTAAAATTGAACTGATCCATCTATATGAAACTCCCACCACAGGCACACTCACACACACACATTCACACATACATACCACAAAGACTACAAAGACTTTATTATTTCCAAATGGCTTCTTTTTCTCAGTATTTAAAAGTGATATCTATCAGAAAAATAACCCTGGTTTTCATTCAAAAAAATCAAACATCAATAATCCTAGCCAGAGAAAATATACTTACTAGCTTTGTTGATGTTTATAACATTTCTAATAAGAATTAATACCTTTTTACCTCTTGTTTTAAATACAGAAGCAAAAAGCAAACAAACAAAACTTGAAAGATCCCTAAATGCATTATGACACTAAAATAGGTATAATTTATTTCTCCCCATATTCTTTCAGTCTCTGCTCATTTTATAAATATTTGGCCTCTCTTTTAGACTGAATTCAGGAAGAGAAACCCAATCAGTTTTCAGGTTTAATTTCAAAGTTTCACATTAGTCACACTACCTTGCCAAGTTAGTTATGTAAAAGTCTCCCCCACACCCCGAACTGAATGAAAGAAATAAATAGCTCCTAGTAGAAATTATTTTTACGTAACACAAGAAATGCAAAGTAAAAAAAAAAAAGGCTGAGTTCATGTCCTTTGTAGGGACATGGATGCAACTGGAAACCATCATTCTCAGCAAACTATCTCAAGAACAGAAAACCAAACACCACATGTTCTCACTCATAGGTGGGAATTGAACAATGAGATCACTTGGACACAGGAAGGGGCACATCACATACCAGGGCCTGTCGTGGGGTCGGGGGAGGGGGGAGGGATAGCATTAAGATATATACTTAATGTAAATGACGAGTTGCTGGGTGCAGCACACCAACATGGCACATGTATACATATGTAACAAACCTGCACATTGTGCACATGTACCCTAGAACATAAAGTATAATAATAAAAAAAGAAAGTTTCAAAAACAAATGCAACCTCTTACTATTTAAGAAAAAAATATTTATCGTATCTTTTTTTGAATAGTTGTCAAAGCTGCAAGAAAATTTTAATATTCTTTATTATTTATCTGCTGTGCAAAAAAACCTTTATATTTTTCCTTTTTATACATTGTTTCTAGTTCACAAACCATGATAAATTATGCAGTTATAAATATAAAAAAATGGCCGGGCATGGTGGTTCATGCGTGTAATCCCAGCATTTTGGGAGGCTGAGGGGTGGGTGAATCACCTGAGGTTGGGAGTTCGAGACCAGCCTGACCAACATGGAGAAACCCTGTCTCTACTAAAAATACAAAATTAGCCAGGCGTGGTAGTGCGCGCCTGTAATCCCAGCTACTCAGGAGGCTGAGGCAGGAGAATCATTTGAACCAGGGAGGCGGAGGTTGTGTTGAGCTGAGATTGCACTATTGCACACCAGTCTGGGCAACAAGAGTGAAACTCTGTCTCAAAAATAAATAAATATATAAATGTAAAAATCAAAAAATCATATTTTTCTAAATTAGTGGGGAGGATTCATTGATTAGTCATAATTATCACTACACTTTGTCTCTGTTTCGGCTAATCTGGCATTACAGACAGTCCCAATAGTTAAAACTAATATAATTTTGTAAAGCATATGTAATCCAAATCATTTTAATTCAAAAATATGTTTGTGTTACAACATATTTTTTTAACATCTCAGTTGTTAATTCCTAAGTACCTACTATGTACCAATAACTGGCGATAGAGCAATTACAGAAATACCTACTCTCAAACATGCTACCGTGGAGGAAATGCTGACAATTAAGACCAATGTAACAAAGAGACATAAGAAGTGTTTACATTAGAGTATGCTTAGGGGTGCTATGGTTGTATAGAGTGTGGATAATCCAACACAAGTGGGAGGTGAGGAGAAGATAGGAAGTTTTCTTATTGAAGAATTTTATATCTGCCTGAAGTACGAGAAAGCAGAATGTGATCAGAAGGTGTGTAGAGATCATTTCAAGCAACTGTACTATATATGCAATGACACACAGGTGTGAAATAAAAGCCCAAAAGAACATGTTCTCTGAATTGCATGTATGTTGATATGATTGGGACATGTGGAGGACGTAAGGAATATTTTGAATTTGAAAATGAAAAGACATATGGGGTCCAGATCATTAAAATTTCTATAGGTAATCCTAAGGAGTTTGTACTTCATCATAAAGAGTACCATATTCTTCTTTTATTCCACGAGCTCAAGAGACATAGCTGTTTACTGCTCTTGCTTATTTCTGAGTTGAATCATTGTTCTCATTTGTTTTGGAGGGCTTTCAGCACTTCTGATAACTATTGTAAGTAGCTTTCTATTTCAAATTCTCCCTACAGGGCTATTGGTAAGGGCTCTGTTACACTGATTCAGCTTTGACCCATAAAGAGTATTATGGGGAATGCCACTCTGAACATTCTTGTGCATGCTTCCCCATGCACAAATGAAAGAGTTTCCAAGGCTGTAGACACTTGGATTTTGTTGTTCCAATTGACATGTGTTCTAAGCATAAATACCCAATGGATTTTGAAGACAGTACAGAAAATAATGTAATATAAACACTTTCATAATGATTACAGGTTGAAATAATATTTCAGATATGAGTTAAATTAAATACATTATTAAACTTTGTATCTTTTTTTTTTTTTTTGGAAACAGAGTCTTGCTCTATAGCCCAGGCTAGAGTGCAATGGTGCTATCTCGGCTCACTGCAACCTCTGCCTCCCGAGTACAAGCAGTTATCTGCCTCAGCCTCCCCAGTAGCTGGGATTACAGGCACCGGCCACCACGCCTGGCAACTTCTGCATTTTTAGTAGAGACAGAGTTTCACCATCTTGGCCAGGCTGGTTTTGAACTCCTGACCTTGTGATTCACCCCCCTCGGCCTCCCAGAGTGCTGGGATTACAGATGTGAGCCATTGCACCCAGACTATATCCTCTATTTTTTAAATAAGGCTATAGTAAATTTAAATTGTAGTTATCAGGGAATTTAAATATACAGATGAGGATTGAATTATATTCCTATATGACAGAGTTACTCTAAGGTATATGATTAGGGGTCAATTAGCTATACAGGTAGCTTCATCTTTACTAAAAAATGTCAAGTGGTTTTGTAAAGTAGTCGTAACAATTCATACTCTCACCAGCAATTCATAAAACTTCCAATTTGCTCCATATCCTTTCCTAAAGTTAATATTTTCACAGTTTGAACGTTTTTTTAATCCAATGATATGTAAAAGCATTTACCAGGTCCCTGGTGACTTCATGTACGTTGTCAGCTTTGTTAGTTTATATGCTGTTTTTGGCATAGCATTTTCTATTAACATTCAATAATTCTATAAATATTGACAAGTGAATATCCATAGCTCATAGAGCCCTGCAGAGAAGAGATTCTCTATACATTTATAACTTTGATAATATGTGGTCATATTTTTATGCATATATACCTAGTGAATCTCTCGAAGCACTAAACACAAATATTCAAGCAGCCTGAAAATGTAAACAACTTATATTTTATTACCATGTTGTTT
The DNA here is from genome assembly GCF_007565055.1 of Rhinopithecus roxellana. Lineage (NCBI taxonomy): Eukaryota > Metazoa > Chordata > Mammalia > Primates > Cercopithecidae > Rhinopithecus > Rhinopithecus roxellana. The sequence continues at coordinate 24,082,407 of NC_044549.1, read as the reverse complement.
AGATTTGTGCAGTATCAGATTAATATTGGGCCAGATTCTATACTCCAAATAGACATACATATTTAAAAACAAGTCTGATGTTGTTACTTTTTATATTTTTATTTTTTACTTTTTAAGAAGAATGTTAATTCTTTTACTGATACAAATGCAATGAATAAGTTCCTCTCCATTGCCAAAGCTTTAAAACAAAGCTTACATAACGTTACAAAGTTCTATTTCACCTGTCTCAGGGCTTTAGAGACAGGAAGCAGATGTTTGCTGGAGAAAGTGTTTGATAGCAAATCTTCGTTTCAAGATGCTAAATCTCTTATGAGGAAAACAAGGCAATTTGGCTATATTTACAATGGAAAGAAGTGCTTACAATTTAAAGCTATCAGCAAATTATCCTTCACACATATCATAAATTCAATTTATTGAAATTCACCTTGTGATTACTTTCAGGCTTTTATAATCCCAAGTTGAACAGAGCGCTCAAACCAAGGTAGAGTCCATAAAGGAGAAGCAAGTCCAATCACAAATCTTTTGTTCAGAAATCTGAATTCATCTTGCTACTGCATGTAACACTCCATTTCTAGGCATAAGGCACCAGATACTGTTTTTGTTTTCCTTAAGAAAGCATACAAAGGCCGGGCGCGGTGGCTCAAGCCTGTAATCCCAGCACTTTGGGAGGCCGAGACGGGCGGATTACGAGGTCAGGAGATCGAGACCATCCTGGCTAACACGGTGAAACCCCGTCTCTACTAAAAATACAAAAACTAGCCGGGCGAGGTGGCGGGCGCCTGTAGTCCCAGCTACTCGGGAGGCTGAGGCAGGAGAATGGCGTAAACCCGGGAGGCGGAGCTTGCAGTGAGCTGAGATCTGGCCACTGCACTCCAGTCCGGGCGACAGAGCGAGACTCCGCCTCAAAAAAAAAAAAAAAAGAAAAAAGAAAGCATACAAAAGACTGGCAGCAAAAGTGTCATCATGGAATTCTGAAAAAAAAAAAACAAGGTTAATCTCTGCAGGCTTAACTGAAATGTTACCTGTGAGGTAAAGTAAACTGGATAGAGTAAAATATGTGTTTGTGCACACTTGAGCTATGAGAAGAGTGAGTAAATATAAATATTAGAAAAGTTTTTTTTCCTTTTATCTATTCTAATTTGAATGTTAAATATTAAAACATTGAGACTTGATTATGAACATTATTAATTTTACTCATTAGTTCTTGAGTTAGGCTAGATATAAAGAAACAAGATAACTCAAATTACAAATTTAGAATCTTAAAGTGCGAAAAATGCATTGAAACAAACAGTATGTACTTAAATATTATATCTTCAGTATTGTCTATAAAGTATTTGACACTTTTATAAGATGTAAATTGAGCAGTTAAACAAAAGCAAGTGGACTAAATTTAGCATTCAATGTCTCTATAAAAAAGTAATTTTTTGTTTCAGAGCCTCTAAGAAAATTATGCAACAAGAAATAATCACAGTATTCTTAACTAAAATTTTGATTTAATTTTTAGAAACAACCTAATATTTTCATCCACTTACTCTTTTCCTTGAACTTGAACAGCCCTTTCAGGATATAGGTCTTTGCACTCTCATAGCTTGCTGGTTTTGAGTCTGTCATCCACCAGCCTATGAGTTCTCTGTAAAAGAGACTGTGTTAGATTCTCAGCTGACCATTGACACATGCTACAAGCTCAAAAAATAAAATGACAGAATAAATGAATAAAATAAAGAGCTGTAGATATTCATGTATTTAGTGATTTGTATGTTATGTTCAAATTTAAATCTCTGTATATTCTTTTATTTTACTCACATATTTTATATACAAAGTCTTTACTCCTAGTTATGTCAAGAATAGAGAAACTTTTCATAGGACTTAATCTGTCTGCCATGTCTAGAGGCACAATACTGAAGATATTACAAATCTTTTGCTTTCAAAAGTATGAGAAAATAAAGAAACTGAAGGACATCCTGAAGCACAGAACATCTAAGGAAATATATGATGCACTGAAAAGAAGTCAGAAATGATGTGAGGATATTACTCATAGATATGGTAGGAAGAAAATGATGTGATTAGATTGATTAGTGGAGATTTGCTACAGTGCATCCAACACACACACACACACACAAATATGCATGTGGATAAATATTCTCACCATAGTATTGCTCAGTCACAACATATTGTCCCATAATGATGATCAGTGTCCACCATTATAAGGTGTGACCCAAAGTTTCACATACACTTTACTAGAACAATGACAACTCTCATTTCTTTTTTATCTTCCCAAAGTTTAGCTACTAAGGAATGGAAGGAACTTTCAGATAATGTGAATTAAGAAGAGAAGACAAGGAGAAAAAATTTATTTCAAATCCCCAAGTACAATTACAAACACTTGATTTTGATGGATTCTACAATTTTGTCTTTGAATTCATTCTCATACATTTTGATATATTCCAGAATGTTCTAAAATACTGAATAAATAAGAAATGTTCAAAATACTTCACCCAATATATCATTTTTATTCTTAGTTGAAAATGTATATAGTAGTTGAGAAAATTATTTTCTGTAACAATTGGGAGCCATTTTGCAGATGAAGACATGAACTAAAATAAATAAATTAATATTTCAAGTTAGTAATAGAGTGCTACTGAATTATGTGAACTAGAATCTACCATGCCCTGCAAAACTTAATAATATTTTTAAGAGTTGAATATCTGATTCTGCTTATCTTTCAAAGCATCATCTCAGGAAATGAGTAAACTGACAATTTGGACGGCTAATTCAGGCTTTAGAGTAGTTTTCTTTACTAGTGAAAAAAGTATTTCAACAGATCTTATCCACCGTCATCGCTTCCAAAAATTAAATAAATAAAAAAATAAAAATGAACAAATAAAAATGTACTAACATCATATTTTTGGTTAAGAAGAGTAATAGAATTATTGAATGTTCCACAAAAGAAAAATCATGATTCTGATTCTCAAGTTGGACTCAGGAAAAACAAAGTTATATAGCAAGAGGACATAAGTAAAAATTTATTCCTGTGCCAATACAAGCTATTGCACATAAGTTCAACCAGCTCAATTTAGTGAATACGTTTCTCTATGATCAATTTTTTTTAACAAAGTGCTTCATAGTGCCTCAAAAAATATTACTACACTGATTCTAACAGCATATTAAAGTAATCATATACCATAATCGAATGGGATTTATCCCTGGAATGCAGAGAAGTTTTGGCATATTCAAATTAATAAGCATAATATATCACAGCAACAAAGTATGAAATCCTGTGGTCATCTTAATACATGCAGAAAATATATCTCACAAATTTAACATCCTTTCATAAAAAAAATTCAACAAATTAGGTATGAAAGAAATGTATGTCAACTTAATAAAAGTCATATATGACAAGTCCAGAGCTAACATCATACCAAACAACAAAAAGTTGAAAACTTTCTCTCTATGATGAGGAACAATGCAGGGTTGTCCACTCTTGCCTTTCTATTCAACATAGTCCTGGAAGTCTTAGCCAGAGCAATTAAGCAAGAAAAAGAAGTAAAAGGTATCAAAACTGTAAAGAAAGAAGTACAATTATCTCTGTTTGAAGATGACATTTGATATAGTTTAACTGTGTCCCCACCCAAATCTCATCTTGAATTGTAACTCCCACAGTTCCCATGGGATGAACCAAGTGGGAGGTGACTAAAATATGGGGGCAGGTTTTTCCTGCACTGTGCCCGTGATAGTGAATGAGTCTCATGATATCTGATGGTTTTATAATGTGACTTTCTCTGCACAAGCTCTCTGTTTGCCTTCTGCCACGCTTGTAGATGTGACTTGATCTTCCTTGCCTTCTGCCATGATAGCGAGGCTTCCCCAGTCATGTGGAACTGTATCCAATTAAATCCTTTTCTTTTGTAAATTGCCTCATCTCAGGTATGTCTTTATCAGTAGTGTGAAAACAAACTAATACAACATCATTTTGTATGTAGAAAATTTCAAATGCTCCACGAAAATTTGTTAGGATTAACAAATCCTATACATTGCATAATACAAGATTATGCAAAAGCCAATTGCATTTCTGTACACTAATAACAAGCTACCCAATAAAAGAAATTAAGAAAACAATCCCTTTTAGAGTAGCATCAAAAAAAAAAATCAGTAAATTCTATCAAGGGAGTAAAATATTTGTATAATGAAGACAAGAAAACATTGATGAAAGAAATACACAAATAAATGGAAAGATATCCTGTGTTCATGGATTGAAAGAATTAATATGACATTACTATGATCCATTTCAATTATTCATTTTCTATAATCATTCCATACATTGTTACTATTTTAAATATCTGTATTTTAGAGTTAAGATTTCTAAAAAGTTATATACGATAATTTATTTTAATTATTTTTTTTACTTTTTTTATTATGTAGATTCAAATTAATTGATACTATTTTTCTTCTACCTGAATAACTTCTTTTAATTTCTTATAGGACACACCTTGGGTGATTAATTTTTTTTACTTTTTGATTGTTCCCCCTTTTATTTTAAAATACGTTTCTGTAGATATAGAATTCTAAATTGATGGAATTTTTCTTTCAGCATTTTAAATGTTTTAAGTCAGCCTCTTAATGCATGCATGCTTTCTGACAAAAAGGCACTACAATTTTTGTACTTGTTCCTCAATAAGTAAGATTTTTCTCCCCTTGTTTCTTTCTTGATTTTCCCATTGCTTTTGATTTGAATGCAGTTTGACTACTAAATGCCTAGGTATGCATTTTTTATTTTTATCCTGTTTCGTGTTCTCTCAACTTCCTGGATTTACATTTTCTGATATATCATTAATTTTTAACATTATCCATAATTATTTCTTTAAATACTTCCTCTGGTCCATTCTCATTATTCTACCAGAGATATTCAAATTATTATATGCATGTTTCAGCATTTAAATTGTATTACACTTCTTGACAGTCAGTTTTGAGATTTTCATTATGCTTTTTTCTTCTTCTTCTTCTCTTTGTATGTCAGTTAGGAAGGATCTAGTGACCTATTTTCAAGCGCATTGATTCTTTCCTCAACTGAGTCCGGTCTCCACATGTGTCCATCAAAGGCATTCTTTATTTTTATTGCAGGGCTTTTGATTTCTATTTGCTTTAGAATTTTTCTTGTCTAATACCTCTGCTTTCACTGCCCATCTGTTTTTGCATACTTTCTACCTTACCATTAAATCCATTAGCATATTAATTGTAATCATTTTAATTCCTTGTCTGATAATCCAACTTGTGACAGATGAGTTTTGTCCTGATGCTTGCTTTGTCTATTCAAATTATTTTTTCTTAACATTGGGCATGCTTTGTAAATTTTTAGAAAAGTCAGAGGTCATTTATTGAGTATAAAAACTGAGGCAAATATTCCTTTAGTGGGTACTTTGCTAATCTGACTAGGAGTTGGACTGTGTTAATTATTTTCTGTAACTGTAGGTGTCAGATGGTAGAAATTCTGCCTGTGGGGTTTTTGGTTTGGCCCCCATTACCTTTGGGCATCCTGGAGAGCTCCAACCTCGAGTTTGTGTTTTGTGACTTTTTCAAATGTATTTAATAATATCCTGTTATACTGTAGCCCTCTAGGTGTGGCAAGAAGGTGTGGAAATCAATTACTCTATAATATTATAATTAAATATTATCCTGAAAATTGTAACGAATTTTGCATAACATAAAATGTACCATCTTAACCACTTCTAACTGTACAGTTCAGGGGTAATAAATGCATTCATAATGTGCAATCATCAACATCATACCTTTCCATGACTCTTTTTATTTAGTAAAACTAAAACATTAAGCATTCAATTCACATTAAATTTATACCTATTAAACATTAAATTCACATTTCTTCTCTCCCAAACCCCTGGAAACCACAATTTTACTTTTTATTTCTGTGAATTTTGACTACACTAAGTATCTCACAGAAGTGGAATCATACTGTATTTGTCTTTTTGAGACTGGCTTATTTCACAGTATAATGTCCTAAAGATTCATCACTGTTGTAGTATGTGCCAGAATTTTCTTGCTTATCAACTACTGCACAGAGTTGCCAACACTTGCTATTTTCTGTTTTCTGTTCATTTATTTGTTTATAGTAGTCATCCTAATAAGTATTTCGTGGCACCTCAATGTAGTTTTAATTTGTATTTCTCCAATGATTCGTGATGTTAAACCTCTTTTCATGTGCTTACTGGTCATGTGTATAACTTTATTAGAAAACTATCTATTCCAGTTCTTTGCCTATTTTTTAATTGGGATGTTCGTTGTTGCCGCTGTTGAGTTTTAGGGTTTATCTATATATTCTGCATATTAACTCTTCATCAGAAAAACATTTGAAAAATATTTTCTCCTATTCTGTGAGATGCCTTTTTCTGCTAAATTTGCTTTGATAGTCTTCAATGTTCATAAGGGGTATTGTTCTGTGTTTTGGGGTTCCTTTGCTTTTTGTTTCTTTTCTTGCAATGCCTTTGGTGTTGGGGTAACGTGGTCTCATAAAATGACTTAGGAAGTGCTCATTTCTCATCAATTTTTTGGAAAACTTTTGAGTAGGATTGATGGTAGTTCTTCTTTAAATTATTGGCAAAATTTACCAGAGAAGACATCAGATTCAGGGTTTTAGTTTGTGAGGAGATTTTTGATTCTGATTCTATCTCCTTATTGTTATGGGTCCATTCAGGTTTTCTATTTCCAAAATCAATGGTTCCCAAACTTTTTGGCACCAGAGACTGGTTTTGTGGAAGACAATTTTTAAATGAATGGAGTAGGTTTTGGGATGAAACTATTCCACCTCAGATAATCAAGTATTAGGTTCTCATAAAGAGCACACAACCTAGGTCCTTTGCATGTGCAGTTCACAATAGGACTTGTACTCCTATGAGAATCTAATGCTGCTGCTATTCTGACAGGAGGTGGAGCTCAGACAGTAATGCTCGCTTGCCCACAGCTCACCTCTTGCTGTGCAGCTGAGTTCCTAACAGGCCACAGACCAGACTCTTGTTCTGAGTTTGTGTTTAGGAATTTGTCTATTTCATCTTAGTATAAGTTGTTGGCATATATTTGTTTGTATATATATGTTTGCATATATATGTTTGCATATATTTGTTCATAGTATTTTCTGTGCACATATTAATATATGAATATATGATGTTATCTATGAACATATCCATATTGCACATACTTAGGGGGTACATGTGATATTTTGATACATGCATACAATGTGTACTTGTATACACCCATCACCTCAAACATTTATCATTTCTTTGTGTTGGGAACATTTCAAATCCTATCTTGTAGCTATTTTGAAATATATAGTGAATTATTATTAACTATAGTCACCCTACTGTGCTGCCAAACACAAATCTACTTCTTCTATCTAATTGTAATTTTGCAGCCATTAATCAACTTACCTTTATCTGTTTTGTTCTTAGCAGTCTCATAATTCTTTTTTTATTTCTGTAAAATTGGTAGTAATGTTTCCACTTTCACATCTGTCTTCATGAATTGAATTTGGAAGTACTCACTCTTCTTCTTTCCCCATGGAAACATAAATTTGAACAAGTTCACAAAACTAAGGAAGCTAGGTGAGAGATTATAGCACCTGATTGTAGCACAGAACTAAGAAAATATGCATTAAAGAGTGTAGGAAGGACAGATTTACATAATTCATATCACCCTTCTCACAAACCTGGCAGCATAGCATGGAGAAAGCTATCCTTCACATGAGAGAGGGAAAGAGAAGTGAGTACTGGTCTTTGCCTCAGGGTTTATCTATATATTCTGCATATTAACTCCTTATCAGATAAATATTTGAAAAAATATTTTCTCCTATTTTGTGAGATGCCTTTTTCTGCTAAATTTGGTTTGATAGTCTTCAATATTCATAAGGGGTTATATTGTTCTGTGTTTTTGTTTATTTGTTTTTTTTTTTGTTTGTTTGTTTTCTTATAATGTGTCTTTGGTATTGGGCTCAAAATTGGGCCCATCTCAGTAAAATCCAATGCCATGTAGGCCTCCAGAGCCCTAAACTCCAAGCTGTGATTCATGGACTGAGTCTTCAGGCCTGCCCTGGACAGTAAGGCAGATATTGTGGCCAGGCTGCCCCACCACCAGGCCAAACACAGCTCCAGGCTCCAGACCTCCCGCCCACCAGCACTGGGCTGGCCCTCAAAGCCACATGCCTCTGCCCATCTTTCAAGAGCAGGCTGAGTCCCACAGCTCTACTCATTAGGTTAGTACTTTTGGACTCAGACTCCAGGCTAGCCCCTGGAGATATAGGCTCCAGATTCCACCCAGCACCACATGCACTTTCAGCCTGAGTCTCAACAACCTAAATTTACAACTTAAGGAAAAATAAAAAATGAAAGTAAACTCAAAGCTAGCAGAAGGAAATTAGTAAAGACTAGATGAGAGATAAACAAAATAGAGAATAGAATAATAATATAGAAAATAAATAAAATCAAAATTTGGTTATTTGATTAGATCAACAAAATTGACAAACTTAGATAAATGGACTAAAAAATAGAGAAGACTCACGTTGCTCAGATCAGAAATGAAATTGTGAATGTTGCTATCAATTCTAGAGCAATACGAATATTAAAGTACTGTCAAAAATTTTATGCCAGCAAATTGGGTAAGTTTGATGAAATTAACAAATTCACAGAAACACAGCTGTTGAGACTGAATCACAAAGAAATAGAAAGTCTGAATAGACCTATAACTTTTAAGTAGATTGAATCAGTAACCAAACACTTCTTGACCAATAAATGCCCATACCTGAGGGCTTCACTGATTAATTTTAACAAACATACAAAGAACTAATGTCAATCCTTTTCAAACTCTTCCAAAACATTGAAGATGTAGGAATACTAGCCATTCTGCTTTCTTTCGGTTATTTCCATGGAATATCCTTTTCCATCATTTCACCTTCAAAATATTGTGTATTTTGTAGACAGCAGACTTAGATTTCTTTTAATTTTTTTATTTTTATTTGTTATTTTATTTTATTATTTATTTGTTTATTTTTTTTTTTGCCAGAGTCTTGCTGTAACAGACTGGAGTGCAGTGGCATGCTCTCACCTCACTGCAACCTGCGCCTCCCAGGTTCAAGTGATTCTTGTGCTTCAGCCTCCCTACTAGCTGGGATTACAAGTGTGTACTCCCACACCAGGTTGATTTTTGTGTTTTTAGTAGAGAGGGGGTCTTACTGTGTTGGCAAGGCTGGTATCGATCTCTTGGCCTCAAGTGATCAACATGTGTTGGCCTCCCAAAGTGCTAGAGCTGAGCTTCCGCTCCCGGCCTTAGATCATTTTTTAAATTCATTCTGCCAAACTCTGTCTTTGATTGGAGGGTCTGATCTATTTACATATACTAATAAGAAAGGACTTATGTTATCTTGATATTTGTTTGGGGTGTGCCTTATATGGGTGTGCCTTACATTATTTTGTCCCTAATTTCTCATATTACTGCCAACTTTGCATTTAGTTGAATTTTTGTATTATATTGTTTAAGTTATATTCTATATATATATATATTATTTGTGGCTACAAGGGGGAACACTCATTTACATTTATACCAGCTTTACTTTAATAATGCATGTAAGGTTTGCTCCTTTACAGCTTCATCTCCAACGCTTTCAGTTTCGATGTCACAAAATTAAATATTTGTTAAGTACTTCAAAACATATGCTGATAATTATTTTAAATGCAACAGTATCTTGAATTATATACAAAACAAAATATAGAGCTACAAACCAAAATTACAATAATTTTTAGATGAATATTTTTAGAAAATATTTAACCTCTAACATTATGTAAAAAAAAAAAAAAAAGTAGAGTTACAAAGCTTGTTACAGTAATACTTTTATAATTTCCCGTGCATTTCTCTTTATTGAAATCTTTTATAGCTTTAAGTTGTTGTGTAGTATCCTCTCATTTTATCCTGTAGGACTCAAGCATTTCTAGTAGAGCTGATCTAGTAGTAATAAACTCGCTTAACTTTTGTTTACCTGGGAAATTCATATTATCTCCTTCATTTTTGAAGGACAGTTTTGTGAAATACGAGATTTGAGGTTGCTAGGATGTTTCTTTTAGCACTTTGAATATACTGGCTGATTATTAATCTTTTGGCCTCCAAAGTTTCTGATAAGAAATGTGCCAAAATTCTGATTGAGTTTCACTTGTGTGTAATGGTACTACTCTCTTGCTGCTTTCAAGAGTCTTTGTCTTTGGATTCTGAAGTTTGGCTATTGTGTTCATTGGTATTGCTTACTTTCATCCTTCAGATTCTTGGATGTTTATATTTACAAATTTTATCAAGGTTTAAGTCACTAATTCTTCAAGTATTTTTCTCTGGTACTTTTCCTCTCTCTTCTCCTTAGAAGACTGCCACAATACTTAGGTCTGCTTTATACTCTCCCAAAGTTATTTAGGCTCTGTCCACATTTCAATTAATTTTCTGTTCATCAGATACGATAATTTTTTATTTTTTATATTTATTTATTTATTTATTTTATTTTGAGACAGAGTCTCGCTCTGTTACCCCGGCTGGAGTGCAGTGGCGCTATCTCCGCTCACTGCAACTTCCGCCTCCCGGGTTCACGCCATTCTCCTGCCTCAGCTTCCCAAGTGGCTGGGACTACAGGCTCCCGCCACCACGCCCAGCTAATTCTTTGTATTTTTTTTTTTTTTTTTTTTTAGTAGAGGCGGGGTTTCACCGTTTTAGCCAGGTTGGTGTCAATCTCCTGACCTCGTGATCTGCCCGCCTCGGCCTCCCAAAGTGGTGGGATTACAGGCTTGAGCCACCGCGCCCTGCCTACATGATAATTTTTATTTTCCTGTCTTCAATTGCACCAATTCTTCTGCCTGCTTAAATCTGCCTTTGAATACCTCTAGTGAATATTTCATTGTAGTTATTGTACATTTCATCTCTATAACGTATTTCAAGTTTCTTTTTAGGACTTTCAGCTGTTTATCAATATTTCCATTTTGTTTACATATTTTTTTCTTGAGTTTTGCCACATTTTTTTACTTCTTTGAGCAGCTTTAAGAAAGTAGATTAAAGACTAAGAAAATAGAAAAAAAAAAAAAGCAATAACCTGAGTTTAGTTATGAAATATAAAGGAATACAAAGTATGAGATTAATAATAAGACCATACATACGTGTTTGAGAAAGAATATAAACAATGGTATATTATGTTAACAATGCTGATAAAATTTAAATATTAATGGCATAGATTATTTTCAATGACTATGCACAGTAGTAAAGCTGACTCCAAGATTAATGAAAAGACTAAGAAAATAGAAAAAAAACACAGACAGCAATAATCTGTGTTTAGCTATAAAATATAAAAGAATAAAAAGTATGAGATTAATAAGACAAGGGCTCTAACAACATACATACATGTTTGAGAAAGAATATAAACAATGGTATATTAGATTAACAACAATGCTGATAAAATTTAAATATTAATGACTTAGATTATTTTCAATGACTACATACAGTAAAGCCGACTCTAAAATTAATGGAAAGTCTAACAAAACTGTGTCTTTGTGTTAGACTAAGGAGGGGATTTGAATAAAAATAAATAGGAGTGCTACTTTAGATAGCACAGTGGTCAGGGAAAGCCTCTCTAAGTAGTGACATTAAAGCAGATATCTTAATGATGTGAGAAAGTGAGGTATTCCAATACCGGTAGTGGTAAAATTTACAGGTAGGAGTCATTGCAATTGCAGACAGACAGTATGATCTGGAACAACTTGATTTATTTAAAAAACAAGAAAGAGGTCGTTATGGTTTAAATGAAATGAATAAAAGATAGATATACAAATATGTCATTATAGATTTGAAATTTAGTAGTATTAATATAACTATTGCATAAATTAGTTGTTATGGAATTATCATTAGAAAAATTCCTGGGCTATGCAATTTCAAATCATTTTATGTGACCAATTCTTAAGTTATTAAAACATTTTCAGATTACAGGAAATTATTGTTAGATATCTAGATAATGCAAATCAAATGAGAAACTATAAAAAATATATTTACAATTATATGAATAATACATGCAACATTAGCAAAGACTAACAGAAATATTAAAAAACTATGGAAATGTATTTTTCAGAGATGCAAAGATTGTTCAAGATTAGAAGATGTAATAGTAGAATCTATAGGCAGTAATACATATATATAAAAAATAAACCATTTCCATAGTTCTTAAGTATTCAATAAAATTTAGAATCCATTTACATTTAAAACTAACAATAAAAGCTAGCAAAGTAGTCATTAATAATACCAATAAAAATAATAAAATAAAGTCTAATTCAGGCACTCATTCAGTATTATTTTTAATAGTAAATACCAAGAAAGATTTCAACTACAACTAGAAACAAAATAAATTTTTCACTAAGGCGAATGACATTTCACACTATTTGACAATTCTAGTCAATATGACATTAGATAGAAACACAGATATTACTTCAAGAAAGGAAAATCATATTCCTTGAAGATTATACAGTAGCTAATTTATTACTATGAAATGTATTGTGAAAATTTAGTGGTTAGGCATAAATAAACAAAAACATTTTTCTACTCCGAAAGTAAAAAAAAAAATCATATCTTTGAGAATGTAATGGGAAAAATAGCTCCCATTTCTAAAAGCAAGAAAATGTCTGGGTATTGACTTATAAAAAAAAAGAAACTCTATAAAAGTTATAAAATGTATAAATAAATTAAGTATTAAAGACATAGAGAAGCAGATTATTATTAAATTAGGATACTCACTGCCAAAAATTTGTCTGTCAATTTCCCAAATTGTCTATACATGCAATACAATTTTACTTTAAATCCCGTTATGAATATTTTGTAACATGGCAAAAATTCTACAATTAAGAAGGATGAATAAATCTATAAACATAACCAAGAAATGGAAGCAAAAAAAAGGGGGAATTTGCGGACAGTATTTTTCTTCTCAATAATTTTAACATGATGATGGCACAGGAAAAGACAGACACAGCAATTGTATATGGAAATACAGTTATAACACAAAGTTGTTATTTTGAAGATGAAGGCATGGAGGTTTTTTTTTTTTTTTTTTTTTTTTTCACTGTTTTAGAAGTCCAGCTAAAACAAAGCTTTCATTGTGTTCATGTTTAGAGGGTCAGAATAAAATTTCATTCCACCTGTGAAGAGTTAAGTATCGTGGGGGATGCCATTTAACAGAGTGCAGAAAAGCAGTTAAACAGTAAAATAGCAAAATTACCTAATAGATCCCCACAGTCATTTCTTTGTCAAACAAATTTTAAGAGAGCCGTAAAGATACAGGAATGCCAAGTTGGTTGAGTCAGGATAAGTCACCTGCCTTTCATCCAGGCGTGTGAAACATCACGTAAAGCCTCCTACGTGCTATCGTAGGTTACTGTAACCCGGAACTCCTGGGCTCAAGCAATTCTCCCACTTCAGCCTCCTGAGTAGCTGAGATTATAGTCTCAGATGACCACATCTGGCTTAAATTATTGATCTTAGGACTTTTCAGTCTGATTTATAAAAGTTACAGTGTTTATTGAAAGTTATTAATTTATTATTAAAGGAATGTTTATTAATATTAATTTGTCAAAAGATATTAATATTAATTTACTGTTTGATTCATATGAATTTATTGTTACAGGAAATATTGCAACTAATATGATATATAACTAGTGAAAGGAATAAAATTTAATAAGTAGACACATGTGAGAAACTCAGGTATAGACTAAGATATTTTACACTCCATCTGGAGTAAAGAATGCCCACTGGAATGCAGGTAATTAAAGCATGAGCCAGAGAAAATGTTTATTATTGTTAGTGAAAATATTTCTTGATTTTCTCATGCCCATCATGAGGAAAAGAGATCTTTTATTCAATTTAGAAAATATTCCAAGTATAGTTTTCAAATATATAACTTTTAGGGGAGATTGGCTTGAGAAAGCAATTGCTTTGATGATATGTGAATTATTTTGGATTTCATTTTTTGGATATTTGAATAGCAAAGCTTGTTGCTGGTGGTCTGGGACATATTTCCTTGCTCCACTTTTCCTTTTACACAGTTAGATGAGATTGTTAAATTACATGACTTTTATTGTGTTGGGAAAATCTCACTAATTGCTCTTGGAAAACGGAGACTTATTCTAAGGATAAATTCTTACAGATATACAAAGTATATTGTAAGACCAACTTTTAAAAACTGACATTACTTGAGCTACTTTTACTTGTTTTTCTTTTCAGTTCTTATTATTTTATGTCATATTGAGTAATTTACTAATTTATAGTTCAAAGTCAGCTTAATAAGCTCTGAAACTTTATAACTACAGCCATCATTCATTCAGTGTCAAATCATAATCTAAAAAATAGTTTCCAAAAAATAAACTTTATAAAACTTTACCAAAACTTTACTTTTTATTTTTTCTGTTATCTCCTTTTTGTTTTATTTTAACAGTTTAGCATACGACTTTTGTGTACAGACAAGTGAAACATTTCACTGTGAAACATATACAAATTAATAATTCAAACTATTTACAAGTATAGTAAACATAAACTTAATAATATTAATAAGAGATGAAATGTGGAAAATAAATAGCACAAAAAAGTGTTTAAATTATAATATTTTGTGGAAGGTTATTTATTATGATTATTTGTTTTTTTGACCATTGGAAAAGTTACTTATTTTAATAAAAGTTCATGAATAAAATGAGCAAATACAGACTTGCGAATTAGACAAAATCTCACTGAAATTTAGTATACTTATCTCTCAAAGAGAGAATTATTCCTTAGACTGCATGAATGACAACTGACCATATGACCTGTCTGTAGGAGCCAGCATGCTCAGGGTTTCTTCACTCTCTTTGGCTCCGAGTCTAAAAAATAGAGTCTAGGACAAGTACCTATTACAGTGTGCTCTTCATTCAGTTGGCCAAAATCATCCAGGTCTCGCCTCTTTGGGAAGAAGGTGATTCAGACTGTAACATTCAGAGCTAAGAACTGTGGAAATTACTCAGACCAGTCTGATAATTTGTGAAATCTGTAGGCCAGAGTTGACATGACTACCTTAAAGTCACACAGAACAAACTTGGAGGAAATATAAAAACACATAGTATATATAAGTAGTATCTAAACACTGGAAGTAAATCATTATGTAGTACACATAATATGAAATAATAAAGCAATTAATTAATAAGCTAAAATAAAGCATAAAGAATGCTTTCAAGAAGAAAAGTAATGAAATGAAGAGGGAAACATGGAAAGTTTTGTTTTGGAAGGCATTGAGGCTTGCAGCTACACTTAAAAGGAAAGTACTGGATCCGGGGCGGTGGCTCACACCTGTAATCCCAGCACTTTGGGAGACCGAGGCGGGCGTATCACGAGGTCAGGAGATCGAGACCATCCTGGCTAACAAGGTGAAACTCCATCTCTACTAAAAACACAAAAATTAGCTGGGCTTAGTGGCGGGCGCCTGTAGTCCCAGCTACTTGGGAGGCTGAGGCAGAAGAATGGCGTGAACCCGGGAAGTGGAGGTTGCAGTGAACTGAGATCCCGCCACTGCTCTCTGGCCTGGGGGACAGAGAGAGACTCCACCTCAAAAAAAAAAAAAAAAAAAAAAAAAAAAAGGAAAGTATTGGCTATGAGGGGCCAAGTGAGAAGTGAGTATTTTCATTAAATCAACATTGAAGTGAACATTATATAGTTCATTTTTATGCGTAACATGCTAGTTTAGAGTGCTGAACATACTGAGGAGCTAGAATATGCTAGCTCTAACATACTGAAGTTGTTAGACTGTTAATTACCATATTAACAATTTGCTTTTGCATTGTCTTTTGAATTTGTAATTTATATTATAAATGTTTCTACTCTGAAATTAAAGGCAAAGCAAATGCCATCAAGAGAGGTAATTAGGATCCTCAAATTTTCTGAAAAGCATCATGACTTAATTATAGAGATTCTGGTGTCAATCTTTTGGTTCAAAATCCTCTCCATTATTTATCAGGTGAACGACATAAACATTTAACTCGTCATTATAACATTGGAGATGTAAGATGGCCTACTACATTAAATTGTTGGAATACTAAATGAAATAATGCATGTAGAAAGCTTGGTGTTAAATGATCACTCAACAAATTTTATGCACTATTATGTAAAAGTGAAAAATTTAAATGTGAATACAAGCTTCACTTATAATTATTTCCTTTCATTTAACTTATTTGCTTTTGTAAAATATGTTCAGAAAGCTACATAAGGCCCACCTCAAAGGCAGTGAACTTCACTGATATCTTCACCTGTCTAGATTTTACTGACATGTTTTTAAAGACTTAATTTTAATTCCAGTGACTCTAATGTTTAAATAAAGGTAATTCAATGGGAGTAAAATTACTAAGATGTCTGAGATTTAATGGTCTCCGTATGATTCTCAAAATATAAAGGGGCCAGGTGCAGTGGTTCATGCCTGTAGTCCCAGTACTTTGGGAGGCCGTGGTGGGTGGATCGTTTGAGGTCAGGAGTTTGAGACCAGCCTGGTCAACAGGGTGAAACCCCACCTCTACTAAAAATACAAAAATTAGCCAGGTCAGGTGGCAGGCTCCTGTAGTCCCAGCTACTGGGGAGACTGAGGCAGGAGAATCACTTGAACCTGGGAGGTGGAATTTGCAGTGAGCTGAAATCATGCCACTGCACTTCAGCCTGGGCGACAGAGTGAGACTCCATCTCAAAAACAAACAAACAAAAAAGATTCTATGCTAAGAAAAATAATTATGAGATAAAAATATCTATGAGAGTTGTAGATGAATACTGCCTTCAAACGTGTGTAGGCTGCAATTACCTAAGTTCAGTCCTCATTATACATTTATTAGCCCAATTTTCTAGAAATCACATTTGTATTGAGCTGATCTCAGTTGTTCATCTTATATGTCCCAGCTGCCTACCTATCACAGCAGCTCACAGAGTAGCCTTTCAATTACCATAGAGTATGTGTTGTTTTTTTCAGGAAAATCATATAATAATTTCCAAAAAGTTATCAGTGGCCACTGTTAATCAGTTTTATTTCTGCCCTTCATCATTGCCAGTCAGAAATCAAATTGTTTTCTCAAAAGATTTATTTTATATACAAAAATTAGGTTTTAAGAATTTTTACTCTTGCTATAATTTTGCATGACTAAATTTATTGACCATTAATTTGACCTGTATGGCTTGCGTTTAATTATACAAATTGATTTCATTTGTGATCTGCAGATTTTCTGACAGGAATTCAGGCCATTGTTTCAGCTAACGTTCACTTTGAACTTCAAACATAGAGAAGATAACTGAGTATTTGACCTTGTGCTAATGAGAAAAGAAACCAGGATCATAGAGCAAAAAATTAGCTCCACATAGTATTCATCCTCTACTGCTCCTCACCAACTATACATTATAAGATTTCCATTGCTATAAGATATCAGAAAGAGACAGCTGAAATTCAAAGAGCTTAGTCAAATCATCCTATGGGTTAATCAAAAGGTTTAGGATTATTTTTTAAGTCGACCTTCTCTAGAATCTCTTTCCCTGTGATTACTTTTGCACCAAAGTAATGTATATTTTACATTTAAAAAACTTAAAGGGAATTTGCTCAAAGTATCTGTTCACAGAGACGTCATCAATAATGTGTTTACTTTTGGTGTGAGAAAAGTTAGTTGTCTAAATTACCTCGGACTTCCTATAAGAAACATATATAACCATCCTTCTTATTCACAGTGGCCCTGTACAAATCTGACATTCATTTCCTTAAAGTACAACATAATAGGTGACACATTAATATTGAACCAATTTTCTTCCAGTCAAATGAGTCTGCTTAGAGGAGAGCTAATAGAAGCTTCAGTAATAACAATACAGACAATTCATAGTATACTAGGGCCTATTAGTCTGTTGCATTGTGGTTTCGATATATTTACTGACCTTCAAATTAATTTGTAGTTCTGCCTGTATTAATGTATTCTAAATCAAGCTAGATTTATTGTTGCTAAAAAGTATTATGATGTAATACAAAACAATGTAAAAATCAACATTGTATGTTCAGTTATATTAATATAAAGTGAGAATAAAACCACAATTAATATTCATGAAGTAAACAAGCTCTCATAACATTATATTAATAAACACATAGGCATTAGGGCATTTCTATAAAATATATCTGCTTTCATTGAAAATTCATGGTCATAAACACTAGTGATTTTGGAAAAATATGAGTATATATGTAGATATATATTAAACAAAATGGAATTAAATAATTTTGTTTTTCCATGACTGTTTACATCAATTTATTGCTGATTTTCTTTCCTTATGAAACAAAGAATTATTGTATTCAATAGCTTCAGTGAATTTTTCCATTTTAAAATATATTTACAAAATTAATTTCACTTCTGCTGTGTTCAAAATAATGGGGTAGAGCTCCAAAGAAAAATAAATGTGTAAAACATAGTAACTACCACCTCTAAATCTTACATCTCGTGGAAAGGAAGACAGACATTTATTTCCGCAATATGATATACAAATCCACATTGAAGAAGGGGAAGTGGAACTGGGGTCATCTATTGTATACGTTTGCTAAGGCTGCTGTAACAAAGTACTATAAACTGGTGGCTTAAACAGTACAAATTTATTGTACCCCCATTTGAAATCAAGGTGATAGCAGGGTAAGTTATTTTTGAGGGTTGTGAGAGAGAGTTTGTTCCATGACTTTCTCTTAACTTTCGGTGGTTTGCTGTCAATCTTTGACTTGTTGCATGCATTGCTACAATCTCTGCTTCATCTTCAGGTAACCTTTCCCTGTATCGCTGCACATCATCTTCCCTCTGTGTATATCTGTCTCTCTGTTCAAATTGCTCTCTTATAAAAAGACAGCAGTCATACTGGATCAAGATCCATGCTAATGACCTCATTTTAACTTGCATAGCTCTCTGAACATTCTGCTTCCAAATAAGGTCATATTCTGGAGTTCTGTGGATTAGGATTTTGTCTTGTCTATTTTGGAGGATAGGATTCAGTCTGTAACATCTACCTATACATTTGTTTTCCTATTTTCTTCTGGAATTTCAGGTGCGCCTGGTACTATCTGGTCAGTTTGTGACCTGGCATTAATTTATTGACATGGGTGATGAAGAAACCGCCTGGTAATGAATTAAATACCTAGGGAAACAAACTAGACATAATGAGCTTAGTCTCTCTGATGTACCAATAAATTGCCAAACAGCTTTAGAACCAAGAGAGTTCTTATGTGTTAGCAGCAGCATAAAACAAACATTTATTGTAGGAACCTGGAAGAAGTTATGGTTGTTTCTATCAAAGGCAGATGAAGTTGTTGGGTCCAGTTAAATTACGATCGTGTCTAGCAGAAACAGCAGAGATGTGCAAGGCACATATCAGTGCCCAGAGAAAAAGAGGAAAGAAAAATAAGAGGAAAGAAACAGAAAACACCACATGGTAGCTCACTTATCCTGAGGTTATGGAGGAAGCTTGATAGGCATGCACGTAAGTGGGACTTTATATTAGCAGATTAGTTTGCAGATTTGGACAAGAGTCAGAAAAATAAAAGAGTCACATATGAAAGTTAAAATAAATCATGAACGTGATTATGAGTTTTACCTAAAGGTAAATGGGCATATGGCATATGAAAGTGTTGTAGACCGGCGGGTATAGCACCCTGTTTTCAAAAGCTAATTTTAAGTCTGATTCTACCTAGGTATGTAGGAGTGTCAAAGGCAGTACAATGTATTTCAGTAGGTCACTTTGCTCACATTTTGTTGGAACTCATACTGAGGTTCATCCATTTTTAACTCCATATTTCTGGAGCTATATCTTTATGTTAGTGAATTCTGGAAATATGTTTTAACTTTACAATTAGAACCCTGACAGGACTGCGTGCTTAGACTGGCATCACCTACTCAATCTTCAAGATTCAATTCAAGTACTGCCTCCTCTGTAAAATTGCCCTTGCCTCATCTTTTAGAGTTATGGGCTGCCTGTTTGGTGTTCTTATGGAGCTCTATTTACCATTTCTATATTTATCTTTCCCAGGAGACTGTGATCTCCCAGAAGATATGGAAAGCATCATATTTCTCTTTAAATGCCCAATGCCTAGAACAGGTTCTAGTAATTACTGAATGAATGAAGACATGAATGAACAAACTTTGTCCACAAAATAGCTAGATAATGAATGACATTTTTTAAAAACTGAAATATAATTTTGCATAAACTTTTTCTCGTAACTACTAGTGGTTGTGAGGTGAATAATAGCACATGATACAAATTGAAGCATAACCAAACTATCAATATATGTTAAACATACACATATATATGGATTATACATGTGTACGTGTGTATTTATAAAACAATGCTGTTAATCATTATAGAATGTGCAACATATCATTGTCTGAGTTAGTCATATATTACATGCCAGGACATTCATAGACCACTTATAAATATTTATTTCTATTTTGGAAATAATAGCTATGCTTGTAATGTTCTATAGGGCCATTAATAAAAGGTCCTAACGATTTAATTATTTTAAATATGCAGAAGAAACAAAACAATGTTAATTTACTTAAGCACAGCAAATATTGTTAAATGATGATTCGTGTTCTCGTTATTAATAACAGGTATAATGCCATCTCTGTTACCAGATGGTGTGGGGCAGAGTATTTTGTGATGCCTCATCAATATTTCTATCTGAGAGCAGGTGAATGATATGCTAGCCATCATATTTTGCGTATGCGAAATTCTATGATGGATACACATTTCAGCATAGGCAGTTTGGAGTAAATAGTACTCCCTTTTCAGCCTTACACATGCAATCATTAATCCAACAGAGTTTTCTTCAGGGTCTGTCATCCTTGCAGACTGTTAAACATAATTTATTTAGTGATGGGAGATAAGAAGCCCTGGTTATGCGGTAACCAGATTATCATTAACATTTCTAAAGTGCTTGGAGGCTCCTTTAAGATAAGGGAAATGTTACAAATATTACTGTGATTATCTTTGTTTTTCTTTGAGAGAAATATATTGTAAATCGCAGGGCTTTACCCTTTTCTTCATATAAAATATTTGTCATATTGATGCATTCTCCAGCCACGCCCAATGAAGAAAAATGTTTGCATCGCTCTCCTCACAAACTGTGGGTGGAGAAAGATGTCAAATTGAATTAAGAACACATCAGTGAACTCTAAATAAATGATTCAGCCTGAAGGCTGAAGTGTTACCTTTTATTCTGTGACCCACAATTGACACAAAATGTGTGTAGAGTAATTCATAAAACACAGACTATGCAATAGTGTAATATTTTATTACAATGAAAGATCATTATTTTTTATAGTCAAAAATAAGTGTGAACGCCCTGATCATTAAGCAACATTCCATATGCTAACTTGAAGAGTAAGATTATGTGCTGCGAGAACATTTTAATACCATTTGATAGCTTGGTAATTTCTATTTTCTGAATTCTGAGACTGAAAATTTTCTCATAATGAATCCCACACAATTTTTGTTGTATCTTAGAGTTTTAATACTAAGAAATCATGACACTGTCTTTAGAAAAAGTATAAAATGCTGAAAATTTTTAAAACAGTAAAAATGATCTAGTCCAACACACAACTTAAATGGTAATAATAATAATAATATTTTTGCACACTATAATTTGCAAAGTTTACCTTAGTTAATTTTATAAGAAATAACCTGAAGAAGCCCCAAAGAGTTTACAAGCTTTGACCATGGGCAGCAGAGCTAATGCACAACTAGAATCCAGGTGAAACTGGGTCAGCATTGGAAATACTTGCTCCATGACCCTGGGATAGTGCAGTAGAGGCTGAAAATTTGCCAGTGGAGTAATATTTTAATGATTCAAGGAACTTGCCACTAGAAGAGATTTTAATGCTCTTAGCCCAAAAAATAAAACCCCTCAGATTTAATACAAACAATTTTAAAATTTCAAAGTCATGAAATACACAGAAATAAATTGATGTTGGATGTATATGCATCTGGCATTTTCTGTATATCAATTATATGGTGTCTAAGGTTTACAAGGGAAATTTCACATTGGGAGAAATAATTTAGTTTATCTATTCTTTGTTATTTTACTTGTTAAACCTATACATAAAGTAAATCTGATTGAGATTTCATTTCAGAATATAGCTTCTCTTCTATTACCAGTGGTGTTAATTTTTAACCTATAGGGGTTTTACTTGTCACAGAACCAATTAAATGCCATTATAAAGACTGCTATAGAAATTCTGTATAGAAAAAAGGATTATCTTTGTTTTGACATAAATAGAATTCGAAACATAAAAAGTGTTGAACATTGTTATCACTCCCATAACTTGTTTAGTTATTCATATTTCTCTTGCTGTTATTCTTCTCTTACAATTCTCATATTTTTCACTAACCAAGTCATGATTCTTTTGTTAAAACTCACATACATTTTGCATTGATATTATTCATCTAACAAGTGAGATTTTGAATGAGTTTTGCTTTCAGTCTCAAGATTTCTCTTGCTCTTTTCTCAAACATTCATGTCCTTTGGATTCTTGTCTAGTATATACATATATGTATACAAATATACATATATGTACACAAATATACATATATACATATGTATACAAATATGTGTGTATACACATATATACATAATATATATTATATCTACACACACACACACACACACACATATAAAACCTAAAATGATCTGATCAAATAGTTTTAGGAACATTCTATAAGTGAAACTCCAGATTTTACCTTCTACACAGTTAGCTTTACTTTAACTGATAGGGAGTGGAGGAAAGGGCAAATTACTTTGGAAATGTTGGGATCCAAAACTAAACATAACGCATATGAGAAATTCAGTAGTCTTCTGCTGTCCCATTTTACATAGATATTAAAATATGTATGACTTAAAGTTTATAACTTGAAAAATATTATTAAAATTGATCTTTAATAGTTGCATTCAATGTAAAACATTGAAAACATAAAGTAACCAGGAATCTATGAAGCTATTGCTTCAAATGTAGGAAATGTCTTACCTTCTGTTCTCTTTCAATAGGTTTATAGGTACTGATGTTTAACGTAGGACCTCACTGTTAAGGCACAAATTATTTCAAAGGAAGTTACTCTAAAGACACTCAGAATATCTCCAAAAACAATGCAATAAGGAGAAGGATACTTTTGGAATTTATTTTTTATTTTAAAAGAAAATTGAATGATTAACCACAAGCTATTTTTTTTTTTTTTATTCTTTTTTTTTAATTGTACTTTAAGTTCTAGGGTACATGTGCACAATGTGCAGGTTTGTTACATATGCCATGGTGGTGTCCTGCACCCATCAATTCATCATTTACATTAGGTATTTCTCCTAATACAATTCCTCCCCCCTCCCCCCACCACACAACAGGCCCAGCGTGTGATGTTCCCCACCCTGTGTCCAAGTGTTCTCACTGTTCAATTCCCAACTATGAGTGAGAACATGCGGTGTTTGGTTTTCTGTCTTTGTAATAGTTTGCTGAGAATGATGGTTTTCCTCTTCATCCATGTCCCTGCAAAGGACATGAACTCATCCTTTTTTATGGCTGCATAATATTCCAAGGTGTATAGGTGCCACATTTTCTTTTTTCTTTATTTCTTTTTTTTTTATTATTATTATACTTTAAGTTCTAGGGTACATGTGCACAATGTGCAGGTTTGTTACATATGTATACTTGTGCCATGTTGGTGTGCTACACCCATCAACTTGTCAGCACCCATCAACTCGTTATTTACATCAGGTATAACACCCAATGCAATCCCTCCCCCTTCCCCCCTCTCCATAATAGGCCCCGGTGTGTGATGTTCCCCTTCCCGAGTCGAGGTGATCTCATTGTTCAATTCCCACCTATGAGTGAGAACATGCAGTATTTGGTTTTCTGTTCTTGCAATCGTTTGCTGAGAATGATGGTTTCCAGCTGCATCCATGTCCCTACAAAGGACACAAACTCATTTTTTTTTATGGCTGCATAGTATTCCATGGTGTATATATGCCCCATTTTCTTAATCCAGTCTGTCACTGATGGACATTTGGGTTGATTCCAAGTCTTTGCTATTGTGAATAGTGCCGCAATAAACATACATGTACATGTGTCTTTATAGCAGCATGATTTATATTCCTTTGGGTATATCCCCAGTAATGGGATGGCTGGGTCATATGGTATTTCTAGTTCTAGATCCTTGAGGAATCGCCATACTGTTTTCCACAATGGTTGAACTATTTTACAATCCCACCAACAGTGTAAAAGTGTTCCTATTTCTCCACATCCTCTCCAGCACCTGTTGTTTCCTGATTTTTTTTAATGATTGCCATTCTAACAGGTGTGAGATGGTATCTCATTGTGGTTTTAATTTGCATTTCTCTGATGGCCAGTGATGACGAGCATTTTTTCATGTGTCTGTTGGCTGTATGCATGTCTTCTTTTGAAAAATGTCTGTTCATATCCTTTGCCCACTTTTTGATGGGGTTGTTTGTTTTTTTCTTGTAAATTTGTTTGAGTTCTCTGTAGGTTCTGGATATTAGCCCTTTGTCAGATGAGTAGATTGCAAAAATGTTCTCCCATTCTGTAGGTTGCCTGTTCAGTCTTATGGTAGTTTCTTTTGCCATCCCCATCAAGTTACCAATGACTTTCTTCACAGAATTGGAAAAAACTGCTTTAAAGTTCATATGGAACCAAAAAAGAGCCCACATTGCCAAGACAATTTTAAGTCAAAAGAACAAAGCTGGAGAGATCACGCTACCTGACTTCAAACTATACTACAAGGCTACAGTAACCAAAATAGCATGGTACTGGTACTAAAACAGAGATATAGACCAATGGAACAGAACAGAGTCCTTGGGTATAATACCACACATCTACAGCCATCTGATCTTTGACAAGCCTGAGAAAAACAAGAAATGGGAAAAGAATTCCCTATTTAATAAATGGTGCTGGGAAAATTGGCTAGCCATAAGTAGGAAGCTGAAATTGGATCCTTTCCTTACTCCTTACACAAAAATTAATTCAAGATGGATTAGAGACTTAAATGTTAGACCTAATACCATAAAACCCTAGATGAAAACCTAGGTAATACCATTCAGGACATAGGCATGGGCAAAGACTTCATATCTAAAACACCAAAAGCAATGGCAACAAAAGCCAAAATCGACATATGGGATCTAATTAAACACAAGCTATTTTCCTCCCTTCTGGTTACAAGGTTTGTACAGATGAGTTTTGTCAATACTAGACTTTTGAGTCTTACCTTTAAAGCAATTATTAACATTGGAATTTAGGATATGTACAGAGAAGTTGGTATCAACACCACTAAAAAATTATATTTTTTCACAAATATGAAAAAATATTTGCATACAAAATTTTAAGTATTTGCAATAAGTTTATGTATATAGATTGTATGTATTACCATGTTCTTATTTTTCATTTTATTATTAACTAAAAGATCATTAAAAGTGAAAATAAAGGAAGTATTAGGATTCAATCTGCCAAACAGGACTTTGAAAAGACTCTTGTTGGGCCGGGCGCGGTGGCTCAAGCCTGTAATCCCAGCACTTTGGGAGGCCGAGACGGGCGGATCACGAGGTCAGGAGATCAAGACCATCCTGGCTAATACGGTGAAACCCTGTCTCTACTAAAAAATACAAAAAACTAGGTGGGCAAGGTGGCGGGCGCCTGTAGTCCCAGGTACTGGGGAGGCTGAGGCGGGAGAATGGTGTAAACCCGGGAGGCGGAGCTTGCAGTGAGCTGAGATCCGGGCACTGCACTCCAGCCTGGGGGACAGAGGGAGACTCCGTCTCAAAAAAAAAAGAGAAAAGACTCTTGTCTCCAAACCAACAAGTGTAATAGTTGGTAGAGGTGAGAGGCAGAGAGGAAAATAGGGCTAACAAAAAGTCTACATATGAAATGGGATAACTAATCTTCATACTACAGTTTTATTATATTATCCTCACATTACATATATCACTATCCTAATATTAACCGTTTCTCCCACTCTACTTCAAGTTTTAAATTGACAAAGGTAGCAGCCCAAAGAGAAAGTTGTTTCTGTCTCCCTTTTGTAGGTTTAATTTCTGATATGAAGATGAATTATAATAGAAAGTTAATAGTTTCACATGAGAATATTGAATTAGGGTCTCAATTTCTCACCTAAAAAATTTTAATTTTGGTTCAGACAATACACGATCATAAGCACCTTTATATTGACATTTTGTTTTACTTAATCATTCTTGTCTTACTTAAGAACACATTTTTATATTTTCCGATATTTTCATAATTTCTTTGTGGATTAGACAAACATTAAGAAGCATATTGTTACCTTAATTCATCTTGACCTCTAGTATTACATACTTTATAGTATTAAATTTTAAAAAGTATCATAAAAAAGGAAAACATCTGAACTCTTTTTCTTAGAAGATCTTTAGGCTCCAATATACACATTAAAGGACCTGATGTATTTTAATGAAAATTCTAAGGGAAAGTTTAAATTGAAAGGCATTGACATTTTAATTATGAAAAACAGCCAATGTAGGATAAGGAAGTTACAAACATTGTCAACTACAACAAGAATTGTTGTGTGTGTCAGCCTAAAGAGTGACTGCACTGGTTCATTAATACACATATATTTTATTTATATTAATAAATATAAGCATATATATTTATACACAAATATCAAACATTTGTGTACCTATACATATATAATAGAATATCTAGACATTCATACAAATATGTGTACTTTAAAATTTGTATAGTTTTTAATTATATAATTTATGTCATGTATATGCATTATATATATTTATACACACAGGCATAAATATGTATGTATTTATACATTGTAACTGTATTTGGTATACATTGGTATACTTTCCATATGGTAACACCACAGTATCTTTCCTTTCCAGCAGTGGCTGCATGCTGGTTATTCCTAACTGCCTGCTCTGTTTCCTCCCCGTGTCTGGTTACTTACATATATTCTCGCTAATTGTACAAACATTGTTCTCACAGAAAGCAGTAAATATCTTGGAAAATAACCATCTCTGCAAAATGATAACAGATGAATAAAATACTTTTACAAGCATTTGAGAATTATGGCGGGAGATATGTCAGGCATACACCTACATTTAAATTTAACAGTGTTGTTATTCAGTATTGTTCTATGAAGAAGGAAAAGTGTCAGCAGAATTCTAGTAAGTAAGAAGCACAGAGGACTTCAGAAAGACGTGCCAATCAAAACAAGGATTGACTCTCTAGTTTTATACCCAGAAGGTGGATGGACAGAGGTCATAAGGTCTGAGCCGATTTCCAATAACTCATCAAGCAAAGCAACATTCAGAGATATTGCAGATGAAAACATGCCATCCTGATCATCTGTATGTTTTCTAAAATTTGGAGGTGGGCCTCAACCAAGATCTTGGAATGATGTTCCCTTCAATCAAATGGGTAAGGTTAAATGTTTCCAGAGAATGACATTGTAATAATAAGAGGAATTTGGGCTTCTGTATAAAGTTAGTGCTCTTATAGTTGTTAGATTATGATTCACGAATTTTAAATATATTTTCATACAATTCTCTGGTTTCAGGGAGATTTGTAAATGCTAAAATATGTTTTGCACCAGGAACTCTTGGAATAATACTCTATGTCTTCTTTGGTTCAATTATCTGGTCTTCCTGTAAGGTCTCTGAGACAAGTATACACACGCATAGCAGATAAAACATTTTTAGCAGATGGGCTAGTATCCTGATATCACTTTCACGGGCCTCTCTGGTTTCTAAAAAACATTTTCTTCTCCTCTAAGCCAAATTCTTATCACTGGCAAAAGAGCTTTTAATATTCTTGGTATTTGAAACATAAGTAGTAAAGGAAAACACAATGAATAAACTGTCTCTATGACACTGGTACAGGATGCTCACCCAGAAGTTGTAAAGGTGAGGGTTGAGGGTAGGAGAAAAGGTAAGAAAGGCCAAGTGATAAGAAAAGGGTGTAGCCAAGCTCATTCCTTCACTACAATCACATTATTCGCAATCCCTGAAACTTGAATATCTGGTTGGATTAGTGAGAGAAATGGGACCGATGCCAATGACAGGTTTTTTTTTTTTTTTTTCCCCAAAAATATGACCATAAGAAATTGAACTGTTCAGGTAATGTTTGCATAATGAGGAAATATCAGATCCTTCTTATGAACATGTCAAGAATGCTTTTCTAACTTTTGCCCAACACAGAACCTTGATTTATAGGCAGTGGCCAGTGCAATTACATGGAAAAATGCAATTAGATGCAAAAATAAATGGAAAGGTAAAATGATTTCTATTGACAGATATTATTTAAAAATATTTTGAAAACCCAAACAAATTAATGAAAAAAAAATACTACAAACAGGAAAATATAGTCAAGTAGCGGCATATCAAATTAGTGAAACCAAGAAACTCCATGTTTAAAAAAATATTCTATTAAAATATAATGGATAAAAAAGTACTCTTTTAAGAAGACTCAGCAAAAACTATCAGAATAAACATAAGAACTGTGTAAAAACAATATGAGATAACTACAAAATATTTTGTTAGGAAATAAAAGTAAACTAGATCAAATGTAAAATATACTTCGTTATTGTACTTACCATGCCCCTCAGTTAGTTTATAAAGTTTGGGTAATCCCAATAAAAGATGATAATCTGTTTGCCTGTTTGTTGTTTGTTGATTTTTGATCTAAGTACTTTGGAAGACAAGTAGTTAATGATGGGGAGCGGGAGGTAGGGAGAGAGGGAAAGCAACTGATGACTGTGGTTAATGCTACCAAACAGATGTATCATACAAAAAGGACAGGGGAAAAAACAAACAAACAAACAAACAAACAAAAAAGAACAGAAAACAAAAAAAAAATTGCAAATATATCACAAAGAAAAATGTCTTATGCATAATACAATCACGTGTCACTTAATGAAGAGAAATATATTGTTAGTCAATTTTGCTGTTGTGAGAATATCTTAGAGTGTGCTCACACAAACCTAGATAGTATAGCCTACTACACACCTAGGCTGTATGGTTTGGTCTGTGGCTCCTACACTACAAACTTGTGTAGCATGTTACTGTACTAAATACAACAGGTGGTTGCAACACAGTGGTAAGTATTTATGTATAAACATAAAAAAGATAGAAAAATTTGCATTATAATCTTATGTGATCACTGCCATGAGTTTTTGACCAAAAAATAATTATATAGTTCATAACTGTAGGTAAAAATCTCCACCAACCTAAGAGAATAATGGGAAATAAATGAACTATGAACAGGAAAAGAAAGGATGAATGGTTTTTAAACATACAAAAAGATGATCAACTTCACTCTAAGAAAATCTTATTAAAGCTAAAATGAATTCTTTTCCATGTATGTCAAATATTGCAAAGTTTGACACCCTATCTTATCGGTGTAAAATCCAACAAGGAGATATTTGCTGAAATTTAATATTTCATATGAGTTTTTTTTTTCAACCCAGAAGGATCATTTTAGGAATCTATCTCAAATGAAAATATGGAATAATCCATGCAAACATTTTGCAAAATAGCAATATTTTTAACAACAAAATATTGCAAATAACTCAAAAGTCTCTGAAGAATGAATTGGCTATATAAACTACGGCATAGCTATGCAATGCTGCTGCAAATTTAATGGAGAAGATCTTATAGAATATTATGGATACACATAGATAAGTTATTGAATATAAAGTAATTTGCAAAATATTTGAATAGTATTCTAAGAGAGAAATAAAACATATATATGTATTTATGCATGTGTTTCTGTGTGTAGACATATTTATTTTCTTATATTTGAAAAACAAGAAATTAAAGGGTGAAGCAAAAACCAAAAAAAAAAAAAAAAAACTGTTTGTCAGGTCAGGCATGTTTGTCACACCTCTAATCCCACCACTATGCGAGGCTGGGGCAAGAGGATCACTTCAGGCCAGGAGTTTGAGACAAGTCTGGGCAATATAGTGAGACCCTCTGTCTTTACAAAAACAAAACAAAATAGCCAGATGTGGCGGTGCACATCTGTAGTCCCAGCTCCTCAGGAGTCTGAGGTGGAAGAATGGCTTGAGCCTAAGATGTCAAGGTTGCATTGAGCCATGATTGTGTCACTGCATTCCAACTTTGGTGACAGAGCAAGACCCTGTCCAAACAACAACGGCAAAAAGTTTGCTTATAGGAGGATGAAGTGAACAGAAATAAATGTATATGTTTAGAAGTTAGATGTCTAGAAATTGATTTATAATTTAAGTTTTAGAATCATTTAAATTGTATAAAAATTTATATCTTTTAAATAACTAAAATTAATAAAAATATTTTCCTCAGATAACAAAATTTAAGGCAGGGTGTGGTGGCTCATGCTTCTAATTCCAACACATTGGTAGCTTGATGGGGGCAGATCACTTGAGGCCAGGAGTTCAAGATCAGCCTGGCCAACATGGCAAAACCTCATCTCTACTAAAAATAAAAACATTAGCCGGACATCGTGGTGCACCCCTATAATCCCAGTTTCTTTGAGGCTGAGGCATGAGAGTTGCTTGAACCGGGAGGTGGAGGTTGCAGTGAGCCAAGATCATGCCACTGCACTTCACCCTGGGTGACAGAGCAAGACTCTGTCTCAAAAAATTAAAAAGTAAATAAAAATAAAAACCAACTCAAATAGAAATAGATGACCTTAATTATATATAATCTTGGTAACAATCATGAAGAGAAGAAATGCTCCATATGTGTTAGCTGTTTGAGAGTACCACATAAGTTTTGAATAATCTTAAGAAAAAGATTGCTCAAATTTCATTTATTAGTCTCTATTTTTGGTGATAAAATTGATACTACTATTTGGAAATTATATGCACATTGAATATAAGGGAAGTAGGTAATTATATTATTAGAATCAAGATATTCCATGAAAGCAAAGACATGAAAATATAAATTTACGCTAATAAAAACTCTCCAATTTTAATTTTCATTTGAAAATCACAGTACAAACTTACAACTTTCTCTCTTAATTGTGTGCACACTTGCTACTTTCTGAAAATCTAATATTCAATATGATAGCATTTGAAAATGGATCCTTTGAGAAGTGATTAAGTCATCTTGAATGGTATTAGTGAGTAAAAAAGAAGTCAAAAAAAGTTCCCTTACTCCTTACACCATGTGAGGACCCAGTGAAAAGACACCCTCTATGAATCATGAAGCAGGCTCTCAGATGACACCTTGATCTTGGCCTTCTTAGGCTCCAGAACTATGACAAATAAATTGCTGTTTATTATAACTTACCTCTTCTGTGGCACTTTGTTGTAGCAGCCCAATTACTAAGACAAGGTTGTGCTGTATTTATTCATATGAATACAAATATTTATATAAAATACATGACTATGTATTATTATGTATATATGTTTATGTGCTATATAAACATATATGTATATATGTTCATATGCTACAACATAAAAATATATATAAATATATGTGTTCTTATATATTTATATGTTCCCTTGCCCTTGGATCTAACTGGCTTCAAAATGCTCACATGTATTTATGTTTATATAACATACATAAACATATATATGCTTATATAACATAAAACATGTTTTCTTAGCATAAAACATATATTTACATAGCATAAAACATATATACATGGGACAAAACATACATGTTTATATGCAATATGTTAACATTCTGTATAGGACTTTGTATATATGTTTATGTGGATGCCATATACATCTTATGACACCACTAAGAAGAGTACTAAGGAACATAGTGAATAAATCTGTTATAAGCTATTTCTCTTTCAGAAAACTCTATTTTCTCCTTTCCAGTACTCAAGGTTTCAGATTTTCTTTAAAACCAACCTGGTCTGATGGTCTGATGCACTTTCATCCATAAATTGTTTTTATTCTTTATTTTCCATGAGTTTGTGGGATTTCTCTAACAGAAGATCCTTTCATTCCTTTAAATCAGCAAGCTAAAGCTAAACTCACCAACCTCCCTGCTGCTCAAAAGTCGCTTGTTTGCATGGTACCTCTTTGATAACTGTATCATTGTCCGGTCAAACATAACATACTTTCCCTTGCCCTTGAATCTAACTGGCTTCAAAATCCTCACATTGTTTTCCAAATAATATCTTATATTTGCTTTATTGTCATCATGTTCATAGACACTTGGCTAATTCTGTTTCCTTCATCACTGCTTCAACGTTTCACTTTCTGCCTCAGGTTCTCCTTACCTTACCAACTCCAGTTCATCTTATAACCTATGGCTACACTAAAATCTTGGAGTTCCACTCTATTTGTGTCGTTCTGTAGTATTTGAGAATACATACGATCTATTATTCTTGTTGTTTTTGAATTAGCATATAATGGCTAAAAATTATG
Organism: Rhinopithecus roxellana; assembly: GCF_007565055.1. NCBI lineage: Eukaryota > Metazoa > Chordata > Mammalia > Primates > Cercopithecidae > Rhinopithecus > Rhinopithecus roxellana. The sequence continues at coordinate 24,049,944 of NC_044549.1, read as the reverse complement.
CTGAATGAAGTCAATGTTTGTGCCCCACACCTGTGAAATCTCCTTTTAGACAAAACTCCACTTTTCTTTTTATTCACTTATTATTATTTACTTTTTTAAATTGAGACAGATTGTCACTCTATTGCCCAGCCTAGTGCGCAGTGGCACAATCTAGGTGTGATTCTCCCACATCAGCCTCATGAGTAGCTGGGCTTACAGGCGCGTGCCACCACGCCCAGCTAATGTTTGTATTTTTAGTAGAGATGGGTTTCTCCATGTTGTCCGGGCTGGTCTCAAACTCCTTACCTCAGGTGATCCACCCACCTCAGCCTCTAGAAGTACTGAGATTACAGGTGTGAGCCACCATGCCTGGCCAAAAATCCACTTTTAATCAAGCGCTTACCTTTTTTCCTGTCTTCAGAGCATGGTTGAAAATCAGCATGGGAGTCCCTCTGAAACAGTCACTAGCTTTGGGAAGTCAAGGGATGTAAATTGAGCCAACAGGACTAGAAAGAAGAGTTTGTTTTTTATGGTTGATTGTGGCATTTCCCACTCCATTTCTTCCAAAGATAAATAGCCACCCTAGGGGCTGATAGCTGCCATCTTTTTGCCATGAAGAAGCTCCACTTGAGGACAAATCTAACATCTTGATAAGAACAAACTGAGAGAATTGAACAGAAATACATCTGAAACACTAAATTCTTCTCACTGAGGTCTACTTACCTCTGGACTTCTTGTTATGTGAAATGATATGTTCCCTTATTTTTTAGGCTAGTTTACATATGGTTCTGTTACTACAGCCTGAGGTATTCTCATAGACACCCCTTATCCATATTTGCAGGTAAGTTCTCTGTCTTTATTATTACCACCTCTTTTCCTCTGGTTTTCTTGCTATCTAACTTACTTTCTCTCTACTTTAAGATATATTAGTCCTATTGATTGAAATCTTTAGGTAGCTTTTTTTGATTTCCCTAGGTAGAATTTCTTCCTACTCTAGACTCCTATAACATTAACCCACTCTAAATCATCATGTGTACTCATCCCATTTTAATACATTATGTTTCTAAACTAGGACATGTATCCAATTCATTTTATTTTTCTCCTTTGAATTTCTAACAAAATAACTGGTTCATGTAGATTGTCAAGAGCTAGTCAAAGGCTCTTTATTAAATGAATGATAATTCATTTGGCTTTTTCACTAGTCAGAGTTGTCAGGAAATATTTAGTTGGGATTATCTATCTATCTATCTATGTATCTATCATCTATGGTAAAATCCTTTATCATATCTGTATGCTAGGGTATTTTCCTATATGCTATTTATTTTCATTACTGCATGTATTCATTTTCTTCTTCCTCTACTTTAGAGATGTTCAATCTTTTCTAACTTTTTACATTATTCTTCCAAAACAGTTGCTATAGTCTCACAGTCCCCTTTTTGCAACATTAAATAGCATATCAAAGATAAAATAAGTGAGCTTCTCTTTAAGAACTGCTATATAGGCAATATATATGGTGTTTCATAAAAAATTGTACCTGTTTTTAACCAGAATGCTCATCCTTCTCTGGATTCTGGGCAGTAAGGAATTTTTCTTCAAAATAAATGCTTTAAAGTTCCGTTTTTCACCATAAAGTGAAGAAAAGAGCTAATAGAGGCTGGCATTTTAATATAAAATGTGACAGTCACCAAAAAGCACTAAGCAGAATTATGAATTCTGAGCTTAGAAGAGAAATACAGCATTATTGTACAAAGAAACAAAAGTAAAATGAGAAAAAGAAAAATATGTTGCAGCAAAGACTGAGAAGTTTTCCAATGAATTTAATTTAAACTTTCCAAAAACCACATTCTGATGCAGCAAGATAAGGCAATTTTCAATATGGGACCTCGAGAAGAAAGAATTGGCAAAATGGGAACTATTATGTGAGCCACCTGAGAAGAACTGTCATTATTTCCTTGGCCCAAAAGAACTAAACCTAGTTCATCATATGAGATAAAATTGCATGAATAAATTAACATCAAAAGAGGCACAAATATCTCCTCTCAGTTTGTATCAGTGGACTGAAGAGGATGCTGTAATTATCAGTCTACCTAACCAACTGAATCTCTTCTACTTTTATCTCCACCCTCCTTCAAAAAGTGTTTACATTTTTGTGGTAATATTTAGTGGACAGGAAAAGTATATAACCTGGGAGAGGAAGAGATTTATAATTTTAAAAAGAGATCGTTAACATACATAATAAAGATCTAGAGGAGAGAGTAAAATCTAATAGGTTGGAGCAGAAAGAAATTCATTCTGCTTTTGGGGTAAACTGATGAAGGAGGAGTTTCATAGAGTATATGATACATTCATATTGAAGAAAATAGAAACAAGGGTAGATAAGATTATTGTGAATCAGAAGTATTGAATTGGATTTTCTTTAATAAATGATAAAAGATGTAAATAAGCAATAAAATTTTAATTGACTATGTATTTTACATATTTAATTCATTTTATAGGCACTATAAGAGTGCCCTATATAATCACACAGTCCATAGAATTTATAAAGCTAAAATAAAATGTATTTAATGCAGACCAAATAGAACATTAATTTATTCTAAAGTGTATGTTATAGCATTTTCAGCAATTTGTTTTTGGTTTTAGAAACGAATCATGTATCAAATTGCCTTCAGATAATTCTACATAAACATGTATTTGATATATTCCACTGGAGTAGGAAGAAAAACGGCCACCCAAAGACGTCTGTCTATTTATCCCCGAGAACCTGTGAATATGGTTTTCTAGGTGACAAGGGGAATTTTGCAGATGTGACTAAGGTGAAAGACCTTGTAATGAGGACATTATTCTGGATTATCAAGGTAGGCCTAATCATGAATCTTTAAAAAACCTTTCCTGTGGCAAAGAAATGTGTTATAACTGTGTTAAAGTTAAAAGATAGTGATTCTACTTTCTTTGAAGATGGATGAAGCAGCCCAAGAGCCAAAGAATATGGTTTGTGGTTCTTCACCATTTTGCCCCACAGTAACACATATTTACATGAGTAACTCTCCTGAGCCTACTCAGATTTTGACTATTAGGTTGCTATGTTCTTAGTTATGTGCATTCTTGGTGAACGAAAGGTAACTTTATAAGTTTTTAGCTTGTTAATGTAGCATTTGAATATGTTATGATATTTTGGTGGAAAAGAGTTCTGTAAATAATTCAAAATGGCAGTCAAACATAAACTATCTTCATTGAATTAAATCTAAATGTATTTATTCTAATATTAATAACTAATTTGTATTAAATTGACTTTTGTATAAAGTACAAATGAAGAGAAAGAGATCAAACCAATAAAGATTTGTGAAAAGATCATCTTGATAGAATTAAAACCATACTGATAAAATTTAAGCTTAATTTGGAGCATAGTGTGAAAGGTAAAACAATAAATTTTATCTCAATTAACAAAGAAATTATTTGGAAACAATTGCACTGGCTGATATTTTTGTTGTTAATATGGAAAAAAAAACAAATTTTCAATAATACTTTGTAAACTGAACAATAAAATACAAAAGGAAAGGAGATTAATTTACATGGAAGATGTGAATAAGAAATTATTTTTTCAAATATCCCATACACTGGGAATGACATACTAAGGAGAGTAGTCTGTTTCCCCTCTTCTTTTCGTGGGGGAGAATATAGTCTCAGAAAGACTAAAGATCAATTTCTCATAGATTAACAAGATTTAACAGAGAGCCATGGTTGAGTAAATGTATCCAAGACTTGGTTTCCCTATGTAGAGAGGAATGTCTACTGCTAAACTTCCATGAATCTTTAATTCATTTAAAGATTTGAAAGCACTGGAAGTTAAAGGAATTCACTTATTTTACTTTGGAATATTTGTTTGAAATTTGTCCAGCAAAGAACAGAAATTAAAATGCCAAAATTCAGATACAAATTGGAAAAAATATATATAATTTTTCTATCAGGTAGCATATATGAATACTGATTTAACTAAGAATCACGGAAACCTGAGACCTCATTCAAATCCAATATAGCTATTCAAGAAATACTGCCTACCTTCCCTGGATCTCTCCTTTTTTCTGTTGTAATGCTTGATGCCTTGATCAAGCCCACTTGACAGCTGCCTCTTTTTAAATGATTTCTTAACAACTTACTGTCCATCTTTTTCAGTCACAGTCTTTTTACAAATGTTGATGCACATTTTGATTTTTAATCTTTTTCCTTTATTTTTTCTCCCAACTCAGTTCACAAGTCTCCCTGAAAATATCAATATAGCTTCAACTCCTACAATAATGTATGTTGATTTTAAATCATACATTATGGGGAAAAAAATACAGTTTGGGATCAGATTATCAGTACTTCTAGGATGTTGGCTTTTGTTCATTGACAAAAAAATAAATTAGAAGACTGCTAAATATCCAGTAGATTTTTTTATTTTTATAAAATAAAAGTAACAACATACATATTTTAAGGCAATCCAAAAGATAAAACGGTCTGATATATCTTCCTATAAAAATTTGTATATACTTATTAAATTAGATCATTAGAAAAGCTATTATTAATTTTCTAAACTAATCTACTTTACTAAGCATTTCAGGTTAAGAATGATAGATACAGTCTGTGTACAAGTTGATTTTCAAGTTAAATGTTTCATAGCATTTAAGTAAGTTGACAATCCCTAATTTGTCCTTATGTTGTTGATTTTGAAGACAATAACAATCTACATGCATTTTTACCAGCTGTTATTCATTTCTAATGTTCTTATTAAAATTGTGACTCATTACAATTTGATAGATAATTTTTCAAAGGTGAAAATCAATGCAATAAAACATGGCTTCAATTATGCTCTAAACCACTTCTAAAGAATAAATTATTCACATTTAAATTTGCTTGGTTAAGTAGTCATACTACCTGTGTGAATTGAATTGTTTTCAAACTGTAATTCAAGCTCGGCATGTTAATATTTGTGTGGATTAAAAAAAAACTACTGTGTATCTCATTGCATCATTGACACAGCATATCTAGTTTGTAAAAGTGGAATGGATGCCAATCACATAGAAGGCACAGTTATGCTTTGCCAATTTGTAACATTTACTGTGATTTATTGATTGAGGATTTTATAAAAAAATACTTTAGAATTTATGCTTCATAGAGTGTTTGCAAATTTATCATGAAGGTTCACAGACCAAAGTTTTTACAATAAAATATCTTTATTTAAAATGATACATAGACTTTTTTGGAATTCCATATGGAAAGTTAAATATAGCATCATCATCTGTGAATAACAGTAATGTGTATTACTGATAGGCACATGAATTTAAATCCAAAACTATGCAGGCATATCATTACTATTGTAAAAATCAGGGAGAATATTAAATGATAGGATTTGAGAAATTAGTGTTTGCTCAGGAGAAGGTACAGTTCTTATACTCAAAGTATCTTCTCGTTGGTCTAACAACATGGAGTGTGTTCTCTGTTGTCCACTCTCTCTTACGCTTCCCAGCACACACACTTTAGTCCTGTACATTGAGCATTTCTTTCTAAATTCAGTGCATTTTCCCTTTAAAATGCCATTGCATGTCTGACTTGCCATTTTTTTAGAATATTCTACTGCAACAGAACATGTACATTTTGCTAGCAGTGGATCTTACACATACATTACTCAACAGATTTTCTAACAGAGGAACTAAAGAGGATAAAAATGTGTAGAATAAAAGGTGCAGCACCAAACACAGCACTTTAAAGAGCCGACTCGATAGGTTAGAAGAAGAGTCAAGAAGCATCCATGAATTACCAGTTTTATTTATGAATCAGCATTGATTTGGTATCATTTAATTAAATAAATCACCTTTATATTTTATGTGTAATACAAGTAACAGAATAAACATCTTAATGGCTGTTTTCTTAAGTGTCATACGATGGAAGCTTGCCCTGAGTGTCTTAATTTTTAAAAGTTGTAATTGCACGAGTGTGACTACTGATAAGAAAAATACACATTTCATGCCTCCAGAATTTTAAAGAAACCAGTTGTTGAGTTTAACACTTCATTAGTCACTTCATACATCACAAGCTCTTTATTACTTTTTTTTTCTTTTCATATCAAGAAAGATTTCCATAGCAAGTAAAATAACATAAAAGAATATCAGGGATTTTTGTCATACATGAAATAAAAACATACATGAGGAGAGAAGAAAAAGGAAATAAACAGGATGAAAGTGACACTTCAAATGACACAGTGATAATGATTAGTAACTTTGTGAGAAGGTACCAGTCATCTGACCATCTGCTCCAGACAGCATAACACACAAGGTTAAAGAAAAGAAAATACTTAGCAATTAATACTTTGCTCAGTTTTTACTAGCACCCTCTTTAATTCACATAGTCATTGTTTAATGGAGATGGGATCCCCAGAAATAGAACTGTTGTGTGAGAAGCGTTCAAGATCCCACCACCATCATCTCAGTCAGGGCCACAGAGGTTGTATAAGTCTTGTGAAAGCCCGAGGGAGTCAGAAAAATGTAGTCTTTAAAAAAAATTCATTTAGGCCAGGCGCGGTGGCTCACTCCTGTAATCCCAGCACCGTGGGAGGCCGAGGTGGGCGGTTCACGAGGTCAAGAGATCGAGACCATCCTGGCCAACATGGTGAAACCCTGTCTCTACTAAAAATAAAAAATTAGCTGAGCATAGTGACGCAAACCTATTTTCCCAGCTACTCGGGAGACTGAGGCAGGAGAATCGCTTGAACCTGGGGGGCGGAGATTGCAGTGAGCTGAGATTGAGCCATTGTATGTACTCCAGCCTGGCAACAGAGCGAGACTCCATCTCAAAAAAAAAAAAAAAAAAAAAAAAAAAAAAAAAAAAAAAAAAAGATTCATTTAGTGAAGAAACCTGAACTCTAGAGGCTATTTATTGAATCCTTAACATCTAAAAGGAATAAGAGTCTGTCCATTCATAATCAGAGTGTCTTAAAAACAAAGTAGTAATGCCTGAGTGAGCCTCGAGAAAGTGAATGAACCTTTCAACTTTCTTCATCAAGAACTTACCTAGATCTAAGATCATTTGGACACAGGAAGGGGAACATCACACACCGGGGACTGTCATGGGGTGGGGGGAGGGGGGAGGGATTGCATTAGGAGATATACCTAATGTAAATGACGAGTTAATGGGTGCAGCACACCAACATGGCACATGTAAACACATGTAACAAACCTGCACGTTGTGCACATGTACCCTCGAACTTAAAGTATAATAATAATAATAATAATAATAATAATAAAGAACTTACCTAGAACATGGCAATATTTTCCTGAAGTTATTTCTGACTTAAACAGCATCATCTCTGCCTTTGTTCCTTAGGCTCAACTTGCCCCAACATCTTTCTTAATTTTCTGCTCTTCTAATGGAATACCTGAAATTGGATAATTTATAAAAAGAATAAAACAGTAATTTCTCACAATTCTAGGGGCTGGAAGCCCAGAATCAAAGCACAGGCATCCGGTGAGAGCCTTCTTGCTGTGTCAACACATGGCAAAAAAGCAAGAGAGAAAGAAGGGGCCAAACTTGCCTTTTTACAGTTGTATTAGTTTCACCCATAAGGGCAAAGCCTTCATGGCCTAATCACCCCTTCAAGGTACCACTTTTTAACACTGTTACAATGACAGCTGAATTTTAACATGAGTTTTAGAAGAGACACCCAATTAAGTTACAGCAATATCTACCCACTTATTCTAATCTGTTTCTAAAGATTTCCATTTTCTTTGGCCTGTGTTCATGTAATTCCCAAGCCCTTTACAGGCACACCTCATTTTATTGCACTTCACTTTGTTGCACTTGGCAGATACTGTGTTTTCGACACATTGAAGTTCTGTGGCAATCCTGCGTCAAGTAAGTCTAATGGCAGAATTTTCCCAACAGCTTGCGCTCATTATGTCTCTGTGTCACATTTTGATAACTCTGGTAGCATTTCAAACTTTTTCATTATTATTATATTTGTTATGGTGATCCGTGATCAATGATCTTTGCTGCTACTATTGTGATTGTTTTGGGAACCCAGGAACTGCACCCATATTAGGCAGTGAACTGTGCATATTCTGACTGCTCCACCGACTGGCCATTCCCCCAGTTGGTTCTCTCTCTCCCCACGCCTCCCTATTTCCCGCAGCAGACCAATATTAAAATTAGGCCAGTTAATAACCCTACAATGACCTTTAAGTATTCAAGTGAAAAGAAGAATCACAAGTGTGTGACTTTAAATCAAAACAGAATTATTAAGCTTGGTGAGAAAAGCATATCAAAAGCAAAAATAGGACAAAACTAGGTCTCTTGCACCAAACAGCTAGCCTAGTTATGAATGCAAATAGAAAGCTTTTGAAAAAAATTGAAAGTGTCACTCCAGTGAACACACAAATAATAAGAAGCCTTAATGCTGATATGAAGAAAGTTATAGTGTTCTAGATAGGAGATCAAACCAGCCACAACATTTTCTTAAACCAAAGGCTAATTGAGCAAGGCCCCAACTCTTTAGTTCGATAAAGGCTGAGAGAAGTGAAGAAGGTGGGGAAACAAAGTTTGAAATGATCAGAGGTTGGTTCATGAGTTTTTAAAAAATATGCTATTTCAGTGACATAAAAGTCTAAGAAGAAGTAACAATGCTGATGTAGAAGCTGCAACAAATTATTGAGAAAGCTAGCTAAGATAATAGATGAAAGTGGCTACACTAAATGGCTAATTTTCAGGGTAAACAGCCTTATATTGGAAGAAGATTCTATCTAGGACATTCTTAGCTAGAGAGGTGATGTCAATGCCTACCGTCAAAGGACAGACTGACTCTTGTTAGGGACTAATGCAACTGGTGACTTTAAGTTGAAGCCAGTGGTCACTTACCCTTTCCAAAATCCTAGGGCCTTTAAGAATTATGCTGCATCTACTCTGCCTGTGCTCTATAAATGGAGTAACAAAGCTTAGATGATAGCACATCTGTTTACGGAATGGTTAGCTGAATATTTTAAGCTCACTATTGAAGACTACTATTCAAAAACAAACAAAGAAAAAAAACAGATTCCTTTCAAACTATTAGAGCTCATTGGCAACAGCTCTGGCCACCCAAGATCTCTGATGGAGATGTACAAGGAGATTAATGATTTTTTCATGCCTGTTAACACAGTATCCATATTGCAGCCCATGGATCAAGGAGCAATTTCCACCTTCAAGTCTTATTTTAAAAATATATTTCATAAGGCTATAGCTGCCACATATGGTAATTTCTCTGATAGATCTAGGCAAAGTAAACTGAGAAAATTCTGGAAAGAATTCACCATTCTAGATGCTTTTATGACCATTGGTAATTCATGAGATAAACTCAAAATACCAGTATCAACACTTGGAAGAAGTCAATTCCAACTCTCATGGATGGGTTTGAGGGGTTCAAGATTTCAGTGGAGGAAGTAGCTGCAGATGTGGTGGAAATAACAAGGGAAATAGAAATGAAACCTGAAGATGTGGCTGAATTGCTCCAATTTCATGACAAAATTTGAACATATGAGGTGTTGCTTCTTGGGGATGAGCAAAGATAATGTTTTTTGAGATGGAATCTATTCCTGTTGATGATGATATAGAAATTGTTGAAATGACAGCAACAAATATAATATATTATCTAGACCACATTGGAAAATCAGCTTCAAGGTCTAAGAGGATTTACTCCAAATTTAAAAGAAGCTCTACTATGGATAAAATGCTATCAAAAAACATCACATTCTGCAGAGAAATCTTTCTGAAAGAAACAGTCAGTGGGTACAGCACTCTTCATTGTTAAGAAATTGGCACAGTCATCCCAACCTTCAGCTACCACCATTCTAATCAGTAAACGGTCACCAACACGGAGGTAAGATCCTCTAGCAGCAAAATGAGTATGACCTGCCGAATGCTCAGACGATCATTCACATTTTTAGCAAATAACATCTTGAAATTAGGGTATATACATTATTTTTTAAGCACAATGCTATCGCATACTTAACAGAGTATAATATAATATAATCATTACTTTTATATGCACTGAGAAATCAAAAAAGTTTATGTGACCTGATTTATTGTGACACTCACTCTATTGCAGTGATCTGGAACTTAATCCACAATATCTCTAAAGTATGCCTGTACCTATCCTGACTAGGACTCAGCATAGGCTTGACTAAGCTCAAAACAAAACATTGACCAATGCAATATATTCTGATGGATCTAGGCAAAGATCTTTGGGAGTTAATTTCCAAATGTCATTTGCCTTCATCTTTTCATGGGCTCTCACAGTGCACTGTGCCCCAGAAGAACAGTCCTCTGCCTCACCTGTCTTCCCAACATTTGTTTTTATTATTTTTGTAACTTTTATTTTGAAAAAATTATTTATTCACAGAAAGCTGCAAAACCAGTAGACAGGGTCTATGTACCCTTTACCCAGTTCCTCTAAACAGTTATACCTTAGGTAATTGTAGTATAGTATCAGAACAAGTACATTGACATTGGTGCAATGAGTGTGTCTAGCTTCAGGCCATTGTATCACCTGTGTAGATTCCTGTAATCACCATCACAATGAAGATGAGGAACTATTTCCTTACCAAAAAGATCTCCCAGGTACTATCCCTTTATAGTCATACAAACCACCTTGTTCACTAACCCCCTCACCCCTCCTTAAAGCCATACCATCATTAATGTGTTCTCTATATCCGTAATTTTATTATTTTAAATAATGTAATACTTATTATTTTAAAAAACTGTTATAATTTAATAATGTTAATAAATAGAAGCTTACAGGATGTGAGCTTTCGGGGTTGGCTATTTTCACTTAACATTATGCCTCTTTTATAACTGAATGTGTTCTCCCACTTCAGATGCATATTTGGACTGCTTACTCCCAAGGTGATGGTATTTGGAGATGAGATCTTTGTGATGTAATTAGGGTTAGATGAAGCCATGAGGGTGGGGCCCCCATGATCAGATTAATCCCTTTATAAAATGAGACATCAGATAGCTTGCTCTCTCTCTACACATAAGATAAGGCTCTGTGAACACTCAGTGAAAGGGTGGTCATGCGCAAGTCAGAAAGAGAGCCCTCAGCAGAACCCAGCCATGCTGGAACCCTGATCTTGTACTTCCAGATTCCACAGCTAGACAACAACATTCTGTCGTTTATGTCACCCAGTCTATGGTATTTTGTTATGGCAGTCTAAGCAGACTAAGATAGCTCCTGAGATTTACCCAAGCTGCTGTGTGTATCAGTAGTTCATGCCTTGTTGTTGCTGAGTAATATTCCATAGCATAGTTGTACTACAGTTTCTGTAATCATTAATGTACCAAAGATATGGTTGTTTATAATTATTGGCTGTTACAGAAAAAAACCTGCTATGAACATTCATGCAGTTTATTTGTGTGTCAGTGTGTTTGTGTGTGTGTGTGTATAAATACATTTTCTCTCTCTAGGGTAAATGTTCATGAGTGTGATTGTTGTTTGCATGTTAACAGTATGTTTAGTTACTTAAGACAATGTTAAGTCTTTTACAAGAATAGATATACAAGTTTGGATTCACACCAGCCATTTTTAGCAATCTAGTTTATCTGCATTCATTCAACATTTAATATTGTCAATTTTTTTTATTTTACCTGTTTTAATATGTGTGTAACAGTACCTCATTATGGTCTTAATTGCATTTCTCTAGTAGGCAGTCATGGTAAACATTGTTTCATGTATTTACTTGCCAACTGTATAGCTTCTTTAGTGAAATTTTAACTGTTGAATTTTAAGAGTTCTTTATATATTCTGAATAGGAGACCTATTTTAGATATGTGATTTTTTTCCTAGTCTGTATCTTGTCTTTCCATCATAACAGGATTCTTGCAAGGTAAACATTTATAATTTTGATGAAATCCAATAAATTGTTTAAAAATTTTATGAATCGTGAATTTGATATCTTATCTATAAACTCTTCATCAAACCCTAAGTCCTAAAGATTCTCCTCTATATTTTCCTCTATAAGTTTTGATCTTTTAATTAATTAACTTACTGCTTTGGTATCCAATTTCTCTAGCCATATTTACCGAAAAAGTATCTTTCCTCCATTGAATTCATTTTGTACCTTTTGTAAAAAATCAACTGGCTGTATTTTTATAAGTCTACATTCAGGTTCTTTTAAGTGTTTATTACTCTGCCAATATTACACAATACTGATTATGGTATCTTTCTATTAAGCCTAAATATTAGAAAGGGTTTTCTTTCAATTTTATCTTTTTCAATTTTTTAGTTTATTTAATATTTTTGCTTTCCATATAAATATTAGAATAATCTTGTCTACATCCATAAAAATGTTTTCTATGATTATAAGAATTACATTAAACGTATATATAACTTTACAGATAATTGAAATGTTTGCTATGCTAATTCTTTCACTCAATGAACATAATATTTCTCTTGAAATACAGTCATCCCTTGGAATACACAGGGAATCGTTTTCCAGGACCTTTGCTGATATCAAAATCTGTGGATGCAGATCTCACAGACTGGGAGGGCCAACTGTATTTAGACTTTCTTCTAATTTTTTTCATTAGTATTTTGTAGTTTTCAGAGCACAAACTTATTAACTTATTTTAGATTTATTATCTTGTGTATTTACATCTAAATATTTCTTTTTTAACTTTTAAGTTCAGGGTTAGAAGTGCACGTTTGTTACATCGGTAAACTTGTGTCAAGAGAGTTTGTTGTACAGACTATTTCATCACCCAGGTATTAAGCCTAGTATCTATTACTTATTTTTCCTGATCCTCTCTCTCCTCCCACACTCCACCCTCTAAAAGACCCCAGCGTGTGTTTTCCCCTCTATGAATCAATGAGTTATCATCAATTAGCTCCCACTTATAAGTGAGAACATGTGGTATTTGGTTTTCTTTTCCTGTGTTAGTTTGCAAAGGATAATGGCCTCCAGCTCTGTCCATGTTCCTGGAAAGAACATGATCCTATTCCTTTTAAAGGCTGCATAGTATTCCATGGTGTATATGTACCACATTTCTTTAACCAGTCTATCATTAATGAGCATTTCGGTTGATTCCATGTCTTTGCTACTGTGAGTAGTGCTGCAGTGAACACACGCTTGTATGTTTCTTTGTAATAGAATGATTTATATTGTTTGTGTACATACTCAGTAATAGGATTGCTAGGGTGAATGATATTTCTGTCTTTAGGTCTTTGAGGAACTGCCACTCTGTGTTCCACAATGGTTGAACTAATTCACATGTCCAGCTACAGTGTATAAGTGTTACCTTTTCTTCACAACCTCACCAGCATGTTATTTTTTGACTTTTTAATAACAGCCATTCTGACTGGTGTGAGATGGTATCTCATTGTGGTTTTGATTTGCATTTCTCTAATGATCAGTTATGTTGAACTGTTTTTCACATGATTCTTGGTCACATGTATGTCTTCTTTTGAAAAGTGTCTGTTCATGGCTTTTACTAACTTACGATGGCACTATTTTTTTTCTAAATATTTTAACTGCCTCATAGATTCTGGATATTCGACCTTTGTTGGATGCATACTTTGCAATAATTTTCTCCCGTTCTGTAGAGATTGTCTGTTTACTCTATTGATAGTTTAGGTCGGGGGTGGTGGCTCATACCTGTAATCCCAGCACTTTGGGAGGCCGAGGCGGGTGGATCACGAGGTCAGGAGATCAAGACCATCTTGGCTGACATGGTGAAACCTGACTCTACTAAAAATACAAAAAAAAAAAAAAAAAAAAATTAGCTGGGCATGGTGGCGGGCACCTGTAGTCCCAGCCACTCGGGAGGCGGAGGCAGGAGAGTGGCGTGAAGCAGGGAAGATCGCACCACTGCACTCCAGTCTGGGCGACAGAGTAAGACTCTGACTCAAAAAATAAATAAAAACATAGCTAGGTAGTTTATTTTGCTATGTAGAAGCTCTTTAGTTTATTTAGATCCCATTTGTCAATTTCTGCTTTGTTGCAATTGCTTTTGGGGTCTTCATCCTAAAATCGTTGCCCATCCCTCTGTCCTGAATAGTATGGCCTCAGTTGTCTTCCAGGGTTTGGAAAGGAAACTATAAAAGTTTAGGATTTTACATCTGCATCTTTAATCCAACATAATTTATTTTTGTATATGGTGTAAGGAAGGGGTCCAATTTATATCTTCTGCATATGACTAGCCAGTTATCCTAGCAGCATTTACTGAATAGAGAATCTTTCCTTGTTGCTTGTTTTTGTCAGGTTTGTCAAAGATCAGATATTTGTAGGTGTGCATTCTTATTTTTGGGTTCTCATTGTTCTGTGTGTAAGTTCTTGTACCACTACCATACTGTTTTCATTACCATGGCCTTAAAGTATAGTTTGAAGTTGGGTAACTTTATGCCTCCAGCTTTGTTATTTTTGCTTAGGATTGCCTTGGCTATTTGGGCTCTTTTTGGGTTCTATATGAATTTTTACATATTTTTTTTCTAGCTCTTTGAAAAATGTCAGTAGTATGGTGACAGCATTGATTCTGTGAATTGCTTGATGCAATATCGCCATTTTAATGATGTTGATTCTCCCTATCCATGAACATGGATTTTTTTTTTATTATTTGTTTATGCCATCTTTGATTTCTTTGAGCTGTGGTTTGTACTACTTGTGGAGGTCTTTCACCTCCCTAGTTAATCCTATCCCTAGGTATTTTATTCTATTTGTGACCATTGCAAATGGGAGGTTTTTTCCTGACTTGTCTGTTGGCTTGACTGTTATTGGTGTATAAGAATGCTGTTAATTTTTGCACATTGGTTTTGAATCTTGAGACTTTACTCAAGTTGTTTATCCACTTAAGAAGCGTTTGAATTGAGACTATGGAGTTTTCTGGATATAGGATAATGTTATCTGCAAACAGGGGTAGTTTGACTTCTTCTCTTTCTATTTGAATGCCCTTTATTTCTTTCTCTTGACTGATTGCCCTGGTCAGAACTTCTAATACTCCGCTGAATAAAAGTGGTGAGAGAGGGCATCCTTGTCTTTTGCCAGTTTTCAAGGGGAATGCTTACAGCTTTTCCCCATTTACTGTTATGTTGGCCATGGGTTTGTCATACAAGGTTCTTATTATTTTGAGGTATGTTTCTTCAATACTTCATATATTGAGAGTTTTAACATGAATTGATGTTAATGTTATCAAAAGCCTTTTCTGCATCTATTGAGATAATCAGGTGTTTTTTGTTTTAGTCCTGTTTATGTGATGAATCACATTTATTGATATGCATATGTTGAACCAACCTTGTATCCTGGAGATGAAGCCAATTTGATTGTGGTCGATAAGCTTTATGATATGTTGCTGGATTTGATTTGCCAGTATTTTGTTGAGGATTTTTTTCATCAATGTTTCTCAAGGATATTGGCCTATAGTTTTCTTTTTTGTTGCTGTATCTCTGACAGTTTTTTTTTTTTTTTTTTTTTTTTTTTTTTTTTTTTTTTTTTTTTTGTAGGATGATGCTAGCCTTATAAAATGAGTTAGGGAGGAGCTCTCCTCAATTTTTTGAAATAGTTTTAGTAGGAACAGTACCATCTCTTCTTTGTATACCTGGTAGAATTCAGTCGTGAATCCACCTGGTCCTGGGCTTTTCTTGTATGGTAGGCTATTTATTACTGCCTCAATTTCACAACTTGTTATTGGTTATTCAGGAATTCAGTTTCTTCCTGGTTCAGTCTTGGGAGGGTGTATGTGTCCAGGAATTTATCCATTTCTTCTAGTTTATGTGCATAGAAATATTTATAAAATTCTCTAATGGTTTTGTTTCTGTGGGGTCAGTGGTAACATTCCCCTTATCATTTCCGATTGTGTTTACTTGAATCTCTCTTTTCAACTTTATTAGTCTAACTAGCAGCTTATCGATTTTATCTTTTTTTTTTTTTTCAAAGAAACAGCTCCTGAATTCTTTAATTTTTTGAATGGTTTTTCATGTCTGTACCTTTTCTGTGTCTCTATCTCCTTGAAAACATTCCTAAAAAGTATTGTATTATAATTTTGGTTTCCATGTCTCATTACTGTTGTATAGTTACATGATTGATTTTTTAAGTTGATCTTGTATTTGTGATTTTGCTGTAGCACTTGTTAATATTTGAACTTTTCTGGAGTTTCTTCGGATTTTATGTGTATACCAGTATGTCATCTGCAAAGAGAGATAGTTTTTATTCCTTTTCGATATATATGGTTTGCCTTTCCTTTTCTTTCCTTATTGTGCTTTTTACTACTTTAATACTATGTTGAATAAGACTGGCAAGTGTTGACATTCTTGTTTATTTTCAGTCTTTGGGGAAAACCATTCAGTTTTAGGTCATTATGAATGATGTCTACAGTAGGTTATTTTGTTTTGTGTGTGTGTGTGTGTGTGTGTGTTCTTCTCTCTCTTTCTTGCTTTTTTTTTTTAATTATACTTTAAGTTCTAGGGTATATGTGCACAATGTGCAGGTTTGTTACATATGTATACATGTGCCACGTTGGTGTGCTGCACCCATTAACTCATCGTTTATATTAGGTATATCTCCTAATGGTATCCCTCCCCCCCAACAATAGGACCTGGTGTGTGATGTTCCCTTTCCCGTGTCCAAATGATCTCATTGTTCAATTCCCACCTATGAGTGAGAACATGCACTGTTTGGTTTTCTGTTCTTGTGATAGTTTGCTGAGAATGATGGTTTCCAGCTGTATCCATGTCCCTACAAAGGACACGAACTCATCCTTTTTTATGGCTGCATAGTATTCCATGGTGTATATATGCCCCATTTTCTTAATCCAGTCTGTCACTGATGGACATTTGGGTTGATTCCAAGTCTTTGCTATTGTGAATAGTGCTGCAATAAACATACATGTACATGTGTCTTTATAGCAGCATGACTTATAATCCTTTGGGTATATCCCCAGTAATGGGATGGCTGGGTCATATGGTATTTCTAGTTCTAGATCCTTGAGGAATCGCCACACTGTTTTCCACAATGGTTGAACTAGTTTACAGTCCCAACAACAGGGTAAAAGTGTTCCTATTTCTGCACATCCTCTCCAGAACCTGTTGTTTCCTGATTTTTTAATGATTGCCATTCTAACTGGTGTGAGATGGTATCTCACTGTGGTTTTTGATTTGCATTTCTCTGATGGCAAGTGATGATGAGCATTTTTTCATGTGTCTGGTAAAGGGATCAATTCATCAGGAAGAGCTAACTATCCTAAATATATATACACCCAATACAGGAGCACCCAGATTCATAAAGCAAGTCCTTAGAGATTTACAAAGAGATTTAGACTCCCATACTATAATAATGGGAGGTTCTTTCTTTAAAAGTCGATCATCATGTTGAAGAAATTCCCTTCATTCCTACAGTGTCTGAGAATTTCATCATGAATAGTGGATATTATTAAAAACTTTTTCTTTGTCAATTAATATTATTATGTAGGTTTTTGCCTTTTAATATAATAGTTTGCATACATTTATTTTTATTAAACCAGTAGTGTAGGAATGAAAATATTAGCTCTTTACCAGGTCTTCTGTGACACTGTTCCTATAAGGGGAAGAAGTGATTCATGACAGATAAACAAGTGTAGAAGTTTAGACTCCCCTCCTCTTCCATTGCTAATGGAACTGAGTAGGGAGTCAGAAGATTTTTTTCAATATTTGATTAGAGTCGGCTGTTTTTGCTAGACTGTTCCTTTTCTTGTATTTGGGTTGTTAAGAACAGATAATTCTTGTGAATGCTGTTTTTTTGTCTCTCTCTACTCATTGTGATTTCCAGTTGGGCTGCTTCTGTAGCACCTAGTGGGATATATAAAAGAAAAAAAAAATCCAGTACCCAGGAAACTTACTTCCATGTTTTTCCTCACGTCCTGAGGTACGTAGTCAATATGCCTTCTTCTCTTTCCATTTCAAGATCTTGTGTTTGTTTTGCATGTGACATTTGGGAGTTTTAGCTTTATTTATTGCTAGGAATAGGGAGAAGTATACCTATTCCATCTTGATTAGAACTGAAAGTTGGCATGTACTTTTTAAGAGCTCAATCACATTAACTGTTGTGCATTGTTTTGCCAGTAAATCTAGAGAATTTTATTGCCCCCAGATTTTTCAATCCTTTCAGAAAAAAAATTTCCATTAAAAGCAAGTGGTAGATAATTTATATGTAAAATAGAAGAAGGAATCGACACTTTATATATTTATTTTATACATAGGTCTGCCTTAGAATTTGAGAAACACTGTTAGTCACTACGGAATACAAAAATGCATGAGAAGTTGTTACTTCACTAAAAAAATGATAAAGGATTGATTAGTAGATACAGAAAAATAACCACATAATAGAAATAAAATGTGTTCAATTTAACAAGTGAGGTATGTCCATGATAATATCTAAATACTAAAGAAGGAAAACATAATTTGAGCCAATGGTTTCCAAATGGCATTAAATATATCTAGTGGATTTTAAAAATCAGAGATGCTAGGCACCAACCCAAAGTTTCTGATTTAGTGGAGCCAAATTTTCATTTTTAACAAGTTTTCTGGTGTTGCTAATATACTGGTTCAGTTACCACATTTTGAGAATTACTAGTATAAGGACTCTGTAAAAAGTTTCTGGAGAGCATAATTCCTGATACTACTTATAAATGAATGAGAGTTCACTAGAGAAATCAGAGTACAATGCTTAGGTGTCAAAGATGTTCTAAAGATGAGCTCTTAATAAAGATGTAGGAATTAAATATTTTGCATGAAGTAGTTATTATAAGTCTTAATTTCACAGTGCAGAAACTTTGGTTGAGGGAGAAATGTTATTTATATATATATATATAAATAAGATAATATTCCAGTTTCACACTTGGGTTGAAACAACAAAGGTCAGATTTCATCAAAAGGCATCAGAGGTGTTAAAAAGAATGAGGTCATTACTAATGTATTAGTAGAAAAGGGGTTATACATCTTTAAGTTGAAACAAGTTTTGGTTCGATTTAAGGCTAAATGTCAGCTTATTTTTACCTGATCGGTCTAATTAAAAGAAGGTGAACCTATGAAGGTAAGATTTGCTAAGTGAATTTCTCTTTTTTTTTCCCTGAATCACATTTTGGAAATATTTGATTGTACAGTACCTTATAATTTAAAATCTTCTACCAGATGCTTCATTTCATGTTCTTCTTACTAGCAGCCTGAAAAGGTTGTTTCTCTTTCTCTCCGATAAAAATCAGAGACAAGTACCAACAAAACCTGGATACATGGGAAAGTCATTTTGTTCTACTTTCATAAATTTCAGGTTCTCATGCTGTATATTTTTAGATTAACAATACAATTTTATATCAAGTCTCTTTCTTATCTTACATTCTAGTTTACTTCTTCAGTATATAATTCCAAAAATTTGTTTAATGTCACTTTTTAAAATTATTTTGACTTTTCAAATTTAAATTATTAAAAAAACAAAGGCATCCCTATCTTAATTATATTGCCCTTCTGTTATTTCTGTAGACATATTTGTTTGGGAAGATTATTGGCCAAAGATGCAAGCTAATGAAATGTAAAACCTGGCACAAAGTAGGTATTACAGAGGTATTTGTAAAAATGGATGAGATGATTTACTGTTTCTATCCAGTATAATCACAGCCATACCACTTTTAGACTTCCTGAAAAATGTTCATCAGGAAGTCAAGATCTGTTAAATATATCATCTGCTTATGGACAAAGATCATAATAAAGTAATCATGACTGTGGAATGTGCAGCCATACTTCAGTTGTGATCCAAACACCTCGTCTTAACAGTGGTGTGAAGTTGAATAAGTTACTTGATATCCTGTCTCAAAATACTCATCTATAATGTTAGGATAATGATTAAAATAGGACTTTTGTCCACAGGCATGTTGTCATATTACATTTAGATCAATATATGAAAAGCATATATATAATGCATTTCTTAAGTGCTCGCTAATGTTATTGATTACATAGAGAACTCATTTAATGTGGGTCACCAGCCACACAAAGAACATACAAAACTAAAATAAGCCAAACAACCTACTTGTGACCTTTCCCCTTGAGCCCTCACTGGAATCCCATAATAACACTCAAGTTGTGACTAAAGGTAGCTTTAAGGTAGGAAAGGGAGATTAAACTTACAGAAGAAGCTAGAAGCCTTATAAAATGAGTTAGGGAGGAGCTCTCCTCGATTTTTTGAAATAGTTTTAGTAGGAACAGTACCATCTCTTCTTTGTATACCTGGTAGAATTCAGTCGTGAATCCACCTGGTCCTGGGCTTTTCTTGTATGGTAGGCTATTTATGTATAGGTTGCCCCATAGTGCACAAGGCAATATTAACAATCTATGAAAGTTCTCATGAATTAATATTGAAAAGAGAACACAAGTTTATAGAAAAGCATGCAATGAAGATGAGTCAGTCATGTACATTCTAGTTTAAAAACAAAGCAAGCTAAAAACTTTGGTTGCATTTTGACAAATCAAAACGAGGGAGTTAAAGCCATTACTTGGTTAATAATTCAGAGAGGAAAGAACCTGATATTTGGGCCTATACATTACTATTATACCCAAAAGTCTAAAACTTGAATATGCATATTCTTTCCTAGAGCAACCTGCAGTGGTCATTGACATGAGAAGTACTGATCTACACACTTTTTGTCCACTTTCACCACACACTTATTCCCAAACATATTTGCCTCCAATTTTCCATTCATGTTCTTTCCAAAGTCCTGAACTACCAGTCAAATTTTATGCAGAATTTCAGGCATATTGCCAAGTTGGAATGCTTCTCTTTCATACCAGCTGATGACCTGTAAATTGCTTAAAGCCCTACTGACTTGGAAGATTCCCCTCAACACCATCTTTCAGGATCTTGCGAATGTGAGGCTATAGTGCAGCAGCTGTTCGTTTTTAGCTGTCACCATACATCAAATTGTCCCAACCATAAACCAGGACCAGGTTTTTATTCCACCCCCACTGGGAAGTAGATAACATCCCATAGGACCATGGGTATGTGTTAAGGGAGAGGCTCAGTCAGATAGTAGTAGGTGATTTGAGGAATCCATGACTATCTCTTATAAACTTACTGGTGTCCTCTGAGCCATTTCAGACCTGATACTGAATGACACTTTTATCCTAATATGGTTTACTAATATGCTTGTCTGGCTGTATGACTTGATGGACCTGCTGATACTCATTTCTGACTATATAATCATTTGATGTTCCATGTCAGGCACTCAGCATTTACTAGGGACTAAAAACATGGCAGAACCTGCTTTTCAGGTGGTATATATATATATATATATGATGAATATGGCACGGCATTATTCCAGAGCCTTTAGGAGTCCATGCTGCCACTCCTCTAGGAGTGCTCCAGAAATTCACAGAATGCCCTAGGTACCAAAAATACATGTGCGATCATGGGATCTGTCATGCCACATAGCCCAAGAAGCAGGGACAATTTGTACAACAACCTGAATCTCTTGCAAAGCTCTCTCTTATGCTCTGGTGTCATTCAAAGCTGCTGTCCTTTCAAGACACTCAGGAAATTATTATTTCTGCATTATTGCCAAATCTAGTTTGTATTGTCTCTGAAATCCGAACAGACCTCCAAGTGATGTGCTTCTTTCTTAGTGATTCGCATGTATGTAGTCTTTACTTCGGCACCTCTGTCACAACATTCTGTTGACACTTAAAAACTTCAGTGAAATGGAATGCTGCTGAATTTTTGTTCTTTGGTTGTGCAAATGTTTTACTAGGGCATTCAGAGAACCTACCATTTCTGCTCCCAGATCCAGCCAACATGATGGTAACAATATTACAGATCAGTGTGACTCACAGAAAAATATCCAGATAATTAAGTTCCCTTCATAATATATTGTCAAAAGAGTCTAATATTTAACCATAAAAAAGAATGAAATTTGAACATATTCTACAACATGAATGAATCCTGAGGACATTGTCAAATAAAATAAACCAGTCATCAAAAATCAAATATTATATGATTCTACTCATATGAGGTAATCAATATCATAGAAACAGGAAGTAGAATAGTGGTTGCCAATTGCTGGGGCTAGGGGTTAATCAGGAATTGTTTTGCAAGATGAAAAGTTATATTCACATTGCCTGACAATGTGAATATATGTAACACTACTAAACTATACATTTATACATGTTTAGGATGGTAAATTTTATTATGTGTTTTTTTAACCATTCATAAACATAATTTTAAAGGAAGGATGGAAGTCCTTTCTCTCTATGACTGAAAACCTAAAGCACAGAATAAAAGATTGATAATTTTGACTATATTTTTAAAAATCTTCTGCATGACAAAACACACACATACACAAGTAAAATCCACAGATAAAACATAAACTGGGGAAAACATTTTCAATTCATGTCTTAGACAAAAGACTTATGCCCCAAATATACATATGGCTTAGAGAAATTGAGAAAAAATGACCAAGAACCCAATAGAAGAAAAAGGTAAAAATCGTAAGAGTTAGGTCACAGAAAGAGAACTACAAATAGCTGCAAACATATGTAGATTCTCAACATCATTAATAACTAAAGAAATGCAATATGAAAGTACAACACGTACCTATCTAGAGGTAACAATCAAATGGTACAAGCACTCTATGTTGCAGGTAGGAATTCAAAATGGTACAACTCTTATGGAGGGAATCTAGTAATCTCTTGAAAAATTATATATGTATTTAGCCTTTAAATCACATATCCCAATTCTAGAAATACATCTTTTCACATATTAAATGACCCTTGTTTAAAGTCATTCATTGTGGCACTGTTTGTAATAGAAAAAGAGTGAAAATAGCACACACGTTCATCAACAGGGACTGGTTAAGACACAAGAGAGTATGTCTGTATCATTCCATTTATAAGAAGTGCTAACGCATGCAAAGCAGTCTATGATAATGGAAGTAAGAATACTGGTTACCTGTGGGGGATGACAGCCTGGGAGCGAACAAAAAAGAGACTCATAGAGAATTAGAAACACCTTCAATATTTATGTGGGTGGTGATGAAGCAGTTGCATACCCATGTAAATATTGATTAAGAAGTACATTTCAGACTGATGTATTTTACTGTTAAGCTTGTACTTCAATTTTGAAAATTAAAAAATAGGGGTAAGATCATCAGGAAAATGTAAATTAGAATCCCAATAAAACAGTCCTTTACAGTCACTGGGATGGCTGTCATCAAAAAGACAGTTAATAACAAGTGCTGGTGAGAACACAAAGAATTTGCACCATTTATACATTGCTACTGAGTAAAATGGTGCAGCCACTTAGGAAATAGTCTGACCATCTTTCAAAAGGTTAAATGCAGAGTTACCATATGAACTAGCTGTTATGTACTCAAGAAAAAATGAAAATATACACCCACATAAAAACTTGTACATAACAGATGATAGCATTATTTATAGTAGTGGAAGTAACCCAAATGATCATCACCTGATGAATAAATAAAATGTGCTACATCCTACAATGGAATATTATTAAAAATAAAAAGAAGTTAAAAACTGAAACATGCTACAACATGGAAGAAACTTGAAAATATGATATTATCTTAAAGAAGCCAGTCACAAAGCAGCACATACTGGGTAATTCCACTTAGAGGAAATGTCCAGAATAGGCAAATCCATAGAGTTAGAAGTAGATAGCATGGTAGTCAGGGGTAAAGTGATTCGGGTAAATGGAGGTCATCACTAATGGATATGGGATGTCTTTAGGCTTCTAAACTTGCAATGTTTGCACAACCTTATGAATGTATTAAAAACCAATATAGGCCGGGCACGGTGGCTCACACCTGTAATTCTAACACTTTGGGAGGCCGAGGTGGGCGGATCACAAGCCTGAACAAGATGGTGAAATCTCGTCTCTACTAAAAATGCAAATAGAAAAATTAGCCGGTGTGGTGGCGAGCACCTGTAATCCCAGCTACTCAGGAGGCTGAGGCAGGAGAATCACTTGAACCTGGGAGGTAGAGGTTGCAGTGAGCCAAGATCGCACCACTGCACTCTAGCCTGGGCAGCAGAGTGAGACTGCATCTCAAAAAAAATCCCAATATATTGTCTATTTTAAATAGTGCAATATATGAATTATGTCTCAATAAAGTTTTGCCAATTAAAAAAAGAGAGTAGGAGAGTTGATGTAGTCCTGTAGCAAGAAGATGAGTGTATACATGTATACTGCCTGCTGTGGTTATTTTTGTGTTGATCTTTTTTTTCCTTTATAATAAAATAAACATTAATGCATTTTATTTAGTGTACTTGCCAATGAGAGGCTTGTGTGCCTTTATTACATTTTCTATTTGATAAGTTTTCCAATTTTAAAAGGTCATTGATTTGGTTGAATGTCTAACAAAATAAACAGCAATTCTGAGCATTGTTTCTTTGAAATAAATCCCACTTGATCTTCATCTCCCATTACCAAAGTGCACAATCAAGTGACTAGGGAGTTGAACTAAACTTTATACTTCAGTGATAATGACCAGTGTGGCAAAATGAATATTTTACTAAGGATAAAACTTCTGGACCTCTTAGAAGCCAGGCAAGAAATAAATATTTGGGGATTTTTTTTTGACAAACTATACTCTGTAACACTTTAGATAAATATCTACATACAAATTCATTTATGTATTTTATCGTTAAGTATTGTGTATGAGTATGTACATAAGTTTGTGTTGTTTGAATTAACATTTCTTCCTTTTTCAGAGCTGAAAAAAATAAAAAACAGTACCACATCTAGGTCATTTTCAGTCACCACATTAAAAATGTTAATTTATTTTTAAATATCTGGGGTGAAATATGTATACTACTAAAAAAATTAAAATGGAAAATCTCAAGAGGAATCCACTTTAAATGCTTTCTAGATCTTAAAACTAATGTTAAAATACTGCCCATCTTCTGGAATCAATTACTTCCAAGCAAAAAACAACCATTTTTGTCACTTTTGCATTTTTTTAGTTTAATCATTTTGTTCTTTAAAGTGTTCGTTGAAATGAAATAATGGTATAAACTTTGCCATCACTTATGAATCAAAAAATGACAAACCAGGACTGAAGAAATGTTTCTAAAAAGCTTTTGATGATAAAACCTCTTTATAATGACATGCAAATTCTAGGGCTACCTGTTAGGAAAATTTCATAATTCTCTCTCCAGCCCATTTTATCTTGCCTAAGTGAAGCTTAGTGTTAAGCAATTAGTCAGGTAATGTAGGAAAAAAAACACCAGTTACGTATGACTATGAATTTACTTTGGAGGTCATAGAATGAAAGGCATTGTGTAGGTAATTATTTCTTTTACTCTGACGGAGGTAATGAGGGAAATAAAACCTTAAGCTTTTCTGTTTGCAAAAGAATGAAATGAGACCAGAATGTAAAGCCTTTTTCTTTCCTCTTCTTCGTCTTCTTTTTTAGGGAGGTGGTGATCGTCTTGAAATTAACCTTAATCTTTGAATATCCCCTAATTTTAGATTATTTAATACCCAGCTACTCAAATGCTTCTAGAAATGTCCACCATTCTTCTAATTCAGCTTCTTTTAACATCACAGTTAGAAGTAGACAGCTGGCTGACAGTTCCAGAGAACCTCTTCCTCTAATTAAATACGAGATTATTCTCTTCAAAGGTGCATGTCACTGTGTTTAACATCAGCAAATGACATTCATGATGTCCTTTTATATCAGTTACAAATAGTATTCCAGGAGGACTCTGAAATACCCAAAATGTAATGAGTAAAATGCCCCACACATTACAATAAAATAATTGTAAAAAATGTGGATTTCCAGACATCAGTCTTGTCAAAATAGCTAAATTCTGAGATTGTTTCAACACAGGTATAAAATAAACTTAAACTATTTGTGCGATTATCTAGATAGTTAAAATTATGTTAAAGTATGTATTTTTTTAGTCCACCAGTTTATATTGTTTTACATTTTAAAAATATTAATTGTGTATTAGTGTTACACAAACGGCCAAAAGTTTCATTTTGTGTATATTTTTCTGTTGGGGAAGCCTACATATTCCTGCATGCCAGCTAATTAATGACTAAATAAAAATTTAAGTCAAAGCATATCAATATCTTAATAATAAGAAATTCTCCTTTTTCAGATTTGCAGGTGGTCATTTATATGTTCATCGATAATACTAGTGTTTTAAATCTAATAATTTGTCTCAAAATTCTTATTTTATTTCACCTGGTGGCAACATTGGGCACTGGTAATCATTTACTTCCAAAACACTTCTTTTGTTTCAGAAAATCATATCCACCTGGGTTTCCTCTTATATCTCTGACCATTTTTCTCAGTCTCCTTTGCAATTTAAGAGACCTCAAGATTTGACTTGTCCCAGGCCTCAGCCTTGGATCTCTTGCGTGTGAACTCATCCACTCATACGTCTATAAACACCATCTATAGGTTCATTATTCCCACCTTTACATTGCTTCTTAATTCTAGAATCAAATATTGAACTCCCTACTTGACATTCCCAACTAGGTCCCAACTAGAGATCTCAGACTTATCATGTACAAAACTGAGCTAGTCTACCATTTTCCCTGTCAGTTAATAGCAATACTATTCTTCTAGTTGCTCGGGCTAAAACACTGGTATCACATTGGTGTAATTTAGCCTGAGCAACTGGCTAAATCTCTAAGTCCACTCTGGTCAGTCAGAAATTCTATCTACTTTGCCTGTAATATATTCAGAATTCCATCACTTCTAATTAGACCACTCTCATCAGCCTGATGGAAAACACCAGCATCTCTTACTTTCTCAATGTCCTCTTGCAGTTTATCTTCAATATAGCAACTAGAGTATTATTCATATGTAAGTGTGATAACATACTCCTTTGGTCAAAACCTCCCAATGACATCTCAGATCATGGAAAAGAACAAAGCCAAAATCCTTATTATGATCTAAAAGATCCTACATGATCTGGTTGCTAGTTGCTCATCTGACTTATTTTCTTGCCGCCTTACTCTTCCTTGTCTTCACTCTGCTCTAGGCCACATTGTTTTTCCTGCCGTCCTTTATTTTCTTTCCTGTATTCTGTGAAACACTGCCCTCTGCCCTTTTACTATAATTTCATTTGAGGTTGAAATTGAGATCATTATCCTCTTATATTCCCTTAGCTATTTACTAGATCCTGAAGAATTATCTAAATTGGGTGATAGAACTGATACACTACCCCCACCAAAGCAAATGCAACCAGGGCTTTCAGTAATCCTGAGTACACAGACGGATCAGATGTTGGAAAAACATTTAAAAATGTAGCTAGCTATTTGTGGTAGGATTGTCAAATAAATACAATGATGTGTTTTATTATTATATTCAAGTGAAAGGTTTGGAAGAAATGCGAGAAGAACAAGAAGTCTGTGCAAATTAAAAAAAAAAAAAAACATGAGAATATCTAGGTGGCATCAAATTAGAGCCTCTGTGTCTATGTCTTTGGTTTTTATGATGTCATTTTTTATGTAAAAACAAAAATTTAGATGGCATCTAGTACCTTTGTTGTAATCTTCACTGTATTTTCAGGTGCATTGTCTTACATGGACTTATTTGTATTAAATCTAAGGATCAGCAGTTAATAGCCTACTGTGCTTCCCACGAAAAGGATGGTAAGATACAGACATTGAGTTGTCAAGGTAAGAAGTTCAGCTTGCTGTCTTTATGCCTCTCTGATAACCAAATAGCATGTTTTTATTTCCCCACAAATGATGTCAACTCCAGATTTTAAAATTTTGCCACTAAATTACTAACTGATCTTTTAAAAACAAAATGTCATTAGAAAAATACATCCAATCAAATAAATTCACAAACTCTTCTAAGTTTAAATTAATCCAATAACTTTATAAGTTAATAGAAATGTTGCAAAATGCCTTGGGGAGTGTAGATGGTAAAGTAGACATCTGGAACAGACGAAGATATGGAAATATTTTTAAAGTAATTAAACACAAAAGCCTTTGTTTTTAATGTATGATTCCTTTCTCTGGTCCCACTACATCATTTGCATCTGCATAAATTCAAGGCTTTGTAGGAGAATTTATTTATGGAGAAAAGAAAAAAATAGCTATAGAAAATGAAAGTATGCCTCCACTCTTCACAGAACTGACAATGTTAACAGCCTGCCTGTAAACAGTGTTTCCTTTATAATCTTCCTCCACCCCTGAACAATTTATACAATGATTATAACTTAGCTTTAAAAAATCTGTGCTTTGTTCTCAATTATAAGTGGGAGCTAAACATCTGGTACTCATGGACATAAAGATGGCAACAATAGACTGTGGGGACTACTAGAGCAGGGAGAGAGGTGTGGGGGCAAAGGTTGAAAAACTGTTTGCTACTATGCTTAGCACCTGGATAATGGCAGCATCGCCTCAGCATCATGCAATATATCCAGATAACAAACCTGCACGTGTACCCTCTGAATCCATAAAAGTTGAAAAAAATCTATGCTTGATCTCTAATATTTAGAAGAAAACAAATCATTGGGAAGTTGCATTTGCATCCCAAATCGAATGGACATCTCAAAGTCCTTATCTTATGAAGAATAACTGCATTAGGATTCTCCTTATTCCTAATTCTAAAAATGCACACTGTGGTGTGACATATTTATAAAACTTCTCAGTGCGCTGAGGCAATTAGCTAGTAAGTTTACATCTTCATTATGCAATCACATACATTTAAACTAAGGAATATCAAAGTTTCTGCCAGACTGGTATGCATTAACCATAATGTTGGTATCTAGTTTCATCTTGTGACTTGCTAATGAACTATATATGACAATGAAGGAAAGAGAGACGTCAGAAAGGATACAAACATGCAGTCAAAGGGACCTAAGAAAAATTTCTGCATTACAACATATTATAATCTGATAAAGCATCAAAGTCATGTTGAAAATATCCCAAGAAAAATCTCTGGCAAAGGAACAAAGAAAAGAAGTAAGGGAAAAGGCAGTCTTCAACTGGAGCATCTCCCAGTGGCTTTGCTGTAATGTAAGACCACCTTGGCAACAGCGAGGAACAATGGGTCAATGAGAGGTCAAAGGTTATTCTCAAATTTTCAATACCTTGAATCACTTTCTATCATAGTGTTTCATCTTCATTCCTAATTTTACTGATCCAGGGGCAAAATGTCAACAGTAGTTTAAATATAATATATGTCTAGATATTTAAAACACGTATATCAAAGTCAGTAAATGTTAAATAAAACATGACACCCCCTATGTTGATATCTATTCCTTTTGAGTAGAAAAAATAAAAAATATTTCTCAAATAATTTTTATATAAGTGAAAACTATAAAAATACCAAGGACAAATGAGATTAATCATTATTACAGTAACAGTGTTCTTGAGATGAACTGCTGATATTTGGTGAATATTAAAATGAACATATAATTCACAAATCATTATATATTCAATAAAACTTACTTGATTTATTTTTATTTCTGCAAAATCACCTTATGTAGTTATAATCAAATTCTCACATAATTTGAATTATTTTAACTATAAAGATTTAAATATTTTAAATGTGTTCAAAGTGTACAAAATGTGAGTTTTTATTAAATATGCAAATTAAGATCAGTATAATCTTTGGAAATTTTAATATTAGATCTGTCTTCAAATTATCTTTTCTTAAATATTATAAGTAGTCTATTATATTAATCAGAATATTTTAGAAAAGTAATATTATATCATAAAATCAAATAGTACCTGGGCATTAATATTTTAAATCAAAATAGTTACATAAAGTTGTACTGTCTAGCTATTTAAAAATTTCATTAAATTGCGTGATACTTTGTGCAATTCTTGCATTTAATGTCCTTTGATCCTTCCGTATAAATAGTTATGTTTCATATGTTACATCTGAACCTACTTATACATGCAACTACAGACATCTACTTTCTTATTTATTTTCTACATTTGAAAGTGACATGAATTTTTAAATATTTATAATATTCCTCAGTAATCACAAGCAACTATTGTAAATACCACATTAATCCCTCTGTATCTTTAGAAATGGGAGGTGGAATATGAGAGAAAAGCAAGAAAATGATGATTGGCATTATGTTAAAAGATACTTTATTATATAAGACTATCACAGTGATACACTTTAAGAGACAATATGACAATATAAGCAGATACCCCTAATCCCCTGAACTATTTGAGGCAGTCACTTTGTTCACCTTAATTCCCAAACAGTGTTTGTTAGTCAGGAGAGAATATTCTCAGAGATATAAATTGTAATGTTCCCGCAATAAGCACTGCATCCTTACAGAAAATGACATCCATAAGTTCTTCAATAAAATGTATGTGTGTGTGTGTGTGTGTGTGTGTGCGTGCGCTCGCATGAGTGTGTATGTTAAGATAGACATGGTCCTCTAACACGTAAGGGTCAGAGTAGTGGCCTGTCTTTCCTGAGATTGAGTGATATGAAATTGTTGTCTAAGTATGTTTCCATACAAGCAACCCAAGCACCTTGTGTGAAAACTACTTTATTTCTTTAAAAATGAGAATCTGCTTAGTTTACATGGTTCTAACTCTTCAGATGGAAGAAATGAATATGGTACCACTTCTTGAAGAAAAAAGTAATGGTCGAAATAAAAAAAGGTGACAAGTTGAAGAATGTAATTACTGAAAACATCATAGCAAGAAAATTTCATTTGTAGATAAGCATACACCAGAGGTGTATTAGTTTTCCATTGCCACTGTAATACATTTCCACAAGTCAGTGGCTTCGGACAAATCGATTATCTATCCCACAGTTCTATAGATCAGAAATTCAACACAAATGTCCTTGGACTAAAATTAAGGTGTCAGTGGGGCTGCATTACTTTCTGAAAGCTCTAGTAGAGAGTCTATTTCTTTGTCTTTTTCAGGTTGTATAGGCTGCCTGTAATCCTGGACTTGTGGCCTCTTTCTTCCATCTTCAGAGATAGCAATATAGTATTTTTCTGACAATTTCTTTTTTAAAAAAGATTAGGTAAAATTTACATGACATAAAATTAGCCATTTTGAAGTGTAGATCACAGTAGCATTTAGCTCATTAATAATGTGTGTTTTCCAACCACTACCTCTATCAAGTACCAAAATATATTTTATCATCCCAAAAGAAAACCTATACCCATTGAACAGTCACTCTCTATTTCCCCTACACTCTCCCAGTCCCTGGAAACTGCCTATTTTCCTCCTGCCTGTGGATTTCTCTATTCCAGATATTTAATATAAATGGAATCATATACTATACGTAGTGGTTAATCTTGAGTGTCAACTTGATTGGATTGAAGGATGCAATGTATTGTTCCTGGGTGTGTCTGTGAGGATATTGTCAAAGGAGATTAACGTTTGAGTCACTGGACTGGAAGGGGCAGACCCATACTCAATCTGGGTAGCCACCATCTAATCAGCTGTCAATGTGGCTAGAATAAAGCAGGGGGAAGAAGGTGGAAAGAGCAGACTTGCTGAGTCTTATGACCTTTGTCTTTCTCCTGTGGCTTCCTTGGTCCTCAGTTGGCAGATGGCCTACTGTGGGACTCCATCTTGTGATCATGCGAGTCAGTACTCCTTAATAAAGTCCCTGTCATATATACATCTATCCGGTTAGTTCTATTCCTCTAGAGAACCTTACATATTATGTGATTTGGCTCTTTTCATTTAATGTAGTGTTTTTAAGATGCATCCACATTGTGGCATGTTTCAGTACTTCATTGCTTTTTATAGCTGAATAATATTTCATTGTATATATATATCACAATTTCTTTCTGAATCCATTTTTTGATGACCATCTGGGTTTTTTCTACCTTTGGCTATTGGGAATAGTGTTTCTATGAATATGTGTGTACAAGTATTGGTTTGAGTTCCTGTGTTTAATTTTTTGATTATATATGTGTGAGTGGAACTTCTGGGTCATATGATAATTCTGTGTTTAATTTTTTGAAGAGCTATCAGACTGTTTTTTACAGTAGTTGCACACTTTTAAATCAACAGTAGCAATGGACAAGAGTTTCTATTTCTCCACATCCTCACTGTGATGGTTAATACTGAATATTAACTTGATTGGATTGAAGAATGCAAAGTATTGATCCTGGGTGTGCCTGTGAGGATGTTGCTAAAGGAAATTAACATTTGAGTCAGCTTGGAAAGTGGACCCACTCTTAATCTGAGTGAGTACCATCTAATCAGCTGTGAGTGTGGCCAGAATATAAAGCAGGCAAAAAATCATGAAAAGACTAGACTGGCTTAGCCTCCCAGTCTACATCTTTCTCCCATGCTGGATGCTTCCTGCTTTTGAACATTGGACTCCACATTCTTCAGCTTTGGGACTTGGACTGGCTTCCTTGCTCCTCAGTTTGCAGATGGCCTATTGTGGGAATTTGTGATAGTGTGAATTAATGCTCCTTAATAAACTCCCCATATACATATACAGGGGAGTTTATTAAGGAGTATTAATTCAGGCTATCACACTACCTATTAGTCAGGGTTCTCTAGAGGGACTGAACTAATAGGGTATCTATCTATTTCTCTATCTATCATCTATCTATGTATCTACCTAGATAGATAGATATATAGATACACACACATATATGTATATGAAAAGAAGTTTATGTGAATATACATATACACATTATATATGTATATATAACATACATTATATATGTATACATAATATGCATTATATATGTATACATAATATTCATATGTGTGTGTGTGTGTGTACCAGGAGTGGTTTGCTGCAGAAAAGATACCCCAAAATATGGAAGTGGGTAACAAGCAGAGGTTGGAACAGTTTGGAGGGCTCAGAAAAAGACAGGAAAATTTGGGAAAGTTTGGAACTTCCTAGGGACTTGTTGAATGACTTGCCCAAAATGCTGATAGCGATATGGACAACAAAGTCTAGGCTTAGGTGTTTTCAAATGGAAATGAGGAACACGTTGGGAACTGGAGCAAAGGTGACTTTTGTTATGTTTTAACAAAAAGACTGGTGACATTTTGCACCTGCCCTAGAGACTGTGGAACTTTGATAAGCGAGGTGGTTTAGGGTATCTCGCAGAAGAAATTCCTAAGCAGGAAAGCATTCAAGAGGTGACTTGGGTGCTGTTAAAGGCATTTAGTTTTAAAAGGGAAACAGCATAAAAATTTGGTAAATTTGCAGCCTGACAATGCAATAGAAAAGAAAATCCCATTTTCTGAGGATAAAATCAAGCTAGCTGCAGAAGTTTATGTAAGTACCAAGGAGTCAAATGTTAATCCCCAAGACAATGGGGAAAATGTCTCCAGGGCATGTCAGAGGTCTTCATGGCAGCCCCAACCATCACAGCCCTGGAGACCTAGGAGGAAAAAGTGGTTTCATGGGCTGGGCCCAAGGTCCCAGTGCTGTGTGCAGCCTAGGGATTTGGTGCCCTGTGTCCCTGCCACTCCAGCCATGGCTGAAAGGGGCAAACATAGAGCTTGAGTCACAGCTTCAGAGGGTGCAAGCCACCAGCCTTGGCAGCTTCCATGTGGTGTTGAGTCTGTGGGTACATGGAAGTCAAGAATTGAGGTTTGTGAATCTCCAGCTAAATTTCAAGGATGTATGGATGCCCAGGCAGAAGTTTGCTGCAGGGGCAGGGCTGTCATGGAGAACCTCTGCTACAGTAGTGAAGAAGGGAAATGTGGGGTTGGAACCCCCACACAGAGTCCCCACTGGGGCATGACTTAGTGGAGCTGTGAGAAGAGGGCCATCATCCTCCAGACCACAGAATGGTAGATCCACTGACAGCTTGTGCCATGAGCCTGGAAGAGCCATAGACACTCAACACCATCCCATGAAAGCAGCTAGGAGGGAGTCTGTACCCTGCAAAGCCACAGGGATGGAGCTGCCCAAGACCATGGGAACCCACCTCTTGCATCATTGTGACCCAGATGCAAGACATAAAGTCAAAGGAGATCATTTTGGGGCTTTAAGATTTGACTGTCTCACTGGATTTCAGACTTGCATGGAGCCTGTAACCCCTTTGTTTTGGCCAATTTCTCACCATTTGGAATGGCTGTATTTACCCAATGCCTGTACCCCCATCAAAACATTATTTCTTCTTTTGTTTATTATCATTATTATTACTATAACCAGTCTAATGATATATCATCACAGTTTAGATTTGAATTTCTCTAATGACTAATGGCATCAAATATCTTTTCATATACTTGTTGCTTATTTGTATATTTTCTATGGAGTCACAACTATTCAACTACTTTACCTATTTTTTAACTATGTGGTTTATCTTTCTTGATGTTGAGTTGCAAGAGCTCTTTAAATATTTTGGATACTATATTCTTATCAGATATAAGATAAGCACATATTTTCTTCCTCTCTATAGCTTGTCTTTTCACTCCTTGATAATGTCATTTGCTGCACAAAGGTTTTTCTTCTGATAACAAGATATAGAATATACTTTTTTCTTGCTCATTCTATTGGTGTCATATGTAAGAATCCACTGCATAATCCAAGCCTGTGAAGATATACATCAAATGTTTCTTATAAAAGTTTTATTTCTAACATTTTGACTGTTGAGCTATTTTGAGTTATTTTTATGAGGTGGGGGGTCCAGCTTTTCTTTTTTATGTAGATTAGCTGTTCCAATGAACATTTCCTTTGAGCATGACATTTTATCATCATATTTAGAGTAAGTTTTGAAAACAAGAAGAGTGAGTTCTCCAGGTCCTAAACTTTGTCGTTCTTTTCCAAAATTGTTTTTGCTATAGAGGCCCCTTGCAATTCCATAACAATTTGAGGATTTGCTTTTCTGTTTTTACAAAAAGGGCCATTTGAATTTTTATAGTGATTGCATTAAATCCACAAGTCACTATGTGTTGCATTGCCATCTTAACAATATGAAGTCCCCCAATCCATAGATACAGACTGTCTTTTCATTTATTAATCTTCTTTAATTTTTTAAACAACATTTTTTAGTTTTCAGTATATTAGTCTTGCATATTTTTATTGAAATTTAGTGTTAAGAATGTCATTATTTTTAGTACCATTATAAGTGGAATTGTTTTTCTAATTTCAATTTTGGATTTTTTTATTGCTAGTATGTACAAATACAACTGATTTTTTGTGTTGATTTTGTACCTTACAACTCCATTGAATGTGTTTATTACATTTTATAGTACTGTTTTGTGGAATTTTTAGAATTACACAAACATGTATTTTATACATATGTGTATATAAGATCATGTCTTCTGCAAATAGGGATGGTTTACTGCTTGCAATAATTTCAAATAATCCTCCCATGCTAAGGTCTTAACTTTAATCACATTTCAAAATACATTTTTGCCATGTAGTTTACATCTTCACAAGTTTCAAGAATAAGAAAGAGGGTATTTTTGTTGGATCATTATTCTGCTTTGACCATAAGGGAAGATGGGAAAGAAGACAAACTTGGTCTGCTCATATTTTTCTTACATGTTCCTCTACTTTTCCTTAGCATCATTTATCACAGAATTGTTTAAAACTACTTTATACCTATGTATTACTTTTTGTCTCCTTTGTTAGACTCCATGCTTCATGTAAGTCTTATGTATTTTACTGCTATCTCTATGACTAACACACAAAAAATATTCAATAATATGTTTATGAATATTGGCTGACTGATTTTGAAATGGTCTCTGTAAGGACACAGTGATTCTCACATTGGTTGAATTTGTCACTTATGTGTCCTATAAGATTTAGCAAGTGTTAATGCTTTTATTTCTACAGTTTTCTCTTCCACCCTAGATGAAACGCTGAATCAACTTAGTCATACTGTTTCTGGAATTGTCCTATGTCCTTAGCTTAGTGTTGCCAGATAAAATACAGGGCTTCCAGTTAAGTTTAAATTTCAGGTATGCCACAAATAATTTTCAGTATAAAGACATCCTGTATCATGCTTGGAGATGCTCATACTAAAAAATTAGTCATGGTTTATTTGAAATTTAAATATGACTGCTTGTTTAAAATTTTAATTTATTAAAACTGGGAACTCTATCTAGGTCGGACGCCTAGGTTTCCTATTTTATCTTATTATAATCCAGAGTCTATCATATAGTGATTTTTAATATCTTACCTTCACCCTGGTTTCTGTTTCTGAATTCCTCTGTGGTAGAAATTGGCAAACTTTTTTTATAAACATCTAGATGGCAGATATTTTAGAGTTGATGCACTGCGTGCAGTCTTTTTTTGCACATTCTTCATTGTGTATTTTTTGCCCAACTTTTTAAAAATGTAAAAAATAAAAGATGTTCCCAACTTATGGATCATACAAAAACAGACTGCAACCTCACCGCAAACTCCTAACACTGGAATTATTGTTAGATATAATCTCAATTTCTAGAATAGAGGTGCTGGTTTGTTCTTTCAGGAAACCACCTACCCTCTTTTTGGTTTGAAGACCTGATCTTAAACAATTATTGTAAGGGCCCTTTTGATATCTTCTATTGCTTGTAAAATGCCTGCTTTCCGGGATTCAAATCAATTCTCTACTTACCTTCATCCTACAGCCCACTTTCATATTACAACCAAGACCCTACAACTCATCTTCATTCTACAACCATGCCTGATTTTCCACCAATCATCTATTGCTTTTGTTGGTCCAAACATACCCTGAGATGGGAGTGGGCATCAAAAGTTTTGTTAGATGAAAAGCATGTCATAAAATTCGTGGGAATGAAGCCAGAAACTATCTGTCTGCAATGTAGTTGTGACCTTGCAAAAGAGAGAGAGAAAGAAAAGGGGTAGGGTAGAAGCCACTTGGATTGCAGCTCAGATCCATGAATATTCAGCAGAATTCATGGTGTGTCCCATAGCCAAAGACTGATAGGAGAGCTGTCTCTTGTCTGCCAAGAACAGACTTTAGTATTCCTGTCACCTCAGTTACTGCTAGACAGAGACTCATGGGAAGTGTGTCCTTAACATGAACACAATAATATTAATAAGTTTCAGGGCACAGTAGTTGTGACAATCAATCCATTAGGTTTCCTACAGTTGGAGATCTAAGAGGTACATTGTCCCATGGCATAGACCAGTACCACAGAATTTCATAAGAGATAAACCACTAATCTTTTCCCATCCAGGAGAACAGTATTCTATGTAGCTAGCTAGCTGGATAGATAGATTGATAAATAGATAGATGTGTAGATAAATAAAGTACCTTTCTCACCAGAATCTCCCATCAATACCAATCTAAACAGAGCCTCTTTGTCACTAACAGAGCTGACAACTGTCTGTACCCTATTGGAAATAATTTGTGTGGCCAATCTCCTTTTCAATATCCTAAGCCCTTAAAATATAGGTAAGGTGGTAGACATTTTTCTGGACAGTGTCATTGTGTTAGAGAAATCACCAGCACCTGAACTGATCAGAATAACTCAAAATCCTCCTCCCCATCCAGTCTCTTCTAGGCTTTGCCTGTCATCCAAAGTCCTGTTAGTTGCAGTGACATTCTAGATCTACTTTCAAATTCTGGCCTCTCACAGACAGTAATGCTGTGAACTTTAATGTTCCCCTAGTTTAATTTCCAAGAGATATTCATTTTCTAGCTTATAAAACAATAAACCGTGTAATTTTTTATGTATGTGGAAATGTTCTCTAAAGTTCTCAATAAAAATTAAAATTTCAGCATCCTTTATTGTTTAAGTGATTTCTATAAAACTGTTGACATGTGGATTGTGACCAATATTTGTTAATAATATTACAAATAGCAAATGGTTTACAAAATATATATGCTTTTCTCTGAGGCATAATTTCTGGAAATGTTTCTGGTGTTAGAGCTTGTCACATGTTAATGTCTTGCTTTCCTTCCTCAGTCACAGGATGAGTAAGCAGAATGTAAGGCTATATAGATCACTATATAGATCACAGCTACGTCACAAAACTCAGCTAGTGGAAAATGTCAGGTACATAGACATAATCGTAATGAATTTAAAGTTTGCTTGTGAGGATGAACCTAAAAAGTTGTTGCATAAAAAGCGGTGTATCCAAGCCTGAAAAGTAGTTGCAATAATCACCTGCATTGTGTGTAGAAATCATGTCCTGCATTTCATATCTATACATGGTCTATCATTAGAAACGTAACTCTGCAGTTCATTCATTACTTTCTTCTTCTTTTTTTTTTTCTGGGACAGAGACTCACTCTGATATCCAGACTGGAATGCCAGTGGCACCATCTCAGCTCACTGCAACCTCCGCCTCCTGGTTTCAAGCGATTCTCTTGCCTTAGCCTTCCACATAGCTGGGTTTACAGGCACATGTCACCACGCCAAACTAATTGTTGTGTTTTTAGTAGAGATGGGGTTTAACCATGTTGGCCAGGCTGGTCGCGAACTTCTGCCTCAAGTCGTCTGCCTGCCTTGGACTCCCAAGTGCTGGGATTATAGACGTGAGCCACCACACTTGGACATTAACTACTGTTTAACCAATCAAATTTCTCCACATTATAGATAGGGTACCTTATGCTGTTCTCTTGGTAAAACCCTCTTTTTAGTGTTGTATCTCAAAAATACTCAGTGAGGATTAGAGAATATTAGCATTAAATGCATCTTAATTGTCAAATTTCTTACTAGTCTGGACTTGGCATTAATTCTCTCTATAGCTTCACATTTTATTTCCATGTGGTGGAATCTGAGAAAATGAAATGTCCATCTTCTCTTTATATTTTCAGCAATAAGGAGTGTCTTACCATATTTCTATTATATTTTCCATATTGTGCTTTTTTGACTAGTAATCTTCTCATGTACATTCATCCATCTCAATCCTGTTTTATAAAATCAGAGAAGAGAAACGTTTGTAGATGGTTTCTTATGGTAGCCTGTCAGATTCCTGGAGAGACTGTTAATGTCCCCTCTTAAATATTTTCTTAATCATAAAAGGTAATTCTCAGTTCTTCTTATTATTCCTTATGGTAATTTCTAGCAACTCATTGTTTCCATCAAAATTCTGGAATAAATCCTGGCTTGCCCATTGGAAAGTTCTCATCTATATCAAACTATGAGTCTAAGAATATAAGAATGAAACTTGCAAAATAAAAAATGTTTCTAAGTGTTATCACTACAGTACTGTATACTACTAAATTTTTGGTGTGAGTGGTTAGATCATGTTAAGCATGGATGATTCTAGTCTAGATAAGAGAAATAGTTTACCCCAAACTGCCAAAAATAGCATAATTAGGAGGGAAATTGAAATCATAACTATGGAGGGAGGCCAATGATTCAGGCCAGCTTCAGGCATTAAGATAAAATGCTGCAGCAAACAAACAAAAATTTATACAATCATA
The DNA here is from genome assembly GCF_007565055.1 of Rhinopithecus roxellana. Classification (NCBI taxonomy): domain Eukaryota; kingdom Metazoa; phylum Chordata; class Mammalia; order Primates; family Cercopithecidae; genus Rhinopithecus; species Rhinopithecus roxellana. The sequence goes on along the minus strand of NC_044549.1, from coordinate 24,010,670 downwards.
AGCTAAAAACCTCCTGGACAAATCAGGGGAATTGAAGGTTCATCAGAACAGAGAGTTCTTCCTGAGTGTTTCTTGCGGTGCCTGCTGCAGGGCCCCAAAACAAAACTGTGAGAAGTAAGATGTCATTTCGGAATGTGCCCCGTTTGGAAGGTTTTGTGCTTTTGTATGCACTTATTTAATTTTTACAGCACTTAAAAGTCAGGTGTTAACTCCATTTATGTATAAAATTGCAGAGCACCTAAGTTTGTACACCACGCCGCAAGTCATAGATTTAGTAAGCACTCAGCTCCAAATCCCACAAAAATACCTGATCTTGTGTGTGATGTTCTATAGGCCCTTCTGAAAATTACCAATGACAAAAGTTAAAAGTAAAGATATAATCACAGCAATAAAGAGCCCCAAGGATACGTCAAATCTGATCAACAGATGTTAAAGGGTTTTGGTGGGAAATGTTAATTTATTTTCCAAATCCTTTGAGAATAACGTATGGAAAATGGGTTAAAGAACTGTTCGGGAAACTTATGACAGTCAAATAAAAAATAATTAGTTAAGGATTTATCATTTGCTCAGTATGTGGCAAGGTACTTGTACAAAACTCTTAAATATTACAACCACCATTTTACAGATGAGAAAACGAACTATAAGAGAAGTTGATTAAGTTATGAACATTATACAACTTTCAAGTGCTGAAGGCAAGACTGAAGTTAAATTCTATCTGACCTGAATACCTATGATTGAGTTGCTATGCGATGACAAAATTTCTGAAAACACACCCTGTTAACCCATTTTTATACGGATTCTCAGAAAATATATATGTCAATATATTGATAATGGTATCTAAAAATAGACATTTTATATTTTGGAGCTTCTGAGACTTCTTTAATTTCCATTATTTTCTTACTCTGAAAATGTTCTCTTGGGTTGACAACTATGTTCCAAAAATAGTCACAGAAATTGAAAGTTATAAATTAGAATTTGGAAGTTATAAACTCTGATAAAAAATGATTCAAGCTATTTAAATTATATTTAATGTATTCTACATGAAGAAAAAACAACTCTGTTAGCCTTAATCATAATGTAATATGGTAGATGCCTAAAATAATGCTAGGAGAAGCTTTCTTCCATACAAGCAGAATAATCTTCACACATAAATTAATGCCAGGCTGTCATCTAGCCACATAGCAGATTAGACCACTGGGAGTTGGAAGATAAAACATCTATTTTATATCAGAGAATGAGGGAAAGTTCAAGCAGAAAGTGATATCAAACGGGATATATTTAAATAAAAAAGAACCAGTAAAAACACAAACTAAAAAAAAAAAAAGTAATGTTATCACTTTTTTTAAGATTTGGTATTCAACAACCTCGACCATCTGCAGTGACTGAAATATAGAAAGCAAACAAAAATTTTCTGTTAGTAATAAAATAATGTATAAAACATTTTGTGGGTAAGTCTTAGAAGACACCTTCAAAGAGATCTTTGCACACAGTTCTATAAAGGTGATTATCTCTTTCTCCAGGCCCGAGCACATTTGAGGGGGCAAATTAGCAGGTGCAGAAATAAGCATTTATAAAGCGGTAGCAAGAAATGAAAACCTATAGCCTGAAATTAAAGTGAGAAAGTAAATATCTGGGAAAATACAAAATATTTCAGCATCATATTCAATTATTATAGGGCAAACAGTTCTATATTCCTCAATAGCCCCTGAAGATATTATATAGGTGTAATAGTTTACTAAAGGAAACATGTTTATATTAATGTCTCTGCATCGTTAGAAAGAGGTAAATTGTACTCTAGTTACAAAAAAATAGAAAAATACGTAATACTTTTAATAGAGCACAATTTTGTTTCTTCCCATCAAGAATGGCTAAGTAGGGAATCCAAATAAACAAACACCTTTCACCCACTCCAAATTTCACCTTTAAATATACAAGCCTCAGGTAGCAAGAAATGTACTTGGAAAATGAAATGTCTTCACAGGCATGTGCAATGTGCAAACACGTGTGAATGAGCATAAGCAGGAGAAGAAAGTTAATGAGAGACCAAGACAGAGTAGGCGATTTTGAGTAATAAATCTGGCTTAGTCACATTTAATACTTAACTATTAATTTTTTACGAGATTAAAAAATAGAAGCAAAAAAGGGAACACATTTGCCTATGTAGGGGCTTTCTCTCATCGTTTAAATATTTTAAATCATTTTCCTGTGTGGTAACTCACTAGCCTCCCCTTCCCTCCTCAGTCCTTCTATAGCTGTTAACAGAGCATAAAGAACTCCATGAGACAAATAGACAAATCTATCCTTTCCCCGATCAGCTCTTCTATCAGGCAAGTTAATGAAGTAAATATTTCAAAAGACAAATTTGTCAGTTGTTACTGAAACAGCATGTGAGTTCTGTAGTCAGTGTTTCTAAAAGAACACAAAGAACTTAGGAAACAGTTACAGTGAAAGTTACCAATATGGGAAATGCATTAGAAAGAATCAGGTCAGAGAGACAAAAACTCAATTATAATCCCACAAATTGAGATGGCAAAAATCTCAACTGACTCAAATTTCTTGGCTCCTACCACTAGCTACATTTATATTGGAAATGAGTGGAACCTCAAACTGTGCTGACAGCCTAACACCTGTTCCCCCTTTTTCCCTTGGGTGGCTGAAATAATTACCCACCTTTACCTGCACCAGCATAGATCTGTGAAATGTTGGTCATGTCGAGTCAATCATTGCCTTGTTCTAGGGTGCCAAATGATCATCTGCTAGTCAGAATTGCAACATTGCTGGCAGGCAAATCTATTAGTTCGTTCCATTTTTGAGTCTGTTCATGCCCAAATATTGGCTGGTCAATTTGCAGTTTTTTCCTACAGTATGCACCCTATGGACAGAATTGTAGTTTAGTTGAACTGTACTTTCTATGTATAAGCTTTTAAAATGATTTTTACACATGATTACATTTGAGGAATGTCCTCAATTACACCTTTGAATATAATCATGATTTCCACAGAACAGAAACATGCACAGAAGAGACTATGGCTTCTCTTTATGAGCACACCAAAAAATGTGCCAGCTCCGTGGAACATTTATCAGATTAACCATGACATAATTTAATTTATAGTACAGACCTCAGCCATCAATCTGTCCTACCTGGGCAAAGTCATGAACAAGAGTAACAGCCAAGTTATAACATCACTGTGTATCCCTGTGAGCAAAATATCTAAGCAGGAAATCATTGAAAGTTTGTTTTCCCATTACACACCAAGTAGCTATGAAAAAGATTCCTAAGTTTTTCTGTTTTGTTTCACATTCTTGACCAGTAGAATAGAATCATTGTTTCTCATCAGAGAACATTTTGTAGCTTACAATGACAATGCAAGCAAACATTTTGTTTCCTTCATCTGGAGAAGAGGCAAAAATGGGCTCAAAAGCCTGGAAAATAACTGTACAGAAAAAAGAGGGATGAAGTGATAGGAAATCTGAAGTTAAAGAGTGGAGAGTTCATGGAGTTCATGACATGTTACCTGAAACTATTTTTGTAAAAGCAATAGTAATTACATCTCCTGATACAAAGACAGTTTGGGTTGGATTTAGATACTTGAGGGAAGAGCAGTTTATCCAGTCACATTGACAAAAGGAGAAACACATGAGCAGGTTCAAGTTGATCATGAGTTTACAATTAAAACTATTGTTTGAGGCTCAAGAATTTAGACACAAACATGAAAAAAAATGGACCTGTATGATATTTGGTATCATAACTAAGTTTAAGCCACTGATGCACTATGGTGTCTATCCTTGGACAGTGTAATTATGGAAAAAAGATAGAAATGCTGAAGAGGTGTCGAAGAAGGAATCCACCCATTCGAAAGTATTCGGTATGGTTCCAAATTTATGCTAAAGACTCTTTGTTAATATAGTAAATGTAACAACTTTCTAAAATTGATACAACTTTACATAACAAATAAGGGGTCTAGAACAAGTCACTATTTCTGCGTGCAGGAAAATGTAGAAATGAATGAAATCACACAGGCAGAGTTATGTATGGAGAGAATCAAATAGTACACCACTAGGCCTTTAAATTAAGCTGAACATTGGACCTATCCCCACTATATCCTCCTATCCTTCTTATATCTACCTATCCCTCCTATACCCATCTATCCATTCTATATTCTGTGACATTAATATTTCCCTTTAATATAAGTGTATATGTAAAATAATCATTTGAAAAAAATTAAAATATATTTCTGTCATTGAGAAAAAACAAAAGTTGCTAAAGTGTCATGTGAGCTTAACCCATTTACAGATGCATTTATTAATTTATAGAAGAGGAAAAGCAAGGCTCATTTACTAGGCATTTTGTGAGAAAGAGCTAATTAATAATTGTACTTTAAGCATTTGAAGTGGCTACTTATGAAGTTCTTCCAAGTACAAGAAGCTAAATAAAAGTTTAGAGTGTCTAATTAAATTTGAAAACTTTTAATAAAAACTGAATATATTGGTACTTTGCAGATTGTGATTATATAAATTATGTTGATATTTAAAAACTGTATTCTGTATCACTATTAATTTTAATACTTTATATAGAGAAATATTGTAATTACTACAAAGCTAAATGCAACTGTAATTATTATTTTATGATTATATATACATATAAATTATTACAGAATAAAATATTTCCTATATATCATTTTATATTTGTATTAATATGTGTACCAAATACATTAGGTATTAATTTTGTAAGATAGAGCTGGTAATATAAACAAATGTTTTTAATTTTCTTCAGTTGAAAAGAATTATTGTGCAGCTTTTACATTCCAAGCCCTATAATATAAAATTGATAATAATAAAAGTTGTTTTTAAAGTGCTCACTGTCTGGTGGTTACTAAGACACACATACTAGAATATCATTTGGTGTGCGCTGAGAAAAAGAAATAAGTAATGAAGCATTTGGATATTTTGTATGAGCAAAGACATAGTAATTTAGGTTAGAGCATTCTGGATTGGGGGATGTAGGAAACAACAGGATTAGATGTAGTGGTGAGTGGTCAGTGGGCAACAGTATGTAAGCAAAAAAGGGGAAAAATCATACTTTTATTCATGTGTTCATTTGTCAAATATATTTCAGATACCAACTGTGCACTGAGCATTATCATCAGTGTTGTAATTAATAAACGTGTTTCCAATGATTGTTACGCAGTTTTGAGTAAGAAAATTGTTTGATGGCATCGACTTACAGGTGAGTCAGACTGACCAATGTAGAAAAGCATGATGATTCTCTCCACCTCCTGGTATGGCATCTCCTTTAGACCCTCAGGATCAGACAACTTCAGGTATTATCTTAGTATCTGAAATAACATCATCTCATTAAAAAAATATTTGGTTATTTTGTTCAAGCAGATATTATTTTGCAAAAAACTTGATGGCACATATAATAAATATTTAGTCTGCAAAAAGCTGATAAAATAGTAATTATTTTACATAAAAGAATCACGTTTCACAATAGATACTAACAGTTCAAAAGGATGATCTAAATTGATAAAAGATAGAAAATAAACTGTAATATCAGAGATTATATATTGATTTGTACATTGAAATGACAAAAAATCATTGGAGATTATATATTTATGTCTACACTGACATGACAAAAACATTATTGCAAGAAATTAATTAAGACCCAAGTAAAAAAGAAGACATTCTGTGCTCATGGGTTGAAGACTTAATCTTGTTAAGGCAGAAGTATTCCCAAAGCTGATTTACATATTCAACGTAATTCCTATGAAAATTCCTTCTTTTTTCCCTGAGAAATTGATTCATATGGAAATTCAAGGAACACAGAATAGCCAGAACAATACTGAAAAAGAGAACAAAATTGGAGAACTCATACTTCTTTAATTTCAAACTTATCACCTCACTACAATAATTAAGACAATGTAATACTGGAATAAGGATGTGTATATAGATCAGTTGGATAAAACTGAGAGTCCAGAAAGAAGTCTTCACACCTATGATCAATTTGTGTTCAACTAGGGTGCCAATACAATTCAATTGTAAAAGAATCATATTTGCAAAAAGCGGTACTGATAAAATCATAAATCAACATGCAAAGAATAAATTTGGACATTTACCTTACACTATATACAAAAATCAACTCAACATGCATCACAACCTAAATCTAAGAGATAAAACTGTAAAAATTTTAGAATGAGAGTTGTTTGCAAGTATTTATGACTTTGGGTAAGGGAATGATTTCCTATATGTGACACTAAATATATATGCAGCAAAAGGAAAAAAATAGATAAATTAACTTCATAATTAAAAACATTTGTGCTTCAGAGAACAACATCCAGAAAGTTAAGGGGCAATCCATAGAATAAGAGAAACTATTTGTAAGTTATATTCTAATAAAGGATTTCTAGCTAGAATATATAAAACACTGCAACTTAACAATAGGATGATTTATAACATAAATGTAAGTGGGCAAACTATTTGAATATACATTTCTCAAAATAAAATCCAAATAAGCAATAAGCACATGAGAAGATGCTCAACATCATTAGTCATTAAGAAAATTAAATCAAAAGCATAATGAGATACTACTTCACACCTACACTAATTATAATCAAAAACATAAACTGCATCAAATGTTGGTAAGGATATAGAGAAATTAATACCCTTTTATATTTCTGATAGGCATGTAAATTTTCCAAATTCTACAAAAGACAGTTTGTTGTTCCTAACCTAAACATTGCATTACTATATGACCCAGCAGTTGTACTACCATGTATATAGACAAGAAATTATAAATATTATGTTTACAATAAAATACAAGAATATTCATGGAAACAATATTCAATATAGCTAAAAGAGTAGAAAAATAACCTAAATGCCTATCACTTGCTGAATAAACAAAATGTGATAAATTCATACAATGGAATATTTTTCAGTCACCAAAAGGGATAAAGAACAGATGCTTTCTAGAACATCAATGTAACTTGACAACATTGTGCTGAGTAAAAGAATATGCTGAGTAAAAAAAAAAAAAAAGACATAACAAACCACATGCTGTATACTTTCACTTATATTTAATGTCTACCAAAGGCAAATATTATAAACAGAAAGTTGACTAGTCATTGCCAAAAGATGAGGAGAGGGCTAGATACTACCGATAGTTTCTTTTTGTGCTGATGAAATGTTCTAGAATTAGTGGTGATATTTGTAAAACTCTGTATATACAAAAAACCACAAAGTTATTCATTTTTAAAGGGTACAATTTAGGACATGTTGTTGTATCTCAACAAAAAAATTATATATATACAGTTTTACAATAAATAGCTTGAATTATTAATAATAATTAAAGTATATAGGCTTTTTCAGAAATCATATAATAGATTAATTTTCTTTGTTGTTTAGATTTGCTGAATCAATATTCAGTTCTCCAATTCCCTTGATTTGTTTTGAAAAAATTCATTGCATTTTCTGCATGACATTATCATGGTGGATACGTGTCATTATTAATTTATCAAAACTCATAAAATGTACAACTCTAAGAATAAACCCTAACATAATCTATGGACTCTGATAATAATGTATCAAAATTAGTTCATTGATTGTAACAAAAGTTCTACTCTAATGGGAAATGTTTATGGTGGGGTTGGCTATGATTTTATGGGAGAGGGGGTGTATAGGAGAACTCTCTGTACTTCCTGTTATTCTGTGAACCCAAAACTACTTTTAAAAACGGGGTATTAAAACACGACACATTGTATTTGAGCATGCAAATCACCTCTATACAGACACAACCAGATATGCATAAACATCTCCTACTAAACTATGAATATCCTATCACATCTTTGTGATTTCTAATGTCTCAAATAGATATTCATTTCTTTGTACATTCTCTTAAAGTCAATTACCACATTAAAAAAAATTCTATGTTGTATTTTGTGTTTACTTTTATCTAAATTCTTAAAATGCACTGAGATATAAAAGGAATAAACTTGAACCATCCCCTAAGTTATATTGTTCTTCAAATAAATGGATTAAAAGATAGCTTTTTCGGCCGGGCGCGGTGGCTCAAGCCTGTAATCCCAGCACTTTGGGAAGCCGAGACGGGCGGATCACGAGGTCAGGAGATCGAGACCATCCTGGCTAACACGGTGAAACCCCGTCTCTACTAAAAATACAAAAAACTAGCCGGGCGAGGTGGCGGGCGCCTGTAGTCCCAGCTACTCGGGAGGCTGAGACGGGAGAATGGCGTGAACCCGGCAGGCGGAGCTTGCAGTGAGCTGAGATCCGGCCACTGCACTCCAGCCTGGGCCACAGAGCGAGACTCCGTCTAAAAAAAAAAAAAAGAAAAAAAAAAAAGATATCTTTGTCTAGAAAATGGCAATATTTGACATTAAATTCTAAAATCCATATAGTCTCACAATAATTGTTGTTTAAGAAATAATTTGTCATTTAATACTAGTGAAAGATTTGAAGAGATGATCATTTTGTTCTATATCTCTTCAATATCTATGACTATTTTACTTAAATATTTTGGTGCTAATTTTAATTTGCAGGTCATTTTCTACCAAGAACATAGTTGGCAAAACTGTAGCTAAACTGAAAAACAATGCAGTCTTATATGCTTTAAAGTATCATTCTGGGTTTAAATTTCCATAAAGAATCTCTAGAAAATTAATCAAAACTCCCCAACTTATTGTTACTGAGCTGTATAAATGCCATAATTAACACTATCTACAATTAGGTCAAATTCCTGCTGTCATGTAACTTTTAAATCTAAGAATAGGTAGAAGTTTCTGACAGGAAAATGTAGAATAAACTTTAATTTCAAAAAAATATGATTAACATTTTAAGCAGCTATTTATATAATTCTGAAGATTATGACTCATATTGGTCATTTTAAAATAGTTTAGAACCAGAACATTATTCTTATCAGAAATCTCCACACTTAAAAAATAGACAAGTTGCTCTGTTTAAATGGGAATAAGGGTGGGCATTTCATGGAGTTCTTAGATTATTCTCAGTCCTTCATCCCTGACAAAGTTTCTAAATTACATCATCAGGACCCTGAACGTCCAACTTAGATGTTCCAAAATTACTGATACGCAAAACAAAATTTTAGTCTTTGACCTTCTCCTGTGAAAAAGCAAAATGTTATAGGCCTCCAATTTCTTGTCTGTATTTGTTAGGAAGAGGTTCAACTTTGAGCAAATAAATATATAGCTTTACTTATTAAACTATCAATTAATTAACAGTTTAAAATAAAGAGCAATCTTTCCTTATAACTAGGGGTTCTAGTTATAGGTAGTTACTTGCCCAAAGATGCCATCAACAAGTCAAGCTGTTTCTAATATTCAGATTCAAAACTCCTTTACCATATTCAAAGTGGAAGCGAAAAAAGAGTTTGAAGACAGATCTCTCCATAGGTAGGTTGAGTGGGTTTTGTTTGTTTGTTTGCTTGTTTTAAAAGAAACCACAGTTTCTTCTCAGTAAACTTCTTATGTCTCGTTGGCCGCAGTTTTGTCATGTTCTCATCATTATATTAATCACAGCTATGGGGGTGAGGTTTTTTGACAGATTTGCCAAATAATGATTTATTCTTTTGGGATTCATCAGCCCGAGATCAGTGGGCTTGATCCTCTAAGCAAATAAACTATAATTATATTATCATCAAAAAGATGTGTGTTTGGCAGGAGGAAACGGTTGTGGGATAGGCAACTACAGTGTCCACCAGCCATTCTGTATGACACAGTTACGTTTCCAAATTATCTAAAACATTAGTAAACTGGAGAGTTCAAACTTATGTTAATATTCGAGGTATTCTCAAAAACGTCAAGCTTTATATCTGTGTAAACCTTAATGTTTTAGCACAGTTAACAAAATATCAAAAATCTCCTTCAGATCTTGATGGCTTAATAGAGATTATCTAATGCCGCAAATAAGAAAATTGTGTGAGGTGAAAAGAAAAGAGGCTTCGGATTGCACAATGTTTTGGGGATTATATTTCACAGGAATAATATAGCAGAGGAGCTGATGATAGATTAGATTAGCAATCCATCAATTTAAAGTGATAGAATTAAACAATTAATGAAATGGGTTCTTAGGACATAGAAAGGGAAAGAAACTGAGTTTGAGTTCTTGAAAGTAGAACTTAGGAGGAGTTGGGAATAGGTAGTTTGTTTGAGAGGTGGTGTCAGAAAGCAGAGCTACGGAGTATGATATTGAAAAAAATAAAGCTGGTATCAGCATGAAATTAATGAAGTCGGTCTTGTAGGTTGTGGGGAGTGGGAACATGAGTCCTACTGGGATTTCCAGAGAAGCAAATACAGTGTTTGTCTGAAGGATGGGATGTCCGCTATTCTTGAGGGTTCTTCTATCGCTTTCTCACTGGCTACCAGAGCCTCAAAGAAGGCGCTGGCAAACAGTAAAAAGATATTCAATACATCCTTGTGTTGAAACTTTGCTGGACTGGGACAAGCCTGAAGTGACAGTGTCTACCATAACTTCAGCTCCCCATAGCAGTGGGCTACAAACAAACGATGTGTGTAAAGTGCCAGAGAGGTGTTATAAATTGAATAAGAGTTTTACAGCTTATGCAATTTAAAGATAAACTGTTATGCATAATAAAAAAAGAAGAAGAATGTTTCAAAGTGAAGGAGGGAAAAAAAGAACTGTTGACTATACCTCATTTGCTGGTGAAGACACAACCTATGTTACTCAAATGTCTCAGCAACTTGAAGAGGTAGGTATTGTCATTTATACTTCAAAGAGAAAGTTGGCTCTTTAGGTTCTCACAGGTAAGAACAAATAATTCTAGAATGTGAACCTTACTTCCTTGTAATGTTTAACTGCTTGTTCTTAAAATGCACCATATATTTTCTTGAGCCAATTAAGTTCTTACCTAAAGTAAATTCTGTTGTAAATTTCCTGTTTCATACAGGCAAAATACAAACTTTTTGTTGTTTAACTTCAGCTTTTATTTTAGGTACAGGAGATACCTGTGTAACATTGTTACATAGGTATGCTGGACCCAGCTAGTGAGCATAGTACCCAATAATTAGCTTTTCACCCCATGCTTTCTTCTCTCATTCCTCCCTCTAGTAGTCCATAGTATTTATTGTTCCCATATTGATGTCAATGTATGCTCAACGTTTAGCGCCCACTTATAAGTGAGAGCAGGAGGTATTTGGTTTTCTGTTCCTGCACTAATTTGCTTAGTGTTATGGCCTCCAATTCCATCCATGCTGCTGCAAATGATATGATTTCATTCTTTTTATAGCTGTGTAATATTCCAACATTTTCTTTGTCTGTTCCACCATTGATGAGCAGCTAGGTTGATTCCATGTCTTTGCTATCATGAATAGCACAGTAATGAACAAATGAGTGCATATATCTTTTTGGTGGAATTATCTATATTCCTCTGTGTATATACCAAGCAATGGGATTACTGGATTGAATAATAAATAGCTCTGTTTTAACTTCTTTGAGAATTCTAAAGACTGCTTTCCACAGTTACTGAACTAAATTCCATTGCAATCAAAAGTGTACAAGCAGTCCCTTTTCTCTGCAGCCTCACCAGCATCTGTTGTTTCAGATTTTTCAATAACAGCCATTCTTACTGTTGTGAGTTGGTATCCCATTGTGGTTTTTATTTACATTTCTCTGATAATTAATGATGCTGGCCATTTTTTTTTTTTTTATGTGCTTGTTGGCTGCATGTATATCTTCTTTTGAGAAGTATGTGTTCATGTAATTTCACCACTTTCAATGTGGTTATTAGTTTTTTGCTTGTTGATTTATTGAAGTTGACTATATTTTGGTTATATATATATATATATATATATATACACTTTGTTGGATCCACAGTTCGTGAATATTTTCTCCCATCTAGTAGGCTGTCTGTTTACTTTATACAGAGTTTCTTTTGCTGTGTGACATTGAGAAGAGTAATTCCTAGGTTTCTTCCAGAAGTTTTAGAGTTTGAGGTCTTACACTTAAGTATTTAATCCATTTTGAGATAATTTTTGTATATGGTGAGAGGCAGAAGTCCAGATTCAGTCTTTGGCATATCGTTAGCCATTTACGTCAGCACTATTTATAATATAAGGAGTCCATTCCCTAGTACGCATTTTTGTTGGCCTTGTCAAAGATCAGATGATCTTGATTCTTCCAATTCATGAGCATGGTGCATATTTACATTTATCTGCATCGTCTCTGATTTCTTCCAGGAATGCAAAATACAAACTTTTAATAGTAACTTTCAAAGTTTCTCCTTATTCTTGTATCTTACTTCTTCAGTGTCAACTCACCTCATACTCTGGCTCACGTTCAGTGCAATGTGGCTTGACCCAGCCATACTCCTAGCAATGTCTTATACATGATGTTCCCTCTAACTGGAACTCTGCACTTCAGATTCCTTTCCTCTTTTACATCTCAGCATAGATGCTACCTTACTCTAGAAATCTATGACAACCATCCCCAATCCAGATCAAATCACACACTTTTGTGAGTCTCCTATCTCATTCCTACAGCTCCATGAAAGCAGGAACATGGCCTTTCATTTTTCATTATTACATACCCAGACTCCACTCTCTCATTCTCCTACTATCACTTTGGGGACTATTTCTGAATTCTTTTCATGTTCCACTAGTTTAAAATTTGGTATTTCCCATGGATTTCTTCTGTGTTCTCTGTTTCTACAAAAAGAGCTCTCTCTGAGAAAATCCTCATTAAGTTTCCTGATCCCAAAATCTTTGTAAGCATCCAGAGTGTTATAAATAATAAAAAGCAAACTCCTACAGTGAATATTTTTGTTATTTATACATTGTTGTGCCACAAACCCATGGAAATTAAACATATAGAAATGGGATTGACAATTGATACAGTTATCTCTTCCCATTTTATAAATTTGTTATTTTATGCATAGAGTTTGATACTATCTCCTTTAATCCTTATGCCCAAACCACACAATTTCATGTGATTGTTTTTATCTGACACTTTTTAGACAAACTGAGTGAAAATGCCTTTGAAATAGTAGATTGCTTTGATGATTATTTTAGGAAACTAAAATTATTTTATAAAAATTATTTTATATTTTTTGTCACAAAAAGGTGAGCTTAAGGTAAAAATTTATTTTATATTAGTTTAGAATAGAACATTTTATAATCACTGTGGTAGTAATTAATTGATCCAGGCATTCATCACTAATGATTGTTAAAGCTAGTAGGACAAAGTTGATGAGGAACACAGTATTTACATAGTGTCAGAGTACCTCTCTATAAATGACCTATTAATTAGTAACACTTTCTTTAGTTAGGAAACCTGGCAGACAGGACCTTAACTAAGTGATCAATTTAACATCGTTAATAATGCGACAAGCCTGTGCCTTCTGCTATGATACACTGAAAAGGACAAAGTATTACTTTCTCTAATGTTCCAGTGAAAGATGCAAAATCTAAATATAATCATCTAATAAATCTAGTTCAGCTCTGTGAAATAACTGGCCTGTATTTTCAAAAAAAATATTGACATCATAAAGTACAACGTCTGAAAAATTGTTCCAGAATAAACAACATCTTACATTGAATTTAGAAAACACAGGATCTCAAACTAAATTTGGATGTAATGTTACACCCTGTATACAATCCTGGGACTTAAAAAAAAATCAACGATGAGAGGTTGGATGCAGTGCCTCATGCCTAGGAATCTGAGGCAGGAGGATTGCTTGAGGCTAGGTGTTCAATATAAGCTTGGGCAACATAGCAAGACAAAAAATAAAATTAAAAATTAAAAAATATCCAGGTGTGGTGCCACATGCCCGTAATCCCAGCTACTCGAGGGACGGCAGTAGGAGGATTGTTTGAGCTCAGGAGTTTGAGGCTGCAGTAAGGTATGTCTGCAACACTGCACCCCAGCCTGGGCAACAGAGTGAGACTCTGTCTTTACAAATAAAAATAAAATAAAATAAAATAAAATAAAATAAAATGAAATAAACAATGAAATTAAGTGAAAAGTACAAATGATTATTTGAGAAAAGACTTTCTCAAATTCATGAAAAATTTTCATAGATATATTTTGTAATTTGTTTATATGTTTTTCCCCTAAATAAACTAACATAATTATCTGGTGATAGACACTACTATAGTCAACTTTGGTAAATCCTGACTTGGATAAGCACAATAGATACTTTTAATAAGTTGATTATGTTCTACTTTTTGATATGTATGATAGATATACAGATATAAACTTTTAAAAATACATTTTTCTGTTGTTTTCAGGATAAGAGCTGTCTATGACAAACCCACAGCCAACATCATACTGAATGGGCAAAAGCTAAAACCATTCCCCTTGAGAACTGAATGAGACAAGGATACCCACTCTCACCACACCTATTTACCACCATAGTGAAAGTCCTAGCCAGAGCAATCAGGCAAGAAAAAGAAATAAAAGGCATCCGAATAGGAAAAGGAGAAATCAAATTATCTATCTTCTCTGATGATATGATTATACACCTAGAAAATCCTAAAGACTGATAAAAAGCTTCTAGAATTGACAAACAACTTTAGTAAAGTTTCAAGATATGAAATCAATGTACAAAATTCAGTAGCATTTCTATCCACCAACAACATCCAAGCTAAGCATGAAATTTAGAACACAATCACACTTATAATAGCCACAAAGAAAATGAAATATCCAGGAATACAGCTAACCAAAGAGGCAAAAGATCTCTTAAGGAGACCTCCAAAACACTGCTAAAAGAAATCAGAGGTTGACACAAATAAATGGTGAAACATTCCATGTTGTTGGATTGGAAGAATTTATATTGTAAAAATGGTCATATTGCCCAAAGCAGTATTTATAGATTCAATGCTATTCCTATAAAACTCCCAATGACATTTTTTATATAATTAGAAAAAATCTATTCTAAAATTCTTACAGAAACAAACAAAGAAAAAGAGCCAGTGCAATTCTAAGCAAAAAGAACAAAGCTGGAAACATTATACTACCGACTTCAAACTATAATACAAAGCCACAATAAAAAAAATAGCATGGTACTGGTACAAAACAGACACATAGACTAATGGATTGGAACAGAAAACACAAAAATAAAATTGCCCACCTGCAACCATCTGATCTTTGACAAGGCCAACAAAACAAGCAATTAGGAAAGAGCTCCCTATACAATAAATGGTGGTGGAGTAACTAGCTAGCCATATGTCAAAGATTGAAGTTGAACCCCTACCTTTCACCATATTAGCTCAAAGTGACATTAAAAATGTAAATGTAATACCGCAAACTATAAAAACCCTAGAAGACAACCTAAGAACTACTCTGCTCAACATCGGCCTCAACAAATAGTTTTTGGCTAAGTTTCCAAAAGCAGTTTTAACTGAAACAAAAATAGACAAATGGGACTTAAAGTAAAGAGAGATATTGCACAGAAAAACAAAGTGCCAACATAGCAAACAGACAACCTACAGAACGGGAGAAGATATTCACAAACTATGCATCCAAAACAGGCCAATATCAAGAATCTATAGGCAACTTAATTCAACAAGCAAAACACAAATAGCCATGTTAAAACGTGGGCAAATTACCTGAACAGACACTTCTCAAAAGAAGACTTGCATGCAGCCAGCAAGCATATAAAAAATAGTCAGCATCACTAACCATCAGAGAAATGCAAATCAAAATCATAATGAGATGTTATCTCACACCAGTCAGAATGACTAATAATAAAAAGTAAAAAAATAACAGATGCTGGCAAGGCTGTTGAGAAAAGGGAATGCTTATACAATGCTGGTAGAAATGTAAATTAGTGTAGCCACTGTGGAAAGCAGTCTGGAGATTTTATAAAGAACTTATAACAAAGCTACTATTTGACCCAGAAATCCCATTACTAGGTATATACACCCAAGAGAAAATAAGTAATTCTACCAAAATCACACATACACTCATGTTCATCATTACACTATTCACAATACCAAGACATAGAATCAACCCAGGTGTCCATCAATGATATATTGGATAAAGAAAATTTGGTACATATATACCATGGAATACTACGCAGTCACAAAAAAGAATGAAGTCACATCCTTTGCAACAACATAGATGGAGCTGGAGGCCATCATACTAAGTAAATTAATGCAGGAACAGGAAAACTAATAGTGCATGTTCACACAGATAGTGGGAGCTAAACATTGAGCACACATGGACGCAATTACAGGAATGATAGATACTGTGCACTACTAGAGAGGAAGGAAGATGAGTGGGTTAAAATACTACCTATCAGGTACTATGCTCTATCAGGGTGATGGGATCCATACTACAAAACCCAGTATCACACAATGCTCCCATGTAACTATTCTGTACATGTAATCCCTGTATCTAAAATAAAAGTCAAAATTTAGAAAACAAAAGTACATTGATCATTACATTTAGGAAATGCAGAATTTATATACTATAATTCAATTAAAATTTTATAATAATCATCATCACAGTTACTTTTTAATTCTTTGCCTGATAATAAATCATTAAGTCATATGCAGGTTTATTTATATTAGCTTTTTTCCTTTTGATTTCAGTTATTTAGACATGTTGCCTGGATGTTGGTTAATTTTATATTGAGTGCTGACATTGTATATTAAAAATGGTAGGGAAAATTTAATTTTCTTCTGACAGATAGGTAAAATATGAGCAAATTACCTGAACCCAAACTAGGATTAAGAAATTTAATGGATAGATTTCAAATTTTGTGAAAGGAAGGCTTGGTATAGATTTTTAGACTTTTGGTAATTTGTCAGTTTTATGTTTTTCTATTAGTCCTGTTATTCTGTTGTTTCAATTTGGTTTTCTGTTTCTTTTTTGTTGTATATATTTATGTAGCATAATGTGATATTTTGATCTACGTTGTAGAATGATTAAATCAACTGAATTGACATATTGTGCACTTTACATACTGTTTTTGTGGTGAGAACATTTAGAATCTATTCTCTTAACACTTCTCAAGTATATAGTACAAAATTATTAACTGTAGTCATTATATGGTCCTACAGATCTTTAGAACACTTACCTAAAAGACCTGAAAGCATATGAAGAAATGAAGATTGTGTTCTGAACAGCAAAACAATTGTCCTTTCTCTTTCAGAAGACATCTAAGAAATAATAGTGATTTCTTTATCCAAGTTTTCAACAGATTAGTGATTAGACTAAAAGAAAGGCATGTGGAATTGAAACCTCTTTATCACCGATTAAGCGTAAGTTGACAACTTAAGAAGTTAGCTTTATTTTTTCCATACAAATATTAATTGACAGAGGCAGGCTTTCCCGAATGAGGTGACCTCCTCAGGTAAGACACGTGTGGACAGGGAATCTCTCTTGTTTCCCATCACCAATTTTCTCCAAACTAGAAAGACATAGAATGATTGGTCCCTTTTTCTTTCTAAAGATAAGGTCAACAAATGACATTTCATTTAGTAGGTCAATCTGAGGTGGGGAAAACACAGAAGAATTATTCTTTAGGTAATTTTATTTTTAATCTCTAAAAATATAAGAACTATATTTTCTGAGTCCTCCAGTGCATCTCAGCTCTAAATAGCATATATCCTGGTAGTTTTCCCAAAATAGAGGATAGGAAAATGAAAAATGAATGTAGAGAAATGCAAAAGAGTTTGGCAAATCTGTTATGAAGTATAAAATCAAAACAATATTTTTCATTTAAATTATGACCTCCAGAGTTCACACAATATATCAAACCACAATAGTATTGCTCAAAAAGTTTCAAAATCTTTCTTTGGAAATTGCTTTTGGTATTACATGAAGATCTTTTTCAGGAGATTATATTTTTTGAAAGATTTCAAATAATACAGAGGTGAGCTTTTTATTATTATTATTATTATTATTATTATTATTTAACTAAATGAACTAAAGATTGGGTATAGCAGCTTTGGATTTAAAAAACAACCTGCAATGTAACATATTTAGACTGATTAAATGAGTAATACAATGGCCAAGAAACAAAGCAAAGTATGTTGCCTATAAATTGATTGAAGATGATTACAAAAGTACCCATCATTTATTTTTGGAGCAATGTCAATTTGTTTGCCCATAACAAATTTATCAAGGTATATCTTTGGAAGGCTTGCACTCTATTGAATGCATAAATTATGGTCTATTTTTTATAAGCTCCTGCTCCCTTAAAAATCTTGTGCTCCTCTTCTCATCATCTTCCAATCCTACACTAATTTTATCCAGCCTCAAATTTTTATCTAAAAATTGAAGAAAGTAAAAATTATATATTTGGACAGTTTTTTAAAGGAATCCTTATTAAACTATGCTAAAAAGTACTCTCCAAAATATTCTGTTATTCCAGATGTTTAAAATATCCAGTAAATCCCACAGCCAGATTATATGAAATTAGCCTCTGACTAAGACAAGTCCCAAAACTACCTGAAATAGTTCTGCTTAATTGGGGCCTCGATGCAATGCTCAAGTACAGCAGAGCTTCCTTATCATTTTTTTCTTTCTTCTATAATTATTGTTGATCGCCAGTGCTTAACTAAACAAAAACTTCTATTTAAAGCTAATTTTATATAGTATAATCTTATCTAATACTTCTGAATGTTTAAAGCATAATACACTGTTAATGGAGTTGGGGTTATTTTCCTCAAACTCTGAACATAACTAGCATGGCAATCAAAACTCTATGCTTTGACACAAGTAATTATTAAGTAGTAATCAATCAAATATATGTATTAGGAATTACCTCGCTTAATGGCAAAAGGCAAACATTGCAAATAGTTCCAATGTCAATAGAAAATAGTAACATCTAGCTCCATTTTGACGAAGGAAATTAAACTGCTTAAGTGAAATGACTTAAAAAAAAAAGTATCACATATAGAATCAGAATTTTCGAGTTAGATTTGTCTTTTTTTCTATAGGCCAAGAAGAGCTATTGGCAGCTAACTTTGGAATATAAAAGATAAAGAGTTGATCTTCTTTAAATATAGCTGAACTTCATGGTCCACAAAATGGAGATTCTCAAAGTGAGAAAATCTTGGCTCTTCTTTTGACAAAGTCTAATTCTTCCTAATTGTATTGAGCAAGTGAAAAGATAAACTTCAGTAAAACATTAACTTTTAGAAGAAAGCCAATGAGTTAGAAATAATCACTTTTCCATATTCTGTCTCTGATTGTGAACCTTAAAGATATCTTCCTTATATATCAAATTAAAATCTGCTCTTCCCTTTCCCTCCCAGCAATTTTTTCGATTATCTTCATTAAGACCTGCTTCTACACAGAAGACCTCCATTATTCTCTATATGAGATAGCAGTTACAATTTATTTTCCAAATTAAATGTCCCCAGGTCTTTCCACATAAACTAAAATATCGTACTTTTGTTTGTTTGTCTTTTAATATTGATACATATTTTTCATAAGAGAAGCTATTGGAATTTTGTGAGAGAGAGTTTTTTATTGGGTGGAATTCTCCAATGCATTGTTAAATTCTTAGCATTCTTGCTCCTCTTATTAGATTCCAAGAGGCATTTATAGCTCATTGTGATAACTAAATTGCAGCCCTCATGAATTTCTAAAAATTCCATGGGTTTGGTATAGTTCTGATTGAAACTACATATATCCTTAGTCTAGGAACATTACTCTGAGTGGACTCTATTTTTTCACTCAAGTAGATGTCTTCCTAGAACCAAATGAAGTAGAACTGTGCAGAAACAGAATACAGTGGAACCATCCCTTTGTTTTTATTCTGAACAGCTATAGTAAATGTTGTTTTGTTATAGGTCAACTTTTTTGGCATTGAGCACTTTTTCATATACCTGTTGGTTATTTTTATGTCTTCCTTGGAAAAATATCTGTTCAAGTCCCTTGTCCATTTTTATTGTTATTTGTTTTACTGCTGTTGAGTTATAAGGGTTCTTTATAAATTTTGAATATTAATCTCACGTTAGCTATGTGGTCTTCAAATATTTTTTTCCAGTCAATAGGATGCCTTTTCATTTTATCAATTGTGTCCTTTGTGGTACAAAAGCTTTTAGTCATGTTTATTTTTACTTTTGTAGCCTGAGCTTTTGGTAAAATATACAAAAATCTTCACCAAGGCGAATGTCAAGGAGTTTCCCCTACGTTTTCTTTTAGAAGTTTTATGGTACAATATCAGGTCTTACATTTAGGTCTTTTATCCATTTTGAGTTGATTTTTTATGTGGTATAAGATAAGGGTCCAATTTTATTCTTTTTCATGAAGACAAAGAATTTTTCCAGCACTATTTGTTAAAGAATCTCTACTTTCCCCAATGTGTTTTCTTGGTACCTTTGTCAAAAATTAGTTGACCATACCAGTATGTATTAATATCAACTAAAGTGTTGTATTTTAAGAAATAAATGATGACTATCTTTTTGAGCCATCCAGATAATCAGTTAATGATCCAGACTGCTAGCCACATCATCCAGCTGCCAAACAGTCATAGTGCACTTCCTTCAATACATTGCTGTCTTCTTTTCTCCCCATAATTCCTTCATTTGCTTATTTAAGAAGTGTTCCCATATTGAGTACCTCCTATGTGTCTAGTACTATGGTAGACATAATAATAAAATATCATTATTACATTTAGTAATTAGTCTATACACCAGACACATGTTTCTATAGATGGTGGCTAGGAATCTTTACAATTGTACCATGTAAATAATGGTACAAAAAGAGAATTCTTATAGGAGTATACGGTTGGAGATTCATTGCAAAATCTACAGCATTTTATACCAACTCATGTACCCTGGTTAAAGCAGGAGAACATGTGAGAAAGAAATTTTTTTTTTCTTTTTTTTTTTTTTTGAGAGGGAGTCTCACTCTGTCACCCAGCCTGGAGTGCAATGGAGCAATCTCGGCTCACTATACCCTCTGCCTCCTAGGTTCAGACTATTCTCCTCCCTCAGCCTCCCAAGTACATGGGATTACAGGTGTGCACCACCACACTTGGCGGCTAATTTTTGTATTTTTAGTAGAGATGAATTTCACCATGTTGGCCAGGCTGGTCTCAAACCCCTGACCTCAGGTGATCTGCCCACCTCGGCCACCCAAAGTGCTCCAAAGTGCTGGGATTACAGGCATGGCCACTGCACCAGCCTAAGAAACTAATTTATGTTACATAGTGCTTCATAGTAAAAAGTAAAGATTTTCACAAGCTATATATCAGTTTAGTTAAAAATAATTCTAAAACATAGGTAACAAATAGTAGAAGAAAGAACATACTTATTAATTTTAGAAGATCTAGGAGTGAATCAGGTACAGCTATCTATGTTGTAGAGTTGAGAAGTTACCTAACATCTTGAAACCTCATTTACTTCATTGGGAAATGGGGATGCTTGATTACCTTGTGAGGATTAAATGAGATAATATACGATTTCTAGCATATTCCAAAAACCAAAAATGCATTTTCTTTCTTTTTATGTAACTACTTTTGAATGAAGAGAAATAAACTTTCTTTAGTCAACATACATTTGATACATGTTGGGATACCTTGCAACTGTACATCCAGTTATAGTTACCACATCTCATATGATTCATTTTACTTGAGATTCACACACACAAAAAAAATGTGAGAGTCAAATGACAAAATAGTTATTAGGAAGGTACAAAATATGTACAACAATGTTACTCTGTGGTATTACATAGCATATGTCTTGACATAACTATGTAGGATGACATATCATATGTCTAAACATAACATAAAATGGAATAAGAGAAATTGTATTTAAAAAGAGACTCAGAAGTCCAGGAAAGGGTGTTATCAAATCTGACTTGTTCACAATGATTGCTAGGGCAGAGGGCAGATACTAGCACCTTCCCTCCAGGAAGCATTAGAAAATGTGTAGTGCTTGTTTTTCTTTCTGTCTACCATGCCTTCAAGTCATGTGTGCTTAAGTCCTTGGTGACCAAGGAAGACACAAAGGAGTTCAGAGATTACCTGATAATGACAATGCTATTTTTGTAACACAATGTCAGCTTCAACGTTTAAACCCCAACTCATAGTCTATGTTACTATATTAAATAAAATCATGAATGTAATCCATACAGGGGTCTCTTAGGCTGAATAGATGCAGAAATGAGTTTGAAAGACTTCCAAAGAAGAAAATGTATGACTTCTGATGTCTCTGATGGCAAGTAAAGGAAATTCAGTATCATCCACTGATATGGTACTCAACCTGTACAGAGAGTACAACACTCTGCGGACAGAAGTGTTGAAGTGAGGACATAAGGAAACCTATAAATTAATAAAAATTTAGAACAAAGAACATAAAATATATGCATTTGCAATTGTATGTGTGTAAACATTAGTAACAGCTAAATGAATACAACTTCTTCTTAGTTTCTCATAAACATGGTAATGTTGAAACATTACTGGGTATCCTAAAGTTACCTGTTCCTAGAATTAGTTTGGGAAGATTGCCTGGAAGAGATGAAGCTTGGATGCAGGTATTTAGTTCATCTTTAGAAACTCCAGCATGAATTTGACTACAATTATTTAATTGTTTATTTGACTACAATTATTTAATTGATTTCTTATCAGTGCCCTTGCCAATTTTCAAGCTAGTTGGAGAGATTGCATTGTGTTTGTTTGTATCATCTGTGCATTTCCTAACAGAAGCAGGACAAGAACAAGGCAGAACAATTTGCCTTTAAAGTTCAGATTTGGAAATTATGATAAAGGCCAATATTCCTTGAAATAAAATAGTAGATGAGAAAGGGCAAAGCTGTGAATCTATCCAATTGTAGAATCCTTCAGGGATGAAAGACCAAAAGAATAAATGTGGTTCAAATAACGAATTTACCACTAATGTGAACACTACTTTCTTTATCCCCAGAGATTATTTTTATTGCAGGTATTATCATCATTAAAGGACTTTAATTCAGACATGTCTAACTACACTACAGGTTAATTCTATTAACTAGAAAATTTCCAAAGGACTTTAACATTTCTGATTATTAAATAAGTTTAAGTGGTCTAACCAAATTGCTAATGACTGCTTCTCATTGCAAAAGAGAAACTACTTGAAAAATCTGATCTTCCTACTGGAACAGGACAAAGACTTGATTTTTAGGGCAACCATAATTTATTGCAATTATACTTAATGCATGGTAGCAATGGTGATATTATGGATAGTCGGTATTTTTTCCAATGATTGCTTCCTTTGCTATTGTCATTCTCATGCGTAGGCGTAAAGAGCCTGTTATTAGTAATAAAACTAATAATGATAAAATAAATGGGCTTCCTTATTCATAATTGCGAGAAAGCCTCGTTTGCAATGCTGATGGACTTAGAAACTTCTTTAATGTAAGGCATCCTGTGACAATAGACAAATACAGCTTTTCTATACATAGTATGTGGATTCTTTGAATGTATATATTTTTTTCCTCTTTTTTAACTGTAGACATCGGTCTAGTCACATTAGAATGGATAGGATTAATTAAAGCTGTTTGTTTCAGCTTTGCCTGAGCATTTAATGAATCCTAATTTGCCTGTAGAAGAAATCTTATATTCCATTCTTTTCCCTTCTCTCACACCACTGAAAATTTCCCATTCATTGTTTAATTCAGCATTTCTCACTCAGTGTTTAATAAGAGTTCAGCACAGTGAAAAACACTAAGAATAAAAACAGCAATAAAACACAGTGGCTTAGCTCAAGGAATTTACAACTTTTTAAATGAAATAGATTTGCACTACTAATTGCAATATGTCAGCTCATGAGATATTTAATTGGCTATACTGAGGTTGAGGTTGCCTTGAAACAGGAACCTAACCAAGTCAATTTGACACAAGAAAGCATTAGAAAAATTCATTCTATGGGATTATCTGACCACGCTATCTGAGATGCAGATTGAAGGATTTCATAGACAATTTTAATTCTGGGTTGTTTGTGCAATGAGAGGGCTGCAGAAACACTGAATAGTTTTAGGGAGTAAAATAGGACTCAGGAGTCAAGTGGTGAGTTTAACAAGAGGGAAATAAGATGCAGTATATAACATAAACTGGAAATTGCAGAAGAACTACAAGGGAATATGTAAAAGTAATGGTAGCTACACGGAAAAGAAGAAAGACAAAAGGAAAAAGGGATGTGAGGAAGAGTCTTTCCGTTGAAGGAATGCGGAATTATTAGAATTAATTTAAGTAATTTTATTCAAAACTATGGCCTATCCACTACTTAACCATAATTCCCCAATATGTCTATCTTACAAAGAGGAGACAATATGCACAAAGTCTAACATACAGTGAATGTGCAAAGTCAAATTTGTGTTTCATTCTTCCTTGTCTTGCCTCCCCCTCCTCATTATCCTGCTTAGAATGTTAAAATAAATGTGTAGGTCATGGACTGCACCTCTTTACTCAGAAGTAGATAGAGAAATTATTTTTTTTAAATCCTGATGAATAAGGATGTATGTGGAATGCTTTGGATTGCCAAACGATGAAAAGAAAAAGGAATTTTTCTTAGGACCTCTGATTCTTCTTCAACAAGGGTTAAACAATTGTCGATAGATAGGAAAAAGCAACTGACAGATGAAAATGCAAGTATTAAGTGGGAGTATGAGGGAAAAACATTTCAGATGTTAGAGGAGAGAGGACAGTGTGACATAAAGGTTTAAAGAGGAATAAACAAATAAGATTGATGAGTTGGATATTATTAGTGTCATTACTTGAGAATGTGCGTGCATGTAATTGGTTCATGACAGCCAACGATATCATCTATTAGATTTTTTTATGCTCCAGGTGTGATGTCTTACATATACCATTTTCTTGAGTTATCTGAACATATGAATTCAGTATCATGTATTTTAAGATATCCTTTTTAAATATCTTCATATTGAGTTGGTCTACTTTCTTCTCTATACGACTCTTTATGCAACAGTAGGGGTCACATTTGTCACTTAAACAAGAGGACATTTGTTACTTTCAACTCAAAGGTACTTGTCCCAAACAAATATGTATACATCAAGCAAAGTACATTTTCAACTCGTAGTAGTTTCCGTAAATTGCGAGTGTCTCTGAGATGATTCGCCTCTAGTTACAAATCTTCCATAGTCATTAAGAATCAAGTATCTTCTCTCCAATAGGCAGTCACAGGAGAGAACACCCAGAGGCTAATATTCCTCATTTTAGTTTTACAATTCTAGAGTGATGAAAGGACAGCATTCAAACACCCCAATCATTACTAATTGACCAGCAAAATATATAATGTCGTTATTCATATTGCTTTTTAAGACTATGATGAAGTCAGTTTTTTACTCAGCCACAGGTAGCAACAAGTTATCTAACATTGGCTGCTGCTACCGCAAGTAGCAGGGAGAAATAAAATGGCGTCATTCAAAGATAAATGAGACTTGGGAGATCTTTTTTTTCTTTTATTTTCTTGAGTGAATATATCTTGAAGTTAAAAGCCCATTTTCTTAACAAAAAAGCAACTTATTAGTTTTAGTGACTGCTAACAATGATCAGCACTTACAATTGCAAATGCCAAGCTTTTGTGTTATGCTTGTGTGTGTGTAGGTATGTGAGCATGTGTGCACAGGGAGGTGTGTGAATATATACTGACTCTGAAGCATTCTATATAGACTGCTACAGTGGCAAGTAGGAATCGCAGAGAAAAGGGAATAAGCTTCCTCTGCTCTCCGCTGACTCCTCATTGCTCATCGCATGACTTCTTTTCCAGGTTGATCGCTGTTCACTTTCATAGTCCCCAATACTTTCCTCCCTCCTTGTATTTTATAAATACTTCAGCTTCCAACTGAATAATATTTGACTGGAGTGTCTTGGAAACCTGTCATCTATCTATCCATGTATCTATCTATCTCTCTATCTATCATCTATCTGTCTATATCATCTATTTATCTCCTAATCTCTACATTTCCAACATATATATTTCTATGCATCTAAGAAATATACTTTAAGTATATTTTGGTGGGAGAAGTGAAGACAAATAATTTTCATTCAGTTTCTACTCCAATTAAATTTGTTATAGAAAAATATGTCCTCAAATGAATTTGTCCTTCACTAGGAACAAGAGTATGGAACAATAAAATTTCAATAGGCAGAAAAATAAAAGAAAAAATGATTCTGAAATATAAACTAATAGAAACAGAAGGGGGAAAAAAACAGGCCAAATCCTGGACAAATGTCAAATATCCAGAATCTGAGTAAAAATTCAGAATATTCATAAAAGTCCACATCTCCATGAATCCAAAACCAAAAACTTCAGATTTCTGGAAATTACCTTCTCTCTCTGATTCCTCGTTTGGCTCTCTAGTTCAGTTTGTAAGTCTCAATCTCATTACACGAATCTCACAGTACTCTTCTTTCCCAAGTCCCTCGTCTATTACCATTCATATTCAAAGTTTCAAGAACTACCTGCCATAGCTCATAATCAAGGGGCCTATTACCATTTGCCAATTTTTCAGGTTAGCCAAGGAGAAAGGGAGAAGCTCTATTCCTAGTGAATGAATATAGATTTTAAATAGATCCCATTCTCATGAGAAAATACTTACCATGGTTACCAGAATCTATAGAAATACAATGGCAGCTAGTCTAGGTGCCTATCCAAAGAATTCAAAAAGATTTTGTAAATAAACTATACTTCGAGTTTTAATTAAAAATTTATTTTTTCCCTCCTTCGATAAACTTTCTATACTGTGTTGTTTATGACCCTAGCTTCAATTATTGTCAGTATCCCAGTAATCCTTTTCTTACCACCACCACCATTTTGTCTAAATTCCAGTTCAGAACACTGACCTAAGCTACTGAACTGTATGTCCAAATGCTTACTTAATATTGGACTTGGATGTCTCAAAAGGAACTGAACTCTGCACATACAGAATCAAACTCATTAATCACTGCTCAGACCTGATGTCTTCCAGTTTCCCATAACCTGGTGAATTAATCCATACAGTTAAACAAGATTGAAACATAGACATTCATGAAACCTCACATAAATGCCTATAAATATTATTTTTATTAATACTTGCTAACACTTAAATAAAACTTTAAGGTATGTTTTAAAATGATTTATGTGAATTAACATACTTAATCCATATTTGTACTATTATTACCTTTATTTATAGGAAGATGGAAACACGGAGAGATTCAATAACTTGTCCAAGATCACGAGGCTAGTCATTGTTAGAGCTGGGTTTCAAACCTGTGCAGTCTGGCTCTAATCTCCTTGTTCTTGTTCAGTACGCTCTATTGCTTTTCTTACAAATTGTAGTGACTAACATTTGTTTAACTGCTCAACATATACTAGGCATTGAACTAAGTAACTTTTAATTTTCTTTAAAATTTGTCCTTGGCCGAGGGTGGTGGCTCACACCTGTAATCCCAACACTTTGGGAGGTCGACACAGGCGGATCACAAGGTCAGGAGTTTTAGGCCAGCCTGACCAACATGGTGAAATCCTGTCTCTACTAAAAATACAAAAATTAGCTGGGCTTGGTGGCATGTGCCTGTAATCCCAGCTACTCAGGAGGCTGAGGCAGGAGAATCGCTTGAACCCAGGAGGTAGAGCTTGCAGTAAGCCGAGATCATGCCACTGCACTCCAGCCACTATACTCCAACCTGGGTGACAGAGCGAGATTCCATCTAAAACAAACAAACAAACAAACAAACAAAACAAAACTTATCTTCATTGTTCAGCTCCCACTTATGAGTGAGAATATGCAGTGTTTGCTTTTCTGTTCCTCTGTTAGTTTGCTGAGAATGATGGTTTCCAGCTTGCATGGACACAGGATGGGGAACATCACACACTAGGGCCTGGGGCCTATCGGACGGTGGGGGACTAGGGGAGGGATAACATTAGGAGAAACACCTAATGTAGATGATGGGTTGATGGGTGCAGCAAACCACCAAGGCACATGTATACCTATGTAACAAACCTGCATGTTCTGCACATGTATCCCAGAATTTAAAGTATAATTTAAAAATAAATAAATAAAAAAGAACAAAGTACAGACAAATTAAACTATCAACTTTTAATGATTAAAAAACCTGTCGGTTACTATTTTCTTTAGTAAATACTGCTCTTTAGCAAAAGCTGATCTTTAGTAAAAACTGATCCTAATATCAATCTCATAGAGAAATTTATGGTTATTCACCTTTTAAAATGGATCTTATTGATTTTATTTTTAAATTTTGACTTTTATTTTGGATATACTTTTATTACTTTTATTATTACTATGATATTTTCAAATAAAAATATAATACTACACTTTTGCTTTGGATATACTGTGTGATACTGAGAGTTGCGATAGGAATGATTTCAACATCCAGGTATTTGATAAGGACATCAAGATACAGAGTTTTTTTATTTTACAGATGAAGAAATCAAGGTGCAATTTTCACAACCATCTTTAAGTCATCAGATATGGTGCCACAGTTTCAAATCTGTCATTATCACCTTGGAGTCATCAGATATGGTGTCATAATTCAAAATCTGTCATTATCACTTCAGATTCCATGTTTTTTTTTTTTCTTGAGACCGGGTCTAGCTCTATTTCCCAGGCTGGAGTACAGTGGCACAGCCATGATTCACTTCAGCCTAGATCTCTTGGGCTCAGGTAGCCCTCTCACTTCAGTCTCCAGAATATCTGGAACTAAAGGAGCGCACCACCACATCGTTTTATTATTATGTTTTGCAGAAACAAGATCTCCCTATATTGGCCAGGCTAGTCTCAAACTCCTGTGCTCAAGCAATCCTCCCATGTAGGCCTGCCAAACTGCTGGGAATTACATGCATGAGCCACCACACCCAGCCATGTTCCCACATTTCTAACAGCCAACATTCTTTACAAACTGTATCACAAAATACAAATAGCCCAGGTTTTGATTAGAAGGACATGATTTTTTGAAGAATACTACAATATTTGTATGCATAAGCAAAGGTTCTGCCTTGTTAAGTATGCTATTCATTATGGCAAATAAATCTACATCAAACTTTGAGTTCTACTTTACTTATCTAATGCCCAAGGTTTTTTTTTTTTTTTTTTTTTTTTTTCTTTTGATGGAGTTTATCACTTGTTCCCCAGGCTGGAGTGCGATAGTGTAATCTTGGCTCACAGTAATCTCTACCTCCTGGGTTCAAGCAATTCTCCTGCCTCAGCCTCCTGAGTAGCTGGGATTACAGATGCCCGCCACCATGCCCAGCTAATTTTTGTATTTTTAGTAGAGACGGGGTTTCACTATGTTGGTCAGGCTGGTCTCAAACTCCTGATCTCAGGTGATCCACCCTCCTCGGCCCCCAAAGTGCTGGGATTACAGGCATGAGCCATGGTGCCCGGCCATGCCCAAGCATTTTCAACCATGTCCATGTTCAGCTGTATTCTAAAAACAAAATGGGTTTTCGATTGATGGACCAAAATGAAATAATAAATTAAATAATTTGGGCTATATTTCTTTAAATTTTCAGCATTATTTTATTTCCAAACACTAGCCTATTTTCTGAGGGATTTGGCTGCTGTGGAGTCAAATATTCTTCTGAATTTTGGAGCACATACTAAGGCTTTTAGTTTTTTTCCTCTAATTTGTCATTTGAATAAATTAGAAAGCTGTAAGTCTTCTCCCTGCTCCAAACTCTGAAAAGTAAATTACAGTGCATATATCACCTTGGGAGTACATTGTATTTGAGTAATAATCATTCCTTTTAGACAACATATGCTACCTTATTTTTTAATACTTCCAACAAGCTAATGAAAATGTGTAAGATATATATGATATGTTTGTATTGTATATACACATCATCAAAGTTTTTTTCATCTGTGTTTAAATTTTATGATTAGAGATCAAGAAATATATATATTTAAGTTTTCTTTATATGAGCGCTTTAACAATTAAACCTAATACTTGTTTACTTCAAAAATGTAGAAATTTTATTTGGAAAATTTATAAATCAAAAACATATTTTGAAAAATTTCTCCTCTTTAGTTATGTTTTTGACTGGTATACTATTAATTTTTAATATCCATTTGGAGCTCCTCCATTACAGTTAAAACACAGGTTATTTTAAATGCAGGTACTGGTTTTACTTTTAGAATCACAGCAATGTCTTGAGTCTTCTAAGATAAATTCTTTGCATTTTGAAACTATTGAAAATCAACTCTTGATCCTAATATGAATCTGTATATTCACTTGCAGAATTACATTTTGAAAGTGACTGGATTTCTATAGTATACTGATAATCAGTTTTGTTTCAGAAAAAAAAAAACAAAAAACAAAAATAAAAAACACGCCTAAAAAGGAGAGCAATTCAGGTGACACTGTTCAAAATCCAAATGCACTCATGTGGTATTTAATTAGCTGTTCAGATGCAAACGCTGCCACTGTGAGAGGACTTCAAAAGGAATTCTTCTTTGTCTCCCTGGCAGGTGGGTGTCTCTGCTCTAGTAGTCCTAGTGCCAGAGGGAGGATAGACGTTCCCCCAGGTCCTACCTTGAAAGGAAAAAGAGTGATAGTAAGTGCCCTTTCCTCCTCTCTAATGATTTTTAAAATGCTTTATACACATTATTTCCTGCTTTTAAAGAGATTCTCTTGTAGTTAGTAAAATACAAAGAAGGGAGAGGTTTGGTTTTTCATTTCCCAACAAGGTCAAAAGCCAACATATCACAGGGTCAGATCTGCTGCCCTGGAGAAATTCTAGAGGGCAATTTCTCCTGTCCTCATGAAGGAAGACGGGCAGCTGATGAGCTCTCAGCCTCTGAGAGGAGAATTGAGTCCATTAAAATTTCTTTCATTTATATAATAATTCCTTTCATTCTTTTCATCCTCAAAGTGCTTTGCAAACATTAAACTAATTAATTAAGTGAAAGCAATTTGTGGATTAAGGCATATAAACAACTGCCTGTCACTGGCGAGAAATACTTGTCCTTGTTTGTTGATCATTTCATTACTAGGCTTATGGGCGGCTTTTTAATTTTAATAGCATTATCTAAGACACCAAGGCCACGAGAATGGAAATGCCTCACGGTAAAGTCACCCTTTCGCTATGCTATAAAATGACCCCAATCCAGCTCAACACCTCCCCCACACAACTTAATTCATTTAATAAGAGCAATTGAGAGAAGTTTCACTGAAGAAACTAGTGAGCCCTTTACAAATAAAAATCTTAACCTTATTTCCTTTTATTCTGAATATGGAATAAACAATACACTTAGCTTCTATGGACAGGTTATCCATTTTATTAATATATTTAGAAGAAATCAAAAACCTCAAATCTCTGTTTATAAAATGCTAAGTTAATAAGAAATGCGAAGTGTTTCATAAGGTAACTCATATGCTTATACAAAACTTTCAAGAGCTTAAATGTCTTTCTAAAAGATTAATATATCACAGCCCCAAAAGGTACTCCTTACCTACCAAGATTTTAAGATTAAAATGTGTATGCCATTGCCCAAACAAAAAGGACAGAGAGGAAAAAAAAAAGAGGCTGAGAATAAATAGTTACGTTTTCAAGTTACTCTCTGAAAAATTCCCTTCAAGAGAAAAAGCACCTTACAGATAAATTAAGATTTTTCTTTTCCCAAGCAGCATGTGAAATTTCAAGTGATCAAAATATGTGCTACAGCACTTTGTACTGAAAAAGAGACTACAATTCTTCAGGGTTAAATCATGCACTGATCTTGGAAAATGTGCATGAACAGCTAATTAATAGCTGAAATATCTTAAGATATATCTACCTAGATTTTATGACATATAACGATGGTTAATATCTAATCATTTCTAACTAATAGTGAAAAGTTGGGTACTCTTAACGTTTCAAATAGTGGAAAAATCAATACAATAACACCTCAATGCAAGGCCCTTTCAGTAAAACATTTGTTTATACTGGGAGTCAAAAAACTCATTTTAATCAAAGGATTACAGATAATTGAGATATGATTTTAGATCTGAAAGGGGTAAAGCGTCCAATTTCCTCATTATATAAATGAACAAACAAGTTCTGAATATTTGAGTAGTAGCGAAGTCAGATAGTAACTTTGTGATAGAAGTTAGAATACAAACATGCCAAGTGATCTTTCTACCCTACAAGACTGCAAGACTGCTCTCTTCCTAATTTGAGAAACCTGAGATCCAGCGTTGTTTCAGGATATTTTGCTATGATGGTACAGAAGTACTTGTATGTGAGGAGTTGTTATTTGGCCTCTTCTGCCCTAAGTTTGCTTGTATTGTAACGGAGGGGATTGTCAGCACAGCATTTGCTCTTTGTTAGTTTCTGAAAGGTGCTGATATTTTATTAGTGCTAAAATTTTATTTAAGCATAATTTACTTAGCTTCTGGAGAATACATTTCTGCTACCAATGAATGAAGTCTTGACCTGTTGTGTGTAATTAACTTTTTGGCAGTTTATTGAAAGCTGTGAACCTTTAAATGCTTATCAAAGTAATATTTTTAAATGCTTAAAATAAATTACATGTGACTACAAAGAAATCAAATGGTGGTGAAATTACTAACATACTATAAATTCAAATTTGTGTAATATCAATATATGTGTTTTAATTGATGCCTTACAGTGTAGGTGTAATACTTACATTAATTTTCTAAGTAGCAATTGGTGTGAACAATAAACAATCTATAATGGAAAATGAAAGTATCTATGATGTATATTAGTAACAAAATCATAGGCGCTAATATCTATTATGAGTTTGCCCACATTCAAAATGGAAAGAAATGCCAAATTTTAGAGATTGCTAAAAAGAAAGATGTAATTTTTTCTCCATCCAAAATCATGAAGCCCCTAAATTCTAACCTCACAGATGTCAAAGGCTCTCACAGATTCAAAAACTCTCTTTCTATTGGTTTTTGTTTTAGATAATCCTATTGTTCCATTTTAATCCCTTTTCATCAACATACATTCTTTTTTCTTATGACCCAATACACTTCTAAAGATTTAAGAATTTTAAGGCATTTATTCTCTAGTTCATTTTCTGGCCAATCACTAAAGGTAAACTCTTTGAACAGTGGAGTTGTTTAATAACATGTAGCAATACGCTGCCAGCCTCTTTAATATCTCAAGTTCCTGGAGATACTCTTTTGTCTTTATAAAAATAGCAGCTTTGCCATCTACAGCACTTTTTGAAATCCGACAGCATGAAAATGACAGCAGGCCCTAAGACTGCTAAGCTATAATGAGTTACAATGGTAAATCAGAGCTGTCTGAATATCTTAAGCTAAATATGAATCTTAATGTGTGGGATTGTTATGATCTATGTTTCCCAACCCCAACAGACAGAAATAAGGCAACTACAATGCCAGGTTCTATGGCAGTCAAATGGATCCCAAGTCATCACACACTCATTCTAGAAAACACAGATTGCGAGACCTTTAGATTTGGACTAAATGTATCAATCGTCTCCTATCCCTGCCACTCTCTTATTCCTGTTTTTATCATCTTCAATTTGGATTTTTATAATGTTTTCACCCGTGTTGTTTATTATTATCTCATTTTAATTGTGTATTTGATGCCCACAGCACCTTGATTGGGTGAGTGTAATATAAATAAAATTATCTTGAGACACAAAGACTGCAGGTGGTGTTTAAATTTGTTTTTCTTGTCTCTACGTGAAATCATAGAGGTATTTAGTTTATTTTCTCTCTTTTTCTCTCTTCTTTTTTGCCCGATGACACTCAATCCAGAAAACACCTGCAACTAAACCATGTTTTTCAATAAGCCCGTGCCTGTCTACCTTAAACATACCTTTTTAAAGTAACATAAATTGCAGTGATCTCCAAATACACCTGAAAGATTTTGGTCAGATTTATTTCTCAACAGTTTTCTGTCTTCTCTAGAGTCAAAAATCTCTTTTGGAAAATTTACATTATAAAACCATATTAACAAGGTCATATATAACTACCTTATAATAAGTATATACATATATATTACAGCAGGTAGTTTCAACAGTAACCATGGAAACAACTAGAATGCAGTAATACTTTCAGAATTTGCATTGCCTGCTCTGTGCTAAGGGAAGTGGATACCTGAATAAAAACAGCAACTTTTACCCAAGAGCCATGTTCTAACTTAGGCAATCTAAAATGTTGGAAAGAACTAATCTTGTGTCTACTGTATGTCTGGGTATTTCATGCATTATTTGTATTAGTTACACTTTCTCGGCCACCTTGGGAATGCCATTGCATTTGTCCACTTTGCATATGAGACAAATGGATTTAAGAGTAGTTAAATAATTTGTCTAACATAGTGGAGCTGGTAAACATTAAAGCCAGGATTTAAATTCACAACTCTTAAGTTTAGAAACCATGATCTCTTCAAAGCCAGGATTTAAGTGCACAACTCTTAAATGTAGAAGCCATGATCTCTCCACTGTGCCAAACATCTATTTTAGAAGTCAGGTGAAAGATTTACCACATCAGAGTTTTGTAGTTTGTAGTTTGGTGTGAGGGACTTGGGAAAATGTGACTTCAACTAAGACATCCTCTTCACAGGGTACTGACTGCATCTGGGGTAGATATATTGTCTAAGGAAATCTCTGTGGTAGATAAGAAAAATATTCTCTTAATAAGAGGTATTTTATTTGCATCTTCTATTTTAACACAACTGTTCTAACGAATTTCTTGAGAACTATGTTCAGTTGTGTAAAAATAACAACAAAATAATAAAGCACAGAAAGAAATTTGATTGAACCAGATGTGCATTTATTCAAAGACCTCTGTAGCTGCTGCTTGCCTGAGAGAGAGACATATGTGGGCATGGCAGAAACATTACTATCTAAAACTGATGGTTTTGTTGCATTAACTGTTTCTTCCTGTAATAGGAAAGTTATTACCAAAAAGAGTGTTATTGGCCGGGTGCGGTGGCTCATACCTGTAATCCCAGCAGCTCACACCTGTAACCCCAGCACTTTGGAAGGCTGAGGAGGGTGGATCACCTAAAATTAGGAGTACAAGACCATCCTGGCCAGCATGGCAAAACCATGTTTCTACTAAAAATATAAAAATTAGACAGGTGTGGTGGTGCACACCCATAATCCCAGCTACTCAGGAGGCTGCGGCATGAGAATTGGTTAAACTCGTGAGAAGGAGGTTGCAGTGAGCTGAGATCACAACACTGCAGTCCAGCCTGGGTGACAGAGTGAGACTCTGTCTCAAAAAAACAACAAAAAAAGTGTTATTAATGTTAGAATATATTGGGGTGGGGCCAAGGTGACC
Source organism: Rhinopithecus roxellana (assembly GCF_007565055.1). NCBI lineage: Eukaryota > Metazoa > Chordata > Mammalia > Primates > Cercopithecidae > Rhinopithecus > Rhinopithecus roxellana. The sequence continues at coordinate 23,975,464 of NC_044549.1, read as the reverse complement.
CACTAGAAGCAGCAGCTTTCAGAGGCTCCCATAGAAGAAAACCATAATAAGCATGTGAATCCTTTACCAGCAACCAAGGTATCCAGATTCTCTCATCAAAATTGACTAGAAAGCTGGTGTTACCCACGAAAAGAAAGAAGAGCAGTGTGGCACAGTGGCCTACCTGAGAGCCACACAGAGAAGAGGAACCTCCTCCCCCAAGCCAAGGGAGGAGTGAGTGAGTGCACTACCCAGCCTAGGAAACCATGCTTTTTCCAGGGAACTGTGCAGCTCACAGATAGGAAAATCCCGCTCGCAAACCCATGGCACCGGGGCCTACCATGAAGCATACACAAGTATCAACAGCCAGATTAACCAAGTGGAAGAAAGGATATCAGAGTTTGCAGACCACCTTACTAAATTAAGACACACAAACAAGAATAGAGAAAAAATAATGAAAAGGAATGAACAAAACCTCCAAGAAATACGCGACTTGATAAAAAGACCAAACCTATGGGTGATTGGTGATGAGGAAAATGGAAACAAGCTGGAAAACACACTTCCAGATATTATCCAAGAGTACTTCCCCAATCTAGCAAGACAGGCCAACATGTAAATTCAGGAGACACAGAGAACGCCATTAAGATACTTCAGTAGAAGATCAACCCCAAGACACATTGTCATCAGAATCTCCAAGGTCGAAATGAAGGAAAAACTGTTAAGGGCAGTCAGAGAGAAAGATCAGTTCACCTACAAAGGGAAGTCAATCAGATTAACAGTGGACCCCTCAGCAGAAACTCTACAAGCCAGAAGAGATTGGGGACCAATATTCAACATTCTTAAATGAAAGAATTTTCAACCCAGAATTTCATATCCAGCCAAATTAAGCTTCATAAGTGAAGGAGAAATAAAATCCTTTATTGACAAGCAAATACTGAGGAATTTTGTTATCATCAGGCCTGCCTACAAGAGCTCCTGAAAGAAGCACTAAATATGGAAAGAAAAAATTGGTACTAGTCACTGCAAAATCACACCAAAATATAAAGACCAATGAGACTATGAAGTGACTGCCTCAGCTGGTGTGCAAAATAACCAAATATCACCATGATGACAAGATCAAATTCACACACAACAATACTAACCTTAAATGTAAATGGGCTGAATGCCCCAATTAAATGACACAGACTGGCAAAGTAAATAAGGAGTCAAGACCCATCAATGTGCTGTATTCAGGAGACCCATCTTACCTGCAAAGACACATACAGGCTAGAAATAAAAGAATGGAGGAAAATTTACCAAGCAAATGGAAAGAAAAAAAAAAAGAAAAAAAAAAAAAAAAAAGCAGGGGTTGCAGTCTTAGTCTCTCTGACAAAACAGACTTTAAACCAACAAAGATCAAAAAAGACAAAGAAGGCTATTCCATAATGATAAAGGGAAAAATTCAACAAGAAGGGCTAATTCTTCTAAATATATAAGGACCCAACACAGGAGCACCCAGATTCATAAATCAAGTTCTTAGAGACCTACAAAGAGACTTACACTCCCATACAATAATATAGGGAGATTTTAACACCCCAATGCAGTATTAGACAGATCAACGAGGCAGAAAATTAACAAGGATATTCAGGACTTGAACTCAGCTCTAGATCAAGTGGACCTAGTAGACATCTGCAGAACTCTCTACCCCAAATCAACAGAATATACATTCTTCTCAGTGCCACATGACAATTATTCTAAAATCAACCACGTAATTGGAAGTAAAACATGCTTCAGTAAATTCAAAAAAATTGAAATCATAACAGTCTCTCAGACCACAGTGCAATCAAATTAGAATTCAGGATTAAGAAATTCACTCAAAAACACACAATTGCATGGAAATTCAACAACCTGCTCCTGAATGACTCCTGGGTAAATAATGAAATTAAGTCAGAAATCAAGAAGCTCTTCAAAACCTATGAGAACACAGAGACAAAGTACTGGAATCTCTGGGACACAGCTAAAGCAGTGGTAAGAAGGACATTTATAGCACTAAATGCCCACATCAGAAAGCTAGAAATATCTCAAATCAACACCCTAACATCACAATTAAAAAAGCTGGAGAGGCCAGGGCAAACTAATCCAAAATCTAGCAGAAGACAAGAAATAACTATGATTAGAGAAGAATTGAAGGAGATAGAGACATGCAAAACCCTCAAAAAAATCAATGAACCCAGGAGCTATTTTTTGAAAAAATAAACAAAATAGAGCACTAGCTAGATTAATAAAGAAGAAGTAAGGGAAGATTTAAACAGACACAATAAAAATGATAAAAGGGTTATCACCATTGATCCCCACAGAAATACAAACTACCATCAGAGAATACTGTAAACACCTCTTCTCAAATGAACTAAACAATCCAGAGGAAATGGATAGATTCCTGGACGCATACACCCTACCAAGGCTAAACCAGGAAGAATTTGAATCCCTGAATAGACCAAAACAAAAACAAGCTCTGTAACTGAGGTAGTAATTAACAGCCTACCAACCAAAAAAAGTCCTAGGAGAAAATGGATTCCCACCTGAAGTCTACCAGAAATACAAAGAAGAGCTGGTATTATTCCTTCTGAAACTATTCCAAACAACTGAAAAGGAGGGGGTTCCTCCCTAACTCATTTTATGAGTCCAGCATCATCCTGATAACAAATCTGACAGAGACACAATAAAAAAAGAAAATTTCAGTCAGGCCAATATCCCTGATAAACATCAATGTGAAAATCCTCAAAACACTGGCAAACCGAATCTGGCAGCACATCAAAAAGCTTATCCACCACAATCAAGTCAGCTTCATGCCTGGGATTCAAGGCTGGTTCAACATATGCAAATCAATAAACGTAATCCATCACATAAACAGAACCAATGACAAAAAACACATGATTATCTCAATATGTGCAGAACGGGACTTAGATAAAATTCAAAATCCCTTCATGTTAAAAACTCTCAATAAACTAGGTATTGATAGAACACATCTCAAAATAATAAGAGCTATTTATGACAAACCCACAGCCAGTATCATATTGAATGGTCAAAAGCTGGAAATATTCCCTTTGAAAACCTACACAAGACAAGGATGCCCTCTCTCACCACTCCTATTCCACATAATACTGTAAGTTCTGACCAGGGCAATCAGGAAAGAGAAATAAATAAAGGGTATTCAAATAGGAAGAGGAAGTCAAGTTGTCTCTGCAGACGACATGGTTTTATATTTAGAAAACCCCATTGTCTCAGCCCCAAAACTCCTTCAGCTCATAAGCAACTTCAGCAAAGTCTAAGGATACAAAATCAATGTGCAAAAATCACAACCATTCCTTTACAGCAACAATAGGAAGACAGAGAGACTAATCATGAATGAATTATCATTCACAATTGCTATGAAGAGAATGAAACTTAGGAATACAGCTAACAAGGGATGTGAAGGACCTCCTTAAGGAGAACTACAAACCACTGTTCAAGGAAATCAGAGAGAACACAAACAAATGAAAAAACATTCCATCCTCGTGGATAGGAAGAATCAATATCATGAAAATGACCATACCACACAAATGAATTTATAGATTCAATGCTATTCCCATCAAATTAACATTGACATTCTTCATAGAATTAGAAAAAAATATTTTAGTTTCATATGGAATCAAAGAAGACCTCGTATAACCAAGATAATCTTAAGCAAAACAAACAAAGCTGGAGGCTCATGCTACCTTACTTCAAACTATACTACAAGGCTACAGTAACCAGAACAGCATGGTACTGGTACCAAAACAGACATATAGACAAATGGAGCAGAACAGAGACCTCAGAAATAACACCACATATCCACAGCCATCTGATCTTTGACAAACCTAACAAAAACAAGCAATGGAGAAAGGATCTCCTATTTAGTAAATGGTACTGGGAAAACTGAGTAGCCACATGCAGAAAACTGAAACTGGACCCCTTCCTTACACCTTATACAAAAATTAACTCAAGATGGATTAAAGACTTAAATGTAAAACTCAAAACCATAAAAACCATAGAAGAAAACCTAGGCAATACCATTCAGGACATAGTTATGGGCTAATACTTCATGATAAAAATGCCAAAAGCAATTGCTATGAAATGAACCTAAAAAAGAAAGACATGTTAAGGCAAATGAAAGTGATATTATAATTCATATATGCTAATATTAGGAAATAATTAAAAATGGATACATCTTCCCACTCCTCGGCCTGTTTGTTTTCCATTTAAGGAGAATGTGTGGGTAGCTCAGGATAGTGTAAATGAACCAGGAGCCTGTGATGTATGTGTTTGCATGTGTGTGTGTGTGTGAGTCTCAAAAAGAAATGAATGGAGCAAAACAAAAACAAACAAACAAAGGTAGGAGGATTGAGATTAGGTTCCTCTTGGTGGAACATTTTTCCTTTCTTCAAGGGCAGAGATTGTGTTCTAGTCTTAGCAAAATCCCTGGCACTTACTAGATACTAAGCAAATGCCAAATGCATACTGGAACAATAGGAGGGATGGGAAGGAGTGAAGGGAGGGAGGGAGGGAGAAAGGAAGGAAGGAAGGAGGGAAGGAGGGAAGGAGGGAAGGAGGGAAGGAGGGAGGGAGGGAGGAAGGGAAGGGGGAAAGGAGAAAGAAGGGAAGGGGAAGGGGGAAAGGGGGAAGACAGGCAGGGAGGGAGGTTCACTGAAGTCTTATTTGTTTATTTATTTGTTTATTTTTTTAAGACGGAGTTTCGCTCTTGTCGCCCAGGCTGGGGAGCAATACTGCAATCTCGGCTCACTGCAACCTCCGCTTCCCTGGTTAAAACGATTCTCCCGCCTCAGCCTCTGGAGTAGCTGGGATTACAGGCGCCCATCACCACAACCAGCTAATTTTTTTTTTTTTTTTCTTGAGATCCACTCTCTCTCTGTAATCCAGGCTGGAGTGTGGTGGTGAAATCTCAGCTCACTGAAAGTTCTGCGTCCCGGGTTCAAGCAATTATCCTGCCTCAGCCTCCCCCATAGCCGGGATTACAGACCCCTGCCACCATGCCTGGCTAATTTTTTGTATTTTAATAGAGACGGAGTTTCACCGTGTTGCCCAGGCTGGTCTCCCACTCCTGAGTTCAGGCAATTCACCCGCCTTGGCCTCCCAAAGTGCTGGGATTACAGGCACATGCCACCATGCCCGTCCCTAATTTTTGTATTTTTGGTAGAGACAGGGTTTCACCATGTTAGCCAGGCTGGTGTTAAACTCCTGACCTCAGGTGATATGCCTGCCTCAGCATTCCAAATTACTGGGATTACAAGAGTGAGCCACCGCGCCAGGCCGAATTCTTATTTGTTGGGCAATATTTACAAGGCGTTTTCTGCAGTTCTTCAAGGTGGAATCCGCGATTCTGAAAATATTCCACTTGCGGCCATAGTATCACTTTCTCAAAGTTGGATGATGGTAAATGATGGTAGTTGTGAACCTGAATATTTTCTTCTTTGTATTCTTTTACACTCTGTTAAACGGGAACTTAGGAGAAGATGCCTTTGGATTAAATGCCTTTAGGTTCACATTTTTTAGAAGACACAGTGAAGGTATTTGTAAGAGGGAAAAAAGCACGGGAGTTAAAATTGATCCATTCGAGTGGAACAGACTTGCTCTATCTCTACTTGCAGGATTGATCTCCCAAATGTTAAGGCTGCCACAGACTTCAAAGTTTAGGGAGTCAGGCCCTCAAGTCAATTAGGCATCCTATCTCTTTGCTTGCATAGCACTATGTGTATCCATGACATCACCCCAATTAAATTGGATTTACTGTTTGGTCCGATTTTCTTAAATCTCCATGACAGAAGAATTCACCCAAAAATGAATCCCATTGTCCACCAGTCATGTTGAAGAAGTGAAAACTCATGAAAATGCCATTAAAATAATGGTGCAAACATAATTTAGCTTGAAATTATAGTGTCTGCTTATTTTTGCTTTTATTTTTGTTTTTATTTTTATCTATGCCAGTCTTGTAGCAACAGAAATATTTCAACCTTTGTCAACCCTGAAACAGTATCGTACACTTTTCTTCTTTTTTAAAAAATTTACTGTCCCATTTTATGCCACGGCTCTGAGCACAAGTAAGGGCTCATATTCTTGGACTCTGTATAGCTGCAGAATTAGCCAAGTATTTACAAAAATCGCTAAAATAATAGTAATGAAAATAATAATCTATACCACAACAGAAAATGTTCACTGCTATTTAGTAGGAAACTAGTAGCAAAGTATTTGAATTGTTTTGCTTCTCTGATAAAATATGTTCCCTATAGAATGTACTTCATCTCCATGATCTTATCCAATGTCTAAATAAATGTAGATCAAAGGAGTTCTCATTGATATCAGTGTGTCAAATATGAAGAATTCTGACCAGCTTGGCAAAGAGAGCACAACCACATCCTCTCCCACCAATAAAATTCCTCTCAATACCACCTGAAAAGTTACCTACTAAGCATGAAGCACCTTTCTCTCAAACCAAAGCACATTAATTTTATTTTCAAAGTCACCATTGCAGGTACAAGTATTACTTAAGGTGATTTATTTGCTGATTCCATGTAAACCCAAACTGCAGAAACATGTTTACATCCTCATCGTTACAGAAATATAAAACATGCAATTGTACATACTCCTTCTAATTTTGTTGCTTATATCTTTTAGATTGCATTAGGAGACAGGATTTATTAAATAAGCAAGTCCAGTGTGTACAAAGCATCATTAATTTTGTGTGGAATGACATGCCACTGGGTACTTGCAAGAAATAAAAGAGCTCCCTCTGCTGCCAGAAAATGAATTTTTCTTTAATTGTTATTAAAATCTCCTACCTAACTTCTCTAATGTTCACTTCATAAGTTATAGTTTTTGTAATTACTGTTTCGGTTATCTTTAAAATTGTTTTATATTATACCATTTGATTTTTAAGAAAAAATAAGCAATTTAAATTCAATATTTAATTATTTCAAGTAACTCAAAATTGTCTCCACTTAAATAGTAATTACAAACAGTTCTTTGTTGCAAAACCAAAACATCAGTTCACACAGACTTGCATTAATCTCAAGAATGTTATAATTACCTAAAATTGCACATAAATTAATATTTCAGCACATGCCATCAAAGAGTTTAATACATGAACTTTTCAATAAATGAAGTTGATATCCTGAAGATGATTCAAAAAAAACCTCTGCACATCCACAGCATCCATAAATTATTAGTTTACCTATACTTATAGAATTTTCAAAATGTGTCTTTTTCTGAATTTCTTCGGAGTCTGAAATCATCTGAATGAATCCTGTGACATAATTGAGTTCCTGGAGATACATCTGTTATTAATAATGATTTAATTCTAAAATATATACACACAATGAAGATTACAATTTACAGTGAAGATGGGAGTAGTCAATTGAGATTATTCACTAGATTTTCATTTCTTGGAATTCACACTCTTCTTCAACTAAATTATAAATGTATCACGGGTCTTTGAGGTCATAAGAGTATATAAACTGCTAATATTAAATTTTCTAAATCTGACATTTTATTGTGATTTAAAATTTCATTGACAATTTTGTAAGCGTTATTAATAAGAAACTTCAACACGGAGATTAATTTCAGTAATCTAGGAGTAACCTAGAAGAAAAAGATAGTATTGAATGGAATGTAAATAATGATTCCAAAAAGCATCAACACTTCCCTTGCTAGACATGGAGAGCTATCTATAATTCTCTGCCTTTACAATCACTTTTACATGCCCTAGGAGATAGCCAAAGGTTTCTAAATAATTATGCCTAGCAATATCAGCATGTGCACAGTATTATATAAAACTTGCCGTTGCAAGAATTTGATTCTTATACGTTTTGCTGTGTTAACAAAGGTGTTTGAAATTACAGATTCTTTCAATACTGGGTTATATATGTACCATTCAAACTAATAGATCCAGGCTTACCTTCCCCTTAGACTAAATCAAGTCTAATAATCATGAATAGCAAATGATTGACAAGGGAATACAATCTAGCACTGAGCCAAGATGTTAGAAAAAAAATGGGTGGAACAAAACAGAGTAAAAGCAATCAAGAATAATCTCCAGAAAACAATAATATGATATTTTTCATACAATAAATAAACCAAGACTCAGTTGTTGCAGCTTGGCTTTTACCGCTATTTTCATAATGTGCAACAGTAGATAGTGTAAAGTAGGTATGTAAAAGTGCAAAGGGAATTTTATGAGACAGACAAGCAGGGATGGTTAAAGATAGATTCAGAAATTGGTAGATGTTAGAGGCTGAGAGAATACACTCTGAGTCAAAGATTTTAGGGATCTGAGGACATTGAGTCTAAATAATCAATACTTATAGAAATAAGGAAGTATCTTCATGAAGAGATTAAAAATATCTACTTTTCTGTGTAATAAAATGACATATTATTCTCAGCAATGATGAAACTACCTTTCCGGGATGTAGCTAAATTTTTGGAATATTTTAGAAATATATTACTACAGGCCGGGCGCGGTGGCTCAAGCCTGTAATCCCAGCACTTTGGGAGGCCGAGACGGGCGGATCACGAGGTCAGGAGATCGAGACCATCCTGGCTAACCCGGTGAAACCCCGTCTCTACTAAAAAATACAAAAAAAATTAGCCGGGCGAGATGGCGGGCGCCTGTAGTCCCAGCTACTCGGGAGGCTGAGGCAGGAGAATGGCATAAACCCGGGAGGCGGAGCTTGCAGTGAGCCAAGATCGCGCCACTGCACTCCAGCCTGGGCGACAGAGCCAGACTCTGCCTCAAAAAAAAAAAAAAAAAAAAAAAGAAAGAAATATATTACTACAATGTGAAGGACATCACAAGTAAATTATACTTTGAAAGCTTTTCTTTTGTAAAATTGGAACAAAATAAATATTAAAGTTTTAATGCCAACATGTTTCTAGGTGAAGAGGGTATATGTCCAATATTCACTCCAAACTTTTCAAGAAATAAAATAAAAATGGTGTTATATTTTACAGTTATTGGAAAAGATCACTGGTGTTAAGGCAGCTCTCAATTTTGACTTTCCATTCTTTCTTTTGCAGATTTTTTTTCAGTCTTAAAGCATCTGTTATTGACACACTTGACACAATGAGGCCTTTGTTCCTTTCTTTCTCTTTTTCACCATTTCACTAAATTATATTTTCTATGCTTCTGACTTTATTTAATGAGAAGTAAGTTAAGTTTCTAAGTAATAGCTAGTGTTCAAACAAAAAAAACAAATTATTGAAAATCCTTGACACATCTATTGTTATGGAAAACATATGAAAGATTTGCAGAGATTAATATTTACCTACAGAACAAATCATTGGAGAATCATTCTATTTTGAATTATGGTATGACTATCATCATAAGAAGAGGTCAGTGATGGAAGAGATTATTTGTGAATTAATATAATCAAAATATCAGTGCTGAAACCTGAAAACTTGGAAGATGGGACAGATAATATTTGGTTCACTGATATGAGACATATTTGCTTTTGAGCAAATTAGAAAGGATATGAAAAAGCATCAAACAAAATAAAAATAAAAGTAAAAAAGGTGTATTGCAAGTGAAAAACCAGAAATATTCTCATTTTTAGAAGGATTCATTCCAGAATGGAGCAAGAATATGAAAGTAGGATAAGCTGACTTGCCGGAAAACTTTATGTAGTGGTAAATAAAGGTCTGACAAAACTGTAATGAAGCTGGACTCCCGGTATTGCAGTAGAAAACGTAACTACTACTTGAAAGGTTAGGGAGTCTCTCATGCCTGCTGCAGCAGGTAGTGTTTCCATGAGTCCATTCCCTTTGGCTGATCCACACTCATCCAGAAGTTAGAGCTATTGCAGGTTATGAGGAAGAAGCAGGAGCATCTCTCTTTATTAAGGAAAAAGGAGGAGGGAGAAAGGCAAGCAGTGCAACTAGGGACCTGCTTCTCCTTCCATGGCTGGGCCTAATATAACAATATCCCTCCCAACAAGCTGGCCAATATAGGGATTGCCCACTCCAGTTCCATAGCACTTACTTCTACTTTTGTTTTCTAAACATGCGCCCCACATCCTTAACATTCAAGAATAATTTTAAACCAAGTTGGGATATAAGTAAATCTTATCTTTAACTTTCCTATTAGGGAAAGCCTCTACAGAATAAGAGGCAGTAATAAGCTGGCGCACTAGCACATCTAGAGGCCACTCCTCAAGGGCCACAAAAGGAACACTTGCAGAAAGTGTGGTGAGAGATGACGAAATGATTATCATCTCAAGGCTGCATTCACTTAAGAGGCAGTGTAGCAAAATGGGAAAGAATGCAGTCAGACTGCTTGGTCCAAATTTTGGATACTTCACAACTAGTGTGACCTTAGCCAAATCTTTTCATTTCTTTATGCCTCCATTTTCACTTTTTGTGCAAAGGGGATAATAAAAACAGTACTTTTCCTCGTGGTGTTTTTACATGGATGAGTGATGTATATAATGTGCTAGGTATGAAGAACTTTGTAAACATTATTAAAATATAGCTGACATTTTACAGAAACTCAGTTTACCAAGCCATGTGCAAATATAACTTCATAGTACTCTGCAAGTTCTTTTCATTATCATTCACATTTCACAGAAGAAACTGAAGCTTAATAATTTCCTGTAAATTTCTCCAGATCACAGAGTGTATAAAGGCTCAAAAGGATTTCATCTACTTTTGAAACTTTTGTTCCATCCTTCCCCCATCTGTCTCTGAAGTCTGGTACTAAAATTCAAAAACAACCTTTTGTGTCTAAGAATGAACAACCTAGAGTATGAAAAGCAGGGTGGGGGGGATAGTCTATATTTTGCAAACTCGCTAAATATTTTAGGCTTTACCCTCAACTCATTGGAGGCACAATACCCTCTGTATTTTTAATATGCAATCAATCAGTATAGTATTTTATTGTCTCCACCTTTTATTACGTTTATCAGCAATTTGTAAACATACTGTACCAAGAAAAGTTGTTAGTTACTTACATTCTAAAAATATTAGCTAGAAGTTAAATCTCTATTATGTCTATGTTAACCTGAAATTTTCCTTCCCTTAGTAACATAGTCACATTTAAACAATGCTGTGACATTTATAATTCAGAAAGCATACAAAGTGAAATGAGTCTGAGAGGGAAAAAAATGCACAGAGAGCCTCAGAGCAGGCACACTACACCCGAGTTTAAAATGCTCATAGCTCTATTCCAGATATTTCATGGTAGTAGCAAAAAGAAAAAAAAAAAGCAACATATTGCATTAACACATAAGCATGACAATGCCATAGCATGAAAATGCCCTATTCATGGGAGACAGGTGTTAAATTATAGAAGAGTGTATTGTTCATATGGTATTTATGTCTTTCAAGTTTGTTGGACATTCCAGAAACAGTGTGACTCGAACTCATGAATAAAATTAGAATCATTATCTTTCTTTCTTAAAAACAAGATACTACTTTTTCCTCATTCTCACTTCTACTGGAAAAATAAGTAGAGGTAAATTAATCTATGTATCTTACTAACACAATACAAATTATGCTTATGGAAACTAATTAAGTAGGTAAAGCACATTTTACATGTAGACTTTCAGATTATTTTTTCCCCGATCCTTGTGGTTTCAAGTTGCAGGAATTCGTTCAGTGACTTTGAAAATGGAGTAACCATATTGCTTACAGGAAGCAGAGAATGATAAATAAAGACATCAAGGATTTGGGAAGAGCAAAAATAAATAGAATGTACTTCTTTCCAGAACATCTTAGATATTCTAATGTGATAATTCACAATACAGCTCATTTGACAGGATGGGGAGTAACGTGTGGGTTTCTTCTGCTAAACAGCTCCAGAAAAGACTATGGTTTTTTATACTGAATAAATAAAAGATATACTTGTACACATATAAATGGAGGGGGGGGACTGCTCATATTTAGTAAATCGCTTTTTTCTCTCTATTACAACATATTTCTTTTTTTCTTTTAATCTAGTTTTCATTATAAATTAGATGGGTTATGCCAGAAGTGTGGGTTGAAGGAATTTTAATTAGTTAGTTCCTAGTAGAAAAATATATTGTTCAGAAAGTTAATTTAGAGCTGTAGTGTATTCTGAAGATGAAGGATGTGTTTGTGTGTGTGTGTTTGTGTGTGTGTGTGTGTGTGTGTGTGTTTGAGCATGTATTGCATTAAAATGAGGATACATTATGAAAAGTACATTGTTAGGCCACTTCATCATTGTGTGAACATCATAGAGTGTATTTGCACAAATCCAGGTGATACAGCCTGCTGCACACTTAGGCTATGTGGAATAGGCTGCAAACCTATACAGCATGTTACGTTACTGAATACTGTAAGCAACTGAAACACAATGGTACTTAGGCTACACTAAATTTATTTTTAAAAATATTTTTCCTTCAATAGTAAATTAACCTCAACTTACTGTCATATTTTATGTACTTTTTTAATTTTATAAAATGTTTACTCTTTTGTAATAACACATAGTTTAAAACACACATTGCACATCTGTACAAAGATATTTTCTTTCCTTCTGTCTTTTTTATACGAGCATTTTTCTATTTTTTATTTTATGTTTACTTTGTAAAACTTTTTGTTAAAAATTAAGACACATAATTATGAATATCACTGTCCTCCACCTCCACAATCTTGTCCCACTGGAAGGTCATCAGGGGCAACACATGCATGGGGCTGTCATCTCCTGTGAGAAACATGCCTTCTTCTGGAAAATACTGTCTGAAGGACCTGCTTGTGGTTGTTGCACAGTTTACTTCTTTAAAAGGAATGCATTCTAAAGTAACGATGATAAATATAGTACAGCGAATACATAAGCCAATAACATAGTTGCTTTTAGCATTATGAAGTATTATATCCATGACAGGAAATGTGGTGGTCTGTTTATGCCACCACTACCATGACGTGTGAGTAAAGTGTTGCACTATGACGTTATGACAGCTAAGACATCACTAGGTAACAGAAAGTTTTCAGCTGCATTATGATCCTGTGGGACCACTGTCATACATGTGGTCCATCATTGACCAAAATGTCAGTATGTGGCACACAGCTATATATGTGTGTGTGTGTGTGTGTATATGTGAATATATATGTGTGTGTACATATATACACACATACATACACACATATACATTATATTCACATATAAACTGTATTTTAGATCTACATAATATTTGTACTCATATATAAAACTCAAGTATGTCACTTAAACGAATCTTTTCATCACCAATTTGTCATGGTGATTTGGGGCCATCTCTATATTATTACTAGTAGATGATATTAGCATATTATCTTCAATCTCAATGCCTAGTCTTCAAAAAAACATTCAAACTATAGCAAATTAATTTGTGTGAGACTCTAAATTCTTTGACACTAGCAAGTTATCATTTAAGCAATTACTTCTTTCAAACAATTGAGTACTAAGTCACCTAGTAGATTAATTTACAAATATTTAAAAGTATTTTCAAGCATCTTCTAAGTACCTACCATTTTATTGAATAGGATTTCAAAAAAAAATAAAGAGAAACCACAGTGCTCTTCTACAAGGAAATTGGAAACTGAAAGAGAAACTATATGCTTTGAATCAAATGGCAAAAATAGAGATAGCCTGTGTGTATAGTAATACAATGTATGTGTTTAAATATGAAGTATATATGTGTAATTTATACTATCCAATAGGCAACCCATTGGCTTATACTAGCAGGAATTAAAATAAGTTATTACAAATAATTGAAGAAAAAAAGTTATGCTTGAACTGGAGAAAGATGAATAAAAAAGACAAATGGGTAAAGTGAAAGGTTTATTTTCTTTTAGCATGAGAGTTTTCCATTAATTTTAGGCCAGAGACGAACTCAGTAGACTCCCAAAACCACTGGGAACAAAAGTGAAAATAGACAAATGATATTACCTCAAACCGAAAAGCTTCTGCACAGCCAGAAAACAATAAACAGAATTAAGAGACAACCTAAAGAATGGTAGACAGTGTTTACAAACCATGCACCTCAGGGGTTAAATATAAAATATATAAGAAACTCAAACAACTCAATAGCAAGGAATCAGATAGCCCAGTTTAAAAATTGGCCAATGACCTGAATAGACATTTCTCAAGAGAAAACATACAAATGGCCAAAATGTACATTAAAAAATTACTCAACATCGCCAACCATCTGAGGAATGCAAATTAAAACCACAATGAGATTACCACCTCATCCTTATTAGAATGACCATTACCAGAAAGATTAAGAGTAAGTGTTGGCCAGAATGTGGAAAAAAATGAATTCCTGCACGTTGTTGGTGGGAATGTATAATAATACAGCCATTAGAGAAAACAGTATGGAGGAGATTCCTCAAAAATCCAAAAATAGAACTACCATATGATCCAGCAATTCCACTGCCAGTTATATTCAAAGAAAATGAAATTAATATGTCAAAGAGATATCTGCACTCCCAGGTTTATTGCAACATTATTCACAATAGCCAAGGTGTGTAATCAACCTAGGTGTCTATCAGCAGATGATGGATATATACATACAATATATGGTGTGTATACATATACAATATGTGGTATATACATACAATAAAATATTATTCAGCCTTAAAAACAAAGGAAATCTTGTTATTTATGACAACATGAATAAAGCTGAAGGATATTATGCTACGTGAAACAAGCCAGGCACAGAGAGTTAAATACTGCATGATATCATTTGTATGTGGAATCTAAAAAAGTTGAACTCATACAAGTAGAGAGTAAAATGGTGGTCACCAGGAGCTGGGGGTGGGATCAAGTGGGTGAGATAGTGGTCAAAGAATATAAAATTTTAGTGAGGAAGAAGAGGGATAAGTTTTAAAATTTTCTTGTACAACATTGTGACTATAATTAATAACCATATGTTGTATTTTTTTAAATGCAGAGTAGGTTTTGTGTTCTCACCACACAAAAATGATATATCAGTTAATTCACATGTCAATTAGCTCAACTTAACCATTCCATAATGTATACATATTTTGAAAACATCATGTTATACACTATAAATACAAGGAATTTTTATTTGACAAATACATAAATAAATACAATGTCAAAGGGTGATTTCCAGGATCTGAGGGGAGGGTTAAGAGGGCAGTTCCTACTTAATGCTTATATTGCTTCAGCCATGCAAGATAACATATCTATAGAAATCTGCTGTACGACAATCTGCATATAGTTAACACTATTTTACTACATTCATACAATTGGTTAAAAAGGCGGATTTCACATTACAATTTCTTTATGATAATAAAAAATAAATGATAACATGTGAGGGAAAAAGGAATTCAGTAGAGAATAAGAAACACGTGGCATCAGGAGCACACGAGAGATGGTTTACGTTCTAAAAAAATGGAAAAGAGCATCTTAATCAAGGCTGGAAGAAAAATCAGTACACAGAGATTCTAAGCTATAGTTAAAATACACATATTGAGACTCATTTTCACAGCATTACAGGCAGAGTTAACATGTAACCCCTGCACTAAATGCACATAGAAATTACCCATAAATGAAATAATTACTAAAATTTCAAGTAGGATTACAAAAAAAAAATTAAATTCAAAGATCTCAGAAATCAAAAACATACTAGAAAATTAGGAAATAAAGTTATTGTGGTTTGAGTGGTATGTGGATAAAGAAAGTCTATTTGTCCCCAAATAGGCCTTAGAGTAAATCTTTGCTTTTTAATAACACATAAAAAGACAGGAAGTTAAGCCTTTGTATCAGGATGAAATAAAATTGAGAAAAATATATGGAATCCATACCTTCAAGGGATGCATATTCGGCGAAATAGAGGGGGTACATCTACTGTCTCTTGAAAAGAAAAAGAATAAAGCCGGTGTGTGTGTGTGTGTCTGTGTGTGTGTGTGTGTGTGTGTGTTTGGGTTTTTTTTTTTTTTTGGTTGTTTTTTGTTTCTGTTTTGTGAACTGAGTTGGGAAAAAAGGGCTTCTTCTAATACATACACACGCACACACCCCAAGCACGATTTATAAAAATCTGTTTTAATACTATACATATGGTGTGGGAAACAGAATCCATTGAGTTAATGTTAAAAAAAAAAAAGGTCCCACCCTAATTATAACATTTCTCCCATAAATTAGGAGGCATAAGTTTCCATAGGCAAATTTATCTTTGTAAAAATGTTCTCTTGTTCCAAATAAGCTCACTATAGAAAATATAAAAAGCATAATGATGCAGCAAAACAACACACTAGAGGACAACAAACCCTAAGGAATTAAAACGATAGGACCATGTGAAAAATATTATAATTATTCTAACATAATTAAAGAACTTAACAGGAGAACAAAAAAGATCAAGATGCTACAAAAGGTGTAAATAGGAAGTGAGAAAACTACATAATACCAAAAATAAAATATATACTCATCGATACTAAGAAATCTACTAAGAGGTTGTCAGACTAGACTCAGCCAAAAAAAAATCATTAGCTATAGGGTACGTATTAGAAAAGCAATTATAATGAAGCTTAAAATAATTGAATCAACATCTAAATATTGGATTATTTAATTACAAAATGTCAAAGACAGAAATAATTTTTTCATCATGAGAAAAATCTTAACTACAAATTAAAACAGGTAGGTAACAGAGCATTTCAACAGGAACTACAGGAGATTTTTTCAAATTGGGTGAAAAAATAATTGTCAACATGAAATTGTACTCACCTAAAATAACATTCAGGATGTAGGGTAAAATCAAAGTACTTTAAGCAGAAAAATGAAGACTTAAAACTAAAATCGCTTGCTGTAGGAAACTACTACATCATGCCACAGAAAAGAAAATTGGATCAGAATTCAATAGCTAAGGAACAAAATTGCTTTGTAATTTGGTAGACATTAAATTATATTTCCTGAGAAAGTTAATTGTAAGTATAATAAAGATTTTATCTGGAGAAGTTTCGAAAGATGATATAATTAAAATAGTAGAAAATATGATACAAAAGTTGAAATGGAGGTCAAAATTAAGTTATTTTATGACTATTGTGTTGTTCAGAAGGTAAGTAAATACATTTATTACATTTGTATATTAACTCTGTTACATAGGTTAAAATTTTATGTGTTTAAGTGAACCATTAAAATAAAATACATGTATCATAGTTAACAGGTAGGGAAAAAATAAATAGAGAAAAATTCATTCAATATAATAAAGACAAAATAGGAGAAACATTTTTAAAACCCTCAAAGCAGGAAAAATAAAATGTAATATTATATATTTTTAAAATATCAGCAGTTACTGTAAATAAATTAAGTCATAGAAATTTTGTTTAATTTCTATAACTAATTTCTTATGATTAATTTCTATAATAATTGTCATAAAAATCAGATTGAAATTTTTAAAATTTAACAACTATATACTTTTTAACGAAGACACCCCTAAAACATAATGACACAGAACTTTTGAAAGAAAAGTGATAAACATACATTCCTTGCAACTGCTGAGGGAGGAAACTGAGGCCCAAGTGCTACTATAAAGGACTGCTTGGGAATTTGTGGGATTTTTTGTAGAAATTGTCAGAAATGTGGAGAATTAAAATCAAACTATCAGAGGAAAGGCAAAAGAGGTTAAGTACAAGATGCTCCCTTGTTAAGCGACATCTCAAAACTCCATCACACCACATTATCAAAGATTTCTCAGTGTGGTATTAAGGCTCCAAAACTGATGCAAGGAGTTTTCCAAAGTTAATCACCTTGATAGTAGCTGAACCCAAACTACTAAAGATTACTAAATACAAAATCTGCTCCAGAACTCTATTATTTGCTTGCTAAAAAACTATTTTTGAAAACTATGATATCAAAGCAGAATATTCCTTGGAATACCACTATTTCCACAAGCAGGAGAAGCAGTGTATTAGAACTACCTTATCTTAGCTAATGGACAGTATCAAAGAGGTCTGCGTCTGCTTTCTAGAAAAATACGTATTTAGTGATGCCAAGGGAAAAAGAAGGTGTTATTTCAAATCCTACTTACTCTTTTTAATTTTAAGAATAAAATGTTGATAAAAGCACCAAGCCTATTGGATTTATTAATTTTTATGCAGTTTATTTTGCCTGATCTAGATCTCTTATACTTACAGATTTTGTTCTTGAATTTATGCCTCCATGCTTCTAAGTTTTGAATTTAGTATGCTGTGCTATTGATCTGAATTCCTTAATTAAAAATAACTGACCACTTTAAAGAGTCTGTTTTTCCCAAAAAATCTAGTTTTTATACTCAAATTCATTATCTACAACTCTTTTTAGCTTCAGTATTTGTTGAAATTTATTTTTTCTGTTTCTAATCTAAAGTCATGCATATGAAACAAAAAACACTTATGATCTTTTAACCTGTATTAACACTTCTGTGCTACTCATTACTATAACCATACATAAAACTTGCTGTTACAAAGTTTAAGACATTGGCTGGGCCCAGTGGTGCACACCTGTAGTCCTGGCACTTTGTGAGGCCAAGGTGGGCAAATAGTTTGAGCCCAGGAGTTGGAGACCAGCCTTGGCAACATGGCAAAATCCTGTCTCTACAAAAATTAGCCTGGCAAGGTGGCTATGCCTGTAGTCCCACCTACTGAGGAGACTGAGATGGGAGATTGGCTTGAGCCTGGGATGAGCAGATTGCAGTGAGCTGAGATCATGTCACCCCAGCCTCAGTGACAGAGGCAGACCCCGTCTCTCTCTAAAACAGAAAACGCATTGTTTATTACACGAGGATATGTTTATACTTCTATAAATGTAAAGTTTATTTTCAGAAGTGTTATTTTACTTTGAATTTTATTCAACATAAATCTAAGTAGTCAAAATGATTAAAAACAGAGATATCAGAGTTCTGTTTGCAGTACAGGAAAGGAAGTTCCTAACAGCCCAAAATTCATAGATAATGGATAAACAGAAATTTAAAAAATACAAAGTAAAGAAATAATATTTTTAAAACTACTTAGAAGAAAAGGTAAGCAGATTTTTTAGGGAATTCAAATCTTGTCAAAACATACCACAGATAAGTTAAAATGTAAAGAAAGGGAGCAATAGATCTATACTTTGTGCTTTTGCTGGAGAACAGTACTCAGTAGTGGCATGATATAGAATAGTTAGTAACTTCAACAAAAATCTCACTATCTTCGTGGCCTAGGAAACTAGAGAAATAAACTTACTGCAGGTGGGGCAGAGCTTGCTGTTTGAGCCTACCCAAATAAATTGCCTGCTAAAACAAGCACAGCTTTACTCTTTGAAACGAGATAATAAAAATTAGTTTCAAAAACAAAACATTCAAAAATTTTAAGATAAAATTCCAATTTACTCAACATATAAAGAATCAGAAAACTATAACTCATTCTCAATATTAAAGATAATTAACAGAGAAGAACCCTGAAATAATCTATACGTAGGTCAATACACGAGGACTTTACAACCTTCAATGATGACAAAGAAAATGCACTCATATCGAATGAAAAGATAGAGAATTTCACCAGAAAACTATACGATATTTTGTAAAATAAAATTTTTAACTGAAAAATAATATATAACATTTAAAAAATTGGATGAGCTTTACAGTAGAATGGATATGATAGAGGAAAACAGCCAATAAACTTTAAGATCAATAGCATCCCTTTAATATTTAATACAGAGAAATAAGATTGAAAAAATACACAGTCTTAGAGCTCTGTGATGAAATATCAAAATGTCTAACATATAGTTATGGAGTCTCAGAATAGGTGAAGAGACATAATAGATCAAGACAAATATTTAAGAAAAAGTGAGTGAAAATTTCCCAAACTTAAGGAAAGACATAAATGTGTAATTCAGGAAGCTCAGTGAACTCCAAAGAGGGTAAATTGAATAAACCACCCCTTGGCACTTCATAGTCAAATTGTTGAAAACCAAATATAAAGAAAAAATCTTTAAAGCAGGGGAAAATACTAAAAAAAAAAACTGTGGAACACAAGACAGTGTTCAAAATTCTTAAACTTAACAGAAAAAAAAATTTAAAAACTGTCAATGTGTAATTCTTATCCAGTAAATAAATTATTCATCAAAAATCAATGGTGTCATAATTTCACTTACATAAGGTATCTAAGACAGTTAAACTCATAGAAACAGAGACTAGACATTGGTTGTTGTCAGGGATCAGTGGGGAGACCGGAACAGACAGGGACTTGCTGTTCAATGCTTATAAAAGTTTTAGTTACACCGAATAAGAAGTTTTAGCGATATGCCATGCAACGGTGTGCTTATAATTAACAATGGCACATAATCATTTGTTAGGAGGTTAGATCTCATTGTAAATGTTCTTACCACAATAAATTAAAAGTGCTTGTGCAGGGCTAGGGAGCAAGGGACCTTTGGGGGTGATGATTATAGGATGGAGGGTTTATTTTTGGGGTGATGAAAATATTGATTGTGGATGCACAACCTTGTGAATACGTAAAAAGCTACTAAATTGTACACTTTAAATGGTAAATTGTGTGTTATGTAGTTTATATCCCAATACAAATGTTTTCTGAAAACTGAATGGTGACATTAAACCCATCCATGTTCAGATAAAACAGAACCAAGAAAATATATCGCAAGCATATATGCATAAATTAAAACCATCATAGACTGAAAAATAGTGGGACAGAATCAATATCAAAGTAAATATAAAAAGATTACTTTTATGTTCTCTTAACTTATTTAAAC
Organism: Rhinopithecus roxellana; assembly: GCF_007565055.1. NCBI lineage: Eukaryota > Metazoa > Chordata > Mammalia > Primates > Cercopithecidae > Rhinopithecus > Rhinopithecus roxellana. The sequence continues at coordinate 23,954,745 of NC_044549.1, read as the reverse complement.
ATATATACTTTAATGCAAAATATATTGTACACTGATATCATACAGATGACAAATGTCGCATAAAAGAACATGGTAGATGGAATAGAAGGATATAAATGGTTGCAAGACTTCCAGTTTTTTTTCAAGAATAGAATATTAACTCTAACTACTAAGTGGACAGAAGAGCACAAGAGCAGCAGAATAGCACAGCAGAGAAGGAGAAAAGAGAAAGAGCATCTGAACATTGAAAGGAGTTCTTCTGAGGATGGTCAGAGAGGAGATCGGCCACAGGATGGCCAGACTCCAAGGGGAAGATTATCTTCCCACTCCAGTTCCCCATCCATCCTACTGAGAGGCACCTCCACCACTCAATAAAACACCTACATTCACCACCTGTGATAGTTTAATGTAGAGAAAAGGATCCAAAGGCTTAGGGATACTAGGATGGTGGAGTGGGTTAGTCACTTTAGACCTACTCGTCCCAGTTGGCAGGGTTCAGATGATATACCATTGACCAATGCCTTGTGAAAAAGATTTGTGAGGGAAGAACCTGCGTCTTTGAAGAACCCTGTGATTTCTTTTCTCTTTGTCAGATCTAGCAGTAGGAACCACAGTCACTCAACTACAAAATGTAAATATAGTGGGAATAATTGGATCCTGAGATTTCAGGGTCCAAGTGACAGCACTCAACCATCCAAGTCAAGATGAGCATAGCTACCATAATGGACAGCAGAGGCGAAGTGACAATCAGAATCATCTGATTCATGTAATGCTCTGACATTGGCTAATTAATCATGGTGCTCCTAGAAGTATGATTGATAGCAAGCCTACTGCTTTCCTACATAATTTGTATAAGGAGAAAATTTCTAGGTCAAATGGACAAAAGAATAATTTGGATTATAAAAACAGAGACTGACAGCCCTTCAATCAATTTCCAGACTCAAGTCAGTTTACAGAAACAGAACTACTTGAATGAAGGGAAGGCCAGGTCCCCTTGAGGAATGACCCCACTACATTACTAACAATCTATCCAGTGAATCTTTCTCCCATCCTTCACCAATGAGACCTCCAGCCTTTTACCAGGGTAACTGCATTGAGGAAAGAGAAATGATCAGAGATTTCAGGGACTACTGGACACTGGCTCTGAGCTGATGTTGATTTCAGGGGACTCAAAACATCATTGTGATCCTCCAGTTAAAGTAGGGGCTTATGGAGGTCAAGTAATTGATTAAGTTTTAGCTTGGGTCTGACTTATAATAGGTCCAGTGGGTCCCAGACTCATCCTGTGGTCATTTCCCCAGTGCGAGAATGCATAATTGGCATAGATAAACTTAGCAGCTGGCAGAACAACCACACTGACTACTTGACTGGTCAGGTGAGGGCTATTACTGTGGGAAAGGCCATTAGAGCTTTCTCTACCTAGAAAATGATAAATCAAAAACAATAACAACAACAACAACATTTCATCCTTGGAGAGATTATGGAGATCAGTACCACCATCAAGGAAAGATGGAGAAGTAGTGATTCTGACTGCATCCATGTTCAACTCTCCCATTTAGCCTGTGCAGAAGACAGATGGATCTGAGAGAATAACAATGGATTATTGTTAGCATAACCAAGCGGTGAGTAGAATTGCACTTGCTGTACTAGATGTGATTTCATTCCTTGAGCAAATTAACACATCACCTGGTAGCTGGTATGCAGCCATTGACTTCACAAATGCCTTTTTTTCCATTCCTGTCCGTAAGGCCCACCAGAAGCAATTTGCCTTCAGCTGGCAAGGCCAGCAATATACCCTTACTTTTCTACCTTAGGAGTGTATGAGCTCTCCAGCTTTGTGTCATAATCTTATTTGGAGAGAGCTTGATCACTTTTCATTTCTGCAAGATATCACACTGGTCCATTACATTGATTACATTATGCTGATTGGATCCAGTGAACAAGAAGTAGAAAACCCACTGGACTTATGGGTGAGACATTTGCATGCCAAAGAATGGGAAATAAATCTGACTAAAATTCAGGAAGCTTCTACCTCAGTAAAATTTCTAGGGATCCAGTGGAGTGGGGCCTGTTGAGATATTCCCTCTAAGGTGAAGGATAAGTTGTTGCATTTGGGTCCTCCTATAACCAAGAAAGAGGAACTATGCCTAGTGGACCTATTTGGATTTTGGAGGCAACACGTTCCTCATTTGGGTATGTTACTCCAGCCCATTTATCAAATGACCTGAAAGGCTGCCAGTTTTGGGTGGAGTTCAGAACAGGAGAAGGCTCTGCAACAGCTCCAGGCTGCTGTGCTAGCTGCTCTGCCATTTGGGCCATAGAGCCCAGCACATCCAATGGTGCTTGAGGTGTCAGTGGCAGATAGGGATGCTGTATGGAGTCTTTGGCAGGCCCCCATAGGTGAATCATAGAGGAGGCCTCTAGCATTTTGGAGCAAGTCCTTGCCATCTTCTGCAGATAACTAATCTCCTTTTGAGAGATAGCTCTTGGCCTGTTACTGGGCTTTGGTGGAAACTGAACGTTTGACTACGGATCATCAAGTCAACATGCAACCTGAACTGCCTATCATGAACCGGGTGATTTCTGACCCATCTAGCCATAAAGCCAGTCATGCACAGCAGCATTCTATCATCAAATGAAAGTGGTATATACATGATCAGGCTCGAGCAGATCCTGAAGGCACAGTAAGTTAAACATGGAAGTGGCTCAAATGCCTATGATCTCCATTCCTGCATACATGACTTTTCTCCCCAAGCCTGCATAGATGACCTCATGGGGAGTTCCCAATGATCAGCTGACAAAGGAAGAGAAGACTAGGGCCTGGTTCACAGATGGTTCTGCACGATATGCAGGCACCACCCGGAAGTGGACAGCTGCAGCACTACACCCCCTTTCTAGGACAGTGCTGAAGGGAAATCTTCCTAGTGGGCAGAACTTTGAGCAGTACACCTGATTGTGCACTTCGCACGGAAGGAGAAATGGCCAGACATGCAATTATGTATTATTAATGGGCTGTAGCCAATGGTTTGGCTGGATGGTCAGGGACTTGGAAAAGCATGTTTGGAAATGTGGTAACAAAGAAATTTGGGGTAGAGGTATGTGGAGGGACCTCTCTGAGCAGTCAAAAACTATGAAGATATTTGCATCCCATATGATTGCTCATCAACGGGTGACCTCAGCAGAGGAAGATTTTAATAATCAAGTTGCAAAAATACTACAGTGGATTTCAAAGTGCAGTACCTGAAGCTTGTAGTCATTTATGATCTTTGTAGTAGGAAGTTTGTGAGGTGCATTCATGTGATTGCTATAAGAATCATGCCACCAGAGAATACTAAAAACACATCTACACAAATAAAATAGACAATCTAGAATAAATGGGTAAGTTCTCAGACACATACACCCTCCCAAGACTAAACCAGGAAGAAGTTGAATCCCTGAATAGATCAACAACAAGTTCTGATATTGAGGCAACAATTAATAGCTTACGAACCAAAAAAAGCCCACAACCAGATAGATTCACAGTCAAATTCAACCAGAGGTACAGAGAGGAACTGGTGCCATTCTGTCTGAAACTATCCCAAATGGCTGAAAAGAAGGGACTCCTCCCTAACTCATTTAATGAGGCCCACATCATCCTGATAGCAAAACCTGACAGAGAGACAACAAAAGAAGGAAACTACAGGCCAATATCACTGATGAACATTGATGCGAAAATCCTCAATAAAATACTGGCAAACTGAATACAAAAGCACATCAAAAAGCTTATCCACCATGATCAAACTGGCTTCATCCCTGGGATGCAAGACTGGTTCAAAATACGCAAATCAATAAATGCAATCCATCACTTAAATAGAACCAAAGACAAAAAACACCTGATCATCTCAAGAAATGCAGAAAAGGCCTTTGAGAAAATTCAGCTTTCCTTTATGTTAAAAATGCTCAATGAACTAGGTACTGATGGAACATATCTCAAAATAATAAGAATTATTTATGAAAAACCCACAGCCAATATTATACTGAATGGGCAAAAGCTGGAAGCATTCCCTTTGAAAACTGGCAAAAAAGAGGGATGCCCTCTCTCACCACTCCTTTTCAACACAGTATTGGAATTTCTGGTCAGGGCAATCAGGCAAGAGAAGGAACTCAAATAGGAAGAGAGGAAGTCAAATTGTCTTTGTTTGCCGATGAGATAATTTTATATTTAGAAAACCCCATCATCTCAGCCCAAAAACTCCTTAAACAGATAAGCAACTTCAACAAAATCTCAGGATATAAAATTGATATGCAAAAATCACAACCATTCCTATACACGAACAATAGACAGAGAGCCAAATCATGAATGAATTCCCATTTACAATTGCTACAAATGGAATAAAATATCTACGAATACAGCTAACAAGGGACGTGAAGGGGAACCACAAACCACTGCTCAAGGAAATAAGAGAGAACACAAACAAATGGACAAACACTTTATCCTCATTGATAGGAAGAATCAGTATCATGAAAATGACCATAGTATCCCAAATAATTTACAGATTCAATGCTATTCCCATTAAAATGTTATTGACATTTTTCACAGAATTAGAAAAAACAACTATTTAAATTTCACATGGAATCAAAGAAGACTCCATAGAGCCAAGACAATTCTAAGCAAAAAGAACAAAGCTGGAGGCATCATGCTACCTGACTTCAAACTGTACTACATTACTACAGTAACTGAAACTGCACGGTACTGGTACCAAAACAGATATATATGCCAATGGAACAGAAGAACAGAAACCTCAGAAATAACACCACATTTCTACAACCATCTGATCTTCGACAAACTGAACAAAACAAGCAATGGGGAAAGGATTCCCTATTTAATAAATTGTGCTGGGCAAACTGGCTAGCAATATGCAGAAAACTGAAACTGGATTCCTTCCTTACACCTGATACAAAAATTAGCTCAAGATATACTAAACACTTAAATGTAAAACCCCAAACGATTAAAATCGTAAAAGAAAACCAAGGCAATACCATTCAGGACATAGGCATTGACAAATATTTCATTACGAAAATCCCAAAAGCAATTGCAACAAAAGCCAAAATTGACAAACGGGATCTAATTAAACTGAAGAGCTTCTGCCTTCTGCATAGCAATAGAAACTATCATCAGAGTGAACAGGCAACCTACAGAATGGGAGAAAATGTTTGCAATCTACCCATCTGACAAAGGTGTAATATCCGGAATCTATAAGGAACTTAAACAAATTTACGAGAAAAAAACAACCCCATCAAAAGTGGGCAAAGGATATGAACAGACACTCCTCAAAAGAAGACATTATGTAACCAACAGACATGTGAAAAAAACTCAATATCAATGATCATTAGAGAAATGCAAATCAAAACCACAATGAAATTTCATCTCATGCCAATCAGAATGGCGATTATTTAAAAAGTCAGGAAACTGTAGATGTTGGCAAGGCTTTGGAGAAATAGGAACGCTTTTACACTGTTGGTAGGAATATAAATTAGTTCAACCATTGTGGAAGACAGTGTGGGGATTCCTCAAGGATCTAGAACCACAAATACCATTTGACCCAGCAATCCCATTATGGTTATATACCCAAATGAATATAAATCATTCTGCTATAAAGACAGATGCATACATGTGTTTACTGCAGCACTATTTACAATAGCAAAGACATGGAACCAACCTAAATGCCCATCAATGATAGACTGGATAAAGAAAATATGCCACATATACACCGTGGAATACTATGCAGCCATACAAAGGAATGAGATCATGTCCTTTCCAGGGACAAGGATGAAGCTGGAAGCCATCATCCTCAGCAAACAAACACAGGAATAGAAAAAACAAACACCACATGTTCTCACTCATAAGGAGGAGTTGAACAATGAGAACACATGAACACAGGGAGGGGAACAAAACACACCAGGTCCTGTCAGGGGGTGGGGGGCAAAGGGAGGGAGAGCATTAGTACAAATACCAAATGCATGCTAGGTTTACCATCTAAATGATGGGTTGATAGGTGCAGCAAACCACGTTGGCACAGGTATACCTATGTAACAAATCTGCACGTTCTGCACATATATTCTGGAACTTAAAGTAAAATTTAAAAACAAATATGCATTACTAGCAGAATAGAGTTAACGATTGGAACTCCAAATTGGTTTAAAATATGCAAAAGTAACTAATGTGCTTCATGTTGTTAACAAAATAAAGTAGATTTAACCTTTAGAAAGTAATCATTGCAAATAAAGATATTAATGGAAACAGATACAGTATTTTAAAAGATTAACACTCATTTATAATAAAAATTCTCAGCAAACTAATAATAAAAACAACTTTTTCAATCAAATAAAAAGCATTTAACAAAAACCTAAATGCAACATCGTATTTAATGGTGAAATACTGATTTTTTGTTGTTATGTTTGAAAACAAGGCAAGAATTTTTACTCAAATCATGTGTATTTGATATTATACCAAAAGCCCCCGTCAAGCCCCAATATATAGGGCATGGAAAATATACAGAAAACATGAAGCTCTGAACAGAAAAAGCGACTACTCTTCTATTTACAAATAGCTTATTTATTTAATATAGAAAATCCTTAGGAATCTACAGGCAAGCAAGAACTAATACATGAATCAAGAAGGTAATAGAAAAAGGATAATTTTGAAAATCAATCGTATTTTTAATATATTAGCAAAAATGTTAGCACATTTTTGAAATCCTTTTTACAATAACCTAAAATACACATAGAGAAATAAATTTAACAACAGCCATGAAAGTTTCTAGACTGCAAACTCTAAAGTGTTTACAGGAAATAAAGAACTACATAGGTGGAGAGTAAGGCCATGTTCATGAGTTGAAAGTCTCTTGATTGTTAGATTTTATTCTATCTAAATCTGTGTACATTCAAATTATCCCATTGAACATTCCTGCAATTTTTAAAGAAGTTAACAAATTGTTTATAAAATATTTATTTAAATGCAAAGGATCTAGAAGATCCAAAGAGATTTTTTAAAATGAGACACAAATTGGAAGATTTATTCTACCTGACTTTAAAACTTACAGCTACTACAGTAGCTATAAACCTATTGTAATTAAGAGAGTATGGTATTACCAAAAAATAGCAATATAGATTAATAAAACACAAGAGAGAGCCTATAAAAATCATTTTACAGAAAAAAATCATTCTATCAGCAACTTAATATCCGTATTGTAACCAAGTGGCTTGGCTTTAAAATGCGTTTCAAAATTTTATTTCTTCTCTCTGGTCTTAGCCTTGTAATACATTTTAACTCTGTTTCCCTTCCTTCCCACCAGGCACTCCCTTGCACTGTGCTTACTTATCTAAATATGCACTTGCTTGCAAATTCCGGGAGCTAATTTTGAAGTAAACCAGGCAGGAAGACCCAGCTGTAGAATTCTCTGCATCTAGCAATTATCAAGGCGGTTAATCTACAACTTGGCCATTGTTGAGATGGCACCAGCCTACGCTTCAGGTGGGCAGAAGTTCAAGTTAGCTATCAGAACAAGACACGCAGTTCCTGCACCCTGCCCCACTCCCACATGCTTCCCATGCCAACCTTTCCTTCTAAAACCTACCTATTTCCTTAAAATTTTGAAATTGTTTTTGGAGGTATGAGCCTGGCCATTCCCAACTGCCAGCATTTGAGTAAAATTGCTCTCCTTTCACCGCACCTCTTTTATCATATTAATATTTTGGCTTTCAAAGAGTGAGCAGCTGGACCTGAGTTTAGTTTCAATATGGAAAACAATTCTACATTGAAATTACGTTTGAAATAAATTATAATCTGAAATATAAAAGATGAAAGATGAAAGTTAATCACAGCAAACCAAATATATAAAATTTGATGTCCAACTGTTGGAAGTCCTTCTTTATTTTTAAATTCAAGCAAAAAAAAAAAAAAAAAAAAAAAAACACACACACACATTATAATTGGTAACAAAGAGAATTACAGTAAACTTGAGAGTCAATACCCTACAAATGTCTTCTGCTCTTATTGGAATTAAATGAAAGATTAACAAATTTAAAATTGGAAAAAATATATACATACATACATACATTTTTTAATTTGAAATTAACTTGTAATTGCTAAAATGCTTATAAGAGATGAAAACAAAAATTCTACAAGTCAAAATGTCTAGGATATAGCTACTGCAGTGTTTAAAAGACATTTAAAATGTTAGTTTTATATTAGAAAAGAAAAAAGAAATAAATATTAATCTCTTATATAGTTTAAGAAATTAAAAAAGAAAAATAGGCTATATCCCAAAAATTTAGAGTAAAAAAACATAATAACAATATAAGAAGAGGTTCGATGCAGTGGCTCATGCCTGTAATCCCAGCATTTTGAGAGGCCAAGATCAGCAGAACATTGAAGCCTGGGAGTTTGAGACCAGCCTGGGCAACATGGAGGAACCTGTCTCTACTAAAAATACAAAAATTATTTTGGTGTAGTGGTACAGGCTTGTAGTCCTAGCTATTTAGCAGGCTGAGGTGGGAAGATCACTTGAACCTGGGAGACAGAGGTTGCAGTGAGCAGAGATTGCAACACTGTACTTCAGCCTGGATGACAGAGACCATGTCTCAAAAAAATAAATAAAATAAAATAAAATAAAATAAAATAAATAAAAGTAAATACACACACACACACACACGAAGATAAGAAGAAGATACTCTGTATGGTTTGGCTGTGTCCCCCACCCAAATCTCATCTTGAATTATAGCTCTCATAATTCCCACATGTTGTGGGAGGGACCAGGGGGAGATAATTGAATCAGGGGTTTTCCTCATACTGTGGTAGTGATAAGTCTCACAAGATCTGATGGTTTAAAAGGGGAAACCCCTTTCATTTGGCTCTCTTCTCTCTTGTCTGCCAACACGTAAGACATGCCTTTCACCTTCCATCATGATTTGAGGCCTCCCCAGCCATGTGGAATGGTGAGTCCATCAAAACTCTTTTTCTTTATGAATTACTCAGTCTTGGGTATGTATTTATCAGCAATGTGAAAACAGACTAATGCAGTATATTGGTACTGGTAGATTGGAGCACAGCGGTAATCATACCCAAAAATGGGGAAGAGACTCTGGAACTGGGTAATAGGCAGAGGTTGGAACAGTTTGGAGGGCTTAGAAGGCAGAAAAATGTGAGAAAGTTTGGAACTTCCTGGAGACTTGTTGAATGACTTTGACCAAAATGCTCATAATTATATGGACAATGAAATCCAGACTGAGGTAGTCTTTGATGGATATGAAGAACTTGTTGGGAACTGAAGTAAAGGTGACTCTTGCTATGTTTTAGCAAAGAGACTGGTAGTATTTTACCCCACCCTAGAGAACTGTGGAATTTTGAACTTAAGAAGATGATTTAGAGTATCTGGTGGAATAAATTTCTAAGCAGCAAAGCATTCAAGAGTTGACTTAAGTGCTTTTAAAAGCATTCAATTTTAAAAGGAAAACAGAGCATAAAAGTTCAGAAACTTTGCAGCCTGATGATGAGATAGAAAAGGAAAATTCATTTTCTAAGGAGAAATTTGGGCCAGCTGCAGAAATTTGCAAAAATAATGAGCAGCCAAATGTTCATCATGAAAACAATGGGGAAAATGTCTCCAGGGCATGTCAGAGATATTTGCAGCAGCCCCTCCCATCACAGACCCAGAGGGCTAGGAGGAAAAAATGATTTCATTGCCCAGGTCCAGGGCCTCTCTACTGTGTGCAGCCTAGGGACTTGGTGCTCTGTGTCCCTGCCAGTCTAGCCATGGTTAAAAGGGGCTGAGGTGTAACCCAGGCTGTTGCTTCAGAGGGTGCAGGCACAAGCCTTGGCAGCTTCTTAAGTCCTGTTGAGTCTGTGGGTGCACAGAAGTCAAGAACTGAGGTTTGGGAACCTCCACCTAGATTTCAAACGATGTGTGAAAATGCCTCAACGTCCAGGCAAAAGTTTGCTGCAGGAAAGGCCCTTGTGGAGAACCCCTGGTAGGGCAGTGCCGAAGGGAAATGTGGGGTCGAAGCCCACAGTTCCCACTGGGACGCTGCCTACTGGAGCCATGCGAAGAGGGTGACAGTCCTCCAGATCCCAGAATGGTAGATCCATCAACAACTTGTACCATGTGCCTGGAAAAGCCACAGACCCTCAAAGCCAGCCCACAAAAACAGCCAGGAGGGAGGCTGTGCCCTGCAAAGCCACAAGATTGTAGTTGCCCAATACCATGGAAACCCACTTCTTGTGCTGGCATGACGTGGATGTGAGACATGGAGTCAAAGGAGATCATTTCGGAGCTTTAAGATTTGACTGTCCCACTGGATTTCAGACTTACATAGGGCCTTTAGACCTTTTACTTTGGCCCATTTCTCCCATTTGGAATAAGTATATTTATCCAATGCCTGTACCCCCAGAGTATCTAGAAATTAACTAACTTGCTTTTGATTTTATAGGCTAACAGGCAGAAGGGATTTGCTTTGTCTGTGATGAGACTTTGGACTGTGGACTTTTGAGTTAATGCTGAAATGAGTTAAGATTCAGGGACGTTGGGAAGGCATGATTGATTCTGAAATGTGAGGACATTTGATTTGGGAAGGGCTGGGGCAGAGTGATTTGGTTTGGCTCTGTCCCCACTCAAATTTCATTTTGAATTTTACCTCGGATAATTCTCAGATGTTGTGGGAGGGACCCGGTGTGAAGTAATGGAATCATGGGAGTGGTTCCCCCATACTGTTCTCATGGTAGTGAATAAATCTCATGAGATCTGATGGCTTTGCAAGGGGTAACCCCTGTTGCTTGGCTCTCTTCTCTCTTGTCTGCCACCATGCAAGACATGCCTTTTGCCTTCCACCATGATGTGACGCTTCTCCAGCCACATGTGACTATGAGTTCATTAAACCTCTTATTCCTTACAAACTACCCTGTCTCAGTTTTGTCTTTATCAGCAGCATGAAAATACACCAATACAATATTCATAGGAATATTGGTAGAATAACAATTTTAGTAGCATTTTTAATACTCAAAAAATCATCTTTGCCTATGGGAGGTAGAATGGATAAGTAAAATGAACTATATTCCTTCCAGGGAACATTTTTGAGCAATGAAAATATCCAAGAATGATTATGTGTATCAAGAGGCATGAGTTTCACAGCTAAGTCTGAATTAAAGCAAAAAACTTCTGGAAAGATGTATATACAAAATTAACCATTTTACATAAAACTGAAAAACATGCAAAACTAAATAATATGTGATTTGAAGGTGTACCATTGTGTAATTCAGCAACTTACAAAAAGCAAGCTAGTTATGAAAATAAAAATTCAATTCATTTTTAACTCAGGTGGAAAAAGAAAGAAATTCAATATTTTACAAGATGTAGAATACATACAACCCATACAATTGTTTATCCCTTTAAATTATTCTTTAAACAGTGGGCATAATAGGTTTCATAAAACTCAATAAAACTATTTATTGTAAAGCTACTGGATTGTATTGGAATGGCATTATTTTTTCTCTACAAAATAGTTTTTGTATCATTTCTAATGATATAAAAATTGCATGCTGATTGTAAAATAATTGTAACTACGTGAAAGTATAAAAGAAAGTAAATGCAGATGAAATCTCAACATCCAGAGAAAATAGCTATAAGGATTATGGGATCGTACTTCAATGTCCCTCTACATGCACATGTGCACGTTCCTTGTTACAATGAGATAATCCTTTCAATTATGCTTTGCTTGGTGGACACTTGTTAAGGTCCAGGCAGTTGGAAATGCAGCTTCAGTTCCTGCACTTCTTTCACTTAACTTGTCGCTGAGAAAGTCTCTTAGTTTTAACATCTGTAATACTGAATAAATACTTATTTAATGCATATCTGTTTTGAAACACACACAAGTCTTCTGTTTAAAGGAACAAAAACAGATTTAAATATTGGCCTGAAGGTTTAAACATGGGTTCTCTGAAAACACAAGCAGCAGGAAATTCTAATACTGGGGACATTGCATGGAAAATGCCCTGCCCCTGGGAACATACATTGAAATTCATGAACCATCAAGAGGAGCTTATCTTCATTGCCCTATGGGAGGAAAAGGAAGGAAAAGTAATGGAAGGGTAATAAACAAAGCAGAGCTTTAACAGTAGAAAAAAGATGCATTATATTTTCCTTCCCTCTACTCTATTAAGGGTATATGTATGGGATGTGTGTGTATGTGTGTGTGTCTGAGGAAGAGTAGGATCAGTCTAAATTTTTTTCTTAAAATGAAAACAAATATTTAAACACCTATTATAATAATAATCCCTCAGCAGGAGACAGCCAAAGGTTCCCAGAGAAACCCTACCTTCAAGCATAAAACTGGCTGAAGCTGAAAGACCCGACTGCTGATCCCAGATGAAACCCGCGACCCAGAGGGCAAACTGCCCCTGTTTGCCTGCCCTTTCCTGGCTGATTGTTTCTAAATAATGTCCCCATGCACACTGGAGAAATGGTGTGGAGCCACAGGAATTTGCACCTTCTGTAGTGGGAGGAGCCTGGCTTCTTCAGCTCATGCGTGGTAGTGTGGTGTTCAATCTGAGCCTGTTAGTAAGACTTCTTTTACAGCTGAGAGTTTTCTTTTAGTAAATTCTGCTCTCCTCACCTTTCAATGAGTATGCATGCCCAATCTTTCCTGATTGTGTGACAAGGAGCTGGTTTTAGCTGAACTAAGGAGCAAAAACTACTGCACCAATAATAGTAATAACATTTGCATTTACACACTGCTTTATAGATTTTAAGTTACTTAAATTTTGCTTTCTCATTTAATCCACACATCAACCACCTGAGATGGCAGAGAATATATCATTCATTCAGAGAATTAAAAATCTGAAGTGAAGAAACTGTTTTTTTGATAACTTATTCAAGGTTACAAAGCTGCTTTACATTAAAACAAGACCTAACACCATTACATCAAGCTGGCTGATATGTATGTAGTTTATGTTCACTCCTACTGAGAAACATAGATATTTTCTTTAAAGCAAATCTGCAGGGAAAGTAATATGTTATCTAATGAAATACATTTAAATGCAGGACCATTTTAAATTTTACTGATGTGCTTAAAATTAGTTATAAGCTGAATTGAATAGGTATTTTGTTTTAAATATTTTGTAAACAGCATATATAAACACATATGTATGCTTTGCAAACACAGCTTTTGAATGATGACAAGACCTTTAGAGATGTCAATCTAATTACTTTTAAAAGGAGAAATAAAATTTTAGAGATGTAAGTTATCCAAGTTCATGTCAATTTTCTAGGATATAGTGTAACCAACGTGTAATGCAATATAGATTATAAAATAAAATATGTGTATGTATAATAAGTTATAAAATATATTTATTGATGAGTTATATTGTAATAAGAAGCTTGATTTAAATTATATATATAATGACTATTTCATAGATAATCATTTTAATTGGTGAATTGCATAGTTGTGGTACATTTTCTCTAGCTTCATTAAAATGTGATCAATGAATAAAAATTGTATATATGTATGGAGCAAAATGTGAAGTTTTGATATATGTATGCATTGTGAAATCATACCACAATCTAGCTAAATAACATATCCATCACCTCACATTTATTATTTTTTTGCAGTGAGAACATTTAAAATCTACCTTCCTGTTAATTTTCAAGGAGACAATGTACTGTCATTAACTATAGTTGTTATGCCCAGACCGTGTGTTCCCCGAAGAAGTCCACCAGAGTCCAGAGTCAAAGCCAAGCGGCAAGGATCTTTAATGCAAGTTCGAACTTGGTCCCTCCGTTCTACAACATACAAGAGGGCCCGGAACAATGCGTGCGCTCGCTTTTTATAGCTCGAGGTAAACAGGACTTGTCAGGTTACAGAGGAACAAGGCATTTCTCTAGGCTACAGCATTACAATTGGTTTACATTTTAAATTATACTTTTAGCAGCTTTCTTATCAGTTCCTGCGCTTTTACAAACGGTTGTACTCAAGGCTGTGATGTGTTTGTGTCGGGCTCAGGAAGTGGAGGCATATGGGGGGATGTGATGTGCTCAAGGCTGTGATGTGTTTGTGTTCTTTCATAGTCACCAAGATGCACAATACATCTGCAGAACTTTTTGTCTACTTGAAGCTTTGTAGATTTTGACCAACATTTAACCATTACCCACTCCCACCACATTCCCTGACAACCAACATTCTATTCTCTGCTTCTCTGAGTTTGATGTTCTTAGATTCAGTATAGAAGTGAAACTATGATGTATTGTCTTTCCATGCCTGATTTATTTCACTTAATCTAATGTCCTCCAGCTTTATCCATGTTGTTAGCAATGGCAAGACTTTTGTTCTTTTAAGGCTGAATAATATTCTTCTCTCTCTCTCTGTGTGTGTGTGTGTGTAACTTTCCTTTTTTAATTAATTAATGTATTTATTTATTTATTTATTTATTTATTTTTTTAGACAGGTTCTCACTCTCTTGCCCAGGATGAAGTGTACTGCTGCAAACATGGCTTACTGCAACCTTGATTTCCTGCACTGAAGCGATCCTCCCACCTCAGTGCTCCTGAATGGCTAGGGCCACAGGTGCATACCTCCAGGTGTTTTTAATTTTTTGACTTTTGGAAGAGGTGGCGCCTTACTTTGTTCCCAAGGCTCATCTCGAACTCCTGGGCTCAGGCCATCTTCTCACCTTAGCCTCCCAAAGTGCTGGGATTACAAGACTGAATCACCATGTCTAACCACATTTTCTTTGTTCATTCATCTGTAGATAGACACAAGGTGAATTCCATATCTTGGGTATTGTGAATAGTGCTGCAATAAACATGGGGCTTTTTTATGTAAACTGTTTCTGTTGTAGTATAACTTATATTCAGAAATGTGTTCATCAGATAAGTGCAAACTTTATACATTTTCTCAAATAGACCGCATTGAATAATAAAACCACACTTAAAATAAAAGTCAGAAGATTATCAGAACACCAGAAATTCCTTCCTGCTTCTTTAGTGAAGCAATCCCATTCTGAATTCTAACGATATATATATAACGATATATATATGTATATATATATATATATGAAATATACATAAGCACTTTTTGACTGGATTTTTTTTGCTCAGCATGGGTTTCTGACATTCATCCATGCAGTTGCATGGAGTTACATGTAGCTGAAACATAATTATTTAAAACCATTTTACTGTTAATGAATATTTAGGTTGTTTCTAATTTTTGGCAATTATCAATAATGCTGTAAAAAATTGTACACCTGGCTTGTGATGACCACAGGTACACATTTCTATTTTGTCTAACTCTAGGAATAAGATGGCCTGACCATTGCCCTTGTTTTAGGTCACCTTTAATAGATAGTGACAAATGGATATCCACAGTACTATGTGACAGAATCCATTGATCTAAATCCTCGAAAAATATGATATTCAGTATCACACTGAATCAACAGGCAAACTTGAAAAAGTATCTTTTAAAAAATATTGAGTCTTCCTAACCACAAGCCCGGCATATGCTTTCATTTTTTTGTCTTTGAAATTTTCTCATGTTCCATAACTTTCACTGTAACTGATTTATACAGGTTTTATATGACTTTTTAAAGCCTTAAGTGTATTTTATATTAGAAACAGCATAATTTATGAATTTACATTTCTATTTGTTGTTGAAACATAGCAAATACAACTATCTTTATTATGTGAACTTTTTGAAGATAATTATAGATTCAGCTGCATTTGTAAGAATGCAGACAGATTTGGCCGGGCGCAGTGGCTCAAGCCTGTAATCCCAGCACTTTGGGAGGCCGAGACGGGTGGATCACGAGGTCAGGAGATCGAGACCATCCTGTCTAACACGGTGAAACCCCGTCTCTACTAAAAAAAACTACAAAAAACTAGCCGGGCGAGGTGGCGGCGCCTGTAGTCCCAGCTACCCGGGAGGCTGAGGCAGGAGAATGGCGTGAACCCGGGAGGCGGAGCTTGCAGTGAGCTGAGATCCGGCCACAGCACTCCAGCCTGGGTGACAGAGCGAGACTCCGTCTCAAAAAAAAAAAAAAAAAAAAAAAAAAAAAAAAAAGAATGCAGACAGATTAATATATTCTTTACTCAGTTTCTCCCAAAGAAAACTCCTTGCAAAACTCTAATACAATATCACAACCAATATATTAGCATTTTTCCAGTAGAGGCATATGAAAGTTACAGTACTACAACAATGCTTCATGTTGCTGTTTAATAGCCACGTGCACGTCCCTTTCTATCTCCATCCCTTACTCTTAACAACAAATAATAATCTGTTCTACATTCGTATAATTTTGTCATTTTAAGAATGTCATATAAATAAAATAATGAAGTATGTAGTCTTTCATTATTGAGTGTTTTATTTAGCTTAGTTTCCTGCAGTTGCATCCAACTCATTGCACATATCAATAGTTTTTTTTTTTCCTTTTTATTACTTGAATAATATTACATAGTAGGGATATACCCCACAGTTTATTTAACTAGTGACCCATAGAAAGGCATTTGAATTATTTCCAGTTTGGTGATACTACAAATAAAACTGCTAGGAACACTGATATGCAGGATTGTTACACATCTAATTTTTTATTTCCCTGGGATAAATATTCAAGAGTCCAATTGATAGGTCATATGGTATTTGTATACTTAGTTGTACAAAACTTGTCAAACTATTTCACTGACTGGCTGTACAATTTTACATTTCCACCAGCAATGTAAGAGCGATCCAGGTTTCCCTGCATCATTGCCATCATTTGGTTTCGCCACTATTCTTATTTTAACTATTCTGATACATGCAGAGTGATATCTCATTATGATTTTAATTTGCATTTCCATAATGGCTAATGATGTTGAACATCTCTTCTTGAACCTCTTTGCCATCTCTATATACTCTTTGGTGAAAATTATTAACTATTAATAGCTAATAAATTAAACAAAAATTTATGTTTTGCCCATTTTTGAATTGCGTGTATTTTCATTTTCAAGTTCTGAGAGTTCTTTATATAATAAAGATACTAGTCATTTATTAAATTTGTGATTTACAAACATTACCAAGTAGTATTTAGCTTTTCTTTTTACCTTATAAACAAGGTATTTTCCACAGCTCATATTTTTGTCTTGTTTTTATTTTATTTGGAGTGGTGGAGAGCAGTATTATGATTTCAATTTTGTTTTCCACGTGTTCTTATTTTAGCACATAGAAATGTAATTGATTCTTATATGTGATCTTGTGTCCTGTGAAGTTACTAGACTCCCTTATTAGTTCTAGGAGTGGTTTCATTTCTTTATTTGATATTTTTGTATTTTTGGACATTGTTTACATGGAAAATCATGTCATCTTCAAATAGGGAGAGTTTTATTTATTTGTATTTTTAATATTCAAATATCTTCTGTTTCTTTTTCTTTCCATATTGCAATGGCTAGAACTTCTGACATTATGTCAGAAAACAGTGGTAAGACAATATATCTAGACCATTTTCCTGATGGTAGAAGTTCTTGATGTACCTGAGAAAGTTTCCCTCTATTCCTAGTTTACTGAACATTTATAATTATGAGTGGCTTGAATTTTGACAAATATTTTTATGCATCAATTAATAGTATTATTAATTTTTAATTTAAGTATGTTGATATGATAGATTACATTAATTACCTTTGAATGCTGATAAGACTTCATATCTGGATTAAGTCCCATTTCATTTTAGTGTATAATTATTTTCATAAATAATTTAATTTTATTTAATATTTATTGAAGATTTTTGTTCTGTTTTCATTAGAGTCTATGGTTTTCTTTTCTTTTCTTTTTTGCACTTTTTGTGGTACAGACTGTGTTTTGGTTTGGTATCAGGGTAATACTAGCTTCATTAACTGAGTTAAGAAGTCCTCTCTCCTGTTCTATAAAATAATTGGTAAAATTGATGTTAATTAATCTTTAAATGTTTAATAGACTTCACTGAAATATTGTGTCTGGAATTTTTTGAGGAACTTTTTAACTATTCAATTTTGATATACAATTTCTTCTTTTTTTTGAGACGGAGTCTCGCTCTGTCGCCCAGGCTGGAGTGCAGTGGCGCGATCTTGGCTCACTGCAAGCTCCGCCTCCCGGGTTCACGCCATTCTCCTGCCTCAGCCTCCGGAGTAGCTGGGATTACAGGCGCCTGCCACCTCGCCCGGCTAGTTTTTTGTATTTTTTTTTTAGTAGAGACGGGGTTTCACCGTGTTAGCCAGGATGGTCTCGATCTCCTGACCTCGTGATCCACCCGTCTCGGCCTTCCAAAGTGCTGGGATTACAGGCTTGAGCCACCGCGCCCGGCCTAATTTTGATATACAATTTCTTAATGTTTATAGGAATATTCAGATAGCAATTTTATTTTGGTTGAGTTTCGGTAATTAGTATTTTTCAAAGAATTGGTCCAAATTCTAATCAGGAAAATTTACGAACTTTTATTTTTAATGGCTGCAGGATCTGCAGTAGTATTTCCTGTATCATCCTTGAGGTGATAATGTCTTTTTTCTTTATGTACTTGTCAGAATTGTTAGAGTTTTGTTAATTTCATTAATTTTCCATAGAATCAGTGTTTTTACTAATTATTTTTAATTTTTTTTCTTTCTACTTAATTAACTTCTTTTATCTTTGTTACTTTTTTCTTTTTCCTATCTCTGGGTTTATTTTACTATTCTTCCAGTTTCTTAGAGACTTAAATTACTGATTTGAGAGCTTTCCTTTTCCAATGTAAGTATCTAACGCTATTCATTTCCCTTGTAGTACCTTTTTAGATGCAGCCCATCACTCTTTATATGTTGTGTTTTCATTTTCACTTAGTTCTATGAATTTTTAATATTATCTTTGAGATTATTCACTGACACATGCATTATTTCAATATGTGTTATTTAATTTCCAAAAGTTTGTAGATTTCTCCTTTGAATCCATTCTTGTCGGAATACATACTCTGTAATACAGCAATTCTTCTAACTACGTCAAGATTTGTTTTAAGGTACATGATATTGTTTATTGTTGTATATGTTCTATGGATACTTGAAAAGAATGTGATTCTATATTGTTGGGCAGAGTAATTTATTGATTGATGTGCCAATTAGTTTGTATTGGTGGATGGCATTGAGTTCTATATTTTTGCTAATTTCTTTTTAGGTGTTCTATCAGTTGTTGATAGGTAGGTGTTAAAGTCTCTCCAACTCCAATTTTGGATTTGTCTATTTCTCTTTTCAGTTCTATCAATTTTGCTTCTAGTATTTTGAGGCTCTGTTATTTTGTGTGTACACATTCAGGATTGTGATTTCTTCTTGGTGGATTGCTCCTTTTATCTTTATGTAATGGTCCTCTTTATCTCCAGTAATTTTCTTTTCTTTGAAGTGTTATGTAGCCACTCCTGCTTCTTTTATTTGATTAATATTTGCATGGTATATATTTTTCCATTCTCTTACCATCAAACTAACTAGTTCAGTGTATTTGAAGTGGGTTTCTGGCAGACAGATTATTGCTGGATGTATTTGTTTACCACTCTGCCAATCTCTGTAAATTGGTGCACTTAGACCATTTAAATATAAGATATTTATTGCTATGCTAGTGCTTAAGTCTGCCATTTTATTATTTGTTTTATTTATCTTCCTCATTCTCCATCTCTCTCACTTTCCTCTCAGCTTTTCTTAATTCCTGTAGGTTACTTGGACATTTTTAAGGACTCTATCTTGATTTTTTGTATAGAGTTCTTAAATATATTGCCATATTAATTTCCTAGTAGGTCTCTACGTATTGAGATATACATGTGTAAATTACTACAATCTGTTTTTATCTATGTGTTACAACTTCAACGGAAGTGTAAAACTTTTATTTTCCTTTAGGTTCCTTACCTTAATTTCAGTTATTATATTTTCAGTTCTATAATTTTTATTTACCTTTTTTAATAACATCTATTTATTTGCTGGTATATTTTCTTTTTAGAACATTGTTTTAAGATAATTTTTGATTTCTTGTTAGAGTATTTTTATAATGGTTGTTTTAAAACTCTGGATAATCCCAATATCTGATTTAATCTGATGTTAGCATTTGTTGTCTCTTCTCATTCATGGTGTGATTTTCCTGGTTCTTGCTATGAGGACTGATTTTAAACTGCATCCTGTAATCCTGAATACTACATTTCTGAATCTTATATAATCATCTATTTTAGGCAGGTAGTTCTGCTGAAGTGCGTTTACAGCTGGCCAAATATGAATGTTCAGTTCCTTTCAAGCCCCAGGGATACCAGAGAGTGGGGAAACAGAAGGCTGACTCCTATTGCTGCACTGCGGCAAGTTAGAGGCAGTAGCTCAGCTCCCTATTAGTCTGTATGAACACCAAGGGACTGAGGGGTGGAAGCAGAGCACTCATAAGCTCTATTTTTCACCACCTGTTTTGCCTCATTGTTTCTGAGTTGGGGTGAAGTCAGCTCAACACTAGATCCTTGCTAACACTGCCCAGGCAGGCAAATCTGAGCATGCCTGCTTTGGGCAAGAAATGGAAGATCAGCGCCCTGCTCAGTCTTGCATATTCCACTTTGTTAGGGGTAATAAGAATACCGGCTGCTTCTTCTGGGTGGAAGATAGATGGCAAACTCCCTACACAGTCTGCCAATACTATTTATCCTACCAGGAGAATCAGGGAACAACCTAATCCTGCCAGCATTGGATGGACATCACCTGCCAGCTCAGTACTGCCAACACTAACCCAGCAGTTGATTTCCACTGACCAGAATATAGAAGGTTAGCTCTTTGCTTGTCACTAAGGACAAGTCAGGTGGTAGAATCTGAATGTTGCATGCTTCTGCCAACAGAGGAACAGAAGATTAGTTCCTTTTTTCATCCTGCCAAAGCCATTCAGTGGAAGGGGGGTGTAGAGTAAAAGAACCAGTACTAGCTTCCAGCAGTAGGTGGGTGGCTTGAAAGATCAACTCCCTACTCAATCCCACTGAAGCCATAGGAGGAAGGCATGTTTTTTCCTTTGATGTTAGGCTGGAGGAGGGTGAGTGTTCCCCAAAAGGTCTTCTGCTGTTAGATCATTCCTTTCCCAGTGTTTTGGCTGGGAGGACACAAGGTTCCTTGAGATTTCTCTCGCACTCCACCATGCCTGTTGGCAGATCCAGGTTTGAGGCTTCTGCAGTGTCCTGTTTGGGATATATATGGAAGGCAGTAAGAAAACCCAGGGAGCTCATGTCTCGGTCATTCTTAGAGTCCAGGATCCCTAGGCTCCTGGCCTTCTTCATTGCATGTTGGTCTGTTGTGTTAATATCCAGGTATTGTTGTTTTTGTATTTTTTTCGAAGTTGTGAGAGGGAGAAGCTAGGAAAAATAAGGTTGTTACATTGGTAGAAATGGGGAATCTGCAATTGATTTTCGTATATTAGCTTTCTATACATAGACTTTCATAAACTTATTTATTCAAATCATTTATACATTGTTTTGGGTTTCCTATGTATTTATCCATTACATCTGCAAACAATGACAGGTTTTTTTTTTTTTTTTTTTTTTTTTTGCTTCTTACTTAATCCATATTCTTTATTTCTTTTCCTTAATTTTTTGGTGTCCATTGCAATAAAAATGACTAAAGGTGTTAGTTATGTTTATCTTTGTTCTCAATCTGATAATCTGTGACAGTATTTCACCATCGAATATGATGTTTGCTTTAATATTTTAAAAGTTTTAAATTTTAATTATTATGGATACATATTAGTTATACAATATGGTTATATTTATCACATCTATGTGATATCTTGTTACACGCTTACAATGTACAATGATCAAATCTAGTGTAAATGGGATATCCATCACCTCAAGCATTCATCAATTCTTTGTGTTAGGAACATTTCAAATCCACTCTTTTAGGTATTTTGAAATATAATAAATTATTACTATAGTTGCCCTATTTTGTCACTCTTATTTTGTGGTTGCCGCAAATCTCTTCCATTACTAATTGGTAAGTGGATAAGGTAATGCTATTTTTTAATATAATTTTTGTGTTAATGGGGTGAAATACATTGATTTTCCTTTTAGCTTTTGTCCTTTTATTTTTAAAGTATTATTTATATACAATAAAGTTTACAGTTTTGTAGGTAAAGTCTGTTGAATTTTGGTGATTGTGTATAACTGAGTAATCATCACCACAACCATAGAGCAGTTCCTACACCATAAAATGTTTTTATTCTTCCTTTGAAATGAATCTCTTCCTCCAAGACCCTACCTCAAGCAATCCTGATCTGTTTGTCAGTATAGTTTTGTTGCAGAATTTCACTTTTGGTACATAGTCTTTCGTTGGACTTTTTCATTTTGAATGATGCTGTCAATTTACATCCACATGGTTGATTGTATTTTTTTGTTTGTTGCTGAATAAAATCCAATGGTATGAATATACCACAATGTGGTTACCTACTTACCATTCCATAGACATTTTGGGTTTCTTCTTTTGGGAGCCATAGTAAACATTCTATTATGAATATTAACACAGGAACTTTTTGAATGACAAATGTTTTCATTTTTCTTAGGTAAAGACCTGGAAGTAGAACAGTTGTGTTGTATACTAATGTATTCCACACTCTTTTTTTTAAGGTGACTGTACCTCAAATCCGTGAATCCTTCTTAATAAAATTGATATGGTTTGGATCTGTGTCCCACCAAATCTCATGGTTACATTGTTATCTCCAATGTTGGAGGTGGGGCCTAGTGGGAGGTGACTGGATTATGGGGCTATATTCTTCATGGATGGTTTAGCACCGTCCACTTGCTGCTGTTCTCCTGATAGAGTTGTCACAAGATGCCGTTGATTAAAAGCATGTAGCGCTTCCTCACTCTACCTTGCTTCTGCTCCCACCATGGGAGAAACCTTGGTACCCCTTCACCTTCTGCTGGAATTTTAAGTTTCTTGAGGCCTCCCCGGAAGCTGAGCAAATGCCAGCGTTACACTTCCTGTACAGCCTGAGGAACTGTGAGCCAATTAAATCTATTTTCTTTATGAATCACCGAATTTCAGGTATTTTTTATTGCAATGCAAGAATGAACTAATATGAAAGTATAAGACAGATGTAGTAGCTCAATATCTCACCAACACCAGATTGTGTCAGTCTTTTTTTTTTTTTTTTGTACCTTAGCTATCTATTCGTGTGTGTGTGTGTGCACAGAGTTTTCATTGTACTTTCAATTTGTGTTTCTATGATAACTACTGATGTTGAGAATCCCTCAGCTTATTTACCGTTAATTTATCTTCTTTTTTGAGATATTTGTTTAAATATTTTGCTAATTTTTATTGGGTTATATATCTTCTTATTATTAAAGTCCTTTGTATGTTCTAAATATAAGATTTTGGTGTATACCTGTTTTACAAAAAATATTTTCTCTGTAACAGCATTATCTTATATTAACTGTCTTATAAATATCAAAGGTTTTTAATTTTGATGAAGCCTGTTTTGTCAATTATCTTCAGGTATAGTTTGTGCTTCTAATATCATTTTTGAGAAAATGTTACAAAGAATTTCTTCTATTTTTTTCTAAAAACATGATAGCTTTTTATGTTGAGCACCATTGTCAATTTTAAATTAGTTTATGTGTATGTGTGAAGAGAAGGTTGAGGTTTTTTATTTTATTCTATATAGAGATCTACTCGTTCCAGCAACATTTGTTGAAAAGACTATCTTCTCTCTATTTAATTGCTTTGGCACATCCATGAAAAATCAATTAGCCATACATGTGTAGGTCTATTTGAGGACTCTCTATTCTGTTCCACTTGAGTTGCATTTCAATCATTATGCCACTATTACACTCTTGGGATTCATGTAGTTTTAGTTCTTGAGATCAGGTAAGGTAGGAATTCTTTATTAAAATTAATTTAGCTAATCTGAGTCTTTTGTCTTTCTCCATTGATGTTAAAATCAATTTGTTAATTCATTTAGAAAAGAAAAATAGATAAAAATTAGCAAAGGCAAAGAAGATTCAAATAAAACTCTGAGTCCATCTGCTACTTATAAATCAATACTTCCAAAAACTGCAATTCAAGTTCATATATAATAGTTGTAATATATTATTATTACAGGTCATATACTGGTTCACAAAACATGTAATTACTTGAAAACATTTAGATAGTACACAAATTTTAAATATTAAATGTCAATGACAAAGTAATATTTACTAAATCACCAAACATTTGGAAATTAAGCAACATATCATTTCAAAATAACCCATAGGTCAAAAAAAAGACATTACAAAGAAAAAGGTGAAGTATTTAAAACTGAATGATAATAAAGAGATAACATTTCAAACTTTGTGGAATACAGTTAAAACTGTGCTAAAAGGGAATTTCCTAGGTTTAAAGTTTACATTAGGGAAAAAAGAGTTTTAAAACAGTTACTAATAATTAAAAATTTAAAAGTTGAAAATTAAAAAAAATTAAAATTAAAATATGCAAGTAGAAAATAACATGGTAATAATAATACAAATGTTAAAAATGGCTACTAATTAACAAGAGAGATTATCAACATTCAAAGTTTGATTTTTGATAAGGGAACAAATTGGTAATGATTGCTAAACCCTAGGAAATTGATCAAGTTTAATCAAGAGAGAAAACACAAATTATCAACATTATAATTAAAGGAGAAAACATCTAACAGATATTAAAATGAAAATAAAGAATTTAAAAAGTGAATAACTTTGTGTCAATAAGTCAAAATTTTAGATTAAATATATCAATTCATTTAAAAAACTTACCGTAACTTATACAATGTAAATAGCCCTATTTTTGTTAAAGAAATAAAATTTGTAATTAAAATCATATCCACAAAGACAATTTCTGATTCATAGGCTACACAGGTTAATTCCATCAAACATTTCAACAATAAATAAACTATTTCAGAAAGTAACAGAACAAGGCACACTTCCCAGACATAGTTTTTTGAGTCCAAAATAACTTTGAACCCCAAAACTCACAAGGACATAAAAAGAAAATAAATTCAAGACCAGTATTTTTCACAAACATAGATAAACGGCAACATTAGCAAAATATTACAAATCAGATCTAACGACATATATAAAAAATGCAACATCATCACTAAGTGAAGTTTATCCCAAGTAATAAAGTGTTAGTTAGAAATATTTAAAATTACATTTAAAAATTTTTTCAAATCCTAACCAGATTAAGAGAATTAAGAAGAAACGTTAATCATCTCAATAGATGTAAGAAAAAACATTTGCCCCAAATGCAGCATAATTCATGATAAACTCATAATAATATATATACACAGAGTATTTTAAAATCTGATAAAAATCACCTATAAAGTTCAGTTAATTTAATAGTTAATATCATACTTAATAGTGAAATAATGAACAATTTTTTCATAAAAATCAGAGACAAGGCAAGAATATACACTTTTGTCATATCTACTAAACAGTTCTGTCTTTCTTAACTAGTTTATTAAGACAAGGAGGGAAAAATCTAAAATTTGCAAGAAAGAAATTTCAAACTATTGCTATGGTATGAATGTTTCTGTCTCCTCCTACAAATTCATATGCTGAAATCTTAACTTCAAAGATGATGGGATTATGAGTTAGGGATTTATGGGAGGTGGTTATGTCACGAGGGTGGAGCCCTCATGATTAAGGTTATTGACCTTAAAAAAGATACTCCAGGGAGATAGCTAGCCTCTTCCATCATGTGAGGACACAAATAGAAGGCTTCATCTATGAGAAAGAGGACCCTCACCAGACATTGAATTTGACAGCCCTTTGATTTCGAACTTTCTAGCCTCCAGATCTGAGAGCAATACATTTCTGTTGTTTACAAATTACCTCATCTAAAGTATTTTGTTATAGCAGTCTGAATGGACAAAGACAGCATCTTTATCCACAGATGACATGGTTGAGTATGCTGAAAATTACCAAGAATCAACAAATAAATAATTTAGCAAGGTCACTAGATGTAAGTTAATAAATAACAATGAATTGTATTTTTAGTTTTCTGCAATAAACAATTGAAAATAATTTTTAGAAAAACAATTACATTGGAATAAAATATATAAAATATTTGGGGATATATTTAATGACAGATATGGAAGGTCTCTACACTGAAAATTATAAAATCTTTTTTAGAGAATGTCAAATCTATAAAAAATAAAGTACACTAGGCTTGTGAATTGGAGGACTTAATTTTGTTGATATCAGTTATTCACAAATTCATTTATAGACTCAATAAAATTTTCATAAGATTTTTTGGAAGAATTGAAAATCAATTAGAAAACTTGTATAGAAATGTAAAGAACATAAAACAACCAAAATAATTTATAGAAACAAAATACAAGTTACACCACTTACTATTTAATTTCAAGTCTTATATCAAGTTACATGTATTAAGACCATATTGAATTGAGCTAAATATAGATCAATAGAGTAATGGAACAAATCAGTGATTTCAGAAATCAGATCACATATATACAGCCAACTTGTTGTCAGTGAAGAAGCTAAGTCAATAATAAGGACCAATATTATTTTCAATAAAGTGTGCTGGGACTAGTGGATGAACATTTAAACATATGAAAATACGAAATTGATTCTTACTTTACATTACAGACAAAAGTTAATCCCTTAAAGTTGGGCCATAATTCTAAAATGTAAAAGCTAAAATTACAAATTGTATGGAAAAAAACGCAAGGAAAATATTCATGTGAAGTTGGTGTAGGGAAAGATTTTTAGGTAAGATAAAAGTAATAATTCATAAAAGAAAAAAATAAACAACCAAAATTAAAAGCTTCTGTTTATCAAAATATAAGGTAAGAAAGTAATAAGGCAAGCCACAGATTGGAAGAAAATATTTACATTATAATAAAACAGAGTACGCTGAGAACTCTTACCAATCAAAACATAAAATACGAGCTAAACTTTCCCTCATATCCACACAAAATGATACAAAATGCTTGAACAAGCAGGCATTCACAAAAGAAGATATGTGAATTGCCAATAAGACTATGCAGTAATGTTCAACATCATTGATAATCTAAGAAATGCTAATGTAATTTTAGGGAATTACATACCACTATAGATAGAATGGCTTAATTTTTTTAAAAAACAACAATATCAAATATTAATGACAATTTAGATTAACATAAATTCATATGTTTCATCCAAGAATATGAAATAATATCACTTTGGAAAATTGCTTGGAAGTTTTCAATAAAACCAAACTTATGCCTATTAAATGACACAACAATTCTACTCTTAGAAACTCATTCAAGATAAATGAAAACTTACATTCACCAAAAACTTTACAAGGATATTCTTAACAGTCTTATTCATAATAACCAAAATCTACAAACCACACAAAGGTCTATCAACAGCAAAATAGTTAAACAAATTGTGGTATATTCATAAATAGAAAAATAAGCAACAATAGAAGAAATAGACTAATGACATGTACAAAAACAAAGGTAAATCTAAAAAACAATTATTTTGAGTAAAAGCCCTCAGATACAAAGACCACATGCCATGTGACCCCTATTTTCATACAATTCAAGAACAGGTAGAATTTAATCTGTAGGGACAAAAATTATAACAGTTTTAGTCTCTGTGAAGTGAAGGAGACATTGGCTAGTTAGATGCTTAGAGAACTTACTGAGTTGGTGGTAATGTTTATTATTTGATTTGTGTGATGATTACATGATGGTTACATTTGTCAACCATCTTAAAATGATTTGTATGTTTTGCTGTATTTTAATTAGGCCTTAAAAAACAAACATTAAAAGACGATGGGGATACTTTGTGAACAAAAGAAGACTTGGAGTTCCTATCATTTTATTTCATTATCCATCATAGGCTAAGGCTACTTCGAATAATATATAATCGAGGATATTATGGGGAAATCATGGGTTAATAAAAGTTAAGTCACTGTTACCTGGCAAACCAGATTTGCTAGAATTTGTGTTATCAGGTTGGCACTCTTGCTCTTGTCTAAGGCTGAGAACTTATATTTGCTGGAATCCTTTTTCCTATATGGTTCTAGGTTAGAGTTAGCTGATTAGAAGAACTCATACATGATTTTAAGTCATCTGGGAGGCAGAGGTCATTTTCCTCAAATGGTTTTGATGGTCATACATGGCGATGAACAAAGTAGTATTCCCGTGTGAGCCTTACCTTGTTCCTGCTCTCCTTCTGCCTCACGTCCAGCTTGACTTTCTGGCTACTGGCCCTGCTGGCCAACAGCAGTCCCAAATTTACAACCAGGTGCTTGACTGAGAGCTTACACAGGCAGTGGTTCCCATAGGTCGTAGTTGTCACAGAGGCAGCAATTTTCATTTAGTAGAATTCACGTAGGTGGTAGTTTCCACAACTCTCTACAAGCTCCACTTTTGCGGCACCACTTGAATATCTAGACTGGAATCGTTTTTTGAGTTTTTCTTCCAGGTGTATTTTGTCTGAGCATACTCATATGGCGTAGATAATGATTATTTTTCTGATTTGTTGATTCCCACCGCTACGTATTGACTGTCTCATCTTCTCCCACATTCAAGTAATTTGTAATTCCCATATTAAAGCTCTGTTTTCTTTAAACTTGTATGACTATTCTTCTGACTGATACTTAGGAGAGAGAGGAGTACATAATACTAACATTATATTCTATGTTTTATGAAAAAACAATAGTTGAGGTTTTTGCATTGTTGGAATTTGCCACTTGATAGTGGAATACATTCTTAAATGTCGTTATATTATACACCATTTTAATGGGCATTTCTTGCTTTACTTTTTTTGCTAATGACTTATTACTTGCTGTTTATGTTCATTTTAGACTATGGAAATAATTTACGCAAAAGCATATTCAAGCAATTTTCTCTATTCAAGTTCAAAATGAGTGATTAAACAGTAGAGTCTGCTTGCAATGTCAACACAGTTGGCCCAGGGACTGCTAACGAATGTACAGTGCGGTGGTGGTTCAAGAAGTTTTGCCTCAGAAGTGATCAAAAAAAAAAAAAGAGGTTTTGCAGAGGAGACAAGATCCTTGAAGATGAGGAGTATAGTGACCAGCCTAGAAGTTGACAGTAACCAATTGAAAGCAATCATGGAAGCTGGTCCTCTTACAACTACACGAGAAGTTGCGGAATAACTCAACACTTACCATTTTGTGGTCATTCAGCATTTGAAGCAAACTGGAAAAATGAAGAAGCTCAGTAAGTGGATGCCTCACGAGGTGAGCAAAAAAAAAAAAAAAAAAAAAAAAAAAAAAAAAAAAAAAAAAAAATCGTTGTTTTGACTGGGTGTGGTGACTCATTCCTGTAACCCTAGCACTTTGGGAGGCCCAGGAGGGTGAATCATTTGAGGTCAGGAGTTCCAGATCAGCCTGGCCAACCTGGTGAAACACTATCTCTACTAAAAATACAAGAAAAGTATCTGGGTTTGGTGGTGTAGGCCTGTAATCCTAGCTAGTGGGGAAGGCTCAGGTAGGACAATTACTTGAAGCTAAGTCATAATAAGGAGCAATATTATTTTTAATAAATCAGGAGACAGAGGTTGGAGTGAGCCGAGATTATGCCACTGCACTTCCGCTTGGGCCACAAAGCCAGACTCTGTCTCAAAAAACCAAAAAACAAAACAACAGCAACAAAAAATTGTTGTTTTTAAATGTTGTCTTCTCTTATTCTACCCAACAACAATAAACCATTTCTTGATCAAATTGTGACATACAATGAAAATTGTATTTTGTACGACAACCAGCAATGGCCAGCTCAGGGGTTGGACTGAGAAGAAGCTTCAAAGCACTTCCCAAAGTCAAACTTCCACTAAAGAAATGATCATTTTCACTGTTTTGTGGTCTGCTGCAGGTCTGATCAACTCCAGCTTCCTGAATCCTGGCAAAACCATTATATCTGAGAAGTATACTCAGCAAATCCATGAGATACACCAAAAACTGCAATGCCTGCACCTGGCATTGTCAACAGAAAGGTCCCAGCTCTTCTCCATGACAATGCCCAACCACGTGATGCACAACCAACACTTCAAATGTTGAATGAATTGGGCTACAAAGTTTTGCCTCATCTGCCACATTCTCCTGACCTCTCGCCAATGGACTACGACTTCTTCAACCATCTCGACAACTTTTTGTAGGGAAAATGCTTCCATAACCAGCAGGATGCAGAAAACGCTTTCCAAGCGTTCATCAAATCCCGAAGCATGGATTTTTTTTTTTTTGCTACAGGAATAAACAAACTTATTTCATGTTGGCGAAATGTGTTGTTTATAATCATTCCCATTTTGACTAATAAGGATGTGTTTGAGACTAGTTACAATTATTTAAAATTCACAGTCTACAACTGCAGTTACTTTTGCTCCAACCTAATATTATTAGCAAGATGGCTATTTCAATGTAAATATAAGCTGATAGTAAGGATAATGAGTCATTTTACACATCTCTGAAATAGCTAAGGGGTATTTTAATTAAGTTAACATTAGGTTAACATATCTGTGAATTGTAACACTAGGCAGTCAGTTAATTTTTGTATTTAGACAAATGCCAATATTTGTGTTTCAGATTAATAGTGGGGTGGGGTGGAGGCAGCCTATACTCCTGGCTATTATTCAAGGATATAGGCTTACACAGGATTTTACACCTTCACTACATGAATCCCAGTTTGCAGTTGACATTGACATATACCTTGAATATTAAAGATGAAAGAGAATGGAGAAATCTGTAATCTTCTTAACCACATTGGCTCAGAAATTAAACCGATCACTTTTGCTCCCACGTAATTGGTGACAACAATAACCTCACATACTTTCAATGGTCAGTGATTAGGATGGAGAAGGCTGGAAATATAGTTGACTGCAATAGGTTTCCAGAAAGAATTGTAGTCCATAAAAAGAGGCATACATTTTTTGATAATGGCTATGCATCTATCCCAAATCTGGTTACCAAATACCCGCGGAAAATCTTCCTCCCCTCAGATCAGAATCCCAGCAACACACAGGGAAGACAACCCAAAGTCACACCTGCCTAATGTATTCAGTTCAGTGTTCGTATTCTCAATGTGAGGTTTCTGCACTGAATCTGGAAGAGATTCCTTCTATTCCTGTGATCTATGAAAACAGAAAGAAGTACTCCTCCCCTTATAGAGAGTTATGTACTTCGGATTAAAAAAAAATTTCTATTATGTTCCCTGGGAAAAACTCACTTGTCCATTGTCTTCCCAGAACCCTGCTCCCAACTCCAAGAACTTCATCTATATCCTCAATGACTACATCTAACATGGGTGTTTTGAGAATTTGTAGCTTTAACAGCCTGCATCCTACTCTTTCAATTTTGTAAACTAGAGTACTATTTTAAGGCTCAATCATTTGTATAATTTTTAGATCAACTTTTGGAATTTTTTGACAATGCCAATCCTTCAGAATCACAGCAGGCTTCTGATTAACTTCCTTCCAGAGAAGCCTCTGTGCCATAAACACAGTTCAAATTATTTCCTTGGCATAGTTCTTAAATCTGTTTGATTTCTTTATTTTTTTTGACACTATGTTTTCTTCTCAGAACTCACATTAGGTTCACAGCTGCCCCTGGAAACAGGATGCTGCCATTATCCCTGATTCTCTGCAGCACTGAGTTCTAAATAAGAGCATTACTTAGCCCAGGTCATATGACCACAGACTAGCTGCAGAGGAAGATAAGAGAGTATCTACCATTTTCAACTTCAGTCATGGCAGTTTTTTGCCCTTCACTAAGGCTCCCAAGGTAGGGAATTTCCTAAAGAAAGGGTGCATGCGTGCTAAGAAGCCTCAAAAGTGAAGAGTTCCCCTACATTAGTGTATGACATGATTTGAAATTTATGCTTAATAATATTCAATCATAGCCACTCTTTCCACTATCATCTGAGTATCTATTTGAAGCTGGTAATTATTTCTCTTTAGCTATTCTACATATGCTTTAATATTTATCCCAGCTCTAGTTTAATTTACAGAGGCACAAACAGCCACATATTTTTCAGGAGGAAATGCAGGCAGAATAAGTTCAAAGACATTACTTTTATAAAAATCATTGTACTCCATTTTCCGTGGGAAATCGTTTGTCCCACTGATGTTTTGATGTGTTCCTACTTGAAGCATTTTCTTTCCTAGCTCCTTTGGAAAGTAAACTACTGAAATTTTAAAATATCGAATACTTTTTCAGTTTTCATGCCTCTTAGTTGTTTTTCTAAAACCAGACAATATGCATTTAAAAATAAAAACTTGACGCAAAGAATTCTGTGGTGGTAATAAGAAAGCTATATATAGGCCAATTAGGTTTGCATGGTCATCTTTTCTTTGATTTAAGCATCCCAAAGGGAGGTTTATAAACAGAGTATCTTGTTAGTCTTTCTGTAATTGTAACCTGTCTAGTTTGACCTCTAGCCTGTCTATTGCAATATTTGTTGTATTTTTTCAAAGAGGCACATAACTGTTGCCCATGCCAATTGTTATTGAATATTTAATAACATGCATTTTATCCTCATGTATCTCTTCCTTCGTTTTCTAAGGGAATTCTCCTCAGGTGTCAGAAATGTATGTCAGTGATACATTTTGTTCATAGCACAAAAAATAATTTGGTATATTTTGACAAATATTTAGTTCATTGATTGTCCAAATTTAAGCTTTAAATGTGGTATAAAATAACGGAGCTAAAAAGATTCATGTAGAATGAGATTATGCATGTTATCAAAATATGCTCTCCTTAATAAATGTTTCCACAAATTTGTTATTTATAAGCACAATTTCATGTCTAGTTATCTGGGCAAACAGAACAAGAAGATCTGGACTATATAGCTATTAACACCTGAATTAATCATCAGTAATAAGTAACTGCTGTGAGAAAGACTCATTATAGGAAGCAAACAGGTTTTAATTCTTTTAGAAGCAGTAACGCCCAAATCTTCAACTGCATATGACATCCAAGTATTTACTGAATATCCTATATATAGAAGCCCTGAAAAAGTCATCTGAGCTCTGATTGTAAGGGTCTATGATCTTATCAAGGACAAAAGTGAAATGGAAAAAAAAAAAAACAACAACAAAGGATTTACAGAAAACATTTGCATATTTTCAGAACATTCATTTATACTTAAAAAGCTTCAGACATTCAAATTGGAAACATTGAGATACAAAGTGATGACTCTTGTTAGTTTATCTTATTTTTAATAGAAACAGGTACTTTCCTGTTCACTGCAGAAACAACCTCAACTTTACAAACTCTGTTCTTCCCTCTTTAGCTCTAAAAACATGTTAATGTATATGAGAAGTGCAATACTGGAATGCCTGCAAGACAATGGCACTGAATTTTAAGAAAGCCTTACAGAAATATTTCATTACATGACATTGGTGACAGTTTCTGACAACCAAAGTACCGTAAAATGGAATTGAATACTGGCAATTGTAATTTGAGCATTGTAAGAAGAACCCTGACTTTTCCAGTGTACTTTATCTCCTACTCTTTTGCCTTTTATTCCCCCTCTCCAATTCACATCATACAATACGTTGTTATTAAGTTAATTCTAATACATTTGATGTTTTAATAAAATGATCACTAAAAAATTAGAATTACTTCTACATAGTCTACCACTGAAAGACTTTATTTGCTGAGAATTTTCCACCAATAAAAGTTTTGAAAATACTATAGAATGCATCTAAGAAATTATGTTGTTATGCAAATGATCAACTGCTTTTAGTTTGTACAAAGAAGATTTGCATACTTTATAAGACTGAAAAAATACCAGAAGTTGAAAACAATTTTGTATTTCTTAGGCATCTAGTATATGATTTTTAAAATTAATATTTAAAATTGTATACAAGGAAGTAATTTTCTCAATTGTTTATGAAAGTAAATATACTTCACTTTCTAGTCAGGACAATAGACAGTATTCTTTAAATAGATGGAAATGACTTATAGGAGAAATATTACTGCTAATTGTAGCAGTTAGTATTTTAAAGCTTTGATTTTAGAAATTTCAACTGTCTGATCTCATCTGTCAGTGTCTGATGGTGTCTCTTTAAGAGAAAGCATCCTTTTTACCTGAGCTTTCAAGAAATTAAAATATAAGGAATAAGACTGATGGAAACAATCATCTTTCTTACTAATAAAATGGATGTGGGAGAAAGTGGCTACCTCTGACCTAGTAGGCTTACTGATACTGAAAGATGCTCCAGCTCAGTCACTAGTAGCAATGGGTCATTCCAGGCCCTCCACTCTGAAGAGACACCACAAAACTGAGAGCACTTGGGAGCACATACCCCATGCAGGCAGATAACTGCCCAGAAAACGAGGAGAGAGAAAAAACCATGGCGAAGTATGTTCAATTCCTCATCCCAGTCAAACCAGTAAGATAGGTAACTCCTCCTTCCTGTATCCAAATAGTTGATGGAGCTGAATGAAAATAGAACTTTTACATGAGGCGATTTCTACTCATCAGGAGAAAACATGAGGAATTGAACTAAAGCATTCCTCAGTCTCGCCCTGTATTGATATTTTGCTATAATGTAATAATCATTTTAAATTATTTTTGCAAATAGAATTTTATTAGTGCCTAGTAACATTTCTGTGAAAGGTGATTAAAAATTCACTTAACAGTAAGGGAGTCACTCCACACCTGCCTCTTTGGGGGAGTGAAAGAATGGATGGAGCTATTAACCTTATTATTTACTGGAACAATGCCAGTGGAATCTTGTTGCTATTGAGCATTTGAATCATGGCTAATGTAGTTAATGGACTCAACTTTTATTTAACTTTTTGTTTTGTTTTTTGAGATGGAGTCTCATTCAGTCGCCCAGGCTGGAGTGCAGTGGCCGGATCTCAGCTCACTGCAAGCTCCGCCTCCCGGGTTCCCGCCATTCTCCTGCCTCAGCCTCCCGAGTAGCTGGGACTATAGGCGCCCGCCGCCACGCCAGGCTAATTTTTTTGCATTTTTAGTAGAGATGGGGTTTCACTGTGTTAGCCAGGATGGTCTTGATCTCTGACCTCGTGATCCGCCGGCCTGGGCCTCCCAAAGTTCTGGGATTACAGGCGTGAGCCACCGCGCCTGGCCATTAACTTAATTTTAATTAATTTAAATTTAACTGAGAGAGTCATATGTAGCTAGTGGCTACCGTATTGCACAAAGCAATTCTATATCTTCAAGAATAGCAGAAATTCTTAGCCAGAAACTATTAAGACTAATGCAAAGAGTGATGTAATTAAGATTCATGATCAGAATCTGAAAAGAGGAGGGCTCTGAAACACTTCCCTGACCAACATGTTGTGTTGACCAGGCTTAGAGTCTGGCTGATGAGGCTTGGCTGACAGGTTCTGAGAAGCTTTCTGGTACGTATTATTAAGAACAGGTTGAGAGAATTTGAAGCATTTAAGAAGAAACTCATTAGTTTCACAAAAAGTGACTGTATATAAGTCAATGTTAGAGAGAAAAATATGGATATTTTAAAGGAGGTGACTGTGAAAAGGAATAAAGTCCGATAAAGAGTTAATTCTGGGACAAGTTTGGAGAAGATCAGCTCTCATATGTATTGATAAAACCCACCTGTGAGTACCCACTTGGGTACCTGTGAGTACTCTGAGGCATCCTATTTGACACGCTCCAGGGTCATATGTTAGAAGCCGAGTCTGACTTATAATCGTGTTTTTCACATCCCCTGTACCTGTCCTACACACATGTAAATAAAAATAACAGATAATGTTGGTCTTCAAGGAAAAGAATGAAAGAGAGAGCCTCAGCAGGGTTTTAGTCTCTGGGTTGGGCCATTTGTGAGGCCCTACTTTGGTTTTAAGAAATAGACATATAGGTATAGGTATAGATATAAATGATATAGATACAGATAACTTCTTAAGACATTTATCTTTTTATTTAACATATCTCTATGAGTTTCTTGCTGGCAGAAAAACATTGCATTGATGAAATAAATTATTACTCTATTATCAATTATTTCTCTTTGTAATGTCTATCTTGTAATTCCCCAGATAGTGGAATTCAATTTATCTTATCTTGTAAGAGCTAGCTTTGTACATTACTTCTTCTTTTTTTTTTTTTTTTTTTTTTTTTTTTGAGACCGAGTCTAGCTCTGTCGCCCAGGCTGGAGTGCAGTGGCCGGATCTCAGCTCACTGCAAGCTCCGCCTCCCGGGTTTACGCCATTCTCCTGCCTCAGCCTCCCGAGTAGCTGGGACTATAGGCGCCCGCCACCTTGCCCGGCTAGTTTTTTGTATTTTTTAGTAGAGACGGGGTTTCACCGTGTTAGCCAGGATGGTCTCCATCTCCTGACCTCGTGATCCGCCTGTCTCGGCCTCCCAAAGTGCTGGGATTACAGGCTTAAGCCACCGCGCCCGACCTGTACATTACTTCTTTTGAAGTTTCCCCTAAGTCACAAGACTGCTCTTCTACCCACTTGTTTGTCTAGTTTATAATAGCCCTTAGTATCTACCAGTGGTGTATTCCTTTAAACTTCTTCCAGTCCACAGATTTGCTGAACATCTACTATAAACCAGACACTGTGCTAAGTATAGAAGGTATACACAGTGTATATAATGTGATAAGAGCTAGTAGAGATTTGTACTTGCTACTGTGCCACCTTAGAAGAGCAAGTAATTGATCCCATCTAGGGAACTCAGAAAGCTCCCTTGCAAAATTTTACATTTGAGTTAACTAAATACAGAGTAAGAAGCTATCCAAGCAGATGAGGTACCTGGCTGGTCCTTATGTATAATAAGAATTGAAAATAAAGAAATGGAATGGAATAATAAAATAAATGGAAATGGGAATTGAAAAGAAATAAAGGACTAAATATTCTCCACATCCCATTTTGAGAATTTGGTAATATGGGCCTGTAGGCAACGTGGAAGTGTGAGAAATAAAGAGGGAATAGGAAGTCACATAGGTTAGGAAAACACGTGGGGGCCAGTTATGAAAATCTTTAAATGCCTCTTGTCAGACTCTGATTTGTTAATTAAATATATTGCCTCCTCAACAAGACTCTGTTTTCATATTTTCCCAACTCGTCAGGTTTTTAAAGCTTATAGTTGAATTCTTTCTAAATGGACCATGGTGTTGGGAGAAAAAAACACAGAATTGATA
This sequence comes from Rhinopithecus roxellana, assembly GCF_007565055.1. NCBI lineage: Eukaryota > Metazoa > Chordata > Mammalia > Primates > Cercopithecidae > Rhinopithecus > Rhinopithecus roxellana. Next base: position 23,917,658 of record NC_044549.1, on the reverse strand, counting down.
CAATGGGAGCTTCCAGCTTTGTAAGGAATCAAAGGATTTTCTGTAGCACTAGTAACAGCATATATCACTTGAGACTTATCCTAAAAATTGTCTGTCTAGAGTTAAAAAAGGAGTTTATTATTTCTTTGATTTAAATATTGATCCTTTTTCCAAAGTCAAGCAAAATTTCAAGCATCGTGAAGTTAGATGAGAAATACATAAGATGAATTAATTTATTTAGATTGGATGGAGAGAATATTAGGCACTAGTACAAAGGGTATTAGGAAGCACTGCAAGATAAATAAAAGGTATTCAGGACAAGAGACAATTGTTACGTACATCAATTTCCTCTAAAAGCTTGGATAAGTGAACTTAAGCTACTGGGAATGAATAAAGTGGGATCCAGAGGGGCATTAATATTTCATGAGTTTTTAGTAATTATTTTCTAGGGAATTGAAAAAAGTTTGGTGGCAAGAGTAGGAAAATGAGAAGTTAGTCTATTCGGAAAAACATAAAAGGATGATATTGCAGGGAACCTTAAATTTGACAGTAAGAATATGTAATTAAAAATAACCTAATATAGTATTCCAATCTGTTTCCAATTTCTTTTTCTTACATGGAACATTATTGTGTCTATACAGAGAAAGCATATTTTTAATATATGCACACACACATAAATGTATATGTACATACACATATACATAACTGATACACATATATATTTGTATATGTATGTATATGCCAGTATGCATATTAATAGTAAAGACAAAGTTTCGTTGCTTATGCCTCTATATTTTGTTCTATCAGAATCAACAGTATTAAAGTTTGCAGTAGGAAAATGTTTGACAATTCAATGTTCACTTCTCTCCTTCCCTCTTCATAAGAGAACCCCAAATGTGCTTAGGGATTCCCCTCATGTAAGATAACACCAGTTCGAAATTCTAGCCAATCATAAAATTCCATTTTTCTTCATTGAGATTGTTCTGGATATATGAAAACCTGGGGAGCATCTGCCAGACGGTAGCTGAGAATGAGTCCCTGACTCCTATAAAATAGACACTAGAGGTGAAAATTCCTTTCCTTTGTCTGATATTGTGCAGGAAAGAAACATTTAATACAGCATTCCTCAATTAATCAAATACTGTACATTTTCAACAAGGGCCTGTTCTCAAGACTGGCCTTGGTTGTCTTCTGATTACTGAGCTCTGAGTCCTTGGAATGTTCTCCCTGATAAGAGATTTTTGTATGCCTGAGGCCTTGGGCTGTTCTGTACCAACTTGACAGGATGGTTAGTTAACAGTGGGATTTATGGTGAATACCTGTTTCTGCTCAGGATGTCTGGAGTCTGAGAAGGTAGTGTCAGTCATGTTGGTGTGCATGGCCTACATACATGATCCCCAATAGGATTTCTTGACACAAAGCCACAATGGTAACACTTAGAGTGTATTGTAACTTATTTGAACTGAGAAAATTAAACACATTATGCAGCCCCAAAGAGAGAAAACACCTAGAAGCTTGTTCCTGATGTCTGCCAGATTGTGCCCCATATGCATTTTTCCTTTGCTGGTTTCAATACCATCTTTCCAATGTAATCAACTCCAAGAGTATGACGGCTTTTGAGCTCTCTGAGTCCTTCAAGTGAATTATTGAACCTGTGGGTGGTCTTAGGGATCCCTAACACAGACATGATGTCTGACACAATTGCAGTCCTCTTGAAGGCACTAGATAAATCAGCCTTGAGGTAAAACCAGTGCTAATACAAATAACAGTTTAACCAGTTATCACTTTAAAACATTTGTTTTCCTAAGCCTAGATTGTGAAGACCTGAACACAAATGGAATTGATTTTTTAACTTCTTTTACATGTACTTGATTTCTCCCTTTCTGTTAAGAGATCCTAGAAGATTAGAACCAATCACAGGGAGTTCAACTGTAAATTTCACAAGAGAATTTTCTGCAAATACCTTTGATTATAATATTATACTTACTCACTATATTTGATAGTAGTATTTAATCATTAATTCAGTACTATAACAAACATTTCCCCACAACCCCAGAGTGCTTGTTACATAATTAATACCCAGAAGGATTAATTTCCCCATTATTAACATTCAGGGTTGATAGTGAAAATCATTACAAGTACTTCCAAAATATTATACAAGAGCCAAGAAAATAAAAGAATGGTGGCTACCTGGTTAATGCCAGGAGAAAAATAAAATTTCTGAATGTAAGATGAAGTTTGTCTATAATATGTGAATGTAATTATCTTTTGGGGATAATGAGCCATACAGTCTTTAGCAAACATTGGCTGGATCCTCCATTTTAATATTTCAACTTAAAATGATTTAATAGGTCAGTAATTCAGTTAAATTGGTTCAAAGCAATCCATAACAAATGGGCCAGATTTTATTTCCACTACCATTCCCAGGAGCAAATTTGCAAGGATGTAGGCATAAAGGTGCATGTTTTACATTTTAGGTATCTAACATCATTCTATGATAGTAAGGATCTCAGTTCAATGAAATGATTAATTTTTGCTTTAGAATATCCTCTCCCTTTGTTTCCACTGTCAAGTGGATAATTTTTATTCCAAAACATATATGAGAAAAACTGATAATTTAGATTTTCTTCACAAGATCAAAGCTGTGCATAATAAGCCAACTATAGAAGCATCTTGCTCTCTACATTCTCAGAAATAAGCCTGATCTCTCTTCAGAATGGGGCAGTTAATTTAGAAGCTCATTAGTAAATGAAAGTATTTTATGGCACCTCTTTTATTTTCAAGTTTCAGTTATTTATTCATCAGTGTAATATCCAGTAGATTATATCAAAATGATTTCATGCATTTAGAGGAGAAATATTTCCTGGTTAGGTGGAAAACTGTGCAGATGGTTACTGGAAGACCTTCATTATAAGGCAGCTTTATAGTGAAATATTTCATTTCACTATAAAGAAAGAAACCTGGACCTTCTTTCTTCAGTTTGCTGTAATCCACATTCACTGAGTAGAACTCGTATTGATCACAGGGACCCAGTTCGTCTCAGGGCTCTGGGTTTTTCTTCCTGTCCCAACTAATATCTGGATTGAACAATGCCAAACACAAGAGATACAGTGCTGCACCAGTACCTCTAGCTCCAATAAATACAAAGAGGGGCATCAAGCTTGGATGCTTCTTGACCTGACTGATGATATAGCGGGGTATGTCTGTGGCAGAGGCCTCTGATTGGAAAGGAGAGAACCAGCTTAACCACCAGGCCCTGGGCTAAGTAGTATGTGCATATGTTTTTAAGTGCCACTTCTCATGAGTAGCAAAGGGCAGAAACTGACAACTCACAAACTAACCTAAGAGTGGCTTTAAAAAAATGGGTGTTTATATAATTCTGAATCTTCTCCTGAAATTATTGGAAAATCTGTCAATATGTCACATTCTTAAAATTGACTGAGTCTGAGTAACAGAGGCTCTCCTCCTATCCCAACAAAGGGCCTGGACTTTCCATCTTGCAAAAGTCCACTTTTTCCTTAGTGTCCCTCTGACACTGACTTGTAGAGTCAAATTCCCTTGCACTAACTCACCTCAGTGGCTTATTAAAATTGTCTGAGTCGGCCGGGCGCGGCGGCTCAAGCCTGTAATCCCAGCACTTTGGGAGGCCGAGACGGGCAGATCACGAGGTCAGGAGATCGAGACCATCCTGGCTAACACTGTGAAACCCCGTCTTTACTAAAAAATACAAAAAACTAGCCGGGCAAGGTGGCGGGCGCCTGTAGTCCCAGCTACTCGAGAGGCTGAGGCAGGAGAATGGCATAAACCCGGGAGGCGGAGCTTGCAGTGAGCTGAGATCCGGCCACTGCACTCCAGCCCAGGGTGATAGAGCGAGACTCCGTCTCAAAAAAAAAAAAAAAAAAAAAAAATTGTCTGAGTCTAATGACTATTCTAATTGACAATCTCTAATTAAAATCAATATTCTTTAAACATATTGTAGGAAAATACTTGTTTGATAATGTGAATTAAATTTTAACCTCCATAGAATGAAAGTGAGTTGAGTGTTAATGGCAAGAGATATTGTATGGGATATCCAGATAGCCTATAGACTTTGTCATTATTTTTAAATCAAATTCAGGGTTGTTACTCAAACTCATTAACCCAAAGCCATCCTTCACCTACCTAGTGTGAGAAAGTAATAACCAGCACCATATAGATAAATAAAATAATTAAATAAATCTGTAAAATAATGATCATGATTACATTATGTGCACATTCCGATTTGTTGACTATTAAGAGAGATATCATGTGGTGCTTATGTTGACATTAGAGAAGAAACTTGTTTTTCACAAGTCCTCCATCATCTTGTCATTGAAGCAGAAATGCTCAATGATGATGTGATTCTACTGTATTGTTCGTTAGATACAAACTTTTCTGAGAAAATCTACTTGGGCTCAGGTCTTGTTCTAGCCATTGTACATCTGAATGCATTAAAGTGAATTTCTCTAACAGTAACTTTCACTATGCTTGCCACATTAGTAATGTATGACTAAAAAGAGGGACAAAGAGCTAGTAAAAAAGATTTCTCCAGAAAACTTGAATAGAGATTTTATCCTGATGTGCATTTTCATCTTTTCTTAAAATTAGCCTGGAAAGGTAAACACAAAGCTACATCTTAATTTTATTAAGGCATTAGCACCTCCCAACTCAGAAACTAGATCTAACAAGATGCTCAGCATCAAATCAAAAACAGCAAACTTAATATCAATTAGAGATGATACTGAGTGCAAAATCAAATAACCCAAAATGTCATGCAATCATTGAGAATTTCATCACTAAAGGCTTTGCCGGCAGAGTGATGGCCACGTGTGCAAGGTAATTATATGAAATGCCAAAAGACCAAGCTGTTGGGAAAAACAAGTTTTTGGAAAAATTGAAACATAAGCTTTCAATATTTTGAAATACACCCACGTCTTGATAAGCAAACTAACCAACTCCACGTTGGGAGATAATTTTCCACGGGTAATTTCTCCATTGTCTTTCTGTGCGATGTTATGCACAGAGACACTTTTGTTTGGGACTATTTTTTTGGGAATGTCTATATTACAAATGTCCTTGGAAAATGGAGACAGTGTGTCCCTGCCGGAAGCAAATATTGGCAGGTCTGCTTACAGCCCAATATAGAAGATTAGCATTAACGATCCTTGGAGTTGCTCAGGTGTGATGCAAACTCACTGAGTGAACAGCTTCCACCTCAAATGCTCTGTCTTGTCTCTATAGAATTTGAGGAGCAAGAAAAACGGATCTGAATGTAAAGCTTAGGCTGCTTGCTGTGCCATGACGAAAAAGTCCTTTTCTCTAAACCAGGCTTTTAATGTGCTCTGCTTTCATCAGTGAGATTTGGGAAAGCCTTCACTGTTAGTGTTCGATATGGTAATATCTCAGATCCCTCATAATTTTTGACAATACCAGTAGAGCCTAAGGTAATATTTTTATGTTGGTAATTGGATCTAAGTTTCCAAACTTTGTAATTTCTGACTTATAAATGGAAGTTGATTTTAACAGTCACCAAAAGATACAATTCTAGAACCATTCATTCAATCTTTGTTTTCTGGTAATAAATTCATCTCATGGCCCAGTTCATTGATTAAGCGGTATAACTAAAACTTACAAACATTAATTACAACCCCTCCTTGCAGACCCTCTGCACCTCTCTGCTTATAATATAAAATTAGTCAACAAAATAGACATTAACTAAAATAAGAATATTGGGTGTGATTTCTGCTAAGTCAATAAATTTGTGACTTCCGTCATAATCTAGAATACAACACTGACAGTGATTTTTCATTAATGCACATAACAGCTTCACGGCTGACTTAAATTTCCAAAGATGAAATCACCTGTCTGAATTGACCTAGCTGTCTCTGTTTCCTGTGCTTTCTTTTCCGTGCTTTCTATGCTCCTCCTTTTTTGGGTATTCCAAACCATCTTTAAAATTGTGCTGTTAGAGATAGGGCTGTTTCTTTCTTTCTTTTTTTTTTTTTTTTTTTTTTTTTTTTTTGAGGCGGAGTCTCGCTCTGTCGCCCAGACTGGAGTGCAGTGGCACAATCTCGGCTCACTGCAAGCTCCGCCTCCCGGGTTCACGCCATTCTCCTGCCTCAGCCTCCTGGGTAGCTGGGACTACAGGCGCCCGCCACCTCGCCCGGCTAGTTTTTTGTATTTTTAGTAGAGACGGGGTTTCACCATGTTAGCCAGGATGGTCTCGATCTCCTGACCTCGTGATCCGCCCGTCTCGGCCTCCCAAAGTGCTGGGATTACAGGCTTGAGCCACCGCGCCTGGCCGGGGCTGTTTCTATGATACATTCACACCATTACAGTTTATGATATATATCCACAGACTCCATTGTTTTATTCCTGCTCTTAGTTTTTGATTAAGAATAGCCCAAGTTTTAATTTCTTCTGCATTCTCTACAATTGTGTCAAAATAGCATTGGAAGATGATATCCATGTGAAACAAGTTTCTGAAAATTAATGATATCTAAAGCTCAAAATAACTGTGTGGTGCTGTTTTTCACATAAATACAATTTTTTAAAATATATAACTCTTCTGACATATTCCCTTTTAAAACCATGTTAATAGTGAAAATGACCCCAGATCTGTTTGTTCCTTATTCATCAAGAGCAGTGAAATAGCTGGCTGGTAGTTATTATATGATATTTATCTTTTTCTGTTAGGTTTTAAGGAAAATAGTTTATATGGCACAAAGACCCACCCAAACTTTATTCATGAGTTTCCCATCCTAACACTAATAACAGAAGAGTTATCATCTTTCCTGTAAGACTCCTGACATGCAGTTCATTAAATATAAGATTTCAGAGAGCACCCAAGTCTCTGAAATTATCTATATGAAGACTTAGACGTGAAGATGTGAATGAATTTGTCCTTGGTCATAAAGTCTATCAAAGGGAAGACTGGAATTTGAACTAAAACATCTTGATATAGATGTTAATGTTCATGTTCATGGTTCATTGCTCCTCTAATCTACCACCCTCATAAAAATTTTCCACTTTTTCTTTTAAATTTATTGCTAATTTTAAATAAACAATAGAGTTGTAGACTGCCCAATGTACAGAAAATCAAAAAAAAAAAAAAAAAAGTCTAGACATGAGATAAATTCCTGTATTATCAGCTCAAGCGTCATCCTGTCTAGGAATGTGTCCTCAACAGTATTTAAGTGCTAGGCCACCCCATCCCTAGCCAATCTCTCTTGGATACCTCCTTTCTGTTCCCTGTAGTTCCCTAGGTTTTTCTCAATCAAAACAGGAATAAGTCAACAACAAGTGTAACTTTCTATTTTAGACTGATAACTCCTTTTGTCTAGTGATTATGTTGTATCATTGCATCCTCATTATGGAGAACATTCTGTGCCACACAATTGTATTGATACAGTTGTATTGTATCAATTGCCACACATGTATTGATAATGACATGAATAAGAATTTTCCACATCGTCAGCACAATAATAAATATATTTGGAAAACTGCAGAGTGGTAGATTGGAGGAGGGAGGAGGGACACCAAAACCCCAGAATCTAGGGCAAATTCAGGCATAAGGAAGGAAGGGGGCAGGGCTTATTTCTGTAAGGACAAACAGTCATCAGATAACCAAGGGAAGGTTTTAGAACAGAGAAACAGAAAAAAATCCCGTTCATTTTCAGTTTTGAGACTTGAGATCAAAATCAGCTTGTCACAAAGAGACTCCAGAGCTGGGGAAAGGAGAAAAATAGGCCATAGGTATCAATCAGAATCTGGCACGTGGAAGGCAAAATGCATGCATGAGAGAACGCTCCCAGAGCTTCTACATGACAACTCTTCATTTACCTGAAGGATATAAAAGCTAGGATAGGAAATCAGCCAAATTTGTGTCCATATATACAGTATCCTTTTTATTTATGTAGTTCGTTTTTTTCTTTTGTGAATCAGACCCACTCAGGCACTTTTTTCTTTCACACATTCTCCTATAGTTTAACTGGCCCCAAATGTTAAACATCTGAAATGTGACTGAATTGGGAGATTGGTTATTTACTAACTCATGTCTAAACTACAGTGAACAAAAATTCTGATAGTTCACGACTAATTGGAATATGTCATGAACAAGAGACATTATACTGAATTAAAGAAAGTGGATTTAATTGAAAGTGAAAAATTCTCTGATTCTTGCTACCTTTTTGTTGTAAACAATGCATTGGCACTTGGAACATACAGGAATTAGGAAAATGTCTCAGTATCTTTGGTCTTACCTCATCGTTGGTATACTAAATTAAAATTAAATGCCTTCAATGATAATCTTTATTAATTTTTCTCCATGTAGATAATGACAGCCAACATGATTAATTCATTATTTTAGTAATGCAAGGAGAGACAAAACTGATAAACATTGATCTAATGTGAATCTTTAGAACTCAAAGCTAGTTTCATGAGTAGGAAGAGGACGCAACTATTTTTTGGGATTATTTTAACATCAATAAGAGATCCATTCCCACAGTAGTGTGAATAATTGATATTGTTTGTTTTTCAAATTTTAAGCTATAAAGAGCTATGACTAAACTGAATGTAATAAAATCTTAAGACAATCACAACTGAAAAGACTACCGGAATAAAAATAAACTTGACCAAACACAATTTCAAGTAAGGCTAGACCTGAATATATTGCAGAAAGAATAACTTAAAGATCTAATCTTTACAGGATATATCGAAATTCTGTTATTTTACACTTTCTGTCTCCAACATAGACAACAGTACCTTCATATATTCTCTCCATAAAGAAAATTCTTCTAACCTCCTTCTAGTCTACAGGGAAAAATTTGAATTTGGCATGACTGATGAATAGAGTTACCTGGGCGAAATCTTTGGCACACAAATTATCACCCTTGTGACTGATTTAACTGAGTTGGTGTCTCAGTTCTAAAATCTGAATTTCTTCCTTGTTCCCAGAATAAATTTTGCTCTTTAACATTCTGTTGAATGTCTCCCCCTCAAGGCTTAATGGACTTCTCTGCAGCCTTTTAAAACTATTTTGGAAATGTAAGCCTGCAACACTGCAACATATCACATTCTTAGCAAGAAGTGTTGAACAAAATAATAACATTTAAGTCTCTATGTTTGAGGGACACAATTAGACATGAGGCAGTAGATGTTGAGATCAGACAGTGTCATATTTAATCTTTGTAGTAATGATGTGACAAAAACAAAGATTATTTTGTTTAACAATTGACCTACTTGACTTTATATACTATTGCAAGTAATTTATATTTTAGTTGCATTCCCTTCTCTATTACCACATTCAATATTCAGGCAATGCATGTAATATACATTATGATGCTGAGGAACAAAATATGAAATTGTGGTGAGGGTCATGTTTCTTTATCCTGCTCCTTTTCATATTGCTCTACTTTTCTTTGGATTATTTTTTATTCTCACTGGAGTCGGCGTGCTTTTGCTGATTACTTATTGGTCTATGGTATATTGTTATATTTTCATAGCTCCTACAAGTCTCCAATGCACCCCTCCAAGAGTGTTTTAATAAACATGATTCTTGGGGTAGTAACCAAAATCAAGTATCCCGAGGAGCTGGCAGCAGGTTAAAATTACTTTGGAATAAGTCTATCAGGGCACAGGGTCATATATGCAAATTAGGTCACACGAAGTGCCCTGAGTATTCCATCGTTCCCCAAGGTAGATTTGCAAACTAAACTCTAATAGATACTGACCCTGGGTTAATTACATAAAACATGTAATCTATTTATATTTTGTCAGTGTATCTAGCTGCCTGAAACTTGAATTTAAAAAACAAGAGCTTACCTAGAGTAAAATAGAATTTCAAATTTCCAAATATCTCCCTTATTGTTGCATTTGATCCAGCAAACATCATATATAAGAAATGTATATAATCAGTTATCAAGTACTTTTTTATCCTAAAACTTTATATATATGTTAGACAAGAATACACAAAAATAACAGTAAAAGTTACTGATAATTCTGTAACTCCAGGGCAACAGATTTTAATATCTTTGCATAATGTCTTCCTAAATTATATATCAATGCAAATAATTAAAATTGAATGTATAATAATATACTTTTGTCTCATTTAAACAACCTGGTGATACATATTTTAATATCAGTTTATGACGCCGATATAGTAAGTGATTATGATCATGAATCTTGGAGCCAGATTGCCTGGGATTTAATCTCTGCTTTGTTATTTATAAAAATATGTGACCTCAGACAAGTTATTTAACTTTTCTACGACTAAAGCTTATAAAAAATAAAACTGAAATAATAATAGCGTATTTCTTGTAGAGTGCTTGTAAGTTTTTAATGAGTTAACACAAATAAAGTGCTTAGATTAATACCTCGAATATTAGTAACCGTATAAAAAAGTTAGCCACAGTTATTTAATGTCTGTATATTATTATACAGTATATTATGTATAGCAACCAAATTGTCCTATTGTTTTCTAATATTGACAGTTTTTCCAATATTTTATAAATAAAAATGTTGAAAAACCTTTTTATAAAAACATATAATGACTATAAGAATGATCTTCTTTAAAAATAGTCATACATGTGAAATTATTTAGCCAAATACAGAATTCAAAGATGGTTCACACATTTTGACAGATTCTTCCCACCCCAGGAAGATAGTACAGTTTACAAAAGTGATTTATCGTCATTGAATAATATACATGCTTATTTATTTTAATGGTATCACAATGTTCATTTTAATTTGAAATTTTTTCATTATCTGCTAAATGGAGTTCATATTTATGTGTTTACAATCTTCTACAGGTTGAATTTTCTTTCTCCCACATTCATATGGTAAAGTTCTAACCCTAAGTTTCTTAGAATGTGACCTTATTGAAAAATGGTGTTATTGCCTATGTACTTAGTTAGGTCAAGGTGAGGTCATACTGAAGTAGGGTGGCTCCCTAATCCAATATGACTGGTATTCTTATACAAAAGCAAAATTTGGATACACACCCCCCAACCCCACATACACACACACACAACGTTGTGTGAATATAAAGGCAAAAATCAAAGTGATGCAACAGAAGTCAAAGAAAATTGGCTTCTAGAACTAAGAAATAATGAATTTCTCTTGTTCTAAACCGACCAGTCAGTCTACGTTGCGAATCATATACTACATCTGGATATTTTTTCCTTGATAAATACAGTGTATGAGTTATTTGCCTATCAAGATTCCTATGCTTTTCTTTTGCATTTAGTTTGCTTTCTTACATAGCGGTGAGTCATATCCCTTGCTAATGTGTTAAATGGCACTATATCTAGAATGGTTTTTGGACCAACTCTTTTGTCTCTTCTTTTCAATTTTCTAGTTTCAATTAAGCTAAGCTTTCATTATTGTACTTTTAAAAAGTAGAATATATTACTTGGGATGACTAGATTTTTCATGTTTTTCTCCCTTTTCAGAATTTTCATACTATTCTTATATAATTCTATTCTCTTAATTTTCTTGTTATTTCTGTTTTTAATTAGAAATTGTGTTTCAAATTTGATTAAGTATTTAGCCTGGGGTGTTTATACAGTAAAAGAAAACCAGATAATCCCTTTCCTGAAAGGGAGTAGGATCAGAAACAAAAGAGGAAATTATTTTATTACATTCACTTTCACACAAATGTAAAATCAATTTCATGATCATATTACAGTTTGACAGTAGTGACAACTACACCTGAATTTAAAGTGAAATTATAATATAATTTTGAGAGAAAATCTCGGTGGCTTAAAATGAATGGTTAAAAAAGAGATCACCTATCTATTTACATTTTCAAAATGCACGGAAACTTAAATTAGTTGCAAATGGATGCAATTTTTCTTTATCTTAAACTATTTAAAAACTACATGCCAGCCAATTCCCTATTCCCTGTATCTTTCACCTATGTGAGATTTAAAATGTCTCACTCTATGTAGTGACTTAGTCGTTATTCCTTCTCGTTAAGAGCATTTTCTGTTTGACTTCAGTTAGAAGGAATGAATGACAATCTGTGGTTTGCTTAAGGGATAAATCCGTCTTAATCCATTTTTGTATAATCCCCTAGGCCTTGGAAAAGTAATCTTGCTTCCTGTTGAAGTTAACTACAAGGGGTTTGATTACCCATTATGATGGGTAGATGTGTTACAAAATTTGACTCTCCTTTATCGTTTCAAGTGATTAATTAATTGAAATGTGAAACTTAAACTACAACTTATTTGAGAAATGTACCTAAAACTGAGTTTGGATTGTCAAGAAAATTTTTCTAATAAAAATCATTTTCAAATAGTGAAGTCAATTTACAAAACAGCAACCATTCAAACAATTGATATACAATGTGTAATGGTTTTCAATAAAAGCCCAGATCAAAGACCAATCAATCTGTAACTTACAAAACTGAGGATTTTACCAGAAGTTTCATACTATGATACTTACTTATTAAATACATGTCCTGCTGAAAATACTGAAAGTCAACATTTCAACAGAATATTTCTTTTCCGTGGCATGGGTACCCAATTTCTTTCTAAAGCTTATAGTTTTTCAACTTGATATGATCTAATGAAACCTGGCTTTTTCCCCTCTCTCCCTAATAAAAACTATATCCATTCTATATACAGTGATATATTATGTTCAATATAAGACCCGAAAGGACAAAATGTACACCATCAAAAAGTCAATGAACCAAATTGGTTTATGTAGCTGTTCCAAACCAATATTACTAGAAAACTGCAGACTACAGTGTACGGTGATGTTTTTTGTTTTTTGGTCTGGTGTGTGTTTTCTCTCCTTTGGTTTTATTACATTTTCCATTTTGACTTCTCTTTTAATACCCTTCAAAAAGATATTTGTAGAATCTTATGATTAACAATAGATATGAAGGACAGTGTTTGAATTTATTTTTCTTTAATTTTGAAAGGAAATTGTCTAGTGACCCACCGTATTATCATATAACTTGTTACAGTCTGTAGGCCCCTTCATCATTTTAACTGAAATATACATAAGATATTCATATTACTCCAATAGTCAATTTATTGGTTTCATGCCACAATCATCTGGATTGCTGTAAGTAGAGGGATATCTGATATTAACTAAAGTACCTGGGGTTTCTTCCATTAATACTAATACACGGTATAAACCAAGGGGAACACTGCTGCAGTTACTGGTGGTTTAGGAATCTGCTTGCTATAGTAACAGGACTAATACCTCCCTATATAATAGTATAATAGTATAACAGTGTATTGTGCTATCATACCTCATGAGGGATGGAAATATTATGGACATGGCCAGAGAAATATTCTCAACCTATTCTTATCCAAGGATAGAATGACTTAATTTCTGGCCACTTTGTCCTCATTTCTAGTTACCTGTCTCCAAAATATCTTCTTTGTTATTGAACTTCATCAGTTTTTGCAATCTGTATCTATGAAAGCTAGTGGAGGTTATTCATATGGGAAATGAGATTTTGATTCTTTTATATATGTCAGACAACTGAATTTACAGAATTGTTCCATTCAACAAGGCAATCATTAAGATGACAATGGCCATATCAACCAGCTTAACTACTTACCAAAGCCAAAGAATGAGGCTGAGCAGTTTGTTTTCTCTTGTAACTCTAGAGGCCCCCAAAGTATTGTACATATGGATTTTTATGATGCTCTCTGGATAGAGACTCCATTACTCCTCGCTGATAGCTTTTTCACTGAAGCCAGATCTTAAACGAGTTTCACCTGTTTTTACCTATAGAAATGACAGTGCAGGAGACTTGTAATCACATGTGTGTGGAAAGTCAGGCTACGTAATGTAAGGTCAGTTTTCAAGATGCCACATGGTTTCTTGGCATCTAAAATAATATACTCATTTCAAAATCTACCATGTTGGCAAAATTGATCAGTTGTAGTTCTGCATTTGAAAGCATTCAGCGATTATCTTCACTCACTTTATTACAGCATCTCTATTACTGAATTGTTTTTTTAAAAATTTATTTACTTCATTACATTTTTCGGCAGTTTTCCACAAGGAAATGATGAGTGCTCTGTTTCCTGGATTTTCCAAATACGTACATGTCTTTCAGATTATACTTTAAGGACAATTTTACTTGGAATATAATTTGTAAGTCCCTCACTCCCACTTCCCTTAAACTTTGGTAGAGAGTATTTTATTCTCTTTTGTGTTGATGTGGAAATGGCTGAGGTCGTCTTGAGTTTTTCTTTTTTTTACATGCCTTATTTTCTCTGCTGCAGACCATTTAACATTTTATTCATCATAAAAATACAGTAATTTTGTCCATATATATGCTTGAGTCGATCATTCTGCAGGTTTTTTTCTAGTATACTTCTGTGCCCTTTCTGTACACAAATTCACTTTTCTTTCTTTTAGAAAAGTTTTGCTATATCATAATTTGGAGGGTTTTTAGAAAATTCATTTGTTTGCTTTTTCAGGATCACCACAGTAAGCTAAATTGGTCTATCTTCCATAAACATTTTTATCTTTATAATTATTTCATAATCACTGTGATTTCCCATTACATTCTCTGTGATGTGTTCAAGTCTATCCTGGTGTCATTTGCTGTGTTTTTGCTCTTTTTTCTACTTCTGTTTCTTTAATGTTTGTTTATTATTATATTTTTATCTTCTATTTTTTAAAAAAATATGCTAGTTTTCCTCTCAGATTTTTTTTGTCTTAGAATATCTTTCACGAAACTTAGAAAGCTTGTTGCTATCTCTCTCTTAGAAAGTGCTTGTGGCTTGTGAATTGAGACTAAGTGATATGTTTCTCTAATATCTTCCTCCATTTCTTGAGTCATTTCTCTGATGATTCAGCCATTGCTTGTGTTGCTTTATCTCCTTATGTGGTAATGGGTAGACAGAGTTTCTTTTTTATCCCAAGTCATAAAAATATTTTATCAGAAAAGTTTGAAAGTGGAGAAAAGGAGTGAGTTGATGTCATCTGCAGATACAATTCTGGCTTTATTTTTAACTTTTAGAAAATCTTTTCCGTTTTCTCTGACTGCTTCTCCTCTCCATCTTTGGTATTCCAAAGGTTTGCTTTGGCTCACAGAAAACACTTTTGTCATAGTTTGCTCTATTGTTATTTAGCTGTTGCAGGATGACATAAAACACGGCTTGCTCTTCTGGGTGCAATGATTACATAGTAAACTAATAAAAAAAAACATATATGTCTACTTTTACTTTTTACATATATTCAATCTACACAATAATAAATTACATTTTCTACGGTTTAATTACTGTTTCATACTTCCTGTCTCCACAGGTACAAATGTCCTGCAGTCATGAAGCCCATACGGTATATGGGGATTCTTTGTGGAAGTCTCCTAACAACATTGTGAAGTCAGAGTCATTCCTGTAGCCATGAGGCCCTCCAAACTCTCTCCCCTGTGTCCCTTTTCATCTTGCTTTCTACTCCTCTAGCTTTCGTTCATTCTCTTTCAGCCACACCGGGCCTTCTTCCTGTTTTCACACACCCACAGAATGCCTCTGACTGAGGCATTTTCTGTTCTCTCTTTTCTCGACTATTCACGTGGCTCACTCCCCTACTCTTTCAGATCTTTATTTAAATGGGACTTTCTCAATGAGGTCTTCCCTGGCCCCCCTGTTTAAAACTGCTATTTACCACATCCCTTTCTAACCAACAGCACCACACAAACTTTCATTTATCTATATCCTGGTCTTATTCTTCTTTAGAGTAGTGAAGTCCTTCTAATAGTATCTATTTTATTTTTTTAGGTATCTGATTCCACTCAATTGAATTTATGATGTTTGGTTCATTGCTACGGTCTAAATGTGTTTCTTGAACCTAATAGACACTCAATAAATATTTTTGAATGAAAGAATAAAGAACAATCAATCAAATAAATGTATTTATTGATGGTTAAATACAGTGCTAATACTGTAAAGATGAACACACAGAGTTGACTTTTTTACTTTACTTCAAGGATAAGCTCTTTATCTGCCTTTTTACAGGGTAACATCAATCACAATCTGATGAAATGCAGCTACCTAAAATTATTAAGATTACTAATTGAAATGGAATTTATACATTGTATGTTGAACAGAATATTATGTCCTATCCTGTCTCTTCAGGTTGCATTGTAAAAGTCCACATATAAAGTGGAGATAAGGACTTGTAAATCTGATTCTTGTATAAAACCTTAATTCAAATACTAACAGTATAATAATAATAATAACAATCAACATTTGATTTTCATTTATTATATAGGAACAAGGTACTGAGATTTTACATGTATCCCTATAATATATGTATAACTATTATAAAGCTGAAGAAATTGAAACGGAAAGAAGTGAAATCACTTGTTCAAGTTCATATACCTAGCAAAGAGCAAAGCCAAAATAAAAACTCTGGGAATCCTGATTACAATATCCATATGTCTAAACTCTTCAAAAATTATCTTAGAACATAATACCAGTAAAAACAAAATATTTCTATAGTAACTAAAATACTTATAAATTCATGAAAAAAAGTCAACCAATAAATTATTAACAAGATGATTTTCTAATGGCAGACACATTCTTATAACAGTTAAGTATATCTAAAAGAAGTTGACATTATTTTACTAGTATTTTATATATCTAATAAAGGTAAAGAAAATGTAACTTCAATGTTTTTCACTTTGTCAATTGATAACAAACACATTCTGTAATAAATCTTTTAGTCAAGTGTTACTAGATTAGTCGCAAAAAATATTTTATCAGCCACTGTAAGCACCTATGTAAATGTGAAAACATATTTCTGAATTCTTGTTAAATATGTATCCAATTACTGCTAATATCTTCTCAGAATAATGTATTAGTTTGCTGTTTCTCCTTTCAATATCTTGATTTGAGCTAAATGTCCATAATTAGACATCACTATTCTGCCAAATGCCAGATTTTTAAAGTGTATTTTAAACTAAAACAAGACAGCTTCTCATGATTTTCCATGTCATCAAATTATAATTCACAAGGACTGTCTACATATATTCTCTTCCACACTCATCTCTTAGAGCTTCCCATTCATTTGTATATCAAGTAATACTGAATGACTTTACTTCACCTGATATGCCATACTGTTACGTGTCTGTGCAATTTTACATTTCTTCTCTAAACGATACATTTACAACTCGGTTCTAATAGGCAAACTGCTCTTCATGTTTTCTGTAGAAACTTTACTCTTACGACAGAGTCAAAGTCGACCACATTTTGGTGACCTGGAAAGCTAAATATCCTTCTCTCAGTAGAGTCACTCCATTATTAAACTTTTTGAGAACAGGAGCAATGTTTGACTAGGTTTACATCCCAAGAGCCTAACATAATACTTGGGTTGTACTGGACATTCAATACTACTTATTAAATTAAAATTTAGTTCCTGTAGCTTTATATGTTTATATTAAAATTTTCTTCTTTTGGGACATTTATACTTCAGGAATAATTTATCACTAGAGTTGGACAAGTTGTTACTGATGAATTAATATGTGTCTTCATCACAGTTTAACTTCCTGTAATTGGATTTTGGAAATAACAAATACAAGCAAAGCAGAAAAATAATTTTATTTTTAATATTGCTTTTCATGCCTCTGTGGGCAAAACAATAAGAAGATCAAGTCACAATTTTCAATAATGTTTTTGTTAGGAAAAATAACAATTTTATTGGGATTTATAATTATCTGTAGTAATGTAACTGAATGAGATTCATTATAATTCATTGTCACGTCTCTCTAACAATAATTTTTGTTAATTTTGAAAGCCAAAATGCAATTTTGGTGAAAGAAAATACTTGCATGATATATTAACTTATCTTAACTTATATAAAAGATTTAATGGCACAATAAAATTATCAGAATGCCAAGACCAGCTCAGTTGGGGAGACCCTAACCTAGTGGCGCTAGAGGAATTAAAGACACATTCATACAGAAATATAGAGTGTGGAGTGGGAAATCAGGGGTCTCACAGCCTTCAGAGCTGAGAGCCCTGAACAGAGATTTACCCACATATTTATTGACAGCAAGTCAATGATAAACATTGTTTCTGTAGATTATAGATTAATTAAAAAGTATTCCTTACAGGAAACAAAGGGATGGTCCGAAATAAAGGGATGGGTCTGGCTAGTTAACTGCAGCAGGAACATGTCCTTAAGGCACAGATCACTCATGCTATTGTTTGTGGTTCAGGAACGCCTTTAAGCAGTTTTCCACCTGGGATGGGCCAGGTGTTCCTTGCCCTCATTCCGGTAAACCCACAACCTTCAACGTGGGTGTCATGGCCATCACAAACATGTCACAGTGCTGCAAAGATTTTGTTTATGGCCAGTTTTGGGGCCAGTTTATAGCCAGATTTGGGGGTCTGTTCCCAACATGTCCCCCTTATTTGTTTTGCTAAGCAATGAAAGCAAAGGCAGCTTTGTCACGGCAAGGTACTTCTCGCAGGAGTCAGGATCCACATCTTCAGATCATACAAAGATAAACAACACAGATTAATAACACAATCATCATTGAAATCATAGAGCTTCCAAGTGTTTTTATCCATTTTCATGGGTTACTAGCTGCTAATCTGTCTGCAGTTCCTTCAAGCACTCCAGTTCCTGGAGTGTACATGCATGTGTTTAATACTCCATATAGAGAAACACAGTAATGTGTTTAATATTCCATATAGAGAAAAATGTAGCTAGAGCTTGGTTATTATAGACTAGGGCATTATCTGTTTTAATAGAAGCTGGCATTAAGGTCAAGTGTGTCTGGGATGCTTTAAATATTTCTTCTTTTAATTTTGCAATATCCAAAGACAAGTTTGTAGAGTGTCCTTCTAGGTGCTTGTTTATTCTTTCCCAAATTTTGATCTTATTAAGAGCCATTAATGGTTTCCACAAATCCTTGTGTTAGCTCCTGGAGCAGGCCATATCATTTGAGGTTGAGGTGCCACTATACTGCCATGGTTCCAGATAACAGGAACTCTTGCCATATTTATTATCATTTCTACCATCTAACCATTTTATTCAGACCAGCTGAACATAGTGTGGCCATGGCATGCAGACTGAAAGTGCAATTCAAGCTAAATGTCTCCTTAGGGGAGCAATCAATAATGATTCCATAGGAATCATTGTGCAGCACCTCTGCCTGTTCTGCAATGCAATCTTCCTAAACAAGTATGTTCATTTTTTTTATGGCCATGTTCAATTTTGTTTACAAATAGGTTTTTGAGGACAGTATGCCTTAATTATAGGAGCAGATTCATTATGGTAAATATTGAGATCAGAAAGCACGTGTAACTGTGTCATAGAGTGATTACATCCAGGCATTATTGCCAGCCAAAATTGCTAAATATGCCCAATAAGTATAATTGTTCTCTTGTCAGCCCTTGTTGAAGGAATACTCACGGCAATGGTGATTACTGCTATCATAGCTAACATTAAATTACTCATTGTGACTCATTGTCCCACTTTCCTCAGGTTTTCTTCTGCCATCTGTGACAGCTTCTTGATCTGTCCCCAGGTGGGTGGCTGTGTTCAACGAGTGTTGCTTGTGACAGTTGGGGTCCTCCTCAGCATCTGTCTTGACATGGTTGTAACTTGAGGGGGGGTCCTGGGGATCCTCACGGAATCTCTTCCTTGGCATCTGGCTTATGATAAGGTTTCAGGTATATTGATGGTATCCAAATTGGCTACTTGTTAATTCCTGGAGAAACACGAGGATAACCTCTACCCCAAGTTATTATTTTACCTATTTCCCAGCTTTCTGTTATTGGATCTCTCCACCAAACCAGCTGTTTTGCTTCTGTCTTTGCAGCTGGTTTCTGTAGATGCTGTTCAGCTGCTAATAGCATCTGGCCTTTAGGCAGCCTCAAAAAAATTTAAAGTTAAAAATGCTAGATTCAATTGCATGTGGGGTGTTCCATAGTCCCTGTTTTCTCCCCTCTGCTTTTGCAACTGCTGTTTCAGGGAGAGATTCATTCTTTCCGCCATGGCTTGTCCTTGAAAATTATATGGGATACCAGTAATGTGTTTAATATTCCATATAGAGAAAAATGTAGCTAGAACTTGGTTATTATAGACTAGGACATTATCTGTTTTAATAGAAGCTGGAATGTGCATCATTGCAAAACACTGCAAAAGGTGACATTCAACACAGGCAGAAGACTCTCCCGATTGGCAGGTAGCCCACAAAAAGTGAGAAAAGGTGTCCACACATACATGTACACAAGCTAGTCTCCCAAACAGGGGAACATGTGTGACATCCATTTGCCAAAGAGAATTAGGTTCCAGTCCTCAAGGATTAACTCCTCCTGTGAAAGATGAGAAACGTACCATTTGGCAAGTTGTGCATCACTGGATAATAGCTTTAGCTTCTTTCCAGGTAATGCTGTATCTGTGTTTGAGACCAGAGGCATTAACATGGGTTAAATTGTGAAAGTGTCTAGCATCAGATATTGCAGTAGCAACTAGGCAATCAGTCATTTGATTCTCTGCAATCAAAGGTCCTGGAAGAGGTATATGAGCCCTAATGTGAGTCATGTGAAAAGGGTACCTTCTACTCCTAACTGCTGTTTACAATTGGGTAAATAAAGTCATCAGTTGTTTGTATGAAATCATAACTGAGCATTTTCAATTAACTGTGTGGAATGAACCACGTATGAAGAATCAGAAATAGGCATTAATAGGCATATTAAAGCAGTTAATACCCGAGCTCCTCTTTTTGAGCTGAAGTATAGGGCGTCTGTAAAACTTTACCTTTTGATCCAGAACAAGAAGCTTTACCATTACTAGACCCATCTGTAACAACATTCTCAGCACCTTCAATTGGTTTAAATTTAGTTATTCTAGGGAGGATCCAATTAGTTAATTTCAAGAACTGAAACAGTTTTGTTTTAGGAAAATGATTATCACGAGTACCCACAAAGTCAGCTAAATGGGTTTGCCAAGTAAGACTATTTATAAAAGTTTGCTGTATTTGTGCCTTCATGAGAGGGACAATAATTTTTCCAGGATCATATTTATGTAATTTGACAATCTGAGTTCTCCCATTTCCTATCATAGTAGTGATTTGATTCAAATAAGGAGTTAGAGTCCGTGGATTAGTATGTGGAAGAAAAAGCTGCTCTACAAGATCTTGCTCTTGAACAATTACACCAGTAGGTGAATGCTGAGTTGGAAAAGTTAGCAAATCTAGTCTTCTCTGGATCTATTCTATTTATTTGAGCTTTATGGTCTTGCTTTTTCAATTAGCTGCAGTTCTGCCTCAGTTTCTTTTGTTAATTGCCAAGGGCTAGTGAGAATCTCCTCTAAGAATAGATAATAGATTACTCAAGGCATAGGTAAGAATGCCTAGAGCAGGTGGTATCCAATAATGGATCCCCTGGTAATTTTTGAAAGTCATTTAATGTTTTCAATTGATCCCTACATATGGTTTCTTTCTGTGGCACAATGGTAGTATCATTTATTAAGGTCCCCAAGTAGCAGTAAGGAGGAGTAGTATGAATTTTGTCAGCAGCTATAATTAAATCATGTGAGAAATCAAATTTTGCAAGTGATCATAACATTGGAGTAATATTTCTTGAGTAAGAGCAGCACAAAGTATATCATTCATATAATAAATATGTAACACTGTGAAAATTTTTATAAGTAGTTTTAATTGTTTGCCCCACATAAGTCTGGCAAATTGTTGGGCTGTTTAACATGCCTTGTGGCAACACTTTCCAGTGAAAATGATTAGCAGGCTGAAGGTTGTTTACTGCAGGAATTGTAAATGCAAACCATTCAGTCTTGCCCAGCTAAGGGGATAGTAAAGAAACAGTCTTTTAAATCTACGTTGATTAAAGGTCAATTTTCGGAATCATAGCAGGAGAAGGCAAACCTGGCTGTAATGTCCCCCATAGGTTGTATAGCCGAATTAATGGCTCTAAGATATGTCAACATTCTCCATTTACCTGATTTTTTCTTAATTATGAAAACTGGAGTATTCCAAGGGGAAAATGTTGGAGCTATGTGGCTTTTTTTTTTTTTTCTCCGACTTGTTCAGCAAAAAAGTCCTCTAAAGCCTCCAGTTTCTCTTTACTCAGCAGCCATTGTTCTATCCAATTTGGCTTATCTGTTAACTATTTTTAAAGGTATAGATTCTGGAGGCTTAACAATGGCTGCCATCAAAAATGATATCCTAAACCTTAGTGGGCACTTTGTCTTTCTGCTTGAAGTGGTTCTTTCAAAACTTGTAAATTTTTTCCTAGTCCCATACCAGGGATATACCCCACTTCATGCATCATATGTTCACTTTGAGGGCTATATATTTGCCCTGGAATTACAACTTGTGCTCCCCATTGTTGTAATACATCTTTCTCCCATAAACGTATAGGTACAGAGGTTATAATTGGTTGAATAGTCCCAGGTGGTCCATCGGGCCCTTCACAATGCAAAATATAACTATTTTGATATACTTCAGGGGCTTTACCAACTCCAACTAAGTTAAATTGAGTGGGTTGAATTGGCCACGTGGACGGCCAGTGCTGTAGAGAAATGATTGAAATGTCTGCTCCTGTATCTACCCAACCTTTAAATTTCTTTCCCTGAATAGTTATTTCACAGGTAGGACGTTTATCAATAATTTCATTCACACAATAAGTTGCTTTGCCTTGTTTATTTGTGCTTCCAAATCCTCCTGTTTGTTTAATTTCACTTTTCCCCATTTCCACATATGGCATAATCAGGAGGTGTGCTATATGCTCTCCTGGCTCTGCTTTCCAGGGAACAGAAGTAAACATAACAGTCTGAATTTCCCCATTGTAATCTGAATCAATGACTCCTGTGTGTATTTGTACTCCTTTTAAATTTAAACTAGGCCTTCCTAGAAGTAATCCTATCATCCCTGCTGGCAAAGGTCCACAGACCCCTGTTGGAACTTTTTGCGAGGGTTCCCCAGGCAGAAGGCTCACAGCTTTTGTGCAGCATAAATCTACTTCAGCACTACCAGCTGTGGCAGGGGACAGGCATTGTACAGGGGTGACAGAGTGGCCTGAGCCGGAAATGCCCCGGTTTGGAACGCGGCCCAGGAAACCCTCATGGCTTTTCCCAAAATGCGGTTCCCATCTTTATCAAACTTACACTGATTAGCCCAATGTTTTCCTTTTTTACATTTTGGACATATTGCAGGATCAGCAGTTTTCTTTTTTCCCCTATCTGGCAGCCTGACTCACTAATTTTTTTCTACATTCTTTTTTAGTATGACCATGCTTCTCACAGTTAAAACAAGCTCCAGGAAATGGAGTATTTCCTTTACCCACTCTCAGTCCTGCCATTGCCTGGGCTAGCAGAGTAGCCTTATGCAGATTACATCTGATACCATCTCAGGCCTAGATATAATCAGCTAAATGTGCTTTCCCTCTAATAGGTCACAGAGCAGCCTGGCACTCGAGATTAGCATTGTTGAAAGTTAACCACAACACCGTATCCTAAGCAGCCGAATCTGCAGTCACCTTTTTAAGAGACTCCTGTAACCAAGCTATAAAATCTGCATGTGGTTCTTTCAGTCCCTGCTTTTTTTTTTTTTTTTTTGAGGCAGAGTCTCGCTCTGTCGCCCGGACTGGAGTGCAGTGGCCAGATCTCACTGCAAGCTCCGCCTCCCGGCTTTACGCCATTCTCCTGCCTCAGCCTCCGGAGTAGCTGGGACTACAGGCGCCCGCCACCTCGCCCGGCTAGTTTTTTTTTGTATTTTTAGTAGAGACGGGGTTTCACCGTGTTAGCCAGGATGGTCTCGATCTCCTGACCTCGTGATCTGCCCGTCTCGGCCTCCCATAGGCCGGGCGCGGTGGCTCAAGCCTGTAATCCCAGTCCCTGCTTTACAGCACTAAAGGAAGGGTATTGTTCTCCTCCCGAAGTGATTTTTTTCCCAAGCTCTAATGCACACTCCTCTAAGCAGCTTTATGGCATCATCCTGCATGACCACTTGTGCATCTAAACCAGGCCAGCCGCCGACCCCCAAAAGTCGGTCTGCAGTTATATTAATTCGAGATTGAGCCTGGGCATTGTGAGCAGCCTGAATGGAAGCTTCTTCTGCTCACCAAGTTTTAAATTGTAAGAACTGAACAGGAGTTAGACAAACTCAAGTAAGAGCGTCCCAGTCAGTAGGAATCATCCGACTGGAAACAGCAACATTCTTTAACAGCCTCATTACAAAAGGAGAACCTGGTCCATATTTATTAATAGCTTGTTTAAATTATTTGAGTAATTTAAAAGGAAAAGGCTCAAATGTAGCTATAATATTTCCCCACTGATCTGGGAGGGGAGTGTATTCTAACAGGGAGCTTGCAAGCCTGTATATCACCCTCTTGTCTAGCTTGCTGAATTCCTGCCTGAATAGAACCCAGAGCAGTCACTCAAGGTGCTGGTTGAACAGTCACTGGGGCAACTACTTTTTGCCCAGTGTCCTCTGAAAAAGAAAGATCTGAAGGGCCAGGCCACTCTTTTTCTTCAAAACAAGGAGATGGTGCAGAAGAGTAGGGATGAACCTCTCCCTCCTTTTCCACTTTAGCTTTAGCTGGCAAACAAACCTGTTTTGTTACTTCTTCTGTTACTTGGTTATACTTTCCTTCCTCCTCATCATTAGTGTGAAAAGGTTCCAAGGTGGAGCGAACCAGAGCCCACACTTGCCACATTGTTACCCTGAGGCTTCCGAGCTCACCTTCTTACTCACCATGGGGATTGCTTAAGAGTACTCGGGTGTCCTCCAGCTTAGTTCCACATTCTCCAACCATTGCTCTGGCGACCCTTCAACCCGGGTTCGAGCCCCAGGTATGGGCACCACTTGCCAAGAACAGCTTGGTCATGGAGACCCTAACCCAGCAGCACTAGAGGAATTAAAGACACACACACAGAAATATAGAGTGTGGAGTGGGAAGTCAGAGGTCTCACAGCCTTCAGAACTGAGAGCCCTGAACAGAGATTTACCTACATATTTATTGACAGCAAGCCAGTGATAAACATTGTTTCTATAGATTATAGATTAAAAGCATTTCTTACAGGAAATAAAGGGATGGGCCGAAACAAAGGGATGGGTTGGGCTAGTTACCTGCAGCAGGAACATGTCCTTAAGGCACAGATCATTCATGCTATTGTGTGTGGTCCAGGAATGCGTTTAAGTGGTTTTCTGGCCTGGGTGGGCCAGGTATTCCTTGCCCTCATTCCGGTAAACCCATAACCTTCAGCGTGGGCATCATAGCCATCACAAACGTGTAACAGTGCTTCAGAGATTTTGTTTATGGCCAGTTTATGGCCAGATGTGGTGGCCTATTCCCAACATAAGAAGTATTAGTGTCAATTTACACATACAAAGCTAAAAGCATTAATATTTTTCTCGTGTGAGTGATGACTACAGAAATATTGGTTCTGATATGGTGGTAATAACAAAAATCCAATTAATTTCATAATAAACAATTGCTCAATAATTGTACACCCCATAGCTTTTATTATTTTGACCAACTTAATTTATTCTAACATTGAGTTTTATTTCCTTCCAAGTAATTTACTGGACATCATACAGAGCTCTATATAAGTAAGGCATTTTTAGCTCTCAAAGTGTTTATAATCTAAGAGTACAAAAAAATTAAAATGCAAATATCAGTAGATGTTATAAAAACAATTCAAAAACAAAACCTTTTTTAAAAAATTGAATAACATAATTATTAAATTTAATTACTATAAGTGTTTGAAGTTAAATGATAGAAAAATATATTTATCATCCAGTAAACTATTAAAATTAAAACACACTATGCATTTTAACTACATTTTTTCAATTAAGCATCATAAATATTGATAACTATATTTATCTAATTTTTAAAGACTGTAGGTGATTTTTTTTATGATTCCAGTTTTCTAATGTGTGTTATGAAATTTTTATTCTCATAATATATGAACTTAGTAAAACAGACAAAATTAATCAAAACAGTTACATATCTAATTTAGTGCTTAAGTAGGAAATTGTAAGTAGCTTCTCAAATCTATGATTTACCAGATATGACAGATATTACTGCTAACTTCCAGGGTAAATAATCCATTTGACTTTTTGTTTTCACTTTTGATCTACTTTTATTTGATTGTCTTATATTTTAGTGTGTTGATTTACAAAATTTATGAAATAAATAACACTAAAAGTCACATATGCTTACACCACAAATCCTGAAAGTAGTAGACTAATGGCTAAAATATGGCCTTAATTTTCTTTATTAAAAAATTCCTAATACCTTAGATTACAGGTAACTTTAAATATCCTCATTTTGTTAGCTTCTTCAGAAAGGAACAATTAGAGAATTCCAGTTTTAGGCAAGATGGTGAACTACCATAATATGGGCAAATATTTTATCCCAGGTACCTAGACTTACTGCATAACATATAACAACAACAATAAAAGCAGCCACAAAATACATTATGGAGCTCACCAATAATAAGAAAGGTAATCTCTATGCTCAGTAAAGAAAAAAGAAAGTAAAAAAACAGAATGATTAGTGTTTAAATGACTAAATACATGTTCTAGTAATGTGTTGGCCACAATAGCCCAAGATTTTGGGGTTTTATGGCTACTTGAAAGCCAAAGACCAAGCTGGACATCTGAATGAAGGCAGAGGTCCTGAAGATAAATGCATTTAGTGTAAGTGTGATTACAAAGTGTTGTCCAACAGGCTATGGAGACAGCAAGCAAGCTTTGGCTGCATAAAACACAATCCCCAGGGAAAGAAAATCCTGACCTATGTCCCTTATATGTCTGATGATCACATTTACTCTTCCTAATTTGTTTAAGAAACCATAAGCCAAGAATGTAACATAAAATTTATTCATGAACTATAAACATCACTGAAGATCTTGCAGACTCAACTTCAGTGAAGGATATAAGGATATATCTGGCCTAGTTATGTAAAACCTACCAAACAGAATAGTGCCACTAAAAATGAGCTCACATATGAATGCATACAATCATATGGCGAACATTTACCATTAATAAGAATCATTAGTAAAAATAAGCTAAGAGATAAGTGTCACAACCATTTAAGACAATAAAATAACAAAATAAAAGGCAACATTGTGTTTAAGTGATTAACAATAAAGATGAAAAAAAAACCAGATAATTTTTAAACAACATTAAAAACTACCAAGGATAATTAAGTGGAAAATTGGGAAATAAAGCCAGAGAAAATAAACAAGTATATAAAAATATAGCAAAATATAAATAAGTATTGGCAGTATAAAGCAACAGCAATAACAATAAATTTGGAGGGACAGCATAATAATTAGAAGACAAGAAAGAAATTGCAATGTTAAGATATGAGGGAATATTCAGACAAAGCATTCTAAAGATTTGTTGTTATTAAGAAATAGGATAGAAATATTGATCATCTTTGAAATATATTTTGGTTTCTTTTTAGGTATGTTAAATATTTCAGAGTAATCCCTAAAGAAAGAAACATGGAATATGACATTTTCAACTCAGTAGAGACAAGAAAAGATAAGTAGAAATCTTAATCAATAAAATATAAAACAGAAAATAAGAAAAATACACTCTAAATGGATAATAAACAAAACACACAAAATAAGATTGCATAAATGAATCAAATATGTCAACAATCACACACAAACAAATAAATGAAAAAATGTAAGTCACCACTTAGAAGATAAATATTTTAAGAAAAATAAAACAGGTATATGCAATTTAAAGGAGTTACACCTAAAGCAAAATATAAGACAGAAAGGTAGAAAGTAAAGAAATTGAGAAACATGATGTTAAAAACTAAGGGGTAAAATACAGTTAGCTGTATTAATATGCACAAAGCAAACATTAAGCAAAAATATTTTTTTCAGCATAAAAGCTATTTAGATAACAATAAAAGAATCATAGTGTCTTATTATTTATCTGGCAATATGACATGAATTTTATACTCTAAAATACATTAAGCAAAAACATAGAATTACAATAGGAATGTGCAAATCCCCTTCCACTAAAAGCTGATCTTTATAAATCAGCGATAGCTCAAACAGACTGGAAGAATAATCAAAGTATAGAAAATATGAACGTCAATCTTCCTCTGAAGACACAATAGAACAGTGCACCTGATACTGAAAGAACATACACTCTTTTCATGTACGCACAGAACATTTACAAAAATTGCCAATGTACTGAACTATAGTAGGAGGCTCAAAAAATGTCAGTCAATACCACAGAGATTACATTCTCTGATTCCAATGGAATAGCAAAAAGATCACATCAAAATCCTTTTTATTTGGAAATATCAACACATGTTTCTAAATAAGTAATTGACAGTGGAAATCACAATTGAAATATTAGATTGGTGAAAAAGTAATTGCGGTTTTTGCCATTAAAACTAGTGGCAATAAAACACAATTACTTTTCCACCAACCTAATAAAATAAATAATTACAATGAAGAAAAATTAAAGCACTGTACATTCATACGGACACTAAGCGAAAGCTAACTTGAGGGAAAGCCATAGCATTACATTTATAAATTACAAAATAAAATATAAAGAATGATTTAAGCGTTTAGCTCATATAGTCAGAAAAAGAACAAAAAAGCAACATTTTAAAAATAGAGTGATGAATATAAGAATATAAGGGTTAGAACCAATAAAATAAAAGCAATTAAAATAGGAGAGAATTCTTAAGACCACAATCTATATATTTAAGAAGGATAATAAAATAACCTATAATTCTGGCTAAGAAGGGGAGAAAGCATAGGTAAGCAAAACTGGGATCGAAAGGATAGCATGATGACAGATAGAGTAGAAAAAAAATTGTATAAACAACATAGTGCCTATAGTAATAAAAAGCAAGGTAAACATTTATGGGAACAATTTGTCAAAACATTTGTAATTGCAAATAAAATAACAACATAAAGAAAGCAAATAGTAATTTAAAATCTAATCACAAGGATATAGTTTTTTTTTCAGATGAGTTATATCAAATCTTCAAGAAACACACCAAACAGCAGTGTATTTTAGAAATACAGTTTATATTGTAATATATGAAGAAGCAATGAGATGAATGCACTAAACTCTATTTCTGAGAAGGGAAGAGCACACAAAGAGATAAAGGGTAATGCTTTGGCTGTATTGTTAATGTTTTGTTTCCTAAAAAGAGAAAAATAAACATCTAAAAATATGAAAATGTTTGTATGTCTTTAATCTTTGTGTTGAGTATGTGAGTATACCTTCATTGTTTTTCTGTAATTTGTGTTTAAAGATTTTATTTAAAAGGAAATATTTAAAAACAGAAGAAAACAGTGAATAGAGTATAACTAGGAATATATGGTTTTTATCAGCAAAGTAAGTGCTTAAGAAAATGTTAAGCAAGGTATTTAACCGTAGAGTCAAAGATTGAAAGTGCTATTTTTCTCCTTAACATGGCTGATGAGCAACTTGAACAAACATTCATTTTGCAAAGAAGCTCAGATCATTAGGTGTTAGAGAGGGCAAAGGGCAAGAGAATTTTTGTTTCTCACCATCTCTCAGGCATTGAGCTTTCTATGAGCTTGACATTCATAACATTTAACCTTCACTCGACATCCATAGTGAGGTAATATACCCAATATTCAGGAAATGTATGACTCAGAATAAAAGAGAAATCATCTGCCTAATTTCATACAATAGGTAATTGGTAGAAGAGGAATTTGAAATCACACCTGTTTAACCCCCAAATGTATGCCCTTTCACTACAGCTTAGTAACAACTTATTCAAGATCATGACGGACAACACTAAGTATTATAACACTATGTTTTATGCACTAAATTAACTGTCTGCGTATAATATCTCAATTAATTATCAAACAAGCTTTCTCCCCTCAGTTTACGCATAAGGAATTTTAGGTTTAGAAAGATCAAAACAATTTCTGACCGTGCCAATCTTAGCATGCCTCAGTAAAGCCAAGGCTTGTGACATTAAACACTCCATTAACTCTCTACTAAAGTGATGTAGAATCTGTTTTAGGTGAGACAGAGCCAGATTTACTTTATTTGCCCCACACAAGACAGTATCTAGAAGTTTTCTTTCCAGACTTCCACTACAAGAAAACCGTACTTAGGTGATTCCACAGGGAGATGCCATGGTTGAAGTTCCTGTGCGTGGAAACGTCGTACTGGACTTGGACTACGAAGTGTGTGAAGCAGAGTATTTCACACAAAGCCACTTAACGTTTGTCTGACTGCCCTTTACCTCAAGTCCTACCACCAGACCCTGATTTACAGCTGACAGAAACAGAAGCAGCTTTAATTAAGTCATGTCATGTTTTATTTCTTCACAAAGATCTGTAGAATGTTAATGAAACAGGACATGCTGTCAAATGGAATGAACACCGGATCATCTTCCATCTAAAGACCTGAGTTCCTTCCTTCTTCACTGCATGTAGGAAATCTCACACAGAGGGTGCTCAGTCTCATTGAATATCAACTTCCTCATCGTTAACATGGTAACTGAAGCTCTAAGGCATATGTGAAAGACCTACTGTAAACAGCGAACTATCATACTGTTACTGTAATTTTTGAAGACTTGTTTATTTTTATATATTAATCTCCCTTCGAGAACTACCATAGTTCTTCTGCCTTTTTCCCCTGTGAAATTCTTACTTTTAAATAAAAAGAGGGGTAGAATTAAACTGATGACTTCAGCACCTAGTACTTGTCCTTTCCATATTCTGTTTCATTAATCATTAGAAAGTCAATTTCAAAACAGCAGCCCTTATATTTGATAGAAATGGATTGCAGAATTGGAGAGCAAGTGAGAGCCATATTTGGGAAATATATACTTAGAGAAAGTATTGGAAATTGTGAAACAGACAGGGTTAGAAGAGAAGATGAAAGAGAAGAAAGGAAAGGAGGAAATGGCAGGATTGATGAGAGGAGACCAAAGCAGAGCAGAGGAGAAAAGCAGGGAAAGGAAAACATTGGGCATTCTATGTAATTACATGGTTTTAGAAGGTAGAAGAAGTTTAGAAGATGACAGAAAAAAAGAAGCAACTAGAAAGTTAACATGAGAATAAAGAGGAGATAATTGTATCAATCAAATAATATCAACATAAAGTAAATAGCAGCCAAATCTTGATGATCTAATAAGGCCTGTGCTGCTTAATGCACATATCTAATTAATCATAGAACATCTAAGGCCAGTTAAGCAGGGATCGTTAGGTTGGTACTGATTTACTCAATGTGGCTGGAACAACATGGCTACATATTACAAGCTGAACACTATGGGTTTGCTGAAATATCTCAGAGAAGGGCACATTATATGCTTCAACTAGGGAACCAGTAAGATACCAAAACTAACAATTAGATCAATGTTTAAAAGATTTAGCTAGTATTTTTGTGGTAATTACATGGTTGGTATAGATGAGCTATAACCATAACTTTAGCAGTTATTTCTAAATGTTTATAAATGAAAACCAACATGACTGTTAGAGGATTTTTCTGGTAATAGTGACCTACCACTAAAGGTCCAGTGAGCGTGCAGAAATGTAATCAACTCTCAAAGACTCAATATCCATCACCCTTTACTCCCTCTACTCCTCTTCCCTCCACCCCTTTCTCTCTCTTCCCAGAGACTCTTCTTTCTTGTTTACTTACGTTCAGGAATATTGAGAAATAGTTATTGTCAGGAGCACGTTTTATTTTTTAATTCACCAACTCTTATACCAGGTTCAATAGAATATACATTTTCATAGACAGGCACTTATCATGTAATTTTTATCTCTCAGTTCTTATTAATTAGATTATTCTCTTTGACTACGTTTTCTTTCCCTTCAGGATATTAAACCTTCACACAACATAACCAGTATGAAAAAATGGCTAAATCTGTATTGAATATGGTAGTTCCTGAGCCTCTCGTTGCTCTGACTACTAGCTGGAGTGGCTAATACATATATGGAATTCGATATCAGCATACGACAAAATGCTGTGAGTGACTAAAATTCCCTTGGAATAATGCAGAGAAAGGAATTAAAAAACTTCAGGAAACAGAAATGCTGCTTGATGTAGTTTATCATCTGTGTTGTACAGCTTCTGAGACTGCAAGAGATCTAAGAAAAGAGGTTACTAATTTCTACTTTCAAATAAAACACACACACATATGTGTACATATTCATATATATTTACTATATTTGTTTTCTGTTTATGTGCATATTAATAACTTATACATAACATATATAAATATAGATAAAATATATAAGTAATATATCACAGTTTGGGTTATCCAGAATGCGAGGAGACATAGAGTTGGGGGTCCAAGATGTTTATTAGGATTAAATATCTTTAAAAGAAAGGAAATGGAACCAGGATTGTTCAGAGAAAAAAGCTTGAATAATGATACAGGACTGACCAATCCTCAACCAACCTACAGGGGATATCAAGAGAGAGTATTGCCAAGGAGAGTGTCCATGTCAGGTGGAAACATCCTCACCTTTTTAGTCCCACCTTGCCCAGGCTACCTAAGAAAGGGCATAATCTGGGAAGAGGTTCTCTGCAGCTAGAACAGACTTTGAAGGAGCTCACAGAGCCTGTTGCTAAAGAGTCGGTATGAAGAAAATTACTTCCTACGTCTTGTGCTTCCACAAAATATCATTCTGGAGTTAGTACTTACAAAATGGATGCAACATATGTATTCAAGGATATTATGACAAATAGGAATTTCCAAATCCTTCCCTTGATTAATGACTTCTCCCTTCAAATCTCTGACAAACAAACCAGGGCAAATTAGCTCTGTGTTACTAGGTGGAGCTCAAGTCTCCAATATAAAATCACAGTAAACTAAGCAGACCAAATTGAGATTTCCTTTCTTCCTAAACAATGCAGGCCTGAGGGATTAGATACAAAGTAGGCCTTTCCTCTGGCATACTTCTCAATGAATAACCAAACCTGAATCCAATGTTATTTTATTATCTATCCTGAGTAAATTTATAAATGAGAAGATTCAGCAGAAAAAGAAAACTAATCCCAGTGCTTAGTGCAGAGCTCATCAGAGATCTTTTTTTTTTTTTTTTTTTTTTTCCCTTAGTCTCATTCACTGGGATCGCAAACCAAAAAGAAAGCTGATGAAGTGCAACCATGCTCATAGACTTTTCCATCATTAACTCCTTGTAGAGCTCTAGCTCCTGAAGGTAAAGTTCTCAAGCTAGGGAACCAAATATACCTCTCAGACTTGCATGTTGGATCTATGAGTCCAAAGAGAAAAGAGTGAGAGAAGGAAAAAGAAGTTCTTTCCAGCAAAGAAAAAAGCCAGCTCCATATCATATTTCTCTAAGCTTTGATTCATCTTCCTAAACCATGATCATTAACTCATTGAAAAGCTCAAAACCCTATAATTATAGTGCCTTAAATTATTCTGACATTTGGCCAATTTAGATGTGCAGTTCTAATCTATAGTCATGAGGTAGGGCCAAAATAGGGCAAATGCTTCCCTGCTTGAAGATCTTAACAAGATTGTGTGCAATTAAAGAGAATATGACTTTCTAACAGACATTTTAATAAATTACTGTAGTCTACAATTTTTCTGAGCATTCCTACTCTTCTAAAAACCCTATGCTGTTATGTCATGGTTACTAAAACTTTAATCTCTAGATACATTTGCACTTCTCCGAACACTGTATTTCTACTTGTCAGCCACCTAGATATTCTAAATGAGTTATAAAGGTTAAAGATGGTTTTGTCTTTTTTTTTCTCCTTTAGGCTGAGAGAACAAGAAGTGAAATAGGTAGAATTATGACCCCTTCAGTTAATTTTTTTTCCCTTTTTAACAGTGGTCTCTGAAGATCTTCCAGTGCCTCTGACAAATTCTCAAAGAAGTGGGATTTCATGTCAAAATAGTAACTGCCAGGAGAACCTCTGAGAGCTGGAGTATGTCAGGTCCCGATGGTTTATAGCTGTTGGCTGTCAAGCAGATCTTCTTGGGCTTGTGCCCACAATACAATAAAAGGCTGTAGGTTCTAGACAAAAGCATAGTTTTGTAATATTACAAGCTGGAAGCAGTTTGAAATTCAAAAGATCAGTCCTAGTCCAAGATCATTCGCTTCCCAATGATTAATATAACCAACTAAGTTTTTATATTTTTAGAACAAAACTAATGTAAATGGGAAGGCATTTGGAAGCTGGAATAGTGCGGGCTTGTGTACATGTGTGTGGGAGTGTGTGGGGTGTGTGTGTGTATGTGTGTGTGTGTGTGTGCTCATGCCAGTGGTTGTTGAATGGGGAGAGACAGCAGTTATAGCATGTGGAGTATAAATTGATATCTTGGAAGATTTGAACCAATGAATATGGAAAGAGCCTCAGATTTGATGGTGGTTTCATGAATTAGAAACCAGAAATGACTCCTTTGCTGAAGACCAGGTCAGTGTAAACAGAAAGTGTCAGTGAGTGATATAAGAGACTAGATGCTCGAGGGCCCACTCCTGAGACAGACTCCATGATATGGGCTGTAATAAGTCGAGCCAATCATCATAAGCATTAAATGTTGCTAAAATGACGCTCAGAAGTCAAATGAAGTAAATTATTGTTGATATAATTTGGATGTAAACTCCACAGTCAGTATTAGAGGAACTGCTGTGGAGGAATACAAGAATGGGAGTCTAAGAAGTTGCACATAGGGTAGAAAAGGAAAATTTTTAAATGCAAGAAATACTGCCTCCCATACACAGCTTCAAAGCATTTACTGCTGCCTCAGACAACATCCTGAAGAAAACTTTGAACACCTTGTGACAATTAATGTTTGCTTATTCTTTCGTATATCAGCCTGTAAAAATATATTAGGCCACAAGGAAAGAAAATCAGAAATAAACCTCCGAGAAATGGAATAAGCTCTTTATTTTTCCTCATTATCTCTCCCTTTCACTCTCAGAATTTTATTGAAATTTGACTGTGGTAGCAAGGTGTTTTTATTTTATTCTTTTTCAGCATGGATATACACAATTTCACTGAACTTCCTCTAAGAGAAGATTGGGCACAGTCTTCAAAAAGACATCAAAGAAAATATGTAGGCTGTTGAGGGTCTGGTAAGACTTTGAAAATTTATAGATGTAGATGCAGATATGCAATTTTAAATTTAAAGTCTACATTGGCTAATCTCATTTCATACAGTCAAAAATTAGAGTTCCCTTCAGATAGATATGTGTTTCTGTCTTCCTTGGAACTCTTATTAAAGGCAACATAGCATAAATTGAAAATCAAAGGGTTATACACTGAAGACACTGGTTTACTGCCATTTCCTGGCTTAGTGACGTTGTATAAATCATTTAAATTTTCTGTTTCTTTTTCAGTAAGTTGAGTATCAAAATACTTATGAGATTTAAATAAAGTAGTGTGAAGGTAATTATAATGAGTAATACAGCATTATATTATAATGAATAAGACAGTATTTTCTATAGCATAAATTACTTAACACTACTCAACAAAATGAGAACTTACAAGTAATATACATTAAACAAACATTAATATAAACAATAACTAAAGAATGTATAACATATTTTTAAAAATTATATAAATAAAAAATATATAAAATTTCTACATCAAATTCATTTATCAGAGATGTTAATTATTAGCAGCAGAAAGTGCCTCTGATTGCTTTAAGCAGACAATTATTTTTTTAAATGAATACTGATTGGCTGTCAGAATCACTGAAAGGTTCTCTAACCAGCATCAGAGGCTATAGGACCAGAAGTCAAACCCAAACACAGGGTATGAACCAGTGCAGTGGGAACACCACTGGAGAGCACAGTAATGCTTTAACCAGCCAGGTATCACCACCAACAACTTTGACTGCCCTGCTGCCCCAGAAATTTAATTTTTCTATAACTAAAGAATCAGAAATGATTTTCCTTGGTCTCTGTTCTGTTTTCATTAGTTCCAAATTCAATCTCTGGGTTTGATCTATGTGGTTGGGGTAGCCTAGCTGCCTAAGTCCCAGCTGCAAGAGAGGCTGAAAAAGTGAGTATCTGTTATATATAGCATCTAAAACAGGTGATGGGCTCTGTCATCTGGCAAGTCGTGAGAAATACCTTGAGTGTAGGAGAGGGCTTCAATCATGACATGCAAAATAAAAAGACAGGAAAAATTTATAAGGGACAGTATCTGCCCTAGTTGATATTCCTTTTTTTAAAAAAAGATCTGATTCTCATTTGTGTGTTCTCATTAAAATTTGTGATAGGCCGGGCGCGGTGGCTCAAGCCTGTAATCCCAGCACTTTGGGAGGCCAAGACGGGCGGATCACGAGGTCAGGAGATCGAGACCATCCTGGCTAACACTGTGAAACCCCATCTCTACTAAAAAATACAAAAAACTAGCCGGGCGAGGTGGCGGGGGCCTGTAGTCCCAGCTACTCGGGAGGCGGAGGCAGGAGAATGGCGTAAACCCGGGAGGCGGAGCTTGCAGTGAGCTGAGATCCGGCCACTGCACTCCAGCCCGGGCGACAGAGCGAGACTCTGTCTCAAAAAAAAAAAAAAAAAAAAAAAAAATTTGTGATAATAGTCTATACTAACACATCATCTTTTTGTTTAAGTACCTAATTAGTAGTTACAGAATGTTTCTAGTCCCACACAGTTTCTTAAAATTTATTTTATGTGTACTTTTTTATCTATTAACAGCTGTAGAGTCTGGCTAAATTCAATTAACTCTGTCAAATAATGGTTGCACAATTTGCATTTCAACCTAGGAATGACAGTGTTTTGTAGCCTCACTGACTTTGTTTCAGTGTTTCCCTTGAATGTTTTCAAAATATACATCCCTAGGACCGCTCATAAATTCTGATATATTAAAACCCTAAGATGATTCTGATACAGCTAGGCATACCCAGTAATTTGAGAAACACTACTTAATATTGAGTGCCCACTATTCTGAGTTCTGTATAAATTTCTGCAATTGTGGAGGAATATTTCTTTGTTGGCATCGAAGCTGCAAATATATTCTACCTTAAGAAAAGAAACATAAAATCTGTTGGTTTCTGTGTAATATCACCAAGTTCCTCCTACTCCAACATACAATGCAGGAGTTTGTTACTTGCATAAGTGATTCTGTCCAGACTCCTAACAACATATTTTTAGTCAAAAACCATATATTGAATT
This sequence comes from Rhinopithecus roxellana, assembly GCF_007565055.1. Lineage (NCBI taxonomy): Eukaryota > Metazoa > Chordata > Mammalia > Primates > Cercopithecidae > Rhinopithecus > Rhinopithecus roxellana. The sequence continues at coordinate 23,880,560 of NC_044549.1, read as the reverse complement.
TGCATGTTATATTGTAGAAGATATAATTTTTAATAAAAACAGATTTACCATTTTATATGTCATGTCATTAATATGGTTTAAAATTGTACTTTAGTTATATACCAATGAAATGTAGTATATATTTTTTCATCCCACCCTCTCTTAAGACAGTGCATGAAAAAACTCAAAATAATATGAAGGTGATGACATTCCAAAGGTCCCCAAAAACATTTTCTTTCTGAATATTGATATATATATTTCTATATTTTGATAGCTATTTTTATTGCCTCTCTCAGAAAATCATGAAATTGAAATAATAATCTACTAATAAGAAAGAACAGTAAGAATCCAGTGATATATCCCTTTTTTCTATTTAGTGAAGTTCTCTATCTATGTTGTCTATTGTTTTCAAAATATTTCTTCAGCATACTCTCTAAAAAAGATAATTTCCAAAGGTGGTTCAGAGTTTAAACTGTGAATTCTTATCTTACACCTCTCTGAGTCTCTCAAGTCACTGACAGTGTTCAGAAATGAAAATTTTATCTGGAGTGTCTGACGCTCCTACTGTAGTGACCAAAGTTAATACAAAATGTTAGTGGGTACAGAGAAGTTTGAGAGGGCTGCTTCTCAGATGTTAACACTTACAACATAGAAACTAGACATCCGTAATCCCAGCACTTTGGGGATCTGAGGCAGGGAGATCACCTGAGATCAGGAGTTCAAGACCAGCCTGTCCAACATGGTGAAACCCCATCTCTACTAAAAATACAAAAGTTAGCTGGATATGGTGGCAGACACTTGTCATCCCAGCTTCTTGGGAGGCTGAGGCAGGATAATCGCTTGAACCTAGGAGTCAGGGGTTGCAGTGAGCTGAGATCGCACCACTGCACTCCCGCCTGGGTGACAAAGTGAGACTCTGTCTCAAAAAACAACAAAAAAGAAAATAGACTCTAGGTACAAATATCTGTTGAACTGATAGAAATGTTTAGAGTTATTATGTAAAATGTATTAATTTACTTCTTAACATCTTAAGACTTCAACTATATGTGCACTTGTTGTGGCTTAGTGCACCCCTAAGTACTTCATACTTTTCATCATGAGAAAAGAAAAAAACAAATGGGCAAATAAATGATCAGGAGAATAATAAACATTTCTTACAATTTGAAATCTTATAGAAATTACCCTATACCACTTTATTTCTCAAATATCTACAATACATTATTTAACAAAAATAAAACTGTCTTAGTCTCTTTAACAGTTTCAAACTTTTAGCAGAGCTGCTGTGTTCTTAAAGTAAAAACAAACAAGCAAAAATGTTTAATCAATTTGACTTGTTCTGCAGCTCCTTTCTTGCTATAAGATAAATATTTTATGCTTTGAAACAGTACTGTATTTCAAACATATGGACAGTCTTTCCTTTGGTACCACAACAGAATACATAGCTTTGTCCACAGCACCAACAGAACAGAAAACAATATAAATAGGGGGCATTACAATTCTAATGATGAAGACAGTGTCTTTATTAGGAGAAGGAAAAATAAACTATTTGTAAAGGCAGAGATACAGATTCATGATCAGGTTTGAATTTGATAGTGCTAAAAAGTTAAAATCCAGCTATCTGGATTGCATTGTATCTCATTCTGTCATTTCTTTCTCCAGTTAAACCCAGATTCAGAGGGCACACAGCTGGAAAGAAAATAAAGATTAGTGGCTGTGGAGTTAATGCTCAACAGATGCAGAGGTTACCCAGTTACTCCACTGATCTTCCAAAGAAAGCATGCAAAGAATTTGAAACAATTCAAGCAAACAAGTACTCAGGCTGAGTCTATCTAGCACCAAGTAGAGAGACGGCATTTGTATGAGTCATTGACAGAGTGAAAATGATTAAACCAAGTAGTTCCAACTCCATAGATTTCCCGTTTTTGTGGTGTTCTCTCATATTCTATGCATATTTATGCTTTATCTTTTTGTTCACTATATTTTCTTTCAGCAAGTTTTAGCTAGGCTTGGCTATATATATCTGAATTCTTACATTGAGTAGATTTTAAAAATATCTCATTGCCTTTCCTTATTTTAGTCATAATTGGTTGACATGTTTGCTGAATAAAGAGTTTACTGATTTTTGTTTCTTTTTTACCCTAGTGTTGAAAACAGCTTTCAGCAAAAGAGTTGAAAACTCTTTCAGCACTTGCAAGTTTAATATTTATTGCTTGCCATACTATTGCCCAACAACACACTTTATTTTGGTTTTCTTTTGGTTTTGCTTTTTATATCTGTGATCTGATGATCAAAATATTTTTAAAATAAAATTACTTATACAGGCTAGATGACATAACACACAATTTTAAAACCCACAGCTATTACCAGTATCTACCCTGTGAGTACACTGCCATGATATTTAATTTTAAATGCCATCTTTTGTTGATATATAATATTTGTACATATGTAGGGGGTACATGTGAAATATCTGTATATAATGTGAAATGATCAGGATAATTGAGATATTTATCACCTCAAGCATTTAACTTTTCTTTGTGTTGGGAACATTACAATTATCTTCTAGATATTTGTCATTATATGAAAATTTATTGAATGATACATTCATATTTTTATTTTATACAATAAAATAATAATACCTAGAAGAAATTATTTTTTCTTCTATCTAGGTGTATTTTTCTACTACTTAACCAAATTCTCTCAAATAACATTTTAAGATTGGTAAAACAATTTACTTTGGAGAATCAGAGATTTCTAAATATACTTGCATAGGTGATTAAATGAAAAAAGGACAAAGACAGAAAGAGAGAGAGTGTGTATATGAGGTAAGAAAGAGAGAAAAGGAAAAAAGAAATAAATCACTTTTGGCTAGGATTATCTCTTCCTTGTGACAACTGAAAATAAAGAAAAATTGGAAAAATTATAGCCACAACTGCCACATCTGGTGTAAAGAAAACAATTATAGTTCTTCTCTGCAGTTCATTTTAGATTTGCCTCAACCTGGGCTAGTACTTCTGATAGTCTAAGCAACTTACAAACTTACATGATGAGGCAACAAGAACTGTTTTCTCTGAGGGACCTGATTCCTGGTCACTATGACTTTCTCAGGTCATGAATGCTGTACTTGTTCATTCTCTATAACATTTTTGGAGAAGCATAGGAGATACCCCTATGGGTTGCCTTGTGCTTAAATTATTCTTCCTGATTCCCATTGTATAATAGCAGTTTTTTTTTTTTTTTTTTTTTGGAGATGGAGTCTTGCTCTGTCGCCCAGGCTGGAGTGCAGTGGCCAGATGATTTTGGCTCACTGCAAGCTTCGCCTCCCAGGTTCACGCCATTCTCCTGCCTCAGCCTCCTGAGTAGCTGGGACTACAGGCGCCCGCCACCACGTGCAGCTAATTTTTTGTATTTTTAGCAGAGACGGAGTTTCACCGTGTAAGCCAGGATGGTCTCAATCTCCTGACCTCGTGATCCGCCTGCCTCGGCCTCCCAAAGTGCTGGGATTACAGGCATGAACTACTGTGCCCAGCCAGCAGTTCTATTCTTGATGTTCACAGTCAGCTAAACTTGCTAGGATATCATCTCCAAGATGACACCTCAGTTGCACATCCCAGACACTGTTACATTACTATGAGGCTGGTAGTTTCTGAATGATGCAATATGTGATAGAAATAATGGAGCTCAAGGTTGCATACCCGTTGCTGCATCTCATTTGCTCTAGAGTCTCATTTGCTCTAGAGCCCATGGTCTATTGATGTTATTTAGGACCCCAAGTGAATGGTCCAAATGCCACCTTAAATAGTGGTATTTATTTAAGCACTATGGTAAAGAAAAGTAAATGTATTCTAAATATGTATTAATTCTTATCACTCCTTTCCAGAGTGGACGATATCCAATGCAGTCAACTTATCATCAAATGACTGGTTAGCATACTTGAGGGTGATTCGTTAAACTATGGTGATTCTTTATTAAGGATTAATATTTTATTTTCTTTCTTTATAAGTTGGCTGGCTGAACCTTTGGTAGAAGTTGTTCTTAGATCAACATTGGTGAATAAGAGCCTTAGAGTAAGGCTGATGTATATCTTCCTGTCTTCCACAATGGTTACTTTCTTCATTCATCAATTTTGCCAGCACTAGAATGGCTGATAACAGGGGATTGATTTGAGTCAACCTGAGGAATAATTCTCTCTACTAAGTGATTTAATGCATTTTCACGAATAGATCAGTTTGGGTAGATACAAAGACCTTCACATTTTGTGCCTATTCCCATGTGCCTATCTACATGGCCACTTGTCTAGACGCTCTTTTATCTTTTTCCTTCCTAGCCCTGAAACTACACATTCCAGTTACACACTGTTGACAGTGTTTGTCTCACTCCATACAAAGTAGATAACAAAGTGTATCAGCTACTGCTCTGAACATTAACAACTTCCTGTCATGACAGTCATTTACCGCTATCTCTAAGTGTGACTGTCATACAGAAGCACCCCATTTTGGTTTATGTATATTGACTCTCCCTTCCCATTTTTGCGCTCAGGATGGCTGATATGCTTTGGCTGTGTGTTCCCACCCAAATCTCATCTTGTAGCTCCCATAATTCCCACATGTTAGGAGAGGGACCCAATGGGAGATGATTGAATAATGGGGTCAGGTCTTTCCCATGCTGTTCTCATGATGGTGAATGGGTTTCATGAGATTTGGTGGTTACATAAAAATAAGAGTTTCCTTGCACTAGCTCCCTTCTCTTGCCTGCTGCCATGTGAGATGTGCCTTTCACCTTCTGCCATGATTGTGAGGCTGCCCCAGCCATGTGGAATTGTGAGTCCAATAAACTTCTTTCTTTTGTTTATTGCCCAGTTTCAGGTATGTCTTTATCAGCAGAATGAAAACCAACAAACACAATGGTTGTTTGCCTTATCTATCATATGGTCACATTGATGCAACTCAGATGCCACATGGCTGTGACTTCAGATAAATACACCAGTTTAACACTAGTGGATGACATGGGGGTGGGAGCAGACTCTGAGCCACATGATCATGGAGTTTAATTGTGAAACCCACCCAATTTTATTTGTATCCAATCAATCTTCTAATAATTTTCTTTAGAAAGGCCTGGTTTTGATTTTATGGGTCTGATAGAACCTGGTTTATGATGAGAAATTCTGACCATGTGGTAATTTGATATTCCATGGTCAGGACCCACTAGCACATAAGGAGTGGTTTCTTCAAATGGTATGCAATTTTTTTGTACCAACTTCATGTCCTGGTTCAAGAGCCTTACATATCTACATTACACTACTATTGATGTTTGCCATCTTTTCCACCACTACTAATCTAATAAAATAGGGTCTACTCGGCCATGTGGCCAAAAGGGCAATGTTTTTACTGTAGACCTGGACAGCTACTAAGCAATTTTCTGCTGCCCTACAAACTTGGCTTCCTCACCCATCACTCGGTAAATGGGTAGAACCGTATTAGCCAAGTGAGGAAAATGCCTTCAGAAATCTACCTGAATTAAAAGGTGTTGTATTGGAAAGTGTAAGATACAATAATTTGTCTTTTATGTCAAAGAATATGTCACAGCATGTCCCAGTCCATTAGACCTTAAAAACTTAATATATGTGCAAAACTCTTAAATCTTCTGAGGGTTTATCTCTCACCTTATAGAGCACTTAGATCTTACCAAAACCTCCGACATACTTAACATTTCTTGCTCACCTTTTCATTAAGATGATGTTATCAATTAATTGATTCATTATAATGTACAGAGGAACAGTTCCCTTTAGATTATATTATTACCTAAAACAAAACAAACAAAAAAATTAACATAGAATATGGACAAGAGTGTAAATACATATTGTTGTCTATCTCAAGTTTATACCAAATGTTGCTATCTCTTAAAAGGTATTTAATTATGAAATAAGGATATATTTAAGATGTACACATGATGATTTGTACATGTTTGCCACAATCAAATTAATTAACATATCCATTACCATGCCTGATGTACATTGGAACCCCAGCACTAAGTGACAATATACAATATTTGTCTTTTGGTATCTGTCTTATTTCACTTAAAAATACATTCATAAGGGTCATCCACGTTGTGGAAAAAGGAATAATTTTCTTCTTTAATGGCTAAATAATATTCCATTGTACATGTCTATAATATTTTCTTTATTTATCCTTGGATAGATATAAGTTGTATTTATTCATAGCTTAGATACTGTGAATAATGTTGCAATGCATGTGGGAGTGCAGGTATATCTGCTACGTACTGATTTCATTTCTTTTGCATATCTACCCAGAAATTACATTTGGATTCAATATGTTTCACTTTTAATTTTTTGAAAAGCTTTTATACTGCTTCTTCATAATGGCTGTAGCAATCTACATTCCCATCAACTGTGTGCAAGGGTTTTCTTTTCTTCACACACTTGCCAACACTTGTTATCTTGTGTCCTTTTGATCATAGCCATCCCAACAGTTATGATATAATAATCCATTGTTGTGTTGATTTGAATTTCTTTGATTATTAGTGATGATACCACTTTTGAAATTACCCTTTGGCCATTTAAATGTCTTCTTTGGGAAAATGTCCATTTAGGCTATTTGTTTTTGTTTTGTTTTTTGTTTTTTTGAGACGGGAATCTCACTATATTGTGTAGGCTGGAGAATTAGAACTCATCTGTTGTTCAAATTTTACCAAAGTAAGGCCTAGAAGCAAAGAAGACTACTTTCAGGAAGATTGACTGACTACAACTGACAGCTTCTATCTCTTCTACTATGTATTTTTATCTGTAAGATTAATGTGCTATTTAGACAATGTCTTTTTTTTATGAGAATCATTTGCAATATTTTGTTTTTTTCTTTAGTTATTTTGGAAAAATTATGAGACAGAGAATTAACAATATTTTATCATATTCTTTATTTTCTGGCTTATAGCACAGTATCTCAGACATAGAAATTCATTAATACATACTTGTTGAATAGATGAAAATATGATTACAACTAAACACTCATGCACAGATAATAAAGAAATAGGCAAAATAAACAGCAAAGTGTTTCTTCACATTATAGAACCAGAGAGTACTGCCTTAGCCTCCTCCTTACAACAGCAGAGGATACTACTCCCAGCAAGACGGGCAGCACTCTAAAGAAGAAACAGTATTTAGTTGTAAAACAATATGCTAGAAGAGTTATAAATTCTTTAAAACCAGCTTTCATCTTTGTTCTCGAATAGATCTGTAACAGTACATGGCACTGCTATGTCAGAGATAGGAGAGTTGAAACAAGAAAATTAAACAAATAAAGACTACAGAAGAAAATGACAGAACTTGAAACAAATATATATTTGATAACCATTTTAGCAAAACTGAGCAGACATACACAAAAAAAAACAAAACTAAACTGAACTAAAACTCATAGTACAAGGATAAGAATATAAACTGCTGCTTACATATGTTGAAAGTTGTCCATTCAAAGCATTGTTTGGAAGTGTACATTTTTATTTCCCCTTCTACTAGCTGACAAGAGAATATAACTTGTTAAGGTCTGAACAATAATATTTGAAAATTATCTGTTTACTGACCACATAAAATAAATACCTTATGAAATCTCCATGAAGTAAAGATTAAAAATAATGTTTTCTAACATTGACCCTAAAAATTCTACAAATTCTTTTACATTATTCTCACAGTTCATTTTCAGGCTGCTGTAACAGAATATCACAGTCTGAGTAATTTATAATTAACAGAATTGTATTGGCTGACTACTCTGGTGGCTGCGAAGTTCAAAATCAAGAAACTGGCATCTGGCAAAGGCCTTCTTGCTGTGTCATCTATGATGGAAGGCCAAAGAGATGGCAAGAGAGAAAATCAAAAGGAAGCTGAACTCATCATTTTATAAAGGAAACTGCTGCCATGATAACAAACCTACTCCCTTAATAATGGCATTTAGAGGAGCAGAACAGTGGCCCCATGAACCAAACGCTTCCCATTATATCCCACTTCCCAATACTGCCACATTAGGGATCAAGTTTCCAACACATGAAATTTGAGGGACACATTCAAATCATAGTACTTCACTGCTGGCCCCCCAAATCATGTTCTTCTCAAATGCAACATACATTAGTTCCATCTCAATCGTTTGAAAGTCTTAACTTGTTCTGGCACCAACTCAAAAGTTTAGAGTCTCATCTAAACCACATATGTGTGAGAATCCAGCACAATTCACACTGAAGCAAATCCCCATTCAGTAATGAATCTATAAACTCGAACAAGTTATCTACTTCCAAAATACAATGGTGAGGCAGGCATATTATAGACATTTCTATTCCAAAAGGGAAAAATAGGTAAAAAGAAAGCAGTAACTGGTCCCAAATAATCCAAAATTACAAATCCAAAATGTTGTTCCATATGGTAAACAACATTAAAATGTTCATGCTCCAGAATCCACTTTGACTTCATGTAACAGCTGCTGGAAACACGGGAGCTCAGGCCTCAGGCAGCTTCACTCCCATGGCCTTGCTGGGTTCAGCCCATGAATCATCGGTTAGATTCTCATATCTGAATTTTTTCCAAGCTGGTGTTTCATGCTGGTGGCTCTACAATTCTGTATTCTAGGTTCCTTGACTGTGGCTGCACTAGGCATTGCCCCAGTGGAGATTCTCTGTGGTGGCTCCAACCCCACATTTCCTCTGGGTATTATCCCTGTGGAGACACCCTGTGGTGGCCCTATCCCTGTGATACCACATAGCCCTCCATATTGTTCACGGCATCCTTTGAAATTTACGTAGAGGTCACCAAGATCCCAGGCCCACCCATTCTGCACATCTGTTAAGTTTGCATCACATGGATCTGCCAAGGCTTACTACTATTGCCCTCTGGAGTGGTGACCACAGCCACACACAGTCCTGCTTAAGCTGGTGTAGCCAAAGAGTGATGCACCAGAATAAAATGAGCAAAGTCCTGAGGTGGTCCTAGGCAACAAGCCTATGGACAGCAGACTGGGCCCATCTTCAAAATCTTTCTGCCCTTTAGACTTCTGGGGTTATGCTGAAAGACATTCTTCCATTGTCTTGATGAATAGAACCTGGCTTCTTTCTACCAATACTATTAATAATTTTATTGTCAAAGTGTCATTTAGCCACACCCGGGCACAATTTTTAAATTATTTATGTGTTCAGGCTGTGAATTTTCCAAAGTTTTGGGTTTAATTTTCCCTTTAATTATAAATTTATTTTTAAATTACTTGTCTATTCCCTCAATTTACTGTATGGTATTAAATAAAACCATATAGCTCCTTCAATATTTTGCTTAGATGTTGCTTCTGTCAGATATCTCAGTTCATTGCTCTTAAATTTCACCTTCCATAAAATTCTCAGGCATGGACATGATTCTGTCAATTTTTTTTGCCACTTGTTGACAAGGATGGCCTTTACGCCAGTTTGTAAGACCTTGTTCCACAGTTTCATCTAAGACCTTATTACAATTGCTTTTACTGTCCATATTTCTACTAGCATTCTAACAACCACTTTAATACTAGCTCTAAAAACTTTCAAACTCTCACTTCAGTCTTTCTGCTCTTCTGAGCCATCACCAGAATTTTCCTTGATGCTCCATGTATGGCAATTGAGGTTTTTCCTAGCCTGCTCTTCCAATTTCTTCCAGGTACTACCTATTATCTCATTTCAAAGCAACTTCCATATTTTCAGGTATTTGTTATAACAACAGTCCCACTTCTTCATGCCATATTTTTGTATTAGTATTTTTTGTGCTGCTGTAACAAAATACCACAGAGTAATTTATAATAAACAGCCACTTATTGTCTTACAGTTTTGAAGGCTGGGAAATCTAATATCAAGTGGCTACCATCTGATGAGGACTTTCTTGATATGGCGTTCCATGGTAGAAAGGCAAAGAGAAGGTAAGAAAGAGACAAAAATAGTGCAGGCTTGTCCTTTTCTCAGGAACCCCTGTTAAAAAAAAAAAAAAAGCTACTCTCATTTTATCAGCATTAGTTAATTCACTAGAATGGTGCCCCCATCCCCCATGACCCTGACACCACCCATTGGGCCCTGCTTTCCAACACTACTGGATTGAGTATCAAATTTCTGACACACAAACTTTGGGAGACACGTTTAAACTGTAGCAGTTATGTCTCAGTCTTTTTTGTGCTACTATAACAAAATACCAGAGACTGGGTAAATTACTGTACAATAAACATAAATTTATTGACTCACAGTCCTAGAGACTAGGAAACCTACTATCAAGGGACTGGCAGATTCAGTGTCTTACGACAGTCCAAAATCTGCTTCCAAAATTGTGCTTTGAATGCTGTATTCTCACGTGGTGGGAGGCGGAGGGGCAAAGAGAGAGACCACACTTCCAAAGTCTTTTTATAATAGTGTTCATCCATTCACGAGCATGGGTCACTCATGGCCTAATCACCTCTCAAAGGCAACACTTCTTAATACTATTACAATGGCAACTCATTTTCAACATGAGTTTTGGAAATGACAAACTTTCAAACCATAGTGGATTATTTGATATATGTATTTTATTTTTTCTCCTTTTTCCCATAAGTATCTAAATAGGCATATAATTTGGATAATCTATTTTGTTGTTGTTATTGCTGTTCAACTGTAATAAATATGTAATTTTTGAGTTAACACCTAAAGAAATATTTATTTTTGTTATGTTTTTCTGATATTACTCTATAAAAATGATATTTAATTTAATACCTTATTTGTAATACTTAAATATGATAAGGCAGAGAAAATACAGGAGTTACATTTTGTTTTTAAAAAAGTTTAGGAATAAATGTTTAAACTGTTTAGGTCCAGCTGAATGCAGTAATCTCGATACCTCTTCAAGGTAAATTTAGTCTAGAATCACCAATTTACTGGATATGATTGTACCAACATTTGGAAGTTCCATTTTTCAAAAGTAATCTTAATGATTCAGCAACTACTTTTATGTCCATGCTTTCCATTTAGCAGCTGGCAGAAGTGGATAAAATGTCTTTATATATTACAATGTAGTTCTAAAAAAGAATTAAAAGCTCTTCAATTGTTTAAATCAACAGAAGCAGTTCCATATGGTAAAGTAAAATTTTTCTTTCTTTCTTGTTTTGTTTTGTTTCTGCCAAAGAAGGTGGAATATGGGGAAGGGGAGGGAAACTCAGACAAAGAGAAGATGATGGAGGGTTGAAAGAACAAAAAATGTGTGGTTAAGAGTTAATATTTTATCTTTTGCCCCCACGGTGAAAGAGCTTATGGCTACTATATAAATGCCTCTCTTCTGTTCTCAATGCTTATGAAGTTCATTTACAATTAACCAAGATTTATAAGAATACAACTTTCTATAAAATTACCCTAGAGATACAAGCTATCATTAAGTATTTTCAAGTGTAAAAATTTAAAAAAAAAAAGCGTTAGTAAAAATCTGAAAATTCTGGGAAGATAGTGAACAAGTAAGCACCAGAAATATATTTTCTCCACCTAGAAAAATATTGTACCTGCAGAATCTGTCTGATGTAAACTATTTTGGAACTCTGGAGTTCAACGAAGACTTGAAAATTCCAGCACTACTCTTGGAAAGTAAATTATGGTCAATGTCAGCTCTTAGCACAGTAGTAGCTACCCACTCCCCACCCCTCAGTTCCATGGCCAGTATCTGTGAGCATATTTCTGAAGTAGCCTGCACACAATATGTGGGAACCAGTGGGAAGGTTGGAAGCAAAAGTAATTCTGTTCTTAAAATATTGGAGTGCTTTCATTGCTGATAGTAGCTTACAAACACAGAGGTGCAGAAAAAGAGGCATTGACCATAAACCATTGCTGTTTTATCCCCACTTTGTTGCAAGCTCTTTTTCCTCTGTCTGACCACCTTTTCTCCCATTTTATGTTTCACTTATTTCCTCTTTGGAGCCAGACACAGAAAACAAGAGCATTCAAAAGCAATGCCATGTTAAAAGGGAAATTAGAAAGTCATCACATATTCCCAGGGGAAAGTGTGAGCTCCAAAAACCTGAGAAGACCTAAATCTACATCTGAAGTGTTATTGGAACAAATACAACTTAAAAAAATCAAGAAACAAAAACAAAAGAAAAAAAAAAAAGGGCCAGCAAACACTAGGAAAGAGAGAGAATCTGATTTTCACAATTAATAGATCGAAATATTTATTTTTCAACAGAAATAGGAAAAAAAAAAAGTATGACCCATGTCCTTGGTCTCCAAAAATAAAAAGAAAGTATTGTCTAATGGAAGGATAAACATAACCAGCAGAAAGTATCCCTGAAAAAAGCAAATGGTGATTCTACTAGACAAAGACTTTAAAACAACTGTCTTTAAGATGATCAGTGAACTAAAGGTGAATGCGAAGAAAGTCAGAAAATTATATATAAAATGAATGAAAATATGAATAAAGACATATAAAACCTGTAAGGAAGACAAATAGATATTCTGAAGCTAAAAAGTATAATAACTAAAATAAAAAAAAAATACTAGGGAGAATCAAGGGCAGATTTAATTATGCAGAAGAAAGATTTAGTAAACTTGAAGAGAAGACAATGTGAATCATCAAGTCTCAAAAGCAGAAAAAGAAAAGACTGAAGAAAAGTGAACGTAGACTAAAGAACTTGTGGAATATCATCAAGCAGACGAACACATGCATTGCAAGAGTCCCAGAGTTCAAAGAGAGAGAGAGAAAAATGGGACAGAGAAGTATTTGAAGGAATGATGGCCCAAGTTTGATGAAAGACATAAATATAAACATCCAAGAAGCACAAGAAATTCTAAGTAGGAAGAATTCAGAGAACCACAAACATAGTGTAATCAAACTGTTGGAAGTCAAAAACAAAGAGAGAATCTTGAATTCAGGAAAAGATACCTCACTTATTACATACTATAAATCCTTAATGAGATTACCAGCAGTTTTCAGAAAATTCAGAGATCAAAGGAAAGGGGCTAATCTATTCAAAGTTCTACAAGAAAAAAAAAAAAAAAAGATTTCTCAAGAATTCTTTATCTGGAAAACTGTTCTTCAAACCTGAGAGAGACATTAAGACATTATCAGATAAACAAATGATGAGGAAGCTTACTACCATTGCAAGTGCCTTGCAAGGAATGCTACAAGGAGTCCTGCATGTTAAAATGAAAGAAAACCAGATAGCAACTTGAAGACATATACAGAGATAACGATCTTAGTAAAGGTAAATAAAGGGTCAGTTATACAAGCTAATATTATTGTAACAATAACAGGTAAGTCCAATTTTTTTGTTTTCTCCATGATTTAAAAGACGAATACATTTCAAAACATAATTACTAGACTAAAAGTATTAATAGACTAATGCATTAAAAATTTATGTTTACATTTTGGACCCACAATATATAAATATGTAATTTTGTGATATCAGTAACTGAAAGGGATGGAAACAGAGCTGATACAGAGTAGAATTATTGTATATTATCACATTTAATTTGACATAAATTTATATTTGAGTGTCATAATTTCAAAATGTTAAATGTGATCCCCATAGTAACAACAATAATATAGCTAAGTAATATACACAAAATAAAATTATAAAATAATTCAAAAGTTTTCATTTTAACAAAAAAAAATCTAACAAAATAAAATAGTAACACAGGAAATGAGAGACAAAAACCTGCAAAACACATAGAAAAAAATAGCAAGATAACAGAACTCCCTCTTACTCATAATTACTTTAACTGTAAATTGATTAAATTATCCAATAAAAATATATAGATTGGCAGAATGGATTTTAAAAATAATAGTAACTATATATTGTCTACTAGAGACTTACTTTAGATTCAAAGACACAAAATAGATTGAAAGTAAAAGATGGGAAAAACACTATGTGAATAGTAATCGAAGAGAGTAGGAGTGGCTATACTAACATCAGATAAATTACACTTAACCAATAAAAGCTTATAAGGGACAAAGGTATGACATTAATTATTAATAAAAGGTTCGACACAGCAAGAAGGTATAACAGTCACAAACATTTATGCCTAATAACATATCATCAAAATGCATAAATCAAATCTGACAGAATTGAAGAGAGAAATAGACAGTTCTACAATAACTGCAGGAGACTTCAGCACTCCACTCTCAATAGTGGTTAGAGCAACCAGACAGAAAATAGGTGAGAAAATAGAGGACCTGAGCAACACAATACACCAACTCTTTCCAACAGGCATATACGAACACTGTACTCACCAACAACAGCATACACATATTTCTTATGAGCACATAAGAAAATGTGCTCATAAGAAAAATATGGAACATTTTTCAGGGACAGATAATATCTTGGGCCGCAAATTGAGTTTCAATAGATTTAGAAAATTAGAATACCACGCAAAGTATCTTCTCTTACCGCAATGAGATAAAGTTAGAAATCATTAAGAGAAGGAAACCTTGACTGGGCGCGGTGGCTCAAGCCTGTAATCCCAGCACTTTGGGAGGCCGAGACGGGAGGATCACGAGGTCAGGAGATCGAGACCATCCTGGCTAACACGGTGAAACCCCGTCTCTACTAAAAAATACAAAAAACTAGCCGGGCGAGGTGGCGGGCGCCTGTAGTCCCAGCTACTCGGGAGGCTGAGGTAGGAGAATGGCATGAACCCGGGAGGCGGAGCTTGCAGTGAGCCAAGATCGCACCACTGCACTCCAGCCGGGGCAACAGAGCGAGACTCCGTCTCAAAAACAAAAACAAAACAAAACAAGAGAAGGAAACCTTAAAAATTTACAAATTTGTGGAAAATAAAAAACACATTTATAAACAATCAATATACCAAAGAAGAGACCACAAGTGAAATTAGAAAACAGAGATTAGCAGTGCTTAGAACATTTATAACTATAAATGCTTACTTATATTAAGTAAAAAACAATAAACATTTTAAACCAACAATCAACCTCTAAAACTTAAGAAACTATAAAAGAAATAGACAAACTAAATCCAAACTAGTAGATGAAACGAAATAATAAGGATTACAGCAGAGATAAAATAGAGACTAGACAAATGCTTAGTCTATTTTTCAACAGAGTACCACAAACTGGGTAACTTATAAAGAAAATAACCTGGCATGGTGACTCACACCTGTAATCCCAGCACTTTGGGAAGCTGACCCGGGCAGATCATCTGAGGTCAGGAGTTTGAAACCAGTCCGGCCAACATGGTGAAACCCTGTCTGTACTAAAACTGCAAAAATTGGCAGAGTGTAGTGACCCATGTCTGTAATTCCAGCTACTCAGGAGGTTGAGGCAGGAGAATCGCTTGAACCCATGAGGCGGAGGTTGCAGTGAGCTGAGATCATGCCACTGCACTTCAGCCTGGGCAACAGAGTGAGACTCTGTCTCAAAAAAAAAAAAAAAAAAAAAAAAAAACAGAAAGAAAGAAAAGAATTAATTTTTTGATAGTTTTAAAGACTGGAAAGTCCAAGTGAGGAAATTCTTGCTGCATCAAAACATGGCAGAAGCCAGCATATGAAAAGAGAGAAAGAGAAAGTGTATCTGCTCATGTCTCTTTAACTCTCCTTATAAAGCCACAGACCCATTTATGAGGACCTACCCTAATGACCTTATCCAATCCTAATTACCTCCTAAAGTCACCAACTTTAATCAACACATGAATTTGGGGATAAGTTTCCAAATCATAAAATTTTGGGGACACATTAAAACAGTAACAAGAATACAAGCATACCTTGTAGAATATCTTGGGTTCGGTTTCAGACCACTGCAATAAAGTGAATATCACAATAAAGCACTATCACGCAATTTTTCTGGCTTTCCCAGTGCATGCAAAATGTATGTGTACACTACACTGCAGTCTATTAAGTGTGTGATAGCGTTATATCTAAAAATACAATGTGTATACTTTAACTAAAATATTTTATTGCTAAAACCTGCTAGCAATTATCTGAGCATTTAATGAGTCATAATCTTTTTGCTGGTAGATATTTTTGCCTTCATATTGATGGCTCCTGACTCATCAAGGTGGTGGTTGCTGCAGGTTTGGGTGCCTGGGGCAATTTCTTAATATAAGATAACAATGACATTTGCTGCATCCATTGACTTTTTAATATTAAATTTCTCTGTAGCATGTGATGCTGTTTGATAGCATTTTCCTAACACTTGAAACTTCTTTCAAAGTTGTAGTTAGTCATCTCAAACCCTGCTACTACTTTGTCAACTAAGTTTATGTAATATTCTAAATTATTTGTTGCCATTTCAACAATGTTTACAGCACCTTCACCAGGGGTAGATTCCATCTCAGAAAAGAAAAAAATATATATTTCTTGTTTGCTCAGCCATAAGAAGCAAGTCCTCGTCTGTCCAAGTTTTATCATGAGATTGATGAAATTCAGTCCCATCTTTGGGCTCTACTTTTAATTCTAGGTGTCTTGCTATTTTCACCACATCTGTAGTTGCTTCCTCCAATGAAGTTTTTAAAATTATTTTTCTAATTTTTAATTTTTATGGGTACATAGTAGGTGTGTATCTTCATGGGGTATATGAGATATTTTGATACGGGCATACAACCTGTAATAGTCAAATCAGAGTAAATGGAGTATCTATCACCTCTAGCATTCATCAAGTCTTTGTGTATGAATATTCCAATTCCATTCCCTCAGTTATTCCAAAATGTACACAAAATTATTACTGACTGTAGTTATCCTATTTTCCTATCAAATACTAGACTTTATTCATTGTATCTAAGTATATTTTTATGCCCATTAACTATCCCCATCACCCCACCAACCCTACCCTTCCCAGCATCTAGTAGCCATAATTCTATGCCCTACCTCCATCAGTTCAATTGTTTTGATTTTTAACTCCCACAAATGAGCGAGAACAGGAAAAGTGTGTCTTTCTCTGCTAACTTATTTCACTTAATATTATTACCTCTAGTTTCATCCATGTTATTGCAAATGACAGGATCCCATTCTTACATGGCTGAATAGTAATTCATTTTGTACTTGTACCACATTTTCTTTATTCATTTGTCTGTTGGTGAACTCTTAGGTTGCCTCCAAATCACGGATATTTTGAACATCACTGCGGTAAACATGGGAGTGCAGATAGCTCTTTGATATATTGATTTCTTTTCTTTTGGGTATTACCTAGCAGTTGGATTTGTTGAATCATAAGGTATTTCTATTCTTAGATTTTTGACAAACTTCCATATGTTCTCCGTAATAGCTGTAATAGTTTACATTGGCATGAACAGTGTATGAGGGTTCTCTATTCTTCACATCCTCACTGGCATTTGTTATTGCCTGCCTTTTGGAGAAAACTATTTTAGCTAGGGTGAGATGGCATATTGTTGCAATTTTATTTGTATTCCTCTGATGAACAACGATGCTGAGTACTTTCATTTACCTGTTTGCCATTTGTATGCCTTCTTTTAAAACATATCTATTCAGACCTTTTGCCCATTTTTGAATCAGATTAGTTGATTTTTTTCCTATAGAGTTGTTCAAGCACCCTCTATATCCTGGTTATTAATCCCTTCTCAGAAGGATAGTTTATTTTCTTGCATTCTGTGGGAGAAAATATTCTGTGGGCTGTCTCACCATTTTGTCGATTATTTCCTTTGCTGTGCAAAAGCCTTTTAACTTAATGTGATTCCATTTGTCCACTTTTTCTTTGGATGCCTGTGCTTGTGGGGTATTACTCAAGAAATCTTCACCTAGTCCAATGTCCTGGAGAGGTTCCCCAATGTTTTCTACTAGCATTTTCATAGTTTGAGGTCTTAGAATCAAGTCGTTAATTCATTTTGATTTGATTTTTGTGTATGGTGAGAGATAGGGGCCGAGTTTCCTTCTTCTTTATGTGGATATTCAGTTTTCCCAGCACTATTTATGAAGATTCTGTCCTTTCCCCCAATGTATGCTCTTGGTACCTTTGTGGAAATGAGTTAATTGTAGATGTACAAATATGTTTTTGGTTCTCTATTCCGTTCCATTATTCTATGTGTTTGTGTATGTTAACTCAACTTTGCATTCCAGGGATAAATTCCATCATAACCTCCAGGGTTATGATGAATGATCTTTCTAATGTATTGTTGAATTCAGTTTTCTAGTATTTTGTGAGAATTTTTGCATCAACACTCATCGAAGATATTGGCCTATAGCTTTCCTTTTTTTGATGTATCTTTGTCTAATTTTAGTATCGTACTAATTCCTCACAGAATGAGTTTAGATATATTCCCTCATCCTCTTTTTTTCTTTCTTTTTTGTTTTTTTGGAATAGTTTCAGTAAAATTGGTACCAGTTCACCTCAAATGTTTTGCAGAATTCAGCAGTGAAGCTATCAGGTTCTGGGCTTTTCTTTGCTGAGAGAATTATTTTGGCTTCAGTCTCATTACTTGTTACTGATCTATTCCGGCTTTGGATTTCTTCATAGTTGAAACTTGGTAAGTTTTATGTCTCTGGAAATTCATCCAATAGTTCTAGGTTATTCAATTTATTGGCATATAGTTGCTTATACTAGTCTCTAATGATTTTTTGAATTTCTGGAGTGTCATTTGTAATGTCTTCTTTTTCATCTTTTTTTTTTTTTTTTTTAATGTATTTGGATCTTTTCTCTTTTTGTCTTAGTCTGGCTGAAAGTCTGTTAATGTTTAAAAAACCTTTTCCAAACACCAACCTTCTGCTTTGTTGATCTTTTGTATATTATTTTGTTTCAATTTCATTTGCTTCTGCCCTTATCTTCATGATTTATTTCAATCTACTAACTCTGGGTATGGTTCACTCTTGTTTTTCTAGTTATTTAAGATGCATCTTTAGGTTGTTCATCTGAATTTTCTCTACTTTTTTGATGTAAGTGCTTACTGCTATAAAATTTCCTCTTAGTACTGCTCTTGTTGTTTCATAGGTTTGGATATGTTTTGTTTCCATTTTCATTCATTTAGGGAATTTTTAAAATTTTCTTAATGTCTTCATTAAGACGCTGGTCATTCAGGAGTGTGTTGTTTAATTACCTTGTGTTTGTAGAGTTTCCAAAATTTCCCTTGTTGATGATTTCTAGTTTTATTTCATTGTGGTCAGATAAAATAGCTGATATCATTTCAACTTTTTGAATTATTTAAAATTTGCTTTGTGACTTAAAATCTATCCTTGAGACTGATCCTTGTGCTAAATGGAAGAATGTGTATTCTGTAGGCTTTGGATGAAATGTTCTATAAATATCTACCAGCTCTATTTGCTCTATAGCATAGATTAAAGCTAATGTTTCTTTGTTGATTTTCTGTCTGGAAGATCTGTTCAGTGCTCACAGTGGGGTGCTGGAGTCT
Organism: Rhinopithecus roxellana; assembly: GCF_007565055.1. NCBI lineage: Eukaryota > Metazoa > Chordata > Mammalia > Primates > Cercopithecidae > Rhinopithecus > Rhinopithecus roxellana. The sequence goes on along the minus strand of NC_044549.1, from coordinate 23,861,262 downwards.
CCTACAACTATTGTCTTGTGGTCTCTCTCTAAGTCTAATAAGGTTTGCTTCATATATCCGAGTGCTTCAGTGTTGGGTGCATATATATTTAAAATTGTTATATCTTTTTTCCAAATCAATACCATTTTTATTATATAATGATCTTTTTTGTCTTTTCTTATAGTTTTATTTTGAAATTTATTTTGCCTAAGTACAGCTACTCTTGCTCTTTTTTTGCTTTTTATTGGCATGGCATATCTTTTTCTACTCCTTCATTTTCAGTCCCTGTGTGTCTTTATAGGTAAAGTGCATTTCTGGTATGCAATAGATTGTGGGGTCTTGTTTTTATAATCTATTCAGTTACTCTGTCTTTTGATTGGAGAATTTAGTCCATTTATATTCAGTGTTATTATTGATAAGAAAGGACTTCCTCCTGCCATTTATTTATTTATTTATTTATTTTTTTCTGGTTGTTTTCCCTTCCTTCTTTCCTATCTTCCTTTATTGAAGGTGATTTTCCCTGGTAGTATAATTTAATGTCTTGCTTTTTATTTTTCATGTATTTATTACATACTTTTTGATTTGAATGTTACCATGAGGCTTGCAAATAACATCTTATAACCCATTATTTAAAACTGATAACTCTAATGCAAAAACAAATAAGAGAAAACGAATAAGAACTCTACCCTTTAGCTTCATCCCTTCTTCTTTTTAAAATTTTGTTATTTCTATTTATAAGTTATTATGCTGTCTGTTTTTAAAAGTTGTTGCATTTATTGCTTTTGATAGGTTTATCTTTCAGTTTTCCTATTTAAGATATGAGTGGTTTACAAACTACACTTAGACTGTTATAATTTTCTGTATTTATTTTATACTTAACTGATTCCAGTGAGTTTTGTGCCTTCACATGATTTCTTATTTCTCGTTAATATTCTTTACTTTCAGACTGAATGACTCCCTTTAGCATATCTTGTAGGATAGACCTGCTGTTAATGAAATACCTAAGCTTTTTTTTTTTTTTTTTTTTTTTTTTTCGGACTGGGGAAGTCTTTATTTCTCCTTCATATTTGAAGGATAAAACAAAATAACCTCAAGACTTGGATGTAAAATCTAAGAGTATAAAACCCTCAGAAACAAACATAGATCAAAATATTTATGACATTAGTTTTGACAATGATTTCTTGGTTATGACACTAATGGCATAAGCAATAATTTAAAAAATAGATTGGACTTCACAATTTTTTTAAATTGTGGATCAAAAAGCACAATTTTTTTTTCTTTCAACTTTTATTTTAAGTTCAGGGGTACATGTGCAAGATGTGCATGTTTGTTACATAGATAAATGTGTGAAACGGCACTATTAATACAATTAAAAGTCAGCCCCAGAATGGTGGAAAACGTTGTAAATCATATATATGATAAGTGATTAATATTTAGAAGACATGAACTCCTAAAATTCAACAACAACAACAAAAAGCAGACAACCTGATCAATATGTGTAAAATACTTAAGAGAACATTTTCTCAATTGGCCAATTAACACATCAATAGATGCTCAATATCACTAATTATAAAGGAAATATAGATCAAAATAACAATGAGTCACTATCTCACTGCATTACAATGACTACCATCAAAAATAAAAAAAAAAAAACACAGAAAATAAGAAGTGTTGCTGAGGATGTGGAGATATTGAAATTCTTGTGAACTGTTAATAGAAATGCGAGATGGCACAGCTACTATAAAAAACAGCATGGCATTCCTTAAAAAATGTTAAAAATAGAATTTCCACATGATCCAATATTTCCATTTCTGGGTATATATTGAAAAAAAATTGAAAGCAGAATCTGGAGACATTTGTATACCCATATTTATATCAGTGTTATTCACAATAGCTAAAACATGAAAACAACCCAAGTGACCATAATGGATAGATATAAAGGATAGAAACATTCAAGCCAGGAAAACACTCTTATGTGCTGGTAGCTTTCTAAAGGAACAGGGTTAAAAATCAATTTTGCCTTAAACAGGTGTTTTTAATCAAAGTCCTCGTGTTATTTATATGCTGAGGCCTTCCTGGTAAAAGTTGTTTTTAAACCACTGCTGCTTTTCTTTGGAAATCTGGGTTTAGGTAGCTTTTATTTTATTCTGATTAAAAATGCTGTATATGAAACTGCCTCCACGGGGTTCATGGTAAGTGCATGCCACGTTCTGTATAGAAATACTGTTACAATTAAGCAGGCTTCACTTTGGCCTACTTCTTCCGTGATAAGAGTCGGTTAGCACTAGATACTGACATCATTGTTTCTATAGACAGGATTTCTGACATCAGAACCATAAGGCTTTTGTTTAAGGATCACTTTAGATGATTTTTAGACCCTGAATTCCAGCAACCAGATACCCTTAGAGGAATGAGATTACTATGAGAATACGGATTCCTTGTCTCTCTGTCCCATCACTTCACCCTGCACTCTTCAACCAATCTACAATATCCATACTTGATCCCACTTCAAAACCCCTAAACACCCTAGTCCCAGACTCTTTGGGGAGATGAATTTGAGGATTCCTCCCAACTTATTTTTTGGCCCTAGGATTTTTTTCTGTGTTGCTTTTTCTGTGTTGCTACCTAGCATCTCCACATATTGACTTGCTGTGTACATTGGTCAACAAATCTATTACAATTATAGATGGAGGGTGTGTGCACTTATGTACAGTATTGGAACATGGTAATGTGGCTGATAGCTGCACATTTCTGATAATACATTGTGCAGAATTTACCACAATAAAACAAGGGAGTTCATTTTTTAGTTTGCTTTTGGGTTTGTTTATGCAACAGTACTCTTCCTGTGTACTCAGAAGACTTGCTGGTAATAGGCCCACCAATTGCCAGGAACATTTAAAAGCCTTAAATGGTCTTACATGAGACTTTAGGTTATTTATTGATGTCTGTAATAGTCCATTTGTGTTGCTATAAAGAAATACCTGAGGCTGAGTAATTTATAAAGAAACAAAATTTATTGTGGCTTGCGGTTCTACAAGATATATAAGAAGACTTGTGCCAGCAAATCCTTCTGTTGAGGCCTCAGGAAGCTTCCAATTATGGTAGAAGGCCAAAGAGAGCAAGTCTCTCACATGGTAAGAGATGGAATAAGAGAGGGAGACGGGAGAGGTGCTAGGCTGTTTTAAACAATTACCTCTAATGTGAACTACTGAGCAAGAACTCACTCAGTCCCACAAAAATAGCACCAAGCCATTAATGAGGAATTATTACCCCAACATCTCCCACCATGTCCATCTCCAACATCGGGAGTCTCATTTTAATGAGATTTAGAAGGAACACACATTCACGCTATATTAATGCCCATCTTAATCACAAGCTCTAAAATGGTTTTACTGTGTATTTCTCTCTCTCTCTCTCTGCTCTGTCATCTGCACAGCCTTTATTCTTTCTTTTTCAGACCATCTTTTTCTGTGTTTTTTCATGGGTGGTACACAGCTCCAAAAGGTATGATATTTTATAAAACATTTGTGTTTTTGCATTTTATGCAAAATTTGGTGGCATAGCATTTGCCTTGATCATAGAGAGCTGTTTCCCTAGTTTTACTGCTGTACAATGGAGAAGTAAAAGTTCGTCTCTTCAGAGATTTATAATACTACTTTGCATTTGGTATAGTGTTTCTGATCTAAACTCTGAATTTTCTATGATGCCCTGACTTTTTTAAAGCACTATATATTGACAAATAGAATATGCATTTTAAACTGTATGATAATTATCTCATAATATCTTCTTTGACTTTTTTCAGTCAATGTTTCCTTCCAGCATGTGACTATTGTAGGAGTCTGCCTATTAAAATTCAAATTAGGTAACAAGGTGTAAATTGCCTCATGAATGTTTTTCTTCCTCTTTTGCAAATTGTTCATGTTTGTAGCTCTCTCCATTGCAATACTTTCCATGATGCTGAATTTTTATATAGAATTACTGTGCAAATACAAGTACGGTAGTTCTTAAGTGAGAAACAGGCACTTTTTCATTATGCTGCCTTTGAACTGGAAACTCAACTGGTTAACACCTTAACTAGAGCATAAGAAGCTAATTAGGAATCCCCCTAAATTCTGAATATGAGTTTAATAGAGAAGCATAAGTCAGTTTTCAAAGTTCTTAATATCACATAATAAAATTTCTGATAGAGGCAAGGTGGTAATCTCACTCCTGGAGCTTGTAGATGTAGCCTGACTAAGTTGCTTAAGAAAATGTGGTTTCTCGGCGCTTTGGGCAAATTTGATTTAAGAAAAGAAGCCAAGGAATTTTTGTTACAGCACTGGAGTGACAGGTTAATATTACTGGGAAAAGAGAGTGGAAATGCACATATTTTCATTTCAGTATTTCAATTTTGTCAATAGGATTGGCACTGTAATTATCTCTAGATTAGTCACAGGCCTATATACTTGTTAAAAATGAATTAAAGTAAACTGTAACTTGACAGGAAATTTGTTTTAAAAGGTATGATGGGAAAAGGGCAAGAAGTTCAAGCAGAGAAAAAAGTGAAGCATTTTAAAACTTAACTGCTGAAGCAATCTTATTTTTCAAAAGATGCTGCTGATAGAGACAGTTATAGAAATTTCTATTTTGTCAAGATAAAGTAAATCACAGAACCAGGAGTTTCTTCTATGACTAGAGAGATTATCAGCGTCAACACACTATCCCTAGGCAATTTCCAGGGCCTTCCTCCCCAGAGATTCTCCCCACCTTGTATTGAGAACCTGGGCTTTAACTCTTCCTAACAGAGAAAAATGAGAAAGTGAAAGCATTCAACATGGAGCAATATGGACAGATTTCCTCCTGCTTCATTCTCCCGTTCATTGATTCATGGCTTAACTTATGGCTTTATTCCATAATCATACACTGACTGCGTGTAGCTCTTCAAGTGGGTGAGAAGTGTTTGCCACATTTTGTTTTGTGTTTTGCTTATTTTTAAACTAAATTTTATTTCTCAACAGCAAAAATTTCACGTAAAGATTTCAGTGGAAAAGCAAGTAAGACCAGATGAACAGACTTATGACCAAACAAAGAAAACAGTATCTTATAATGTTTGGAATAAAACCATTATCTTTATTTTTTTTTCCTCCCCATAACTTTGTCCTAAGCTGCTAAATATTTAGGAAAGAAGATATTTAAGAGAGTGTAATCGTTATAATGGCAAAAATACCATGCATAGCTAAGGTATAGAAAGAAACTAGAAAGCATAATTCCTTGAGGAATTTATAATCTATAGCAGACTCAGAAACATAATATAGGCATATAAATGTCTTAGGGCAAACACAAAACCACAATTCTCCTTTTAGAAGCATAGTTCAATAGAATGATTATTTGCACAAGATGTATACAGAGAATTATAGAGGTTGTTATAACGATGTTGTAAATAACAAATTCTCAAAAAATAGTTAATGTTCAGCAGTAGGAGACACACTGAATAAATGAAGATCCACCAGACATTAAAAATGAAAAAGTAGAATTCTTATTGGCATGGAAATACATTCACTATATAATACTGGGTGAAAAGCACAGCCACAGAATACATTATGATATGATCTTATTTTTATCAAAGAATACATATAGGTAAAAGCTAAAATTAGTTTATTTGAATGTTTTAAATTTATAATTATTTCATTATTTATACCTTTTTTTCTTTTTTTTTTTTGAGACGGACTCTCGCTCTGTCGCCCAGGCTGTAGTGCAGTGGTGCAATCTCAGCTCACTGCAAGCTCTGCCTCCTGGCTTCACATCATTCTCCTGCCTCAGCCTCCCCAGTAGCTGTGACTACAGGCACCCCTATCAGGCCTGGACAATTTTTTGTATTTTTAGTAGAGACGGGGTTTCACCATTTTAGCCAGGATGGTCTGGATCTCCTGACCTTCTGATCCGCCTGTCTCAGCTTCCACAGTGCTGGGATTACAGGCTTGAGCCACTGCGCCCGGCCTCATTATACCCTTTTTAAAAATATATATTTCAAATTAAACTCATCTCAGTTTACAGAAACCTTTATTTTCAAAATGTATGGCACAGGAGCTGGGTATGGTGGCTCATGCCTGTAATACCAGCACGTTGGGAGTCTGAGGCTAGCAGATTGCTAAACTCAGGAGTTCAAGACCACACTGGGCAACATGATAAAACCACATCTCTACAAAAAAATACAAAAATTAGTCAAGTGGTGGTGTGTATTTGTAGTCCCAGCTACTCAGGAGGCTGAGATAGGAGGATTGCTTGAGTCTGAGGAGGTCAAGAGGTCAAGGAGGTAGTGAGCCATGATCATGCCATTGGACTCCAGCCTAGGTGACAGAGTGAGACATTGTCTCAAAAACAAACAAACAAACAAACAAACAAACAAAAAACAGTATGGCACAGATACAGCAACGCCATTATCAGGACAAAAGGTAAATATTGATAGATTAGATCACTTCAATGTAACCATGAACAAATACATCTCTGATCTTCAGTTTCCACATTTTATAAACTGAGGCGCATCCAACCTTCTACACAGCAAGATTATAGTGAAAATTAACGGTCTATGTCAGGCACCCATACGATTCTTGGAACATAGTATTATAATCACAGTTGTCTCAACAAATGATCATTGCTATAATTATAACGTACCCTAAAAAACTCTTGTTAAAATTTAATTGCCATTGAGGTGGTATTAAGAGTTCTGAGGTATTTAAAAAGTGATTCACTCTGTCCTCATAAATAAATTAATGTTGTTACCTCAGGAGTGGGTAAGCTATCATGATATTTTGATTCCCTTTCTTTTTTTTCTTTCTGTCGCATGTGCTCACTTGCCCTTCTGCCTTCTGCATGGGATAACTCAGCAGAAAGGCTCTGGTTCAATGCTAGTGTTATGCTCTTGGACTTCTCAGCCTCCAGAACCATAAATTTCTGTGGTTTATAAATTACCCTGTCTCTGGTATTCTGTTATAACAGCAGACAATAGACTAAAACAATCATCTTTCTTTTATTTCCTTTCTACAAAATAATGTATTTTTAGAACAATGAAAAAATGTGTTCTTGTATTAGCTTTATTCAGCTTAATGTAGAGTATAATCAAAACAAACAAAAAACCCCTACCATTGACCTATGTTGGAGAATTTTTCTCTTTTCCCTCCTTATGTACTACTAGTTAACAAAATGTGTAATTAAATTTCACCAAGTTATTGAGTACTTATAATTTATCATGCATTCTGCCACATGTTAGAGAGAACAGAGATAAATATGACAAAGGTTCTGCCCTCAAAGCATACAATACAAATAATTGTAATACAGTAGAAAGTACAATCATAGAAAGAGGTACAAGATACAAAGGCACCACAGAGGAAGGCTTTGTTAATCAGCTGTCTGGTAGGAGTGACAGAGTAGAATTGCCATAAGATATGATTCTGTGCTAGGTTAGGAAGATTCATTTGGTAGGTAAGGAGACAGTGATCGTTAGCCCAGAGAAACAGCATAGGGTAAGAAGTTACCCTATGATAAACTCAACCTTCAACACCTCTCTTCTCCCCAGAGGTCGAGGGGTAGAACTGAAAACCCCAACTCTTAATCACACGGTTGGTTTCTCTGGCAACCAGCCTCCATCCTGAGTTTATCCAGAAGCCCCAAGCCATCATTTATTAAAAAGACACATCACTTCAGAGATCCCCAAAATTGTGAAAGCTGATTGCCAAGGAAGAGGATAAAGACCAAATATATATAGCTTTACCAGTTTTATTATGCAACACAATGCTTTGAGATACATATATAATAAAATGGTTTATTATAGTGAAACAAATTAACATATCATCGTATATAGTTTACTCCTTTTTTTCTTCTGAGGCAGAGCAGCTATAATAGACTAATTTAATGAAAATGTTGAATACAATACACTATTATTAAACATAGCCTTCATGTTGCACACTATTTATTATCCGTCCTACATGTCTTCTATTTTGCATCTTCTGATCTATATCTCCCCAATTCCTTCTCTTCCTCCACATCTTGACACTGATAACCACTTTTTTATTCTCTATTTATGTATAGTTGACTTTTTTTTTTAGATTCCACATAAAAGTGATATCGTGAAATTTTTAAAAATTTATCTGTTTCTGGCTTTCACCACTTAGTATCCGGCCTCTAGCTCCATCCATGATGTAGCAAAAGGAAGGATCTCCTCTTTTTTATGGCTAACTTATTTCCCACTCTATATGTATACTAGTTTCTTTACCCATTTCTTCATCAATAGACACCTAGATTGTTTCCATATCTTGGCTATCATGCATAATTCTGCAACGCATATGGAAATGCAGACATCTTTACAAGGTAGTGGTTTTATTTCCTTTGAGTACATACTATTTTCTCCTTACTCTCAGAGGCTATACACCAACACCCCACCAGAGGCCTGAACCCATGAGTAGTACTGAACCCATATATATATATGGGGGGGACTACTGTGTACCCAGAAGAAAGATTTCTGGGTCATATGGTAATTATATTTTTAATTTATTTAGGAACCTCCACATTGCACTGCAACCTCTGCCACCCACGTTCTCCATATATACATATATATGTTCAGTATTATATATGCATTATTATATATAATATATAATATAAAATATATAATATGTTATATATAATAACCCATATGTATTATGATTTTTCTATACATATATCTATGATAAAAGTTTAATTTATAAATTAGGAACAGTAAGAGAGTAAAAACAATAGCTAATAATAAAATAGAATAATTGTAACAATATACTGTTCACAATTTCAAGGATAGAAGACTTGTTCTTACTATAGATGTTAGCAAATGTGGCAGATATATATATATAATATAACATATATTATATATATTTATTTTCTTAGTTGAGAATTATTGAGAATTTTCACATTTTCACTTACAGGAAGTTCATTATGGCTTTTCTTTGGCATGTGTGAATTGCCAGTATTACTGCTCTTGCACACTCTGGCCACTACTAAATAAATAAGAATTACTTGAACACAAGCACTGCCATAATGTGGCAGTTGATCTAATTACCAAGACAGCTATGAAATGACTAAGAGGCAGGGAGCATATACAGTGTGGATCTACTAGATAAAGGGATAATTCATGTCCTGGATGGTTGAAAGCAGAATGGCATGGGATGATATCACGCTATTCAGAACAGTGCACAATTTTTTTTTTTTTTTTTTTTTTTTTTAGATGGAGTTTCCCTCTGTCACCAGGCTGGAGTATAGTGGCACGATCTCAGCTCACTGCAACCTCTGCCTCCTGGGTTCAGATGATTCTCCTGCCTTAGCCTCCCAAGTAACTGGGACTATGGGCACCCACAACCACATCTGGCTCATTTTTGTATATTTAGTAGAGACGGGGTTTCATCATGTTGGCCAGGATGGTCTCGATCTCCTGACCTTGTGATCTGCCCGCCTCAGACTCCCAAATCACGTCTGGGATTACAGACGCGAGTCACAGCGCCCGGCCAGAACATTGCACAATTTCAAACTTTGTGAATTGTTTATTCCCCAAATATTCCATTTAACAATGTTAGACCCCAGTTAATCACAGGAAACTGAAACCACAGAAAGTGAAACAATGAAAAAGAGGGGCTACCATATACCCAGAAGAAAGATTGCTGGGTCATATGGTAATTATATTTTTAATTTATTCAGGAACCTCCACATATACTTTCCAAAATGGTCAGACCAACAGTGTACAAGGGTTCTCTTTTCTTCACACCTTCACCAACACTTGTTATCTTTTTGTCTTCATCGTAGCCATTTTAACATGTGTAAGCTGATTTATCATAGTGGCTTTCGTTTGCATTTCCCTGATAATGAGTGATGTTGAGATCCTTTTTTATACACCTGTGGCCATTTTTATTTCTTCTTTGGAGAAGTGTTTATTTAGGTCTGTTGCCTATCGGGATAACCCACTCCCGATGGTTAACGTGAGTTCTTTTCTATTTCCTATGTGTCTCGACTGGTTTGAGAAATAAAGGGAAAGAGTACAAGAGAGAGAAATTTAAAGCCGAGTGTCCGGGGGAGACAACACACGTCGACAGGTTTCTTTCGTGATGCTCCGCGAGCCGTAAAACCAGCGAGTTTTTATCAGCAATTTTCAAAAGGGGAGGGAGTGCACGAATAGGGTGTGGGTCAGAGAGATCACATGCTTCACAAGGTAATAAAATATTACAAAGCAAGTGGAGGCAGGGCGAGATCACAGGACCACAGGATCGGGCAAAATTAAAATTGCTAATGAAGTTTCTGGCACACATTGTCATTGATAATATCTTATCAGGAGACAGGGTTTGAGAGCAGACAAGCTGTCTGACCAAAATTTATTAGGCCGGAATTTCCTCATCCTAATAAGCCTGGGAGCATTACAGGAGACCAGGGGCTTATTTCATCCCTTTGGCTTCCACCATAAAAGGCGGCCGCCTTAAGGGGGCCATTCATAGACCTACCCTCAGGGTGCATTCTCTTTCTCAGGGATGTTCCTTGCAGAGACAAAGAATTCAGTGATATTTTCCTATTTGTGTTTGAAAGAAGAGAAATATGACTCTGTTCCACTTGGCTCACTGGGGCAGTCAGGCTCCAAGTCTTATCTCCCTTGTTCCCTGAAGATTGCTGTTATCCTGTTCCTTTTTCAAGGTGCCCAGATTTCATATTGTTCAAACACACATGCTCTACAATTTGTGCAGTTAATGCAACCATCACAGGGTCCTGAGACGACATACATCCTCCTCAGTTTATGAAGAAGATAACGGGATTAAGAGATTAAAGACAGGCAGAGGAAATCACAAGGGTATTGATTGGGGAAATGATGAGTGTCCATGAAATCTTCACAATTTATGTTCAGAGATTGCAGTAAAGACAGACGTAAGAAATTATAAAAGTATTAATTTGGGGAACTAATACATGTCCATGAAATCGTCACAATTTATGTTCTGCTGTGGCTTCAGCCGGTCGCTCCATTCGGGGTCCCTGACTTCCCTCAACAGTTGCCCATTTTACAATTAGGCCATGTGTTTTCTTGTTATTGAGTTGTACGAGTGTTTGTATGAATTTTGCATATTAACCCCTTATCAGATGCCTATTTTTTGAAATAAATTTTGCTTATTAATCTTTTATCAGATGTATGGTTTCCAAATATATTTTTCCAATCCATGGATTCACTTTTTTGTTATGATTGTTTCTTTGCTCTTCAGAAGCTTTTTGTTTGGTTTTATTATTTGTTTTACTTTGATATAGTCCCATTTATTATTTTTGTAGCCTGAACTTTTAGTGTGATATTTAAGATGTCACTAGCAAGACCAATATCAAGGACTTTTTTCCCTATTTATAGATATTTTTTAATTTTAAATTTCCCATATATATATATATATAATTATGAAGCATAAGATCATATACACTTTAATTCCATATTTTAAAGCTGTTTGATTTTGCTGCAGATGCACCCTATTGTAAATTCAGCCCCTTATCATTGCTTTACAATGTTGCATTTCTGTGATTAATGCTAATTCTTTTTAATTGATTGCTTTTCAACTTTAATTTATTCTCATTAACCAAATTGGTGTCATATTGCAAACTTACTTTTCCGTATTTCTCATATATTATACTTTATTTAGATGTGAGAAACCAAGCAAAAATCTAACGAATTGTAAAGCATTTTCACACTCAACCTCCCACTAAAGAGGTTGACACATTTAAAGCAATGAAGAAACATAAATTTAAAAAAAATCCAGTTCCCTACACACACACATTAAATGGAATATCCATTTTTAAAGGAGGTGTCCCATAATATAGAGATTTTAACTCAGAAAAAATAAAGTACATAGAGAGATAATTTTCCATCTGCTGCTATGAAAATCTCAATGCTTTCACACTTGCTGCAAGCAATTGCATGGATGAATAGGTCTTGAGAAATCTTTTGCACTCAAGCATTCCTCTGTGGTTCAGAGATGACTCAAACCATGCCCAGGTAAACAGGGAAGGGAACAAAGAGAATTTACTATTTAGTGAAAATTGCATATACTATTAGGAGCAAGAGAAAAAATATGTGAGACTATGTTATTATTTGTAGCATGCAAATGACAGAAAACAAACTTTCGAAGGAGACACTGTAGGAAATGAAGATATTTGCATATAATTGCATTTTCATAAAACTTTTTTTTTTTTTTTTTTTTTTTTTTTTTTTTGAGACGGAGTCTCGCTCTGCCGCCCAGGCTGGAGTGCAGTGGCCGGATCTCAGCTCACTGCAAGCTCCGCCTCCCGGGTTCACGCCATTCTCCTGCCTCAGCCTCCCGAGTAGCTGGGACTACAGGCGCCCGCCACCTCGCCCGGCTAGTTTTTTTTTTTTGTATTTTTAGTAGAGACGGGGTTTCACCATGTTAGCCAGGATGGTCTCGATCTCCTGACCTCGTGATCCGCCCGTCTCGGCCTCCCAAAGTGCTGGGATTACAGGCTTGAGCCACCGCGCCCGGCCAAAACTTTTTAATGAACCCTATAAGAGGTAAAAAGAGAATTAGAAAAGTTTCAGAATTCACTTAAAAAGCAAATATAGTCATATGCTACATAATATTATTCTAGTCAGTGATGGACTGCATATATGATGGTGGTCTCATGAGATTGTAAAGGAGCTGAAAAATTCCTATGACCTAGTCACTTCATAGTTCTTAAGGTATTGTAGTGTTGGGGTGACAAATACATGAGTAATTGGCAGCAAATCTGTACGGTTCTGCAGCAATCTCATTTCTTGCCTCCTCAGAAGAAGGAATTCAACCGAAGAGCACAAGTCAGAAAAAGAGATTGAGGTAAGTTTTAGAGCAGGAGTGGAAGTTTATTAAAGAACTCTAGAGCAGGAAAGAAAGAAAAGTAAAAGAAAGTACACTTGGGAGGGACTCAAGTGGGCAACTTGAAGGACAAGTGTGGCATTTGAGCTTTTTTTTTTTTTTTTTTTTGAGACGGAGTCTCGCTCTGTGGCCCACACTGGAGTGCAGTGGCAAGATCTCAGCTCACTGCAAGCTCCGCCTCCCGGGTTCATGCCATTCTCCAGCCTCAGCCTCCAGAGTAGCTGGGACTACAGGTGTCCGCAACCAAGCCCAGCTAATTTTTTGTATTTTTAGTAGAGACGGGGTTTCACCATGTTGGCCAGGATGGTCTCGATCTCCTGACCTCATAGTCCACCCGCCTCAGCCTCTCAAACTACTGGGATTACAGGCGTGAGCCACCGTGCCCCACCCTGCGCTTGAGCTTTTGACTTTGGTTTTTATATGTTGGCATACTCTGGGGTCTTGCGTCCCTTTCCCTTGATTCTTCCCTTAGGGTGAGCAGCCCACATGTGCGGTGGCCTGCTGACACTTGGTAGGTGAGCATGCACAGTGTATTTACTGGAGCTGTACACATGCTCACCTGAGGCTTTCTTCCCTTTTCCGGTGGAATGCCCCTGGCAAGTCATGCTCTGCCACTTTGCCTCTTAATGTGTGTGCACAAGCCAACTTGCTTATTTCCTGAGATGGCATTGGAAGCTGTCTATTACCAATTTCAAATGCTTTTATTTGTTGGGAAATTGCCTCGCCCTGGCACAAGCAAGGGCCAATTATTATTTTAGAAAACCAGTATGTTAACTGCTGGACCATCACCTGATGGTTGCCTTACATTCCCAGCGGGTGGGTTTAGCCCTCTCCTGCCCTGCTCATGTCTGACTAGCTACCTATTGTAACAACAGCACAATGCATTAATCATTTGTTTGTGGTGATAATGGTATAAACAAACCTACTGCACTGACAGTCATACAACAATGTAGCAATACAATTATGTATAGTACATAATACTTGATATTGATAATAAACAACTATGTTGCTAGTTTTTGTATTTACTATACTATACTTTTTAATCATTATTTTAGAGTGTACTCTTTCTACCTACTAAGAAACAAGTTAAGTAAAACATCTTCAGGCAGATCCTTTAGGAGATACTCCAAAAGAAACCATTGTTATCATAACAGATGACAGCTCTGGCCAGGCACGGTGGCTCATGCCTGTAATCCTAGCACTTTGGGAGGCAGAGGTGGGGAGATCACAAGGTCAGTAGATAGAGACCATCCTGGCTAACACGGTGAAACCCTGTCTCTATTAAAAATACAAAAATTAGCTGGGCGTGGTGGTGGGCGCCTGTAGTCCCAGCTACTCGGGAGGCTGAGGCAGGAGAACGGCTTGAACCCTGGAGGCGGAGCTTGCAGTGAGGCTAGATCGTGCCACTGCACTCCAGCTTGGGCGACAGAGCGAGACTCCGTCACAATTAAAAAAAAAAAAAAAAAAGACAACTCCATGCATGTTTTCGCTCTGAAGGCCTTCCAGCCAGGCAACATGTGGCGTACAAGTTATTTTCATGATACTACCCCTGGGCAAGCATAGGCTAATATGTGTGTTAGTGTGTTAGTTTTAACAAACAACAACAACAAAAAAAACAGTTTAAAACGAAAAAGAAAACATTTTATTTAGCTGTACAATGTGTTTGCATTTTAAGCTGTTATCACAAAATACTCAAAAAGTTTAAAAACTTAAACATTTATAGACTAAAAAAGTCATAGTAAGCTAAGATTAATTTATTAAAGAAAGAAAAATAATTTTTAATGATTCAGCATAGCCTAAGTGTACAGTGTTTATAAAGTCTAGAATAGTGTACATTAATATCATACACTATTATCAATATCGTAGGCTTTAATATTCAGTCACCATTCACTCAGTGACTCACCTAGAGCAATTTCCAGTCCCACACAAGGTCCATTAATGGTGAGTGTCCTATACAGGTGTCCTTTTTTTATTTTTTATACCATATTTTTACTGTACATTTTTATGTTGAAATATGTTTGGACACACAAACACCATTTTGTTACAATTGCCTACAGTATTCAGTACAGTAACATGCTTTATAGATGTGTAGGCTAGAGCAACAGGCTATACTGTATAACCTAGGTGTGTAGTAGACCATACCAGCCAGGTTAGAGTAAGTACACTCTATCACGTTTGCACAACAAAATTGCCTAATGATGATGCATTTTGCAGAATATAACCCTACTGTTAATCAATATAGGACTATATTAATACTACTGGGAGTAAAACTCATAATAAATGATGAAAAACAGCTGGAATTAAATACACTGTAACAAGAAGGAAATTAATCAAAAATAATGTACATGAAGAATAGATGTGGCTGACCCATTAGATTGGTGATTAGATAGGTGTGTTTGAAGAAATACACTAACAAGAAAACCAGAAAAGGCATTTGAAGATATGAAAGAATGTTTCACTAAAATGCGGGAAAATTAAATCTGTGGATCACAGGTCGACCTAAAAAGGCAAAATAATTAATCTCCTACCAAACATATCCTGGTGAAGATGCTCAATCTCAAAGATTTGAAAAGTCAGATACAAATTCAGGTGAAGAAAAAAAAAAAAAAACAAATTGCTAACAAATAGGCAAAACATGAGGCTCACCTTGAACATCTCTAGGTGCATGCAATTTTGATGAGGTGATTTCAGTATGGAAAGTCTGACATAGCCTTTTCACATTTCCCTTTTGGCAGAGGAACATACTGGTTTAACTTAGAACAAAAATTAACTTAGTGTTAATTATTTGTAAATTGTTTAATAATATATAGAACAGATGCCTTAGTTTATCTTAAACATGCATCCTATTCCTGACTTTGCTTTGGAAGATATGCTTGTGTATATATCATTAAGATTGTCGACTGGGAGTTGTGGCTCACGCCTGTAATCCCAGCACTTTGGGAGACTGAGGCAGGCGGATCACGAGGTCAGGCGATCCAGACCATTCTGGCTAACACGGTAAAACCCTGTCTCTACCACAAATACAAAAAATTAACCCGGCAATGTGGCACGTGCATGTAGTCCCAGCTACTCAGGAGGCTGGGGCAGGAGAATGGCTTGAATCCAGGAGGCAGAAGTTGCAGTGAGCCGAGATCGCGCCATTGCACTCCAGCCTGGGCGACAGAGTAAGACTCATCTCAAACAAAACAAAACAAACAAACAAACAAACAAACAAAAAAAACAGTTTGTCTAGTTTTCTCCACTTGGTGTAAAAAATGTCAGTAGTATGATGATCATTTATGATGATTTTGTTTTCAATTTGGCCTTACATTTTCATTGTTATCTTCATATATTGCCTCTTTGCTGTATTTATATATTTTTATTGAATTATTCCCTTCCACAACTAAAGAATTACTTCTTTTATTCAATTTGATGCTTTTTATCATGAATTCTAAATTTGTATGATATTAATATCTTGACCCAGGATTTTATTTTTTCTGAATTTGTTTTTTTTTTTTTTTTTTTTTTTTGAGTTGGAGTCTCCCTCTGTCTCCCAGGCTGGAGTGCGGTGGCCGGATCTCGGCTCACTGCAAGCTCCGCCTCTCGGGTTTACGCCATTCTCCTGCCTCAGCCTCCCGAGTAGCTGGGACCACAGGCGCCCGCCACCTCGCCCGGCTAGTTTTTTTGTATTCTTTAGTAGAGACGGGGGCGGGGCGGGGGGGGGGGAGGGTTTCACCGTATTAGCCAGGATGGTCTCGATCTCCTGACCTCGTGATCCGCCAGTCTCGGCCTCCCAAAGTGCTGGGATTACAGGCTTGAGCCACCGTGCCCGGCCTCTGAATTTGTTTATTGTATGTTTGAACTGCCTTTACATTAAACTTTTAAAAAATATTTTATTTTAGGTAAATCTTTAATAATTTCATACGTTTTAAAGGTATATTTCAAATGATTTTATTTTAGTAGATATACTTATTTTTTGAAACTTATATATCTTAGCTTGCTTTAGGTGTTCTGTGTTTTGATTTTTTAAAAAAGTCTTTCCGTTTTTATTTTTTAAATTTCTATCTTTTTCTACAAGTCACCTTGTTTTAATTTTATCTTTTTACTCAACTCTGCAATTGGAGATAAATAATTGGTTTTAGATTTTCCTATTATTGTTAGTCATTTAAACAACGAAAGTGCTAATAGCTACCATATTTCTCAAATACATAAAAAAATACAAAACGTATTGTATTTACATGTCTTATCTCCTTTTTTCAATTTGTTTTTTATGCTCCGATAGTTTTTGCTTAGTCTTTTAGATCCAAAATACTGTCGTTGTTGCTGTTATTATATCACTTAAACATCATTCAAAAAATTATAACTTTCAATATGTTAAATTAAACTTAAATTTTATTTTGTATCATTTTTTATTTTTTTAAATCCAAATATTCTAAAACAGCATTTATTCACACAATTTCCTCTGCAATTAAGAATTCTTTTCTTAAAATTAAAGATCAGTCACATTTTTCATATGTTGAAATTCCATTGACAGCATGTAGGGCATAAATTGATCTCAAATAGCTATTAAAATTTATTATGTAATATAATTTTGAAGGATATATATTTTATCTTCTATGGATAATACTAAAGTTTTTATTAGTGTTATCCATGTTATGTAACAACTGCATTTATGAAACAGATTGAGTTTAAAGCCGGTTATGGTTTGAATGTATCTCCCAAAAAGCATGTATTGGAAACTTAATCTCCAGTGTGATAATGTTGGAAGTGGAGGCTACTAAGTGGTGTTTAGGTCATGATGGCCACCCTTACGAATGAATTAATGCTGATTATAAAAGGGCTTGAGGTTGTGATTTTGATATCTTGACCTTTTGCCTTCTCTCACGAGATGATGCAGCAAGCCCTCATAGGTGTCAGTCTTTTGATCTTGGGCTTCCCAGCCTCCAGAATGCTAATAAATACATTTCTGTTGATTATAAATTACCCAGTCTCAGGTATTCTTTTAAAGCAGCACAGAAAAGACTAAGATAATCACACTGCAATATTATTTACAGAGATACATTTTGACCGGGTTTAATTATCCTAGTTTGAAAAATTAATATTAAAAAATCTTAGCAACGAATTTCTGTATTTTATGATTGACAGTGTTATTCAATAATTACACACTGCACTTTCTATGAGGATGCATAAGAATCCTTTTTTCCTTGATTTCAATAACAGAGTGGTAATTCTGGGTGATATTTTAGATATATTATTACATTGCTATCAAATTCCCAATCATGAAACTCTTTCTCTGAGTTACTTGAATTTTGCAGTCAAGTTTATGATAGCATGTGACATTTTCTTGTCCTAAAATTTTTTTATCCTTATTTCCTTTTTTCAAAATTTATTTACGTAAGATGCCAAATTTCTCACTTAATAATTTTTGTCATTTTGTCTGTGGTTTACACATAAACTTGTAGATAAACCTAATTTAGGACTAAGACAAAGTTTAAATTAATAGCAATACATATAAATAGATAGAAATGCAAGCCATATGAAATTAAGTATAAAATAAGATGTTAAGTGACACCGAAATGGGATAGATCAGACTGTTCAAGTGGTTAGAAAAGACTTCATGAAGGAAGTAGGTTTTAAGCTTGAATTTGAGTGGATTACAAGCTTTTTATAGAAAGAAGAGTGGGAAGAGTACTTTTGCATTAGAAAAAAAAAAAAAATCCATGGAAAAGACAAAGCTGGAAAGGCACATTTGAGGACTGAATAGATCATTCTAGTGTGACAAAATTTCCTGTAAGTGAAGAGAGTTATAAAGTTAAAACAGGCATTGGGACAAGAAAATGTGAAGATCAATTAATAGCTACGAACTTTACCCTGCTGGCACATGGGTGTCATTGATAGTTGATGGAAGGGAAGTTAACATTAATAAAACTATTATTAGTTTCAAAAAATTACTGGCAATAACTTGTGGAATTCATTGGAAACGAAAAGAGATAAGGAGAGCCATTAGGAAACTATTGTAATAGTTCAGTCATAATATGTCACACAGAATACAGATGTTTAACAAATGGTCATTAAATAAATTAATGGCTGAAATAACAATTGAGTAAATTAGAGGAAAAGGGAAATTCAATTTACTAAAATGGATGTGAAAATAATGATGAAATATAATTGTAAAAACAATAATGATAAAAAATGATATTTTAACAGAATTGTAAACCAATTTCAAAAGAAAATGTAAAAAAGATTAGAAATTTGAATAGCTGAATTTCTCAGCACTGAAAATCTTAGTACTCTACAAAACTGAGAAGGCAAGAAGAGTAATACCTTTACTAAAAACGACTGTTTTGATTTTTAGTAAGAATGAATTGAAGGTGAAAAAATTCTAGGTCGAAATTTTAAAGTTATATTTGGAATGCAAGATTATAAGCCAAAGAGTTTGTTTGTTTCACTTACTGATTTATATCAAACACTTAGAAAAGTGCATGGTAGAGTAAGCACTTGATACATATTTCTTAAATGGATTTTAAGATTTTAAATGTTTAGGCAAATGTGATTGAAGGTTATAAGAGATACTGTGTCTGCTGATAGTTATGTACATTATATTTAGCAAAACAATATTAAAGGAGCTGCTGGAGGTGTACATAAAATAATATGGTAATACTGTTTCATAGCATGCATTTTTAAACATGCTTTTTAGCTGGAATTTACTACAGCCTTATTGGATTATCTTTTCAAATATTCTCAATAATATATGAGTAGAGATTGCGCTCACCATCAACCATAACTTAAAACACTCCATGGATTTATATAAAAATTGACTTTATATCTGTACTTTATTGGGAGGTTGTGGTATGTTTTGTGTGAAACTCTTCCTTCTAGATTAAAAATATTTTAGTATATCTTATGTCATATATTATTTTCTTAGAAGCGTGATATAAACAGAAAAGAGATTAAGAGCAAACAGTTGTTAAAGTTGCATAAAAGGTTTCTCTTCCTACCATTGTTAAATAAAATTAGTTCATTGACTGCATTAGTTCTTTTTAGTGTTTACTATATTACTGAAAAAATTGATATAGGCGCTAATAGTATTATAGTTGTTTGGAGATGTGTGAAACAAAAGCAGAAAGTAAAAGGGATAATTTTATTTCATCAAAAATTATAAATATGAGCAAATCTTCTTTTCTTGCTCATTATCATAATAACCTACATCTGATTTGTGAAATATTCATGAGGTTTTTAAATTACGATGATTTTATGTTTATACTCTTTGAAAGTAGAAAGAAAGTCAAGTGATGATCTGATACTGCTACCATTGTATTAGCAATGTAAATTTTAAATTACATACTAACTTATTTCCCATGATATTTTATTGATTTTTTGTTTGTTTTTGGTTCCATTTCAATTGATCAAATGAGTTAAAACTTACAGTATTGAGATTTCTCAGTGATATTTTCATCAATATTAGACAAAATTCAAATGGTACAATTTCTTCTTGCCTAAATAAAAGCATTCATTTTATGAGGTAGTTGTCTCTACTTTTTTGCATAGACTGGTTTCTTACACAATTTATTGTTTAATATAGCTATGTAAGTACAAAAGTGATGTTTTAAAAGTCTCACATCCCATTTATAGTAATCAACATTTTTATTTTTTATGTTTTAAATTTAATTTTAATATTGAAAAAATAAAACTGGGGAGAGTAGGAACGCAGTCCTGCACCACCACCACAAATTGTGCATTGGAATTTCCCACATTTGGGGAAATCATAGGGGTCAGCACACCCAGAGTTCAATGGATAAGCCTCACCCTGGAAAAACCACCTTCATAATTATGGTATCTCCGTTTCCAGATAAGTATAATAATCAACATTTTAATTAATAACTTGCCTAAGTCATTATAGAGCCTAGAAACAACAGCGAAATAAGAAAGAAAGAAAGAAAGAAAGAAAGAAAGAAAGAAAGAAAGAAAGAAAGAAAGAAAGAAAGAAAGAAAGAAAGAAAGAAGGAAAGAAAGAAGGAAAGAAAGAAGGAAAGAAAGAAGGAAAGAAAGAAAGAAAGAAAGAAAGAAAGAAAGAAAGAAAGAAAGAAAGAAAGAAAGAAAGAAAGAAAGAAAGAAAGAAAGAAAGAAAGAAAGAAAGAAAGGAAAGAAAATTTAAAAATTGAAAGAAGATGCACTATCAATTGAACTTAATATCAAATAAATACTTATCCTATTATATCAGCATGACCTTACTCTTTCTAAAGCTCCTAATTGCATAAGCCACATAATAATTATTCCCACTATGCATAAGAACTTTTTGCAATGGTGTGAATCTATGAATTGTTTCATGGCCCAAAACAAAAAAGAAATTGTCCAGAGGAAGGCAAACACTATGTGGCCTTCAGATTCTGAGGAAAATTAATTCAGGATCATGTTAGCTTCCATAAAATATATCCAGAAGTCTGAATTGCTAACCCTCTTAACCATCATTTCTTAACCCTTAAATTGTTCTTCTACTTTTCAGTGTTCATTTAAAAACTCAAAAATGCAAGTAGATATTTCCCTTTTATCATCTGTGTTTATGATGATATTAATAACTTTTGCTTCTTTTTAAAAAATTTTATGTGATTTATTCAAATGCTTAATGCTTAATCCACTTCTCTCAAAAACCAAACTAAAACATAAGTGTTTTCATAAAATGATGCACATAAATAAGGGTTTACTTTATTAGAAAATTAATAAAAATGATGCATACAGCACTCATCAGGCCTCTGTGTCTCTAGATTGTTTCTCTTATTCCTAAAATCATTATCATCTAGCTCTTACTCATCTAGACTATATTTTTTCTATTGGCCACTTGGTTAAGTAGGGAACTACATGGCCTAGAATCCCTTTTTTGTTGGGTTCTTGATTAGAGTTGACCTAAAGAGAAACTTGTGGAAGATTTGAGAAGTGAGGTAACCACCATTACCCTCTAAGTGGGTTTTTGTGGTCACATAGATGGCAGAGAGACCCAAGGGTACCTGGTAGATTTCAGATTGTTTTTGAACTCCTCCACTCTATGTCTGTCTTGTCTACCCAATTGCTAATAATCTGACAAACAGCAGTGACCCCAGATCAAAATAAAGGCAAGAGTTATACAGCAATAGTAGCTTCCTCTCAAATTCTTTAGGAATTTCCCTTCACAGTCCTCTTATGAAATTGGATTTTCTTAGCTTTTCCTCTGCAGGTACTTAGGCAGGAAGTACTTCAGGCAGAAACTAGTGACTTGTTCTCTGATTGTCTAACTCTTATCTTCCAACCTTCAATTCTCCCGTTTAGCCTCACAACTCTAAGGTTTAATACTTGTACTAAACTTTTAATTCTGTAACTCATATTGAGACAGGACAATATGGTCTGGAAGCAAAGAACCTAAGGCCGATGCGCACTGACTCCCTAAAACTGAATCAAAAGTAAAACCTCACCTCTCTACACTCAAGTAACAAAGGGATCAGAGGCTACTCCCTTTGCAACACCCCCTCCCATTCCACTGCATCACAGACAAAAAATGGAAAGCACCTCTGATCGGTCCCCTCCCTCAATCAATCAGACTGGTCATGGGCCAAGTCTTCATCTGCACAGAATGTAACTTTGTAACTTCGCTTCAGTCTCTGATTGGTCACCTCCTGTAACTAACCAGACCAGTTGCAGGTCAAGTCTTCATTTACATAGGATGTAACCAAGTAACCCAAGGGAAACCTCTAGAGGATATTTAAACCCTAGAAAATTCTGTAACAAGCTCTCTTGAGCTGCTTGCTTGAGCCTACTCCCACTCTGTGGAGTGTATTTTTATTTCAATAAATCTGTGATTTTTTCTTTCATTATTTTGTTGCTTTGTTTGTGTGTGTTGTCAAAATCTTTGTTCAAAATGCCAAAAACCTGAATGACTCATAGTCAAGACCCTCCACCAGTAACATTATAATGACTCTGCTTCCTTGTCTGAACTCCAACTGATAAATTATCTGTCATATTTTGGCTCAAATGTCATTTTGCTAGGAAAATGTTTACTTAATTATTCTCTCTTTTCATGTCTCATGGACTAGATCAAGTAATCTCCTAAATAATCCTATAGCTCCCAGCATCCCAGCACATTGCTTCAAAATTGATTACTCTTGAATTATATTTATCTACTGATCTATCCATCTATATATTTACATGTGATTAATGTCTGTTTCTACATAACAAATCTATGGCAACAGAAAAATGTCTGATATATTCATTGTTATGTATAAACATGCTATCACACTGCCTGATGCAGAACAGGCACTCAATATACATTGCTGATTAAATGAATAAGGATAGGACTCTGTTCTACATACATTTTGTTTAAGCAAATATGAAATAATGTGTAAGTTTAGTTCACCACCTATTTAACGGAACATTAAATAACATGGTAGATTAAAACATCTTGTACTCTGCCACAGATTCATTGATATAAATGAAGATTCTCAAATAATATATACATTAAGAAAAAGAAACACACACATTAACACAAAAACTGTTACACTCCAAAATTAAACTCAAAAGACTGTTTTTCCACGTCTACACTCTATGGATTTACTCTATTTCTTATATTTAGGAATACATATTTTGAATTTTGTTCAAAACTAACAAAACTCATGCTTTTACTATAACATTTTCTAACTATCAGCAATGACATCAGACTAACCATCATTTTCGTTTCTTAGGTATTATTTTGAATTACTATAGGTGACCACTAATTTGATGCATAATACTCTAAAATCTACTGTACAAATTGCTATCCCATATATTAAGCTATATGTAAAGTAAAATTTACAATAAATCTTTATATTCACAGAGAATTTATCAGAATAAATTCAGATATATTTTATTCCACATCCTCCAGGTAAAATTTGTTGAAAAACTAAGTTAACGGCCAGGTATGGTGGCTCACTCCTGTAATCCCAGCACTTTGGGCGTACAGATCATGGAGTTAGGAGATCAAGACCATTCTGGCTACTATGGTGAAACCCTGTCTCTACTAAAAATACAAAAAATTAGCCGGGCGTGGTGGCAGGCACCTGTAGTCCCAGCTACCTGGGAGGCTGAGGCAGGATAATTGCTTGAACCCAGGAGGCAGAGATTGCAGTGAGCCGAGATGGTGCCAGCCTGGGTGACAGAGCAAGACTCCATCTCAAAAAAAAAAAAAAAAAAAAAAAAAAAAAAAAAAAAAAAAAAAAAAAAAAAGAAAAGAAAAGAAAAGAAGTTAACTAATTTAGCCATACTGTTTTCCTGAGTTTTCCAGTCTATTTAATAAGGAGCTTATCAGAAGTTGTTCTATTGAGCTTCAGCACTTCATGAGCGTCTTAGAACTACTTTTGTGTCTTAAAATGTAATTTCATTTTTAATCTAATCTTTCCATCTTTTTTTTGTTCAACTATTTCAGACAATATCACAGCTCCTAGGCTGGATCAGATACTTTTCTACATATGTGGTTGATTATAGATCTATAGTCAATTATATAAATATGGCTCAACTTGATTGAAAAAACTGCATTGGTTAGCTGTGAGTGGTGGCACATGCCTGTAGTCCCAGCTACTTTGAAGGCTAAAATGGGATAATTGCTTGAGCCCATGAGTTTGAATCCAGCTTTGGCAACATAGTAAGACACCATCTCTTTTAAACAACAAAACAAAACAAAGAAAAAACCTGAACTGGTATAATTGTATTACATTTGAAAAAAATATGTGAAAGTATGAGCCTCTTTTTTTATTCTTCAACAGAAACTGTATTGTAACAAGTACATTAGTATAGCTACACAGGTTATGGTACACAGACTGTCCTACACAACTTTAGCAGCGCCATATGCTTAGTCTGGGATATAAATGATGCACTGTGAAGTTCTACAGGTGCTCTAAAGATATATTCATATCAATGGAAATTTCTGATGATATTAATGTCAATGAAATATTAATATATTTTTCTCTTTTGAAATGTATATCAATAAAAACTGTTGATTAAAAGCCTCTGGGTTGTTGAAAAGATTTTACATTTTTTATGTATAGTAATACTTTTGAATGACAGAAATCTAGTCCAATTTCTTTAAACAAATCACAAGCTTACATAGTAGATGTAACCTATCAGTAAGAGTCATGAAGACAGAAAGTACTGGAGATATTTCAAATAGAAAATAATTTAACACTGGGAATTAGAGGTCTGC
Source organism: Rhinopithecus roxellana (assembly GCF_007565055.1). Taxonomy (NCBI): domain Eukaryota; kingdom Metazoa; phylum Chordata; class Mammalia; order Primates; family Cercopithecidae; genus Rhinopithecus; species Rhinopithecus roxellana. The sequence goes on along the minus strand of NC_044549.1, from coordinate 23,836,230 downwards.
ATATTTGCTGGAGGGGCTAGAGTAGTGAAGATCAGGGAACTTTTAGTAAACTTTACAAAACCAGGAATAGAAGAATGGCAGAAAATTAGCACTGATGTTCTCAACTGCCTAAAATATTAGACTGAATGGTTCTCAGGAGGACATATGGAAGGTGCTGACAAAACCTCATGGCAACTGACATTTGCCAGAGTCACATGTCTGCCCAGAGCTTTTGACTGAAAGATAATTATTCTACTTTTCTTCTATCTCTGAAATATTTTGTAATTATCTTTCATTGGTAAGATCTAACCATACTTACAAGAGATGCTGGGAAATTCAGTTTCTAAATCCTAATTCCTGTCATACATTAAAAAGCTTAAAAAACAAGAGTTGTTATATCTAAAATAGTGTCTGTTTTTGATATAGAAATCTATTTAGAAGCATTTTACCTGTTCAAATCCCAACCCAATGTCTAATTTTTTATTCTAATATTCTTTTCTTGTCTATTGGTAACTATTAAGCTCTTCTAAAAGTGATATTACCCAGTTTCATTGTCACATATATACCTTTGAATTCTTAAATAATAACTAACTTTTCTAATTATTCTCTTGAAGGAAAGTTACAATATGTATACATATATAGCCTTGAAGTAGCATGTGTGAAAAACATCTGAAAAAAATTAAGGTTTCTGGACAGATGTTATAAGAGTCTCGTAGAAAAAGCTATCAACATTACAATCCCAATTCTAATTTACTTTACATCTGGCATTTAAATTTATTATCTGTAAGCCATATGTTCCAAATGAAGCTTGGTTCTATATTCATGAATCAGTTGACAATGAATAGTTAAGTTCTGCTAATTCAGAAAGGTGAAGTTGAGTGAGCTTATTTAAATGGCAGAATAATTGTAACTACAAATTCTACATACCACCAGAAGACTTCCAAAAAAGACCTGCCATATGTTTTAAACCATGACGGAAATGGTTCTTTAAAAAACTCTGCAAATTTTATGCAGTTACACTGAGAATATCTTAGCATTTCTATTAAAATTCTATTTTGAGAGTTTTAAATTTGGCTATAAAATTTATTGCAGACTGAAATTTAGCATGTGAAAACTAAAAGAATATTAAGTAACATAATATATTAAAATAAGTAAATGATTTTAACATTTTATATATGTCTTTAACACCTCAGCAGCAGAGTTAGATTTGACTTATTTAAAAAATTGGACTACTAGTACCTCACTTAGGTATCATAATAATATCATAATATCATAATAATCTGCACCAGCATATGCAGTCACAATCTTCAGGATCATTGCTCTCTATTTGCTGAAAAGAGAAAAAAAATGTCTACAGGTATAAAAGCTGGGGCTGGGAGTGAAGCATATCCTGGACTTCCAAAAATCTCAAATCAAAAGTTAAGGACATTGCAGAGTCTCTGGAAAGTAGCCTAAGAGTAAGTGGGAAGCAATTTGTGTTATCAGAGAAAATTTAGTGACTGAATATCAAAATGCTTAAATAGAACCTGAACATTTAAACTGAGACACTTCACTTTGAAGGAATCAGTGAAGGTTGTGTTGCAATGTAAGGCATGATCCTCTCCCTTCACATACTCATCCCACTCGGAGTGGGTATATATTATGAGCTCAGAACATTTGCAGAACCATCCTGCTCCTATCTACTGCATAGTTCCAAGAACATAATTCATGGAGGAATATTGTTAATTGTATGAGGGCTTAATCTGAGTAAAAGCGATGAGGCAGAAGAGTTGAGAACTTCAGTATATTCTGTCAAAGTTGTATTCTAATCAGAAAAAGCTGGTTTTGAGTCCTGGCTTCTGTCATCTTCAGCCTGTGTGATCTTGGACAACCAAATAACCTCTCTACATTTCAATTTACTGATCTGTAAAGTGGGCTGATAATATTATCTTCACAAGATTTTAAAATTAGAATTAACTTGATCAATATAAAGTACCAAGCACTGTGTTAAAAACTGTTGAGAAAGAGATAACACATATATATATATGACATGCATGTATAATATATATAAATTATACTCTTTTAAGTATAAATACAATCAAACTACAATATAAAAGCTTATAGCATGATTATATATATACTCTCAAAAAATATAATTTTTATATATATAGTATATATATATAATTTATTTATTTCTCAACAGTTTTTTGCACAGTGCTTGTCCTACAACAAGGTTTTAATGAGTACTTACTGTGTGAACTGAGAAAATGCAAAAATTATGCAGGGCTGCATAAATCTGAAAGATTAATGCACATATATATATATATATATATATATATATATATATACACACACACACACACACACAGACACATATATTGAATATATAAGTATATTGAGTATGTATGGGGGTGTGTGTGTGTTCATATGTATATTCAAAAGTTTGTAGTTTCAAAAGTGTGCCTGGTAAGAAAGAAATAATTTTAATAGCATGGGATAAGGGTTGATAAAGTTTGATACAGTGTTCATTTTATATCAGATTGAGATGTTTGAAACAACTTAGGTGTGATGAAACATGTTTCAAAGAAAGAATTGCAATTGAGCATATGAATAAAAGAATGGAGAAAGTTCTAGCAGCAGGAAGAGCACATGTAAACAAGTAATGGGAGCAATAAATAATTTAACTTGGAAAAAGTCCATAATTATTGTAGTGGCCCACACAAAAAGAACAATATGCAAGGAAAAGTTGAAAAATACTTTCAAATCATATGAGAATCTACCAAGAGATTTTAGGCAGGTAACTGGTAGAATTAGATTTACATATTAAAAAAAATTATTCTGTTAGCAGTATGACATACAGTGAGATTGAAATCACTGAGATCAATCAGGAAGATACACAGTAATCTTAATAAAATGACTCAGTGTTTACCATCTGCAATTTTGAGAAAGTTATTTGACCTTATTTTAAGCCTCTCTTTCATTAGTATTATGTAAATATCAACATTGCGGGTTGAGCATACCTAATCCAAAAATCTAAAATTCAAAATGCTCAAAAATCTGAAATTTGTGGGTGCTGACATGACACCACAGGTAGAAAATTCCACACTGACCTCATGCGGTGGGTCATGGTCAATACATAGGTTCACCACATGCAGTTTATTCATTATCATCAAAGGAGAAAAGACCCTTCTAGTCTCCTTCAGATATGATGGACCTTTCCTACACACATACGGATTCTCCCACACAAGCACAGACACAAAGGGTAATAAAATGGCATATGTTCAGGCCACACTCACCAATGTCAGGTTCCCCGCAATGTCCCACATGAGGAAGAGAACTATGTGCATTACTTACTGCATTTTTTCATTATCCTTAGGTCTGTGGTATAAAGATACAGTTGAAAATGTCAAGAGACCTAGAAATATCTTTATGGGTAACAGTGATTTAAAAAAGAGGAGGAATTTATATTTATCTATAGCACAGGAAGTCAAGCTGTTGGAGAGAAACCGGACAAGGGTGTAAGTGTAAAATGTTTTACAGAAGAGCATAGTGTTGGGATGACCACCCTACGTGACCTGAAAAAGCAGAAAGATAATTTGTTAAATTTATATGCTGAAAGTTTCAAACAGAAGTTAATGAAAGTAGAAAAGTACTGCATTAAGCTAAAAATGAAGATCTCAATTGTGTATTGGATAAGTAGATCCATTAGTGTCACAGTGAACACTGGCTTCTTAATAGTATGCTGTTCATGAAACAAATAAAGATAAATCACAACAACCGAAAATTGAAGGAAACTGTGAACACTCAACAGGCTGGTCTCAGAAATTTAACAAAATACATGGCATTAAATTATTAAAAATTTGTGTTGTTAAAGCATCTGCAGATTACAAAGCAGCAGAGAAATTCATTGATAAGGTTGCCAATATCATTGCTGATTTTTAAAAAAATGATGCTAGAAGAAGTCTAAAATATTGATGAAACATCATTGTTTTGGCACTATTTTCCCATAAAAACACTGTGGTAGATCAGACAGCCCCTACATTAATTACAGATGCTAAGGGCAGAATAACTGTGTTGGGATGTGCTAATATAGCAGATATGCGTAAGCGTAAACTTGATGTAATAGGCAAAAGCTTGTATCCTCCTTTTTTTTTTTATTTTTTTCTGAGATGGAGTTTTGCTCTTGTTGCCCAGGCTTGAGTTGAGTGGCACGAACTCAGCTCACTGAAACTTTCGCCTCCCGTGTTCAAGCAATTCTCCCACCTCTGCCTCCTGAGTAGCTGGGAATACAGGCACACACCACCATGCCTGGCTAATTTTCTGTATTTTTAGTAGAGATGGTTTTTCACCATGTTAGCCAGGCTGGTTTTGAACCCCTAGCCTCAAGCAATCCTGTCTCAGCCTCCCAAAGTGCTAGGATTACAGGTGTGAGCCGCCACACTTGGCCCCTCTCTATTTTCAAGGAATGAATTTCTTACCAGTCCATTATTTTGCTAACAAAAAGGCATGGGTCACCAGAGATATTTTTTTCTGATTAGTTTAACAAATATTTTGTGCCGAAGCCTTGCGTTTACTAGAGGAAATTTGAACTGAATGACAACGGCAAGATTTTGTTGTTCCTTTACAATTATTCTGCTCACCCTTCAGCTGAAATTCTTATCAAAAACAATGGTTATGCCATCTATGGTTCCCCCAAAATGTGACTTAATTAATTCAGCCATGTGACCAGGGTATTCTTAGATCAACAGGAGTAAAAATAAAAATACTTACTTGAACAGTATGCTAGCAGTAGTCAACAGAGGCATTCATGTGGAAGGTTTTCAAAAGGAGTTTACTGTGAAGGATGCTGTATATGCTGTTGCTAACACTTGGAACACAGAGACTAAAGACATAGTTGTACACGCCTGACAACAACCTCTGCCTTGCAACTATGTTCAGTGATGATGATGAACAAGGTGGTAACTTTGAAGAATTTTGCATTTCAAGTAAGGAAAAAGTGATGTCTCACTGGGTGTAAAAATAACCTTCAGAGTCTATCAGTAAGCTGGAAAAGGTGGATAGCAAAGCAATTTTTAACATTAATAATGAGGCTCCTGTTATGCATTTTTTGACCAACGGTGAAGTAGACAAAATGGTTCTGAATTAAGGTAATTGTGAAAATAGGAACAATGAAGATGATGTTAACACTGGAGAAAAAATGCCTAGAGATAGTATGGTGAACATGTGTGATAGGCTTATTGAAGAACTGGAGCAGCATGCATTCAAAGCTGAACAAAAAATTGTGCCAGTTTGCAGAATCGAGAGATACTTCTAAGATAAAACCCACTGTTAATGAGGCAGATAACTCTGGAGGAAACACTTAAAAAAGCTACCCATTAGAATGCCTCTACATTCCTAGAGAACCTGCATCCTCGTCCTTCAGCTGCTTCTGTTGTTTCTTCTCACCAACAAAATAAAATGCAATGCACAGTTACCTTTCAATCAAAACCAGCAACATAGGTAGAGTCTGTTGCTTCTTCCTGTTTTTGTTTAACAGTGGATGTAGGTATTCTGGTGATTCTACTATGCTGCTTACCCTGAACATGTATTTTTTTTCAATGCATTAATGTTATATCGTATATTTTACTGTTAATTACTTATATGTGAATAAGTGTAAGAAAATGGCTGCTTATCAGTAACATATAAAGTCGGGGTCAAGAATAAGGATGATGCCAAAAAACACAGATTGTCCACATGGGAGGTGGAGATAGTGACAGCTTTGTTTTCTAATGTTTCAATGTACAGAGACTTTGTTTCATGAACAAAATTATTTAAAATATTATATAAAATTACCTTCAGGCTATGTGTACAAGGTGTGTATATATACACACACACACACACACACACACACACACACACACACACACATATATATATATATATATATATATATATATACACATTTAGTGTTTAGACTAGGTTCCTGTCTCAAGATATTATATGTATGGAAACATCCCAAAATCTGAAGAAATCTGAAATTGAAAACATTTTTGTTCTCAAGCATTTTGGATAAGGGATATTCAAACTGTAATAATTAATAATAATAATAATAATAATAGAGAAGGTCTTATTAACTGAGAAAGATCGATACAATAATTACATGAGAGACTGTTTGTAAAAGCATTGAGCACTGTACCTGTAGAGGAGCTGTTTGTGGTAGCTCACACTTTTCATTCCAGTCCAAATTGGTTCATGTGTGTAAACACATGGAGATATGTTTTTGACTTGTCAAATGTTTTGTTTGAGATCATGCTGGAATGTAGGTAGAAGAAGGTGACGTGTTAAATCACTACAACTCCTCTAGAACAGTGCTTGTCACACATTAATATGCTTAAGATCACCTGAGTATTTTGTTAAAATGCAGAATCAGAGCAAAGTCTGGAACGGGACTTGAGATTACACATTCCTAAAAAGCTCACAGGTGACGTTGATGCTTCTAGTCCAGAAACCGCTTTTGAGTTACAAAGTTCTAAGAAACGCTTCTGTCTATGCTCCTAGCAGAGCAAAGTCTGGAATGGGACTTGAGATTACACATTCCTAAAAAGCTCACAGGTGAGGTTGATGCTTCTAGTCCAGAAACCGCTTTTGAGTTACAAAGTTCTAAGAAACGCTTCTGTCTATGCTCCTAGCAGGTGGAGAGGCAGATTTTCCAAACCAAGTGCAGAAGCTACACAATTAATAGGTTGAAATGCCACTGTGACTCATTTCGCAGACCAGGTTCTATTTTCCACAAGAATTTCTCACCTTTTCCTACTTAAAGCTATAGATAGCATGTAGACTAATTCTGTAATTTCATTACAGACTATTTAATTTCAGAATCTGGGTGAGAAGACATTCACTGGCTGTTTGTTTATTTTTTAAAACACATGGTCTTAAATTAGACATTTCAACGTACATATTATCATCACTTACTTAGGGATCGTCAGCACAGATGCACAGATTTGACAATGGTTTCTCTGGAATGGAGGGCCATGAGGTGAAATTTGAAGATGAGAAAATGAAAGGGTCAAAAGTGGAAAATGTTCCACTGACTTGGTCAGAGATATGGAATTTCATGTAGAAAAATGCTGTAGGTATTTCCTGGGAGAATAAAATTTGATTTGTCAGCAATTGGACAGATTTCTGAAAAAAATGCCTTTCAACTACCTTCAATCTAGGATTGATTTACAAAAAAAATCTTGCTTCTAAGCCCCTCGAGAACTTTTATTATTGAACCCCCTGAGGCTTTTTTAATTTTCAGGGGGTTAAGAAACAGGTGCCAAATAATGACTGGGGAAATATTAAAATTATATTTACTTCAGAATATTCTGCATATTGTTGCACAACTAAGAGATAAGATATAATTCCACAAATGTTTTACCTTGATTCAAAATATTTTTACAGCCGTAAAAATATATAATTCTAAAACACAGTTAACCGAAGTTTGTTTTTTCAAGCAAAAATCAATGCTTCTTTAGAATTGAACTCAAAATTGTTTACAATTATTCTATATTTAAACATATTATAGTATTTTATATTTAATATTATTATTCTGAAGGCATTACGAAAATACAGAAGAGTTTGAGAGAGGAGTATATTTCTTTCTGAGTAGAACATATCAGTGGTACTTTGTTAGAAAGAAGACAGTATTTTAAGCAATACAGGCAAAGCAAAAATATATCTCTAATCTCATTTCAGGATGAGCATTCTGTATAAACACAATGGATTTGAGAATTTTGTAAATCTCAATGCATAATCTTTAGGTATCAATGCACAAAGTAAAATTTGATAATGCAAAAAAATGGCTAATAAGGTAATTAGGCACCCTCCGATGTCAGCCAAGTGGATTTAGTACATCGTCCAGACTTACTTGATTTTTATTTCAAAATGTATTGCAAAAGCTAAAGTTTAATATCTTTTTTTATCTGCTTTGTTTATAATGAAGATTCAAAAGTTATCAGTTGCAAAGGAAAGAAATTCAATGTTTGGGTTAAACAAAATGTACCATTTCTGGAAAAATTGCTTTTTCCTTGTCTATTTTTTCTTGCTGCATACATCTGTGCTTTTGTACAATAAAAACTAGTTATCATGGCAACTGGAGAATCACATGTACTATCTCAGAGCTAAAATACTCTTTGAGAAATATTGTGTTCACTATTTCAATATGTATAATACTACATTTAGAAGAAAAATATTTTATAGATACCATTCATAACACTATACAGTACATTGTGTTTAAATTTTTTTCAATAAATCATGTATTGTCAGTTAAGCAATATACTTAATAGTAGCAATGAAAAAAATCGCAATATAATAATAAATTAAAGAAGTTTAAAAGTTTAACATTCTGGGCAAATCATATGACAACTGAATATCCTTTCAATTGATTGTAAGTTTTTCTCATATATGTTCAAATTACAGTAAATATAGATATCAAGACATAATTAGAAACTAAAAAGGAAAAGGTTCAGAAACCCTAGTGTATATCATAAAATTACTACTCATTTACCATTACTCTATTACTCAAGATTTTTTTATGTGGCAATTTTCATAAAGGAGACAGTTATAGATTTACTTAACCAATTTTCTAGGAATAGAATAACTGAGGGATAATTACATTGCAAATAAGAAACTTTCCTATTAATTTTTAATGTATTTTTAGATTTTCTCTATTCTCCCCTAATTCCTGCCTTTGATAAAGCAGGGTGCACAGCCATGCTGAGTTTCAAGGTTTACACCCTTTCTACTTTCAAACCAGACAGAGAGGGTAATTCCCGTTTGGAGGGAGAAACTATCTTTCAAGGAAGATCCAAGGTATGGTACTTTATCTTTGAATAATTTAGCCATAAAAAAAAAAAAAAAAGAAAACTAGGAATTGGAAATGAAGGGTAGAATGACCATGACAGCTAGGAGAATTGCAATGTGATGGACAGCAATGATCCTGACCCCAGTATGTGTACACTCTCATTATGCAGAAAATAAACACTGAGTTCAACTTCATCTTCTCTGAATTAAGCAATTCCCATTGTACAAGAATATTATTTACACATATCATATTCAGTAAAGCCTGTGTATTTTTCATTCAAATTTTCTTTCTTTGCCAGGAAAGATACAGTCCCCTGCTTTGCAGCAGTAGAACTCTTGTCTCCATCCGGATTTACATAGATTTTCTTTACCATACTGTAGGGATAACTTAATATTTTGACATTTCAAAATAGATACATAACCTGAGTGGGCCAAATAATTAGGTGTGTCTTGCAAGGAGAACATTATAAATATATTAGCAGCCAGAAAATATAACCTAAGCTAAGGGTTTAGTTTTCTTCTCGTACCTTGTTCTAAACTCCTATAAATTATAAAAGACGTATACATTTCTAAATTGCAGTAACAAAAAGAAAATCAACCTCTACTGTTTACAAAAGTGGAGCCATTTTTTCATTGTCTTCACTTGTGTTTTCCTAGTTTTTTCTCAATTTTTCTTTTCGTTTCTTTCCTTTTCTTTCTTTTCTTCTTTTCTCCTCTCTCTTCTGGGTTGAAACATCAAACAAATTTCAGCGAAAATCTATTCATTACACAATGATTTCAACTGAAGATACACATAGGAATTAGACCCAGACAAGTTAAAGTCACCAAATAACCTTGCTAAGTAACATTTATAATTAAGAGAATTATGTTTAAAGCTCTTTTTCACAAATAGTTAATATATGTAATTCCACAGATTAAAGTTGTGTATTTAAACAAATCAAATGGCTCTCATTGAGAACAATAGCTCAAGTCAAACAATTAGGAATATAAACATTTACAAGTGGGGGTGAAGGTGTGGAGAAGTGAATAGATGGAGCACAGAGCAATTTTAGGGCATCAAAAATATTCTGTATAATGCTATAATGGTTGATACATGTCACTGTATACTTTCAAACTGAGACAAAATCTACAGAACATATAACACCAAGAGTGAATGCTAATGCAAACTATGAACTTTGGGTGGTTAGGATGTGTCAAGGTAGGTTCATCAATTGTAACAATGTAACACTTGGGGGTGGGGGGCAGGTAATATTTGGGGAGGCTGTGCAAGTGTTGGGGGCAGGAGCATATAGGAAATCTACATACCTTCTTCTCAATTTTGCTGTGAACTGCAATTGCTCTAATAATGTGTTTTGAAAAATCCAAACACTGTTACTATTAATAGTAAAAAGTGTAAATCCTATTCACTTAACATGACTTTGGCAACATCATCACCATTGTGATTGTGATCAACAACATAATTTATATGTGTTGAGTGATTATGTTCTACAGGGGTGGTTACTGTAATTACCCGTGTTTCCCAGTTAGGAATTAGTGCAGATGTTGGATGAGTTGCACTAGAACGCAGATAACATCTGCATGTCAAAGTCAAACAAAATTTTTCTGAGCGATACCTGTCTCTCAAAGGGGGAAGATAATTTGGGAGAATTTCAAAATCTATTTAATGCTAACTGAGTGGTAGAAGGGGATAAATTCCAAGTAAATCCTTAACCCGTGAGAATGCAGGATAATACACTATTGCCCAATTCCAGCCCTTCTGTACTCACTGATACACAGCTGGGCAATTTAAGCAATGCAATCACAAACTACTCTCTGCTTTTTTGCAGCGAAGATGCTGGTAATTCTCTCTCTCTCTCCCTTTTTTTAATGTAAAATGTTACCAGCGGACTTATTGTATATTCACAGTTACTAATACCTCCCGCCTCCAGCTGTCCCTTACCCCCAACCCGTTCCCTTCCATGCTGAAAAAGATGCCAAATTTTCTCTAAAAATTAAACTAAATAAGAAATTTCTATGTTCTTAATCTAGAACACTTTATATAGGCCTACACTATGTATGTGCTCCTACCAAATGTTTCAGTTTGTATAAAAGTTGTCCTTGTTATTTAGAATCATTTTCATAAAGTTTATACAACTGTCTTAATGCAAAACTCCAAAATTTTTGTGTGTTCAGTTTTATTTCCCAAAGCAGTTTTTATGTAACATTAATTCAAAGCAGTATTAAAAGCTTCCATGTTTAAAAGGTGAGGTAAAATGTTTGCAAAATTTTTGAGACATTAAAGAAAAGTAAATTATAGATTTATTAGACCCTTTACTATGTTAGCTCACTATTAGTCCCAAGAAAAAAAAAATATGGAAGTTATTGAATTTCACAACTTAAACTGGGCATAGATCTCACTAAGCCCTTGATATTTCTGGAAGGGTCTCTTATAGGATTGATAGTTTTGGAAACATATTTTGGGAAACATGACACATGAAAATGTCAATATTATTCCCCAAATATATACTACACTTAAAATAATTTTGCTTTTGTTCATATAACATCCCCATACCTAAAATATTCCTCCATCCTCCTGATCTTCCAATTTTACCTGACAAATTTTTATCCATTCTTTACCACCAAGATCAAATATCACCTTTTCTATCAAATATTGTTTCTTTATTTCCCTAGGCAAAAATAGCACTTAGCACATTTCAAATGCATCTAATATGACTCTCATTTTTATAAAACTCTTCTCATCAAAAAATGACAACTCTAAGAGAAGAGAGAACATTTTTATCTGTGTTTATATTTTCATATTACCAAAGTAGATATTATTTTTAATATGGAGACTTTGCCTTCTTTATTTTGAAGTCTTCTGTCCAGATGAATATACCATCCGAAGCTGTGGGGGATACGAAGATAAAATGCTGTAAGCTGGACAATTTGATCAAGGCTTAGGGACCATTTAGGTAAGCAGTCAGAGATAAGAGTAAATAAGCTGATTGAGAACATATTTTAAAGTGCTTTAAATGCCTTAATAGTTGAATATTTTCAATTTGCTGGGCAGTAGGAAAGATTTCTGAGCAGGAAATAAATAACCCAGCGTGAAGCGGTATTTGGAGTGAGAGCTCTGGTGGCTGAATTTAGGAGAGATAGTGGTTGAGTAACTGATCAGAAAACTGATTACAGCTAAAAAAAAAAAAAGTGAGAAGCAACGTTGGTCCAGGCAAGTGTAACAATATTAGAAATGGAAAATAAGAATAAAATGTGATTTCATAGGTATCTGAGGCCCTTCATTGGTAAATTATGAAACTGGGTGAATGATCTAGGTGCTCAAGGAATGGGAGACATCAAAGATGACTTTGGTGTTTCCCAAGGGATTTCTTGAAATTTAGTAGTACCTTGAGATAAAATTAGTAATTGGATTATTTTATTTCATGACACACAGGAGAAAAAGGCCTTGATATGATGAGATAAAAGGAAAAGGAGGGACTTGTGGGTAGTAGAGGTTTATAGCCCCATGTGCACTGTAAACAATAGTGAAGAACATCTCATAGAACGACTCTTAACAATCTTTCTAGAAATAACCCTGGCATATCCAGAAATAAATTGGAAACTAATGTAAAAGCAGTGATCATAATTAATACATTTCTGCTCAAATTTTTACTTTTAATGTATGTATGCTATTAGATATTAAATCAATGATTTATATTTGTTTGACAACATAATTATAAAATAATTAAAATGACAATAATGAAACAAGACACTACTTTTGCCCAGTATAAATAATGAGAAATCTTACCATACACCTAATTTAAATTTAGAACATTTCATTTAATTAAGTCTAATTTTAAAATTATAAAAATTCAACCAATTTTTCTACCTTTAAGCACAGAGGCTGTGTGCATATGTATCCTTCAGATCACAGAAGAGAGGAACATATCCTCTACCCACTCTGTCCCCAACCCTCAATTCTTCACTGAAAATAGACTGAAACCCAGATGTCATTGGAATCTGTCGGCTATTCTAAAGTAAGCACTCCTGCTCTGCAGCTTTGAAAAGCAGCTGTCAAATGCCCTTGGCCTATATACATGTATGTATAGTGTATACAAGAAGCCATAGGGCATGTATATTTAGAGCAGCATGACATTGAATGTGCTGAATATCTCCTTTCCTGCTTTGGCCATGTCTAATGTGAGACATCACAGTATTTACGAAATTTCAGTCAGCTTTGTGAGAAGCATTCTCCCTTGTCACGTGTAGAAAGACTGAGATGGTCCTAAAAGCAAATTCGCTCTGAGTATAAAAATCTCTCAGTGCCATCTTGTTTAAGACATGTAATGACGCCTGCTAGAGACCTCCGAAAAGGAAGGTTCATAGATAAATGTAATTCACCTAATTAATCAAAAGAAAAACTTCTATAATGTACCCAGAGTTTATTTACTGGACTACTATTATTTACGTTTTTTGCAAGTTTATAATTCTATGTACATATTCACACTTAGTTGTTTTTATTCTAGACCTTAAAATTTCAATATCATATTTATGTCATAAAATGGGCATGCACTAATTTTTTTTTTTTTTTATAAACAATAGAAATGTATTTCTCACACTTCTGAATGCTGGGGAGTTCAAGATCAAAATGCCAGTAAGTTTGGTGTCTGGTGAGGGCTACTATCTGCCTTGTTGCCACATCCTCCGGAGGGATCAAATTCCATATCCTCACACGGTAGAAGCGATAGAAAGGATTGAACAAACTCCCTTGAGTCCTTCTGTGAAGGCTCTAATTCCATCCATGAGAGCTCTGCTCTATGGCTTAATCACCTCATAAAGCCCCACCTCTTAATACTATCACATTGGTAAATAAGTTTCAACATATGAATTTTCGGGAACACATTCAGACCACAGCGAACGACTTTTGTGTAGAGTGTCACCATCTAAGCACCTCTTGTGGACAGCTTCCTCTAACTCCAAAGTTAGTTTACAGTGAATACTATTGGTGCCACCCCTCAATGACTTCTTCGACATCCAGTGAGACACGGCTGTGCCCTCTGATGTGAACTGGATCTCAGCCATGAGTCAGGCATCTTTCTATACCTGCCATTTCCCCTATACATCCCATTCTTATATTCTTTTATATATATACACTTTAAGTTCTAGGGTACATGTGCACAACTCGCAGATTTGTTACACATGTATACATGTGCCATGTTGGTGTGCTGCACCCATCAACTCTTCATTTACATTAGGTATATCTCCTAATGCTATCCCTCCCCCAGCCCTGCATGCCCCGACAGGCCCCAGTGTGTGACGTTCTCTGCCCTGTTTCCATGTGTTCTCATTGTTCAGCTCCCACCTATGAGTGAGAACATGCGATGTTTGTTATTATTTTTGAGACGGAGTCTCGCTCTGTTGCCCAGGCTGGAGTGCAGTGGCGTGATCTCAGCTCACTGCAGTCTTCACCTGCTGGGTTCAAGCAATTCTCCTGCCTCAGCCTCCCGAGTAGCTGGGATTACAGGCATGCGGCACCATGCCAGGCTAATACTGTTGTATTTTCAGTAGAGACGGGGTTTCACCATGCAGGCCAGGCTGGTCTCGAACTCCTGACGTTGTGATCCACCTGCCTCAGCCTCCCAAAGTGCTGGGATTACAGGGGTGAGCCACAGTGCCCAGCCAATCTGATTATTTCAAATTTATATTTTAAAAAGAATGCTTCAGTGGTTGAAATAAATTCCAAACACAAAATTGACACATGATACTTACTGATACACGTTTTAGAACAGATCACAAGACTCTCAAAATGGTGTGAAAATCTGAGTCTATTTCATTCAAAACGAACTATCCTAAATTATTTATTTTGTTTTCTAGTTTCTTAGTTACAAAACACATTTTGCCTGAATTTGTTTTCGCTTTTGTAGCTACTGTCTGCACAGATATACCAGTTACTCCCCAAATCCAGGCCTGGCATCATTTATTTTCTATGAGATTTTTAGCGTTTCCACTAAAAGAACAATAATTATGTCCCACATTTGAATTTACTCCTCCAAGTGTCCTCCATCAGGACAAGTGCTCAATTAATGATGAGTTAGTTGATCTTTCTCTCATTCCTCCCACACACCCCTCTTCAAATCATTTATCAAATCATGACTGTTTTCCTCCATGGGGTTTTACATAACTGTCTTTTACTCTTTGAGGCCCATCCTCTTCTACTTTAATCAAAGCCACCATCAGATCATCCTAAGGCTATTGCAGTTATCTGCTAATTGAATTCCCTCCGTCTAGACTTTTGGTAATTCAACCCATTGCATAATGGACTCCTGATTAATGTTCCTAAAATAGCATTTTGTTCACGTCAGACCCTGCTTGAAAATTAGTACTGCATCTCTATAAAATAAAATCCTATTTTTAAATTTTCAAATGTAAGATCCTTACAAGCTGGCTGCTACCTTCTTTCATTCAAAACCTATTTACTGAGTTCCTAGTATATGCAAGTTACAATTCTTGGCACTAGAGATTTTTGTGGAGAACACAAGACAAAGAACTTACCTTCATGGAGAGAATATTCCAAGGAAGCATTGCTGTTCAAGTTCAAACTTTATTTCTTTGACTCTACACCAATGATCAGGCAATGCATACTTCAACTTTTTTTCACTGAGCAACTCCAATTCCACCCTGCTGTGATGCCTTCGTTTGAAAAGGGAAATATTCATTCCTCACCTTCCTGTTTATCTGGAGAGGGAAATTCTCTCCTAGAGTAAAGGTTTTAGAGAGGACCTTTATTTCCTCAACCCCTTACTGAGTGCTCATAAAAGGAAAATTGATTTAACCGATAAATTGGTCATATAGCGATATGTAGATTGATTTCTGTGGCTCTTTATTTCTTTTTTTTTCCTGGAGCAGCTTATTCTCAGGTTACAGTCCTCCTCTTCTTTGCAATAACTAGCCTGTTCCTGAAAGAAACAAAGACCTGTGTTTTCTCAGCTCTGGTTGTTATGAGCAGATGTACTTAATAAAATGTGTAGGCAGTGTCAGGTAGCCTGCTTGTGTCAGTACATCTTGTCTCCACCTGGTATCAAGTTTACAACTAGTAGTTACATCTCACTCCTGTGTTCATTTCTCTATTGATTTTGGATTTCCCCTTCCTGCTTTCACACACACAATCATTAAAATTTTCTTTTCACAAATTTTTGTAGCATAATACAATATAGCCAAGTTACTTGTGTCAATTTTCTCATTACCAAAGGTAAGCAATATTGGTATCATTTAGTAAGTTTTTTTATGATTTGTCATCCACAAAATATTACATATAACCACATTTAATCCCTTAGGACTAAATTATACTTTGTACCTGGTATTTATATGTAATGATAAGATATTATAGTTTTATATTTTGTGGTTTAAGTGCTATAGAAATCTGTGGAGGGTACACAAGTAAGTCCAAAGTATCTGGAGATGCCTCATAAATGTAAGAAAACTGATTGTGGATTAGGTACATTTCAGATTTAAACAGACCATGCATGGAAGGCGGATAGTTTGCGACAAGAATATTAGTAGCTGGTAAGAATAAAATATGAAATGAGCAAAAGTAGCATAGTGAGTTTATGGGAGAAGTATGGAGACAGAAGAAGAATGAAGACATCTTTCTGGGAATTAATGAAAAATTAGTTGGTGGCATTGCTCAAATTATAAGTAGAAAAAATTAAGCACATTAATTTTAGACTGTTTGCCATAACACACTAATTTTAAATTGTGTGCCATAAAGACACAGTACTCATCTTATATCCCATGCTTTCTCATGCACGTCTCATTCTCTCATGATGTTATATTAAGTTCATATGACTAGTTATGATCAATGCACTGTGAACAAAAGTGACATATGCCCTTTGTGGCCCAAGGTAGCTTAAGGTTTCTATGTCTGCTGCATTCCTATAGTTTTCTGTGTTGGGAACCAAGTGTTAAGACAGTGACATTTAATTGGAGAGCTATAGGTCCCTATATGTTCACCACATGGAGTAAAACTCTGGCCACTGACAATGGATAATATGTGAGTGAGAAACAAGCACTTGCTATGTTAAGCCACTGGGATTGGTTGCAATGCCTCATGTCACCTAAATATAACAAATATAAATTGATTGATAATGAACTGACAATCATGATAGACCAAATTTGATATTATTCAGATGATTGTCTCATCATAAATTAGCAATAATGAGTAACATCTAACTCAAATTTAGATCTAGCTACTGTTTGAGTAACTCCCTTCCAGAAGGCTGAGTAAACATACAAGATGCTAACAAATCCTGCTAGCTAATTTTCCAATTAAATAAAACCTCATGAGGGGTGAGGCACTACCTAATTTCTCTTGTGAGAAATATTTACTGAGCACCTGGCTATGTTGTATTGGGGATGTAGTAGGAATAGTCTACTGGGATGAATTAGATAATTGATCTGTACTTTAAGAGAATATGTGGTATTTGTATTAGTGACATAAAAACTTATAAAGAAAAGTTAGTATTAACAAAGTGGTGTTAATGAAATTTTTATTTGTGTTTTTCAGAATAAAAACATATCAGAGATGGTGAGATTTCAGTTAGTCATTAAAGGAGAGATAATGGGGTTTTTGAAGAAAAGTAGGAAGAGTGGCAAAAATAAAAAGCAAAAGTAGATACGTGAGATTAATTTCAAAGAACTGCGATTAGAACAATCTGACTGGCATGTATAATTGCTATGAAGTAATACAGAGATCAATTACTTAAGTGAGATTTTGAGGGCAGAATTCGAGAAATATTAGAAGTTAGAAGTTTTTTTAGATATAAAGACATAAAATATTCTGAAGCAGGGAGTTACATGCGATATTACTCTAGATTCTTTCTTACAAACTGTAGGAAATGTTATTATAAAAATATGTTATATAGCTCAGAATTGTGTAGGACCATAAATTATGAATCTGGGTAGACTTCTGGGAACAAACCAGAAAATGCCGTAGAAGAGGTTTACAAGAAAACTAGCACTACCAGTTTTTGTATGGTTAACCTTTCTGGACCACGAAATCAGCGTTAACTGTGAACACTGCTCTTCATACATGTGTGACAATTATGTTCCAGAAAACATCCCTGGTTGTCCTTGCTACCCCCAAACCCAAGTGCCTCCATTACCTTCTTCAGTGCATTCTTGTCTGAATCAGACTTTTCTTACTTTTGAGTCAAAATGGTATACCAGGAAGTCTTGTTAGTGGATTCTGGGTCACCTGTCAATGCCCTGGCTGCACAGGAGTCTGGAAAAGCAATTCCCTGGCTCTATTTTGGGAAGCTGGTATTTACAGGTAGAAAAAATCCTCAAACATAAGAAATATGTTCAAAAGGCCTTAAGAATTAATTTTACAAGTGCCCCCTATGTATGTTCTTAGCTGTGCTTTTATTTTATTTTATTTTATTTTTTGAGATGAAGTCTCACTCTGTTGGCCAGGCTGGAACATGCCTCCTGGGTTCAAGCGATTCTTCCACCTCAACCTCCCGAGTAGCTGGGATTACAGGTGTGTGCCACCATACCCAGCTGATTTTTGTATTTTTAGTAGAGACGGGGTTTCACCATGTTGGCCAGGCTGTTCTCAAACTCCTGGCCTCAAATGGACTGCCTACTCAGCCTCCCAGAGTGTTGGGATTACAGGCGTGAGCCACAGTGCCCCATTAATCTCCTGGAGATGAATGAACAATGAAAAAAAGAGACAAAAATGTATGTTAGTTAAGAGACTATGGGAATAAAAAGCAACATGATCCTAAAGATAGCTCCTGAGAGAAAGTAATAAATGATGCTAAATAAAGGAAAATATATAAGGCTTAATTAATTATATAATAACATAATAATTACATATATAAGGCTCTTGGGCACTGATTGAACTATAGGATGGGACAAAAAAATAATCCAGTGCCCACATCCATGAACGTTTGGCCCTGTGTATATGAAAGATGATAGTACTAGGAAAGTTAACAGGAAATGTAGGAGAGGGAGTAAATTTGGAAGAAGAAGTGATGATTTGAGTTGCAAATACATTGAGAAGGAGAAGAACTAACACAGCAAAATTACAAAATCAGAAAATTCAAAAAAATTGCAAAAACCTAAAGCCATTGTTTTGCTTCAAAGAGTTTCTAAAATATCTAGTTTAAAGAGACCGAAAAAGCAGGACGTTACTTAGTACTTAGTTTTAGCTGGGTAAAGAAAGGTCTAATTTAATTACTCGAGTTGGAGAAATTCACTATAGCGTTATGTTAATGTAATATTCTCTAATTCCACTGTAGAAAACGAGAGGAACTTAATTCCTTAGAAAGATTATGAGGTCTGTTAGGCATTGGGATGAACTCCGAAAGACTGGAATGTCCTCTGAAGATCTCTAAATAGGATAGCACTTCTGCCTCTCTAGTTTTATTTAGAAGTAATGCAAGTTGAAGTCAAAGGGTAAGAGACAGTGATCTAAGTGAGTTTTTAAAACCATCTGCAGTATTGTAGTTCTATAGCTTTTTTAAAGATTGCCCAATTTTCATGAAATTGCAGGTGTAGCATATGAAAGCCATTTCCTTCCTTAATGTATAAGAAGTTCTCATGATTGCTTAGAAAACTCTCCTTCAAACCACACATTTTTAATGAAACATGATCTTAAGTAGTCTCTAAGAGTAAGAGAGAAAATTCTGTTTCCTACTATTTTACATGAAATTTTCTTGCAATTATCATGGATTTCTCAATCATAATGACCCCAAAGTAACAACAAAAAACTGCTCTTTTATCGACTCTTAGAAAAATGACCCCTTAAGTTCAATCTTGTCCTCAATTTAAATTCACCAGTGACCTGCTTCATTACATAAGATGCAGTTATTGTAGTCATTATCCTTGGTTAACCAAGAACAGACAGAGGAGAAACAAATATATATTCTTTGAAACAGTTGTGTTCTAGTAATTTGGAAATGTTTATGTCACTAATTTTGAGGAGTACAAAGATGTAAATAGTTAATAGTGAATTTAAAGATCTGTCATTGCCAAAACTAGGGCGGTAATATACATATTGTTTTAAAAGTAAAAAGTGACTAAGATACTTTGTATTTCTGAAAAGAAAATAAGTAATTACATATTTGAAGGCTTCTGAGACAAAATTCCCCAGGAGAGACATGTATTTAAAGAAGACTAACTGACAGACAACTATTCTCCAAAACCAGCTGAATAAATCAGCTCAGTAAAGACTCATAGGAATAGAAACTTTAATTTGTGGAGCTAATGTGTCTGCACGTTCTAAATTGGTCAGGTTAGCTTATTGAAATGGTGACTGTGGAAGTTTATTTGTTTTAACAGACTCCAAGTATTAAGATTTGCTGAGTATAAACTTGTAAGTTAAAGGGGAGCTAATAATTAGCTCTTATCCTCTGTAGAATCAGTATCTATAGTTTAAAAATGATTTGGGAGCAAGATGAGTAGGAATAAAGGGTTAATTTATAAGAAAAAAAAACCTATTTTTTTCAAACAATGAATTAAATTCAATCACACATTGACAACACTGATTTTTGTAAAATACCTTGATGCTTGACTGAATATTATTAATTTTCCATATTTTCAACCCAAATGGCCCCTAAGAGTAAAGCAGGTGCTCAGGACAGCCTCATGTCTTCTGAAGATGACTAGGAACCATTTAATTGGCATCAAGAGTAATATAGTCATTCTCTTTGTTGAAATCACAGTGAAATATTTATTGAGCACCAACTAGATGCAGGACATTCTACCAAAAGGTGAGCAGCTGCAGTGTCACTGACATGTGTAGGAGGACTCACCTCCTAAAGGTGGCCATACTGCATGCGGCAAGAATTGCATGTCACGAGATTTTTGTACCCAAGCCTACCTTTCTCAGCTCATGGAAACAATCTCATGCAAAGACAGATTTAATACTTGCTAACAGTTCCTGTTTCTAATATTTGGATGAGCCTATCATCCAAATATTAGATATGGTTCTGATTTGTGTGCAGCTGCTTTCATTTCACAGTTAATGTCAGTGTGAGTCTAGGCATTTTTCTTTTAATTGATCTGATCATTTAGACTCTGTGGTAGACAGAATAATTCCACATATTTCCCCATCCCCAATCACAAAATTGTGCATATCCTAATCACCAGAACCTATGGATATTTTACCTTATGTGTAAAAAAGATACTTTGTAGATTTAATGAAGCTAAGGGTTTTGAGATAAAGAGATTATTCTGGATTATCTTCTTGTTCCCAATGTATTCATATGGTATTTATAATAGTGTGGAAACAGGGTAAAGGTCAGAAAAAGGAGATGTGAAGATGACTCAACATCGGAGTGCTGGCTTTGAAGATGAAAGGATCCAGGAGCCAAGAAATATGGGTGGGCTTTAGAAACCGGGAAGACAAAGAAATGAATTCTTCTCTAAATCCAAAGGACCACAAACCTGTGAATGCATTCAATGTGTCTTCTGCTCTGTGGAAATGTAAGAAAATAATTTTCAGTATTTTAAGCCACTAAATTTGTGGTAATATATTACAACTGTAATAGGAAATTAATACAGCCTTCATCAAATAGCAGATGAAGGAATCTTTTTAATTTAGTTTTCAAAATAAAAGTTATATAAAATAAAATCACAAATATAGGTAACATTGTGAAACGGTTATCAAAATCAAGCTAATTAGCATGTTCATCACCTTACATAGGTGTGTGTGTGTATGTGTGTGTGTGGTGAGAATACTTAAGATCTACTCTTAACAAATTTCAAGTATGTAATAACTTATTATTAACTATTGACACCACACTGTATATTAGGTCTCTAGAACATATTCACCTTATTGAAAAGTTTTTACCCATTGACTAACACTTTTCCATTTCCTCTTTCCTCCTTTCCTTGGTAATCATCCTCCTAACTCTCTGTTTCTATGAGCATATATCAAAATACTACTTTGCATAACTTAAATATGTATAATTTTATGTGTCAATTGTACCTCAATAAATCTGGGAAAATTACAGACGTTAAGTCATATTAGTTTGATAGGTTTTAACAATTTTACATTCCACATAACCACCATGAGAATTAAGGTATAGATTTTTGCCATCATCCCATTTGTCTTTTCTGATCACAGACTCAACACAGTTCTGCAAACCGTAGGCATGTCTGTTGAAACAGGCAGTTATATCAGTAAAGGGAAGTAAAAACAGGACACATCTTGAGTTACATAAATATCAATGAATGACTATTAGTATCCAATAACAAAATATAGTCTTCTAGAGCAGACCCTACTAGTAACCTACCAGATGTTCATTATCTCCTTTCTTTTCCAGCAATTTTGTAATGAGTGACATATTCAGGTTGAAAAGTTATAGTTTCTGGTATTCTGTGCAGGTAACGTTGGCTACCTGATAAAATTTGGGTCCTTGGGATGTAAATAAAAATTTGTCTGAACTTTTTTTCTCTGTATTTATTCCTCTCTTAATTTGGTCATAATCCTTCTGCTGTACTGTTTCTTCCTTTAAATGACTGGAAGGAAAGCATTATTGCTACAGTTGGAGCAGTCATTTATTTGGGGAGAACAGCTGAAGGGCTGAGACTACCACTGTAACCTCATCCTGTTCATCCTTGAGCTGATTACTCTACTACAAGGTATCTTATTTTCAGCTTTCTTGTTAAACACGAAAAATAAATCCTTTGTTCGTTACTAAGCGTTAAATCCTAGTCTTAGCTAATATACTTGCCTAACAATATTTATAATCTTTAAACATGCTAGAACCAAAGTCACAAAATAACTAACAATAAAATAAAATATCACAGGCTGAGTTTCAATTGACTGGTTCTGGTATTAACTACCACAGATACATACAATTCTAGTTATGAAGGAAAATCTCATACAGAATTGAAACTGGAGCTAGACACCTAACTTGAAAATAAAAGAGTAAAACACATAAACTTGGAGGAAAAAAAAAGATGGCATTCAGTACCACGAAGGTGGCATGGACAAGACTGTGGACAAAGGTATTCTATAGCTATGCTTGGAAACACAGCCAATAGGGTTTTTGACTTTGAAAGTGTGGTGTATTAACATTGCCCTGTATATATTTTCTAATCACTGGAAACTTTACATTTTTAACATTGCCCTATAATATTTTTTTATTCAATACTTATTTTATTCTAGTAATTTAGTACAAGCAATATATTTGTTCAATATGTTTTCTGAGTTCTAGACATGTCCTTGAAACATAGATGATAATCAGTTTTTGTTGAATAAATTAATATATGTATTTAGAGCAGTGATAAGAGATAAAAATGAAGAAATAACATGTTATATA
This sequence comes from Rhinopithecus roxellana, assembly GCF_007565055.1. NCBI lineage: Eukaryota > Metazoa > Chordata > Mammalia > Primates > Cercopithecidae > Rhinopithecus > Rhinopithecus roxellana. The sequence goes on along the minus strand of NC_044549.1, from coordinate 23,813,140 downwards.
ATTGTGGAGATCCTCAACACAAGATATTCTAAGGGCAAAAATATTTTTTGAGCTGGAACTTGAAAAAAATGTAGTAGTATTTTTCAAAATTAAATTATCACTGGTTCAATAATACATCAAAGAGAAAATAACGGATCCCTAGCTAGAAAATCTATAGAATCTACTAAGATAGCAATGAATGTGCCCTGAATTAGGACAATGAAATAAAGAATCTAAACAAGGAGGCAAAAGAAAACACTTAATAATGAAGGATCCACAAAACAATAAATGTATATATGCAGAGAAATATCAGATTTTTTCAATATTACAATTAGAGAAACGGAGTAAATAATACCATCTTTTTCAGAAATAGGTAATTTGGTTGAAGTTGAATGAAATATGTGTGGCTTTGTATATGCTAAGTTTGTGAGACTGGAGATGAAGGTGTTGGGGGGAAGTGATCAGCAGGTATGTAGATGTGAAAATGAGATTTACAGAAAGGTAAACTTGAATAATTTATAGCTAAAGAAGTCTAACTACTAATGAACTATCAGAAAAGAACTGATCAAAAACAGAGCTTTATGGTCTTACGACATTGGAATATGATCTCTCGAATGAGATTTTAGTAAAAGAGGTCATTTAGAGTGACTGAGAAGGAACTGATAGCTGAAAGGGGAAATGTAATCGAAGAGTTTCAAATAAAAAAGACAACCAACTTAAAAAATGCCATAGAGAGATAAAAAAAAAACTAGTTGTTCAAAGAACTCTGATTTCAATAATAAAAGAGGATTTTTTTTTTATCGTTAAAGAAAGAAATGTCAGTAATGGTGTGTGAGAATAAGTGGTTCTTGAAGAAATGAAAGTGATGCACAGAGGTTATTCTTTGATGATTTGGGTAGTAAAAATAGAGAACCATGTGAGATGGTATCTTGAAGCCATGTTGTATTGAAAACTAAAAAATGTCTGAGAATTTGCCGTATTTTCTAGAAAATAATTTAGCCTGCTACAATTTCATGAATGCTGGCACAAGATACAGACTGCTGGGTGAGAAATAGAGAATGTTACTACTCATAGCAATAGCTTTGCATCTGTGGATTATCAATATTAGCACCAGTACCTAGGGTCCTAATGCTAGGTGATTTGCATGCACATATATTAAGTTCAATTACAAAGAAAGAGTCAAGAGCTCAGGTAACCCATTCATAATTGTCCATAAGCTTCTCTGAGCTTTGTGATGATTGAAGACATTATCATTGTAACACTGCACATTAAAGAAACTTGCTCCTTGTTCCAAAGGAAGATGCTTTCTCTCTCTTTTCAAAGCTGCTTGTTATAAAAAAAAAAAAAAAAAAAAAAAAAAAAAAAAAAAAAAAAAAAAAAATTGAAAAGATAGTTCAGAAGAAAGTCAATCAACGCCTGGGATTGCAAGACATGGAGAAATATGAAAGATCCATGAAGAATCCTCTCTCAATAATTAGCTTGGAACATAAATATTTAATATATGAGAAACTTTGGAATGTTTGTCAGCAGAAAGGCAAAATCTCTAGAGAAAACATTTATTGATATTGGAGGACAGAGAAATAAAAGTCCTTAAGCAAGTGACTTAGATTACCATTAAGCAGATATGAAAGTAACATTGCCAGAAATCGGTAGATTTGGTGATACTTTAGTTTGAAGAGAAAAAAAAATCGAAGAGCCATGTCAATATTTACAGAAAATTAAGAACTGAAGCAATTTTCTGTGACTAAGTAGATGTGGAGAAGATAAGATTTCCATAGGCATATATCACAGTCTAAAGTATTACATAAACTACGAAACAAAGAAAAAATTAGGTTTGTGGACATGCTGCAAACTCAGCAGCAATAAATCATGTTTATAGAGTATTGTTGAATTTAAGCATAAGGATGTGTATTTCTTTCTTGAATTCTCTCAGACAGGTTTGTGAGTAAACATGGGTTTCACCAGTAGTGAAACTTGAACTGAGAACTATATGATGAAATGTATTTAGCTACTGAGTCACAGGAATAGAAGAAAGATACTTAAACATGAAAAACCACAATTCAACCTCAGGGAGATTACAAAACAGAATTTAACTGTTAACATCTTTATGTTTTGACAATCGTCTATTTTTAGGTTTATTTAAAGGAGAATATGTAAAATGGACTGATCAAGTTATTCTACTCTGGGCACTTATAGCCCAATAATTACATTGTTGTATGGTCACTTGGATTAAAGTATCTCTGTTTCCTATATTACCTAATTTGTTTTTCCTTTAATTAGAAATTCAAACAAATTGAAATGATTTGGAAAAACTAATCATGTTATATACAAACTTAAAAGGTGATTTATTAAGCAGTTAAGTTAAACTTCTCAACTAATCATTGACACATTCAATTACGAAGTGAGCTTTAACAATTGTGTTCTTCTCATCAGCATGTTAGTAAGAGATCATTAATGTCCCATTTCCATTTGTTCTTCGCAATTTAAGCAGTTTATATACCCACAGATCATGACAGAGGGATCCTATAAACGTCTCCTGCAGAGAATAGCTCCTATATCTGTTATCCTCCACGTGGTTTTGGGGGAAATCCCAGCTTACTACCATATAAGCTGTGTTCTTAGATGTTGGACCCCGTCTTTCTGCCCTATCATAGTCTCAAGACCACAAGTTCTAACACCAATACTTTCTTTGAATTACTAGTACCATTCTCATTTGTTCCTTCGTTGTTCTGCAATTCAAGATCATTCAGCACTTCCAGTGAAAAAAAAAATCCTTGCTAATTTATCTAGAGTTTGTTCATTATATTCCCAGTTTTTTCCTTGTATTGCATACGTTTAGATCCATATTCGGAAACCTCTACGCTTTTTAAATCCTACTGCAAGTAATCATTCGTGTCTTGCATATTTATGATGTAATACTGTAGCACAGTTTCAAAAGCTTTTTAATTTATTCAATAATTCTTTCCAAGGTTTTGTTGCTCTTGCTGCAATTTCTCCAAAATACATTTTGTTTTTGCAAAATAGTCTTCATACTCTATATATTTCAATATTCACATACTTCATTGTTCTGTGCTTTGTGCATTTCTATATATCTATGAATGGGTTTCTCTATTTCTCCAGGTCTCCCTCTTTCTCCCTTTCTCTTTTACTCACTCCTTCACTGATTGTCTACTATTAAGATGCCAGCATTTATATCATCTACCTTGAAGGCTCCACACTTTCTTGTCTACTGTCCTTTGATTCTTTCATATTATTATCATTTTTACTGCACTTATTCGGGATGAAAATAACTACTAATTTTACCTTGAAATATGTTTTGAAATTGAAAGAAAAAGGCTAGCTCCCAAGCAAACCAAACCTCTGAAATAATGTAAGCACTCTGTCTCTGTGGTGTGCATTTGTTTCTAGACTTTATTTAGACTCTCTAGCAACCACACACAATTTTACTTCAACGATATTGGACTACCTCTCCATGGATTTACAAAACATGTGCTTTGACCAGGAGGTGACACTATAAACATTACCAACCAATGTGGCACAGGGACTGGACAATACAGAGAAACTGCAGCTGAAGTCTGAAGCTGAGTTTATGGGTTGCTTACTTTGACACCAACTAGTCCAGTTGTTACTTAGGGTGAGAATAGGGGACAGGACCTTTGTAGTTAGGGATGAGACAAATTGATGCCATGGATGGTTACTGGCAAACTTGGTCAGATTAATTTCCATATTATAACAGTGAAGGCCATGCCAATGCACTCTGGCTAGATATTAGCCATACCATAACCCTTTGCTACTTTCTTTTATTTTCTTTTTTTTCTGAGATGGAGTCTCGCTCTGTCACCCAGGATGGAGTGCAGTGGCGTGATCTTGGCTCACTGCAACCTCCACCTTCCAGGTTCAACTTATTCTCCTACCTCAGCCTCCCGAATAGCTGGGACTACAGGCGCACACCACCACGCTCGGCTAATTTTTGTATTTTTAGTAGAGACAGGGTTTCACCTTGTTGGCCAGGAGTTCTCGACCTCATGATCCACCCGCCTCGGCCTCCCAAAGTGCTGGGATTACAGGTGTGAGCCACTGTGCCTGGCCGCTACTTTTTATTAGTAAAAAATTCCAAAATACATCAATTTAGTATTGTTTACAAAATTACAACTCAAAATCCACCTGGACCTTTTGTTAATAGTTTAATATAGGGATCAGACTTCTGCCCATCTAGATCAAAATCTCTAGCGGAGAAGTCTGGAGAGTTACAGATTTCACAATCACAGCAGGCGATATTTATTACTAGGGAAGTTCAGAAAAGAGTGACTATGTGATCCTCACTACAGCTTTATAAATTGGACAGTACAGAAATTATGACGCCTATTTTCAAAAGAGAAATTGAAACACATCCAGATTTCATAAGTTGTACAATAATAAGAACCAGCTCTTCTGTTTCTAATTACAATAGTCTTCTGATTACTAGATCAGATTATTTCCTTGGACTGAAAATCTGTGAAAACTAGTAGCTTTTCTCTGCAAACTTTATTTTTGTGTGTTTATTTGCTTTTTTCTCAATGCCCTATTTTTATTCTAGAAAATCACCTATTTGAAAATCATTTAGTATTCTTTGTATTTGTGCTTTTTCAAAAGTAAATATAAAATATGAGCTTCATTAGGAAAATATTAGGAATAATTTTTATCATCAAGGTTCTTTTGTAAATGAAAATTAATACAAAATAGAAAAACTTTAATTCATCTAAAATACACATGAATTTAAAAGTAAAATGAAAATAATATTGAAAAACAATGGCTGTTTACCATCTCTCTTTTCATCACTTATTTGTGCTACAGAGTACTGTTTTTGATGATGGACTTTTTGGAAATAAGTATGGAGAATTTGTTAGCCTATTTGTAAATGACTTGTTTTATTTTCTCGCTTGAGTTTATTATATGTTGTTTTCAATCAGTAGAAGACTAGTAGGTATCGCAGGTATCAAATATATACAGAGGACAATGGACAACATTAGCTGTATGAGTTCAGTTAATGAATAGTTAATGAATTATTGAAACTGGGCAATGCAATACAAAATCTGAAAGTTGTGGCATGTCATGTATTGAAAAATCTGAAGGTGGTGACGTGTCACTCACTTCTAAGCCATCTGCTAGAGAATTCAGTCCAAGTCACTTTGCCAATTAAAAAAAAATATTGTCAGGCCCACGAGTAACCAACTGGAAAGACAGGCATTGCACTAGACTGTTCTGAACTTTCAGATGAAAAATGTTTTTATATTGACTAGGACATCAATGGAAAACTGGATAAGTAGATATATCAATGTGACTGTTAAACTCAAATGTTGAAAATTAGGAATCCATCATTAGATGGATCATTTCGTCTCAAAAGAAAGAATTTAGAATTGGGCCAAATCATATGAGGTTGTTTCTGAGGACTTCATCCTTCACTTAGACATAAAAGGTGTTTGCATGGCTAAACAAATTGAGGAATTTGCTGAATATTTCAGAGATTGTTGAAAGATACAGTTATATAAGGTCATGATGCTAGAGCAATTGAGAATTATACTTGTTTATTTGTTTTATGTGGATACTCAATCCAGTTTTCTTCAAAATGAGTTCATTGAATCACATATTAAAATCATTACAGGGTTTGTCATAAATGCATATTCCTGAGCTTCTCTTAAAAAATGTTAACTAACTGCTATCTCCACATTGATTATGAGCATTCAGGATGATTCATACGAACACTGAGATTTTAGACCCACTGCTTTCTATTTATTGAACTAGGTTTTTTTCTAGAGGACCATGTCCTAAATATTTATAGACAAGGTTCATACTTCTATAAATATTCAAATTTACTATGTGATTTGAAGAGAATTGGAAGAATTTCTACTCAAAAGACATGGCTACTATAAATTCACCACCAAACCTGAAACTCATTTTGTAAGATTTATTTCCTCAGATTAAATCAAACTATATTTATACATCCTCTTTGACTGAGGCTTCTCTTAAAGGTAAGTAAATATTAATAAACATGATAGGAATAATTTTAACACTCTGCTAAAAGTTGTTTATTAGAAATCTCCCCTCCGTAGGTGCCTGAGAGCAAGGAATCAGGGAGTGAATGTTTTGATGATAAGACAGAACACAGTAGTATATTTTTTTACCTATACTGTACTTACATTTTGCCTTTCATTGCAATCAGTTATGTGTACATGTGTAATCTGACCTCCTGGCTCATAATTTCTTAAAAGGCAGGGGATGTTTTCTTCATCTTTCTATCTCCAGGGCTCCAGGGCCTGCTGGAGTGTTTGACACATCATGATTTATTATCTGAATAATAATATCTTTATATCTTAAGGGAAAAAACATGGCTTAATGTTTGGGGAAAACCAAGTTACTGAGATACTATGGTAGGCTACCTTAAAAGAGAAGCCAAGAAAATCAAAAGGTGAGAGGAAAAATAGAGGAAAACATAAGATGCATTTAGATGTTTTTAAAATTTTGTCAGAATTAATGATTCATTCAAGAATATAAGCTTTACCTCTGCATCTGATTATTTTAAATAAATATAAAAATATATATATATGTGTGATACACATATATAATATACACATGTGTATGTGTTATTAATAACTGCACAATTCTCCTCTATGTTAAATTTAACTAAGTGATTGCTTTGTTTAGTGGTAGCTTTATAAAACATGCATATGTTTTATTTTTAACTAAATTAAGCATTTATTGAATAGCTATTCAACAATCCATCATTTGCAGAACACTAAGGTAAATCTGGAGAATTTTGGAATTAAACAAGTTATTTCTTAGGAGGTCACACCATCTATTTGAGAATTGACTAGAAATCATAAACTGGTTTTGTAGATTAAGATTAATCAACTAGTTACCAAGAGTCTATATTGGTAAACAATTTTGTTGACCAGAGGATGAGCATGAAAATAGTAGTTACCTAACTGAACTCACAGGAGTATTATGATGTTGAAAAAAGCAATATGCATTAGAATATTTTATATACATTAAAGCATATTCACATTTTATAATCAATGCCAAATATTAAAAGTATAGCATTAAGGGTTTTGGGGGCTTCTTGAGAAAAGTTTGTAAGTAGCTTCACAATTTAATATTCATGTTTCTTATTCAGTAATATTTTAGTTGCTGTCTTCTGGATAGGCACACTAGGGGAACAAAAAAAAGTGACGTAAGATCCAAACAATTGAAAAGATCAGAGATTGAACTTTAAGATTTTTGTATGTGTGATGCATCTCTGTTCACAGTTATTTGCAATTGCCCTATTCCAATTCTGTTGCTAAATGTCTAAAAAGAAATTACTGATTTTTTTTTTCATTAAGTTCACATCTTTTAATATGTGACTAGCAGGAAAAGAAAAATGTTTAAACACTACAGATTTCAAATGTTTTCATAAAATCTGGAAATTCATATTCTGGTAATACAAGCATATTATCCTTTTTTTTGCTTTGATTGATGTAGTGATACCATGACTGCTATCACTAAAAATTTTGCTCACTAATTAATTATTGTGGTAAGCTGAAAAAGGATATCCCCAAAGGACATTAGTATATCCATATCCTAATTCCTAGAATGTGTGAATGTGTTATCTTCCATTGCAAAAGAGGCTTTACAGGTATGATTAGTTCAGAAGTTTGAGATGGAGAGATTATTCTGGATTATCCAAGTAAGACCAGTGTAATCACAGGAGTCCTTTTAAGAAACAAGTAAGAAAGGCAGGATTAAAGAAAGGGATATGATGACAGAAGCAAAGGCTGACATGACTCAACTGCTTACTGGGTGCCACAAGCCAAGAAATCTGGGCACTATCTACTCACTAAGGAAATGGATTATCCCCTAGAGCCTTAAGAAAAAAGATACACTGATACCTTAGTATTAGGACTTCTAACACCTAGAAATGTAAGACAAAATAATTAGGTTTTATAAAGTCACTGAATTTTTCACAATTTGTTATAACAATGATAAATCTAATACAATCCTCAAATAGTCATAATCATAATTTTATTGAACAGCAAAAATAATGGAGAAAACAAGCTGGTTAATTATGATTTTAGTCTATTGAGCCATAATGCTGGCATTTAAATCTCCCCTCCATGACTTACTAGATGTGTCACATTGACAAATATTTCCCTGTCTATACAGTAGGAATAATAATAGTACCTATCTTATGGGATTTTTAAGAAGACTAAATGAGTCAATAAATTTAAAGCTGTTAGAATGGTGTATGTAGGTTCTCATAAAGTCTAAACTGCCATTAATCATTCTATTATCATTGTTATTAATGTTATGATCATCATTTGCCCAATTTTTAAATAAAATATCTGAATTTTACTCTATAGTGGCTATTTGATAGAGAGGATATCAAAATATCTTTTACCAAATCTCTGACTTTGAGGAGTTTAAAATCATGAGAGAGAGGTAGAGGATGCACCTCATATGCTACAGGGCAGGGGAAAATATTGTGGATATCATCAATGTTTTTCTCTCTTCCCATCCTCCTGCTTCTGAGTCTGGCAAGTTTAAAGGGTGGCATATTGTGTATCTGTCTTTCACTGTACAAATGTTTCAACTGTAGCACACTTTTGACCCAGTTACATAAGGACAATGTCCTTTAAATAGAAATATAAATTGTTTGAGGAGAAACAGGAGTGTTGGACTCTGCTATGTGTTGGATTGCTTTCCATAAATTCCTGCCATTATCACATTGCTTATCTATTGTCATATACATTATCTGATATAGACATATGCTCAGTTTTAGTTCTTAGGAAAAAATAAAAACAAAACAAACAACAACTGTAGAAACTATGTTTCACACTTGTGGTAGACCACCTATTCTGGTAATAACTCTCGCACTTTTGTTGAATTATAAAATAACAACTTAGGACTATAGATAAAGTCTTAGATATGAAACAAGAAAATAATAACAATTTTTGAGTCCATGTAGCAATTTTTCTCCAAAATTAAATTTCACCACCCTTTGATGGATTAAACAGCTACCATTTTCAGATGCCATCTAGAGGATAAAGAAGAATGAATGTTGAATGATCCTTCATCAAGAAAAAAAAAAAGAAGAGAGAAGAAAAGAAAGAAATAAAGCATCACCATCACAAAAACATATTTAGCAAGTGCTTTTTGTTGTTTTGTTTTGATTTGTTTTACATGCAGGTTGCACTTTTTGAGTAACAACAAAAAATATAGTTTTAAAATTGGACTCAATTTGTATATGTGTGAATGAACAGCTAAATGTAGGCATCTTCACCAAAATAAGGTGCTGGGATATGGGCATCTCAGCCATTCTCATACCACTGTCCGTTAGCCACCAAGCAACAACTTAGGAAGGTCACAAATTCAAATAAGTTAACTTATCATTGGCTGGAAAAAAAAAGTTATTAAACTGCTTTTGTTTGAAGTTAATGAATGAGCATGAATTAGAAATAACAAAGTAAGCCAAAATATTAAGATAATCCTATGAAAGGGAAAGACCATATGAATTTTAGAAATTTTAACTTGCGTTCTTAGTCGTGTAAGGTTCTAAGATAACCATTGAAATAAAGCTTATACTTATTTTTACAGATCTAGACTGAATATGCTGGATGTATCTCAGAGTCAACTACTTTTTTAAGATTTTTAAAATAACTTTTGTGGGTACATAGAAGGTGGATATATTTGTGGAATATGTGAGATATTTTAATACAGCCGCGCAATGCATAATAATCATATTGTGGAAAATTGTGTATCCAAGCCCTCAGGCATTTATCTTTTGTATTACAAAATATCAATTTATAATCTTTTAGTTATTTTAAAATGTACAATTAAATTATAATTGACTATAGTAACCCTGTTGTGCTTTCAAATACTAGGTATTATTCATTCTTTCCAACTATTTTTTTGTACCCATGAAACATCCCCACTCTCCTCTCTCTCCCCCAACTTTCCTTCCCAGTGTTTGATAACCATCCTTCTATTTTCTGTCTCCACAAGTTAAATCATTTTGACTTTTAGATCCTACAAGTAAGTGAGAATATGCAATGTTTGTCTTTCTGTAGCTGCCTTATTTCACTTAACATAATGATCTCTGGTTCCAACTATGTTGTTGCAAGTAACAGAATATTACTCTTTTTTATGGCTGAATAGCAGACCATCGTGCACAACTAAGATATTTTCTTTAACCATTCAACTGTTGATGGACGCTTAGGTTGATTTTAAATCTTGGATACTGTGAACAATGCTACAATAAGCGTGAGAGTGCAGATATTTCTTCAATACATTGATTTCCTTTCTTTTAAGCATATACCTGGTAGTGAGATTTCTGAATCATATGAAAGCCCTATTTTTAGGTTTTTGAGGAACCTGCCTCCAAACTGTTTACCATAGTGCTTGTACTAATTTAGATTACCACCAACAGTGTTTGAGGGTTCCCTGTCTTCCACACATCCTTACAAGCATTTGTTATTGCCTGATTTTTGATAAAAATATTTTAACTAGGATGAGATTACATCACATTGTAGTTATGATTTGCATTTATAAGATTATCAATGATGCTGAGATCTGTCCAATGCTGAAATTGGAATATTAAACTCTCCAGCTATGAGTGTATTTGGGTCTATTTCTCTCTTCATCTCTAATAAGATTTGCTTTATATATCTGGGTACTCCAGGTTGGGGTACAGATATATTTAAAATCATATCCTCTTGCTGAGTTGACTCCTTTATCATTATATAATGACCTTCTTTGTCTCTTCTTATAGTTTCTGACTTGAAATTTCTTTTAAGTATAACTACTCCTGCTCTTTCTTGGTTTAAATTGAGATGGAATATCTTTTTTCATGCTTTTATTTTAAGTCCATGTATGTCTCTGTAGGTGAAGTGTTTTCTTGTAGGCAAGAAGTCATTGGGTATTGTATTTATTTTCATCCATTCAGCCAGTCTATGTCTTTTGATTGGAGAGGGTTTAATCCATTTATATTCAATAATGTTATTGATGAGTAGGGACTTATTTCCACCATTTTAGTTATTTGTTTTCTGCTTCCTTTGCAGTTTTCTCTTCCTTCTTTTCTTCCTTTGTGTCTTCCTTTTAGAAAAGGTAATTTTCTCTGGTGATATATTTTATTTTTTCTCTTCTATTTTTTGTGTTTTTGTTGATTTGAGGTTACCATGAATCTTGTAAATATAGTCTTACAACCCATTACTTTAAACTGATGACAATTTAACACTCATTGGATAAACAAACCAACATGCAAAAAGAAAACTAATAAAAACTTTACACTTGAATTCTTCTCCTTGTTTTTTAACATTAGGTTGCTTCTCTTCATGTCTTATTGTACTGTCTATGTCTTGAAAAGTTTTGTAGTTATTATTTATTGGTTCATCATTTAGTCTTTCTATTTAAATCAAGAGAAGTTTATACACCACAGTTAACGATGTTATAATATTCTGTGATTTTCTCTGTGGTTACTATTATCAATGAGTTTTTTTACCTTCATATTATCTCTTCTTGCTCATTAACATCCTTTTCTTTCTGAATGAAGAACTCCCTTTAGCAATTCTTGTAGGACAGTTCTGGTGTTGATGAATTCCTCAGGTTTTGTTTGTCTGGGAACGTCTTCATTTATCCTTCATTCTTGAAAGATATTTTTGTTGTATATACTATTCTAGGGTAAGAGTTTTCATCTTTCAGCAACTTAAATATACCATGTCATTCTCTCCTGGCCTATAAGGATTCTACTGAAAAATATGCTGTCAGGTGCACTGGAGCTGCATTGTATATTATCTGTTTCCTTTCTATTGCTACTTTTAGGTTATTTTGTTTATTCTTGACCTTTGGGGAGTTTCGTTATTGAATGCCTTGAAGTAGTTTTCTTTGGGTTAAATCTGCTTGGTGTTCTACAACCTTCTTGTACTTGAATATTGTTATCTTTCTCAAGGTTTGGGAAGTTCTCTGATATTATCCTTTTTAATAAACTTTGTAACCTTATATCTTTCTACACCTCCTTGTTATGGCCAACAACTCTTAGATTTGCCATTTTGAGGCAATTTTCTAAATCTTGTAGGTATGCTGAATTATTTTGTATTTTATCCCTTCTGACTCGATTTTCAAAAAGTCTGTCTTCAGTCACCCTAATTCTTCTGCTTGATCAATTCCGCTATTAAGAGACTTCGATACTTTCTTCAGCATGTTACTTGCATTTTTCAGCTCTAGAATTTCTGTGAGGTTCTTTTTAAGTATTTGAACCTCTGTGTTTAATTTATCTAACAGAATTCTGACTTCTTTCTCTGTGTTATCTTACAATTTAGTTGAGCTTCCTGAAACCAGTTACTTGGAATTCTCTGTCTGAAAAGTCGTATATCTTTGTTTTCCAGGATTACTCCTTGGTGCCTTATATATTACATTTGCCAAAATCATGTTTTCCTGGATGGTGTTGATGCTTGTAGATGTTCTCTGGTGTCTGGACCTTGAAGAGTTAGGTATTTATTGTAGTCCTTACAGTCTGGGTTTGTTAGTGTCTGTCCTTCTTGGGAAGGATTTCTAGGTATTCAAAGGGATTTGGGTTCCAAGTTCAACAATGCATTGTTTTTTGCAGACTCATGGAGGTACCATCTTGGTGGTCTTGAATAAGATCTGGAAGAATTATCTAGATTACCAAGCAGATACTCTTATTATTTTACTTTCTCCCAAACACATCTCTGTGATGAGCCACTTGAAACTGGGGGTGTGATAATGCAAGCACCCCTGTGGCTACCACCACTGGAAGGGACTGTGCTGGTTCAGATCTGAAGCCAGAACAGCACTGGGTCTTGCCCAAGGCTCTTTCCTTTCAGGGTAGTGAGTTACTCCACACCCCAAGTGAGTCCAGAGATACTAACTGGGAGCCAGGAATTTGAATTAAAAACTTTAGTGATTTACCTGGTTTTTATTTTACACTGCCTAAGCTGGCACTCAAACCACAATACGAAGTTCGTCCTGCTCTTCCTCCCACTACCACAGGCAGAGACCTCTCTTGGTGGCCACCGCAGTCCCTATTCCACTGCCAGGCATCACTGGGGTTCTGCTAATCCACTGCCAATGTGGACTTAAAGCCCCAAAGCTCCTCAGTCAGTGTTTGGTAAATCTCAGGACTGAGATTTACCTTTCAAGGCAGGGCTCTCCTCTGTCCCAGGGCAGGTCCAGAAATGCAGTCCAAAAGCTTATGCCTGGATTTGGGGATCCCAAGAGCCTACTGTTGCTTCACACCACTCTGATGAGCTGGTGTCTAGGGTACAAGACAAAGTCACTTCTACTTTTCCTCTTGATTTTCTCAAACAGAAGTCTTTCACTATATCCACCACAGCTGTAAATTAGCTGGGTCTCCCTTGAAACTAGCACAGCTCAGAGCCCAAGGCTCACAGTGTACTCTCTGGGTATTTACTGGTGGTTATTCAGGACTCACAGGGTCTTCAGTCAACAAGTGATGAATCTTACCAGGATTGCATCCTTCTCTTCAAGGCAGAAGATTCCTGTTTGGCTCAGGATGTGTCTAGAAATGTTGTCTGGGACCCAGGGCCTGGAATGGGAACCTCACAACTCTGCCTGGTGCCCAGTTCTACTGTGGCTCAGTTGGTATTCAAGATGCAAGACAATGTCCTCTTTACTCTCCCCTGCTCAAGCAGAAAGAAGGAGTACTTTAATTTCTGCAAGACACACTGCTTGGGGTTGGGAGAGGGATAGTGCAAGCATGCCCTTAACTGTGCCAGCTGGTGTCTACCCTAGCTCATGTGCCAGCCTAGATCATTAGCTCCAAGCCCAGTTTAGCACTAGGAGTTGCCGAGGAATTACAGCCCTTGTGTCCTAAACTGCGTTTCAAGCTTACTGCCTTTCAAGACCACTTCAGCTTGTGGTAGTGACGCTTGCTAAGAAATGCAAGTTCCGATTGCTGGGATGGGCAATTCCACTCTGGCTGGGGCCGATCCAAATGCTTCTCTTGTGTGAAAGTGCTGGCTGAACCCAGCATGGGCTGAACCCAGCATGGTTTTATTCTCTGCTGAGACAAGGCAGCACTGAGTTCAATGTAAAGTCCCCCAGTCACTGCAGTCTCTCTCCTCAAAGTGCACAGATTCTCTCTCTGCACATGACCACTGCCAGGAGACAGAAAAGGGGTGGCATTGGCGATTCAAGACTCTGTCTCCTGCCCTACTCAATGCTGGTTTCCATTATACAACGTTAAATCCAGGTACTGTGATTGCTGACCTTATTTTTGGTCTTGTGACTGTGTTTTTCTGTGTGGGGATAGTTGCTAAACTTTGGTGTCCAAGTAGGGAGGTATAGCAGGATGAATGGTGTAGGCTTCTATTATGCCACCTTCCTCCTCCTTCAGAGTCAACTATTTTGGTGTGTATTTGGGGAGCAGATTTTGACAACTGAATGTTGTCAAATAATTAAAAATCTCAAATATTTCTTTCAGTATTTGTTTAAAGTCTCATTGATGTCAGTAGCAGAAAATGCACTATCTGGGGGAGAGGGTGCAGAATAAACATTTTGAGAATGAGTTTGTCTGGATACATATCTTTTAAATATCTTTTTAGAATAAGTTGAAAATTCATTCTCAATATTTTAATCAAGAAATAAGCTGGAAATACATCAAACCACCTATGTTATACCTCAGACACCTGTTATCCTCTATTGTAATAGATGCACAGACTAAATTGTCTGAAATTTTATCGAAATGTAGCATAATACAGAATTTGAAAAATAAAAATAGCTTTAATTGCATAATGTGTTACCTTAGCAAATAAATAATATATGAACCATTAAATCTGTAAATGTCACCCTAGAACTGTAATAAATTTAACTGTATTACTCCCACCCATCTGTAACTGCATATCATTTAAATCTGTCTTCATGAAGTAAAACTAGTTTAAACTTTTAATACGCTGACAAACAGAAAACATTTTACCTTTTTATTCTCCGTGTACAAAATGGCATGTGCTCTATTTCCATTTAATTTTTTTCAAAATGAGATTATTTCAGTATTTTATTTTTTATTTTGTCAAATACCTTTGCCAAAGATGGTGAAAATGTAGTCTCCATAGGCCAAAAACTAGAGAAATGGAAACACTTCACATATGGTAGTTATGTTCTTAACATTTTACATTAAAGTATTTTAGAGACCTATTTCTTTATATATTTTTTTAACTCAACCAAACACAGGAAAAGTTTAAATAGTAAAAATCATGTTATTTAGCAAGTTGGATATTGGTTAATATTATAAATGAGGGTATAATATACTATTAGTAATATAAATCAACCTTCCCATTTGGTCATCTAACTATACATAGTCTGTTGCTTTCTATTCAATAACATGGGGGGGCGCAGCAAGATGGCCGAATAGGAACAGCTCCAGTCTCCAACTCCCAGTGCGAGCGACACAGAAGACCAGTGATTTCTGCATTTTCAATTGAGGTACTGGGGTCATCTCACTGTCAGCTGCTGCAGCCGGACCAGCGAGAGCTGAAGCAGGGCGAGGCGTCGCCTCACCTGGGAAGCGCAAGGGGGAAGGGAATCCCTTTTCCTAGCCAGGGGAACTGAGACACACAACACCTGGAAAATCGGGTAACTCCCACCCCAATACTGTGCTTTAAGCAAACTGGCACACCAGGAGAATATATCCCACACCTGGCCGGGAGGGTCCCACACCCACGGAGCCTCCTTCATTGCTAACACAGCAGTCTGCGGCGATCTAACCACAAGGCAGCAGCGAGGCTGGGGGAGGGGCGCCCGCCATTGCTGAGGCTTAAGTAGGTAAACAAAGCAGCTGGGAAGCTCGAACTGGGTGGAGCTTACAGCAGCTCAAGGAAACCTGCCTGTCTCTGTAGACTCCACCTCTGGGGACAGGGCACAGCTAAAAAACAACAGGGGAAGCAGCAGAGGCCTGTGCAGACGCGAACGACTCTGTCTGACAGCTTTGAAGAGAGCAGTGGATCTCCCAACACAGAGGTTGAGATCTGAGAACGGACAGACTGCCTGCTCAAGTGGGTCCCTGACCCCTGAGTAGCCTAACTGGGAGACATCCCCCACTAGGGGCAGTCTGACACCCCACACCTCACAGGGTGGAGTACCCCCTGAGAGGAAGCTTCCAAAGTAAGAATCAGACAGGTACACTCGCTGTTCAGCAATATTCTATCTTCTGCAACCTCTGCTGCTGATACCCAGGCAAACAGGGTCTGGAGTGGACCTCAAGCAATCTCCAACAGACCTATAGCTGAGGGTCCTGACTGTCAGAAGGAAAACTATCAAACAGGAAGGACACCTATACCAAAACCCCATCAGTACGTCACCATCATCAAAGACCAGAGACAGATAAAACCACAAAGATGGAGAAAAAGCAGGGTAGAAAAGCTGGAAATTCAAAAAATAAGAGCGCATCTCCCCCTGCAAAGGAGCGCAGCCCATCACCAGCAACGGATCGAAGCTGGTCAGAGAATGACTTTGACGAGATGAGAGAAGAAGGCTTCAGTCCATCAAACTTCTCAGAGCTAAAGGAGGAATTACGTACTCAGCACAAAGAAACTAAAAATCTTGAAAAAAGAGTGGAAGAATTGACAGCTAGACTAATTAATGCAGAGAAGGTCATAAACGAAATGACAGAGATGAAAACCATGACACGAGCAATACGTGACAAATGCACAAGCTTCAGTAACTGACTCGATCAACTGGAAGAAAGAGTATCAGCGATTGAGGATCAAATGAATGCAATGAAGCCAGAAGAGAAACCAAAAGAAAAAAGAAGAAAAAGAAATGAACAAAGCCTGCAAGAAGTATGGGATTATGTAAAAAGACCAAATCTACGTCTGATTGGGGTGCCTGAAAGTGAGGGGGGAAAATGGAACCAACTTAGAAAACACTCTTCAGGATATCATCCAGGAGAACTTCCCCAACCTAGTAGGGCAGACCAACATTCAAATTCAGGAAATACAGAGAACGCCACAAAGATACTCCTTGAGGAGAGCAACTCCAAGACACATAATTGCCAGATTCACCAAAGTTGAAATGAAGGAAAAAATCTTAAGGGCAGCCAGAGAGAAAGGTCGGGTTACCCACAAAGGGAAGCCCATCAGACTAACAGCAGATCTCTCGGCAGAAACTCTACAAGCCAGAAGAGAGTGGGGGCCAATATTCAATGTTCTTAAAGAAAAGAATTTTCAACCCAGAATTTCATATCCAGCCAAACTAAGTTTCATAAGTGAAGGAGAAATAAAATCCTTTACAGATAAGCAAATGCTTAGAGATTTTGTCACCACCAGGCCTGCCTTACAAGGGACCCTGAAGGAAGCCCTAAACATGGAAAGGAACAAGCGGTACCAGCCATTGCAAAAACATGCCAAAATGTAAAGACCATCGAGGCTAGGAAGAAACTGCATCAACTAACGAGCAAAATAACCAGTTAATATCATAATGGCAGGATCAAGTTCACACATAACAATATTAACCTTAAATGTAAATGGACTAAATGCTCCAATTAAAAGACACAGACTGGCATACCGGATAAAGAGTCAAGACCCATCAGTCTGCTGTATTCAGGAGACCCATCTCACATGCAGAGACATACATAGGCTCAAAATAAACGGATGGAGGAAGATCTACCAAGCAAATGGAGAATAAAAAAAAGCAGGGGTTGCAATCCTAGTCTCTGATAAAACAGACTTTAAACCATCAAAGATCAAAAGAGACAAAGAAGGCCATTACATAATGGTAAAGGGATCAATTCAACAGGAAGAGCTAACTCTCCTAAATATATATGCACCCAATACAGGAGCACCCAGATTCATAAAGCAAGTGCTTAGAGACTTACAAAGAGACTTAGACTCCCATACAATAATAATGGGAGACTTCAACACTCCACTGTCAACATTAGACAGATCAACGAGACAGAAAGTTCACAAGGATATACAGGAATTGAACTCATCTCTGCACCAAGCGGACCTAATAGACATCTATAGAACTCTCCACCCCAAATCAACAGAATATACATTCTTCTCAGCACCACATCGCACTTATTCCAAAATTGACCACATAATAGGAAGTAAAGCACTCCTCAGCAAATGTAAAAGAACAGAAATTATAACAAACTGTCTCTCAGACCACAGTGCAATCAAACTAGAACTCAGGACTAAGAAACTCAATCAAAACTGCTCAACTACATGGAAACTGAACAACCTGCTCCTGAATGACTACTGGGTACATAAAGAAATGAAAGCAGAAATAAAGATGTTCTTTGAAATCAATGAGAACAAAGATAAAACATACCAGAATCTCTGGGACACATTTAAAGCAGTGTGTAGAGGGAAACTTATAGCACTAAATGCCCACAAGAGAAAGCAGGAAAGATCTAAAATTGACACTCTAACATCACAATTAAAAGAACTAGAGAGGCAAGAGCAAACACATTCAAAAGCTAGCAGAAGGCAAGAAATGCCTAAGATCAGAGCAGAACTGAAGGAGATAGAGACACAAAAAACCCTCCAAAAAATCAATGAATCCAGGAGTTGGTTTTTTGAAAAGATCATCAAAATTGACAGACCGCTAGCAAGACTAATAAAGAAGAAAAGAGAGAGGAATCAAATAGACACAATAAAAAATGATAAAGGGGATATCACCACCAACCCCACAGAAATACAAACTACCATCAGAGAATACTATAAACACCTCTACGCAAATCAACTCGAAAATCTAGAAGAAATAGATAATTTCCTGGACACTTACACTCTCCCAAGACTAAACCAGGAAGAAGTTGAATCCCTGAATAGACCAATAGCAGGCTCTGAAATTGAGGCAGCAATCAATAGCCCACCCACCAAAAAAAGTCCAGGACCAGATGGATTCACAGCTGAATTCTACCAGAGGTACAAGGAGGATCTGGTACCATTCCTTCTGAAACTATTCCAATCAATAGAAAAATAGGGAATCCTCCCTAACTCATTTTATGAGGCCAACATCATCCTGATACCAAAGCCTGGCAGAGACACAACAAAAAAAGAGAAGTTTAGACCAATATCTCTGATGAACATCGATGCAAAAATCCTCAATAAAATACTGGCAAACCGGATTCAGCAGCACATCAAAAAGCTTATCCACCATGATCAAGTGGGCTTCATCCCTGGGATGCAAGGCTGGTTCAACATTCGCAAATCAATAAACGTAATCCAGCATATAAACAGAACCAAAGACAAGAACCACATGATTATCTCAATAGATGCAGAAAAGGCTTTTGACAAAATTCAACAGCCCGTCATGCTAAAAACGCTCAATAAATTCGGTATTGATGGAACGTACCTCAAAATAATAGGAGCTATTTATGACAAACCCACAGCTAATATCATACTGAATGGGCAAAAACTGGAAAAATTCCCTTTGAAAACTGGTACAAGACAGGGATGCCCTCTCTCACCACTCCTATTCAACATAGTGTTGGAAGTTCTGGCTAGGGCAATCAGGCAAGAGAAAGAAATCAAGGGTATTCAGTTAGGAAAAGAAGAAGTCAAATTGTCCTTGTTTGCAGATGACATAATTGTATATTTAGAAAACCCCATTGTCTCAGCCCAGAATCTCCTTAAGCTGATAAGCAACTTCAGCAAAGTCTCAGGATACAAAATTAATGTGCAAAAATCACAAGCATTCTTATACACCAGTAACAGACAGAGAGCCAAATCATGAATGAACTTCCATTCACAATTGCTTCAAAGAGAATAAAATACCTAGGAATGCAACTTACAAGGGATGTAAAGGACCTCTTCAAGGAGAACTACAAACCACTGCTCAGTGAAATAAAAGAGGACACAAACAAATGGAAGAACATACTATGCTCATGGTTAGGAAGAATCAATATCGTGAAAATGGCCATACTGCCCAAGGTTATTTATAGATTCAATGCCATCCCCATCAAGCTACCAATGAGTTTCTTCACAGAATTGGAAAAAACGGCTTTAAAGTTCATATGGAACCAAAAAAGAGCCCGCATTGCCAAGACAATCCTAAGTCAAAAGGACAAAGCTGGAGGTGTCACGCTACCTGACTTCAAACTATACTACAAGGCTACAGTAACCAAAACAGCATGGTACTGGTACCAAAACAGAGATATAGACCAATGGAA
Organism: Rhinopithecus roxellana; assembly: GCF_007565055.1. NCBI lineage: Eukaryota > Metazoa > Chordata > Mammalia > Primates > Cercopithecidae > Rhinopithecus > Rhinopithecus roxellana. The sequence continues at coordinate 23,793,003 of NC_044549.1, read as the reverse complement.
CAGAACAGAGTCCTCAGAAATAATACCACACATCTACAGCCATCTGATCTTTGACAAACCTGAGAGAAACAAGAAATGGGGAAAGGATTCCCTATTTAATAAATGGTGCTGGGAAAATTGGCTAGCCATAAGTAGAAAGCTGAAACTGGATCCTTTCCTTACTCCTTATACGAAGATTAATTCAAGATGGATTAGAGACTTAAATGTTAGACCTAATACCATAAAAACCCTAGAAGAAAATCTAGCCAGTACCATTCAGGACATAGGCATGGGCAAAGACTTCATGTCTAAAACACCAGAAGCAATGGCAGCAAAAGCCCAAATTGACAAATGGCATCTAATTAAACTAAAGTGCTTCTGCACAGCAAAAGAAACTACCATCAGAGTGAACAGGCAACCTACAGAATGGGAGAAAATTTTTGCAATCTACTCATCTGACAAAGGGCTAATATCCAGAATCTACAAAGAACTCAAACAAATATACAAGAAAAAAACAAACAACCCCATCAAAAAGTGGGCAAAGGATATGAACAGACATTTCTCAAAAGAAGACATTCATACAGCCAACAGACACATGAAAAAATGCTCATCATCACTCGCCATCAGAGAAATGCAAATCAAAACCACAATGAGATACCATCTCACACCAGTTAGAATGGCAATCATTAAAAAATCAGGAAACAACAGGTGTTGGAGAGGATGTGGAGAAATAAGAACACTTTTACACTGTTGGTGGGATTGTAAACTAGTTCAACCATTATGAAAAACAGTATGGCAATTCCTCAAGGATCTAGAACTAGATGTACCATATGACCCAGCCATCCCACTACTGGGTATATACCCAAAGGATTATAAATTATTCTACTACAAAGACACATGCACACATATGTTTATTGCAGCACTATTCACAATAGCAAAGACTTGGAATCAACCCAAATGTCCATCTGTGACAGACTGGATTAAGAAAATGTGGCACATATACACCATGGAATACTATGCAGCCATAAAAAAGGATGAGTTTGCGTCCTTTGTAGGGACATGGATGCAGCTGGAAACCATCATTCTTAGCAAACTATCACAAGAAGAGAAAACCAAACACCGCATGTTCTCACTCATAGGTGGGAACTGAACAATGAGATCACTTGGACTCAAGAAGGGGAACATCACACACCGGGGCCTATTATGGGGGGGGGGGAGGGATTGCATTGGGGAGTTATACATGATATAAATGATGACTTGATGGGTGCTGACGAGTTGATGGGTGCAGCACACCAACATGGCACAAGTATACATATGTAACAAACCTGCACGTTATGCACATGTACCCTAGAACTTGAAGTATAATAAAAATAAATAAAAAATAATAATAATAATAACATGAAAAAAGGAAAACTTTGACCAGAGATATGCTGATCCAGTTTCAGCTTTCTACTTATGGCTAGCCAATTTTCCCAGCACCATTTATTAGCAAGATAAGGCACTTGCTAATCTCATCGTCCTTTCCCTCACATTGCCTCTCCTCTTCTACACATAAACACATGAACACCCATACACACACACACACACACACACACACACACACAGAGTGTGGGGCTTAATGCTGCGGATTTTGACATTAAACTCACATCGGTTTTTAGCCAACTGTATAATTTAAGTGTGCAACTTCAGGTAAGTTAATAAACCCTCTAAGCCTTGTTTCTTCATTTAAAAAACAAAGACAGGAATCATATGTATTCTCAAGAGTGGAAAGCCCTTGTTTTGCAATTATTGCTTTTGTTATTATAGTGCTTTTAGGCAAAACAGTAGTTTTGGTCTTTGTAAGTGCTCATAATTTATCCTCAGTAATCAAAAATTTTATTCCCAATCACAATCAGATAAAAATGCCTTGTTAAAAGGACACTCCTGTAACAGAAGACATATAAGGAAGGATAATGTTGAAGTCTAGGATGAATCATTACTCTGATACATCCTAAGGCCATCCTGCCATTAGAGATACAAGTTTTTTTTAATTTAAATCTTCTCTTACTTGTTTACTTATTACAGAAAACAAAATATGATGAGAGACTCAGCAGTATTGGCTACTGAACTTTAAATAAATAGGTTTAGATGAATCAAAGTCTAGAGTAATTTGTTACATTATTAATACATACATTATTTTATTTTCATATCATTTATCATTATCAATCTAGGATCAAAACTGAGTTTTATTAATGTTTTAATCAATAGGATCCCAGCAAGATAGGATATTGTAAATAAGAAATTACGTAACTTTAAAACTGTGCACCTGCTTATAGTTTCTATATCTTTACTAAAATGCCTGATGTCTAACATCACAAAAAGGGCATTTAAATAACAGATGTCAGTCCCTTCTATGCCTGGCTTGAAAGAATATTCTCTGCAGAACACGGAACTTAGCAAAGCATATCTGAACTTAAGACGCCAAAGTTTTTCTCTGTTCTGGTCTTATTCCTTGATTTCTAGGCTTCAGGCTATCCCATTTATAATTCAGAAATTTGACTCTTCTCAATGAAAATAAAAAATAATCGAGTCAGAGTAGCACAGAGAAAGAAACAGCTAACTAGAAATCAGGAAGTCTGGCCTAGTCCTGAATCATCTTTTGTGTACCTCAGTGGCGTTGAGCAAATAAAACTTAGACTCCCTGTAAAATAAGAAAGTTTGGTTAAATTATACCTAGTATTACTACAGCGCTAATGTTTCTTGGGAGAATAAAAACCCATCATCATGTTTTATTACAAAGTAATCAGAGTCTTGCTCCCACACATACATACGGGATGCTGTACTTACTTCAGGCACACACACGCAAACACACACGCACACACACACACTTCCACAGACAAATGTGGAAATCCAATATTCTTATCCTATTAAACAAACAAAAAAAAATCTATAAGGTTTTTCATCAGATAAGGGGAATTCTGTGGCAGATTTATTTCTCTGGGTAAATACATATGCCTGTGATAGAATTCTAGGTCTGACTTTGACTTAGTGATAAAAAGTCTATTTGTTTTTTACTAGTAAAAGAAAGAGGGAGGAGGAATCATTTGTTATCCAGTGGAATGAAAAGTTCTCAACCAATGCTTAAGTGAAATTCCCCTCCCCATCTGAGATACAAGTTCTCCTAAACGCACATATACTTTTATTATTGATTTTTATCTTCTATGCCCTCAAGACATAGCAAGAATCATGTTCAATTCTAGCCGGAGGGAAAACAGAGGAAAATAAAATAGTAACATCAGTAATCTATCCCACTCTGGTGAAAAAATTGACTTGATGACTTAATAGGCCCTTCCTGACTCTTATTTGTATGACTGACAGTTAAAACACCTTGTGCTAGGTGAAAACCAAACTGAACACCATATTACAAGAAGAGAAGCAACAGCCAAATCAAAAGGTAAATTAGATGTGCTTGTTTGAGTCTGAATTTGCTAAGCTGTTCTGTTTTAACTCTATCCAAAGTGTAATTCTTTCTACACACAAGTAAGCCGGGAGGATAGTCATCAAGAAAGGAAATAATGTAAATTCGTAATTATTGTCAAAGGAAATAAATATTCTTGTGAATCTACCCCTTAGTTTTTAAACTTTGAGGTCCCTATTACATGGGTAGACCAAAGCATATTTTCATATTATTTTTTAGAAATCTAGGATTGCACTAACAAACTGATAATAACCTATGGATATTTCTTAGTTATAGTAGTTGGGTTCATTTGACTGCTCTTATTCTTCAACAGATGCATGGAGAGTTGCATAAAATGCCAATTATTGGTATAAAATGATGCATATGAGGATAAATTCTTTCTGAGGCATAAAATCAAGGCTGTGTCATAGACTTTGTTTACAGGCTGTTTAGAAATAATAATGCTGATCAAGAAAAATGTAAATAAATGACCATCTAAATGATTCCAGCTCTCCCAGCCACAATAGTGAGAGAAGTTTAATTGGAGAATTATCTTGACCCATCTGCCCCTGTTTATTGAACCACCTTTCTACCAAATTAATATCAGAAATTTATTAAATAGTATGATGGATCTTACATATCCACCCTAACCAGCAAAGCTAAAAGATGCCTATTCACATGGCTGACAGTTAGAAACCCAGACATTGTATTAAAAATGCCAAAGCCACAAGAAAAACTATAGCAGCAAACTTTTATTCTAATTATGGATTATACAGGCAGAGTCTGAAGCCTGGGTTTCCCTTTTCTTTAATTCTCCACATTCCAAGGAGCATGAGAAGGTTGAATACACTATGCCATTATTTCAAATGCATAAAAACTTGTAATAACAATAATATCTAATATTGTTTGTATACTTGCGGCTATAAATTTACATATATTTTCTTATTTTGTAATAACCTTTAAAAGGAGGTGCAATTAATATCCTTATTTTACAATCAGGAGACAGGTAATTTTAAAAATTGTAAATAATTAATAAATTGTTTCAGAATACTGAATTAAATAATTTGTTAGAAAATACTCAGCTTATGCTTTCATTGATAGATGGTGAAGTTAGAATTCCTGGGCTTGTATACTGTCTTAGTCAAGACACTGTGACTACAGAATCTGTCATTGAAAATAGTCTATCATTCTGGCATACCTATGTAGCAAAGCATTGTCATTTATGCCATGGATTATATATTAATTTTCTGAGTGGAAGACTATTTTGGTCAATAGGCTGTTGAGAAGCTTTTGGCATCTTAATTGGATTTTCATTAGTTACAATTTTGTTTCTGCAGATTACCAGCACTGTTATAACACACTTTCAATTTCTGTTGAGATTAAAAATTAGTCAGGTTAACTAATATTTTATTGATAAGAACGGGAAATTTGCCATAAACCACTAGCAGATGAGACTATTACATGAACCAAACAAACAACAACAATGCCCCCATCACCAGCAAATTAATCAAATAAAAATACCTTTTCTGTGGTATGTAAGAATCAACAGGCATAGAGAATAAAGAAAAGGCAGGTTTGTTCATTTAGAATGATGTTACCTGATGTTTGACAATGTGATACAGAAAGAAACTGAAGAAGCTTATCAAGTTGAGGCTAAACATGTTTTGACTCCCTCCTGAGTAAACTATTTTGTTATTATTTTATTTGTTTTGTACCTTAAATATGAATAATATGGAATTGTCTGCATTGATTTTTCTTTCTAGTAGGAAAATAAAGGTGTCCCTATTTTAAAAATTCTCCTCTTAAAAAAGTAAAATCCTAGGCATCCTAGAGATGTTCAATTTTGACTTGCTATCAAATCCATCAGGTAGAAATAGAGGAATATTCTTTAATAAAGTTTATTAAACTTTATAACTTACATTAAGAAACTTCACAAACTAAAAGCATCTGTAATATGCCTTTCAAATTTTAAAACCAAAAGCTATTAAATATAGGAAAAAGGAAAATAACTTAGTCACCCACGCATCGCACTGTAAAATGAACCACTTCAGATACAAACCTTGGAGTTCGTATCCCTATTTGAACAATACTGGCTGATGAATTACAAATGTACACATCAATTCTGGATTGAACAAGAAAGTAAATGACTTGAGCATATTTATTTAACTTTTACCCATTAGAGAGTCAAGATGTGTACAATGTTCAATGACCACAATTTAAAAACATAAAATGAAATGAAGAAAACATTACCACAACTAATATCATTTCATAGACATTCAACTTTGGCAATCAACTTTACAAGTGAACTAGTAATAACAGTATGTGATGAGCAACATTTATATTTGTGTAGGGATGTTACTTATACACAGGGTCTAACGATTCTGGAACATTTATTGAACATACTATATGTGTATGGAATATGTATGCTATAAAGCTGGAAAAGAATACAGTAAACATAGTTCCTTCACTTACAAAGATTATAGTAAAACATATCCTTATAATAAAATATTGATAAAAATATAATGCAAGTTTTCTAAGCAAGTACTTTTTGTCGAATTTGTGAAGCTAAGAGAAGTTTATAAAGTATACTGCCTCATTCTGTCTAGTTGGAAATATTAAACTATAAAGTGTACCTTAAGCCTGTAAGTTCCCCAAGGTCAAGGATCTTGCCTTCTCACTTGAGGCTGAATTTTCTGTCTCTTGAAATACTACTCAGGTGATGCTGGAGTTCAGTGGCGGGATCTCGGCTCACTGCAAGCTCCGCCTCTCAGGTTCCCGTCATTCTCCTGCCTCAGCCTCCAGAGTGGCTGGGACTACAGGCGCCTGCCAACATGCCCGGCTAATTTTTTGTATTTTTAGTAGAGTCGGAATTTCAACTGTTAGCCAGGATGGTCCTGATCTCCTGACCTTGTGATCCACCCGTCTCGGCCTCCCAAAGTGCTGGGATTACAGGCGTGAGCCACCGCGCCCGGCCTAGTTTGGAGCTTTCTTAAGGAGGAAAGAAGAATCTTTTTACCAAGTCAATCTGAAGGCAGAGAGAATTAGGGAGGATTTCTGACATTGCCAGCATATATTTCTTTCCCTTACACTCAGTCTCTAAAGGCAGTGTCTGTCCAGAATGACTCCTACAGTTTACTTTAAGCTTAGTTGCACAATAATCAACATTATATAAGGATGAAACATATCTTCACATCAAAACTGGGAATCTTCCAGACAAGAGGAATGGGATTTCAGGCTTCTAATTAGGATATATAATGCTACCAGAAGCATTGTTTCTCATCCTTACAACAGCAACATAAAAAGCTGGACAATGTACAAAACAAAAAAATGTCTTAAACTCATCAGCGAACTGAGATCACAGGGAAATAAACTAACCCAAATTCAAACAAATACAGGGTTAACCGAGAACAGACAGGACACAAGTGTTTGCTTACCTGGGGCAGATGCAGTAAGCGAGAAAGCAAGAAGAATAAATTCATCTAACATTTAAACAAATTGCTAAATAATGACTTTGAGTTAGTTGAGGAAAAAAAGAACTCCTGGGAGCTGAAAAACACAAATATAATTAATGTTCACTTGCTCAGTTTTACCTAGAAACCTTAACTGGTGATCATGAAAATAAGTAAATAAATAAAGTCAGAGTGAGACAGCAGAGAGCCTGGGGTGAAAATAAGTTCAAAAACAAAAACAAGAATCCTAACCATTTCCCTAAATGCATGTAGTCAATTTCTGTTGTTGCTGTCACAAATTACTACAAGCCTATGGGCTTTAAACAGCATAAATGTATTATGCTACAGTTCCAGAGTTTGGAAGTCCAGAATGGGTCTCACTTGCCTAAAATCAAGGTGTTGGCAGATGAGTATTCCTTTTGAAGGCTTTAGGAAGAATCCATTCCCTCGCTTTTCCAAGCTCCTAGAGGCTGCCCATGTTTCTCGACTCATGACCTCCTTCCATCTTCAAACCTAGCAACAGATGGTAGAGTCTTTCTTGCATTGTGTCCCTCTAACTCTCTTGCCACTTTTCTCACATCTAAGGACATTTGCTAATACATTTGCCCCACAAAAATAATCTGGAATAATCTTTTCACCTCAATGTAAGCTTATTAACAATCCCAGTTCCATCTGCAGACTTAATCCCCACATGCCAGTTTACACAACACATCCAAAGTTTCTGGGGATTAGGATGCTGACATAGGTGGAGGCTGTCATTCAGCCTACCATGGTCTACTCTCTGGCATCAAAAGACTCAAACCACTGGGGCTTCAAAATAGCTGATTAGAGTCATCTGGTACTCACTTCTTCCACAAAGAAGAAAAAAAAGGTAAGTAGATAATCACCCCTAGAATATATCATCTTAGAGAATACACTGACATTCAACAAAAATTGACAAAGAACACCTAACGCAAGGAAAGAGAGGGAAGCAAGGAAGCCTGATCAGCTGGGATTGGCTAAGAACCTGGAGAAGTTCCCAATGTGGGAAATGGGTAAGTGAGAGATCCCTGGAATTTTACATTCCCACCATGGACTTCTGCAACATTAGCCATGGGAGAGCTTATCAACCCATATGGGTCCTGAGACAAACTCGAGGAGTTCCCTGGAATCTGCACAATGTTCTTGCTCCAGAGAGAGAGCTCAGGCTGGGTCCCACACATCCTCCAGGTCCTAAGCAGCTACAGAAATGTACCATTTTGAGAGTCCAGGCCTACCAGATTGCACCCTGGCTTGAGACCCTGTAGCCCCGTCATCCCCATATCCCTGCAGCCCCACTGACATCCGCATCTGTGGCTTTTACCACTGCTGTCCACTGTCACCAGAGCCAAAGTGCAATCCATGTGTAGTGACCCTGCTGTCCCCAGTAATGGAGCTGCTGTGGATGTTCATGTTTCCTGAGGACACTGTCTTACCCACAGCTGCCACTGCTGGATGCTACATCCAGAGCTAAAGCAAAAGCCACTAGGAGCAACACCACTGCCCCCAACAGCACCGTGGCCACATATTTACAAGCACCCTGAAGATAGGTTTTTAGTCTAAAGCTACCATCTGAGGCTGAAGCGCAAGTTACCCAGTCATCTGCCTACAGCTGCTGCCGTTAAAAAGCAAACCTGACATAATGGCAGGGCAGAAGCATAGCCAGTGCTGCTCCAACCCAGCCATTCCCCTGGGAGCTTAGAGACACTACCGCAGCCAGATCCTGCATTTACCACTGGAAGCCCTTGGGGTAGGTCCACCGGACCCAGCTCCACCCTTCTCCCCAGTGAGAGTATGTTGTCCAGAGGTCTAAAGATCACCCAACCACCATCACTGGCATGTGAACACTCCTTCTGGGGACCTGAGTTCAGACCCATTCAACTTGCCACTACCAGCACAGCTTATACCCATTCAATTGTGACACTTACAGGCCTGGAGACCAGCCCACTCACCCCATCATATCTAATATTCTCACCAGCATTGACTGATAGTCAGAATGTTTTCATACCACTGCTACTGCCATCACCCCCAACACCTGCTAGCCAAATGACCTATCCACCCACATGGCCCATTGTTGCTACTACTAGCACTCAAGAAATTTTCCTGGAGGCCCAAGAATAAATCAGGCCTGGACCTGCTAACACTAGTGTAGGTGTATAACACCCTTGGGCCCAAGGGAGTGCACGCTCAGTCTGCCGCTGCCACCACTGGGGTCTAAGGATTGGTCCACCTAGCATCGCTTTCCACAGTATAACTTCACCACAGCCTTCACTGAAGACCTTACCCTAAAACTCTGCGGAAATTACAGACATCACTGACACTGTTACAGCCAAAGAAATAAGATGGAGAATCCATTACTACACCCACCTAGTCAAAGCCAAAGTGCCATACCCAACCAACACCATAGAAACATCTTCAGGAAAGTTATACTCTATGAAAGCAAATGTTAAAAATTAGAAAAATCAACTGTTATGCTAGTTGTGCAGATATAAATGTAAAAGCAAAAGAAATATTTTTAAAAAATGACACCACCAAAGAAATACAATAATGCTCCAGTAAGAGATTCCAATGAAAAAATAACAGATGAGATCATGGAAAAAGAATTCAAAATAGTGATATTAAAGGAGTTCTGTGAGATCATGGAGAACACAGATAAATACAAAGAAATCAGAGAAGTAATTCAAGATATGAATTGGAAATGTACCAAAATTTCTCATGTTTATATTGGTTTGGGAGAAAAGTAATTGCTTTTTAAATATTTATATTAGGTATTTGTTATGTACTAAAATTATTTGTATTTATATTAATATAAAAATGAACCAAATGGAAATTCTGGAACTGAAAGTTTCCTTGAATGTAATAAAAATACATTTGAAAACTTCAGCAATAGACTAAATCAACCAGAAAAAAGAATCTTAGAAATTTGAAGACAGGTCTTTTGAAATAATCCACTCATAAAGAAATAAAAAAGAATGAAAAAGAATGAGCAAAGCTTTTGTGACACTTGGGGTAACATAATGGAAAACTCAAATTATTGGTACTCCTCAAGGCCGGCTAAGGTAGAATAAAAATATTAGAAAACCTATTTAACAAATAGTGGATGAAAACTTCCCAAGTCGGCCAGGCACGGTGGCTCAAGCCTGTAATCCCAGCACTTTGGGAGGCTGAGATGGGTGGATCACGAGGTCAGGAAATCGAGACCATCCTGGCTAATACCGTGAAACCCCATCTCTACTAAAAAATACAAAAAACTAGCCGGGCGAGGTGGCGGCGCCTGTAGTCCCAGCTACTTGGGAGGCTGAGGCAGGAGAATGGTGTAAACCCGGGAGGCGGAGCTTGCAGTGAGCTGAGATCCGGCCACTGCACTCCAGCCTGGGCGATAGAGCGAGACTCTGTCTCAAAACAAAAAACAAAAAAAAAAGAAAACTTCCCAAGTCTAGAAAGAGATTTAGTTATCAAATACAGGCAGCTTAGAAATCCCAAAATAGATATAAATTAAAAAGGTTTTTAATGGCCTATTAAAGTATGTATATTAAAAGTCAAAGACAAAAAGAATTCTAAAAATAGCAAGAGTAAAGCATTAAGTCACTTAAGGAAGCCCTCATCAGATTAACAGTCGATTTCTCAACAGAAAGCTTACCAGCCCGGGAGAATGGGATGGCATATTCAAAATGCTGAAAAAAATAAACAAAAACATAAACCTGCAATTCAAGGATGTCCAGTAAAGTTATTTTTTATAAATAAAGGAGAAATAATGTCTTTCTCAGACGAACAAAAAGCTAAGTAAATTCATTAGCACTAGCTGGTTCTTTAAGAAATGTTCAAGGGAGTATTAAGCCTAGAAGTGATATATATTCCATCAGGAAAACACATGAAAGTGTAAAACTCACTGGTAGAGCAAACAGACAATAAGGAAGAGAAAGAACTCAAATGTTACCACTACAGAAACCCAAATCATAAATAATAAGAGAAAAATAAAGGATATACAAAATAACCAAAAGTCAATTAATAAAATGGCAGCCATACTGGCTGAATGGATTTTTTAAAAATACCAAACTATGAGCTACCTACAAGGAAAGACATACACAGACTGAAAGTAAAGTGATGGAAAAAGATACTTCATGCAATCAGAAACCAAAAGCTCACAGAATAGCTATACTTGTATCAGATAAAACAGATTTTAAGTCAAAAACTGTAAAAAGATAAAAACAGTAATTATATAAAGATAAAGGAATCAATTCAGCAAGAGGTTATAAACATTCCAAACATGTATGTACCCAACACTGGAGCAACCAAATATGTAAAGCAAATATTATTGGATACAAAGGGAGAGATATAGTCCAATGCAGTACTAGTTGGGAATTTTAACATTCTGTCCTCAACATTAGACAGAAAATTCACAGGAAAACATTGGATTTAAAACATACTTTAGACCAAATGGACCTAACAAACATTTACTGACAATTCATCCAACAGATGCAGGACACACATTCTTCTCATCAGTACACAGAACATTCTCCAGGACAGACCATCTGTTAGGACATAAAGCAAGTCTTCAAAAATTTTTAAAATGTTGAAATCATATTAAGTACTTTTTCAGTTTACAATGGAATGAAACTAAAAATTAATAACAAGAGGAATTTTGCAAACTGTACAAATATATGAAAATTAAACATGTTCCTGAATAAGCAAAGAGTCAAAAAATTAAGCAGAAAATAAAAAAAAAATTATTGACACAAATAAAAACAAAGCATAGCATATCAAAACCTATATGATACAGTAAAAGCAGTGCTAAGAGGGAAGTTATTTCAATAAATGTCTACATCAAAAAAGCAGAAAATTTTCAAATAAATAATCCAATTATGCACCACAAGAAACTAGAAAACCAACAACAAATGAAATCCAAAATTATAGAAGGAAAGAACCAATGAAAAGGAGAAGAACTAAATGAAAGAGACTAAAAAAAAAAAAAAAATGCAAAAGATTAATTAAATGAAAAGTTGATTTTTAAAAGATAAAATCAATAAAACACTAGCTAGAGTAACTAACTGGATTTACCGCCAAATTCCACAAAACATACAAAAAAGAACTAGTACCAGTTCTCCAGAAATTCCAAAAAATTGAAGAGAAGAAAATTTTCCCAAACTCAATCTCTGAGGCCAACATTGCTCTGATACCAACACCAGATAAAAAAGTAAAAGCAAAAAATATACAGCAAAAAAAGGAAAGTGGAAGAAGGAAGAAGGAAGGAAGGAAGGAAGGAAGGAAGGAAAGGAAGGAAAGAAGGAAGGAAGGAAAGAAGGAAGGGAGGTGGGGAGTGGGAGGGAGGGAGGAGGGGGGAGAGAGAGAGAGAGAGAGAAAAGAAGGAAGGAAGGAAGGAAGGAGGAAGGAGGAAGAAGGAAGAAGGAAGGAAAAGAAACACGAGAAAAAAGAAAGAAGGAAGAAGGAAGGAGAAAGAAAGAAAGAAAAGGGAAGGGAAGGAGTGAAGAAGGAAGGAGGGAGGAAGGAGAGGAAGGAGGGAGGGAGGAGGAGGGAGGGGGGAAGAGGCGGGGAGTTTAAGGAGGACTGAGAGTTATAGAATCCACATGAATTAAAGGAGGACAGAAGTAATTAAGGAAGGAAGGAAGGAAGGAAAAGAAAAGGAAGGAAGCAAGCAAATAAGCTACAAGTAATATCCCTGATAAACATAGATGCAAAAATCCTCAAAAATTTATTAGCCAACCAATTCCAATAGCACATGGGTAAAAATATAACACCATAGTCAAGTAGGTTTTATTCTGGGGATTCAAAAATAGTTCAACATACGTAAATCAATGAACATGATACATCAATCAACAGAATGAAGGTCAAAAACCATATGATTATCTCAATAGATGCAGAAAAAGCACTTGATAAGATCCAGCATCACTTTATAATAAAAACTCTTAACAAACTAGGCACTGAAGAAACATAGCATAATGAAGGTCATATATCACACCCACAGCTAACATCATACTGAACGAGGAAAAGCTGAAAGCCTTTCCTCTAAGTCCTGGAAAAAGAGAAGGATATCCACATTCACCACTTCTATTCAACCCATTACTGGAAGCCTTAACCAAAGCAATGAAGTAAGAGAACAAAATAAAAAGCATTCAAATTGAAAAGGAAGTTAAATTGTTTCTCATTTAAGATAACATAATTTTGTACCTAGAAAAACCTAGTCTTCATCCAAAATCTCTTGGATCTGATAACTTTGGTAAGTTGTAGGATAAAAAATCAACTTACACCAATCAGTGGTGTTTCTGTACAATAACAATTAAATAGCTTAGAGAGTAATCAAGAAGGTGATCCCACTTGTAATAGCTCCACAAAATATCTAGGAATAAATTTAAACAAGGAGGTGAAAGACCTTTACAAATACAACTATAAAACATGGAAGAAATAAGCTGAAGGCATAAACAAATGGAAAGCAATCTCATGTTCATGGATTTAAATAATTAAAATGACCATACTGTCCAAAGAAATCTACAGATTCAATGCAATCACTATCAAAATATCAATGTAATTTTTCTTGGAAGTAGAAAAAGCAATCCTAAAATTGATATAGAACAAAACAAGAGCCTAAATTACTGAAGCAATCTCAAGCAAAAATAACAAAGAAGGAGGCATCACACTGTCTGACATGAAAATATATTTTAAGGTTATAATAATCAAATCAGCATGGCATTGCTATAAAAACAAAGACCAATAAAACAGAATAGAGAATTCAGAGGGTGTGGTAACATGGTATAATACAAGGCTCCACTGATCATCTCCAGCACCAGAACACCAAATTTTAACTATCTGCATGGGAAAAAAAAAAAAAAGCACCTTCATAAGAACTAAAAGTCAGATAAGCAGTCAAAGTACCTGGTTCTAACTTCATATAGTTTAATGAGACACTGAAAAGTATAGAAAACACTGTCTTGGATTGCCAACACTAGCCCTCTTCCCTCCTTCAGCAGCAGTTTCATGGTGTGGAGAGAGAATCTGTGCATTTGGAAGCGGGAGAACACAGTGAATGGGTGACTTTACATTGAACTCAGCACTGACCTGTCACAGCAGACATCCAAACCATGCTGAATTTAGTCAATGCCCACCCACGGAGGGAACATTTGGGCAAGACCCAGCCAGAGGAGAAACCCATCCCAGCAGTCAGAACTTGAGTTTCTTGGAAAGCCTCATCACTTCAATCGAAAGTGCTCTGAAGTTGAAAATAAACTTGAAATGCAGTCTAAGACACAAGGACTAAAATTTCTAGGCAAGTCCTGATGCTGTTTTGGTCTTAGGAGTAAGTGGATTGGGGGACTGTGTGACCTAGTGGGACATCAGAAAGACCAGCTGGTGGAGTAACTGTGCCACCCCTACCTAACCCCAGGCAGTGCAGCTCACAGCAATTAAAGTGATTCCTTCCTTTTACTTTAGAAGAGGAAAGAGTAAAATGACTGTGTCTAGCATCGTGGATACCAGCTCAGCCACAGAATAGGATAGGGAAATGAGGAGAGTCATAAGGCCACCATCTCAGACTCTAAGTCTCAGATGACATTTCTAGACACATCTTTGGCCAGAGGGAAACCCACTGCCTGGAAGGGAAGAAACAACTCCTAGCAGGATTCTTCTCCTACTGACTGAAGAGACCTTGTGCCCTGAATAACTGATAGCGATACCCAGGTACCACACTATGGGCTTTGGTTGACATACTGAGACATGCTGGCTTCCAGTACCAGCTCAGTCACAGTGGGACAGAGCACCAGGCAGGCTCTTGGGGTCCCTAAGTCCAAGCTTTATTTCTTGGACAGCATTTCTGGACCTTCCCTGGGACAGAGGGGAACCCACTGCCCTGAAAGGTGACTCCCAGTCCTGGAAGAATGCACCATAACCTGACTGAAGAGCTTTGTGCCTTAAGCGAACATCAGGAGTGGCTTGGCAACTGGTGGTGGTGGTGGTGGCCATGGAGTAAGGCTCCACTGCCTATGGTAAGGAAAGGGAATAGCAGTAAAAACATTGTCTTGTGGTTTGAGAGCCAGCTTAGCACAGTAGAATAAAATACTAGGTAGATTTCTAAGGTTATTGACTCCAATCCCTGGCTCCCAGATAGCATCTCTGGACCTGTCTGGGGCCTGGAGGAACTCACCACCCTGAAGAGAAGTTCACAGACATGGCTGACTTCACCATCTGCTGATTGTAGAGCCCTTCAGACTTGAGTGAACATAGGTAGCAGCCAGGTAGTGGTTATAGTGAGCCTTGGGCAAGACTCAGTGCTATGCTGGCTTTAGGTCTGACCCAGGGCAGTGCCTGAGGAGGTAGCCACAGGGTTACTTGCATCACCCCAACCAGACTGCCGGGCACTGTGGCAGGGGCGGGGGGGGGGGGGGCAGGAGAGAGAGAGAGAGAGAGAGATTGAGAGAGAGACTCCATTTCTTTGGGAGAAAGTAAGGGAAGAAAACAAGGGTCTTTGCCCAGTAATCCAGAGAATTTTTCCAGATCTTATGCATGACCACCAAGGTGATACCTCTATGTGTCTGCAACAATCACAGCATTACTAGGTTTGGAGCCCAAGTCCCTTTAAATACCATAAAAGCCTTCCCAAATAGAATGGGCACAAACGAGCCCAGATTATGAAGATCACAATAAATACCTAACTAATCAATTCCCAGACACCAACATTCTATAAGCATCAAGCCCAGGCAGGAAACCATGACCTCATCAAGTGTACTAAATAAGGCATCAGGGAACAATCCTGGAACTTCCCACACCTAGAGAAAGATATCAATATCTAAGTAGAAAAAAAAAGTTATAGAATACCAAGCACATTTAATCCAAATAATACTACCTCAAGGAATTTAATAATGAAACTCCCAAAGGTCAAGCCTTAAAAAGGAATCCAAAAAGCAACAAGCAATTATAAACAAATAACATACAAGGAAGCTCTAATATGTCTGACAGAAGACAGTGGAAACCTTACAGGCCAGGAGAGAGTGGCATGACATATTTAGATTGTCAAAAGATAACAACTTTTACCCTAGAATAGTATGTTTAGCAAAAATGTCCTTCAAGAATGGAGAAATAAAGATCTTACAGAAAAACGAAAGCTAAGAAATTTCATCAACACCAACCTGTACCACAAGAAATGCAAAAGGCAGAGAGAGAATGGTAATAAGCAAGAAGAAATTACCTGAAGGAACAAAACTCATTGGTAATAGTAAACACACAGAAAAACAGAATATTATAACACTGCAGTGTAATCTATTTTTAAGTCACAACACAATTAAATAATGAGTCAAACTAAAATAATAACTGCAGCAATGTTTTAAGACATAAATATACTATAAGGCATGAAGAGAAAGAACAAAAAGTTAAAAAGCAGAAAGAAAAAGTTACAGTGTAGAGTTTTTCTTAGTTTTCCTTTTGCATTTTTCTTTTTTTATGCAATCAGTGTTAAGGTATCATCACGTTAAAATAATGGGTTACAAGACACTATTTGCAAGCATCATGGTTAAACAAAAGTACAATGGATAGACCAAAAATAAAAAGCAATGAATTAAATTTTGCCAGCAGAGAAAATCACCCTCAATAAGGGAAGAAAGGAAAAAAGGAAAGAAGGAAGAAAAGACTACAAACCAATTAGAAAAAAATAACAAATTGCAGAAATAAGTCCTTACTTAATAATAACATTGAATTTAAATATGTAAGTAAACTAAACTTTCTGATCAAAAGATACAGAGTGGTATAATGGATACAAAAACAAAACCCAATAACATATTGAACACAAGACACACACTTCTTCTATAAACATATCCATAGACTGAAAATCAGGGGTAGAAAAAGATATTTCATTCCAACAAAAAACAAAAAAGAGAAGGAGTAGCTATAATTAGACAAAGTAGATTTCAAAAGAAAAACTGTAAGAAGAGACAAAGAAGGTCATTATGGAATGATAAAAGTGCCAATTCAGCAAGACAATATGATGATTGTAATATATACATACCACCCAACACTGGAGCACCCAGATTTATGAAACAAATATTATTACAGCTAAATATAAAGATAGACCAATACACAATAATAGCTAGGGACTTCAACAGCCCACTTTCAGCATTCAACAGATATTCTAGAGAAAAAGTCAACAAAAAAACACCAAAGTTCATCTACACGATAGAACAGATGGACCTAATAAATATTAACAGGACATTTCATCCTGGCTGCAGAATACACATTCTTTTCCTCAGCACATGGATCATTCTTCAAGATAAACCATATCATTAGGTAACAAAATAAGTTAAAACATTCCAAAAAATTGATATTACATCAAGCGTCTTCTCTGACCACAATGAAATAAAATGAGAAAACAATAACAAGAGGAATTCTGAAAACTATAAAAACATATAGAAATTAAATAATATGCACCTGAATGTCCTGTAGGTCAATGAAGAAATAAAGAAAAAAATTGAGAAGCTTTGTGAAACTAATAGTAATGAAAATACATCATACCAAAACCTATGGGGAATGGCAAAATTGGTACTAAGAGGGCAATTCATAGCTATCAGTGCCCACATCCAAAAACAGAAAAACCTTCAAATAACCTAATGATGTACCTTAAAGAACTAGAAAAACAATAGCAAACCAAAACCAAAATTAAAGAAAATGAATAATAAAGAACCAAGCAAAAATAAATGAAATCGAAATGATAAAAGGGATTATTAAATATTTTTTAAAAGATAAAATTGGCAAACCTGTAGCTAGACTAAGAAAAACAGACAGAAGATCCAAATAAATAAAATCAGAGATGATAAAGATTACATTACAACTGATACTGCTGATATTCAAGGGATTATTATGATTACTTTAAGCAACTACATGTGAATAAATTGGGAAATCTAGAAAAAATTGATACATTCTTATATATATATCATTCTATATAATATATGTATTTTTATATAATTATATATAGATTATATATATATATAAATTATATATATATATATATATGTAACTCTATAAGACTAAACCAGTAAGAAATCCAAAACTTGACCAGAGCAGTAACAAGTATCAAAATTGAAGCTCTACTAAAAGTCTCCCAGTAAATAAAATCCCTGGACTTGATGGCTTCACATTTGAATTCTGCCCATTAAAGGAAGAACTAATACCAATACTACTCAAACTTTTCCAAAAAATAGTTTGGAATACATGGAAGAAATTCTTCCAAACTCATTTTATGAAGCCAGTATTTATCTGATAACAAAACTAAACAAGGATATATCCAAAAAATAAAACTACAGAACAATATTGCTGATGAATGTTGAAGCAAAATTGTCAACAAAATCCTAGCAAACCAAATTTAAAAACATGGTAAAAAGATTATTCATTATGACCAAGTAAGATTCATCCCAGGTATGCAAGAATTGTTCAACATATGAAAATCAAACAATGTAATACATTATATCAACAAAATAAAGCACAAAATACACGATCATTGCAATGGATGCTTAAAGTTCAACATCCCTTCATGTTAAAAACTCTTTAAAAATCTATACAAGCTATACAATAGCTTAGAAGTTATAGAAGATACATGCCTTTACATGATAAAAGCCATGTGTAACAGACCTGCAGCTAGTATCATAAGTTAAATCTTTTTCTTTTAGATCTGTAATATGACAAGGATACCAACTTCACCACTATTGTTCAACATAGTATTAGAAACTCTAGCTAGAGTGATTAGAACAAAGGAAAGAAATAAAGGGCACCTAAACTGGAAACCAAGAAGGCAAATTTTCCTTGTTTGGAGAAGGCATGATATTACATTTGAAAAAAAACTAAAGATTCCACTAGAAAATTATTACAACTGTTAAAAAAAAAGTTGCAGGATACAAAATTAAAATAAAAATCAGTACCATTTCTGTATGCCAATAGTGAACAATCTGAAAAAGAAATCTAAAAGTAATCACATTTGCAATAATCATGAATAAAACTAAATGCCTAGGAATTAAGCAAAGAAATGAAAAATCTCTACAATGAAATCTATAAAACACTGATGAAAGATATTGATGAGAACATAAAAACACAAGAAGATATTTGATGTTCATAGATTAGAAGGATCAATATTGTTAAAATGTCCATACCCCAAAGCAATCTACATATTTAATGTAATCCCTATCAAAATACCAATGACATTCTCCACAGAAATAGAAAAATAAATCCTAAAATTTATATGAAATCACAAAAGACCCAGAATAGCCAAAGCTACCTAAAGGAAAAAGAACAAAACTGGATAAATGACATTACCTGACATCAAATTATACTACAGAGATATAACAATCAAAACAGCATGGTACTGTCATAAAAGCAGGCACAAAATCCAATGGAACAGAATATCGAACCCAGAAACCCATTCATACATGTATGATAAATTCATTTTTGACAAAGGTGCCAATAGCATACATTGGGGAAAAGACAGTCTCTTCATTAAATGGTGCTGAGTAAACACAATATTTATATGTAGAAGAATGAAACTAGACCTCTATCTCTCACTTTATATAAAAATCAAATCAAAATGAATTACATACTTAAATATAATATCTAAAACCAGGAAACTACTAAAAGAAAACATTCAGGAAACTATCAAGGGCATTGGTCTAGGCAAAAATTTCACAGGCAAACAAAGTAAAAATGGACAAATGTGATGACATTATATTAAAAAGCTTCCACACATCAAAGGAAACAGTCAACAACATGAAGTGATAACCTACAGAATGGAGAAAATATTTGAAAACTACCCATTTGAAGAGGGATTAATAACCACAGTATCTGGAAGCTCAAACAGCTCTACAGAAAAATCAAACTAATAATCTGATAAAAAAAAAATGAGCAAAATCTCTGAGTAGCCATTTTTTAAAAGAAGACATACACATGGCAAATAGGAATATGCAAATGTATTCAACATCATTGATCGTCAGAGGACGCAAATCCAAACTGCAATGAGAAATCTTCTTACCTCAGTTGAAATGACTTTTATCCAAAAGACAAGCAATAACAAATTTTGGAGAGGATGTGGAGAAAAGGGAACCCTCATACACAGTTGGTTCAATGTAAATTAGTATGGCCACTATGGAAAACAGTTTGGGGGTTCCTCAAAAAAGTAAAAGTAGAGCTCCCATATGATCACACCATCACACTAATCACACTATTAGGTAATATACTCAAAATAAAGGAAATCAGTATATTGAAAAGATACCTGCACTCCCATGTTTATTGCAGCACTATTTAAAATAAACAAGACTTAGAATCAACCTAATTGTCCATCAACAGATGAACAGATAAAGAAAATGTAGTACTTATACACAATGGAGTACTATTAAGCCATTAAAAAAGAAAGAGTTTCTGTCATTTATAACAACATGGATGGAACTGGAGGTCATTATGTTTAGTGCAGTAGTTCAGGCACAGAAAGACAAACTTCACATGTTCTTATTAATTTGTGAGAACTCAAAATTAAAACAATTGAACTGATGGAGACAGACAGTAGAAGGATGGATACCAGAGGCTAGGAAGGAAAGTGAGGGTATGGAGAAGCAGGTATGGCTAATCTGAACAAAAAATTCATAGAATGAATAAGAGCTAGATAGCACAACAGGGTGACTATAGTTAAAAATAATTTAAATGTACATTTAAAAAAACTAAATATTACAATTCGATTTTTTGTAACACAAAAATCCTTAAGAGGATAGTTAACCTATTTACCATGATGTGATTATTGTACATTGCATGTCTGTAATAAAGTATCTCATGTATACCATAAATATATATACTACTATATACCCACAAAAATAAAAAAATTAAAATTACAAAAGATGAAACAAAGAATAGAGAACCCATAAATAAATTCACATATACAGCCTGCAGATGTTCAACAAAGGTGCCAACAACATACATTGAAGAAAGGAGACCTTTTTCAAGAAATGATACTGGGAAAATTGGATATTTATATGCAGAAGAATGAGACTGGACCCCTATTCCTCACCATATACAAAAATCAACTCAAGGTTTATTAAAGACTTAAACATAAATCTCAAAAGTATAAACCACTAGAAGAAAACATAGGGGAAACACTACAGAACATTGGCCTAGGCAAGAATTTTAAGACTAGGACCTCCACAGCACAACAGAGGAAACAAAACCAAAAATAGACAAATGGGAATGTATTAAACTAAAAAACTTCTGCTTGGCAAATGAAACAACAGAAGGAAAAGACAACCTGTTGAATAAGAGATAATATTTGCAAAATAGGAACTGATATCCAGAATATACAATAGACTCAAACAACTCAACAGTAATCATCATCATCATCATCATTCAATTAAAACATAGGCAAAAAATACATGATTAGGCGTTTCTCAAAAAAAAAAAAAAAAAGAAAGAAAGACATATAAATGACCAAGAGGTACATTTAAAAATGTTCAACATCACTTGTTGTCAGGGAAATACAAATTCAAACCACAATGAGCTGTCATCCGAGCTATATTAGCTATCACTAAAAAGATAAAACATTACAGTTTGCAGCAAGGATGTAGACAAAATTGAACATTTATACACTGTTGGTAAGAATGTAAATAAGTACAGCAGAATTAAAAATAGTTTGGAGATTAATCAAAAAACTAAAAATAAAACTACCATATGATCCAGCAATCTCACTACTGGGTATTTATCCAAAGGGAAAGAAATCAGTATATCAAAATGTTACCTGCACCACTATTCACTATAGCAAAGATGTGGAATCAACCTGAGTGTCTATCAATGGATGAATGGATAAAGAAAATGTGGTGTTACTACACAGTAGAATACTGTTGTGCCATAAAAAGAGAATGAAATCAAGTCATTCGTGGCAATGTGGATGGAGCTAGAGGCTAGAGGTCATTATATTAAGTGAAATAAGCCAGGCATGGAAAGACAAGTATCACACATTTCACTTACATGTGAAGCTAAAAAGTTGATATTATAAAGTTAGAGAGTAGAATGATAGATACCAGATGCTGAAGTAAGTGTGAAGTGTGTGTGTGTGTGTGTGTGTGTGTGTGTGTGTGTCTGTTGCAGGGGAGGAGATGCATAAATAGAAGTTGCTTAATGGGTACAAACATATCATTACATAGAAAGACTAAGTTCTCATGTTTGATAGCAGAGTAGGGTGAATACATTTAACTAAAATATATTGTATATGTCAAAATAGCTAGAAGAAAGCAACTGAAATGTTCTTGACACATAGAAATGATAAATACTCGAAGTGACACTTATCTCAAATACCCTGACTTGATATTATACATTCTATGCATGTAACAAAATATCACATGTACCCCATAAATATGTACATATATTGCATATCAATAAAAATGATTCATACCTATCCCACAGACAAATACATTCATCCTATCCTAAGGTCACCTGAAGTCTCAACCTACTGGAGTACCAACTTAAATTCAAAATTTCACATCAGTCTCATCACATAAATCCCAGGTCTCATTATCTTGTTCAAATTAATCAGATAAAGATGCAACTGGTTCCATCTTGGAACCAAGTTTCTCTTAGTCTGTAGAGCTGTAAAACCAGTAAACAAGTTATCTGCTCCCAAAATAAAATGCTAGGATAGAAATAGATGAACAGATAAAAGAAAGAAAATGAAAGAACAAAGGAATCATAAGAGCTAAGTGATGTACAATCCCAGTGGTAAAACATTAGGTTTGAAGGCCTGGGAGTTATACTATGCGGTTGAAAGTTCTGCCCTCTGTGCTCACAGATCCAATCTTGGAGTCATTCTTCCTTTTTCACGAAGGGTAGCATTTATTTGAAGCTTGATAATTCTATCATCCTGTTTTCTGCTTGTAAAATTTTGAGAGTCTCACAGCCTTCTTTCGTTTTCTCTTTTCTCTGTTCTTTTCAGTAGAAGCTGACAGTGTTTCTGCTGGTTTAGCATTTTCAAGTATCCTCTGAGTCTTCCGTGTATGTCACATGGATTCATTCCATTAGACAAAGGTTCTTCCACGACTCTTTCCTGGATAATCCTAACTCCATTTCTGGCTTCTGCTGAGATAACTGTGGGGATCTCCAGGTCTCACACTAATCGCTTCACGCAGCCTCTTCTGTGTCTGAATTATCTGAGCTATTAATTCTTCTGAAGCGTTATAAAATAATTGTCCGGCCACACTGGCTTTCCCTCCAAAGCCAAAATTAATTTTGATATGCTTTGTAATTTACGTGGCCTGAGAATTTCACACATTATCACATCCTGTTTTCTTTCAGCTTAAGTTCTTCCATCGATCTATCTCCTTCTTTTCATTTTATTGTCCGTTGCAAGAAAAAAATCAGGTTATATGCTCACAATTTTTCTTGGAAATCAGTGGGGTTGAAGTCTCACCATCGTAAGGAAATTAAGTAACACTTCGGAGCAAACAACAACAAAAATAGGTGACTCTAACTCAGTGGCAATACCCAGATATCCAGGCTTAGCAATTATATCATACCCATCCCTACCAATTTGAAATATTGTGTACATGCCCATAGCTAAATATTTGCAGGAAGAATTAGAGAGGGAAACTCCAAGATACTCTTTCCTGCCTTTGTGTGGGACGAAAAGCCAAGCAAAACGCGCAAGGAGAGAAAAGTAGTATTTCAAGACTTTGGTGTAAGGGAGGCATCTGAATTTTCCATAACCTCTGTATCCAACTGCAATTGGTGTATAAATATAATGAAAGATCCAGAAATATAATAATAAATACATATAACTAAAGTCATTTACCCTGTAAAGTTTTCAAATCAAGAGGTAATAAATATAACGATGGGTCATGACTTAGGAGAAATGATTAGTAAAGTTTATGTCACTCTTCAGTATAATTTCAAGTTATTCTAACATATATTTAACTGGTGTACTCAATTCTGGTATCCGAGTCCCCAGTGTCACCTTAGATCACTGATAAAGCAAATATCATAAACCTCAGACCTTTGGTTTCTTTGACTATTCAACATAATTATCTCATCAGCCATTTTCAAGTTGCTTCTGTGGTTGTGCAGTTTTCCCTAATTAGTTTTTCTGAATGTTTCATGCTCTTTTTAATCTGGTAATACATTGCAAGTTTTGACACTTTCTGACGGCATTCATCAAAGTGTAAAGGACTTGATTTTCTCATTAGTCATCTTTCATGTTTTTCTATGTTTTTATTGATTTTGGCTTGAAACACTCCTTTCAACATTGTTTAACCAGAATTATCTTGTTGACAAGAGTGTTGCCTAATAAGTTGTTTTCTTTTTTCTAACAATAAGGTATTAACATCATTAAATCATTACTGACATCACACAGCTTAAACAAAAATAACACCTTTATATTTTACTTTGAAAATGGCACGTACTGCATCCATTAATTCCTCATATACATCAGGTATATCTCCTAATGCTCAACATGGCACATGTATACATATGTAACAAACCTGCACGTTGTGCACATGTACCCTAGAACTTAAAGTATAATAAAAATAAAAATAAAAAAGAGAGAGAGAGAGAAAAGAAAAAAAAAAGAAAAGAAAATGTCATGTTAAAATGAAACAGGGCTTGTAAAACCCTACGATCTGAACTATTTTTATGAAAAATAATATGATCACACTTAAGGGCAGACAAAATTCTAACTATTGATATGTATGCTTAGCAATTATGAAAGAATGGTGATTCCAGGAAAAAGAAGCTTTAAGCAATTTTGGTTTTGGAATATAGAAGACTGAGGGATGGAAAGGTTAGAGAAGCAAGAGAGTGGCACGAGGGATTTCTGAAAATTTCTGGCTGCAGTGGGTGTACTCAGCTGGGCTATAGCCAACACTCATTCATGGGACTCACAGCACTTTCAGTGTAAGACCTGGAGATTCTAAACTCTTCCTCCTTTCACTGTCAGTTATTCTTCCTGAACGTGGGCCAAGAGGACATTTATCATTTCATCCCTTCTTCCTTCTATTTGACTTTCTCAAGTCAAATAGATGTAGGAGGCAATGACATTAGCAAGAAGAATGAGGGTATAACATAGAGTAAGAAACTATTCCAGTTAGCCTACAACTAAGAAAGTTCCTAAGCTGCAGAACCTTCAGTGCAAAAATAGGGAAACAATCAATTGCCCTAATGCAACACCATAGAAAAGATGGCCTATGGGCTGAGGTGATTGTTGGGATTGTTGTGTTCCAGATCTCAGCACCTATAGGTGAGCACGTGTGTCAGAAGGGACAATCTGAAAAATCTTTAGCAGCATCACATTCAAATATCTTCAGAGATATATGATTGACATAAATGAGTGCAATTCCATTAAGATATTCAAATTTGGTCAAAAAAACTCTGTAAGCTCTTATTACAAATAGTTTGTAATTTCTGATAAATAACATTTTCTTCATCACTGGATTAGGGAATCTAGCCCCAGATATGGGCAAAAAGTCCTTATAAGCAAAGTGAAGCATAGTGGTCACAAATAGATGCATGTAGTTTAGAGTACAGACTTTGTAGTGAGAGACTTAGAGTTTAAATGCCAGCTGCAACACATACTACCTGAGCGGTCATGGGAAGCTCCCTAACTAGCCTGTATCACAGTGGCTTAAGTTTCAGTAGTGCCTGTCTCAATGCAGTGCTGCAAGGGCTAAAAATATTAAATATGCAAAGAATGTAGAACACTGCCTGGTTCACAGTAAGTATGAAAAAAGTGTTAGTTACTAACTTCTCCATCCTTGTCACTCATTAACTTCACAAATATCTGTCAAATCTAAGTGCTAGTTATTTTTCTTGGCACTTAAGCCAGAAAAATCCGTAATACACGCCACATACCACAAAGAGCCTTCATTCTCCCTCCCAGGGGTGTTGCTTAAATGATAAAATTTAGTCAAGTTTCCTCAGCCAATAACACTCATTACACACAGTCTGAAATGTCAACATAAAGAATAAGCTATCCATAACATATAGTGTTAAAGTGGCTAGCAATACTTTGGCAGAATATTAAGCTATTACACTGGTTTCATGGATAGTGTGAGCCCAAGCTCAGGTGTAGCTTTTAGGAGTTTAGGATGTATTCCCACAGGTACCCAGCTGTCAAGCTCCTTGGGAGCTGCCTGAGTTGGAGGAAGCGGCCCCAAAACATGATGCCTCATTTCTAAGACAGCCCTTTTCCAATGACCTTCCTGGCTGTTGAAAGAAGTGTATCAAAGAAGAGAAGAAACAAAAATTGGACAGAATGAGATCTTGGGCTCTGTATAGTGGCCACAAGGCCTGAGCCAACGAATCCTATGTGGACTTTGAAGCTGAGATAGCCCCTTAGAGTTATTATAATTTGAGACACTGGGGTCAGGTATTTGTACACCTTTATACACCCATGTGTATACAGGTTATGGTACTTTTATCCCTTAAATCTTCACAAGACTAATGAATAATATTAAAGAGCAAACATTAATGCCATGTGTTGTAGGGCATCTTGTGAAAAAAAAAAATGCCTTTTTACAACCTCTAACTTGTACTTTAAATTCCTGTTACATAAGCCTGCAGGGAACAATAGCACATACAAAACTCTTAAAGCAGGTGTACTCATACTTTTCATAAATGGAACCAAACAAATACTACTTCCTTGGCTGATCAGTTCCAAGATAATATAATGAGTTGATACTGTGTTTGTCAGAGAAGAGTTGATGTGGGGTGTGGGTCTTCCCTGTCTTTGCTGTGATAGCTGGCAGGTGCAGTCCTATTGTTTGATTGCTTAATGGGATCACTTTATAGTGCAAACAATCTACCTGAGACCAAAGGGAAATCAAATTTAAAACAAAAGATAATGGAGAAAAAACGCTCATCATTGCTCATTATTTTCAATTTCTTTGTTTCTTTAAATGGCTGTTTTTACTGGCTCAAAGAATGTGGCAGATGTTGTCTGTGTCTTTGTCATAGGAACTGACAATTAGACTAGACAGCAGGAGCACCAAGGCAGAAGTACACAAAAGGTGCTGTTTTATCATTCAGAAATCACAGATAGGATGTTTACACACATATTTTCCATTGCATACCTTGTATGCATTTTTGGAAATAAATAAGTGGCTCATCTATTTTTAAATCTGACATTTATTTAATGCTGCCTGCAAATCACGTGTTTCTTGAATGTTGCAGTAGCATATCCTGGCATAACGGGCACCCAGTAGTGAAACAGTGAAGAAAGTTCTGGTCACCAGCACATGTATACGATCGTGAGTCATAGGATCCTCTTGTAAGCTGCCCTAAAGCTTTAAGAACATCAAGAACTGTTCTACCATCAGCATCTTTGGTGCAGTTGCTTCACTTCCATTTCTGCTTTTTCATCAACACAGACCTACTGGATGTTGCCACACAGAATAGTCCTACTGAAGTACCAATAGTTAGAGTAGAGCTTTCTATATAAAGAAATGGAAAAATTATGAACTTCTCTATAATCTTTTTAATTGCTATTACATATATAAAATAAATATATATACTAAGATATATATTTAAATATATATAGGATTATATATATATATATATGTATCCTAAAATATCTAGAGTATTCCTTGAAGTCTCCAGCAAATATATATATGTGTATATATGTATATATGCATATATATGTGTGTATATATATGTGTGTATATATATTTGACTTCAAAGAAAACTCTAGATATTTTAGGATGGCTCTCTCAATCCAACTGGCGACTTGGCCTCCAAAAATATGTTTTATAGAGATTTTCACAGTGCTGAAATTTAAGGCATGAAATGTCAGCTTTATGATTCTTCAGATTTTTATAGGGGATAAGAAAGGTTGTATGCAAATCACTAAACAACAACAAAAATTTCAAAAGGAAGATATATGAATATTTCTTTTAAAAAATTATTTAGGCAAGTATTTTGCATAATTCCAGCAGGGCAAGTAACATTGCCAGGAAATTCAGATTACTCTACTGAATATTTAGAAAAAATATGTAATTTGTTTTGTGAAACAAACGACACCCATCTTCACACTCATGCCTTCATGCCCTTGTGAACAAAACAGCTTGAGAATAATTTCAAATATGTTTCTAAAATGACATGTATTGATTAAAGCGTTTGGTTGCAAGCAACAACAAATTCAAGACATACTCACTTGAGTCTTTTTGCTAATAACATTATTGGCATACCTAAATGAAAACTCACAGCTGGATCCAGGGGCTCAAATGATGACATCTGGAGTAGTAATCTTGCCCTCTGATTCTGATTTATTCTTCTTTGTGTCTTGCTTAAATTTTCAGACAAGCTATTGCAATATGATCAACCCCCAGTGTTCTAGTCCTGCATTCCCACAGTGTATAAGTGAGAGACAAATGTGAATCTTCTTTAATTTCAATGATACTTGAATTGAGGATAGTCATCCCTGAATGGGCTGCCTCGAGTCATGTAAATTAATAAGCCATTCACTAAAGACAGGGTTTGGGATTTGATTAACGAAGCCTGGGTTTTACGCCCAACTCTGAAACTAGGGTTCACATCAGGTTTAAAATAACTATGTAAACTGAAGATGAGAAATGGGGATTGTTGAGGGAAAACGAGAGTCCTGTTCTCAGCAAAATAAGAAATGGTTGCACACCCAGCAAAAACAAAGGATTTATTTTAGTTTACTGTTGACTGGTGATACAATAGGATATAAATGCTTACAGTTAGTTTACTAGGAAAGAGCTGTGTGAGTCTGAAAATGCTGCATTAATTCAACCAACATATTTCTCCAGAAATGTAACTGCCTCTCCCTTATCAATATCATGCCAGATCTGTGAGTTTCTGTCATTTCACAGCTTCCTTTCTATGTAAGCCCTTTTTTGCACCACTCTAAAGAAATACCCGAGGCTGGATAATTTTATAAAGACAACAGATTTAATTGGCTATGATTCTGTACTCTTTACAAGCATGGCACTGCCATCTGCTCAGCTTCTGGTGGGGCCTCAGGGAGCTGTCACTCATGGCAGAGGGTGAAGTGGGAGCAGGTATATCACATAATGAGAGAGGGTGCAAGAGAGAAAAAAGGGAGTTCCCAGGCTCTTAAGCAACCAGATTTTGCAGGAACTGAGTGAGAACTCACTCATTACCAAAAGGATGATGTTAAACCATTCATGAGAGACCCACCTCCATAATTCAATAACACCCACTTAGACCCCACCTCCAACCTTAAAGGTCACATCTCAACATGTGATTTGGAGGGGACAAACATCCAAACCATATTGCCTTCTCTCTTGCTTGACAGTTGTATGCTATCTAGATAGAAAAGTTCAAATTGGCGTCCCTTGTCTAATTCTCTAGATGGAAGATGGGTTTTGTGGTGCTACGATTTAAAAATAAGTACTTTCAACTAAATCCAGAAAACATTCAATTATCTACTTAGAATATTTTAGGCAATAGGCACTGTATTATGTATTACATTAAGTATAAACATTATTAAGCCCCGTTTCCTGACTTCAGTAGTTCAAAAGGTAATGTGAAGAAAAGCAAGAACAATTATTTGAAATTCCAAAAAATAAGAACAACAGAGTTAAAGAGCTGTATTATCTTTACCTGACTTTTTACTTAAAAACCATATACAGGTCTCCATAATTAAAATATACAAAATTAAAAATGCTCCAAAGTCAAAAACTTCTTTGGTATCAACATGACACTCCAGAGAAGTGCTTATTGGAGCATTTATGATTTTAAGTTTTCAGATTAGGGATGCTAAGTACAATGCAAATATTTCAAAATCTAAAAGACTCAAAAATCTAAGACACTTAGGCTCCAAGCACTTCAGATAAGGGATTCTCAGTCTGTATAAGTTCAATGTATATATTATAAAGTAAGCTAATTGATATAGTACAACATAATACATACAGATGTAAATTTTGGAGTAGACAAGGAAACCTGGAAATACACTGAAATATTGTTGGGAATATAACATATGATAAATGAATTCAAAACTAAATGTATTTAAAATCAATGTGTGGAATCATCTGGAGAACAGACCAAATAGTTGAAACAATGTTTCCAAAATTATAAATACACAAAAATTTTGCCTCTGGTATCTCACATAAATTTTCTCGCAGATGGATTTCTTAAAAATAATATACATATAAGGTTAATCATTTAGAATTATTTGTAACAACACAAGATTTAAAATAACCTAAAGACCAAAGAGTAGGAGTAAAATAAATTATGTCACATTCTTGCAAAAGAGCACATCAAAATAAATGTAGCATTTCTTTTAGAAATTACAGCAACATACTGAACATACAGGAATAGTTACATATACTCAAAAAGCAACTCATTTTGTTTTTCACTATCTGTACAAAATTTATTCATTCATGCCCCCTTCTCTGCTTGAAAATAAGATGGCCCTATCAATTTTCAAATCATGCATTGATTATAAACATTTTATGGCAATTTAGAGAAGAAAAATCACACTTAAGTACTGTTCAATACTTAGATGTTTAGTCCCATGTAATAACCATCAATTCTCACTTCATACAAAGTTGTTTTAACTCCTAAGAAAAGCTGGTGATGCACTGCCTGCTCCCTGATTAAGAAGGATTGACTCCTATCTTCTTTTCCTTACCAGCTTTATCATTCAGAGCCTAGGTCAAAGGGTCAGGAAGGAGGAGAAAAGAGGCTATCAGGAAAACATATAGTTAACAGGTACTGTCTGAAGCTTGACCTTGCTGATGTTTGTAGCTGGCTTTTCTTCTCATGAAACATTTTTGTGACTTCTTTGGAGAGTCACTCTCATGCCATAAATAGTGCACACACAAGTACACACCCGTGCATACACACTCATAGTTAGGGGTTTTGCAGTAACCCCCTCACTCTGCACACTGTGCTTTGTTAAGACTTAGGAGTATGTCTTGATTAGCTTTGCTGCATATATATTCATGGTTAAGAAAATTAAAAGACAAATCACAGATCGGGAGAAAGTATTTACAAATCACATTTCTGACAAGAAACTGGTATCTAGATTATATACAGAATTCTCAAAATTTAACAATTAGAAAAAAAGTCAATTAAATATTGGAAAAATAAGACCTGGCATGGTGGCTCACATCTGTAATCCCAGGACTTTGGGAGGCCGAGGCAGGTGGATCACTTGAGGTCAGGGGTTCAAGACCAGCCTGGCCAAGATGGTGAGACCCCGTATCTACAAAAATCGCAAAAATCACCTGGGCATGGTGGTGCATGCCTGTAATCACAATTACTCAGGAGGCAGAGGCAGGAGAATTGCTCAAACCCAGGAGGTGGAGGTTGCAGTGAGCCGAGATCGTACCACTGCGCTATAGACTGGGCGACAGAGCAAGACTCATCTAAAAAAAAGAAAAGTGTATGCATATGTATATATATACCTGGCTGAAGATCAGCTTCCAACATGGCATTCGGAGGGGTCAAATATCAAAAGCATAGCAATGGATAAACTAATTATTTGCATTCATATCATGAAATACTCCTCAGTAATAATAATAATAATAATAATAATAATAATAAACGCCATTGAAGAATGCAGTAAAAGAGATGAATCTTAAATATGTTTTGCAAAGTGAAGGAAGCCAGAGTCAAAAGGCTACATATTGTATCATTCTATTTATATGACAGTCTAGAAAAAGCAAAACTGTAAGGTCAGAAATCAGATTAGTGGTTGCCAGAGGTTAGGGATGAAAGGGGGAGCTAATTACAAATTGGCAGCACGAGGGAATGTTTGGCATGTTGGAACTATTGTCATGAATACAGAACTGTATGCATTTGTCAAAGGCATGCCTACCACAATGAGTGAATTTTACTATGTGTCACTAAAAAATTAATATGAGAATTATGGAGCTGAACACAAACAATAACTATTACACCTAACTATATTATCAATAAATTATAGCCACACTATACTCCTTACAGTAA
Organism: Rhinopithecus roxellana; assembly: GCF_007565055.1. Taxonomy (NCBI): domain Eukaryota; kingdom Metazoa; phylum Chordata; class Mammalia; order Primates; family Cercopithecidae; genus Rhinopithecus; species Rhinopithecus roxellana. The sequence goes on along the minus strand of NC_044549.1, from coordinate 23,761,182 downwards.
GAAGTAAGATAACTAACCCAGGCAACTTAGAAAGTAGTATTTTACAAGAAGGCTAAAGAGTAAAAGAACTTTGCACAAATACTATATTATAGTTAGTACATTCCTTTCTCACAAGGCTATGCGTCAGTATTCTAATGTACATTATGTGGATGCTACGTTTGAACAAATAAGTAAATATATTTAATATGAGCTAGCTGTTTTTCCTTTTTTTTTTTTTTTTTTTTTTGAGATGGAGTCTCGCTGTATTGCCCAGGCTGGAGTGCAGTGGCGCGATCTCGGCTCACTGCAAGCTCCGCCTCCCGGGTTCACGCCATTCTCCCGCCTCAGCCTCCAGAGTAGCTGGGACTACAGGCGCCCGCCACCACGCCCGGCCAGTTTTTTGTATTTTTAGTAGAGACGGAGTTTCACTATGTTAGCCAGGATGGACTTGATCTCCTGACCTCGTGATCCACCCGCCTCAGCCTCCCAAAGTGCTGGGATTACAGGCTTGAGCCACGGCACCCGGCCTTGTTTTTCCTATTACAGAGAAAAGTTATAAATAAGAAAAGGGGAACACTAAAGTGAACATTGGAGTGGTATTGAATTGGAATCATAGGTATTATTAAGAACTTGTGGTTTAAAATATATATTTAAATACATACACACACATATAATTACAAATGTGTATGTGCGTGTGCATATGTTAGTAACATACATATATTTCCTAGCTTTGTTCACTCAAAGGGCCTAGAAGCAATAATACCACAGTGATAATGAGCACGACAAGCACTCATTTGGTTACTTGGTTACCAAATACCAATATTCTATAAAATGATTTAGGGCTTCTTGAAGAAATAGTAGATTCTAGAGCCAAGGAAAGGAAAACATAAGATGAGCCTGCAACATGTGTGGTTTCAGAAAATACAGAAGTACTTAAAACTGGATTACAGTATGTCCAAAGGTCATAGAAACCAACCTTAAAGATTTTTCAGTGATTAAACTTGAAAGTAAATAAAAATGGTGTTGGATAATAGCTCATATATTAGCTCATTCTTGCATTGCTATTAAGAACTACCTAAGACTGGTTAATTTATAAAGAAAAGAGGTTTAATTGGCCATGGTGTTGCAACCTGGACAGTTTTCTGCTTCTGGGGAGGCCTCAATAAACTTATAATCATAGCAAAAGGCTAAAGGGAAGCAAGCAAGTCTTACATGCTGGGAGCAGGAAGAAGAGAGCGAAAAGGAGAAAGTGTTACATACTTCTATAAACAACCAGATCTCATGAGAACTCAATCACTACTATGAGAACAGCAAGGTAGAAATCTGCTCCCACGATCAAATCACCTCCCACCAGGCCCCTCCTCCAACATTAGGAATTACAATTCGACATGAGATTTGGGCGGGGACACAGACCCAAATCATATCAGATCATAGAACAAAATAGTCATAACGCTATACTTATGTAAATAAATAATTCAATAAGTAAAAGGATATGATGCCTAAATTCAATGTGGCATTCTGGATTGAATGTTGGAACAGAGAAACAGGTATTAATCAAAAAACAAAAAAAGTGAAATCTGAAAATATTGTGTAGTTTAGTTACTAGTACTACACAAACTTAATATCCTAGTTTTATCCCTTGCTATGATTATGCCAAAATACGTATAGTAGGAGAAAATAGGTGAATGGTATCTGGGAACTATTTGTATCATTTTTGTAACCGTATTAAAATGCTAAAATGATCTCAAGTTAATAAGTTTAAAAAGTGTAGTTCAGAAGAGTGTGCTAGTATGCTAGTATTTTTTTAAGTATTGGGCATCTAATTTTATTAACATTTTATTTACTTTTTAAAGAGATGAGGTCTTTGTTGCTAAGGCTGGACTCAAACTCCTGGGCTTAGGCAATCCTCCTGCCTCAGCATCTTCTGCAGATGGGACTGCAGAAGACATCTTTTAAGTAGCTAATATTAATAGATACAACTAAGAATGTTATCGACAGACTGTAAAAAAATGTACTATCAAAAAGTTACTGGAGTCCAAAGAGACATAGATCATAATTACCTGAGACTGTGATTAATTACATCATGGAAAAAATAGGCATTTATTTAAAAATGAATGCAATTCTGAAATGTGAAAACTCTTGGATTAGGTCAAGAGAAAAGGGAGCATTAGGGGTGAGAGTAGTCATGGTAACAATTTGGAGGTGGGTAAGAGGAGGGCTTATTTAGAGAAGAGTATCTAAAATTATTAGATCAGAACGTGTGAAAGGATAGTTTAAAAAAATCCCATCTCTAGAAAATCGAAAGTACCCTACATTCAAGAAAACATAAACTATAATTTCTGGAAAGAAATGCGTGCTTATAGATGTGGCTTAGAACGTTCCATAGTTAGAAGACTATACGGATAATAGTAAGTAGCAGATTTGAGATTTTAAGATACATTAAAATATTTATTGAAGTAATCAATAGTTTCCTGTTCCAGAAAGCTTTGCTTTCACAGATTTTTTTTTCTTTTTTTTTTTTTTTTTTTTTTTGAGGCAGAGTCTCACTCTGTCGCCGGGGCTGGAGTGCAGTGGCCGGATCTCAGCTCACTGCAAGCTCCGCCTCCCGGGTTTACGCCATTCTCCTGCCTCAGCCTCCCGAGTAGCTGGGACTACAGGCGCCCGCCACTTCGCCCGGCTAGTTTTTTTGTATTTTTAGTAGAGACGGGGTTTCACCGTGTTAGCCAGGATGGTCTCGATCTCCTGACCAGATTTTTTTTTCTTTAAAGCGTCTTCTTTCAACTCTAGCAAGAGTACTCTATTATCTATATTTTATAGATGAGAAAGAAAAGTTTAAAGGACTTGTTCACCACCCTGCAGCCATTTGGTAAAGAAGCTGATCCAAAAAACACACATTGATGATACTGTACTCTTTTCAATATATTATGCTTCTATCTGCTTTTTGTAGTATCACCTAGTAACAGCCCACATTTTTAGGGAATAAGAGAAAGAAGTATCATTTTATAATCATACAATTTAAAAGCTGAAAGGGACCCAAGAGATGAATTAGTCTAGTTCCAAAGTGTTACAGCTCAAAGAGTAAGAACCAGCCTACAGACTTGCAATTAGTTACCATTATTGTTGATCAGACACAAGTTTCTTAGTTTCTGTCTCCTTCTACTACGTCAAATGATTTATTTTTCCGACATCTGCTGGAAAATAAAACTGGAAACAAAACTAAGATATTTCATTAATACATTCACTAAAAATACCTTCAGTTTACAAGAAAAAAGATCACTATAAAATTGCAGACACTTTTTTTCAGAGACTATTCAATTAAATTATTCTGAGCCATCTCATTTTCTAAATCTGTAAATGATCAGTTCAGCTCTTAGGATCACATTGCAGTAATTGATATCTACATGTATAAGCATTTGCATCTCATAGCACAAATTCTGACTTGAAAAAAAGGTTCGAGAAAAGTGGGAATATACTGAAGCATTAAGTGACAGAAGTCATTACAGCAACAATCTTTCTAGCTTCACTCACTCAGGAAGATAATTTTAACCATTTCCTTCTTGTTAATCAGAAGAAGACAGGCCTGAGCTAACTCTGGCATAGGACAGCTTTAAACTGTCCACAGAGTTCAGAATCAGTGAAATATTTGACAGAGAAGAGACAGGATTGGCCAAGTAACTCGATCTGTGTTTCAAGGCAGAATTGCACTCATGCTGCTTAACAGTGCAGACATAGACATAGATGGTTGAGGGATATCCCTGTAAACACAGTGATGTGGGATGTCCGCCAGATTCTCTCCATTTTCTTCTTTTCGGTTCCCTTTCCTTTGCTTTCTCCCTCTAATCATCTGTCATCTCTCTTGCCACAACCCCAGGTCTTGTACACTCTCAAAAGCTGCAGTTGGCACAATACTGAGAAAGGCATTTCAGTAATAGTTTCTGTAACATTCACAGTGTCATCTCTGATGCCTACTGTTAAGACAGTTGGAAAGTGCAACATGAACCTTAATAAGTAAACTAGTTATTGAACAAAAAGATACACTCGTACAGTTTCTGTCTCAAAGAAACAGAATTTTTTCATATGATTGTTGGCCTTGTGTATGTCTTGTTTTGTGAATTGTCTATGTATGTCCTTTGACCACCTTTTAATGATGTTGTGTTTTTTTGCTTGTTGTTGTTGATTTTTTTATATTCATTATAGATTCTGGATATTAGACCTTCATCAGATATGTAGTTTGCAAATATTTTCTCCCATTCTGTCGGTTGTTTACTCTATTGATAGTTTCTTTTGCTGCGTGGAAGAAGTTTTTTAATTAGGTAAAAATTAAATTTAAAATAAAAATTAGGTAAAATTTAGTTTAAATTTGTCAATTTTTGTTTTTGTTGCAATTGTTTTTGGTGCCTTTGTCATGAAATCTTTGCCAGGTCCTATGTCCCGAACGGTATTTTCTAGGTCATTTTCCTGGGTTTTGTAGTTTTAATTTTACATCTATCTTGAGTTAATTTTTGTATATGGTGTAAGGAAGGGGTCCAAATTCACATGGCTAGCCAGTTATCCCAGCACCATTTGTTGAACAGGGAGTTGTTTTTGCTTGTTTTTGTCAACTTTGTCAAAGATCAGATAGTTGTTTGTGTGTGGCATTATTTCTGTACTCTCTATTCGGTTCCATAGGTTTCTATGTCTGTTTTTGTGCCAGTACCATACTCTTTTGCTTACTGTAGCCTTGTAGAGTAGTCTGAAGTTGGGTAGCGTGATGTCTCCAGCCTTTTTCCTTTTGCTTAGGATTGTCTTGACAGTCCAAGCTCTTTTTTGTTTCCATATGAATTTTAAAATAATTTTTTCTTATTCGTGAAGAATGTCATTGGTAGTTTGATAGGAATAGCATTAAATCGGTAAATTCTTTCGGGCAGTATGGCCATTTTAACAATATTGATTCTTCCTATCCATGAGCATGAAATGTTTTTGCATTTGTTTATGTCACCCCTAATTTCTTTGAGCCGTATTTTATAATTTTCATCGCAGAGATCTTTTATTTTCCCTAGTTAGCTGTATTACTAGGTATTTAAATCTTTTTACGACTATTGTGAACTGGATTGAATTCTTGATTCGGCTTTCAGATTTGATGTTGTTTGTGTATAGGAATGCTACTAATTTGCAGGCAATGAGATATGAAAAAATACTCAACATCACTAATCGTTAGATGAACACAAATCAAAACCAAGATGAAATACAATCTCACACCAGTCAGTATGACTATTACTGAAAAGTCAAAAATAACAGATGCTAGCAAGGTTGTAAAGAAAAGAGAACACTTAAACACTGGTGGCGTGAGTGTAAATTAATTCAACCATTGTGGAAAGAAATTTGGTGATTTTTCAAAGAATTCAATCCAGAATTACTATTCATCCTAGATATTCCATTATGGGGTATATGCTCAAAGGAATATAAATTGTTCTACCATAAAGACACATGCATACATATGTCCATCACAGCACTATTCACAATAGCAAAGACATGAGATCAAGTGAAATGCCCATCAATGGTAGACTGGATAAAGAAAATGTGGTATCTATATATGATGGTATACTACATATTCATAGCTATAAAAAGAATGATATCATGTCCTTTGCAGCACTATGGATGGAGCTGGAGGCCATTATTCTAAGCAAATTACTATAGGAACAGAAAATTAAATATTGCATGTTCTCAGTTTTAAGTGGGAGCTAAACATTGAGTACATATGGACACAAAGAAGAAAATCACAGGCTGGGTGCAATAGCTCATGCCTATAATCCCAGCACTTTGGGAGGCCGAGGCAAGTGGATCGCTTGAGGTCAGGAGTTCGAGACCAGCCTGGCCAACATGGTGAAACCCTGTCTCTACCAAAAATACAAAAATTAACTGGGCATGGTAGTGGGTACCTGTAATCCCAGCTACGCAGGTTGCTGAGGCAAGAGAATTGCTTGATGCAGGGAGGTGGAGGTTGCAGTGAGTCAAAATTGTGCCACTGCCCTCCAGCCTGGGCAACACAGAGCAAGCCTCCGCCTCCAACAAAACAAAACAAAACAAAACAAAACAAAACAAAACAAAACAAAACAGGAAAAAAGAGTCACAGACACTGAGGCCTACTTGAGGGAGGAAGGAGGGTGGAGGATGAGAATAGAAAAACTACCTATTGAGTACTATGCTTATTACCTGAGTGGTAAAACAATCTGCACACCAAACCTCTGTGACACACAATTTACCTGTATAACAAATGTGCACATGTACCACTGAACCTAAAATAAGAGTTAAAAAAAGTTGAAACATAATTGTACTTTGAAGGGTGACAGTCTTCCCACAGGTAAAATTCAAACTAAATAAGGAAACTAAAGCAGATTCAGAGAATTGTGCATGTTTTCCTATCATACTTTATTTTTCAATAGTCTTCAAGATTTGTTGAACACAAATATATATAATTTTTAGTTCTTTCTAATAAATAATTTGGTTCTAAATTAATTATTGAATATTCTCCAACCCTTATGATTCAAATAATATTTGCCATGTAAAAATAGTTTTAAAAAGTCATTTAAATAGAAAAGCAAAATTTATTTATTTATTTTTATTTTTTATTTTTACTTTTTTTTGAGACAGAGTTATACTCTGTTACCCTGGCTGGAATGCAATGGCACAATCTTGACTCAATGAAACCTCCTACACCAGGGCTCAAGTGATCCGCCCACCTCAACATCCCCAATAGCTGGGACTACAGGTGCACGCCATCACACCTGGATAATTTTTCTTTCTTTTTTTTTCTTTTTCTTTTTCTTTTTTTTGTAGAGACACGGTTTCTCCACATTGACCAGGATGGTCTCCAACTCCTGGACTCAAGAGATCCACCAGCCTCAGCCTCTCAAAGTGCTGGGATTACATGCATGAGCAACCACACCCAGGCACGATTTCTTATTAGTGAATCCCATTGTAACGTTTTCTAAGAGAAGCACAATGTAGCAAAACAAACACCAAGGTTAATCTTCATGTGTATTCTCTACATTGATTTACAATAAACAAGTTCATTTCTACAAGCCTTGCCTGATAAGTGGCTGAATAACATAGTTAGCTGCCTTATTTTTTATTTACTCTGGTTGGGTGTCTTTGACATTGTGAAAAACAACATAAATGCAGTACCATCTAAAGCCAATAATAATAAAACAATTTTTATATTATTGTAGGAAACTACAATGCACACACACACACACATATAAATAAGAAAAAAACTATATCCATGTTACTATTTTTCTTCCAAGAATTCTTTGTGAAAAACTATGCATTGTTGGTCAAAATACATAAATTTTATTGGGGGACTAATAAACTACAAAACTAGTAAAACTATGTTGTAGAAAGTGTAGAAACAGAGACTGAGCTCAACGATAATTATACTAATGATAATGTCGGCCACAAGTTGAGGCTTACAATATGTTTGCCCCCATTCTAAGTATGATTCATGGATTAATTAATTTCATGATCACAACAAGTCTATGAAGAAGGTAATACTGTTATCCCCATCAATATAACAGGGTGACCTGATTAAGTTACATAACTTCTCCGAGCATGTTCTTCCATAGAGGGTTAAATAAGGGAATATATTTTAAATAATCACTTAAGTTCATAGAGAAATATTCTTCATATTGCATTCAAAAAATCATCAGTATAAAAATAAGTATATTTTAATATATAAAATATGTATACATACATAGGTGCTTGTATGATATTTTTCCCCTTGCCCATCATGTGGGTACTTACGAATCCTTCCAAAGGCTGAGGTCAATGACCCTATGAAGCGTTCCCCTCAGTCTAGCAGCAGTGACAGATCCACCAAGTTCTAATCAAGATCATTGTGTTGACTGATATGACAGGTCATCCAACTCATACATTAAGATGATTGAAATTACCGAAAATTGGATGGACTTGACCATAAATATATTGATTTAATGCCATACACGTAATAACATGCTCTTTTTCTTTTTGTAACTTTTTTCTTTTGATTGTTATTACTCCATTCCATAGATCTAGGTCTGTGGACTATTTCTTTAAATTGCTTTTCATGTAAAGGAAATTGGGGCAATAAGTTTATTAATTCATTTTTCACTGAATGTTAGGTTTTTTTATTTAGTTCATATGAAATGAGAATTGATGACTGAAGAAAATGTTATTTTTGGTTGAGATTTGCTTTTCACCAATGACCTGTCATTTTGGTCACATGTAATCCAGAAAGCCATTGAATCATCTCTTATTTTCTTCATCAAATGACAATAATGCTTATTTTGGCATTTTAAGAGAGCTATTTTGGAAATCACGCTAATTTTCTGAGCATATTAAAATATGATTAAAGATGCAAGGATTGTATTTAAAATATATCTATGAGAGAAAATGGGAAGGAAACTGCCAAAGACGGGACAGACATCAGGCTGTGATGAACTGCAATCCTGAGGGAAATAGAGAAGACAACAAGGTGAATAGGAGCATCATAGACTACAGGACTGCCAGGGAATGGTTGACCAAAGTTTGACCTTGAGAGAAGTATCATGACTACCAGACAAGGATCTGCCATAGCATCACTACAATGCTCAGTCAATGGCTGGGGTCAGTCCAGAGGATATGTGGCCTGACAACAAATGCAGTGATGGATTTTAGAGTTAGTTACTAGGGCCTTTGGCCGATTAGGTTTCTGTAGTTGGACGTCTGAGAGGCACATTCTCATGGCCACTGTACTACTCAATCATTTTTATTTAAAATTATACTCAAAGTAAGTCTGCTATTTGAATGATTAGAATTGCTGGGTTTGGGACAGCTTCCCACTGCTAGCTTAACAGTTTTAGAAGTTTTTGGTGTATCTACCCTGCTTTTCATTTAACCTTTAGAAAACAATGTATTTTTCTTGAGTTATTATTGTCCCTAAATTATAACGCAGACTTGCAATGATATATGATAATGAAGAAAAAAGGGAAAACTACATTTACCAAATTATTTTCTTAAACCTCATATCTGCTATTTTTTGAAGTTGCATATATATTATACTATATGTGAAATTACAAATGAAAGAAAATGATCAATATTATTTATTTACCTTAGCATATTATTCTTTGGCTTCAGGGAAAACATCCAGCTCTTATTTTCAAGAGTTAACTCTTCTTTTTCATTCTCTCCCATGATAATTAAAACACAAACACAAGCAGTAATACAATTTGAATTATATGTGTACTTTGTAAGGGATTCTAAAGACTTGCGGTAAAACAAGTCCCTATCTGAAAACACTAAGAACCAAAAACGGGGAGCATACTAGCAGAGAATTTTTCTTATTTGTCTTTTGTTGCTAAAATTTTATTCATAATGCTAGTCATTTGTAAATATTTTTATAAACATAACAAAAAACAGAGAAGAAAGAGATTTTTCATAGTATTCAAGTAGAAGCGTTAGAATTATCTTACACTAAAAATTACCTGACCCATTAGAAAATACCTTCAGCTTTCTTTAAGGAATTCAGTTATTTTAAAATCAGAATAAGTAAAATAGTAGATATTAGAATTAATCTTATTACATAATCAATAATAATGTCTACTGTAATTATAAATTGCATGAGATTAGGATACAACTTTTGTTATCTAAATTTATAATGTTATATTTTGCTGTGAAATCATTTTTTTTTTTTTGTTAGTTTCTGTGTTAAGAGAGGCGGTAGGAGATTGCAATTATTTCTGTTCATCAGTTGAAAACACACAACCCTTAAAGATCATGACTCCAAGAACCTCCCTGGGAAATCAAATACATTACGGGATGTCACTCTGTGCACCACTAGGGTTCACGTTACAGTCCTCAGATCCCTAAGGCTATCTGAAAGAGAGTTCAAAACCAATAGACTCAGCTATTTGAAGATAGAGTGTCAGTCATGTATATGTTTTGTATCCTTGCTTCACACAAAATTCCTGGTCATGAGTAGGAGTTTGTTAAAACTAAGCTGATTAAATTATAACTCAGAGCCTCTATTTTTCTCATAAAAAATATTCAATGGTTTTCTGCAGCAATTAGAAGAACAGCAAAACTCCTCAGAATGTTCTACAAGTTCCTACATGATATGTCCCTTGATAATTTCTGCAGATTAACATCTACCACATTCTTATTTTCTATATTGGAGCTAAATTATGCATTTCATTATAAATTACAAGTATTAAGCACACACTTGTTTACAGACTTTACAGTACAATATTCCTGCAGCAAGCTGATTTTGATCATCATTCAGGTTTCTGCTAAAATACTACTCAAATATCATCTCCTCTGAGATATCTTCTCTGACCAATTTACCTTCTTAGCTCTTGCTCTGTATATATTTCCTTCCTTCCTTCCTTCCTTCCTTCCTTCCTTCCTTCCTTCCTTCCTTCCTTCCTTCCTTTCCTTCCTTCCTTCCTTCCTTTCTTTCTTCCTTCCTTCCTTCCTCCCTCCCCTTTCTTCTCTTTTCTTTTCTTTCCTTCCTTCCTTCCTTCCTTCCTTCCTTCCTTCCTTCCTTCCTTCCTTCCTTTCTTTCTCTTTCTTTCTTTCTTTCCTTCCTTCCTTCCTTCCATTCTCCCTCCCTCCCTCACTCCCTCATTCCCTCCCCCTTTTTTCTTTCTTTCTTCTTTTCTTTCTTTCTCTTTCTTTCTTTCTTTCTTTCTTTCTTTCTTTCTTTCTTTCTTTCTTTCTTTCTTTCTTTCTTTCTTTCTTTCTTTCTTTTTCTTTCTTTCCTTCCATTCTCCCTCCCTCCCTCCCTCACTGCCTCATTCCCTCCCCGCTCTCTTTTTTCTTTCTTCCTCTCTCTCGTCTTCTCTCTCTCTCTCTCTTTCTTTCTTTCTGTCTTCTTTCTTTCTTTCTTTCTTTCTTTCTTTCTTTCTTTCTTTCTTTCTTTCCTTCCTTCCTTCCTTCCTTCTTTCTCTCTCTCTCTTTCTTTCTTTCTTTCTCGCTCTCTCTCTCTTTCCTTCCTTCCTTCCTTCCTTCCTTCCTTCCTTCCTTCCTTCCTTCCTTCCTTCCTTCCTTCCTTCCTTCCTTCCTTCCTTCCTTCTTTCCTCTCTTTCTCTCTCTCCTTTTCTTTGACAGGGTATCACTGTTACCCAGGGTGGAGTGCCATGGCAGGATCACAGCTCACTGCAGCCTTGACGTCCCAAGCTCAGCTAAAATAAAATCCCTTTTCAGTTTGCCTTTCTACAAGTCAACAGCTTTATTACACAGCTTCTAAGTTATTGGAAATAAAAATAAATAAAAATAAACAGTGAACATATACATGCTCACATTTCAGAATGAGCTACAGGTTGGGTATCTTGAATCTTAAAATCCAAAATTTAAAACTTTTTGAGCATCAACATGACATTGAAAGGAAATATTCATTAGAGACTTTCAGATTTTGAATTTTTGGATTAGGGATGCTCAACTGGTAAGTGCAATGCAAATATTCCAAAATTTTTAAAAAGTCCAAAATCTGAAACAGTTCTGGTCCCAAGTATTTTGGATAAGGGATACTCAACCTATAGCTTGATATAAAATGTGATCATATATATCAGGCTTTATTCTGCATACCTGGAACTTTATTGTATTTTATTTTGCAATTATGCAACTCTTAAAGTGATTGCTTCTTAAGATTGAGGTAGACACAGAACATATCAACCACATTGTCAATTCTAGAAAAAAAATTATCACAAGTTATCAAGCTATTGTACATATTTTATAGAAATATTAGAAACTAAAATTAAATTTCAATAGGACCTTCCATCTATCTAATGAAGTTCAGAACTCTTTCCTGATACTGTGTAGCTTCCAGAATCTGAAAATGTGGGTACTGGCAGAGTAACCTATAATGAGTGTGGTAGATTGTTCATTTCTCCACACTGAATAATCCAGCAAAAACAAACACATTTTCTTTATTTCTCTGCCTAATAATCGTATGATTAGATACTGTGTTCCACATTGTAGCATTTACTACAGTGCATTTATTTTCTGCTTATATTTTCTTTATCCCACTAGACTGACAAGCACAATTTAAAAACTACCGTATCTACTCGTCTACATTATGTTGTCCCTTGTATCTAACATAGTTCTTGGCACAGTAGAGGTTCTTAATAAATATTAGTTGAAAAACTGCATGATTTACAGAAGTGACAATAAATACTCAGCATATTTTTAGTTTAATAACAAACTGTTGACCTGCACCTTCTTTAAAACATAATCTGAGAATTACTTAAAATTTATCGAACTATGTATCCCTGAAAATGATAGTTGACTATGATTTACTATAGTGACAAGACAAAGATGGTGTTGATAAGAATAATAAAATGTGTGTTTCCTTGAAAGAAAAATATCTTTTAATTTCTAGATGATGAAAATAGAGTGATACCTCAATAGTAATTGAGGCCATTTGGGAACATCATATATTTTCTAACATCCTCTGATAGTTTGAAAGTTGAGTTTGTATCTTAAATAAATGGAGAACTATCTTACCATTTTCCATTACATATGTTAAGATAAAACTTGGAAACCAGCAGTTACCACTCATACAATAGTGCAAATTAGAGTTGTGTGTAATTTAAGGAGGGGCTAGAGCAAGACTGGATTATATTTGATTTAGTTTTAATTGGTTTTAGGAATCATTGCCATTTAAGCAATGCTAAGAAAATACTAACATGTAAAACGATATGAACTCTATTACATACACACTAAAACATAATTGTTAGTTAGAATATGTGTTAAACCTAAAACAGTATCCCACCCTCTTTACTTTTTCATCAAATGTCTCATATGTCTTAATTCTATTAATGCTGTTTAAAATCAGGGCCTAATTTCTTGTCAATATGATATGGAAAATTTCTTACTTCTACATGTATGCAGACGATTTTAAGTCCAAGGAAAGAATGAATAAAATACCAGAACAAAGTTCTACTTCCACTAACATGTACAAACCTGTAAAAAATAGTTGTCCACAATTTAAAAAATAAAAACCAAATAATCTATAAAATCATATTTTTCCTGAGCCCATCAGAGCACATTTTAAAACCATGAATTTCAAGGTGTAAAATATTTCCTCCATGAAGAGAAAAAATGTATCACATTCAGAGCCTGGGACAAACAAATAATCATCATAAATGTGGGTAAGATACAATCAGCTGATAGATACTTTCATAATTTCATAAAGACCAGATTCAGGCTAGCATATCAATTTGGCATAACTGGGAACCCCAGAAACAAAGACACTTTACAATTAATCTCAAGATGTTTTCAACAGATGTCATTCAGGTGCTTATGAGAAACACTGGGAGCAAGACCTCGATCTTGGGACAGATACTTCGTGGCACAGACTTGGGGGGTAAAATCAGCTGTGGCACACAGAGTTGAAATTCTGCCTGCTTCCCTGGACACTTTCCTCATAGGATGTAAAGGCTGATTGTGCACAGGCAGCAAATCATTTCACTTATAGGACTCATACAAAATTCATTGCTTCTGATGGAATCGAAAAATAAAATTCATTTGCTGCTGGGAGATAGGTACAAAGCACTTCCAAACCCACAACACAGCCATGATTCGTTGTTGATGAGGAATGGTAAAAGAAAAAGTCATCTGCCTCTATGCTCAAGATTATATGCCAATACCAAGAAGAGTCTGCTAGTGAAGAGGATCAGGTAGAAATATCTCTCCCATGTAAGACTGATCATAAGTGGATGACAGAATTTAGCTGCTATAGAGAGGTGAGGCAGGAATGATGAAGAATCTCTGTCCTTCAGGACAAAGTACACAGGGCTTGCCTAAGGTTTAGTTAGCCTGATCTGAGAGAATTTAAAAAACAAAAACAAAAACAAAAAAAAAAGGATTTTGGCCCCACCGTAGGCCTAGTCTTGAGGAACAAGTATCAACAGTCTAACCATAATGGGACGATAAAATCATGCAGAGAGACCTCCTCCATGGCTCAGGTATGCAGTAACTGTGGAAAACTGAGAGTAGGGCAGAAACTCTAAGAAAAATCCTCTAGCCCTGCAATCCCTACTCTGAGCATAATTAACAGTAGCTTAGAAGCAGCTGTCCACATTCAGGCCTGACCAAAGGTGATGGATGCCCAGGTACAACTGCTGTTTACCTTATTTTCTTCTGTTCTCTACACAGTATGCGCCATAGAATCAAAAATTGTAAGGTAAACAAAACATAAAAAATAATGTTTTTGTCAAGATAAATTATTTAAAAATCTAGAATAAGAAATCATGGATGTGATGAATATATAAGACACTATGAAATGATTATGATTTATATGACAGAGGATCCAATGCACAGGTAAACAACATGCCTGAAAAGACAGGAATTACAGCAAACAAAGGTAAGCTATACAAAAAATCCAAAGAAAATGCTACATTTAGATATATAATACCAGTGATGAAGAATTCTTTGATAGGCTCATGAAGAAATCAGGCACAACTGAGGAAATCAACAGTGAACTTGAAGATACGTCAACAGAAATTATCAAAGCTGAAACATAAAAAGAAAAGGAAACTTTAAAAGCAGTATTCAGGAGCTGTGGGAAAACAAACTATGGCCTATCATTTGTGTTACTGAAATTCCAGAAGGATAAGAGAAGAAGAACGGGATGTAAAAAATATTAGAGATAATGGCCAAGAATTTTTTCAAAATTAATTAAAAATAAACCAAAGTTCCAAGAAACTAGAGAACCCAAAGAAGAAAAAAATACTTGACAAATAAAAGCTAAAGTGCTGATACATAAAGATGGAGAAAAATATCTGGAAAACAACTAGGGAAAAAAGAAACATTGTATACAGAAAACATAAGAACCAAAACAAAAACCAGACTAAATGTTGAAAATAGTCAACTCAAAGTTCCACACCCTCTTAAAATACGTTTTTAAAATGTCTGGAGTTGTTTTATTAATTTTGCTATTGTTTTCCTGTTTTCTATTTCACTGATTTCTACTGTTTTTCATCTTTTCATCTACTTATTTCTGATTTTACCTAGACATTTACTAGTTCCTTTGAGGGAGTTTTCTGTTTTTTGTTTTTTTTGTTTTTGTTTTGGAAGACATGGAATAGTTGATTTGGAAATTTATTCTTTCCTAATATAAACACTTAATGCTTTAAGTTAGCCTGTAATTGCTGCTTTGGTGACATTCTGAAAATTTTAATATATTGTATCTTTATTTTCGTAGTTGAAAGGACTTTCTGATTTTCTGTTTGATTTCTTTTTTGATCTATATATTATTTAGAACTGATTTATTTCAATTCCGTATATTTGGGGCTATTCTAGAAATTTTTCTTATTTTCTGTTATTGGTTTCTATTTTAATGCTATGTTGTCAGACAACATACTTTGCAAGCTTTGAATCCTTGTGACTTTATTATTTTGAAATGCGTTTAGTTCAAGTACCTGGATATTTTCCTATTATCCTTCTCTTACTGATTTCTAATGTGATTCCATTGTAGCCAGAGACCACTTTTAACATGATTTAAATTCTTTCAAATTTGTTGGAGTTTGCATTATAACCAGACTATAGTCTATCTTGTTATATGTTCTGTGGGCACTAGAAGATAATGCGTATTCTGCTATTGTTGGATCAAGTGTTCTATAAATGTCTATTAAACTCTGTTCGCTGATGGTGTTGTTGAATTCTTCTATATCCTTAATTTTCTGTTCAGTTATTTTATCAGTTATTAAGCAAGGGTTGTTGATGTTTCCAACTATAATTATATATTTATCTTTTGTCAGTTCTATCAGCTTTTGTTTAACATAAGTGACCCTTGGACAAGGCAGAAATTAGAGATTTCAAACCTCAGACAGTCAAAAATCCAGGTATAACACTTAACTCCCTAAAAACTTAATTAGTAATAGCCTACTGTTCACCGGAGGCCTTAATAATAACATGAACGGTCAACTAACACTCATTGTCTGTGTTGTATATACTATATATACTGTATTATTATTACAAAGTAAGCCATTGAAAAGAAACTTATAAAAAATCATAAGGAGGAAAAAATATAATTATTCATTAAGCAGAGGTGGATAATGAAAATGGTCATCATTGTCATTGTCTTAATGTGAGTAGTGTGAGGAGAAGAATGAAAAAGAGAGATTGGTTTTGCTATCTCAGGGTGATAAGGTCAGAAGAAAATCTGTATATATAAGTAGACCAGTGCAGTTCAAATGCATATTGTTTAAGGCTAGACTGTATTTTGAAGTTCTGGTTTTTGGAGTATAAAGACTTAAGATTGCTGTGTCTTTATCCTGAATTGACACTTAATATTTTATAATGGCCCTCTTTGTCTCTAATAACTGCTTTGCTCTATAGATTACTTAATCTGATATTAGTATAGCCATCTTTGCTTTCCTTTTATTAATATTTATAGTATAAATCATTTTCTATCCTTTCACTTTCAACTTACGTATATTATTATATTTACATTGAATCTCTTGTAGATAGCACATATTTGAATCATGATCTTATTTTACTCTGTCACTTGTGTTGTAATCAATGCATTTAAGTTACATCATTTACACATAATGTAATATTGATATATTAGGGCTTAATTCTGCTGCTTAATTTTTCATTTTTCATTTTTAACTTACTTTTTTGTTTCTCTGGTTTCTTTTTTCTGCTTTTTCTCAGGGTTCCTTGAATATCTTGATAACGGGTACAATATCCATACAATAAGAAACAAATCTGATCTAGTTACTCATAGAAGTACCATACCTGGTCTTCATCATTGCTTTGTGTAGATACATATTTCCATCTTGTATCATTGTATTTCTGCGTGAAGAACATTCCTTAAAACTTTTTCTTTTTTTTTTTCTTTTGGCTGTGTGGGTCTGATGGTGACAAATTCTTTCATCTTTTTCACGTTTGAAAACGTATTTATGTCCCATTTTTAATGAAAGAAATTTTTTTCTGGGTATAACAGATTTTGTTTCGTGTTTTTGTCATCTCAGGACTTTAGAGATATTCCACTCTCTTCTCACTTGCCATCATACTCATTTTAGTCCTCTGTTCATGTATCCTTTTTTCAAACTACTTAGAAGGTTTTGTGTGGTTGGAAGCAACTTGATAATAATATGCGTTGGTGCAATTTTCTTCATGTCTTTTATGTTTGGAGCACATTGAAATTCTTCTATTTTAGATTTATGATTTTTATCAAATTTAGAACAATTTTAGTCATAATTTCTTTAATATTTTTCTATTCTCTCCATTATCCACTTTGGGAACTCTGATTACATGTAAATTATGCCACTTACGACTTTATCACTGTTAACTGATATTTTGTTCATTATTATTACTCTCTTATTCTGTATTTCTTTTAGTACAATTTCTGTTCCTATTTATTCAAGTTCACTAACTCTTCTGCAATTTCTAATATGCCATTAATTCTGTCTATTGTATTTTTATCACAGGTATTTTAGCTTCCATCCTTGGAAAGTTAACTTTTAAAATATGTGTTATGTCTCAATTTTTTGAACATATGGACTACAGTTCTAATAATTGTCTTGATTTATTTGTTTGCTAATTCTAACTTGTCCCCTATAGATCTGTTTTAAGTGATTGCTTCTTCACATGTCTTTTTTTAATTGAATATCGTATATTGTGAATTTCATTTTTTAAAGTGATAGATTTTTGTATCCTTATAAATATTTTTAGGTTTGTTCTGGGATGAAGTTGGGTTTCTGGAAATAGTTGGATGCTTTCTACTCTAGCTTTTAGATTTGTTAGGTGGGACTGGAACAGTACCCAGATTAGGGCTAATTCTTCCCCTCCACCAAAGCATTACCCTTCTGATACTCAATTTTTCCTGAATTAGGAAGCTTTCCAGTATTCCTAATGGGAACAAGCTCTAGTCCCATCCCGGTGACAGCACCAGGGACTGTTACTCTAATCCCTTTGGGTATTTCTTTCTTGAGCTCAGGTAGTTTCTTCACACAGATGTGTAATCAGACCTTGGTTGAATACCTGAGGGGGGTTTTCTATATATCTCTGAGATTCTCTATCTGTGTAGCTGTTTGCTGTACTATATTCTGCTTTTTGAACTTGAATTGTCTTGGAACTCTCAGCTCCATTTCTTCAGGGACATTTTCAATTTCTGCCAAAGTACCTCCTCTCTGTAACATGGCCCAGAAACATTCTCAATAGGGTAAACCTCAGTCAATCCTGATACTCCCCTGACCATTATTTTTTGTTTTCATCTTACTCAGGGATCAGTGTTCTTCATTGACTGATATCTTTGAAAACAATTATTTTATATATTTTGTCTGTTTTGCATTGTTTCAACTGAAAAGGTGAGCCTATATCACTCAACCTTTGTTAGAAGCATAAATTAAGGTTTTTTAAAGTTGAAAGAAATATATGTGTGTTTTTTACAAATTTACATATTTTTAATAATTTTATGTTACATTTTATTTTAAATGCAATTAAAATAACAAATCAGCTTTAATTAGGAGATAGAACTGTGGTGCTCAAGTCTGAATTACAGCAATTGGTAGGAATAAATAAAACAAGAATAATCAAAACAACATCACGTTGTCATCGCTTAATAAATGATGGACCATGACAGCATCTCAGACAGTAGAAAACATGAATATTCATTCAGATCACACTGTGACATCAGAATGAAGCTTCAAGGGTATGCCCTTTCCAGTCCTCTGACTTCAATGCAGACAGTAGTGTCAAAATATTACCATATTGTGATAGGAAGCTCACCTGCTTCTTTCTCCCTTTGGAATTATTATCAAGTTTTGGAATATGATGTAGTCATCACACTTAAGCTTTGGATGCTGAACTTGTGAGCAGAATATTAGCAAACAAGCTAAGAAATCAATAAGCAGTCAGCAAGTTCAAAAGCTGTTATACTGGATTACTTTAAAGTCAGCTACTGTTTCATTAACAAAATTTTACACTATGGTGCTAACAATTTTCAGGCTCCTATTTTTTAGGTGGATTAGCAGTTCATTTTCATAAGGAATGTGAGAATGCACAGAGGTTCTCTCTCTCCACTCCTTCTTTCTGAATGGCTTAATTCAGCTCTGATTTTTTTAAATTGATATACATAAAATTTGCCTATATCATTTATAAGATCAATAAATTTTTCATCAGATATCAAACTAATATGTATCTAATAAAATTATAGTTATATAAATAATTAAAATTATAGGATTTTAATTGATAATTGCTACAAAGATATATATATATATATTAGGTGAAATAATGGTCCACCAAACAGATCTACATTCTAGAACTCAGAACCAGTTAATATCTTACCCTGTATGGAAAAAGAGACTTGGTTGATGTGATTAAGCTAAGCAATGTGAGATGGGGGAATTATTCTGGAATAATATGGGGGAATTACATCTGCATGGGCCCAATATAATCAGATTCAGAGAGGGAAATGAAATCATAGCAGCAAAGGTTGAAGTGATGCAAGTGCTGGAAGAAGAGGTCACAAAACAAAGAATGTAGGCAGCCCCTGAGAGCTGGAAAAGGCAAGAAAAGTCGTTTTCACGTAGAGCCACTGGAGTTAAGGCAGTTCTGCCAGTACCTTGAGTTTAGCCAAGAGAGACTGATCTCATAGTTCTGACCTCCAGAACTGTAAGAGAACAAATTTGTGTTTTGTTAAGCCCCTACATTGTGGTAATTTGTTATAACAGCAATAGGAAGCTAATGTACTCTCTAAAGTGGCATTACTTTTTACCCTGCATTACAGTGATTTGTGCCAAGTAGTTTTAATTTAAAAGGCTACAAGTGTTTTAAGGTCAGATTCTGTGCCATATTTGTCTTATTCATAGCAGTAACTATCATATTTATTAATATAGTGCTTTTTACCATGTGTTTCAAATATAAACCTTAATCTCACAAGCAATCCAGTCCATGTAATGGAAGTTTCCCAACAAATAGTAGTTGTAACAATTAAAAAGGAAAGGTTATGTGATAAATAAAAATCCACTGTCTGATGAGAAAATATTTAGTGTGAGGTATTATAGTTTCCAGTATTTTCTGAGCTCATCTTTCTAGCATTTCAACTTTGGATGGGACCTAGTGTCTTAAGAAAAATGTAAAATGTTACCCGTTTGTGCCAGAATATCACTATTTAGGTGACTTTAAAGGAAAATGTAAATGCTAAGATTTTTTCTCCATGGTTTTGTATTAATAGAAGTTAGAAATAAAAATAACATCAGAGTGAACAGACAACATACAGAATGAGAGAAAATTTTTGCAGTCTATCCATCTGACAAAGGTCTAATATCCAGAATCTACAAGGAACTTAAACAAATTAACAACAACAACAAAAAAAAAACCATCAAAAAGTGGGCAAAGGATATGAACAGACACTTGTGCAGTCAACAAACATATGAAGAAAAGCTCATCATCACTGGTCATTAGAGAAATGCAAATCAAAACCCAATAACATGTCATCTCATGCCAATTAGAATGTTGATCATTAAAAAGTCAAGAAACTACAGATGCTAACGAGGCCGTGGAGAAATAGGAACACTTTTACACTGTTGATGGGAGTGTAAATTAGTTCAGCCATTGTGGAAGGCAGTGTGGTGATTCCTCAAGGATTTAGAACCAGAAATACCATTTGACCCAGCAATCCTATTATTGGATATAAACTCATAGGATTATACATCATTCTACTATAAAGACACTTGCACACATATGTATACTGCAACATTATTTACCACAACAGAGACCTGGAACCAACCCAAATGTCCATCAGTGATAGACTGGATAAAGAAAATGTGGCACATGTATACCATGAAATACGATGCAGCCATAAAACAGAATGAGTTCATGTCTTTTGCAGGGATATAGATGAAGCCAGAAGCCATCATTCTCAGTAAACTAACACAGGAACAGAAAACCAAACACCACAGGTTCTCAGTCATAAGTGGGAGTTGAACAATGAGAACACACGGACACAGGGAAGGGAACATCACACACCAGGGCCTGTTGGGGTGGGTGAGGGCCAAGGGGAGGTAGAGCATTAGGACAAATACCTAATGCATGTGGGGCTTAAAAAGTAGATGATGGGCTGATAGGTGCAACAAACCACCATGATACGTGTATACCTATGTAACAAACCTGCATGTTCTGCACATGTATTCCAGAACTTAAAGTAAAATAATTTTAAAAAGAATATATTGGTGGAGTTTGGGAAATTTAAGCCTTTCAGTTTTAGAAAAGTTAAGAAGAATATTCTAAGAATGTGGTAAATGTTTAAGAGTCCTCAATTCCTACTTTATAATTATACTTTGAGGGGTTGAGTTAATTGGATTTGCTTTTCTTGGTGGAGATGAAAGAGGCAAACTGACTGGTTTCTGGTTTTGATGTGGTTTGCAGGAAAAGAACAAAAGCCCCTTACTGTAGTAGAGACTGTAGTTCACTTAATCTCCAACCAATCAGCATCAAAGCCCCAAGAAGCTACTAACTACAAGTTACTGCTTTCAAGGTCTAAGGACCTCCTCGAGGCCCTGCATGCGTAGCTAGGCTGACGTTTTAGGCTGAAGTTTTAACTGATGGTGACCTCCTCATTTCAGTGCTCACGACCAGAGGTGGGTATGTAAAATGCTATTACATGCAGTGTATGAAGAAGTATGTAAAGCCCTGTGCAAGTGCTAGAGGAACTCCTGCAACATATGCCCTGATGAAACTCCTCCCTGTAGAAAGGCCCTATAAAACTAACCCACAGATTACCCTCTGGGAGCCGCCCACCCTTTTCCTTTCACAAACTAGATAAAGTTACACTGATTTCCCTTGTACACAAACTAAATAAAGCTTTGTCTTTGCTGCCATCTCTGGTCATCTCTCTTGATTTCTATCCTAGGAGATTACAGGAATGCATAGGGGTGCCAGCAATATCTCGTGGCATCCCAGATGGGACTCTCCTTTTACCATCTGGTGGGAGTGAAGGAGGCTGCCCAGAGGATGTAGACGACTGACCAGGGGTGAACAAAAGCAACCATTTCGGACCATTGTTTCGGCATTGACACCTTGGTGAGTCAGATCCAGACTTCGGATTGGAACTCATTCCTTTTTCTTTTTCTCTTTCTCTCTTTTCCTTTCCAGCTTCCTCTTCCTTTCCTCATTTTGACACTCTTCCTTTTCAGCTTGTTCCGCTTCTTGGAAGTTTTGTTTCCATTTGAGTTATCTTATTAGGACAGTCGGGGTATTGCCACCTAGCCCCACTGGTTTTGAGCTAGGAACCCAGGTTTTTCTGATTCTGTGTGGGCGATTGGAGTGATTCCAGCCTTCACATCTGGTGTTGAACCAGGAAGTGTTGCCGGTGTCTGTGCCTGCTAAGTAATAGCTGGCAATCTAGAGTTCTCTCGGGTTTGGAACTTTGAAATCTCTCCGTATTTCCCTCGACTCTTATCTTCTTTGTGGGGCCTAGAAGTCTGCAGTTTGTTTTGTCAGTTGTCTGAATGAAAATGTGTCCCAGTCACTGGTGCTTGTTGACTGTGTGAACCAACCCTCCACAGTCCCCGGAAGAAGACCTTACTTACTAGGCCGGATCACCTCTGTCCTCTTTTCATTTGTCTAATTTATCATCTCATTTCTTATTACAGAGTCAATGTTAATGAATGTGGCTGTAGATTGAGCACTACTTGGAACTGGTACAAAGTAAAGAAATTAGAAGATTTTAAAAAGCAAGGGAAACAGATTTTAGATCTAAATGGTCTCAGACTCCTCCCTCAGAAAACTCCTCTTTCTATATCCTCTTTAGTCTGTTTAGCCCTTGCCAGAGACCTGGAGGAAGCAGGGTTACTGGGACCAGGATCATTACTACAAATTTTGTGACAGTTGGAGTTGAGGATTTCACCCTCACCAGCCCTTTGATTGCAGGCCACCAACTCTACCATGGTAAACTGTCCATGTCCAAAGAGATTCCTCCATAAGGTATATTCTCAATAACGGGGTAAATTTAAATTGGATAATCTAAAAGAAAAACAAACTCATAATCCTCTGTAATGTCCCTTGGTCTCAGTATCCCCTGGAAGACCAAGAAAAATGGCCTGAGAATGGGCTTTTGAATTACAATACTATTCTACATTTGACTTTTTGCATTTATATTGTAGAACTTCTAATAAATGGGTTGAAATTCCATATGTGCAAGCCTTTATGAAATTACATCAGGATCCCAAACTTTGGGACTCCTGCTGAGCTTGTGTGGTACCTCTTAAACACCAATTGAAAGAGGAGTCGCTTCTGCCTGAGATCTTGACGCTCTAGATCACTCGGTACTTTTTCTCTCCTAGGCCCCCCTTGCTCCCACTCTGAGCTTGCTCCATATACGGCTAGGTCAGGGAGGTGCCTTTTTTTCCCACTCCCCAACAACCTCTGGTGATATCCCCAATGGGGCTGCAATCGGGTTCCAAGTTAATGCTTTCCTTCACTGTCTCGTCAGATCAGAGCTGCTTTCCCCACTGGAATATGATGGAAAGGACTGGAGGGACAGCTCAGCTACATGTATCCTTTTCAATGTCAGACATAAGCAAATGCAAGGATCAATTCAGCCAGTTCTCAGAAAATTCAGATAAGCTTAGATGAACTTACGAAGTTGGGTCTAACCTTTTATTTTTTATGTTTATTTTTTGACTTGACAAGATATTATAATAGTTTAACTCATTGTTGTATTCCTGATGCAAAGGCTCAGATCTTGGGAAAGACTAGATAATATGCAGATGAGACAGCCAGATCTAATCCTGGCCATGTTATTTACCAGGTATCTGATGCGGCAGTCCCTGAACAAAACCCCCAGTGGGTTTATAAGGACAGAAGGGATCAGCTGAAGATGAACCGTATCCTTAGTTACATACTGGAAGGAATGAGGAAATACCAGACAAAGCCAGTAAATTATAACAAAGTGAAGGAAATTACTCAGGAAAGGAAAGACAATTCAGCTGTGTACCTTAACAGGCTCCCTGAGGCATTCAGAAAGTAAAGTAATATAGACCTGGAGCATGCAGAGGGTCATACACTTCTAGCCATGCATTTCACTACCCAAGTGGCACCAGAAATCCAGAGAAAGCTCCAAAAGCTGGGAACTAGCCCCCAGATACCTCAACCAGCATTTGTAGCACAGGCCTTTAAGGCCTTTAATAATCATGACTCATGAGAGGAGGATGAGAAAAATCAGATAATAATAAAGGCACAAATTTGGGTTGCCATAATTACAAGTCTGCCTCAAGATAACCCTATGAGAAACCCTGGTTGAGACA
This sequence comes from Rhinopithecus roxellana, assembly GCF_007565055.1. Classification (NCBI taxonomy): domain Eukaryota; kingdom Metazoa; phylum Chordata; class Mammalia; order Primates; family Cercopithecidae; genus Rhinopithecus; species Rhinopithecus roxellana. The sequence continues at coordinate 23,736,955 of NC_044549.1, read as the reverse complement.
TGGTTAAACCATTCCTGGCATCAGCAAGCCAGGATGAAACCAGTGTGCTAGCTGCAAGAAGGAAGAACACTAGAGAAAGCATTGTCCACTCTATTCTGGGAAGTCGAGATGAAGTGAGCCTCCCCAGCCTACTCCTTTTATAGCATCTTGGATGAGAAGGCTATCCCCTCTGACTGAGGGGCCCCAAGAGCTTGCCCAGCTTCAGTCTTGAAGTCTTGAGCAATTCCATCATCATCACCTTAGTGGAGCCTGAAGTCACCTTCTATGTGGCAGGTAGGAAAGTTGAGTTATTATTGGATACTGAAGCTGCCTACTCTTTCCTGAACTAACCTATTGACTTCTCTCCAATGCTGACTATATGGTGACAGGGATAAATGGGCAATCAAACACAAGACAATTTACCTTTCCTTTGACTTACAAAATTGGATCTAAGGCTGTTATTTATTCATTCCTATATGTCCCTGAGTGTACCCTTCCTTTAATGAGTCATAATTTGCTATCTCAGTTGGAATCTTCAGTTCCCCTCCAAGGGAAAGACATATAAAGTCTCACTACCCCTGAGAAAGGACTCCATTTAGCGGCCCTTTTAGCTCCCCAGAGTCAAAAACCACCCCCTGTCCCAGAGGAAATACAGTAACAAAGTTTGTATGGGACATCAGTACTCAGAGAAGAGCCATCAATGCAGAGTTTTAATGTAAAACTCAAGCCAGGCATAACCTACCCATGCAAGCCCTAATATCCATTGAGAGCAGAAGTCCTACAGGGATACCACCTTTCCTGGAAAAATTTCTACAGAATGGGCTAATTCAGCCCTGCCAGTCCCCCTGTAATACTCCAATTCTGCCTGTGAGGGATCAAATGGGGAATACTGCATTGTTTAAGACCTTTAGTAGTGCATGACTCAGTTGTTCCCATTTATCCTATAGTTTTCAACCTGTACACATTCCTCTCCCAATCCCTGGGTGCACTCAGTTTTATACTATGCTGGATCTAAAGGATGCTTTCTGCTGTATACTGTTATATTTTGACTCCACCTATATTTTTTTCCTTGAATAGGAAGATCCAGAAGCCAAGGAAACTTTCCAGTATACTTGGACAATGCTATTCCAGAGGTTTCAGGATAGTGCCCCATCTATTTGGGTGATCCCTGGCAAGAGACCTGAGAGACGTTAAACTTGCCAATGGATTCTTACTACAATATGTAGATGGCCTTCTTATAGCTAGTGAGGACTTCTATAGTTTTCAAGAAAAGACTGATAAAATATTAAATTTCTTGACTACATGAGGATAAAAGGTCTTCCCCTCAAAGGCCCAGATCCCCCAGACACAGATTCAATACCTGGGATTCATACATAACACAGGAGTCAGGATCCTCAACCCAGACTGAAAGCAGGCCATTGCTTTACTACCAGTCCCTAGTAGTAAAAACGAGCTGCAGGGATTTTTGGGGATAGCAAGCTTTTGTAAGATTTCAATCCCAAACCTTGGCCTCATAACTAAATCCCTTTATGAGGCACTCAAGGGTGGAGAAAAGGAACAATTCCACTGGGATGAGGCCTGCCGGCAAGCATAGGAAACCCTAACATCTGAGTTACGGAAGGCCCTGCCCTGGAACTCCTTGATTTGTGAAAGCCTTTCTTCCTATTTGTACATGAGAGGTCTGGGCAAGTTCTGGGAGTCCTAATTTAGGAGCTAGGGCCCTTCCAAAGGCCAGTGGCCTACTTTTCAAAGCAATTATTCGTAGGACCCCAGGGTGGCCTGGCCTTAGAACAGTGGCAGCCACCAGCCTTCTGATCAGAGAGAACTCCAAAGTCATGATAGGTCCACCCCTTCAGGTTTATACTTCTCACCAGGCCCGGGATTTATTGGAAATAACACAGCAACACTCTCTGACTGAGGGAAGATTTACTTACTATGTAAAAAAAAAATGGAGCTCGGAAGGCAGGATATGTATGCTATTGTCAGCCTAAATCGAACCTTAGAGGCAAAAGCACTTCAGCTCAGGAAGCAGAGCTCAAAGCCCTAGTTAGGGCTCAGGAAAAAGGAAAGACTTAATATATATACTGATTCTAAATATGGACTCCCAGTGCTCACACTCATGCAGCTGTCTGGAAAGACAGGGGAATGTTGCCTGCTAGGAGCTCTCCCATAAAACACAGGGAAGTGACTCTATCCCTCCTTGAAGCAGTTCGGCTCCCTGCCCAGATAGTTGTCATGCAGTGTAAAGGGCACCAAAAAGATAGTTCCTTAATCAGCCATGAAACAACAAGGCTGATAAAGCTGCCAAACAGGCAGCATGGACTGGGCAACTAGATACTTCTGCCCTTGTAATCATGCCCTCTGCTTTGCCTTCAAGTCCCCAGCATAGTCACTTAGAACAAAAATTGGCAGAGGAGGGGAATACTATTTAAATGGTTACAGTGGCAAGAAGATCAACAAGGACGCCTCTTCCTACCAGAAGCTGACTAATGAAAAATCATCACAAGCCTTCATGAGGCAACTCATGGTAGGAGGGACTCACTATGGAATTTTATTCAAAATCACCTCGTGGACAAGACTATAAAAACCACAATGGATCAGATAATTCAGGCATATGAAATTTGTCTTTGAAACAATTGCTGAGCCTATCCACCGGCTCCACCTCTGACTGCTTCAGTACAGGACAGAGGAACATATTCTGGAGAGGATTGGCTAATTGATTTTACACAGATGCCTCCCCAAGGGGAATTCAAATATCTTCTAGTTTTTGTAGGCAGTTTCAAAGGCTAGATGAAAGCTTTGCCCACATGAACAGAGAAGGCAACTGAAATTTGTAAACGGATGCTTAAATAAATAATTCCTAGGTTTAGGCGTCCAGATTCCCTACAAAGTAAGAACGGGACACTTTTATCACTCAGGTTACCCAAAGATTGTCCAGCAGTCTTAGCATCCAGGATGAACTTCACTCAGTCTGGCATCCTCAGTCCTCTGAGAAGGTTGAGAAAATGAATCAAACTCTTAAGAGAGTCTTCCATCACCTATGCCAAGAAACCCAAGAATCATGGATTAAGCTGCTCGTTACTGCTTTACTATGAATAAGAGCGGCCTTAAAGTGAAACTTAAAGCTCAGTCCCTTTGAAATGACTTTTCAGTGGCCTTTCCTCAAAACTAGCTAGATAAAGGTTTAAATAAGTGTTTAAAGTACATTATTAACTTACAACAAGTTCAGCAAGCAATCACCCAATATGGCAATGAAATACTACCCCATCCTGGTAAAAGGGCTTTTATTATCTCCCTATTAGCTCAGGTGCACAAGTCCTAATCAAGACATGGCAAGAAGAAAGCCCGAAGGATGAGTTAACTGAAAAACGGAAGAGTCCTTACCAGGTTATCTTGGCCACTCCAACAGCTGTAAAGTTGGAAGGATATCTTAGTTGGGTACATATCTCTAAAATAAAACCTTTTCCTTCTCCCAACAAACATACCAGCTCAGAAGAGTCAAAAACAATCTACTCTTGTAAGCCAATAGGGGACCTCAAGTACTTGTTCAAAAAGGTGACTCCAGAGGACAGCAATAAAGCTAAGTGACACTCCTACACAAATAACTGACACAGGTCTACTTAGTCTCCTCTTACTATTTCTTTTGCATTTTTGGTTCTTTTTGAGACAAGGTCTTGCTCTCTCATTCAGGGTGGAGGACAGTGATGCAATCACAGCTTATGGCAGTCTCAACCTCTGAGGCTCAACCAGTCCTCCCACCTCAGCTTCCAGAGTAGCTGGAACCACAAGTGTGTATCACCACACCCAGCTATTATTTATTTATTTATTTATTTGTGTAGAGACAGGGGTCTTACTCTGTTGCTCAAGCTGGTCTCAAACTCCCAGGCTCAAGGAATCCTCCTACCTTAGCCTCCCAAAATGCTGAGATTACAGGCATGAGTTCACCTCACCTCTCCCCCTTTTTCTTCTTTTTTTGTTTGTTTTTTGTTTTGTTTGGTTTTTTGAGACAGAGTTTTGCTCTTGTTGCCCAGAGTGGAGTGCAATGGCGTGATCTCAGCTCACAGCAACCTCCGCCTCCCGGGTTCAAGCGATTCTCCTCCCTCAGCCTCCTAAGTAGCTGGGATTACAAGCATGCACCACCACGCCTGCTAATTTCATATTTTTAGTAGAGATGGTGTTTCTCCATGTTGGTCAGGCTGGTCTCAAACTCCTGCTGACCTTCTTTTTCTGTTGTTTGCTAGTATTTTCTTAACAATCTACTGGTTCAGTTTGCTCTGTCTGCTTCTCCATGGTTGGAAGTAGGACTTGCATTTTGCCCTAAACATTAGTCATGCTCTCACTATACTCTCTTTTATGTCTTTCTGTACCCTTTTTTCTTTAATTTGGGTGCAAGGCTTCTGGAGCCAAAATAACTTGATCAACTTCTCTAATATCATCAGTAATGGGGAATCTCTTTTTAGCTTCTGTGTCTGTTGCTGGCATCCCAACTTTATTCCAGTGTCCCTTTTGCAACCTCGTTAAATCTGTCTACTCCCAACTAATAGACGGCAGCTGCTAATAGAGGACAGCTGCCTCTTTTAACTAACCCTTTAACTCTCAGACTGCTTCCCATCCATCGGGATCTTTGCATCTTCCCAGCTAAAATGTATTCTCTAGCTACAGAAAATGAGGAACTAAACTGAACCTGAGCGGGATGCATTCGTTGCAACCTTCTCGTCACAACTTTACTTGGTACCCTGCTTCTGACCTAAAAGCTTGTGCAAATAACTCGTTGTTGCCCCGTATATAAAAATTACTAGGACTATGTGGGCCCAAACCTGCTGACAAAACCCTTTCTGATTACTAGGAGTGATGTGAATATTGGTAGGGTAATATCCTGCCACTTTGGGAATATAGCTTCACACTGCCCCAAGGGTTCACAATAAATTACAAGCTCAGCTATGGGGGCAGATATTCAATGCTACAAGGTACCTCAAAGGTCATTCATGACCATCTAGTACAGAAAACCATGGAACAATACCTTGATAATAGTGTATTGTCCCCCATCTGCACAGTTCGCAACTTACACCTCATAATTCTCAATTACACCAATGAGTAAATTTGTACTTGTGCTTGTCCCAGAATTATTTTTCTTTGTGGATACCCTAATAACTACCTCCCGTGGTCCACTGCTCATTATCCTTACACCTTCACCCCATTAGCTTGAGCCTACTCTTGTATACATAATGTACAGAGATAAATTGAGTAATTATCCATAACTCCATCTCCCAACATCAGGCTTCTATTTGAGCAGAGGGAGGCCTCAGCATGGTCGCAGGAGGAATAGGCCTGGCTTTTATTCTAGCAGCTCCTTGGGGATTGTTCACTTACCATGAGGTTACTTTTGCACAATTTAATGCAACAGATAGAGCATACGGTGGACAAGGCAAGGCTGACCCTGGAGGAACTAAAAATCTCCCTAAATTCTCTTGATAACATGGTGTTGGACAACGAATTGTCACTACATTACTTATTAGCTGAACAGGGTGGCATTTATGCAGTCACCAGCAGATCCTACTACACTTGATTAAATACTACAGAGCAGGTAGATGTTAACATCCAAGCAATTTATAATCAGGCAAAATTGTTACGCTTTTTTGGCAAAGGGGATTCAACAGCTGACTCAACATGGAATGCTCTCAGTTCAGCCTTACACTCCATAACTTGATCCCTTCCTTTCTTAGGGCATCTAGTAGCTATCTTTCTTCTTTTAATTTTAGGGCCATGCTTATTTAACCTAATGATAAAATTTGTGTCTTCCAGACTACAACAATTGCATATCAAGTTAATTGTCATGAAAGCCTTCCAACTTGTTCCAGAGACCACCAACCTAGAACCATATTGGTCCTTCCACTAAGCCATGATAGATTTCTCCTCCTCCCTAGAATAGATGTAAGGAACTACTTCTGTGCTCAGCAGGAAATAGCTCCAGAAGAGACGTTTGCCCCAAACCACTTAAGAATAAAGAGGATAAAACCTCTTAAGGGAAGAAAAAGACAAGTGAGCTGACTCATTTTGTGTTTTGATATGGTGTGAAAAAAAAAAAAAAAAGAAAGAAAGAAAAGCCTCTTACTCTAGTTGTAGCTTAATCTCCAGCCAATCAGCATCAAAGGCCCAAGAAGCTATTAACCACAAGTTCCTGTTTGGAGGGTAAGGACTTTCCTGAAGCCCTTCATGCACAACTAGTCTTAAGTTTCAAATCATAGTGACTTTTCCTCATTTTTAATGCTAACAATCAGGCCCATAAATAGATATTAAAAATGCTAATGTTACATGTGATATAGGAAGATACATGTAAATAGAGGCATGCAAGAGGCACTTGTGCAATGGCTTCACATGCATCTTTATACACCACACACAACAGTAGCATTTCACGTGCCCTGATGAAACCCTTCCCTATGGAAAGACCCTATTAAACTAACCCATAGGCTACCCTTGGGGAGCAGTCTGCCCTTTTCTCTTTCACAGTGCCAATTTCCCTTGTGCACAACTAAATGAAGCTTTCTCTTTGCTGCTACGTCTGCTAATCTCTCTCGATTTCTATCCTAAGAGATTACAAGAACCTATAGAGCTGCTAGTAACAGAAAGAAAAAGAAGCTGTGATTTGGGGTAGGAATTTTTATAGGAGAAGAAACCAGAGAGATCTACCTTTCTAAATAGAGCTTCCAAACATACCTTGGAAAGTTACCTGATTGGAGACAAGTTGAGTGCATATCACAGCACAGGCTAGAATGACTCAGCCTCATGCTGCAGAACTGTGGCTTGTCTTTTCTTTATGGAACTGTACTGTGTGCACACCTTATAATATCCAGGAAACTTAGTGAGGCAGTGGTGAGAAGTCTTCATATCTATCTTGGGGAGAGACAAATGTGAACAAGTCATACTGAGAATGAGATAAGACCATGAGATACATGTGATTATACTTTTTAAAGTATCTAAATAAAAATAGAAAGTCCATTGCTGGGAGACAATTCTCTATAGGTATTTCATGTTTCTGCATGGTTTTTAACCTTTTATTTCAGGGTGACTTTTCAAGGACATTGAAAAGCCTTGGAATGTAGTCGTAGTGCTTTCCTCCAGATAAAGGGCAGGTTTATGTGATGTTTATAATAATAAAGATAGGACCTCCATACAAGGCAAAGTTTGGAGCTGTTTCTGTGCAGCCCCCTTATAAGAAATCAGGGTTTCCTACAGGTGCAGCATTCACCTGTGCTGCTTCATGTCGCCCCTGTGACATTTGGTGGGATAAGAAGAATTGGCATAATCATGAAACTCATGCTGCTGGCTCTGTAGTGAGTACTAAAGTTTTCTGTCTTTAACCTAGGAAATCATGTCTTTTGCAAATATCCATGAAACTATGGCAAGTTAATTTTGATGGCAGAGGAAAATCTCAGATCCTACACATTCAAGCAAGTTATTGACGTTCAACTGAGTTGTTTTTTCAATGGTAAATTTAGAATTCTCATATTCATTGAGTTCACGTAAATCTATAATTTTATGCTATGTATGATGACACAAACGATTTAGCATGATTTAGTAATTCTCAGTGTATTCCCCAGACCATTTTCATGAGGATCTCAAGAATATTTATTAGGTATACATGTATGCCTGGGTCAAGCACGGCAGTTATTGTGACAAAATCTTTAGGAGTGATGTAGAGGAATCTATGGTTTAAAAATATCCTGAGGCAATTCTGAAGCACTCTTCTTCCTTTCCATTTGTTACATTACTTTGCTTTTTAAAGTTAAATGTTTTGGTTTATTGGAAAGCAGATTTTGGACAAATAGATTTGCTTAGAAAAAATAAATAAGTTAGAGAGAAGGAAGTGGCTCTCTAACTCTGTCACAACAAACACGAGACTTCACATTTAAGAAAATTCTTTTGAGTTTCTAAGCAGTCTATGATAATGCTGTCATCACTTTATATTTTTAGGTTTGCAAGTTTAGCTCTTACAAGGTTGCTTTTAGTTTTTTTGTTGGTTTGTTTTGCTTTTAAACAATTACTCCATCTTCTGTTTTTACCTAAACAGTGTTGCTGACTTAATCTGTTTTACTTAACTGTTTTACTTAGAGTCCAAAACAATAACATTTCAACAAGTAGAGATATATAAGTAATGGACATCAATACTATCTGCAAATAATCAGAAATTATTATTTCATATTCAGAAAAGATTCAAATAAAATATTTTTTATTTGTTAGCAAAATCAAAATTATACAGTTGGTGCAATAGGCTGAAAAGAGTGTGGTTATGGATTAAATCCTGGCTGTTTCTCTTGTTGGTTTGAGATTTATCAAGAAATCACAATATTTGAACCTGATATAAGCAGAAATGTTTGGATGGGATATAATCATCAACTAACGTGATAATAACTGTTTCCCTATCACTATAGCTTTTCAAATTATTGTGTTTAAGTTCAAAAATGGGAGTTATCTTTCTGCTTTGAATTCTCCTACTCTGATTTGAACAAATGGTGCTCAAAAGTTTTTCGAAACTGTTTCAATGTCTCTACCTCTATAATATCACTCAGAAACTTTTAAGTTAGATAATACCCCTAAATAGTCTATTTTTAAAATTTTGAAGTACTTAAAGAAATGAATTCTGTATGATAATTTCATTAATGGATTTGCAACCTTTTCTGTTTCTATGAACATTTTGATTTAGTAAAATGTGTGTCTGTTGAGTTTTGCACAAAACATACTAAAAATAACTATTTTTTTTAAAAAAAGATAGTATGTTAGAGATTGGAAATTGATCAATGAGTTAAAGAATTAAGAACTTCCATGATCAAGTTCACTTTTACTGTATAAATCTGTCTCAGATATCCATGAAATGTGCATTATGTGGTCTATAGATAGAAGAATATAGGTACTATATCAATCAGAATTAGTGTTGGCTACATACAGAAGAAAAAACTCAGATTAAGGACTTAAACAAGATTCAGTTTATTTATTTATTCTCCCACATTAAAGAGACACAAAAGTCTCAGGCTGCAGCTGATATGGGTGCTCCATGTGTTCTGACCTAACCTCATTTCTCCCCAGCCTGTGTCTTACACCTCATGTTGGAAGGATCCATGATCAGGTATTCCAAGAAGCAGAAAAAAGAGTTTTAGAAGAAATATATACTTCTTCTATTTTAAGAGAGAGAGAGAGGAGAGAGAGAGAGAGAGAAACTTTCCTCAATGCCACTTTATTTTCTTACCTTTTCACTAGAAGAATTTAGTCTCATGGTCACACTTAGTTGCAAAGAAGTATTAGAGCAGAATAGAGGCTTTTATTTCAGATGACAATATTACCATGCTATCAGCTAATAATAGGAATTTGTTATACTAAGGAAGGAAATAGTTTTGGGGAAGTCTATTAAAATCTTTGCCACAAAGGTCAAAAGAAATTATTGGGAGGAACAAGAAAAGGAGTTGATATATATATGTATTCATATTGGGAACCTTTTAATATTTTGAGAAATTTCTTTAAGAAGCATCTTTCTAACAACTGAAAAGTTGATTTGCCTACTTGAAAAGGCAACTTAACCTCAGTTAAAAAGAAAACAAAACAAACAACAGCAACAAAAAATCCTCTGAATAGTATTATGTCTTCCACTTCTGAGATGTGGAAATGCATGCTGTCAAAAACAGTTTGATATATTATTGACATTACCTCACGTATATATTCAGATGTGAAAGTCTAACAGTGTATTATGTAGGAAAATAAATTCTGAAATATTAAGTTTCCTGAAATAAAGTTATCTCTGATATAATCCACTCCAACTTGTTCTATAAAGAAAAAAAAAATGAGTAAGTGGTTTGTTCTGATTCCATTAAAAAAAATCCTGACCTCCCAAATTCAATAACAACATTCTTTCATGTTAAATTTTCAGGAAAATTCTTCGTAGTTTATTTTACTCAATCTCTCTCTGTCTCTGTCTCTTTCTCTCTCCCACTACATATTATATTTTGAAATATTGTGAAAAATAATAGATAATGCTTTTATGATATTTAATTTGTATATATTAAGCATATGAGGAATGTAACAGGCTATGTATTAGGTGACAATTAACTTTAAACTTTGGAAAGCAAAAGTAATGTGGAATATGTAATCTACATTTTCTTTCATGAAGTAAAACTCAGTGAAAATATTGTTTATTTTTGAATAACAGAGACATAAATGAGCAAACGATTAAAATATTGATGTTCATGTAAAATGAAGGAAGAAAGTAGAAAGACCAAACCTGGTTATGATTCCTCAATGTCAAGTGTCCTGGAATCCTTTTATCTTTACACCCACCGCTTGTAGCACATGCATTCATTTACACAGTAGCCTCATGTTTGCATTAGATGAAGTTCCAACCATCGTATTCTCATTGCAAATAGAGGAAGACAGGGCACAACAAGGAATTTGCTGATTGAATCAACCCAAACTAATAAGTTTTCCTAGAAGCCCTATGAATGACATCTGACTATAAAATTGAGCCAAAGCATTGATCACATACCTACTCCATTTCAAAGAGAGGCTTAGAAATGAACTTTTTCAGCTGGCTATATCAACCCTCATGAAAGCAGACTCCTGTCTTTAAGTGTGAAGAGGACACTGGACACTGGGTTTATACAAAAGAGTCTCAGCTACAGTGTGACCTCACAGAAACTTTTAAAAAATACGTGACTTTTACAGTAGCCCAGGATTTGTGAGGCTAAGATGCCTCCACAACCCTAACCACCTTCTGGGAAATGATCAGACTTCTGGTCCTCAGTGGGGACTGAACCCCATTTCAGCAGTTAGCAACTCTGTATAGAAAACAGTGAAATAGCACTAAAAAGAAAGCATTTATCAAGAAACTAAAGGATTATTCTGCTGGAGAGTTTCTCTCTGAACCTTTCTAGAGAAACAAATACCAAAAACAATTACCTCCTTTTGGATAAAAAATAGAAGAGAACATTGTTTTTACAGGAAAGAAAATTGCCTAAGACCTCAGGACTACATTTCTCATTTTCTTAAGAAGTGTTTGGTACAACTGAACATTACTGTGCAGTCCTATATCTTCACATCAAACTACTACCTTCTCTAATCATTTGTCTAACTGTAAGTATGAATAGCACTTATAATTTCTTCACATAAACAATTTTCAGTAAATCTGTAGTCAATTTTCTTTACAGAAATCAGATTCTGATAAATAAATTTGATATTCAATGTGTCCATGGAAACAGAGTTTTGAAAATAACTCCTGATAATAATCATGGCTTACTAAAAATATCCTTGCACATTTTTAAATGGCCTTCCTATTTGTAACAATACTCAAGGAATAAGGAAAGTATTAATATACATCTGTTTTGGCATTATCCAATATTTCCGTGTTTAAATTTCCAGAAAAAGATACAAAAATTCCCGTGTAGATTGTTTCAGAATAAAATTTTAAATCAGTATTTACTTGTTCTTGAGTCCAAGTACAGATGACAGAATAGGTTTTAAACTTACTTTTAAGACTCAGAACTTCAGCATGACATCACCAATGGTTTTTTAAAAGGTAGAACTCCAAATTTACAACTAAGTAGCAAGTTCCTCACATTCTCTTTTCACGGAAGAGAACATACCATGCACTTCAACCTGTGCCGTTAAGGAAGATAAGGTAAACCCAATTTGGGAAATAGGTAGCTACATTATCACAATCTCTTTATTTATTTATAAATTGCTTATTCACTGGACACACATTTTAATTCAATATCTAATATGCACTGGGTCTCTTATGGATTGTTCAAAATTCTAGGTTGAGAAAAATATTTTTTGGTCAACATCTGTATTATCTGTTTACTTATCTCTCTTCACAAGAAAATTGATACCTCAGTTACTTCCCCTCCCTCTAGCTGCAATATCAGAGAATACTATGAGATGACACATGGTTCTAAATGGGATATAATCCAATGTCAACATCCATGGCACACCTAATAAGTGGTTTGGAAGGTCAAGACAGGTAAGTCAATATGGACTGGGGTTATTGGAAAGTTGACAGATTTAAAATGACTTTAGAAGATTGCAAGGGTTAGGATGGACAGATAAGAGGGGTCACTTTACTCATAAGAATAACCTTAGCAATATGACTAGTTTCCAGTTATGAAGAAAGAGATGCTTCAAAAACAAAATATAAGGCTTCTACTATGGGTGTGGTGGTATAAATGTAAAACATGGATGAAGGAAAAATATAAAATATGCAATTTATTTGTAGCAAAAGATTCTTTTTAATAAGCCCATCAATCCATATTCCATACTTCATTTTAGTGGTGGAGCACAGGGGGGTTGGGTCAGTCTTAAGTTACAAGGATAGAAGAGGAAGGCAATTATCAAAGTCAGAAAGCTCATGTCAGTTTAAGAGCAGAGAGGGATGCATATGCTCAAACCAGAGGCAGAATCACTGGTAGTGAGTCTGGTGGATATACCAAGTGGAGACAAGCCAAAAATGTCTGACAACACGGTTATGATGCTTGGGGTTCCAACTACTAGACATGGGCTTTGTTGTGTAAATGTCTTGGCTACAGTTAATTGCAAAGACATAGAGAAGGAAACTTTAAAATTATCTTCCTTCTAAAATCTGTGATGTTCCTACCATATCTCCCCAGTTTCAGAAAGCTAAAAACGATAAGGGTTTCTACTTGACTTAGAGATAATAAAAATGAGTGAGCAAAGGAATTTTAATGTAAATTTTAGTATTATGAAATTCTGCATTTTGAGTAGTTAAAATAGTAGGTATGATATGTTTGTTGATAAACATATTTATATATAAGTTGAACTTCATAAAACTATAGACACTTATAAGGATTGTATACAAATAGTTTTCCATCTTGGATATCGAAAGGGGATATTCAGACTCCTTTCTGGTTTGTCGCATAGTACAAGGAAGCTTACTAGAGAACATTAGTATGATGCACAGTGGGACAGAGGTTGCAGATATTTCTGTTACACAAGCCAGAGTGTCTATAAAATGCGTATTTTTATCGCTTTAAGTCCATGAATAAATCCTCTTTCTAACTAGATGTGTCATACTTTCAACAATTACCTTAAAAAGACAATAAATTTACATGTGTGTATGTGTGTAAAATGAGAACCACAGGAAAAAAGACAACTTCACAGATTAGTTTGTGTAACTGAATCCTCTAAATTTTAAAGCAAAAAGCCTGACTCACAAAACAAATGAGAAATTCAGCTCAGCTTGAGTCCAAATGGCATATTTGTTAAAGAGAATACTTTTGAGTAAAACTAACACAAATATATGGATTTGATCCAATAGATAATGGAGGGTCATGGTACATTCTTGAGCAGAATGGTAATGTGTTAAAATAAATGGTTTTAACATAGTAATTGAGGTAGCAGTTACAGTTACGAAGTTTGAAGAAATGGGGTAATGATGTCTTGCACTTTGATGTGAACAGTGAAAAAAGAAAGCAAAGGAAGATCAAAGAGATAGTTCTGAGACTTCAGCCTTATTGAATCTTTTGGAATAAGTAACATGAAAAGTTAGGTTTGACTTCTTCATTTTGAGTCTAAAAATTAGAATGGTTGTCTCTGCCATTGTAAGATACAAGGGGAAAACGGAGATAAAGGGTGGAGGAGGAGAGGAAAAGAGGTAATTTAAACACAATCTGAATTTGGGGGTGTGTGGGATGTCATGCAGAAATGCTGCGAACATAATCATCTTTATCATCTGAAGACTTATTAAGAATCAAAATTAAAATTAGAATTTGAGAGTTTCAATAGGGAGGCTAAGAATAAAGGCAGAGACTCAGATTAGTTGTAAGAAATATATAGGTAAAAAAATCCCAAAGTCAAAGATTCACAATTAAGGAAGATTATAAACAATGGATAATTAGGAAGAGTAGAAAAAGGAAGAGAAAAGAAGATAATAAGGGTTCAATTACTGTGCCATTTTGTATGCTAATTTTCATATTTTTGTGACATATAAATTTTGTTACTCTGTTTCCGCTAAAATTTCCTAGAAAAAATATATGCTGCATCAAATTTAAGTTTTGTTCTCCTGTGTTTATATTTAGTGGGTGCTTGATAAAGTGTTGGAAAGGCAACTGGTCATGGGCCCTGGGCATTCCTGAACATTCTTGGGAAAATTTTTTGCTCTATTGTCCTTACCAACTTAGCAGTAGGTTTAGTAAATGAGGCTAGAAGGTCTCCAGAAATTAGACCGTCTCCCTTTGGCTCTTAACTAGGTAATGATTAAGACAAAATATGGTCAAATGGACCTATTTTGAAGATTTGAGATTCCACCCTGATCTTTCTACATGATATGTGTGGATATAAGTAGGGGCTGATTGGGAAATAAAGGTGAAGTTATACCTTCTGCACTGGGACACATAAATTTGTAGTGATAGAGAAGAAGCAAAAACTTTAGCGTTTGGGAAATGAACATATTAGACCTTAGGAGGTTCAGGAAGTGGGTGAGGGCTATTAAGTTTTGCTTTGTTCCGTAAATCTGGGACCACCATCTGAATCAGGGAGCAATTGAGGCTGGCAATCTGATTTGCTGTTAGGTTTGTCATCTCTGTTCAAAGGCTATAAAAACAGAAAAACTCATATGGACATGACTAGCCCTGTGCTATGCTGCTCTGGTTGATGCCCTCTATGGTACCCCAAAGTGAGTGTATTCAGACACACAGACTACCACACTTTTGTTTCTATATAAGTGATAAAATTTCATATACTTTTTATGTCCGAGTAACCTTGTCATAAATGGTGGTTGCAGGTTCAAATATTCAATGACTGTGTCATGTGATTTATACGGATCGATGAGATTCATATAAGAGCAGGCTTGCTTTTGCTCACTGACAAAGCAGTAAATCTGCCAAGTTCAGTGGTTCCTTCAGATAATACAGCAGACTGATATGCAGGCATCTATGATGAACCCTTTACCCATCATGGCTTAAGGGGAGCATAGGAACCAGCACAAACCAATATAAATTTCTGGCTACTGTTCTTCCTGTCAGTTATAATATAAGTCCTGTTTCATCCACCTAGGAGTCTGTGTCTTCTGCCAGACTACACAAAACGGTAATAGGATAACTGCTTAACTTGTAAGTAGGGTAAAATACCAAACTCGTCACAGTTCTTGACAAAAAAAAAAAGTGTCTTCTCTACTGCTTCGTGATAGAAAAATTCATCATTGGCAGAAAACTCCAGTAATATGTAGCTAGGATTATAAATTACAGAATACAAATTTTTGTATCTGACTACTGATTTTAGACTTTTGTAATTTAGATAAATCGCATAACCTCCTGATCCCTTATCTTCCTCCTCATATTTGTTATATGTAGATAATAACAAAGATACATTTGCAAGTTTAAGTTTAAGTGCTTTGGCATGTTTGGATTTAAAACAGCTTTATATATGAAAATAGGGAGCAAAGTTTTTCACATGATAGAATTTTTGAAGTCTTTTATTTCTTTATGTCTTCATCCTCCTCTGTACATTTTTATGAACTTTATAGATCTTAGAGATAACCAGAAGGGAAATATCTTCAAGATCAGCATACTAATTTTCAGAGAAATATTGGTGAAAACTATAATAATCTACCACATACATGTTGAATTTTGTAAACCAAGTACCTCCCTGATGAAAAACACTTTTACACTTAGCTAACTACAGACTTAGTGGTGACATTGCCCATGGCATTCCTTAATATAAGAACTAGAGGTATGATACGGATAATTGGCTTCACTTTCTCTCTTTGACCTAACCTGCTAGCAACCTCTTTCCTTCCTTCCTTTCTTCCTTCCTTCCTTCCTTCTTTCCTTTTTCTTCCTTCCTTTCTCCCTCCCTCCCTCCCTCTCTTCTTTCTTTCCTTCCTTCCTTCCTTCCTTTCTTCTTTCTTTCTTTCTTTTTCTTTCTTCTTTCTTTCTTTCTTTCTTTCTTTCTTCTCTTCTCTTTCTTTCTTTTCTTTTCTTTCTCTTTTCTTTTCTTTTTTCTTTTTCTTTCTTTCTCTCTTTTTCTTTCTTTCTCTTCTTCTTTCTTTCTTTCTTCTTCTTTCTTTCTTTCTTTCTTTCTTTCTTTCTTTCTTCTTTCTTTCTTTTTTTCTCTCTCTCTTTGTTTCCCTTTCTTTCTTTCTCTCACTCTCTCTTTCCCTCCCCTTCCCTTCCCTTCCTTTCCCTTCCCTTCTCTTCCCTTCCCTTCCCTTCCCTTTCCTTTCCTTTTTTTCTTTTTTGCTAAAACTTACCAGTCACATCTTCCAGAGAACCAGCATGCAAACAAATTTGGATGAATGATTTCAATCACTGGGAAGATCTCTGAATTTTAAAAATCTTAGTTTTAATTCCATTTAGAAATCGAAGGCAGAAGAATCATGTTTGAGTTCTAAGGACAATAATTTGACTTCTTTGGATTGAATAATTTGTATCTTTTTATGGTAATTCTTTATCATTTTCATGGTAAACAATCAGATTAATATAGGATTAAGCACTTCATAAAATACAAAATGTTCTATTTCCCTAGAGCATATGTATTTTCTAGACTGCCATAAAAAAGTAACACAATCTTGGTTGCTTAAAACAACAGAAATTTATTATCTCACAGTTTTCAATTCCAAAACTCTAAAATTGAGGTATTGACTGGGACATGCTCCATCTGAAGCCTCTTGGGGAGAATCTTTCTTTGCTTTTCTCAGTTTCTGTAAGTTACCCCAAATATCCTTTAGATTGTGGCAGCATAACTCTAATCTCTCCCTCTATTCACATTGCATTCACCCCTCATGTCTCTGTCCTCTTCTTATAAGGATACCAGTCGCATTGAATTAAGGCACTATCCCACTTTGGTATGACCTAATGTTAATTTAATTTCATCTGCAATGACCCTATTTATTAAAAAAAAAAAATGCCACATTCTGAAGTACCAGGTATTAGGATGTTAACATATATTTTTGGGGTATACAATTCAACCCATAACAGCACACCTCTGTCCCCACAAAATCCAAGTTATTTCCATATAAAAATATATTTACTCTATACCAACATCCCCCAAAGTCTTAATCATTCCAACTGAAATTTTGAGTGAAAACTCTCACTTAAGCAATATCAACTCAAAATCCCAAATGTCGTCATTTAAATCAGTTATAGGTGACTCAGGGTATGACTCATTTGGGGGCAAATTTCTCTTAATCTGTAAACTTGTAAAATTAGAAAACAAGTTATCTTCTTCTGAAATACAATAGTGGGGTGTGCATATAATAGATAAGAAGATAAAGTGGTACAGCCACTTTGGAAAACAGCTTGGGAGTTCCACAAAAGGTTAAACATGGAATTATCAGATGAAATAACAATTCTACTCCGAGATATATATCCAAGAGAAAAGTTTTGTACACACAAAAATTTGTATGCAAATATTCATAATGGCATTATTCATAATAGCCAAAGAGTAGAAACAAGCCAAACATCCATTAACTGATAAATGGATAAAGGTGACACATCCATGCAGTAGAAGATTATCCAGAAATAAAAAGAAATAAAGTATACATGCTACAGAATGAATGACCATAAAATCATTATGCTAAGTAGAAGAAGCTAGTTACGAAAGAAAACAAATTGTATGATTCTGTTTATATGAAATGTCCAGAAAATGGAACTCTCTGGAGACAGAAAGGAAATCAGTGGTTGCCAGAGGCTAGAGGAAGAGGGATGACTAGGACTGAGTGCTAATGGGTTATGGAGTTTCTTTTGGGGGTGATAAAATACTTAACATTAGATACTGGTGATGGTTGCACAACTCTGTGTATTTGCTAAAAGATAATACAGAGGTGAATTTTATGGTATGTGAATTATATTTCAATACAGTTATTATATATATTTTTAAAAAAGAACCATATACCAGGTGCTTGATTTTCTTTCTTTTAAAGTGCCACCCAATGGAAGGATTGAAGCATAGAAAAATGCCCTTAAATTTTACAACCCAGTCATTTACTGTTTCTTGGGCTTGGAAATGGGAGTGGAGCAGTGAAGCAAGGGGAAGACATAGAGAATATTTTTAGTTCATAAGCAGCAATGGAAGAACACTGACTTTGTATTCAGAAAAATCTTGGTACTAATTCCAATTGACTTTCTAGGTGTGTGATGGTGTGAATAAATTAACTTCTCTGTGCCTCATATTGCATTTATAAAAGTTGAATAGCAACGATTATAATAAAATTATGTCTCCCAGGCTTACTAGTAATGATATTCTTTGGGTATTCATTTTAAGAACTGAATATGTAGTGAATATTATTTATTTCCTTTTACTTGCAGTACCTAGCACAGAGTTAGGGATAAATACTCCAAAAAAAAAAAAAAAACAAAAAAACAATTTGTTTTTCTGATTGGAGTTCAATACAGAGTAGACATATGCAAATACAACAATATTTATTTCCGAGTTTCCTAAAATGAGTTTTACAGATACTTCGCCATTAATTTTTCTAGCATTTCTTTATTTAATTTGCCTTTAATTATGTGTTTTGTTTTCCCTCTTGCTGTGGGTCTATACATTATTTATCCTTGACTATTACCAATTAGCATTACAGAAAGAAAGCTTGATTTGCTGTAATGATCATTAATAATTGCAAAGATAAAGTGGGATAAAATCAAGACCATTAGAGTAAAATGGAACAAGATATGTGGCTAGGCTCTGAGCTTTTTAAAGAGATTTAAAACTGATGGTTAAAAAAATTAGCATCAAAAATATTAATCCCCTAATTGAGAATGTGTGGGAAACAACTTCCCCACTAATAAAAGCAATTAAATTGATCTAGGCAGATTAGTCATGTATTGCTGCAGAATTATAGTAACATCCACAAAAGTCATAGTGGGTAGAGGTTATGCAGTACTGATTTATGTGCCAAGTGCTGTTATGTGGCTTTTATATATATTAATATTAACTCATTTGAAAGTTCTAAATAGATGTTTATTTTTGCACATATTTATCATTAATCTAAAAGATTTGCCAGCTCTTCTTTATCCCTTTCTTCTTCATCCTCATTTTAAACTGGAAATCAAATTCTCACTGATTGAAGAATGTTTCTAAAATGCTGGATAATTGCATGAACTCTGTATTTATAAAATCAATAGGTTCTTTTTGGCCAAGTTTACTGATTTTCCTCTAGTATATTTTCTCCCACATAAATGAAATTTCTAAAATTAACTAAGTCCATGGCCACCCAGAAAAAAAATCTACATTTCTTAGCTTCTCTTGTAATTATGCATGACCATGTTACTAACTTTCGGCCGATGAAATGTAAATAGAAAGAGTATGCGACAATAATTAACATAAAAAATTATAACAATCATAGTGACTTAAAGAGCAGACATTGATTCTTACAGTTCTGGAAGTCACAAGTCTGGAATGGGTGGCACTGGGTTAAAATCAAGGTGTCACCAGGGCTACATGCCTTCTAAAGTTTCCGGGATAGAAATTGTTTCCTTGTCTTTCCTCACTTGTAGAGGTCTCCTGCATTCCTTAACTCATAGCCTTCATTCATCTTCAAAGCCATGAGGCAGCATATTGTCTTCAGAACTCTATGCCTCTGACACTGATTCTCCAGGCTCCCACTTCCACTTATATGATGCCTTGAGATTGCATTAAACTCACATGGGTAATCCAGAACACCATCCTCAAATTAAGGTTACCTGATCAGCAATCATAATTTGCAACTTTCATTCTCCCTTGTCATAGAACATAGCAAAGTCACAGGTTCTGGAGATTGAAATGTAGACATCTTTGAAGGTGGGGCATTATTCTGCCTACTACAGAATTTTCAACATGCGTCCTTAAAATAAGTGGATGTTTCTGCCTTCCCCATTGTTGGAATGCAAAATTTGATGGTTGAAACTGGACTGTGGTGTTAACTAACTTGGGAATGAGGTCATTTATGGCACAGCTCAACACCAGCAGCAATCAGAATCATAGTGGCAGTCAATTGCAAAAATGAGTATACATTTTTCATCTCCTCTTGCAATGTGACATTATAACTCTTGCCTTCAGGAACTGGAGTCTTTCTACACTCCTTGAACATGTGCTGACTTGTTCCTTGCTCTGGCCAATGTAAAACTGATGCAAAAGTAGATTTGGAAAAATGTTGGTACACCAGAACTTGCTATGTAAAAAAGCTCATGCTAGTTTGCTAGAGGATGTGAGAACACATCGATAGAAGGCCCAGTTATTCTACCTTTCTCGGGCGAGGTCATGCTAAATAAACTAGTCTCAGTGGACCTACTAGCTGACCATATATCCCAGCCTAGAGATCAGCCAAGCTCATCCCAAACTGCCCAAACTGCAGAGTCAAAGAAAGTAAACAAGATACATGGTTGATATATTAAGACACTAGTATTTAGACAATTGTTGCATAGAAAAAGCTAGCTGGTAACAAGCTAACACATATACAGTTTACCCAGTGCTTGGAAATGTTCTGAGTTCCTTATATGTATTAACTTGCTTAATTCTCACAACAATCTTATGAGATGTTTATTATCTCAATTGTAGAGGTGAGAAAACTGAAGCACACAGAGATAGAGTTATATTACTATAGGTTATATATTAAGCGGTGAAAGGAAACCTGAACCCAGGCAGTATGGCACCAGATACCATAATCTCATCCGCCCTTTGATACGAGGACCTTAGATGCAACACTGTGAGGAGTCCAACACTATCCACTGGAATATTATGTTTTAATCACTTTTATTGTGCATATTCTGCTACTTGGCCAAACCTAATCTTGATTAATGCAGACTTTGGTATCTCACTTATGGTGCCATAAGTAACAAAACCTAAACCTATGACATTGGATTAGAAGAATTTGTCATATGTTAGGCAAGAAGGATCAGACATTAAAAGGTAATAACATGTACTATTCAGTAACAAAATATTTGGCAGAAATTATGTACTGCTGTTTGTTCAAAGGCAGATCACACACTAAAAGAGGCTACAGCATTAGAGCAAATGATAGGAAATTTTCAAAGTGTAGGTATTTATTGAATATTCCTAGATGCTTAAGAGAGAGCAATACTTAGCCTAGAATTTGCCAGTCCAAAAGTAGAGTTGACAAAGATTATCATTCTGCCTAGAAAAACAAACTGGGCAATTTTCATTGATGAAAGCCCAATAATTTGGTAACTCTGTAGATTAAGAAACAAATATACTCATGCTCCAAACCAAAGCCATCATTGATGGTAGCTCTCACACATGGACTTGAACATAAAACTATTCCCCTAAGCCTATTTCAAACACATTTTACTCTCTGTAGAAAAGATCAGATTAAATTGGTTCCTTTTCCACCCAAGGCTGTTGTTTCAGATATTTTTAAGTAGTTTAAAATGAGGAAAAGGATGATAAATAAAAGTCTTTAAGGCTAAAATAATATTTATCATCAAAATATTTGGCTGCAATTGCTTGCGCATGGAATGTTCTAGAAGAAATTAACTGGAAACCGATTAAGTTTTGAGGGAAATTATACTGTCAAAACCACACACTCTGACTGATAGACCTTGTAATTTCTTATATGCTAAAGAAACTACAGGCCCAATCATGGGCTGGCAGAAAGCCTGCTATGAAAGCTGAGACACCTTCAGGTGCGTTGCACTCTCCATTGCTAAACTCAATGATAGAACCTATTGGGGATGATTTGTCATGGAAGGAAGATTTTTTTCTATCCTTGCCTCGTAAGATTGAATAAAAGTTATAGTCACTGATTGCTGTTTATTTTCTATCATTCATTGTCATTTCATTATATTTATCCTGTTTCCATACCAGTTGGGTGGGAATTGAATATTCAGAAGATTTTAAATTGTGATATGGCTTATAGGTCACTAGACTATTGTGGTATATATGTAGCATATCCTTAAGACATTTTGGACTACAAACTGGAAGTAGTAATTACATAGTTCTCTGAGGTGTTTCTCATAGAAAGCAATGACTCTGTTTTATATGTGAGAAGAAGAATACTTGAGACTTTTCAGGGTGCAGAATGTTGTTTTATAAAATTAAGTTCCTTCTTGTTTCTAAGCAATAGTGTTTCGACCACCCAGAGCATTTATTTGAGATTTCCCATCTCTTCTCTTACAGTCATATGTGGTCCTTGACATCATTGGCTAATGAGATATAAGAGCATGGGCAATTTTTAAAAGGCATGTTTAAATGGAAAAAACCATATCTTTCTATTTTACACTTCTCTCTCCTGCTGGCAGAACAGAGTTGGAGCTGGAAGCATCATCTTCAACTATGAAATGAACTGTGGCCTGGGACCCATGCATGACAGGGCCTCAAGTTACAAGGAGCCTGGGTCCTGGAGTGACAATAGCCTGGCATTGTTCACTATACTTCTACTTTTAAACTACTCATCGCATATGGATAAATCTAACCCTAATTAATAAAAAAAAAACATGATTTCTGAAATCATGACATACATGCACACATGCTATATACACCAACACACACACATATTGCCTCCAATAAAGTCTAGTAAGGGCCCTCAATTTGGTATAAATTAATAAATGCTCTTTGAAAAATTCTTATATTTTGGCCAGGTATGCGGTGGCTCATGCCTGTAATCCCAGTGCTTTGGGAGGCCAAGGCGGGTGGATCATCTGAGGTCAGGAGTTCGAGACCAGCCTGGCCAACATGGTAAAACCCAGTCTCTACTACAAAAGTTAGCTGTGCATGGTGGCGGGCACCTGTAATCCCAGCTAGTCAGGAGGCTGAGGCAGGATAATTGCTTGAACCTGGGAGGCAGAGATGCAGTGAGCCAAGATCGTGCCATTGCACTCCAGCCTGGTCGAGAGAGCGAGACTCTGTCTCATAAAGAAAAAAAAAAAAAAAAAAAAAAAAAAAATTCCTGCATTTTTACATGATACTGCAGGAGAAGAAGGAGATAAAAGATATGGAGATGTGCATAACTATTATGACTCAGTGAGGGGACAGAATAGTCAAACGTAAACTACCAAAATCTACTAGGTCAGAGATATTGATTGAGTACCTACTATGATGTAACAGGGATAATAGTTACAAAAAATATAGATAGCAGTAAAGAAACCACTGAAAAATCTCTGCCATTATGAAACTTTCATTCTAGTGAGGAACACAGCAATAAATATAATAAATACTCTATTTTAATAATTCTCAATCTATATTTTATATATTCTGAAATCATAATGCATCTATGGCATCGGTCAGTTGACAACACATTTTTCACAGTACTACATAAAATAATGTTGCCACTTACAACTGATAGTGTCTTCAGTATAAAATACAGTAATTTAAATACATAATAGTAGAGATTTAAAGACTAAATATTTAAACCAAACCGTCATGATATAGCCAATAATTACATAGTTTTCCATTTGTTATATACTATTGAGTGCCGAGAAAAAATACAAAGCAGTGAGGGATTTGTTACATTTGGAGATGTTGCAATTGTATATAGAAAAGGAAAACATCTCCATAATAACATATGGTTTTGTGTAGATTGAATGAAGTGGAAGAGTGAACCATGAGGATTCCTAAGGGAAGATCATTTAAGCATAAAGGAACAGCACACACAAATAATCCAGGCCGCAATCACACCTGGCTTGTTCAGACACAAAAGAAATAAAGTGGTCAGTGTTCCTCAAGCAGAAAGAAGAAGGAAAACTGTTAGAAACAGAGGTAGAGCAGTAATTGAGGGTCTGCTCATACAAAGTCTCATAAGCCATAGTAATGACTTGGGGTTTGTTGCTTCTGTTTCTCAGTTGGTCATTTCATATTTGCTTTAAAATACTCTTGATCAGATTAACTACTGCCTTGAAGAATGGTATAGAGAAAGGTATGTGAGAATTTAAAATATCTTGGTTGCTTGTTAGTGCTCGGGATAGAGAAAACAAAAACAGTTTCCTCTCTTTTACCAACTGGGATATACAAAAGATTTAATCTTTATATAATTCAGTTTTCACATTGTGAACTTGGGGAATGTCAGAAAGCCTTAATAGTTGAGAATATTATTAATGATAAGCCTTCGATAGCCTAAGAGATGTTCACTGGAATTCATTGTCAGGAAGATGCAAAAGGCATAGATGGATATAAGGACACCTAAGGAAAACAATTAAGAGATATTCAGAGATACAGTATTGTACTCTTGTCTCTGATATAGCATTGAAATTCAGCTTCCTAATAGAATATTTGGCTAAAATGTGTATTTTTAAATGAAAATTTGATTTGTGTATCACCTTTCATATTTCTTCCAAGGCAACAGAGAAAGTTGAAGAGTATATGACTTCAACATTAGAAAGTTTCCAGCTCTGCCCATTCTCTGAGTTACCTAAGTATAAATTAAGCAGAAGATTTTCACCAAGAAATCCTAGATCATGTCATCTGACTGTTATGAGGGCTGTGATTAAGACATTTCTAACTTCATGTTCCATTTCTTTTCATATTAGTAAGGAATTTAAGAATAATTATCTGGCCCTTTTGCATTAATATATATTTAAATATCCCAGCTGTACTATAATTATTAAAACTAATAATGATAATGATTCTTAATACTATTATTAAGTAAATAACAGAATCTTTTCCCAATAAAGAAAAGTCAAGCCATACAGGATGCAGACTCTAGTCATTTTCTTTTTTCTTTGCATGTGACATTCAGATTTCTCTTTTTGTGCAAGGAAGTCAGATAAACTATGTGCCATTCTTTAGTTTATATTTGTATGGTTTCAGTTTATATAATATAAATCCAAAGACAAGACATTCATGCTTATGAAAATTAGCCAAAATGTGAATTCTATCATGAGGTATTAGTGTATTCTTCCTCTTATATAAGTTATTGTCTTTTTTCTCTCTAAGCTTGCCTATTCATTCCTTTATCTGACAGAGTCAGAGAATTAGTGTCATGATTCAGTCCTTCAGTTACAAGAAAAATAATTTTTTCATACTAACTTCAAAAGAGGCAAAAAGTCTATCTAAAGAGTATATGATATTGAATTTTCCCCTTTTATATATAATATAATGGGTTGCTTGTTGTTTTTTAGAAGGAAGTCTAGCTTTTTAATCATTCAAACATCAATTGACTTTTGAAGTGAGATGTTGATCAAAGAGATCGGCCTAACTAAATGCAAGCTGCGTAGCTCAGACTTATTTTTGCCTCATTTTCTTTCCTTCCTTCTTTCTTCACACTTCTATCCATTTACTTACTCATGATCCAATAATCATAATGTAGCATTTAAAAAGAATTAGTAGAACTATAATTTTATGTGATTATATATGCCCAATTACACTTTAAATCCACTGTTGCTTGGTTTCTTATGAGTGCTTATAAGATAATGGTATCCATAATCCAAGTTTATAATTATTACTAATTCTATCAGTGAGCTACTTTTTAAAATGTAATAAAAGTAATGCCTTTCTACAACTGGAGAGGAGACCAATAGTTGGTTTAAAATATAAGAAAAAAAAGTAGGAATTGTAATAACTATCCATGAAAATGTAAACTTTCTACTTACTATTGAAATTAAAATGCACTTTAATTTTTTAAAAGAGCAAATATATACAGAAGAAATATAAGTTATGGCAATTTGAAAATCATGTTCAATATACGGTTACAAGCAGCATGTGATAGTTTCTATAATTGGTGGCTCCATTTTGTGAGTTTTACTGTTTTGAAGTATCAGTTGAATTAACTAAAGACATTTTGATAGTTCCCCATAAAGTCTAAAGTCATAATTGGATTTTATGGAGCATTCTGAATGCTAACAGAAAAACAGAAAATGCAAATGGTTTTTAAGCAGATATTAAAAGAAGTACTGATGCAATGCGACTGCACGTATTTTGTAGTATCACACTTAATTGTAAGCAAAAATTATACAGGACTTGTGGGAAAACATCATTGATTACTTGTGCTATTCTAAGACAGCACTTAAAATATTAAGCTCTCAAAATATAACAGCATACTTTAAAAAATGCATTTTGGACTCCAATTTTTTTTTATACATAATGAATTCCTGATACCCAGAAGTTTGAAAAACTGATCCCCTTCCCCTGACCTTCTGATTATTCCTTATCCTTTCCTGATGTTTATTACATAATGGGCTCTTTCTAAAAAGGTATGCATTCTCCTATACACACATCAAATAAATGTGCTATGCGGAGATCTCATGTGCTTCATGAGGAAATCATCGCAGGAGTCGTCCAGCAAACATTTTTGTTAATTATCAAAAACTTAGATGGCCTAACCTTTGCTACATAACAATAGAAGTTTTTGTTCCATGGATCTGAGTTCAAAATGATATATTTTGCGTTAATTCACATATAAAATATAACTTTATTCTCATCTGAGCTATTATAATTTCAATCTACAAACATCAACCCAAACCACCAGAAAAAAAAATGAACAATATAATGGATACCTGCTAATATTTCCATAAAATATGTGGGACTTGTTAAAAATTAAAATTATGGTAAAACACCAAGTTTATTTTTAACACAATGGCCAGGTAAACATTAATTTTATATTCATGCAAGTAACATTAATTGTGCATTCACTCTGTATAAAATATTAGGGTGGCAATTAGGATCAATGAATGGAGAAAGACAAATGACAAAGTTTAATAAATCAAGATTTTTGCTTATTAAATACCTTACAGTAGAGTTGATAAAAAGGACATGTACATTATGAACCAGACAGAGTGGTAAGGAAATTTGACTTGGGGCTGACAATGTCTAGGAGTGAATTTTAGTTTAATTTTTTTTATTCAGTTGATCTTTAGTTGATATTTAGCTGACTTTTAGTCGATATTTATTGATATTTAGCTAATTTCTAGTTGATATTTATCATTTACTTTGTGCCTAAAGTTGTGCTAAGTTTTAGGTTAAGTATATGAAATTGCCAATATCCAACTGCTTTAGATAAATTTAAATAGAGATATGTGTCTTGAAAATAGAGCACAGTTATATCTGACTACACATTTATTTCATTGTGGTATTAAGATTTAATGAAAGAGATAGTCAGGAACACATTTTTATCTATACACATCTGTGCTTCTTTATATAAAACACATTTTTCTTTGCAGGGACTAAATTTATAAACTTTATTCCTCAGTATATATAATTCCAGGCTTAAAACATCTCATTTGTTTCCAATTATCTCAAGGACTATTACAAATTTATCTAAAACTAATTTTAATACATTTTGCTATTAAAAAGCAGGTGATGTGGTACTTTTAGAAAGTAGGCACTAGTATCATGAAATGATAGCCATCAAAAAAGTGGGGAGCCGATTGATGAAGAATGCTTCAGTCAAAAGAATACCACGAGAAAAGGCCAAGTGGGTGGGGGAAAGAATGACAAGTCTAAAGAACTAAAAGTAATTTTAATCAAAATGCCATAAAATTGAAAGGTGAGACTTAATCCCAAATACATAAGCAAGAGAAGATTATGAAAAACCTTGAACATCATATTGGAAAATTAACCTCAATATAATGAAACAAACATGAATCTGTTTGCGGGGAAAAGAGCACTGGCTGTGATAGACACCATGGAGCACAAAGAGGAACTGCTCAACTTGACCTCTGTTACTGGCAATGATGTGAGAACAGGAACAAAATCATAGAGGTTATAAGTGACAACTATAGGTTAGACACTAAGTGTGTGAAATTATAGTGTAGAATATTTTAAATCTTAGCAGTTAACAGGTTGGAATAGCATTAAAATAGCATGAATATACGCATTAAGGAAGATTTTCTCCAATGATGCACTATTATTCGTTCACTATTATTCTCATTCTGTGCCACTTCACTCCAGCCTGGGAGACAGAGTGAGGCTCTATCTCAAAACAAACAAAAAAACCTTGGAATATTGAGAAGGGTTAAACACATAGCAGAGCATGAAAAATGTTTGCTGAAAGGAAATGAAACATATTTACTAGCAAAATGTACTGTGAAAGTTGTATGGTGTATCCATGAAGGTAAATGAGGACATGGCATACTCTTAATGTTAGTCCTTCCCTGGATCCACTTCTTTGAATGAATGGATGCATGGGATGGACAACTGTTAGAAAGGGAAACAAAAGAGAAGTCAGATACTTTAAAGTTTTGATGACTTGGCAAAGCATCAAATAGTAAAAAGAAGTCAAGATGGGGATGTGATTTAGGGCAAATATATTTTATTTTGCATGTTTAGTTTATACACTTACATCTATTGTGCATGGAAGTTACTGGTAACAATTTTAAGTGTAATTCTTCCTTCTTTCAACCGTCAGATATCAACACCTGCCATTTTATGAGGTGTTGTCATATTTCAGGCAGCATACGAAGAGCCTTATGTAACATCTTATACTTTATAATTTAAAAATGCTGCTAAGCATGTATCATAATACCAATTTTAAAATGTAAAAAAAAGTCAATGTAATGTTTCATTTACATAACTGAGTGAAAAGTTCATGATTTCAACTTACATATATCAGATGCCGAAACCCATGATCTCAGTAAGCTTATTGTCACTACATAATTTATTAAGTAATTCCTCTTTGCAGGCATTACACAATTAACTGTAAATGCAAAAACAAAAGATAAAATATGACATCAGTATCTGCCATTGATCAGGAGTAAAGGAACCAGAGAAATATAAAGATAATTCTTGTATATTATGATAAAATTGTATAAATAAGCCAATAGAAAAATGTTAGAACACTTCAACAAGAATGTATACAAATGTCAAACAAACATATGCAAAAGTGTTTGGTTTTATTAGTAATGAGAGAAATGCAAACTAAAAGCACACTATTTATTTAGATAAAACTACCCAACAAGGAATGAAAACATAAGTATGAAAATTGTGGAAAGAGGGGAACTATCATACAGTGCTGATATGAGTGAAAATTTGCAAACTCACTTTGGAAGACTGTTTGGCATTGCTGTCATAAACTAAGTCAGTGTATACTTTATGATCCAGTAATTCGAGGCCAATAATATAGGCAACAGAAATTGGTATCCACTTACACTAAGAATACTTGACAAGAATATTAATATCTGCTTTACTCATAAGAGCTATAGACTGAAAATAGCCCAGAGTTTCATCAAGAGTAGAATGGGTAAGGAAGCATAGATACATTTGTGTAATGAAATAGTATACAGCAACAAATGAACAAACTTTGAAAAATTTAATGCTATTCACCACAAAAAGGAAGAATCTCACAAACATAATATTGCTGAAAGTAACTATTCAATAAGTAAATAAATTATTATGTTTAATGTTACTTACTTACATATAATTATTTTTTAAAAAAACAAAGAAGTGATGAACAAAATAATGCAGGATGGTGTTATATTTGTAGAAGTCATTAGTAGATAGCCAGCAGGGGCTTCTCAGTTACTGGCAATATTCAGCACTTTGCCTTTGTTTGTGGCTATGTTAATATCCATGAGATGCACATTGTTTTGTACCCCCTTGTGTATGTGTGTTCTAGATCATAAACAAGGATAAAAGTATAGATTTTGAACTGAAGACGACATAGTTGAGGAAGTAAATATCAGCTCTTAACCTTAGTGATATAACAGGCTCAGAAAATTTGTCAATCAGTTTGTAGAGACTGGTAAATGTTTCTCAAAAACGTTTCTAGTATATTCACCATAAACTAAAAAGAAAGAATCAAAAGAACTGAGGCAGTAAAAAGGGAACTAGATCAAGTAAGACAACTAGAGGATCTAGTTCACAGCATTTTTTGATGTTCTCTAACTTGACATTTTGTTTTCCCGTAAAAGCATCTGTAAAGGCTGTAATAAGAAAGGCTTTGTCCATGGGCTTTAGTTTTGTTAATAGTTGAAAATAAATGTACCTTAGATGCTCTTGTTTTATTAGCATATTCTCAGAGATCTGAGGAGTGCACAGGCTGAAACTGGGACATGGAACCACGGGACAAGCATTCACAGACCAGAACCAGAATTTATCATGACTTCAGAACAAGGTGTTAATTAATTGGCCAAAAAAACAAAACAAAAAGAAAAACACCACTTATAAGCAATCTAAGGCACAAATGGCACTGTCTGTGCAGAGGTTCTCAGGTACATTGACAAAGCTGAAATTTATTTTCTGTATGTAAATGAAGCTGTTATCCCTAGGGATAATCTTTATGAAAAAGATACTCTGCATTTCAGCCTAAACTTGTTTATTTTTTGTTTGTTGGCAGAATTTCTCATATTAATTCATCCTTTTATTCCTGATATAAATCTTGATTAAACACAGTATGTTATTTCTCATGTCAATTGCTGTATTTTATTTTCTAATGGTTAATATAATACATTTGATTTCTATTCATGAGTGAGATTAATTTACAGTTCCATTTTTATATTACCAATATCAATTTTTTGAAGAATTATTCTTTATCAAATAATTTAACAAATCTTCACATTTTTCTATGGCTTTACATATTTTAAATATCATTTATATTTCCAATTCAAAAGATTAGATACAATTAATATGTGAAACTATCTATGGTAATTGGTGTATTTGAATCTTCCACTAACTCTATTGTCAATTTTGGACATTATTATTGACCATTTTGCCAATTCAGATTATTTGGACAGAAAATTTGTTCATTCACTCTAGGCATGCAATTTTTTTAATTAATAGATTTTTCTAGAATAGTCTTAGTCTTATAGAAAAATTGAGTAGAATATACAGAGTTCCCATATACTCTATCTGCCATCCCTGACTTCCCCTACTCAGAGTTTTCTGTTTCATTAATATCTTGCATTGGTGTGGTGCATTTGTTATAATTGATGAGCCTATATTGTTATATAATTATCTAAAGGTTGATAGTTTACATTAGGGTTTATTCTTTGTGGTATACAGTCTATGGGCTTTAACAAATGTTTAATGACATGAATTCACCATCAAAGTATTGTACACAAAAGTTGCACTGTCTTTAAATTCTTCTTTGGTCCACCTATTCATTTCTTTATCCTTTTCCCCACTCTAAAACCATAGTAATCACTGATGTTTTTACTATCTCTATAGTTTTGACTTTTCTGGAATGTCAAATGCAGTCTTACATCACTTAACAACGATGATGTTTCTGAGAAATGCATCATTACGTGATTTCACCATTGTGTGAACATCATAGAGTGTACTTAAAACAAACCTAGATGGTACAGCGTACCTATCACCTACCTAGGCTGTATGGGATAGCCTATTTCTTTTAGGCTACAAACCTGTACATGTTACTATACTACATACTGGAGTCAATTGTAATGTAATGGCATTTGTGTATCTAAACATATCTAGGCATAGAAAATGTACAGTATAAAAGATTAAAAATGGTACACCTGTATAGGGTACTTACATGAATGGAATTCAAAGAGCTGGAGGTTGCTCTGGGTAATGGTAAGTGAATGTGAAGTCCTAGGACATTGTCCTACATTGCTATAGGCTTTATAAACACTGTACACTTAAGCTACACTAAATTTATTTTTAAAAATTATTTGTCTTTCCTCAATAATAAATTAGCCTTAACTTACTCTGATTTTTTACTTTATTAACTTTTAAAACTTTTTCACTCTGTACTAACACTTACCTTAAGACACACATACAGCTGTACAAATTGTTTTCTTTCCTTTCTTTCTTTTCTCTTTCTTTCTTTCTTTCTTTCTTTCTTTCTTTCTTTCTTTCTTTCTTTCTTTCTTCCTTCCTTCCTTCCTTCCTTCCTTCCTTCCTTCCTTCCTTCCTTCCTTCCTTCCTTCCTTCCTTCCTTCCTTCCTTCCTTCCTTCCTTCCTTCCTTCCTTCCTTCCTTCCTTCCTTCCTTCCTTCCTTTCTTTTCTTTCTTTCTAGACAGAGTCTTGCTCTGTTGCTAGGCTGGAGTGCAGTGGCATAATCTCAGCTCACTGCAACCTCTGCCTCCCAGGTTCAAGTGATTCTCCTGCCTCAGCCTCCCAAGTAGCTGGGATTACAGGTGCACACCACCACGATCAGCTAATTTTTTTATTTTTATTTTTAGTAGAGTCAGGGTTTCACCATGTTGGCCAGAATGGTCTCGATCTCTTGACTTTGTGGTCTGCCCACCTTGGCCTCCCAAAGTGCTGGGATTACAGGGGTGAGCCACTACCCAGCTTGTTTTCTTTCTTTATGTCTTTATTCTATACATTATTTACTTTTAAAATTTTTGTGTTAAAAACTAAGACACTAATGCATATAGTAGTGTAAGCTTACACAGGGTCAAGATCATCAATAACAATGTTTTCCACTCATCATGTCTCACTGGAAGGTCTTCAGGGGCAATAACACGTCCCTCACAGAAGTTGTCATCTCCTATGACAGTAATAACTCTTCTGTAATACCTCCCAAAGGACATGCCTGAGGCTGTCTCAAAGTTAACTTTTATAAACCTATGTGTGTAGAAGAAATAGCAAAAATAATGTTTAAACTTATAGTATAATAAATATATGAATCAATAGCACAGTGTTTTGTTATCATTATCAAGTATTATGTACTAAACATAATTCTATGCACCATACTTTCATACAAGTAGCAACATAGTAGGTTAGTTTACACCAGCATCATCATAAGCACATGAGTAATATGTTGTGCTGCAACACAACTAAAGTTAGGACAACTAAAACATCACCAGGCAATAGGAATTTTTCAGCTCTGTTATAGTCTATGGAAACACAGTAATATATGCAGTCTGTTGTTGACAGAAATGTCATTATGCAGCACATGACTATAGTTAAAATCATACAATATGTAGCCTTTTTAGATTGGACTCTTTCACCTAGTATAGTAATAAGCATTTAAGTTTCCTCCATGTCTTTTTATGACTTGTTAGCTAATTTCTTAACACTGAATAATATTTCATTGTGGAGACATACCACAGTTTATTCTTTCACCTTTTGAAGGCATCTTGGTTGCTTCCAAATTTTGGCAATTATGTATGAGGATGCAAGATTTTGTGTGGGTCTAAGTTTTATACTCATTATGGTAAATACCAAAGAATGAAATTGCTGGAATGTATGATGAGTATGCTTAATTTTGTAAGAAAGCACCAAGCTGTCTTTTAGAGTGGTTGTGCAATTTTGCCTTACCACAGCAATGAATGAGAATTCCTGTTGCTCCACATCCTCACCAACATTTAACGTTTATTGTGTTTGGATTTTAGCCACTCTTAAGTGCTTAGTGGCATTTCATTGTATTAGTTTATGCTTTCCTAAGGACATGTGGTGTTGAACATATATACTTATTTGCCATCTGTAGCTCTTCCTTTGTGAGGTATCTGTTCAGGTCTTTTGCCCATTTTTTCATTGAGTTCTCTGGCTTTTTTTATTGTTGAATTTTTGGAGTTCATTGTGCATTTTTGGATAACAGTTCTTTTTTATTATTATTATACTTCAAGTTCTAGGGTACGTGTGCATAACGTGCAGGTTTGTTACATAACGTGCAGGTTTGTTACATATATATACTTGTGCCATGTTGGTGTGTTGCACCCATCAACTCGTCAGCACCCATCAACTCGTCATTTACATCAGGTATAACTCCCAATGCAATCCCTCCCCCCTACCCCCTCCCCGTGATAGGCCCCAGTGTGTGATGTTCCCCTTCCCGAGTCCAAGTGATCTCATTGTTCAATTCCCACCTATGAGTGAGAACATGTGGTGTTTGGTTTTCTGTTCTTGCGATAGTTTGCTGAGAATGATGGTTTCCAGCTGCATCCATGTCCCTACAAAGGACGCAAACTCATCCTTTTTTATGGCTGCATAGTATTCCATGGTGTATATGTGCCACATTTTCTTAATCCAGTCTGTCACTGATGGACATTTGGGTTGATTCCAAGTCTTTACTATTGTGAATAGTGCCACAATAAACATACGTGCACATGTGTCTTTATAGCAGCATTATTTGTAATCCTTTGGGTTTATACCCAGTAATGGGATGGCTGGGTCATATGGTACTTCTAGTTCTAGATCCTTGAGGAATCGCCATACTGTTTTCCATAATGGTTGAACTAGTTTACAATCCCACCAACAGTGTAAAAGTGTTCCTGATTCTCCACATCCTCTCCAGCACCTGTTGTTTCCTGACTTTTGAATGATTGCCATTCTAACTGGTGTGAGATGGTATCTCATTGTGGTTTTGATTTGCATTTCTCTGATGGCCAGTGATGATGAGCATTTTTTCATGTGTCTGTTGGCTGTATGAATGTCTTCTTTTGAGAAATGTCTGTTCATACCCTTTGCCCACTTGTTGATGGGGTTTGTTTTTTTTCTTGTAAATTTGTTTGAGTTCTTTGTAGGTTCTGGATATTAGCCCTTTGTCTGATAAGTGGATTGCAAACATTTTCTCCCATTCTGTAGGTTGCCTGTTCACTCTGATGGTAGTTTCTTTTGCTGTGCAGAAGCTCTTTAGTTTAATTAGATCCCATTTGTCAATTTTGGCTTTTGCTGCCGTTGCTTTTGGTGTTTTAGACATGAAGTCCTTGCCCATGCCTATGTCCTGAATGGTATTACCTAGGTTTTCTTCTAGGGTTTTTATGGTATTAGGTCTAACATTTAAGTCTCTAATCCATCTTGAATTAATTTTTGTATAAGGGGTAAGGAAAGGATCCAGTTTCAGCTTTCTACTTATGGCTAGCCAATTTTCCCAGCACCATTTATTAAATAGGGAATCCTTTCCCCATTTCTTGTTTTTCTCAGGTTTATCAAAGATCAGATGGCTGTAGATGTGTGGTATTATTTCTGAGGACTCTGTTCTGTTCCATTGGTCTATATCTCTGTTTTGGTACCAGTACCATGCTGTTTTGGTTACTGTAGCCTTGTAGTATAGTTTGAAGTCAGGTAGCGTGACGCCTCCAGCTTTGTCCTTTTGACTTAGGATTGTCTTGGCAATGCGGGCCCTTTTTTGGTTCCATATGAACTTTAAAGCAGTTTTTTCCAATTCTGTGAAGAAACTCATTGGTAGCTTGATGGGGATGGCATTGAATCTATAAATTCCCTTGGGCAGTATGGCCATTTTCATGATATTGATTCTTCCTATCCATGAGCATGGTATGTTCTTCCATTTGTTTGTGTCCTCTTTTATTTCACTGAGCAGTGGTTAGTAGTTCTCCTTGAAGAGATCCTTTACATCCCTTGTAAGTTGGATTCCTAGGTATTTTATTTTCTTTGAAGCAATTGTGAATGGAAGTTCATTCCTGATTTGGCTCTCTGTTTGTCTGTCACTGGTGTATAAGAATGCTTGTGATTTTTGCACATTAATTTTGTATCCTGAGACTTTGCTGAAGTTGCTTATCAGCTTAAGGAGATTTTGGGCTGAGACAATGGGGTTTTCTAAATATACAATCATGTCATCTGCAAACAGGGACAATTTGAATTCTTCTTTTCTTAACTGAATACCCCTTATTTCTTTTTCTTGCCTGATTGCCCTAGCCAGGACTTCCAACACTATGTTGAATAGGAGTGGTGAGAGAGGGCATCCCTGTCTTGTGTCAGTTTTCAAAGGGAATTTTCCCAGTTTTTGCCCATTCAGTATGATATTGGCTGTGGGTTTGTCATAAATAGCTCTTATGATTTTGAGATACGTTCCATCAATACCGAATTTATTGAGAGTTGTTAGCATGAAGCGCTGTTGAATTTTGTCAAAGGCCTTTTCTGCATCTATTGAGATAATCATGTGGTTTTTGTCTTTGGTTCTGTTTATATGCTGGATTATGTTTAAACAGTTCTTTATCATATAAGTGTTTTGCAAAGATTTTCAGGCTTGTCCTTTCATTCTCTTAATAGTGTCTTTCACAGAGCAGAAGCTTTAACTTATAATTAAAATAAATGTAAACTTGTATTTTTAAATTTTAGTTTTTTAATTTAATTTTTTTGTTTACTTAAAAAACTTTTTTCTACAGTGTATACCTTTGGCATTTCATATTGCTGAAAATTGACCTGCTTTTGCCATTCCCTTGATTACTGAAGCATGCCTCTCTCCTTTTTTTACTTTTTTCCCTGACTGAATTCAGTTTTATGCATTAATTCACTCAATATGTATTTACTAATGATTCTATATACCAGGTGTGTCTCTGTGCCCTGAGAATAGAGTGGTAATCAAGACAAATGAGAAAAGTGTCCCTATAGAGATGATAATGATGTAAACTGGTTCAGTAACCCACTGTAAATAGAGATGATGTCCAAGAAACAGATCTCTGAATTATAAAATCTTAAGCTACATCCAGATTCTGAAAAATAAAGAACTGTTCATTTTGTAATTTCAGTTACCAAAATTCCAACTGCTGTAATGTGTATATCTCTGCTTTCTGGATAAGATTTTCAAAACTAGCTAAAGCCGAAAGGTAAACTATTCAATAAACTTTATGTATTGTTAAGACAACAGTTTCTAAGTGTATAAGGTATTCTTGTTACCAAAAATTATTTTCAATTTACGTAACATAGTTTTTCTTGGTCAGTAATACAGAAAACATTATTTAAATGTCTTTAATTAAACTACACGGGTTAATTTTTGTAAAAAAATGTGGAAATTCCTAGGAATATAAATTATTTTTAAAGTAATTGGGATATAATGTAATTGTTAAAAAGAGATCTAAGTTTGACAGACTGTTTTTTTTACAGCACCTCATGACAGAGTAGGTTGACTAATTATCTGGTGAAGACACTCATCAATCTTTGAAATAGACTGGCTAGTAATGTAACTATAACTGTATCATTTCTCATCATTTTTCAAGAGGAACTCACACTTACTGATCTGCTAAAAACTAGCTTACATGAAGAGTAACTTACACATGCCCATTCAAAGTAATAGAGATTTATTGAGCATTTAATCTGTACCAGGACCATGTTAGGCACAGGAGATAAAATGGTTTAATAAGACAGTGGCCTATACTCAAACAATTATAATAAAGTCTGGGACAGGAAAACTCTATATCATAATGCAAAAAATTAGAAAAATGCTAATGGAGATAAATAGGTTGAAAAAGAGCAGCTTTCTATGACAGCATTTAGTAAGACAACATGTTTTCTTATACCAGACCCCTGTCATATGACAACACTGCATAAATGTGTGTACATGAGCCCAGACATACACTTTATACACACAGCTGTCTACCCACACCACATATGGTGATTCCAAGGCTTTACATAATTAAAAACTGACTCCTTCCCATAATGGGTATAGTATCTATGAATTAGAAGTTACATTTAAATTTATTCAAATATGCTGCACCTGATAAGTTTACACTGAGAACTTTTCATTCTTTGAAGCTGAACCAGTGTCTCTGTTCCTAATCTGATGATTTGAGTCTCAGAACAAGCCAACACATACCATGTCTTGGACTACTTCTTACTCATAGAAGAAATTATTATATAATTTTATACCTGGATTTCTGATGATATATATAGATATATAATTTTGTGTCATGCTTTTACTAAATTTAAGAATATGAAAAATATCTTGTCATAATTTTTATACTTTCATTTAATGGCTGTATAGTATTTTATAAGCTAGATGAACTACAATCTTCACATTTATTTTATTTTTATCATTGTGCTAAAAAGCTATTGTCAAGTTTCCTTGAAGGAACTCCCTGTTTGGGGAATATATTCTGAGAATAGATTAATAAGTGAGAATTATGAACATATTTAAAGATCTTTATGCACATCCTGAAATTGTTTTTTAAATAGACTAGGTCAATCCAAATTCCAGACATGCTTCAGTAATCAAGGTCAATCAAATACCAGTAAAGTGTAACACTATATAGCATACCAAACCTTCCTTAATATTAAATATCATAATACAAAAACACAACCACAATTATTAGATTAAAAATAATCATCTTTACATTTCTATTTTCTTTGTTATTTGTGAGATAGACATATATTCTTTTTCTTACCTTTTTTTGGTGTATTCCTTCTTATTAGAATTATTCCTTTAAGGAATAATTACATCAAACATTAAAAATTTGTTTTATTTTCTACAACTATTTTATTAGTAAGGTTTTTTAGTATTAATTATATTTATGATAAATTTTGGAAGATAAAAGTTTGTAAATTTTACCTGTCACCCTAGTAATACTTTTAACAATACTTTTTATGTGGCCATAATTTTTTAAAATTCTGTTTTATTAAAGTACAATTTATATAAACCAAAATCTGCATACATCTAAATAAGGTCCTCAATTTTTGTTTTGACAAGTTTATACAGTCATATTAATTTTTGATAATTATATACACTCATAGAAATACCACCCAAACAAGATAGATAGGATATTTGTATTCTCCTAAGAAGTTTTTTTTGTGCCACTATCCAATGTTTCCTGCTTCTACCTTCCTGAGGCAATTGCTTTTGATTTTTATCACCATAGACTCTTTTGCCAGTAATTAGAACTCATATAAATATAAAACTCATAAAATATTCATTATTTTATATCTGGCTCATTTTTCTCAATATAACATTTTTGAGATGTATTCATTTTTTAGTATGTAAGTAGACCATTTCTTTTTTTTCTCTCAGTATTTCGTTATACAAATATACCACAATTGGTTTAATCCGTTTCTTATTGATAGACGTTAGTTTCCACTGTTTGTGTCTTATAAAGATATAAACATCCTTGAACATGTCTTTTATGAAAATAAGGTTTCATTTCTTAGCATGAATACCGAGGAGTAGAATGGCTAGGTCATAAGGTAAATAAGTGTTTAAATGTACAAGAAATTGCCAGACAATTTTACTACTAATAATAAGATTTTACAATCCCATCAACAATGTGTGGGATGCTCAGTTGCTCTTATCTTCAGCAACATTTGATATAATCAGACTTCCTTAATTTCGGTCATTCTGTTGCGTGATAAATATCTCATTCTATTTATAATCTGCATTTCCCTGATGGCTCATAATATTGACTACTTCTTCATATGCTTCTTGGCCATTCTTCTATCTTTTTAAATAAAATTATTCCCAAATTTATTCAACACATAACTCTAGTTCATTCATTTTGACTATCACATATTATTAATCATTTTCATTAATATAGAAAATTTAACTTATCAATTTCCTATTTCTGGTCATTTATGTCACTTCTAATTTTTTACTAATGAAAACAAAACTGCCACTATCTTTCTTGTATGTGTTTCGTGTAGAAGATCCTACAGATTTGATATGTTTATTTTCATCTTTACATTTTCTGCAAAATATATATTAGTTGATAATTATATCAATTAGTAATTCTGATAGTCAATTATTCTTAGATTTCTTGCATATGCCCTTCCTGGTGTGTTTCTGCATTTACATGTGTGTGTGCATATTTGTTTGGAATACTAATGGAATCAAATATCTAATTTTACTTAGATTTTTAATGCTATGTTGACAACTTAGTTTCTGTATATAATTTCTTCCTATCACTGCCCTTGACCCTGGTAACAATATTATATTAAACTTATGCAAATTGTTGTATGACACAACTTATTTATTAATTGAATTATTCTGTGAGATGTAATTTTTTTTCTTCACAATTCAGTAATATTGACCTATAAATATTACCTAAACCCACTGCCTATTGAAGGTGGGAACTGAATAATGAGAATAAGAGTATAAACTCATTAGCAAAGATTGATTGTATATTATCAAAAATGTATTTTTAAATTTTTTGAATGCTTGAAAGAATGTTTATAATATTTTCACTAAATATATCAGTTTTTCATTCAGCTTTTCAACATTTGGGGCATAAAATTAATCACATTGACTTTAACATTTTGTATATTTTTATAAAAGTGAAACACTTTCCATTCTGAATTTTGTTGTTGTTATTCAATTGGTTAACTGGTTGGTTGGGTTTTCATTTGTTTTTGCTTTCTGACAACATGAGGATAGATTCATGAGAAGTCTAGCTTTGGCTTTGCTCACTTTTTTAACTTTTTATTGATTAATTCATTTATTCTATTTTATTAATTTCTTCACTTACCTATATTTTCTTCTCCCCTGTCTTTGATACTCCACTTTTGTTGCTTTTCTTCTGTTTTTTGGTAAATGCTTTCATGATTATGGCTTCCCTATAAATAATATATTTGTATTGGTAGGCTTTGAAATAGAGTACTTTGTCTTTAACCCATGAATTAAGTAAAGGTATAACATAGATTTTTAAAATTTTTTAAATTTTAATTTTCAAAAAAGTTTTCTGAATTATGATTTTCAGTGTTAATATTTTGTCAGAGATGATCTTCCACACTTTATAGATTTAAAAAATTTATAGGAACCTCTTTTGTGAGTAGTATACATTGATTTTTTATAGGCTTTTAAACATGTATGCGCTTGAATAACTGCAGCAATATATTTTTTAATAATTATGTTATTTTAATCTACATTATTATTTGCTTCATGATATAAACCTTTCTGATAGAGATATAAAAGGATATCACGTTTTGATTGTAACTTTATCTTCATTAATTTACTTTATATCTTATAATGTTTTATTGGTAAGTAAGCATAAGACAATAATCATTATCTTTTGTGAAATTTTACCATTTATGCCTTGTGTTAGTTTGTATTCTAACAGCTACATACATTTGTTTGGTTGGTTGGTTTTGCTATTGTGTTATTTTAATTTACTTTTGTTATTGTAGGTAGATACTTTTTTTTATATTTCTTTAAAAAAATTGTATTTAATTCCAATAAGAACCCTTAATATGAGATATCCTTTTAACAAACATTTAAGTATTTAATATATTACTGTTGACTACACCTAGGCAAGATGATTTGTGCTCATAGTTCCAGCTACTTAGGAAGTTTAGGTGGGAGGATCACTTGAGGCCAGGAGTTCTAGACCAGCCTGGGCAACATAGTGAGACTCCATCCTAAAAAATATAATAATAAATAAAATAACATTAGCATTGACTGTAAATACAATGCCATACAACAGCTCTCAAGAGATCACTCATCTTGCATAACTGAAACTTCAGGTCCATTGATTAATAACTCTTCATTTTTCCCATCCTTCAGCCCCTGGCAACTACCATTCAACTCCTGGATTCTAGAAATTTGACTATTTTAGATACCTCATATCAGTGGAATCATGTATTATTTGTCTTTCTGTGACTGGCTCAACATAATGTCCTGAAAGTTCATCCATATCATTGCATATTCCAGAATTTCTTTCTTTTTAAGGCTAAATACTATTCCACTGTATGTCCATACCACATTTCTTTATTTGTTCATCTGCTGATTAAGATTTAGGCTGCTTCCTCATCTTGACTATTGTGAATAGTGTTATGAATAACACTGGAGTGCTAATATCCAGGAGTATGATTTCAATTAATTTGAAGACACACATACAGAGAGAGAGAGACAGAGAGAGAGAGAACTTCAAATATATATATATATTTAACATCACCTTACCCTGTCTCAATTTCTAATCATGCTACTTCAGGTAACCAAGATTATCAAACAGAGACAGATACTACCACAACCACCTTCCACCTTCCCTATATATTACAGGAGAAATAGAACTATAGTGTATGCATGACTCTGCATAGTTTTGCTTTTCACTTGGTTGTATTGCATGCATTTCTAGGAGTCAATGTATATAGATCCAACTGTCCTTGTTATAGATTTTTTACTCATAAATACACATATTCAATTAGCATTAAAAAGTTTCTGCCACATAAACTCTTTATTGTGCTATTTTTTTCTTCTCTCTGCAAAATTCTTTCTCTTAATTTCTTCCCACATCTACATTTACCCTTTGTAAATTTGTTAACAGTCTGCCGTGTATCAGTCATCTGTATGTTTAATCCATGTTCATATAATGATGAAAACATACCATTTTCAATGTATTAATAAAGATAAGAAATCATATACGAGATATGTGCTCTCATGCTCTCATTGAACACATTTCTCCAAGTCAACTTTTACAACATCACACATTATATATACATAATATTGTGTGTGTGTATATGTGTGTATATATGTGTGTGTGTGTATGTATATGTATGTGTATGTATATATATAGAGAGAGAGAGAGTGTGTCTTGCTCTGTCACCAAGGCTAGTGCAGTGTGTAATCTCAGCTCACTACTGCCATTATTTTAATTTAATACATTATTCCATGTTATCTATACAACATAAAATATTCAATAATTCTCCTATTGGCATTCATTCAAACTGTTTTTAGTTTTTTGTTGTTGTTGTTTGTTTGTTTGTTTTTTGCCACTATGCATAGGGCTACGATAAACTCTCTTGCACATATATTCAAAGCAATGTGTTCTTTTATTTCTATGTGATTGATTTCTAGGACTAGGATTTCTGTGTCAAAAATCTATGTGTATCTTTAGTTTTCTGTTTATTTGTTTTGAATTTTAGTAGATGCCTCTAGGTTGACTTCTAAAAATATTCTGAAAATTTATATTATTTAAAATTATATTATTTAAAATTTCCATCTTCCCTCCTTCTTACTCAAAAGTGATATTAGTCTGGCATTTTTGTTGTCCAGTGTGTGTTAGTTAACCTTTGTTAATTTAGCTTAGATTTTCCTAACTTCTAGAATTTTTTAACTCTGTGTATTGCTTATTTTGATTTGTTCTTCTCTGAATTGTTGATGTATATTCTTTGCTTATTTTCCTATTAACTTATTTTATTTCTTGATATATGAAGAACACTTTCTATATAAAAATATTTTTTTCCACCAATATTAGTTTTTCTTCTTAATGAAAGATTTGCAGGTACATCTTGATTTGTTAAATTTATTCTAATTATTCTCTCTTCCAGTATTGTCACCTCAAAGTAGTTTTTAAGTTGCCTCCACTTGGCCCCTGTTCTCCAACTCATAATCAGTTACCATTATTGGCTTGGGGTGTCCATACTTGGTGCTTTGGAGAATTCGTAGATTAGAACATTGAATCATTAAATCAGCTAATAACATTGCTTCAGTTTTTACTCAAAGACTTTCTATTTCCCCTCCTTTTCTGCATTGCTAAGCAGTTTTGCAGAAACTAAAGTGCTATTAAGCATCTGATACAACTTTATTCAAACTTTTTCACATCAAAAGGTAGAACTTATTTCCCCTCCTCTTGACTCTTGTCTACCCTTGTCTCTTGCTTTGACCAATGAATGAGGCAAAAGTGATTCTTTGTCAGTTCTGGACCTAGCCTTTAAGAGGACTGGATGTATTTGCTTTCTCCCTGTTGGAAATTAGGCAACATGCAAGAAGTCCAACTATTCTGAGACCATAATTATGTGAAAGATCCCAAGCTAACCTCATGGAGATCCATTGTTAAGGAACTGTTTCCTACATGAATGAAGCCTTCTTGCAACTGAATGCTGCCAAACTAGTGATCCAGGCAGGCATCATGTGGAAGAATACAAGAGTCCAACTGGGTCCTGTCAATGAAAAAATTGTAAGAAATAGCAAAATTTTTTTGTTTAATGGCTCTAAGGTTTTTCTTTTATTTATTTATTTATTTTTTAACTTTTAAACTCAGGGTTACATGTGCAGGGTGTGCAGGTTGGCTACATAGGTAAACCTGTGTCATGGGGGTTTTTTATACAGATTATTTTATCGCCTAGGTATTAAGTCTAGTATTCATTAGTTATTTTTCCTAATCCTCCCACCTTACATCCTCCAATAGGCCCCAGTGTGTGTTGTTCCCCTCTATGTTTCCATGTGTTTTCATCATTTAGTTCCCACTTATGAGAACAGGCCATATTTGGTTTTCTGTTCCTACACTAGTTTGATAAGAATAATGATGTTTTTGTTTTAAACCAATGTGTTTTGGGGTGTTTGTGCTGTAACAAATAAATGATAAATCATTTTGATGGTATTTAATAATCACTCTTAGTAAACCTTTTGCTTATAGTAACTTAAAAAATTTTATATATTAATGAGTTTCCCTTTAAAACAACAATATACTTTATTGTGATATCCAGATGCCTTCTAATTAACCTGAGAAAAACAGGAAACACTCACTGTCACCCTGAGTATTTAATGTTATAGTAGACTGTAGTTCACACAAACAAATGCTTAATAGAAGGCAGAGTGGCAGGAGTATGAAAGAGAATCATATTATTATTAGCCAATTCTATGACTCTTTATCAAAAGATAATTTTAAAATTAAGCCAAAGAGAAAAGGTCAACAAATTAAAATAAATCTCCCATTACAAATTAAAAATAAATTGTCTCATTCAGAATATACCAAATACACAAAACCTTAAGGAAATCATTCACTAGCATGAACAAATATGGGATAAAACAAGTTGTTGATAAAGATAGAAGTACATTTTTATTTTAAATTTACTTTATAAAGCTAGCCAATTAAAATATTCACAGTTATTTGCGTTTGCTAGTTTGTTTGTATTGTGGTGCACATAAGGCTCCAGAGAGTGATTCTCAAATTTTTCTAAGAGGGAAAAAATAAAACATACAAGAGAAACTACTCTTGAAATTATTAAAAATTATTGAAAGTAAAATAGTGGGCTTAATCAAATAGTAACTCAAGCAAATGACTGTGGTATTGAAATACCAATTAAAAGACAACTCAAATGCCAACAACTAGGTCCTAATTATAAAAATTTGGTATAAAATTTACAGCATAAAAACAAAAGAAAAAAGACTATATATTCTA
This sequence comes from Rhinopithecus roxellana, assembly GCF_007565055.1. NCBI lineage: Eukaryota > Metazoa > Chordata > Mammalia > Primates > Cercopithecidae > Rhinopithecus > Rhinopithecus roxellana. The sequence goes on along the minus strand of NC_044549.1, from coordinate 23,692,376 downwards.
CTGTGCTGAGATACCAGTTTTAAAATGCTAAGAACTCATTAGAAACTCAAATTATTGTATTCAAAGCTCTATTTTATCTTCCATATAGTGTTAAATATAAAAAATAAAAATAAAATTATAAAAAAATGGAAGAAAGTTTAAGTGTCTATTTCTATTGATCTACACATTCAAGAAATGAAAATTCAAATGAAGTTTGTATTGAGAAAATAATTAAAGGACTTTCAATCCGGTTATGACATAAAATGTCATTAAAAGTTGTCATTCTCACACTATCCATGAGATCTATCTGGATAATTTACAAAATTTTAGTTTGTTTTACATCCATTAAAGCAGTGCTGTCCAATAAAACATTCAGTGATAAAGAAAGTGTTTTATATCTGTACTGTTCAATGGAATAGTCTCTAGCACAGTGGTTGAACTAATTTACACTCCCACCAACAGTGTAAAAGCATTCCTATTTCTCCACATCCTCTCCAGCATCTGTTGTTTCCTGACAAAAAAGAAAAGAAAAGAAAAGAAAAGAAAAGAAAAGAAAAGAAAAGAAAAGAAAAGAAAAGAAAAGAAAAGAAAAGACAAGACAGTGGTCCTATAAGATTATCATGGAACACATATAAAAACCTGATATATGGAAACTAATACTGGCATTTCAGATCAGGTAGGGGAAATGATTGATACTCAATATTCAGTAATGATGTTGGGACATTTGGTTTTTCACATAAATATAAATATATGTATATGTATTAGTATATATACCATGTATGTTTTTATAAGTACACTCTGATGTTCATGAAATGATAAAATCACTTAAAGATACATTTTTCATAATGTATCCTTGTGGTTAAGGGATACATGACTGTACTTGCTAATCGTCATTTTTATTAAAGACTCTTTGGAAAGAAAAAAGAAAAGAATAGTATCTAGCCACATATGGCTATTTGGCACTACAAATGTGGCCTATGCACCTAAGAAACTGAATTTTAACATCATTGAAATTCAAGTCATTTAACTTACAATATAGTCATAGGTAGCTAGTAGTTTCAGCATAGCATGGAATAGCTAAGGATGCAAACAAAGCTAAATGCACTAAAATACAGAAAGCATAGAGTCCTTTAAAGGAGAAAAAAGATCTATGTCTGCTTTCATCTTGGGCAGAACAGCGGACATAGGAGGAATTCTCCAGAAATGGTAGTAAGTAGGAACCAAAGACTTAAAGAACTTTCAATGTGACAGATTTAAACTTTGAATAACAGGAAAGAGTGAATCTTCACATATCTATCAAAATACTTCTTCCTCTCCATCCTGCTGTCTTCACCAAAGACAAGGGATACGTCAGCCAAGTTTAGGAGCTGGGCAAGAGAGCTGGAATACATCTCTCCTGATGTAGGTAATACCTTTCCCAAGTGCAGCGTAGCAGTTGCTGAAGGCTGGGGTCAGGCAACCAGGTGAAGAGATGGTCCAGACTTGACCATCAAAAGCCTGGAAATAAGGCAATAGGGTAGAGAAAGATCTCCCAAAGTTGAAAAAGGCAAGGGCAAGATCGAAGAGCAAAACTAACTCCCTATAACTATAAAAGCAGGCATCTAGGCCCCTAAAGTTTATATCTATGCTACAAACTCTGTAGTGTTTTCAGTCTTTTTGTTACAGAAGGTATTCAGTAGTCAGACATGAGCAAGGCAGGAGATCCCCCAACCACCCATCAGGAATTACAGGTGATCATTAGGTGATGGTCAGGCAGTTGTTAAGCTGTCTCAGAAATAATAATTGGTTGCATACGGTGCCATGGAAAGGCAGTCTCCCAATAGAATTTTTAAAAAGATAACCTGAAATTGGTGATTAGCTTCCCAAAGATCTCAAGAGTTGGACCGGTTGGCTCAAGCATGTGCACTAGAAGTAAAATAGGGGATTTTAACTAATATGTGACTGACATGGTTTGGTTCTGTGTCCCCATCCAAACCTCATGTTGAATTATAAATGCTAATGTTGAGAGAGGGACCTGAATAGAGTTAATTGGATCAGGGAGGCAGATTTCCTCTTTGCTGTTCTTATTATAATGAGTGAGTTCTCACGAGATCTGGTTGTTTGAAAGTGTATAGTATTTCCCACTTTGCTCTCTGACTCTTTTGCTCCACCATGTGAAGAAGGTGCTCGCTTCCCTTTTGTCCTTCCATCATAATTGTAACCTTCCTGAGGACTGCCAACCATGCTTCCAGTACAGACTATGGAATTGTGAGTCAATTAAACCTCTTTGCTTCATAAATTACCCAGTCTCAGCTAGTTCTTTATAGCAGTGTGAGAATAGACTAATACAGAAAACTGGTACAGGAAAAGTGGTACAGGGCATTGCTATAAAGATATCTGAAAACGTGGAAGCAACTTTGGAACTGGGTAACAGACAGAGGTTGGAACAGGTTGGAGGGCTCAGAAGAAGACAGGAAGATGATGGAAAGTACAGAACTTTCTAGAGACATGTCGAATGGGTATGATGAAAATGGTGATAGTGATATGGATAAAGAAGTCCAGGCTTAAGTGGTCTCAGATAGAGATTAGGAACATATCAGGAACTGGAGCAAAGGTCACTTTTGCTATGCTTTAGCAAAGAGACTGGTGGCATTGTGCCTCTACTCTAGAGATATATGGAACTTCTAACTTGAGAGTGATGATTTAGGTAGGGTATCTGGCAGAAAAAATTTCTAAGTAGCAAAGCATTCAAGATGTAACCAGGCTGCTTCTAAAAGCCTAAACTCATTTGCATAAACAGAGAAATAACCTGAAACTAGAATGCATATTTAAAAGGGAAGCAGAATGCAAAAGTTTGAAAAATTTGCAGCCTGCCCATGTGGAGGAAAATAAAAACCATTTTCTGGGGAGGAATTCATGGCTGCAGAAATTTGTATAAGTAAAGTGGAGCTCAACGTTAGTAGCCAAGGCAATGGGGAAAATGCCTTTAGAGCATGTTAGAGATCTTCACGGTACCTCCTCCCATCACAGTCTTAGAGGCCTACGAGAGAAAAAAATGTTTTGTGGGCTAGGACCAGGGTCCTGTGCTCTGTGCAGCCTCAAGACATGGTACCCTGAATTCCAGATGTTCCAGCACCAACCATAGCTAAAAGGGTCAAGGTACATCTTGGACCATGTCTTCAGCAGGTGCAAGCCCCAAGTCTTGACTGCTTCCATGTCGTATTGGGCCTGCAGGTGTGCCAAAGGAAAAAGTTGAGGCTTGGGAGCTTCTGTCTATATTTCAGAGGATGTATGGAAATGCCTGGATGTCTAGGCAGAAGTCTACTGCAGGAGCAGAACCCTCATGGAAAGCCTCTACTAGGGAAATGCAGAGTGGAGATGTGCAGCTAGAGCCCCCACACAGAGTCCCCACAGGGGCACTATCTATTGGAGCTGTGAGAAGAGGGCCATTGTCTTCCAGACCTCAGAATGGCAGATCCACCAAACAGCTTGCACCATGTGCCTGGAAAAGCCACAGGCACTCAATGCTAGCCTGTGAAAGCAGCTATGGGAGCTATAGCCTGCAGTGCAATGTAAGATGAATGTAAGAACGTAAGAACGTAAGAGATGAAGCTACATAAGTCTGTGGAAGCCCACCCATTGCATCAGTGTGACTTGGATGTAAGATATGAAGTCAAAGGAGATTTTTTGAAGCTTTAAGAGTTAATGACTGCCCTGCTGAGTTTTGGACTTCCATGGGACCTGTAGCCCCTTTCTTTTGGAATGTACCTCCACTGTATCTTCATTGTATCTTGAAAGTAACTAACTTGATTTTGATTCTGCAGACTCATAGGCAGAAGGGACTTGACTTGCCTTGTCTCAGATGAGACTTTGGACTTGGACATTTTAGTTAATGCTGGAATGAGTCAAGATTTTAGGGGACTGTTGGGAAGACATGATTGTGTTTGAAAGTGTGCAGAACTTTCCCCTTTGCTGTCTCTCTTCTACTCTGCCATGTAAACAAGCTGTTTGCTTCGTCTTTGCCCTTCCATCATGATTCTACATTTATCGAGCTCTCCCCAACCATGCTTCCTGCACAGCCTGTGGAACTCCAAGTCCACTAAATCTCTTTTCTACATAAATTACCCAGTCTCAGGAAGTTCTTTATAGCCATGTGAGAATGGATTAATACAATGACCTTATAGAAACACTTGACTAATAAGGGAAAAACACTTCAAGTGAGCATTCGTACAACTCTAGTAAATACACTACATACACAGTCCCTCCCAACCACTAGCAGGACACTGCACAGGCAGACAGCTCACCCCAAGGAAAGAATCAGGGAGAAGTAGTGCAAGACCCTGGAAGCATGCCAATGTATAAAACTCTAGTCAAAAGTCAAACTGTGCACTTCATCCCTCAAGTTCCCTTCTTGGCCTTCTTTCAAGTACACTTTACTTCCTTTTGTTCCTGCTGTAACTCTTTTTAATCAACTTTCAGTTGCTCTAAAACTTGCCTCAGTCTCTCCCTCTACCTTAATCCCCTTGACTGAATTCTTTCTTCTGAGAAGGCGAGAATTGAGGTTGCTGCCAACTAGTATGTATGCACTGCTGCTAACATAATTTAGTGCCACGTGAGTCAGATATGTTCTACTTTTAAAACTTTTATTCCAAGCCCTACCTAAGAGAATGTTCTTTTTTTTTTTTTTTTTAAATGTTTTCAAATTATGCCCTGAGATCAGAACACTTAATTTCCTTTTTTTTTTTTTTATTTTATTTTATTTTTTTATTATACTTTAAGTTCTAGGGTACATGTGCATAACGTGCAGGTTTGTTACATATGTATACTTATGCCATGTTGGTGTGCTGCACCCATCAACTCGTCAGCACCCATCAATTCATCATTTATATCTTGTATAACTCCCCAATGCAAGCCCTCCCTCCTCCCCCCTCCCCCCTCCCCATGATAGGCCCCAGTGCATGATGTTCCCCTTCCCGAGTCCAAGTGATCTCATTGTTCAGTTCCCACCTATGAGTGAGAACATGCGGTGTTTGGTTTTCTCTTCTTGTGATAGTTTGCTAAGAATGATGGTTTCCAGCTGCATCCATGTCCCTACAAAGGACGCAAACTCATCCTTTTTTATGGCTGCATAGTATTCCATGGTGTATATGTGCCACATTTTCTTAATCCAGTCTGTCACAGATGGACATTTGGGTTGATTCCAAGTCTTTGCTATTGTGAATAGTGCCGCAATAAACATACGTGTACATGTGTCTTTGTAGTAGAATAATTTATAATCCTTTGGGTATATACCCAGTAGTGGGATGGCTGGGTCATATGGTACATCTAGTTCTAGATCCTTGAGGAATTGCCATACTGTTTTCCATAATGGTTGAACTAGTTTACAATCCCACCAACAGTGTAAAAGTGTTCCTATTTCTCCACATCCTCTCCAACACCTGTTGTTTCCTGACTTCTTAAGGATTGCCATTCTAACTGGTGTGAGATGGTATCTCATTGTGGTTTTGATTTGCATTTCTCTGATGGCAAGTGATGATGAGCATTTTTTCATGTGTCTGTTGGCTGTATGAATATCTTCTTTTGAGAAATGTCTGTTCATATCCTTTCCCCACTTTTTGATGGGGTTGTTTGTTTTTTTCTCGTATATTTGTTTGAGTTCTTTGTAGATTCTGGATATTAGCCCTTTGTCAGATGAGTAGGTTGCAAAAATTTTCTCCCATTCTGTAGGTTGCCTGTTCACTCTGATGGTAGTTTCTTTTGCTGTGCAAAAGCTCTTTAGTTTAATTAGATCCCATTTGTCAATTTTGGCTTTTGCTGCCGTTGCTTTTGGTGTTTTAGACATGAAGTCCTTGCCCATGCCTATGTCCTGAATGGTACTACCTAGATTTTCTTCTAGGGTTTTTATGGTATTAGGTCTAACATTTAAGTCTCTAATCCATCTTGAATTAATCTTCGTATAAGGGGTAAGGAAAGGATCCAGTTTCAGCTTTCTACTTATGGCTAGCCAATTTTCCCAGCACCATTTATTACATAGGGAATCCTTTCCCCATTTCTTGTTTCTCTCAGGTTTGTCAAAGATCAGATGGCTGTAGATGTGTGATATTATTTCTGAGGACTCTGTTCTGTTCCATTGATCTATATCTCTGTTTTGGTACCAGTACCATGCTGTTTTGGTGACTGTAGCCTTGTAGTATAGTTTGAAGTCAGGTAGCGTGACGCCTCCAGCTTTGTCCTTTTGACTTAGGATTGTCTTGGCAATGCGGGCCCTTTTTTGGTTCCATATGAACTTTAAAGCAGTTTTTTCCAATTCTGTGAAGAAACTCATTGGTAGCTTGATGGGGATGGCATTGAATCTATAAATAACCTTGGGAAGTATGGCCATTTTCACGATATTGATTCTTCCTATCCATGAGCATGGTATGTTCTTCCATTTGTTTGTGTCCTCTTTTATTTCGCTGAGCAGTGGTTTGTAGTTCTCCTTGAAGAGGTCCTTTACATCCCTTGTAAGCTGGATTCCTAGGTATTTTATTCTCTTTGAAGCAATTGTGAATGGAAGTTCATTCCTGATTTGGCTCTCTGCTTGTCTGTTACTGGTGTATAAGAATGCTTGTGATTTTTGCACATTAATTTTGTATCCTGAGACTTTGCTGAAGTTGCTTATCAGCTTAAGGAGATTTTGGGCTGAGACGATGGGGTTTTCTAAATATACAATCATGTCATCTGCAAACAGGGACAATTTGACTTCTTCTTTTCCTAACTGGATACCCTTGATTTCTTTCTCTTGCCTGATTGCCCTAGCCAGAACTTCCAACACTATGTTGAATAGGAGTGGTGAGAGAGGGCATCCCTGTCTTGTGCCAGTTTTCAAAGGGAATTTTTCCAGTTTTTGCCCATTCAGTATGATATTAGCTGTGGGTTTGTCATAAATAGCTCTTATTATTTTGAGGTACGTTCCATCAATACCGAATTTATTGAGCGTTTTTAGCATGAAGGGCTGTTGAATTTTGTCAAAAGCCTTTTCTGCATCTATTGAGACAATCATGTGGTTCTTGTCTTTGGTTCTGTTTATATGCTGGATTACGTTTATTGATTTGCGAATGTTGAACCAGCCTTGCATCCCAGGGATGAAGCCCACTTGATCATGGTGGATAAGCTTTTTGATGTGCTGCTGAATCCGGTTTGCCAGTATTTTATTGAGAATTTTTGCATCAATGTTCATCAGGGATATTGGTCTAAAATTCTCTTTTTTTGATGTGTCTCTGCCAGGCTTTGGTATCAGGATGATGTTGGCCTCATAAAATGAGTTAGGGAGGATTCCCTCTTTTTCTATTGATTGGAATAGTTTCAGAAGGAATGGTACCAGCTCCTCCTTGTACCTCTGGTAGAATTCAGCTGTGAATCCATCTGGTCCTGGACTTTTTTTGGTGGGTAGGCTATTAATTGTTGCCTCAATTTCAGAGCCTACTATTGGTCTATTCAGGGATTCAACTTCTTCCTGGTTTAGCCTTGGGAGAGTGTAAGTGTCCAGGAATTTATCCATTTCTCCTAGATTTTCTAGTTGATTCGCGTAGAGGCGTTTATAGTATTCTCTGATGGTAGTTTGTATTTCTGTGGGGTCAGTGGTGATATCCCCTTTATCATTTTTTATTGCATCTATTTGATTCCTCTCTCTTTTCTTCTTTATTAGCCTTGCTAGCGGTCTGTCAATTTTGTTGATCTTTTCAAAAAACCAACTCCTGGATTCATTGATTTTTTGGAGGGTTTTTTGTGTCTCTATCTCCTTCAGTTCGGCTCTGATCTTAGTTATTTCTTGCCTTCTGCTAGCTTTTGAATGTGTTTGCTCTTGCCTCTCTAGTTCTTTTAATTGTGATGTTAGAGTGTCAATTTTAGATCTTTCCTGCTTTCTCTTGTGGGCATTTAGTGCTATAAATTTCCCTCTACACACTGCTTTAAATGTGTCCCAGAGATTCTGGTATGTTGTATCTTTGTTCTCATTGGTTTCAAAGAACATCTTTATTTCCGCTTTCATTTCGTTATGTACCCAGTAGTCATTCAGGAGCAGGTTGTTCAGTTTCCATGTAGTTGAGCGGTTTTGATTGAGTTTCTTAGTCCTGAGTTCTAGTTTGATTGCACTGTGGTCTGAGAGACAGTTTGTTATAATTTCTGTTCTTGTACATTTGCTGAGGAGTGCTTTACTTCCAATTATGTGCTCAATTTTGGAATAAGTGCGATGTGGTGCTGAGAAGAATGTATATTCTGTTGATTTGGGGTGGAGAGTTCTATAGATGTCTATTAGGTCCGCTTGGTGCAGAGATGAGTTCAATTCCTGGATATCCTTGTTAACTTTCTGTCTCGTTGATCTGTCTAATGTTGACAGCGGAGTGTTGAAGTCTCCCATTATTATTGTATGGGAGTCTAAGTCTCTTTGTAAGTCTCTAAGGACTTGCTTTATGAATCTGGGTGCTCCTGTATTGGGTGCATATATATTTAGGAGAGTTAGCTCTTCCTGTTGAATTGATCCCTTTACCATTATGTAATGGCCTTCTTTGTCTCTTTTGATCTTTGATGGTTTAAAGTCTGTTTTATCAGAGACAAGGATTGCAACCCCTGCTTTTTTTTGTTCTCCATTTGCTTGGTAGATCTTCCTCCATCCCTTTATTTTGAGCCTATGTATGTCTCTGCATGTGAGATGGGTCTCCTGAATACAGCAGACTGATGGGTCTTGACTCTTTATCCAGTTTGCCAGTCTGTGTCTTTTAATTGGAGCATTTAGTCCATTAACATTTAAGGTTAATATTGTTATGTGTGATCTTGATCCTGCCATTATGATATTAACTGGTTATTTTGCTCGTTAGTCGATGCAGTTTCTTCCTAGCCTCGATGGTCTTTACATTTTGGCATGTTTTTGTGATGGCTGGTACCGGTTGTTCCTTTCCATGTTTAGGGCTTCCTTCAGGGTCTCTTGTAAGGCAGGCCTGGTGGTGACAAAATCTCTAAGCATTTGCTTATTTGTAAAGGATTTTATTTCTCCTTCACTTATGAAACTTAGTTTGGCTGGATATGAAATTCTGGGTTTAAAATTCTTTTCTTTAAGAACGTTGAATATTGGCCCCCACTCTCTTCTGGCTTGTAGAGTTTCTGCTGAGAGATCTGCTGTTAGTCTGATGGGCTTCCCTTTGTGGGTAACCCGACCTTTCTCTCTGGCTGCCCTTAAGATTTTTTCCTTCATTTCAACTTTGGTGAATCTGGCAATGATGTGTCTTGGAGTTGCTCTTCTGGAGGAGTATCTTTGTGGCGTTCTCTGTATTTCCTGAATTTGAATGTTGTCCTGCCCTACTAGGTTGGGGAAGTTCTCCTGGATGATATCCTGAAGAGTGTTTTCCAACTTGGTTCCATTTTCCCCCTCACTTTCAGGCACCCCAATCAGACGTAGATTTGGTCTTTTTACGTAATCCCATACTTCTTGCAGGCTTTGCTCATTTCTTTTTCTTCTTTTTTCTTTTGGTTTCTCTTCTCGCTTCATTTCATTCATTTGATCTTCAATCGCTGATACTCTTTCTTCCAGTTGATCGAGTCGGTTACTGAAGCTTGTGCATTTGTCACGTATTTCTCGTGTCATGGTTTTCATCTCTGTCATTTCGTTTATGATCTTCTCTGCATTAATTAGTCTAGCTGTCAATTCTTCCACTCTTTTTTCAAGATTTTTAGTTTCTTTGTGCTGGGTACGTAATTCCTCCTTTAGCTCTGATAAGTTTGATGGACTGAAGCCTTCTTCTCTCCTCTCGTCCAAGTCATTCTCTGACCAGCTTTGATCCGTTGCTGGCGATGGGCTGCGCTCCTTCGCAGGGGGAGATGCGCTCTTATTTTTTGAATTTCCAGCTTTTCTGCCCTGCTTCTTCCCCATCTTTGTGGTTTTATCTGTCTCTGGTCTTTGATGGTGGTGACGTACTGATGGGGTTTTGGTATAGGTGTCCTTCCTGTTTGATAGTTTTCCTTCTGACAGTCAGAAGGACTGTCTGTTGGTCTGTTGGAGATTGCTTGAGGTCCACTTCAGACCCTGTTTGCCTGGGTATCAGCAGCAGAGGTTGCCGAAGACAGAATATTGCTGAACAGCGAGTGTACCTGTCTGATTCTTCCTTTGGAAGTTTCCTCTCAGGGGTGTACTCCACCCTGTGAGGTGTGGGGTGTCAGACTGCCCCTAGTGGGGGATTTCTCCCAGCTAGGCTACTCAGGGGTCAGAGACACACCTGAGCAGGCAGTCTGTCCGTTCTCAGATCTCAACCTCCGCGTTGGGAGATCCACGGCTCTCCCCAAAGCTGTCAGACAGAGTCGTTCGCGTCTGCACCGGCTCCAGCTACTTCCCCTGTTGGTCTTCAGCTGTGCGCTGTCCCCAGAGGTGGAGACTACAGAGACAGGCAGGCTTCCTTGAGCTGCTGTGAGCTCCACCCAGTTCGAGCTTCCCAGCGGCTTTGTTTACCTACTTAAGCCTCAGCAATGGCGGGCGCCCCTCCCCCAGCCTCGCTGCTGCCTTGCGGATAGATCGCGGCAGACTGCTGTGTTAGCAGTGAGGGAGGCTTCGTGGGCGTGGGACCCTCCCGGCCAGGATTGGGATATATTCTCCTGGTGTGCCTGTATGCTTACAGCGCAGTATTGGGGTGGGAGTTACCCGATTTTCCAGGTGTTGTGTGTCTCAGTTCCCCTGGCTAGGAAAACGGATCCCCTTCCCCCTTGCGCTTCCAGGTGAGGCGATGCCTCGCCCTGCTTCAGCTCTCGCTGGTCAGGCTGCAGCAGCTGACCAGCACCGATTGTCCGGCACTCCCTAGTGAGATGACCCCAGTACCTCAGTTGAAAATGCAGAAATCACCGGTCTTCTGTGTCGCTCGCGCTGGGAGTTGGAGACTGGAGCTGTTCCTATTCGGCCATCTTGCTCCGCCCCTCGAGAATGTTCTAATTATTTCTTCAAAATACTTTAAATGGTTGTGAACTGATTCTAACTAGAGCTGCAATAAGTCCTAGAACAAGCCCAAATAAAGATTAGATCAACCCAGCCATTGCACTAATAGTCTGAACAGAGAGGAATATTCTATCCTCCTGAGATTGTATCCACCTGCTGTATAACTTCCTTCAGTTTCTACATTTTTACATACAATATTTAGAGTACCAAAAACAAAGAAAGAAAAGTGGGAAAAAAGACGCAAGACATTCATTGTCCAGATAAGAAATAGTCAATACAGTCACTAGAAGCAAAAACAGAAAAAGGTACAGATATTACAGTTTTCAAAGTGAGTCCCTTTCCTGAATTCACATTTTGGTTTCAAACAATTTACCTTGTTCTGAACAACTGTTTCACATAGGATATATCACAGTAGATTATGAGCCACCCAGGCTCTGTATCTTGATGAGACCCAGTAGGTTTGAGGTTTCAATCCTATTTACTTTTTATATCTTGTATATATATACATATATGTGTGTGTATATATACACACACAAGTATATATATACACGTATATATATACACACACGTGTGTGTATATATATACGTGTATATATATACACACACGTGTGTGTATATATATACGTGTATATATATACACACACATATATTTACACATATATATACACACACACACATATATACACACATATATATGTATATATATACACATATACATATATTTTTCTTTTTCAGGACCCCATGTATCTTCAGGACTGGCAAAACATAGATTTATATTCCTAAGTTCTATGGCATTTGAATGGCACATGCGTTCTGTGTTGCCATGATTGCCCCATTTGAAAGTGCAGTAAAATATTCAGGCTCAATGAGCCAGCTCCCACCTTATATGAAAATCCACATTAGATAAATGCATGGTTTATGTAATTTCGAATTTAGGCAAAGTCCCAATTTTCAGATGGGTAGTAGGAATTAAAGTTATGTAAAGGTAGTTACAATGCATTAATAACATCAAAATTTTATTTATCCCTAACTGATCAAGAACCTTGCCACTTCCTCTTTTAGTTAAATCTTCCATCAAAGCTGCTAAGAGAAAATGCAGGTAATTACATTTCAGAAATTTATGTCTATTTTTCTAAACTTCCATTGGATACACTATCAAGCTAATTTGTACCAAAAAAGAATTTGTATTGCTGTATTTTTTACCACATACAAATTCAGTAAACCATAAAACCAAACTATTTATGCCAAACTGGTGTATCAAATTAAATATCAATAGTTACCCATATTTCTCCAATGGAACCTGGCTCAAGCAGGAGCACATACACATTTGAGTAAATATGAAATGTCTTTTGATGAGCTAACAAGCAACATTTTTGTGTATCTAGTCACTTATATTTCAAAATCAGTGCACTGGCAATAGAGGTAAAATGTAATGGCACTTGCCAGTCTGGGATCTACTTCACAGTAAATTCTTTGCATGAAATGCTCTGCTTTTGTTAGTATCATTCAACTGCCAATTTTGCTCGTCCTCCTGTCTTCTAACTGGCTATCAGGAGAAAACAACACTCCGGCTGCTTCAGCACATTTTTTTTGTTTTGTGAGTTCTGAGAATGTATATGCCTGTGTTTAATGTTATAGCCGTGATATTCTGTCCTCCCCCTCATAACCATACATTTCTAAACAGTCTGGGAACCAGCAGCTCTGAAAATAAAATTAAATTAACAAGAATTAAATAGAACTGGTTGTGATCTATAGCACTCACTAGTGTTCGCCCCCATGGAGATTAATCATATCTACACGCCCAGACAAAAAATAAAATCCCCACATTTAATTACTTTTTTATATTCATTTAGTAGTTAATTCCTTCATATTACCTTGATCAACTTAAGAGGAGAAATGCAATGCATAGAAACATTATATAATAATTTTTAATTCCTATGAATACTTTTAACTCTACTTGTAATTTTTTTGACCTAATCCATTTCTATATTCATATACATAAGGCACCTTCTGTTCTGCCCACAACTCCCAAAGCAATTGTTACTTAAATTTTAAACCCCAGATTCAACCCTTCCCTGCCAATTAACTGTTTACTGAATTGATTTATAAAATATACCAATTTATTCTGCCATTCTTAATCTAAACCTTATAAACCTCCTACACCTTAATTACTGGTGCATGTGATCCAGTTAACTTTAATGTGTAAAGTTAATGAAATTCACAAAGCAACACCTCAAATCTTAGTAAAATGACTTAAGGGAAGGCATGAGTTTTGTTTTTCATCTTTTTCCTTTCTAAAGATTAGAAGAAAATGCAAGTTTGAGTATTATAGATGAGAACAAACAGAAAATATAACATAAAAACCCTTGATTTTTCAGGATTCTAAACACTGAGCTTTTAAGAACTACAGAGGTGACTCACACCTGTAATGAAATCGCTTTGGGAAGCCAAGGAGGGAGGATTGCTCGACCCCAGGAGTTTGAGACTAGCTTGGGCAAGATAGTGAGACCAAGTCTCTACAAAAAAAGAAATAATAATACTTTTTAAAAAAATTAGCCAGGTGTGGCCAGATGTGGTGACTCACACCTGTAACCCCAGCACTTTGGGAGGCCAAGGCAGGCAGATCATGAGGTTAGGAGATCGAGACCATCCTGGCCAACATGGTGAAACCCCGTTTCTACTAAAAATACAAAAATTAGCCGGGTGTGGTGGTGCATGCCTGTAGTCCCAGCTACTCCGGAGGCTGAGGCAGGAGAATCACTTGAACCTGGAAGGCAGAGGTTGCAGTGAGCCAAGAACCCACCACTGCACTCCAGCTTGGGTGACAAAGCGAGACTCCATCTCAAAAACATAAATAAATAAAATAAAATTTGCCAGGTGTGGTGGTGCATGCCTGTGGTAATAGCTACTTGGGAGGATGAAGTGGAAGGATAGCTTGAACTCAGGAGTTCAAGGCTGGGAAATTGAGGCTGAACAGTCAAGACTGCAGTGAGCTGTGATCATGCTACTACACTCCAGCCTGGGTCACAAAGCAAGACCCTATCTTAAAAACAAAACAAAACAAAATTTTAAAAAAGAAAAAAAAAAAAAAAACTAGAGAAGCTGATATAGAATTATATACTCAGAGGGTTTTATATTATGCTTTATCACTACTGTATATTTTATCTCTCAAATAGACAATAAATTCCTTAAGGATAGAAAATATATGTAGTGCCAAGTACAATACAATCCCACAATAAATACTGTTGAGAGAATGTATATATGAACATTGTTGACAATAAGTTTTAAACATACAGAAAGGTTTGTAATAATGTGTTAGTGACATGCAATAAAAGGAATATGAAAAGAATGTCTTCATAGAGTCTCTGAATAACTTTTTCATAAGTAACTTCAGATATTGGCAGGAAAATAGCTGATTTCATTGTATAATTAAAATAATAGCTAACCAGCTGGAATTTCATTGCTATTCAGATCCCTCCTCTCATAATGACCTTTTCATAAGCCAATGCAAGGAACTAAGAATCCTGACAACAAAACATTCTGACCCAATTATATACCATTTGCAGCTGTTTCAATTTGGGATTATGCTAGACCCAGCAATTGAAACTTAAAGAAAATATAATCTATTTGAGAAATTGAGAAATTGGGATATTTAACAATGTCCTGTTCTCTATAGAAGTATATCCTCTGAACTATTTTATGAATATGATATAAAAGTCCAGATTTATTTGAATTCAGAACTCTAGGACTTTTGAAGACAGTGCTGTCTTTTTCATTAAGTTTCACAATGTTCATTAGGTCTTCCAACCAGAAACTGTTGACAATCTTTTCATCTCAAATTTCTCATCAATTCATGCTTACGTGACCTGAATAGAGCTAGTAATTTGCATGCCACGTTGCCAAAATGCAGCTGTCACCATTTCTATGACTGTATATAATTATGTTTTGATGTGGGTTCTTCCAGTGAGACATAACTTCCAGTGAGACATTTCTACAAGGTAGAAAATGGCCACTTCCCTCATGCTGTGCCCACATAATAAACCACCTTCACCTGCTTCCCTACTCCTTGTTTTCTTAATCCATTTTCAGTGTAACATTCTCTTGCAATAAAAATGTCTAATTTCCTCTTAAACTTATTTATACCATTTGCTTCAATCACCATATGTTCCTTCTTATTTTTTATACTTATTATCCATTGAGCAAAACCTAACTAAAATCATTCAGAATTAACTAAAATATGCACAGGAATAAGAAGTCGCATGTCCTATTTCATTCCACCAAATATTTCCAAATCACATTGAATATACAATTATTCCCCTTTGCCTGCCTGGTTAAATAAGAGTAACTTTCACAAATAAGGAAAATTAGAAATTCTAGGAGTTTACAAATCTCCAAGGCCTATTTGTGTATTGGTCAACTTGGAAAAAAGACCAACACTTTAAATATTCTGTGTTTCTTGGATTTCTATAATGCAGTTTTTTTTTTTTTTTTGAACACTGGAAAAATTAAATAATTAAAATAGATTTTAATATGTTACCTTAAGAAAATATCCATCAATTCTACAATTGTTTTGGAAGAACAAAACCTTTGCTTGTCAGATAGGTAACTATTAATATTTACACTGATCTTAAAACAAACACAATTGCGGACTTTCCACCAGCATCTAATGGAAGAACTATTAAGTTAGGTAATGCAAAAGATTACTTTTAGAAAGCACTGAAACCATAACCAAGGATTTTATTTTTTGATAATTATTTAGTTAAACATAAAATAAGCCATTTTTCCCTGAATTTTTAAGGACTTGGATCTCAGTTAGCTGTAAGGCAATATATTACAATGATGGAAACAACTTTTAAAAATTTTTCACTGTACATCCCTCCCCCTGCCTTATATACAGAGGGATAAAATCCTTGTATTCTCAAATTAGAAAACAGAGAATTTTGCAGTCATAACATTACCGGGGACATCTGGTAAGACATGTTAATAATGAGTGGGAGTTTTGACTTGGTGGACTGTCAGCACTGTTTCTTTAAAGATCCAGAAATGATCAAGAAGTTTTGCAAATCAAACATAACTAATGGCCATCACAGTAATAGAAATCAAGCATTGAGCCAATTTGCTGTGCTTGGGAAGAAATAATTCAATAAGATTTTAAAATATTAAACGTGAAGACCAGGGATTCATGCTGATACAAAAATGGGCATATTTACTTAAGTTTGCATGAAAAATATGTCCATATTTAACACAATCTCATAAATATCATCTACACAAATTATCCATCCACTTAGTCTCAGTTTCATCTAAACAATGACTATGAAATCACAGTTCTCCTTCTGCTAAAATCCACACCTAAATTTTTGCCTAAACTTTAACTTTCAGGAAGATATTCAGCTTCTAACAGTGGTGGTGGTATATTAGGGAATCAAACTGAGTTTTCTGCATCAATATAAAATTTAGCATTCTAACATTAAATAAGAGTTTGAAATTCAATTTTTTTATTTGACTGCCTTAAAATTTGCCTTTCTTATTTTGTTATTTAAATTATGAAGTCATAATAATCCAAAGGACAATGATACAGCATATTTGCCTTGTAGTTGTAGAAATTCGACAAAGTGGTTTTGGGTACATACATGTACACCCATATAAATTATCTGGTTTATACACAAAGTTTATAGTCTTTCAACTATTTTAGCAATTTGGGGATAGAATATTATTTTAGGACTATACTTTTTTTGTCTTGACATGGTCAAATAATAAGTGGATATTATTTAAGATAGCAGAAGCGGCTGTGCATCATAGAGTCCTTTCCAGTTTATCACATAAACACCAAATGTCCTTAATCAACTGGGGTTAATTACAAGACAAAAAGACCTAGATAAAACCAAAATCATCTTAACATTTTAATCTAATACTACATTTCTTTTGTCAAGCATTTTAAGTTTATGACAAAATAAACATGTATTTTTAATGTAACTTAAGAAAACTAAGAGACAAATTTTGGTATGAAGACAGCTCTAGGAAGGATGCTAGAGCACAATTGTTTAAGCTAGAATAGTTGGTGGAAATTAGAAAATAAGAAATTACTTATCGTCACTCGTATTCCACTAGTCAATGTGTATATTCTCAGGAGTAGCTATGACACATTGAAGGATAAATTATTCTTTGGATCTTCTATGTTTATCTTAATAACAACAATGGTTTATAAAAAGAGATCTCAGTGGACCTGAGAGTTTGTTACTTTCAGGGACCTGACTTATTTCTAAAGATTAATTTATGCACAAGGGAAATTTAGATAATTATTAAATTAGCCATTTTTGTCTGCATCCAATGAATCTATTCTTTATGAAAGATAGATAGGTAGTAGAAACTGTTTAAAGTGTTAATTATTTCATTATTATTTTGAAATTCCTCTATTAAAGACAATAATGGATATTCAAAAACAGTAGTGAAATAGGGTTTTGTTTTGTTTTTGTGTCTATTTCTTAGCTCATGCTAAAAATATCCCTATAATACAGAAGACACTTTTCCTCTTTTCCTTGTAATAATAAAAGAACATTTACGAAAGTCTCTGGTGATGCCAACACTTGGAATTTAAAATTATCTGCTGAACTACAGCCTCTCCAAAATGAACTGGATTTTAAATTCTCAATTTAAGAAATCAAATAAGTAGAAGTTACAATCAAAATCAAAATAGTTATCTGTAATTACATGTATGATTCATGTAAAACTATCAGGTATTAAGGCATCTAGTTATAAAACTATTTTAGATGAGCATGATTATACCATATTTGTTGCAAGAAATCAATATATTGCAAAGAATCATAATTGTACATGATACTGAGTAGTAAATATGAATTTTTGCTTGTATTACTTACTACATCATTGATATATTTCTGATACAATTTGTCTTTTTTTCCTACTGTTCTTCCATTGATGTAAAATCAGGTCATTGGTTGAATGCAATGGCTCATACCTGTAATTCTAGCACTTTGGGAGACCAAGATAGGAGGATTGCAGAAGGTCAAAAGTTCAAGGCCAGACAGGGCAACATAATGAAACCTCATTTCTACAATTTTTTTTTAATAACTTAGCTGGGCATGGTGGCATGTGCCTTCAGTGCCTAACTACTCAGGTGGCTAAGGCAGGAGGATCGCTTGAGCCCAGGAGGTTGAGGCTGCAGCGAGCCAAGCTTTGGCCACTGCACTGTAGCCTGGGTGGCAAAGTGAGACCATTTCTCAAAATCAAAATCAGATTACCAATGCTCTTGAAAAGTCACAGAGGAGCCTCAGTAACACACAGTTTAATGAGCAGTTTCTTTGCGTGTTACACATATTACTGGACCTGGCATTCTCCTTGAAACGTAATCAAGCCTAATCTATTGCCTCTACATGACCACATTTAACACATTCTAGACACGTAAAACTGTGCTTTTTGTTTTTAAATAGTCGAGAGGGGAATACTTTTAAAATAATTTTAACTTTTATTTTAGATTTAGGAAGTGCATATGCAGGTTACTTACATGGGTATATTGTGTGATGCTGAGGTTTGGGGTACAATTGAACCCAACAGCTAGCAAGTGAGCGTAGTTCCTAACAGATAGTTTTTCAGCCCTTGACCCCCTCTCTAGTAGTTCCCAGTGTCTACTGTTACCATATTTATATTCATAAGTACCCAGTGATTGGCTCACACTTATTATATCACACTTCTAAGTGAGAACATTTAGTATTTGGTTTTCTGTTCCCTCCTTAATTCACTGAGGATTATGGCCTCTCATTGCATCCATGTTACTGCAAAAGACAGGATTTCACTCTTTTTTTCACAGCTGCATAGTCCTCCATGATGTATATGTAGCATATTTTCTTTAACCAGTCCACCATTAATGGGTATCTGGGTTGTATTCTTGCCTTTGTTATCGTGAATAGTGTTGGGATAAACACCTGAATGCATGCATCTTTTTGGTAGAATGATTTATTTTCCTGTGAGTATATACCCAGTGATGAAATTGCTGGGTCAAATGCTAGTTTTGTGGTAAGCTTTTTGAGAAAGCTCCAAACTGCTTTCCACAGGGCCTGTACTGATTTATATTTTCACCATCAGTGTGTAAGCATTCCCTTTTCTCCACAGCCTCACCCAATGTATTGGTTTTGACTTTAATAGCCATTCTGACTGGTGTGAGGTAGCATCTCATTATGGTTTTGAATTGCATTTTTCTGATTTTTACTGATGGTAAACATTTTTTCATGTTTGTTGGCTGCCTGCATGTCTCCCTTTGAGAAGTGTCTGTTCATGAGCTTTGCCCACTTTTGGGGAGTTTGGTAAAATACTATTTTTTAAATATTTGTGGGTAGATAGTAGTTGTATATATTTATAGGGTCCCTGAAATGTTTTTATATAGGCATGCAATGTGAAATACACACATCATGGAAAGTAAAATATCTATCCCCTCAAGCATTTATCCTTTGTGTTACAAAAAATGCAATTACACTCTTTAAGTTATTGTGAAATGTACAATTAAGTTATTGACTATAGTCACACCATTGTGCTATCAAATAGCAGGTCTTATTAATCTTTCTACTTTTTGTACTCATTAACCATCCCCACCTCCCCATCCACCCCCTGCTACTCTTCCCAGACTTTGGTAACCATTATTCTATTCTCTACATCCACGAGTTCAATTGTTTTGATTTTTAGATCCTACAAATAAGTGAGAGTATGTGACGATTGTCTTTCTATGCCTGGCTTATTTCACTCAACATAATGAACTCCAATTACCTCCATGTCATTGAAAATGACTGGATCTCATTCCTTTTATGGCTGAATAGTACTCCATTGTGTATATGTACATTTTCTTTATCCATTCATCTGTTAATGGACACTTAAGTTGCTTCCAAATCTTAGTTATTGTAAACAGTGCTGCAACAAACATATAAGTGCAGATATCTCTTCAATATACTTATCCTTTGGGCATATATCTAGCAGTGGGATTGCTGAATCATATGGTAATTCCATTTATAGTTTTTGGAGAAACAGCGAAAATGTTCTCCATAGTGGTTGTAATAATTTACATTCCAACCAACAGTGTACAAGGGTTCATTATTCCCACATTCTCACCAGCATTTGTTATTGTCTGTCTTTTGGATATAAGCCATTTTAACTGGCGTGAGATGATATTGTTTGGATTTTCATTTCTTGGAGGCTCAATTATGTGGAGCAGCTTTTCACATGTCTGTTTGCCACTTCTACATCTTCTTCTGAGAAATGGCTATTCAGATCATTTGCCTGTTTTGATTGGATTTCCTATAAAGTAATTTGAGCTCCTTATATGCTCTGGTGATTAATCACTTGTCAAAGGGGTAGTTTGAAAATATTTTCTACTATTCTGTAGGTTGTGTCTTCACCTCATTGATCGCATCCTTTGCTCTGCAGAAGCTTTTTAACCCGATATGATCCCATTTGTCCATGGTTGCTTTAGTTGCCTGTGCTCGTGGGGTATTGCTGAAGAAATTTTTGCCCAGACCAATGTCCTGGAGATTTCCCTCATGTTTTCTTGTAGTAGTTTCCTACCTTGCAGTCTTAGATGTAAGTCTTTAATACATTTTGATTCTATTTTTGTACATGGTGAGAGATAGGGGTCTAGTTTCATTCTTCTACATATGAATATCCAGTTGACCCAGCACAATTTATTAAAGAGACTGTTTTTCCTCAGTGTATATTCTTGGCACTTTTGTCAAAAATAAGTTCACCGTATGTGTGTGGATTTGTTTATCGGTTTTCTACTCTGTTTCACTGGTCCGTGTGTCTATTTTTATGCCAAGATTATACCGTATTGGTTACTATAGCTCTGTCGTATAATTTGAAATCAGGTAATGTGATTCCTCCAGTTTTACTCTTTTTGCTTAGAATAGCTTTTGCTATTCTGGGTCTTTTGTGGTTCCATATAAATTTTAGATTTTTTTTTTCTATTTCTGTGGAGAATGTCATTGGTACTTTGATAGGAATTGCATTGAACCTGTAGATTGCTTTGAATAGTATGGACATTTTAACAATATTGATTCTTCCAGTTCATTAATAGGAAATATTTTCCATTTTGTTTGTGTCCTCTTCAACTTCTTTCATCAGTGTTCACAGTTTTCATTATAGAGATCTTTTATTTTGGTTAATTTCTAGATATTTAATTTTATGTGTGGCTATTGTAAATGGGTGACATTTTTATTTCCTTTTCACATTGTTCACTGTTTGCATACCTTTGCCCACTTTTTAGTGGGGCTGTTTTTTGCTTGCTGAATGGTTGAAGTACCTTATAGATTCTAGATATTAGACTTTGTGGGATGCATAGTTTGTGAATATTTTCTCCAATTCTATCGGTTGTCTGTTTAGTCTGTTGAGAGAGAGAGAGAGAGAGAGAGAGAGAGAGAGAGAGAGAGAGATAGACAGATAGATTAGATAGGTAGCTGTGAAGAAGCTCTTTGTTTTAATTAGGTCATACTTGTTAATTTTTGTTTTTGTTTCCATTGCTTTTGAGGACTTAGTCATAAATTATTTGCTAAGGCTGATGCTCAGAATGGTATTTCCTAGGTTTTCTTTCTAGGATTTTTATAGTTTGAGGTCTTACATTTAAATATTTAATCCATCTTGTGATCATTTTGTATATGGTGGTAGGTAAGGTTTGAGTTTTATTTTTCTGTATATGACTAATCAGTTATCCTATGCCATTTATTGAATACCATCAATTATGAATATTGACAGCTGGTCAGACTCAAATATATGCTGTTTACAAGAACCAAACATTAAATGTAATATAATTATATGCATATAAAGACTTTTTAAAGTATAGGTAAATATGACATCTAAGAACTGTATAAAGGTGGGATTATTTGTATGACTGAGTAAAATTTATGAATTTGCCACCTCTTTTCTGTATGATACATTTGTTATTTGTGTATTTTTCCTATTTTTCTGCCTCAGCTTAATGAGGCATTTCTGATGATTTTGTTTTATCTTTACTATTAACTTATTTTATAGACCTCTTTTTACAATGTTTTAATTGTTGCTCTAGAATGCTTAGAATTCACTTGTATAATTTTAGGTAAAATACGAGTTATATTGAGTTAAATTAGAATAATATATCTTTTTCCTTTTGTTTCTTCCATTATTCATTCCCCATCTTCCTTTTAGTCTTCCCTTTTTTTCCTAAAATTCCTACTTTGTGTATGAGAATGCAAAACGTAACAGAAATTCAACAAAAGTGAGGAGATAGGTAAATATAAGTGAATAAATACTAACTATACAAAACAATAATTTTAATGTCTTGAAATGTTTAAAATACATGCTTAATAAAATAATATAAAAATCAAGAGGGGTAAGTGGAGGTAAAGTTTGCTCTAGTCATATCATGGAATGGTAGTGTTGATACTTTTTTTTTAGGTCAAAAAGCAGCAGGTCCTACATCTATCCCTCTGACATGAAAAAAGTAGAAAACTGTAGAAAATAAAATGAAATAATGATTTAATAATTTTCAAACCAAAGACACCAGGCAACACAGGGCTCTGAGCCTCAGTGATGGCAAACAGGAGACCAGCTCTATAATCACACCAGCTTTCAACATTCAGGCATTTTCTGGACCACAATACAGTAAAGGAAAAATAAAGAAGATAATAGTGGGCTCATCAAGGTAAAGAGATAGTAACCAGTTTTCAGGGAGCATGAAGCAGCTAGAATTTGGGGACATAATGTTGGAGAGAAGGAAGCTATCTTGCAATGTTTTATAAACTATGAAGAGTTTGAGATTCTACCCTAGTTTTAAACTCACATATTTGCCTACCATGACTTCATGGATGTTAGAAAATATAAGACAGTTTGTCAGACTCAAATATATGCTGTTTACAAGAACCAAACATTAAATGTAATATAGACGTACAAAGACATTTTAAAGTATGGGTAAATATGACATCTAAAAACTGTATAAAGGTGAGATTATTTGTATGACTGAGTAAAATCTATCAATTTGCTACCTCTTTTCTGTATATTTGTTATTTGTCTATTTTTCCTTTTATTCTGCCTCATCTTAATGAAGTACTTTTTATGATTTTATTTTATCTTTACTATTAACTTATTTCATAGGCCTCTTTTAACAATGTTTTAATTGTTGCACTAGAGTTTAAAATATACATATTTTAAACAAAGGGGAAAAAATCTTATAAACCCATCAGATCTCATGGGAACTAACTCACTGTCACAAGAAGAGCAGCACAGAGGTAACACACCCCATTATTCAATTACCTCCCAACAGGTCCTTCCTATGATACGTGGGGATTATGGGAACTAAAATTCAAGATGAGATTTGGGTGGGGACACAGGCAAACCATATCATTCTGCCCCTGGCCCCTCCCAAATCTCATGTCCTCACATTTCAAAACAGAATCATGCCTCCCCGACAGTCCCCTGAAGTCTACCTCATTCCAGTATTAACCCAAAAGTTCAAGTCCAAAGTCTCATCTGAGACAAAGCAAGTCCCTTCCATATATTAGCCTGTAAAATCAAAATCAAGCTAAGACCTACAGTAGGCAAGTCTAGTATATCTCAACTAAGATACTGTATGGCCGATATAGTTTGGCTGTGTCCCCAGCCAAATCTCAACTTGATTTGTAGTTCCCATAATCCCCGCATGTTGTGGGAGGGACCCATTGGGAGCGAATTGAATCATGGTGGTGGTTATCGTTATTAGCAGTGTGAGAACAGACTAATACAATAAACTGGTACCAGAAGTGGGGCTGTACCCTGCAAAGCCAGGGCAGAGTGACTCAAGGCCATGGGAGCCCAACTCTTGCATCAGTGTGACCTAGATATGAGACACTTTTAAATACCTTTATTTGGCATACTCAAGATAACCTCGGGTTTGGTGATTTGCTATGAGAACTCACAGTCTCAGCATATAGACCTACTTTGGCTATAATTTATTATAGTGAAATGATACAAATTAAAATTAGCAAAAGGAAAATGTGTAATGGGTTGAAGACCAAAGAAACTAGCCATAAGCATCCAGGAGTTCTCTCCCAGGTAAGTCAGACAGAATACACTTAATTCCATAGCATTAAATTGTTTAAAATGTTGTTTACCAGGAAAGCTCATTAGACATTCAGGGCCCAAGGTTTTATTGAGAGGTCAATCACATAGGGGTACTCTATCTAGAGTGTCCACAAATTCTAGGCTCTCAAAAGCAAAGTAAGTATTTAGCATAATCCACATTGCTTTTATTTAAAAAGTAGGCACAGTGAGCCACCATTATCAATTAGGATATAGTAGGGACTTCCAAAATCCAAGTTCTCAAACACGAGCCAAGGCTAATCTTATAAGCAGCTTTTTTTAAAACCAGTCCTCTAAGGCCTGCTATATTAACCTTTTTCTGCAACATAACAAATGAGTCAAAGAGGAAGCTAGAAGAGAAAGCTAAAAATAATTTTAACTGAATGAAAATGAAAACATGCTATGCCTAAATTTGTAGCGTGCAGTTAAAGCAGTATTTATAAACCAAAAAAAGTACATAGTGCCTTACAACAGAAGAGAAAATTAAAAAATAGTAATCTGTACTTCATCTTAAGCAACTAGAGAAACAAGTATGAAATAAACCTCAAGAAAGAAGAAGGAAGTAAATATTAAAATTCAGAGTAAAAATCAATAAGATTGAACAAATAGCTATTAAAATCAATGAAATCAAAATCATGTATTTGAAAATATAATTTAATTGCTAGATTTCCAGGCTGGCTCACTAAGCTTGAAAGAGAGATAAAAGAAACTACAGTATCTGGAATGAAAGAGAAAACATCATTTATTCCACTGATATTAATAAGATAATAAGAGAATACAGGAAAAAAAAAACTCTTCATGTCCACAAATTTGAAATTTTAGATGAAATGGACCAGTTCCCTGAAAGACAAAAACTACAAAAATCACTCAAGTACAAATAAATAAAACATAATTTTATGGCTACTAAAGAAATTGATTTCATATTTTTGAAAACACTCAAAAAAATCCAGCCACAGATAGTTTTGAGGTCTAATTTGACCAAATGCTTAATAAATAATACCAAATCTATACAATCTCTTCCAGAATTTAAAAGAGAATAGAACACTTCCCAACTCATTTTCTGGGGTCCAGTATGATTCTAATACCAAAACAGAACAAAGACACAGCAAATAATAAAATTATGAACTAGTCCTTCATAAATAGGAACACAAAAACTCTAAGGAAAAAAAAAATAGCACATTGAACCTGCAACAGAGTAAAAAAGATAACACATCCTTATCAAGTGTTGCTTATTTCAGGAATGAGAAACTCATTAAATATTTAAATATATGTGTAATTTATTACATTAACAGACTAGAGTGGAAAATATCCACATGATTCTCTCCACAGATAAAGTATTTGACAAAATTTAGCAGTCACTCAAAGTAAGAACTGTCAGCAAAAGACAGTTTCTTTAATTCCAAGATGGGCATTTAAAAAAAAATCAGAGAGATAAAGCAACTACCATACTAACATACCTACTGGTGTTAGGCTAAACTGTTTTCTTCTAAGATTGGAAATAAGAAAAAGAAAGAAAGATGTCATCTCCCATCACTCTTATGCAACGTCATGTAGAAATACTAGCTAGGGCAATAAGGTATGGAAAAAAGTATACAGATTAGACAGGAAAAAATAAAACTATATAGGTATAGCTATTGTATATATAGAAAACTCTAAGAAAGCTACTAACTAGTTAGTTTTCTTGTTTTTTGTGTTTTGTTTTTTTGTTTTGTTTTGTTTTGTTTTTTCCATGCAGGATACTGGTTAGCAGTTCTGTAGCTACTGTGTGTGTTAATTGGGTTAAACAAACAAGTAAATGTAGAAAATGAGAGTCAGATTTCTCGCTATAGCAGAAAGAAATAACACATCAAGAATGTAAAAGGCGAGAATAACTCTGTGGTATTGAATTAGAATTAAAATTATTATGAATTCAAGATTTTTAAACTATATAAACAGATAAATATAAACTAAACTTTCTGTATATGTGCATTACATACATATACGTTTATGTGTATACAAATAATCTCTCTCTCTCTTTCTCTCTCTTTCTGTCTGTCTGCTGATAAGGTCTAAACTCTGTGCCAGTCTAGAAGCAATAATTATATCTAGTACCTTGATTCTGGCTTATATACACAATTCTTAAACAGAAGGAACTAGAGATCCTTAAGATGGTTGTTGATTTCATAGCTGAGGGAGGAATATACAAGATGAGCATAGAATTTCTGCGATAACTAGGAACAAAGTAAGAAAGAGCTCAGAAAATAAGAGCATGTTCAAATTGCACAAGAGGCATTCTGAAAGTACCTTCATGACGAGAGCTGAAAAAATTTGACCACCATAATTACAGGGTGTATGTTAACTGATTTCAGGGTTTATTATAAACATAAAGTTACCCAAAGAGTTTGTAGTGTGGTGTGAGATTAAGTGTATGGATCAATTAAACATTACAAAGAATACAGAATTAGATATACACATATATGGTCAATTGATTTTTGATCAAGTTTCCAAGAAATTTCAAGCAGTAACAGCTGGATATCCAAAAATGGGGGAAAAGTGAATATTAATACTTTAATCTCACTATTGTATAATAAAAATCACCTGCAAATGGATGACATCTTGAAAGATAAAAGCTAAAATGATAAGATATCTAGAAGACGATATAGTAGAAAATTCTTATGGTCATCGGTTAGGCAAAGATATCTTCATATAATACATGCACACACACACGCACACACATACCACAAAGCAAAAACAAACGAGTGAACTGCACTTTATCTACATTAGAATGTGCTGCTCTACAAAGCATATCATTAAGAAAATAAAAGTAACAATAAAAGCAACAAAATAGCAGATAGCATTTATATACGTATATTTGTAATATTGTGTGTGTATGTGTTTGTGTGTATGTAAGTATATAATTGACCCTTGAACCATGCAGGTTTGAAGTGTGTGAATTCAGTTATACACAGATTTCCTTCCACTTTTGTTAATCACTAAGACAATAAAAACAACCTCTTCTCTTCCTCCTCAGCCCGTTAAACGTGAGGAAGACAAGGATGAATGCCTTTATGATGATCCACTTCCATTTAATAAATAGTAAATATATTTTCCCTTTCTTATGATTTTCTTAACGTTTTCTATCTTGACCTTACTTTATTGTAATAATATAGGATGTAACACATGTAACACATAAAATATGTATTCATGGAATGTTTATGTTATCTGAAAGGCTGCCAGTCAACAGGAGGCTATTAGTCAAGTTTTGGGTGAGTCAAAAGTCATACTCAGATTTTCAGCTGCATGGAGGTTGGAATCCCTAGCACTCGCATTGTACAAGGGCCAATTGTACACACAATACACACACACACCTCTACATACACACACACAAAGTAAGCAGGATATGAAAGAAAAAAGATCACTGGCCGGGCATGATGACTCATGCCTGTAATTCCAGCATTTTGGCAGGCCAAGATGGGAGGATTACTGGAGCCCAGGAATTCGAGACCAGCCTGGGCAACAGAGCAAGACCCCATTTCTAAAAAAAAAAAAAAAAAAAAAAGGAAAAAGATCTCTGGTATTACTATCCAACTCAATACAGAATAAAATGTGCCCATATTAAGGAGATCCAGGTCTCAAAATGCATCATTTTTCTCTAGTAGGACCCACACATTCCAGGATTAGAGAATTATTCTTCATCTCAACGTGATGAGTAATCTGCACATTTAATTTCAATCCATTTTATTAACTGTAGCATTTATCATATGAAAGAATTTATATGGAACTCTAGATTCCTAAGTCACATAGATAAAAACAAAGTATGTATGAATAGTAAATTTTTTTCATGGTCCATATAATTTCACTCACTTTCTAAAAGATGAGCCTGAGACAATTTTTCTTAATATCAAGGATATTTTTGATAATTTGAATTTAATATAGTCAAGATTGTCACACCTTGTGATTTTTTAGAAAAGATTGTTATAGTCTTATTTACAAAGTATATGATGCCATAAAAATTAGGGTTATTCAACCAGGAAAATAATATCTAATATGGAAGCTGAATTTGATAATTTAGAGAAATTTTACTAATACATTATGAAGCAGTGAACTATTAAACCACATAGGAGAAGTGGTTTATGGTAGTCATTTCCTGCTAAGTAGTTAAAGTTACAAACACAACTCTGACAATTTTTTGCAAAAATAGAAGTGCCATCATTTTCAAATTTCAATAAACAGGTAAAAGCTCTAAGTACTATAAGAGAAAGAAGGGAGAAGAAAAACTTGGGAGTCTGAAATTATTGTAGACACAAGGAAATTAATAGAATAGGATGGGTAAAATTTGGATTAAAAAATTGATTCATTCATTTACCGTATTAGTTCCTGACATGTTTCAGACACTGTTCAAGGTTCTGGGGATAAAGAATATAGTATTGACCAGAACCTTCTGTAATAGGGCTTATACTGTAGCAAACAGAAACAGACAACAACCAAATATACAAATAATGTCTAATATACTAGGTATTTAACCATGTGAATAAAAAAAGAAAGTAGGTTTAATGATAGAGAGTACCTGAGGATGGTCAGAGAAGGGTTTTTTGACGCAGTATTTGAGAGAGACCTGAATAAATCAGAGCATGCATCTTTCAAAAAAGGATATTCTAAAGAAATGCAGTATTTAGTGAAAATACCATGGAATATGACATTTTTAATATGTTCTTAAAATATTTTTCACATGGGAAACACAGAGGCATCATTGTAGCTGTAATACAGGGTTTCTCAACATCTGCATATTGACATTTTGGTCCAGATAAACGTTGTGGGGTTTGTCTTATGCCTTATAGCAGGGGTCCCCAGTCCCTGGGTCACTGACTGGTACCAGTCCATGACTTTTTGGGAACTGGGTAGTAGGAGATGAATGGCAGGTGAGTGAGTATTACCGCCTGAGCTTCACCTCTTGTCAGATCAGCAGCGGCACTAGATTCTAACTAATGCCTGAAGATCTGAGGTGGAATAGTTTCATCCCAAAACCATTCCCCATCCCTGTCCGTGGAAAAACTCTCTTCCACAAAACTGGTCCCTGGTGCCAAAAATGTTGGGGACCACCGCATGATAGGATGCTTAGCAGCATCTCTGGCCTCTTCCCACTAGATTGCAGGAGGAAGCCTCCGCACATCCCCTCAGTTGTATACACCAAAGATGCCTACGGAAGTTGCTAAATATTCCTGAAGAAGAAAAGTTCACAATTACCATCTCCTCTTTCTCCCCTCACCCACTTCTGTTTAAGAACCACTGATGCAGCAAATGCAACAAGACAAAAAATAATAGGAGATGTGGGCAGAGAGAGAGAGCTGGAATTCAATATGGGTAGGACCCCGTGTAACATTTTCAGGACCTTCATTGAACTGATTTGAGCCAAAAAGGCTAAAACTGTAGGGTCATTCTGACTGATGAGTAGGAAATAGGTTGTTGGTGAGCAAGAGTGAAATCAAGATTAGTTTAGGATTAGATCCTGGTTAGGATACGAATAACCCCAATAACGAAGAAATCGTTATGGTAGTAGATGAAGTGGTAAGAAATGAACAACTCTGTATCTACTTTGAAATTCAGTTAACGGGATTAATTTGGAGATATAAGAGGAATAAGGGTTTTTCTTAATGGTCTAAACAACTGAGAACTGAAACTGTCATTTATTGAGAAAAATGACTTTTGGTGACACAGGATTTCGACAGAGTTAAGAGATATATGAACCAGGAGTTCAGTTTTGAATATGTTAAATTTGAGTTTGTTGTAAAACATATAGATTAATAAGTAAAGATATTGAAAATTTGGATATAAGCGTCTAGATTTGAGGTGAGAGTTTGGTGGTGTAAATATAAATTTGTGAATGCTCAAAACCTGTGAGATTACTCAGGGAGTGAATGTAGTTAGAGAAGAGAAGAACTTCTAGAATTATATTCTGTGACACTGTGACAATTAAATGTCTGGAGGATAAGGAAATATTTATTATGAAATAGAGTGAAACATTTTCATAAATAGTTAAGATAAAACATATATCTTAACTGTGTATATCCCTGTAGAAAACTTTGACAGGTTTAAGATAAGGGAAAGTCCACAGGTCCCCAGAGGAGCTACATATTACAGATTACGCATAGGAAGGATGCTTACATTGTCCAACAGAGAAGGGGCTCAGTAAACATCAGCTAGTGTAACTGAAGCCTTGAGCCTAAATGAGTAGAGAGGTAGTGAGGCTCTTATTAATGGAAATTAGCAGAATCAGTGGTACAGCTTAATCTGTGGGAACACTAGTAGTAGACACGGAAAGACCCTGAGATCAAACAGGACAGTACAGGTTGTAGAAATAGTCTACAGCAGGAGTCCCCAAACCCTGGGCAATAGATGGATACCACTCTGTGGCCTGGTAGGAACTGGGTCGCACAGCAGGAGAGCACAAACCCTATTGTGAACTGCGCATGTGAGGGATCTAGGTTGCACTGCATGCTCCTTATGAGAATCTAACGATAAATGTAATATACTTGAATCATCCTGAGGCCATCCTTCCAAACTCATCCATGGAAAAATTGTCTTCCATGAAACTAGTCCCTGGTGCCAAAAAGGTTGGGGACCACCGGTCTACAGGATGCTAGAGATGTGACACTAGAGACAGAAAAAAAAAAATATATGATTTTTAAAAATTATTAATCAAGCATATATATGTTTATGGGAGTAGACAAATTTTCCAAAGAGTAAGGAATATATGTGAAGAGAGGGCAAGAACTAAATTGGGAGAAATGTTCACATTTTACAAACAATGAAGGAAGAGAAAAACCTGAATGAGAGAAAAAAGTTTTTAGGTGAGAGGATCAGAATATTGGCCATGATGCCAAATTTTCCTGAATAAGGAGAAGATGTGGAAGACTAGAATTCCACTCTAGTAGAGAATATTATTTTTACTTCTGCATGCTCAGAAGAAAGGTCTGCAATGGTTTGAATGTGTATGTACCAGCAAATTTCAAATGTTGGAACCTAAGACTCGATGTTGTTATATTGAGGTGGGGTTTTTATAAGATGGGGGGTTTTAATAAGATGATTAAATCTCATAAATGGGATTAGCACCTTTTTGAAAGGACTCAAAGGAGCTATTATTGAGGCTCTTTTGCCCTTCCGTTTCTACTTCCATGTGAAGACCCAGCATTCATCCCCCAAGAGATGCAGTGGGGGTGCAGTGACAAGAGATCATCTTGAAAAAAGCTACCAGGTTTTCATCTCACCAGACGCCAAGGCAGCTGGTGTCTCAGTCTTGGACTTCCACCCTCTAGAACTGTGAGAAATAAATTTATTTTTTTATTATTATTAAAAGGATTTTCTTTTTTACTTGAGATTCAGAGGGTACATGTGCAGGTTTGTTACATGGGTATACTGTGTGATCCTGAAGTTTGAGGTATGACTGAACCCGCCACCCAGGTGGTAAGCATAAAACTTAATAGGTAGTTTTTCAAATCTTGCCCCACTCCGTGCCTCTCCCATGTATTAGTCTGTTTGTGCACTGCTATAAAGAACTACCTGAAACTGGGTAAGTTACAAAGAAAAGAGGTTTAATTGACTTACGATTCCACAGTCTGTACAGGAAGCATGGCTGGGGAGGCGTCAGGAAACTTTCAATCATGGCGGAAGGCAAAGGGGAAGCAGCCATGTCCTACATGGCTGGAGCAGGAGGAAGAGAGAGAAGGGGAGATGACCAGATCTGTGAGAACTCACTATTATGAGACTAGCAAGAAGGAAATTTGCCCCCATGATTCACTTACCTCCTACCAGACCCCTCTTCCAATAATGGGCATTACAATCATCAAAAGATTTGGATGGGGACACAAATCCAAACCATGTTGCCCATCTTGTGGTTTCCAGTGTCTATCGTTCTCATCTTAATGTCCATCCATACCCAATGTTTAGCTCTGTCTTACAAGTGAGAACACAGAGGATTTGGTTTTCTGTTCCTGCATTAATTAACTTAGGATGATGGTTTCTAGCTGCATTTATGTTGCTGCAAAAGACATAATTTTATTCCTTTTTAAGGCTGTGTAGTATTCCATGGTGTACATGCACCACATTCTCTTTATTCAATCCATCATTGATGGGCACCTGGGTTGATTCCATGTCTTTTCTATTGTGAATAGTGCTGCATGAACACACAAATGCATGTATACTTTTGGTAGAATGATTTATTTTCCTCTGGATTTACAACAAGTAATAAAATTGCTGGGTTGAATGGTAGTTCTATTTTTAACTCTTAGAGAAATCTTCAAACAACTCTCCACAGTGACTGAACTAATTTACATTCCCACCAACAGAGTATAAGCGTTCCCTTTTCTCTGCAGCCTCACCAACAACTGTCGTTTTTCGACTTTTAGTAATAGCCATTATGACTGTTGTGGAATGGCATCTCGTTGTTTCAATTGGCATTTCTCTGATTAAGAGGGATGTTAAACATTTTTTCATGTTTGTTGGTTGACTGTCTGTCTTATTTTCAGAACTGTCTGTTCATGTCCTTTGTCTGCTCTTTAGTGGGGCTATTTGTTTCTTGCTCATTGAACTGTTGAAGTTCTTTACATATTCTGGATATTAGACCTTGTGGGACGCACAGTTTGCAAATCCTTTCTTCCAGCCTATAGGTTGTGTGTTTACTCTGTTGCTAGTTTCTTTTGCTGTGCAGAAGCTCTTTAGTTTGGTTAGGTCTCACTTGTCAGTTGTTGTTTTTGTTGCAGTTGCTTTTGAAGACTCAGTCATAAATTCTTTGCTAAGGTTGATATGCCAAATGGTATGTCCTAGGTTTTCTTCCAGGACTTTAATAGTTTGAAGTCTTACATTTAAACCTATAATCTATCATTGGTTAGTTTTTGTATATGGTGATAGGTAGGAATCCAGTTTCATTCTTCTGCATATAGCTAGTCAGTTATCTCAGCACCATTTATTTAACAGGGAGTTCTTTTTCCATTGTTTATTTTCCTTGTTTGTTTTGTTTTGTTTTGTTTTGTTTTTTCCGAGATGGAGTATTGCTCTGTTACCCAGGATGGAGTGCGGTGGCGCAATCTCGGCTCACTGCAACTTCTGCCTCCCGGGTTCAAGCGATTCTCCTGCTTCAGCCCCCTGAGTAACTGGGATTACGGGCGCATGCCACCATGCCTGACTATTTTTCATATTTTTAGTAGAGACTGTGTTTCACCATGTTGTTCAGTCTGGTCTTGAACTCCTGACCTCATGATCCACCCACCTCACTCTCCCAAAGTGCTGGGATTACGGGCATGAGCCACCATGCCCGGCCCCATTGCTTATTCTTCAAAAATTAAAGAGGGGTAAAAACAAGAAAACAGGATGGGAATATTTAACATTAGGTCTATAATTAGAAAGAAAAAATGTTGTTCTGAATGTGGAATAAAATAAAATAAGTTTCTGCTTTATATATTTTCCAGTTGTAGATACTTCTTTATAGCAGACTGAAACAAGAAAAAGTGTAGTCAGAAAAATTATGCAATAATTTGGTTAATTTAAAGCCCCATGGGGAATTGAAGAAAAAATAATTCCTACGTGTCACATAAAAAGAAGGGGTAACATTTAAGAAGGCAATGTATATTTTAGTTTTATAAAAAACATCTAAAATGTTTTACCTAAGGTAATATTTAAAACTAAAACAAAAAATAAGAGAGAAAGAGAAATATCCGGGTACAATTAAGATGAAAATGTGTTATTACACTTGATGTCAGAACTTTGTGGCACCTACAAATTCAAAAATAAACAGTGATATAAGAAGTCAGGTGAGAAAAGTTAATATACTATATTTAATTTTCAAAGAAGTTGTGAATGAAGAAATTTAGGACTGTAGAACTATACCAGAAAGTCAGAAGAAGAGATTCAGTTATAATCATAGGTTGAAACCAATAAGTAGAAAATTAGAATTTTTTGTTATCTTTGAGAGATACTCAGGAAACCTAACATAAAAAAAGCCTGCAATAGTCTCATAATATTTAAAATAGAGGGTGGAGCCATACTTACCCTTAAAATAAAAACAGTGAATTTTGAGGGATAATGTTTGATGAAAATTGGCAATAGAATATGATATTGGGCACAAAATACAATAATAACACGGAACAAAGAAAGGAAATTTTAATATGTAAAATATTGGAGTAGGTAAAGAGGAAACCTAAGGAGAAGGCAGGTTGGGGGTGATATACAAGACAAAGGCAAAACCGAAGTATTATTCAGCCCCAAAGGAGAGGGATTATTATTAAAGAATGAGTGTAGATGTAATGTGGAAAAGAAAATTATTTCACTGCATTTCAATAATACATACATTTTAGTTAGTTGGGTTGATAATTATAAAAAAACTACATTTAATGATTATCATATAATGATATAATCTAAAAATATTTAAAATAATTAATTATATCCAGGTACTATATGTGACATTTGATTAAAATTGATAATTTCACTCTTTAATTATTACCAGAAACAGTTGTACTAATGTAGTTTCTTGAACATTGAGAAGGGAGTGCCTGTATGACATAAGTAAGCACTCTCTTTATTCTTTGGAGTCCTCACATGTAAGTGAATTCCAACTAGCAATCATGGAGCACTTACAAAGGGTCAGAGTTAGCCAGATGTTAGTGGGGTGGGGCTAGGGGGTGCAAAGATGAGCAATACAGTTCCTGTGTCTTCAGTCAACAAAGTCTGATAGGCATGTATATTTAGGATTCCAGAATAACATATTACATGCTAAAATCAGAGTGTGAAATCAGAGTAAGGTTGCTTTGTTTTGACATTAAAAAAGGGGTGTTACAAAGAGGGGTAAAAACAAGAAAACAGGATGGGAATATTTAACATTAGGTCTATAATTAGAAAGAAAAAATGTTCTGAATGTGGAATAAAATTTATGGAATTATTTTTTCTTTAATATTTATTTTGTTATTGATACATAATGAATGTACATATTTTGGAGGTGCATGAAATAGTTTAACATACTCATATCATTTGTAAAGATTAAATTAGTATAATTGGGATATGCATCACCTTAAATATTTGTCTTTTATTTATGCTAGAAACATTTGAATTATTCTCTTCTAGTTATTGTGAAATATACACTAGATTATTGAAAACTATAGTCACTCTACTGATCTATAAAACTAGATATTTCTTTTATCAAACTGTTGATGCCCATTAATCAACCCATCTTCAATCCCTTCTTCTCCCTACCCTTCGTGGCCTCTGGTAACCACCAATCTACTTGATATTTGTATAAGCTTCACATTTTTAGCTCTCACATATGAGTGGACATGTAATATATAATCTTTCTGTGCTTGGTTTATTTTATTTAACACAATGACCTCCAGTTCTATCCATGTTGCTGCGAATGACTGAATAACATTGTATTTTGTATAAATACCACATTTTCTTCGTTCATTTATCTACTGATGGGCACATCAACAGATAATTGATAGGTTGATTCCATGTTTTGTCTATTGTTAATAGTGCTGTAATAAACATAGGATATGTTTCTTCAATATTTTGATTTCCTTTTCTTGGATCTATATCCAATAGGAAACTGCTGGATCGTATGATAGTTATATTTTTAGCTTTTTGAGAAATCTTCACATAGTTTTCCATAGTGGCTGTTCTAATTTATACTCCCACCAAAAGTGTATGAACCTTCCCCTTTATACACATCCTCACCAGCATCTGTTATTGTCCATATTGCCCATATATTTTATAGAAGCCATTTTAACTGGGGTAAAATATTCATAGTGGTTTTTATTTGCATTTCTCCAATGATTAATTATGTTGGGCATACTTTTCCAATACACCCTTTGGCCATTTGTATGTCTTCTTTTGAGAAATGTCTATCCATATTTTTTGCCAATTTTACATTGGATTATTTGTTTTTCGTTTTTCTGTTTTCTTTTTGCTACTGAGTTGTTTGAGCTCCTTACATAGTCTGCTATTTATTTGTTTAATGCTTAAATTTCTTTATTTTTAATTACTGAGGGTACATACTATTGAAAGGAGTTAGTTAGCTTGTCTTAGGTGGATAACAAGGGAAAGGTCTCCAGAGAACTCCCGACCCATGGGTCAGTGCCTCATACCCACATAAGCTGCAGGCACAGATAAGGGAAATCTAGCACAGGGTGTTGTGCCTGGAGACATGGCCGCAGCTACGCAGACAGAAAAACGTCCAGGCAGCTTGGATAAAAACTTGCACAAACCTCCAGCTCACTCAGATAAAGGAACAAAGACCTGGCCTTTGGCCTTTGTATAGTCAGTGGGCTCCCAGGAAAAGTTTCTTTTCCTTTTGTAGGCATGGGCACAGTGGGATCCAGTGGATTCCGGTGCGCACTCGACTTTTCTGTATTTGGACTGTAAGTCCAGCTTCTATGAATCATCACTTCAGCCTCTGATTGGTCCTGGGCCAAGGTCCCAGGCCAAGCTTTCACTTCAGCCCCTGATAGGTCCTGGGCCAAGCTAAGTAACTCCTACTAATCATTATTTCAGCTCCTGATTGGTCCCGGGCCAAGGCCCTGGGCAAAGCTGAGTCACACCGTTCTCCAAGATAGCCCGTGGACTAAGCATATTCCTTCCCCTTCCCATAAAAATCCCACATGTGGTCCATAAAAACCTTGGACCCCAGCTTCATAGAAGGCACCCTGTTCAGGCCCTCCTCTCTGCTGGCAGAGAGCTTTCTTCTTTCACTTATTAAACTTTTACTCTAACCTCACCTTTGTGTCCACACTCCTTATTCTTCTTGGAGGTCTGACAAAATCTCCAGACTTTATCTCAGATAAGACTGTTACATCTTGGTGCATTGCTGAGACTACAACACTATGTGTATATATTTATAAGGTATATAAGATGTTTTGATATAGGTTGCAATGTGTAATAATTGCATCATGGAAAATTGGGTATCTATTCCCTGAAAGATTTTATGCTGTGTGTTACAAACAATCCAATTATTCTCTTTAGCTATTTTCACCCTTTTGTGCTTATCACCTAACAGTGTCTTAGATTTTATCCTGTTTTATATCCTATCTTCATTGGCCTTTACCCTGAAACCTCAATAAAGAAGACTGAGACTAATACATGTAATGTATGATGTGAGAGGTTAGATAATTGTTCAGAAAATATTTACTTCTCTCCACCTCCTCTCCTCTCTTACAGCAGACTCTACTTCCTGCTACCCTCCTTACTTTGAGAATGGCCACGTGAATTACTTTGCAACAGAATGTGAACAAAAATGATATGAGAGATGCATTAATTTGCTTTCATGTTTGGCATTCTTCTTATCCTTTTGCCATCTATCATAAAAACAGCATGCTCTGTTCTCAGACTGCCAGTCAGGTTGAAGTAGTCTGAAGCTAACTTATAGTCTGAAGAAAAGCCACTAGCTATTCCAAAGACCCTTGAGTGATGAAAAGAGCACTTATTCTTCTAAGTCTTTGAGATTTGGTGTGTGTATGGGGATGAAAGACAGGTGTTGGTTTGGTGCTTAGCATTATCATAATAGACATCTTACTAAAATGTGTGGTGTCAGATAAATATGTATTAGTCAACTGCCTCCATAATAAACCTATGTAACCAATCTCCCCAAAACACAGCATTTTTAAATAATTATCATTTATTTTCATGAGCTTCTGGGTCTGTTGAAACGGTTCTACTGATGTAGGCCAGGAATGCTTAAATGATTCTGTTTTGGGTTGTAGCAGCTGGACAGCTGGGTAGCTCTTCTTATGACTACAGGTCTGTGCCTTAGCTAGGGGGTATCACTGCTGCATATGTGTTCATTCAGGGGCCCCGATTCATGGGGTAGCCATTATTCAGGGAATGTATATAAGACTTAAATCATTTGGAAAGATATTGGGCAGAGTAAAATAACATTTTTTTTTTCCTTCACACTAAAGAATAAATGACAGGTCCTTAAAATACCTGTTAAAAGAAATCTAGTGATCTTTGTCACTTTTAGTAACTTTCTATAACTTTTAGTGACTTTCTATAAAATTTATCTTTCATGAGCTAATCTTCTCATATTTATGGCAGACATGCAAGAGGACAAACAGAAACATATGAGGCTTCTTAAAGCTTAGGTTTAGAACTGCCACATTTTCTGCTATTGTCCAAAGCAAGTCAGATGGCCAAGCTGAAATCTACAGGCCACAACCCTGAAAAGGACATGGAAAGAGCATAAATGCAGGAGTGGGGAGAAGAGACAGATAAATTGGGCCAAACAATTTTTCAATCTTCCATTATAAATACATCAGTAGTGTTTCATTATAAAATGCAGTGTTGCATATATTCCTCCAGATGATAATAATGCATTTGGACTAATTAATTTCGGGAAGTAGTAGAATAGCCTTTCTCAAAGAAGCTCATTTTTTAATTCTTCACTTGGTGGAATGACTTGCCAATAATTGTAATATTTTTACCTATTCCTTTTATAGAGCTGTTTTGAACACATGCTTCCCTTTATTTTTAATCCAACATTAATCCACTCAACAATTTGTAGCTGAAATTCAATTTTGATGTGCAAGATAGTAACACTTTTGTGCCTGCTCACCTAATCTACAACAGAAAACACAGTACATTATCCAATTACATGTACTATTATCTTGTTAGACACTATATATCATCTGCTTATTTCATCGAGGAAGTTTGTTACCATTATGTACTTGAAATAATTCTTAGTGCCAATCAACCCATCCTGAATTGCCATTGAATGTCCTTCAGTCTCACCAAGCATTGTAGGCTACTTCAGTTAAAAGTTAGACAATTTTTTCCTCTATAATTTTGTTTAACATCGAGTATGCATCAGTTATGAACTCTCTGAATAGCTATAAATTAATTTTGCATTTTACCCCATATATACAGAAACTTGTTAGAGTTAATAATCAAATTGCATATAGTTATCATTTGCTGATGAATATGTCACAAAAATGATATATTTGTCCATGTAAACGAAACGAATTTGGAAGTAAAAAGACTCATTTTTGTGGAGTCTGACTTTCAGAACCCCAATCAATTAAAGCTATGCCACTGCAATGTTTTTCATTCCCTGAAATTTTCCCAACTGGAATATGTCATAGAAGCATAGGACTAGACAACATTTCTAGCAGCTCTAGCTCTAAGACAGCTCACTACCAAATCGATTTTTTACATTGGTATATTTTCAAAAATTGTCCGTCTTGTTACTTGCAGTGTCAAAACTGCATATAATCTAGAATAACAAGAGTTGCCATCAAGGGTAATGACTATTGCTTATTTTCTCAAATGGAGGATTTCCCTGCATTATCAGTCAAGTCACTATTTCTTTGGTGTCTGGAATTATCCAAACTATTTGATTCTGGAGGAGAAAAAAAATTATTGCTTAAAGAAACATTCAGGAGCTTGTTTTTTAGTTATTCTATTATCCAGAACTACCGTTCCCCCTTTATCCAGTTATCACTGTCTGTAGCATCCCTCTTGTATCTTAATCTGTTTGAAATAGAGTCACCAGTAGGAACAACAGCCTTTGGAATCAGGTCATTCAGAAGTCTTAGAAATATTTCTTAATAATGAAAGAAAAAACTCACCCCTAACGTGTTTCATACCTTATAGCAGAAAATCATAATTCTTTTTGGAGAAGTCATATAGGTTTTTTTTTTTTTTGAGAAGACAAACATAGCTAAAAATTTACAAATCTATATGTATTATATGCATATGTATTATGTTGGTACATATGTATTATATATATGTATTATGTTAGTAGCAGAAGTATGTATGTGTATGTGTGTGCATACACATATATATGTGTGTGTATGTATATGTATATACACACTCCTGCTACTAACATAATTCTCCATGTCTTTCCTTTAACTTTGGAAAGAGAAATTAGGACTTGCTTTATAATCTTGAAAAGAAGAAAAATAACCAAGAGTTAAGTTTGGAAGATAAGAATTCATGAACATTAGCAGATGGACAATATATCATGTGGACTTAACATTGGTTTATTCCTGTAAACTAAACATTAGTTAGGAGATTGTTAAAGCACAAGCATTATCTAATTTTTTTTTTCAGAGAAATACATCACAAACTACCACTTCAATGGAAATAAAAAGAGATATTGTAAATCTATTAGACAAAGGGTCGGCATCTGCAGCAGACTATTTGAAAATGGAATAATGTGAAGGATAAGTTTCTAAGGCTACCATTTCATACCAATTGCAAATAAATTTAACACAAAATTGTTTTAAAACATCTGTAGTTCCATCATGCTTGATGCCAGAGAGAAGCATATGTTAGGATATTGTATTTGACAAAAAACAAGTCAGATTCTATCGTGGTAAGAGCAAAAGTAAGGGTTTATGTCTATTCTTCTGAAATTGTGCAAAAATTAATAACCTCCAAAATAAATTTTCTCATTCAAAAAATGTATATTGGGCACCTACTATGTAACAGAAATTTAGGTCCTGAAAACATAGTAATAGAGATATCAAAATCTCTGTCTTGTATTGTGGTTGACAACTAACAATAAAAGAATAATAATTTATATTTAAAAACAATGCAGGGCTAAGTACCGGGGAGAAAATAGAGCAGTGTAAGAGATCAGGAGTGCTGGGATGATGCAGGATGGAGGGAACATAGTAACTGCTATTTTAACTAGAGTGTCCAAGAAAAGACCCTCAGATAAGGCAACATTGAGAAGAAAACTAAAGGAAACAATTAACTCTATATAAACAACTCCTTCTATATAAAAACAGCAGTTACTGTGTACTGAGACATGTGGACATCTGGACAGAAGGTGTTTAAAGACAAGCAAATAGAAAAGTCAATGGCCTTGAGAAGAGAGCGTCTTGGTATGATTTTTCAAGGGCGCGCAAAGAAGTCAGTGTACCAGAGAGAACAAAGGTACAGTATAGTGTCACATGGTTAGAATGTGACCAACTAATAAATGCCCTTTTGACTTTTACTCTAAGTGACATAAGAACCTGTTGGAGGACTTCAATCTGAGGAATGACCTAATCTGAAGTCAAAATTTCAACAGAATCTCTCTGGCTGCCGTGTAGTGCAAAGCCTATGGGAAATAAGCCGCAGAAGCAGTGACAGCATCAGTCTGAGTTCAATGAGGAGACAGAAAGTACATAGTAATTTGAAACATGGACATTTGCTACAAGGAACTATTACCTCTACATCAACGATAGGAGAGTGAACATAGCGAGGTAAACACAACACTAAAGGGTAAGGGCTAAGGGGCAGACCTAAGGAAGGGCACACTTGAAAGAGGAGCTCCCTTCTTTCAAATGGGAGTCAAACCTCATAGGAAAAGGTAAGGTTTCAGCTCACTGGATGGCCAAAAAGTTATCTGGGTTATCAGGACCAGGACTGGTTTACAGTCACTGAACAAGCAGAAAAAAACCTAACATACAAAGGAGCAAGGCTTATGGGAAGTAAGCAAAGGGGGTTAGGCAACTGTAAGTGTAAGGCCTGGAACATGCCATGTGCACATCAGAAGAGCAACAACGAAGTGGTCACCAGGCCCAGGCTATGACTACAAAGTCAACAAATATTCTGGGCACATAGTTGAAAGATTACCACTAGACACCCACACACCCCACACCGCTCACAGAGTATGAAATAGAAATAAGAAAATGAAAAAATATAGTATATGGGGATCAAGAAGGAAAGTCTCCTTTTTCCTATAAGATCCCTCCAATATCCTCTACTGACAAAGTTTTACACTGTCCTCACTGTGAAGGAGAAATGCTCGAACAGTCTAGACTATTTGCACGGGTACTGAAGAGTAGATTTGGGACTGAAGTACACAGTTACAAATTTATAACTATGTCAAAAAGTTATAGAGAGTTGGAATAATTTTAGGAAAAAACAGATATTGGCTATAATCACAGTGGTAGCAATGCCAGTGACACAGGACAGTTTATGAATATATTCTGAAAGGACAGCCAACAGATTTGCTGATGTAGAATGTTATAGAAAAAAAAAAGGGATTTTATATCTGATGAGCTGGAATGATGGTATGTTTATTTTATAGTATAAGGATGATTGTGATAAAAGTGGGTCTTGGGAGACATGTTTGGACATGCTGGATGCGAGATATTTAACAGACACACAGATCAAGATGTTAAATAGGCAAAGCACATGTATATAATTTGGTAGTTAGGAGACATATTTTAATTGGATATAAAAATATGCATATCATCAGAAATAGAAGATATTA
Source organism: Rhinopithecus roxellana (assembly GCF_007565055.1). Lineage (NCBI taxonomy): Eukaryota > Metazoa > Chordata > Mammalia > Primates > Cercopithecidae > Rhinopithecus > Rhinopithecus roxellana. The sequence continues at coordinate 23,650,161 of NC_044549.1, read as the reverse complement.
AAAGGCAAAAGACAGAATGGCATAATAAAAGGTCAGGCATAAGCAGAGAAGAGAAAAGACACCAAGATTAACCCTGGATACTAAATACTGAAATTTTAGAAGGTGATGAGATGCATTGTTAAAAGACTCCTCAGAGAAATGTGGCAAGATTGTGTGGCAGCACTCAGCATTAACAGTCTGGAATTTAAAATGGAATATAAAGTCATCACTGTACAGTGTTCTTTTTAGCCACATTCAGCTGTCCTACTGCAGGTGCAGAAACAGGCTTTGATGTAAAAGCAATACTAATTGGACAAAATGATAATCTTTGCATATTAAGTGAGCTGATGTCAGAGTCTGTAAATTACAATCATGCCTACAACAGAGAATAAGTAGCCTGGCCTAATCTAAAGTATCTTTCTTCTTTAGCATTATTATTTGTTTCCACTTGTCTTCTGCTGAAGAAAATGGCTTGGATTTCTCATTTTTTTCTTTTCTGTTATGATGAGATCTGTAGTCTCATTTCATCTAAGATATAATTACTGCTGAAAATTTCAAAAATGTGGAAAAATAGTATTTGTAGAAGTGAGTATATGTTTAAATGAGATGAAATATGCTTTGTCGACAGTAAGAAAAGCCTTGGGAATATTATTATAATTACTGATACTTTGTTTAAAATTGTACTGATGTTTTCCATTTGCCACACTCATACTTCATTATCCCAATGATTGATGTGTCACCTAAACTACTCTCCTCTTTGTCATCAGGAGGTTGTCCCTTGTAGACTGCTTGACTTGGTTCTCTTGATCTTATTAAGCCTGAATTTGTTAATATTTTACATTATATTATTATTAATGCATACTTGAAACTTCTAAGAACAATTGAGTGCTAGCTATTTTAAATTTTCATTTAAAAATCAATAAATTGGAATGAGATATTGAGTATTTAGTAAGCACAATGGACCAGGATAGGTATTTTCAAATATAATTAAGTTGTCATTTGTGCCAATAAGTAATTCAAAATAGAATGGCTGAATTTTCGGTAAGACAGCCAGATGCAGACACAGAAATACCACGTTTTAACCCATATCTGGTAGATAAAAAGTTGATCTCACAGACTTTGGGAATAGAATTGTAGTTACAGAGACTGGCAAGGGTAGAGGGACAAAGGGATAGGGCTAGAGTTCCATAGCATCGTTGGGTGAATATAGTTAACGATAATTTATTGTATATTTCAGAATAACTAGAAAAGAGGATTTGAATATTCCCAATACAAAGAAATGATATATGTTTTAGGTGATGGATATTCCAGTTACTGTGATTTGATTATTAAACATAGTATATATGTATTGAAATATCCCATATGCCCCAGAAATACGTACAATTACTATGTATTCTATGTACAATTACTATGTATTCTATGTACAATTACTATGTATTCTATGTACAATTACTATGTATAGGAGTTGACAGAAGAGAGAAATAAAAAAATTTATAAATTTCTAGTGGATATAACTAAAAAATAATAATGCCTTACATAATTCTCCTAAAAAATATGTTTATAATCTTTCTGCCATTTTTCATCATTGTAACTAATTAAATATTTCTATTTTTCTTTTCCTTTTAAAATTTATCTTCCACTAACTATAAGGCAGCAAGCTCCATGAAAAGGATAAGGCTTGTCTCTTTTTTCACTGCTGTATTTCCAGCACTTAGCCCAGTGTCTGGCACATGGAATTCACTTAGCAAATACATATTTTTGAACAAACACATAAATAGAAATATAGCAAATGAATAAAGTTCAAAGAAGAAGCAGATTTTGTGGACAACCATAGGAGTCTGTTATTTTATATGTAGCATTTAAGATATTGGATCATTCATACAAAGATCATGTCTATGTGCCTGTATCTTAAATTCACTGATTATTTGATAAAATATTATTTGGCATTTACTATATGCCAGACACTGTTCTAGATACTGGGAATACATAGTGGAAAAAAAAAAAAAAAACCTTAAAATTCCTGTCCTTATGGAATTTATACTCTCATATTTCTATACTCTAAGGTTAGTAATTCTTTTCTATTCTATTATTTTCAATGTAATATAAAAATTTTATTTTTTAAATTTTTTATTTTTATTTTCAGGGTACATATGCAGGATGTGCAGGTTTGTTACATAAGTAAACGTGTGCCATGGTGGTTTGCTGCAGGTATCAACCCATCACCTAGGTGTTAAGTCCAGCATACATTAGCTATTTTTCCTAATGCTCTCTCTCCCTGGATCCTACCCTCCAACAGGCCCCTGTGTGTGTTGTTCCCCTCCCTGTGTCCATGTGTTCTCATTGTTCAGCTCCCAATTATAAGTGAGAACATGTGATGTTTGGTTTTCTGTTCCTGCATTAGTTTGCTGAGAATAATGGCTTTCAGTTCCACCCATGCCTATGCAAAGGACATAAACTCATTCCTTTTTATGATTGCTAATTTCATATATATATAAAATTATATAATATGAAATTATGTATATATATATATATATATATATATATATATAAAACATTGTCTCTTGTCCCCACATCTTTCTCCAGCTGCTGCTCTGTTTTTATTTCCCTGCTTTAATGAAAAGCTCAAAGATGTATTTTATGTACACTTAGTAAGGACTATCTTTTGCTACATAATAAACTGTGTCAAAATTAGTGACATAAAACACCATTTAAAACATGGTAAGTCTAATTTTGGTTGGGCAGTTTTGCTGATCTTGGCTGGGCTCATAGATATTTCTCCAGTAAAACTGTTAGATCTCCCGGGGTTGGCTTGTTAAGACTGGTCTCATAAAAACAAGGTACTAAAATAGTAAGCCAAAGTGTGCTAGGCCTTTTAAGGTCTATTGTCAGTGCTGGCACAATAACACTTTTGCCATATTCTAGTGGTCAAAGCAAGCTCAGAATTCAGAAGTGGAGAGAATACTCTACAGCTTTATGGGACTACTTGCAAAATCACATTCTGAAGATACGTAAACACAGGGAGGAGAATATTGAAGGCTTTTCCAAATAATTTGCTATATTCTTTTCTATCGCAGAGAGTAACACAGATTCCACATCACAGTTCATGGATTAAGAAATGGGTTTTATTGAGGAAAGGGGAAACTTACAAGACTAAAGTTCAGCAAAAAAAAGAAAAAAGAAAAAAAAAGAAAAGAAAAGAAAAAGAAAAGCAGCTCTCCATCATGTGCCTATCATTCCAGTGTCATGCCAGCTTTGGACTTTTCTCAGTAGTTTTCTATATAAACTAGAAATTCTCTTCTCCAGTTTCAGTGCCCCCCATCCTGTTACATGTCTTCATTTTTCTTCAACATTCTCATCTCCACATAATGTATTTTGTATATTTAAAAATTTGCTTGGTTTTGTGTCATCTCTTAAACTATAAGCTCCAAGTGGACAGAGATTTTTAGACTATTTTGTTCACTCCAGAATCCCACAGTAGCTGAGATATATAGTAGATGTTCAATAAATATACTTTAAATAAATGAATGCTAGAGAATCAGTAGATACTTTTAAAGGAATGAATGCTAAATAATCTGACAGTTTACTGGAAATGTTTGTTACACTCCTATCCACTTTCTACTCTTCCTTTCACAGATTTGTTTACTGTCTTTAATGTCATATATTCTTCATCTTGCTCTAGTCTAACACTTTGCTCTCTTGCAAATTTAGCCTTGCATTTCCAATTAATTAGTAAGTATCTCTACCTGCTTATACTGGCTTTATCTCAAACTTTGTATTTACAACTTAATTATTTTTCATGTTAAGTATCAAGAAGCTATGGCACCTGTTCTATGTTAATGTCATCATCATTATCAAATTTTAAAATATTATTCTCCCTCATCTTGTTGAATTATTTATATAACTTTTCTTCCACATCATACTGAAAGTTTCATAGAGGTAATGTATATATAATTCCTTTTGGCATTCTTCAAAATTCTTAGCATTTTGACTTACAAGGAGAAGATACTCAATAAATATTTATGGAGTACAAACATTATAGATAAATTATGGATACCTACTAGATGCGGATGGTATAATATTTGGTTTTGCATATACATCATTACCCACACTAAAGTAACAAACTACTTTAGTGCGAAGAGAACCAATGAACATTTAAATATACAAAGATCGGAATATACAAATATACAGAGATTGGAAGGTAAAAATCTCAGACTCCTGGCTTAGTAAAGTCATGGTAACCTCTCCATTCTATCTCCTTATAATTTTATACTACTTTGAAGTCTAGCCAAAAATGCTAATATGGTCTCTTATATGAACAATTAAAATAACTTTTTGCTGAGACCAGATGTAGTTATAAGGCCTGGAACTAAAAGAGGCAGAGTAGTCTGTTACAAACCTTCCTTCCCTCAGATCACAGAAATACTCTGCTAATCTATCGCAATTCCAGTGGCAGAAATGACCAATCCAGAAAGATGATTCAGTCAGTAAGAAACCAACTCAACAAAAGAAAAAAAAAAAGATAGAACAGAGCATCAAGTCAGCAAGAAACCAACTCAAAACAGCATAGCTTAGAAGAGAAATAATGTTTTTCTGCCAATACCTGGACTAGAGATGCCCTTAACCCTTATCCTAGGTGACCTTATGGAGGTACAGATCTCAAAGCATCAAAACTCTAAACCTATGTTCTCCAGACTCTCATTAAAAAGAGAAAATATGCCAGAAAGTATTCCCGTATGGGCACCAACTTATCTGCCTTTTTCAGAATAATAAGACGCCCACTAAACTGCACAATGACTTAATCAGTATATTTTAACCCAATCAATACATAGCTACCTACATCCTCTTTGGAAGTAAAATGAGGATAGAGTGAAGATAACAGTGAGCTTCAATCAGTAAGCATTATCAAATAGAGGGTTTTGCCTTAATTTTACATATTTTTATTACTTTTTTGGATGTGTTATTTTATTACTCATTATGAACCCAAGAAATAGCTGTTGTTATAATTGTGCTTAATAGTATTTTTTTTCCAAAGTCACACATCTGCTAAGTGCCATAGCCAGTGCTCCAACTCACATCTGATGGACTTCACAGTTTTTGCTCTTTTGAACATGTTGGAAGGAGTATTTGAATAGCATAGCAAATCATTTATTCAGCCAATGCATATTTTACTCAGTGTATTACAACTGGTATGTCATATATATCTATATAAAAAGTTGTTCTTGACCTCTGAGAGGTTGTAATCTATTGAAGAAGTTACACAATTCCTTGTTTCAATGACTGCTTTTCTCTAACAAATTTGAATATTTGAAAACAATTTGTTCTCCTGAGCAGTTTATTCTTTCTTTCCCCAATCTACAAATTCGATTACCCTATGGCTTTACTTGGCAAGTTCTGTTTTTTACAGATGGCATAGCTACTTTCAAATTATCACAAATTCTTATTTGAATAGTTCAAATGGATGAGATATTACTTCAATGTGCAGACTTGTATTTGGAGCTTAGGAGAAAATGTAAGAGTAAATTTGTGTAAATGTCTGTCACTAAGTAATTTAATATAGTCTCATACATTCAATGTTAAGCTACATAATGAAGACTTCCAAGTCTTTATTAACAACCCTTCTCATCACCTATATTCTAATCATAATTCTAGTTACACATATTGGTGTAGATGTCTTAAGGTACTCAGTCTTAATTTAATTGATTTTTTATTCCAGCTGAGTACCTTTTATCTGACTTTTCTATTTCTGCCATACTTCTCCCAGATATCTAAGATCAAAATATGTGGAAGTCCAAATCAACATTCTTTTTTAAATTTCATTTTACATATAGTCTGTCAACTCAAATAATTTTTAGGGTTTTTTTTTCAAAGTATTGCGTACCTTTTTTTTTTTTTTTTTCCTTTCTTATTTCTATTACCTGGTTGGTCTGGTTTTCTAATGACTACATTCAAAATAATAATACATGAAAATGTATGATATCAGTAGATAGATAAGAGGTACAAAATAAGAGAGAAATATAATACCATTAAACTATCACACCTTCTCCTAACTCGGACTCACTTGCTCCATTCTCATGCCAGCCCCTCATAATCCACCTTTTCTATGGCCAACAAATCAACCTTTCTAATGTAACATCACAGTATACCAGTTTTCTGCCTTCTCAAAAAGTTAAAATTCCTCAGTAAATCACTGAAGTTCCTTTTTCCTCTTCCTTTTTGTTTTAGAAACACATTCTCCTGTCATCTTCCTATGCATAAACTACCCTACAACTAAATGAATGACTTCCATTGCTCTGGGCCTTACCAGCTCTAACTAATGCCATTGTCTCCACTTATAATATTCTCTGTGATCCTCAAAATCTCACTTATCTTTTGAAGTGAAATCCAGTTTGTATGCTACATAAAGATATGACCTCTCTTTTCCTGGAACTTCAGAGAACTTAGTGATAATAGCACTCCTATAAAATAACATGTGCTGCTTTGAATCATAGTAATTTCTGAACACATATTCTCCATTATTTTATTATAAGGTCCTTACAACATGTTTAATACAATTTTATATCCTCCCCAGTGCCTAACTGAAAAAAATTGCAACAAGTAGGGAGACAAATATTTAATAAATGTATGGCTAAGGGCATATTATATATGATTATGAAGATTAAAACATGTAACTCGTTGTTGAGAAATGAACCTCAGTTCTGCATATGTTCACTGTTCAACATGAAATTATGTTAAGCAATGATTCCTGCAAAATTATCACTAATGAGGTTCAGCCAGCAGTAACGTTTGACATGCAAATTTTAATAACCTCATAGGCATATGCATAAAAAAGATGATTCCAATAACTTCACAATTAAAACTTGTCATTCAGAGTGAGAGAGTAAGCCATGATGTTATAGTCTCTAAAAACAAATACACAATACAGAAAATATCATATCTTTGTAAAAGCAGGAAGTGGTAGACAAGAAGAAACACTACTTAGCAGCATCCTAAGCTGATAGGAACCTTTGTGCCAATCACCTGGTGCAATTAGAGGGAGACTAATTCTCCAACGCCTTGGGTAAGAGCTGCTAACCCAAATTAGATGATGCATAAAAAAGGGAAAATACATTTTGTATCACTAGATGGTACCAGTCCAATTCTGAAAACGAAATCTCTCTCCCTAATAAATCTGTGCGTCATAGATAATTGGAGATTTAAAAAATACATAATTTGTATTAATAAAACATCAGATAATTACTGAAATAGACAATGACATAAACACTAATGAGTGGATAATCAATAAACTAAGAACAGGAGGATGACCTACCGTTAATAAGCATGCATTCAATACTCAAAACTATAATGCAATATTTTAGTGTCAAACAGGAAATAAGTACCTGATAATATTTAATATAATTTTTCAGAAGTTGTGTTAGTTTTTGTTTGTTTGTTCCTCTTTTTTTTTTTTTTTGGTTTGGCTTTTACTTTAAAATCATCATATATTGTGACACAGCAAAATGTTTAACAGGACATTTGCCTTGACAGGGAATGGTGGACACGATAAAAATAATTCTATAGTTTCAGGTAACGAGAGTATAACTAAGGACCTCCTCAGCCTGTCACCACTGATGCACAGGTACTATCGGAAAACCTGACAACAGGTTCAGCCAGTATGTCTCGTGCCTGAGCATACCATTCAGGGGCCTGGAGACTGACCTGCCCTATTCACCACAATATGAATCCATGTGCCTCATCAGTGAGTTTGAGTATAGGCCCATTCCACCTGGTGCTGCACCTGCTAGTGCCCATGTGTCAATGGGGGCCTGGGGATCACCATGCTCTACCCACGTCACCAGTGCCTGTGCACACCTCCAGGGAGTCTGAAGAGAGGCCCATCCAGTCTGCCAGTGCTCCTACACATCATCTGGGGGTATGGGGGCTAATTCATCTTGCCCGACACTGCCAACATCAATGCAGAGCCAGAGGACAGATCTCTTGAGCATGCTGCCACCATCACTGCTGGCACTCACTTGTACACATCACTTGGGGTCCTGGAGACTGGCCCACCCAGTTTGCCATTGCTGTGATTGGCACTACTGCATACCACAAGGAGGATCAAGCTTTGGCTTATTGACACAATTATCATTGACAATGCCACGCATATCACCCAAGGTCTTATAGAACTGCCCATCTACCAGCCCCATTGCTACTATACTGCCATTACCTGAGCAAGCTACATAAAAGCCCAACGATCCTCTTGCCCTGACTTGCTACCACTGGTGCCTACATACACCATCTGGTGGCCCAAGGAGCAGCAAAGTTAATCCACTGCTGCAACTACTGAAGCATGAGCACCAACCCGCATGGTGACACCACTTCTAGCAAACTTCACCATAGACTTTACTAACAACAGCAGTCTAAGCAACTTAGGAACTTGAAGGCACCACTGACACTGATTACAGCTGAAGAAATCACACGTGACTACACTACTGCACTCATCCAGAATCAAAACCAAAGTGCCCTACTCAACCAATAATATAGATATATCTATAGGAAAAAGTATTTCCTTATGAAAACCAAGGAATAAAATTGAAAGAAATTATCAGATGCACAGATATCAATATAAGGACACAATAAATATGAAAAAGTGAGGAAATGTGACATTTCCAAAGCAACACAAAAATTTTCTAGCAACAGATTCCAGTGGAAGAAAAACAAGTAAAATGCCTGAAAATACTAAAATAGTAATATTAAAGAAGCTCAGTAAGATAACACAGATTGGCAATATAAACAAATCATAAATTTAGTTCATGACCTCAATGACATGTTCAACAAAGAGATAGTTATAAAAAAGAACCACAAATCCTGAGACTAAAGAATTTGATAAATGAAATAAAAAAGATAATCAAGAATTTCATAAATATACTAGAACAACTTTATTCTTAATGTGGAAAAGCTAAAAGCCTTTCCTTTAACAACTGAAAAAATACAAAGAAGCCTACTTTCACCATTCTTTTTCTATATAGTTGTAGAATTCTTAACCTGAACAATCAGGCAAAAGAAAATAATGAAAGCCTTCCAATTTGGAAAAAAGTAAGTCATATTGTCTCCCTTTGCAGACAACATGATCTTATATCTAGAAAAATGTGAAGAAGACTACACCAAGAAACTCAGGACTGATACACAAATTAAGTAATTTTGCAAAAAAAAAAAAAAAAAAAAAAAAATCAACATACAAAATTGGTTTTTTTTTTTTTTTTTTTTTTTTTTTTTTTTTTTTTTTTTTTTTTGAGACAGGGTCTTTCTCTGTCACCCAGGCTGGAGGGCAGTGGCTCAATCTCAACTCACTGCAGCCTCCACCTCCTGGGTTCAAGCGATTCTCCTGCCTCAGCCTCCTGAGTAGCTGGGACTACAGGAGCGCGCCACCACACCTGGCTAATTTTTGTATTTTTTTTAGTAGAGACATGGTTTCTCATGTTGGCCAGGATGCTCTCGATCTCCTGACCTCGTGATCCTCCCGCCTCAGCCTCCCAAAGTGCTGGGATTACAGGCATGAGCCACTGCAACTGGGCCAAAATCGATAGTTTTCATACACATCAGGAACAAAGTAGCTGAAAAAGAAATAAAGGAAGCAATCCCTTTTAAAATAGGTACAAAAAATGAAATAGCTAGGAATAAATTTAACCAAGGAGGTGAAAGACCTCTACAAGGAAAATTAGAAAAAATTTATAAAATAAATTGAAGTGGACACTAACAAATGGAAAGATATTCCATGCTTATAGATCAGAAGTATTAATATTCTTAAAATGACCATAGTACACAAAGCAATGTACAGATTCAATGCAATCCTCATTAAAATAGCAATGACATTCTTTATAAACATAGAAAAACAATCCTGTAATTTACATGGAACCACTAATGACCCCAAACAACCAAAGCACTACTGAACAAAAGAAGCAAATCTACAGGCATGTTACCTGATTTTTAAATATACTGTAAAGCTATTATAATCAAACTGCATGGTATTGGTATAAAAACAAACACATCGGCCAATAGAACTGAATAGAGAACTCAGAAATCATGCCATATTTTACAGCCAACTAGTTTTTGACAAAGGTGTTAAGAACATACATGGGGAAAGGCAGGCACGGTGGCTCACATCTGTAATCCCAGCACTTTGAGAGGCCGAGGCAGGTGGATCACCTGAGGTCGGGAGTTTGAGACAGCCTGACCAACATGGTGAAAACCCTGTCTCTACTAAAAATACAAAAAGTAGCCGGGCATGGTGGCAACTGCCTGTAATCTAGCTACTCAGGAGGCTGAGGCAGGAGAATTTCTTGAACCCAGGAGGTGGAGGTTGCAATGAGCCGAGAGTGCACCATTGCACTCCAGCCTGGGCAAAAGAGCAAGGTTCTGTATCAAGAGAAAGAAGAAAGAAAGAAAGAAGGAAGGAAGGAAGGAAGGAGGAAGGAAGGAAGGAAGGAAGGAAGGAAGGAGGAAGGAAGAAGGACGGAATGAAGGAATGAAGGAAGGAAGTGAATGAAGGAAGAAAGAAAGAGAAGAAGAGAAATAGAAGAGAAAGAAGATAAAGAAGAGAAAGAAAAAGAAAGAAAGAAAGAAAGAAAGAAAGAAAGAAAGAAAGAAAGAAAGAAAGAAAGAAAGAAAGAAAGAAAGAAAGAGAGAGAGAAAAGAACATACATTGGGGAATGGACACCCTCTTCAATAAATGGTGCTTGGAAAACTGGACATCTGCATGCAAAAAAATGAAACCAGACTCCAGTCTCTCACCATGGATGAAAGTCAACACAATAGATTAAAGACTTAAATGTGAGACCCAAAACTATAAAACTAATAGAAGGAAATAAAGGTGAAATGATTAAGAACATTGGTCTAGATGAAGATTTTATGACTAAGACTTCAAAGGTATAGACAGCAGAAGTAAAAATAAACAAATATGACCACAATAAACTAAAAGCTTCTGCACGTCTAAGGAAACAGTCAACAGAGTGAAGAGATACCCTGTATAATGTAAGAAAATATTTTCAAAGTATTCATCTGACAAGGAACAATATTCAGAATATACATAGAACTCAAACAGCTCAACAGCAGAAAACAAATAATCCAATTAGGGCAAAGGATCTAAACAGACTTTTATCAAAAGAAGACATACAGGTGGTCAACAGGTATAGGAAAAAATGCCCAACATCACTAATTATCAGGAAAATACAAAACAAAGCTACAATGAAATATCATCTTACTCTAGTTGGAATATGGTTATTATCAAAAAGACAAAAAATAATAAATGATGGCCAGGATGCAGGGAAAAGGAAACTGTTATACACTGTTGGTGGGAATATAAAGTAGTAAAGCCATTAGCGAAAACAGCATCGAGATTTTTCAGAAAACTTTTTTTCTTATTTTTTCCAGACAGAGTCTCACTCTGTTGCCCAGGCTGGAGTGCAGTGGTGCGATCTCAGCCCACGGCAACTTCCGCCTCCCGGGTTCAAGCGTTTCTCCTGCCTCAGCCTCCTGAGCAGCTGGGATTACAGGTGCCCACCACCACACCCAGCTAATTTTTGTATTTTTAGTAGAGGCAAGGTTTCAAGACCTCAGGTGATCCACCCGCCTCGCTCTCCCAAAGTACTTTGATTACAGGCGTGAGCCACTGCACCCGGCAGATTTTTCAAAAAACGTAAAATATAACTATCATACGATCTAGCAGTACCACTACTAGATATTTGTCCAAAGGAAAGGCAACCACTATATCAAAGAAATACACGCACTCCCATATTTTTGCAATACTATTAATAGCCGAGATACGGAATCTACTAGAGTATCCACCAGCAGATCAACAGATAAAGAAAATTTGGTGTATATATACCCAATGGAATACTGTTCAGCCACAGAAAATAATGAAATCCTGACATTTCTAGTAACATGGATGAAAGTGGAGGTCATTATGTTAAGCGAAATAAGCCGGGTACGAAAACATAAATATAACATGTTCTTATTCATATGTGGGACTAAAAACGTTGATTTCATGAGGTAGAGAGTAGATAGTTACCATAGGTTGAAAAGTGTGGAGTGGAGGAATGAAGAGAGTTTGGTTAATGGGCACAAACAGCTAGAGGACAGAGTAAGTTCTAGTGTTTGATAGCACAGTGTGACTACTACAGTTAGCAAAAATATATTGTAAACTTCCAAATAGCTAGAAGATTTTAAATATTCCCAACAAACAGAAATGGTACATGTTTGAGATGATGGATATTCTAAATTTCCTGATTTAATTATTACACATGGATCATGTATCAAAATATTACATGTACCCCATAAATATGTACAATATGTACAATTATTATGTATCAACAAATTTTTTTTTAAAAAGTATAACTTAGAGCTCTTTGACATAGAGTAGAGTAGTGCGTTGAACCCCACATCAGAAGACTATTTGCATTAACCCTCTGTGTCTGTTTTATCTTCTGTAAAAAATGAAATTAGTAAAATCTGGCTTGCTTCATAAAAATATTTGAAGGGGGGCCGGGCGCGGTGGCTCAAGCCTGTAATCCCAGCACTTTGGGAGGCCGAGACGGGCGGATCATGAGGTCAGGAGATCGAGACCATCCTGGCTAACACGGTGAAACCCCGTCTCTACTAAAAAATACAAAAAACTAGCCGGACGAGGTGGCAGGCGCCTGTAGTCCCAGCTACTCTGGAGGCTGAGGCAGGAGAATGGCGTAAACCCGGGAGGCAGAGCTTGCAGTGAGCTGAGATCCGGCCACTGCACTCCAGCCCAGGCGACAGAGCAAGACTCCGTCTCAAAAAAAAAAAAAAAAAAAAAAAAAAAAAAAAAATATATATATATATATATATATATATATATATATATATATATTTGAAGGGTTTCACTTTGGTCTGAATAAGCAAAGTTGTTGATAGTGATATGGAACACACAGAGGAGGGGGAAAAGATGTTTTGTGTCTCCTGTGTATGCAGGTAGCTTTAGAGCTTGAGGTCTGGAAGAAATAAATGTTAAGGAGTCACAAGTTTAATTCATTGGTTGTTGAAAAGTATCCATTACTGATTCATGTCCCATGGCTAGTTTTTTCTTCTCAAAACTAAAAAGTATTATCTAAATGGTACTTAGGACCAGTTTGTGCTACCACACAAACTATGGCTTCATTTGGTAGAAACTTAAAAGCAAGGAGGGGTTTCAGGAAACTTTGCAATGAAAAAGAAAAGACTTCCAGTAAGTGCACATGGAGGCTTTGGCAGAAAAAAGTGGAAATGAGCTAACCCAGACTGGGTTATGTTTTGTAATTAGTTTGGGGAACTTAATTAACTTTGTCGAGTTGGTCCTGAGTTGAAAGCAGTGGCAGAAATTAGGAAAGCTGGCAGTCATTGACTGAATCCTGACTGTCCTGAAGGCGTATTGGTCTGGCTCCCCTTGTTGGTTGCTGTAGAGTTTATATGTGACAGTTCTACTGTCATATATAATCTGGCCATTGTCTGTATATTCATCCACTCAATACCCCCTTTTTGGTAACTCTCTAACTTGAGAGGGGTTGACGAATTCAGGGAAGGCTGCATCCCTAGACTTTTCACCATGTATGGATTGTTCAGTCATCTCCATAGTCAACTGTATTGCAAGACTTTCTTGACCTTTTTGTTGTTATATCATCCTTATGATCATCTAATGAGAATAGTTGTGCAGAAGCATTTAAAACTGAATAGTAGTCGCTAGTAATTCTGAGCAAAGTAGAGAAATTTTCCTATTAAGATTTCACAATCACGAAACTCTCCTTATTCTGGTATAAGCAAGAAAGTAGCAAGGTTCAGGATTCTTCAGTGATTAATAGTAATGGGAGAGAGAGAATAACATAATCTCAAGAGATTAATAAACTGACTGAAAAAGGTGGTGTTTCAATCAGTAGTAATGTCAATACTGCATGTGGGGCCATAAGGTCAAACAGAGAACTTAGACATAGTTTAGCAGCAACATTGCTATTCAGTGCCAGCTCTTACCCAAGACAAAAGGTATAAGCTTTTCCCACAGGTCAAGGGTGAGGATATAATAAGTAATAGGTTTTTGATAGTCCCCATAAAGTTATTTAAAATTCCACGGTTTGTCCAGGTCACTCATGCGTAGTTAGTGATACCAAGGAAGGAGGTTGTTGAAGAGTCTTTTTCAGGTTTCAGAAGACTTGTTCACTCTTGGGCCCCCACAGAACTTGATTGCTTATTGAGGACTTTGTCAACTTATAAATAGTTATTATAATCTCAGAATAATTTGCTCCCATTGTCTGCTATATTCAGTTAAACCTAGAAATACTCCAAATTTTCATTTTGTAATGAATCTAGGATAAGCCTATATAGTCTTTAGCTTGTCATAAGAGAGTGGCTTTCCCTCCTTTGGTAGGTCATTTCATAATGCACAGTATTTCAGCAAAATTGTCATGTATATTTTGAAACTTTATGTCACTTTCTGCCATTGCTAAGAGCAAGCATAGATGTTTTTAAAGGTTTTCTTATTCTCTAAATAAAGTAGGAAATCTACATATTGTATCAAAACTGAATTACAGAAGAAGTCTATCTTTTAAATCTTGAATGAGGGTGTGAGAAAAATAGGAGGGAACGTCAGTGACCCCCTGGGGAATAACTGTTCAGGTATACGGTTGTCTTCCCCAGGTATAGGCATGAAGGTATTAATTTCTGATCTACAGGCACAGAGAAAGAGGCAGGGTAAAGAAACATTATAATGAAACAAGTAGCTTTATGTGAAATTGATGACAGGGTAGTAGTTGGGTTAAGTACTGCTTAGAAGAATAACAATTTTGCGGATGGACCTAAACATTTGAATAAATACATGTCTTCATCTATTAGGTTTCTTTATTAGAAGAACTAATTCTGCAGCTTTTTGGTCTGCAGGGCCACCTGTCTACCTTGGGTCATGTCTTCTTTTTGTTTTAAAGTCATTTCAAAATGTTCTGCCATCCGTTGCAGTTCAGGTAAATGGACTATTTTTCACTCAGTGTTTTAGAATTAGATAATCCATTTCCCATTTAACTTCAAGGACAAAATTATATGAAAAGGCTGCTGTTATATCAGTATCTTCTTTAATTGTTGAATGTTTTTGGAAGGTATTTTCTAGTCTATTCTAAAAAAGAAATAGTTTCACATTTTTTCCTGTTTTCATGATTCATTTATGGTCCAATGAATTAGTAACGGAGGGTTTCAAGTATGGCTTTTGAAAGACTGACCGGGTGTGGTGGCAGGCGCCTGTAATCCCAGCTACTCCGGAGGCTGAGGCAAGAGAATCACAATCCCTTGAACCCAGGGAGCACAGGTTGCAGTGAACTGAGATTGCGCCACTGCACTCCAGCCTGGCGATAGAGTGAAACTCCATCTCAAAATAAATAAACAAATAAAAAGAAAGACTTTGACCAATTTGGGGGACTTTTTTTTTTTCCAAGGAGAAAAAATTTCCTATAGGTCCCTTCAGGGACCTCGGTCGGTTCAACTGGCTTCTGTTATCTAGATTCTTGCATCTGAGGTTCTGATCAATATGTGCACAAGTGAGGTAGGTTGTATAACCCTAGATTATATGCATCAAAATAATTCTAGGTTCTTCTATAAATAACTGTTGGTCTTATCTCGGTTTATGGAAATTCTTATTGCCCTTAATACGCCTTGGGTCTAAGGTTTAAATTCTACAGTTGGCCGCATACTTGGCTCATGGAAAAAAAAATAGTTCTTCAGAGCCACTGGCATTTTGGGTCAGAAAAGAGTCATTGGCAAGAAATAAAATAAAATAAAATAAAGTAGAGAGAGAAAGAGAGATGCAGAGAAGACAAAGAAGAGGGCAGAGGTGATGAAAGGAGAGAGACTGGAAAGATAAGGGGGTGGCAGGATAATTGGATGTAGGGAAGGAAACTTGAAGAAAATGAGAGAAGGATTCAGTTAAAAAAAAAAAGTCTATTGTTTAAGTTTATGAAATGTTCATTATCTTTGAGCAAAGAATCATTTAGTGAAGCAATTTTTGATTTAGAATTTTGTTTGACAGCTGGAATGTGTTTCCCAGAAGCTTGTGGGTTAGAAGTTTAATCCCCAATGCAACAATGTTGGGATGTGGGACCTAATAGGAGGTTATTGGCTCATGAGGGTACAGTAGTTCTGTATGAATGATTAAGGTTGTTATCATAGGAATAAGTTCATTATTACAAGAATGAGTTCTTATAAATTGAGTTTAGCCCCTGGTGCCTCTCTCTGTTTCACATGCTCACTTTTGCTTTTTCCACTTCAGTCACGGGATGACATTCGTCAGATGCTGACAACATGTTCTTGGACTTCCAGCCTCATGAAATACAAAAATTTCTGTCCTTTATAAATTACCCTGTCTGTGGTACTTTGTCATGCAGCAAAACTAAGGCAGGGGCTTATGCTTGTCAGTCAAAAAAAGTGCTGCCCATTGGGGCTGATCTAATTCCCTTTCTTTGCTAAGGTAAGATCAAATGAATAATTGTTTTTATGCCAATGTTCCCCAGAGTGATCACTGAGGATCAAAACCATCTTTGGTGGAGTTAAGCCATATAAAGAAATACATATAAGGACTAGGTTTATAGGAATATATATATAAAAATCAGAGTATCTTTTTTCCTGGAGGAAGAGAGGATTTAGACTTCGTGTCCTGATGAGACCTGGAAACAGTTAATAGGAATGTGACATTTTGGTTTTTGTGTTTTGTTCACTCAATCTGATGATCGGCTGCCTCCAAAAGTACAGCCTACAATCTATACATCTTTCCTCTCCTGACAAGTAGACAACCAGAGATCGCTCTGAATCAAAGCCAACTTTTTCCAACAACAACAAAAAATCAAAATTATAGGAAAATTCCATCTTGTTTTACTAATGATCCACAGAAAATCTGTCCAAATGAAAACCCCAAACTCACCAGTCTGTGAAGCCAGCCTAAGCAATAGGTTATAGTCTCCATGCTTGTTATCTACTCTGGGATTTTCCTTCTTATGTCAAACAACACTTTTAGATGATACAACACAAAAGGAAGCATGAGAATAAAACTGGATGACAAAGAATGATCTGATTCCAGCAAGGATGTCAAAACAAAAATGAAAACTGATGACAAAACCGAGGTACTGAAACTGAGACTAAGAAGTAAGGAACTCAATGCAAAGAAAGAGGAGTTTAGACCCAATGCTGACTTATTAAATTGACATGAGCTTAACAAGCCATGAGTAGGAAGACACAAGAGGACTGTGTGGGTACCAAACGTGGTCAAAGGCTGGGTTCTATAGTGACAGCAGTGCGATTATATGTTGGTAGAATTTCCAAGAAAACTTTGGAAATGAACAAAGGCACAAAGGCACAAAGGAACAAATTAAAACAGAAACTATTCAGAGCTTGTTATAGCAGAGTCAGACACCATTACTTGCTTTTGGAAGAGACTTAAATGCAAGCAGGGGAGTTGGGAAGACTCAGGTATTCTCTGATTGGAGGGTGAAGTGTAAGCTTAGGGAAGATGAAACCTGGCTACCAAGAAGTAAGAATAAATGATCGATTGGTTTGGAAAGTATCTTAGTCTGTTCAGACTGCTGTAAAAAGTACTACAGACTATTTTATAAATAATAGAAATGTATTGCTCACAATTCTGGAGGCTGAAAAATCCAAGACCAAGGCACTAGCAGACCTGATATATGGTGAGGGCTCCCTATTTCAAAAATGTCTACTTCTGTGTTCTCACTTGGTGGAAGGGTGGATGGGACTAGGGCCCTCCCTTTAACCAGTTTTATAAGGGCACTAACTCCATTCATGAAGTAGGAGTCCTCATGATTTAATCACTTTTCAAGAGGCTCCATGCCTTACTACTATTATATTGGATACTAGGTTCAACATATTGATTTTGGAGGGACACAAACATTCTGGCCATAGCAGGGAGCATATTTGACTTTATCCAGTTGACCTTGAATTAAAAGCAAGGGTTGAAATTAGGGAAGATGCCAGTAATTGATCAAGCCTTGAACCCTTTTGGGCTGATCTCTACAGAGATTACAGTTTAAATTCCTGGACTGGTTGTTGCAGAAGTCGTGAATCAGAGTACCATTGTCATATATGATCTAGCCATTGTCCATCTGTATATTCTGTCTCTCATTCAGTTATAACATCTGTAAAACATCTCTTGTGACTTAAAATCTTTAACATGTTCTTTTTTTTTTAATATATACATATTTCTGTGGGAGTCGTGCTTTTGCCTTTTTTGGTAATTTGCTTATAGAAGATCACTTTCCTAAAGGTTTCTTCCATGACTCCCCAGTATAAACCATACTCTGCATATATACCTTGTGTTTCTGCTCCAAGGCTTAAAAATCCGTCATAGGACAGAAGACCGGTGATTTCTGCATTTTCAACTGAGGTACTGGGGTCATCTCACTAGGGAGTGCCGGACAATCGGTGCTGGTCAGCTGCTGCAGCCCGACCAGCGAGAGCTGAAGCAGTGCGAGGCATCGCCTCACCTGGGAAGTGCAAGGGGGAAGGGAATCCCTTTTCCTAGTTGTTCTGTGAGACACACAACACCTGGAAAATCGGGTAATTCCCACCCCAATACTGCGCTTTAAGCAAACGGGCACACCAGCACACCAGGAGATTATACCCACACCTGGCCGGGAGGGTCCCACGGCCACGGAGCCTCCCTCATTGCTAACACAGCAGTCTGCGATCTAACCGCAAGGCAGCAGCGAGGCTGGGGGAGGGGCACCCGCCATTGCTGAGACTTAAGTAGGCAAACAAAGCCGCTGGGAAGCTGGAACTGAGTGGACCTCACAGCAGCTCAAGGAAACCTGCCTGTCTCTGTAGACTCCACCTCTGGGGACAGGGCACAGCTAAACAACAACAACAACAACAAAGCAGCAGAGGTTTCTACGAAATTAAGGCAGAAATAAAGATGTTCTCTGAAACCAATGAGAACAAAGATACAACATACCAGAATCTCTGGGACACATTTAAAGCAGTGTGTACAGGGAAATTTATAGCACTAAATGCCCACAAGAGAAAGCTGAAAAGATCTAAAATTGACACTCTAACATCACAATTAAAAGAACTAGAGAGGCAAGAGCAAACACATTCAAAAGCTAGCAGAAGGCAAGAAATAACTAAGATCAGAGCCGAACTGAAGGAGATAGAGACACAAAAAACCCTCCAAAAAAATGAATGAATCCAGGAGTTGGTTTTTTGAAAAGATCAACAAAATTGACAGACCGCTAGCAAGACTAATAAAGAAGACAAGAGAGAAGAATCAAATAGACGCAATAAAAAATGATAAAGGGGATATCACCACCAACCCCACAGATATACAAACTACCATCAGAGAAAACTATAAACATCTCTACGCAAATCAACTAGAAAATCTAGAAGAAATGGATAATTTCCTGGACACTTACACTCTTCCAAGACTAAACCAGGAAGAAGTTGAATCCCTAAATAGACCAATAGCAGGCTCTGAAATTGAGGCAATAATTAATAGCCTACCAACCAAAAAAAGTCCAGGACCAGATGGATTCACAGCTGAATTCTACCAGAGGTACAAGGAGGAGCTGGTACCATTCCTTCTGAAACTATTCCAATCAATAGAAAAAGAGGGAATCCTCCCTAACTCATTTTATGATGCCAACATCATCCTGATACCAAAGCCTGGCAGAGACACAACAAAAAAAGAGAATTTTAGACCAATATCCCTGATAAACATTGATGCAAAAATTCTCAATAAAATACTGGCAAACCGGATTCAGCAGCACATCAAAAAGCTTATCCACCATGATCAAGTGGGCTTCATCCCTGGGATGCAAGGCTGGTTCAACATTCACAAATCAATAAACATAATCCAGCATATAAACAGAACCAAAGACAAGAACCACATGTTTATCTTAATAGATGCAGAAAAGGCTTTTGACAAAATTCAACAGCCCTTCATGCTAAAAACGCTCAATAAATTTGGTATTGATGGAACGTACCTCAAAATAATAAGAGCTATTTATGACAAACCCACAGCCAATATCATACTGAATGGGCAAAAACTGGAAAAATTCCTTTTGAAAACTGGCACAAGACAGGGATGCCCTCTCTCACCACTCCTATTCAACATAGTGTTGGAAGTTCTGGCTAGGGCAATCAGGCAAGAGAAAGAAATCAAGGGTATTCAGTTAGGAAAAGAAGAAGTCAAAATGTCCCTGTTTGCAGATGACATGATTGTATATTTAGAAAACCCCATTGTCTCAGCCCAAAATCTCCTTAAGCTGATAAGGAACTTCAGCAAAGTCTCAGGATACAAAATTAATGTGCAAAAATCACAAGCATTCTTATACACCAGTAACAGTCAAACAGAGAGCCAAATCATGAATGAACTTCCATTCACAATTGCTTCAAAGAGAATAAAATACCTAGGAATCCAACTTACAAGGGATGTAAAGGACCTCTTCAAGGAGAACTACAAACCACTGCTCAGTGAAATCAAAGAGGACACAAACAAATGGAAGAACATACCATGCTCATGGATAGGAAGAATCAATATCGTGAAAATGGCCATACTGCCCAAGGTTATTTATAGATTCAATGCCATCCCCATCAAGCTACCAATGACTTTCTTCACAGAATTGGAAAAAACTGCTTTAAAGTTCATATGGAACCAAAAAAGAGCCCGCATTGCCAAGACAATCCTAAGTCAAAAGGACAAAGCTGGAGGTGTCACGCTACCTGACTTCAAACTATACTACAAGGCTACAGTAACCAAAACAGCATGGTACTGGTACCAAAACAGAGATATAGACCAATGGAACAGAACAGAGTCCTCAGAAATAATACCACACATCTACAGCCATCTGATCTTTGACAAACCTGAGAGGAACAAGAAATGGGGAAAAGATTCCCTATTTAATAAATGGTGCTGGGAAAATTGGCTAGCCATAAGTAGAAAGCTGAAACTGGATCCTTTCCTTACTCCTTATACGAAGATTAACTCAAGATGGATTAGAGACTTAAATGTTAGACCTAATACCATAAAAACCCTAGAAGAAAATCTAGGTAGTACCATTCAGGACATAGGCATGGGCAAGGACTTCATGTCTAAAACACCAAAAGCAACGGCAACAAAAGCCCAAATTGACAAATGGGATCTAATTAAACTAAAGAGCTTCTGCACAGCAAAAGAAACTACCATCAGAGTGAACAGGCAACCTACAGAATGGGAGAAAATTTTTGCAATCTACTCATCTGACAAAGGGCTAATATCCAGAACCTACAAAGAACTCAAACAAATTTACAAGAAAGAAACAAACAACTCCATCAAAAAGTGGGCAAAAGATATGAACAGACATTTCTCAAAAGAAGACATTCATACAGCCAACAGACACATGAAAAAATGCTCATCATCATTCACCATCAGAGAAATGCAAATCAAAACCACAATGAGATACCATCTCACACCAGTTAGAATGGCAATCATTTAAAAGTCAGGAAACAACAGGTGCTGGAGAGGATGTGGAGAAATAGGAACACTTTTACACTGTTGGTGGGATTGTAAACTAGTTCAACCATTATGGAAAACAGTATGGCAATTCCTCAAGGATCTAGAACTAGATGTACCATATGACCCAGCCATCCCACTACTGGGTATATACCCAAAGGATTAGAAATCATGCTGCTATAAAGACACATGCACACGTATGTTTATTGCGGCACTATTCACAATAGCAAAGACTTGGAATCAACCCAAATGTCCATCTGTGACAGACTGGATTAAGAAAATGTGGCACATATACACCATGGAATATTATGCAGCCATAAAAAAGGATGAGTTTGCGTCCTTTGTAGGGA
The DNA here is from genome assembly GCF_007565055.1 of Rhinopithecus roxellana. Classification (NCBI taxonomy): domain Eukaryota; kingdom Metazoa; phylum Chordata; class Mammalia; order Primates; family Cercopithecidae; genus Rhinopithecus; species Rhinopithecus roxellana. The sequence goes on along the minus strand of NC_044549.1, from coordinate 23,628,327 downwards.
CATGGATGCAGCTGGAAACCATCATTCTAGCAAACTATCACAAGAAGAGAAAACCAAACACCGCATGTTCTCACTCAAAGGTGGGAATTGAACAATGAGATCACTTGGACTCGGGAAGGGGAACATCACACATCGGGGCCTATCATGGGGAGGGGGGAGGGGGGAGGGATTGCATTGGGAGTTATACCTGATATAAATGACAAATTGATGGGTGCTGACGAGTTGATGGGTGCAGCACACCAACATGGCACAAGTATACATATGTAACAAACCTGCACGTTATGCACATGTACCCTAGAACTTAAAGTATAAAAAAAAAAAAAAAAAAAAAAAAAACCTGTCATAGTTTCTTTTGCCTAGAGTGTAAAGCTGAAATACATTTTCATGTTATACAAAATCTTCTGTGATTAAACAATGTTCTCTCTCTCTGTAATGTCTCTCTCTATATAATTTTATATATATATAATTTCCCCCTGTTTGCACGCTCTAGGCTTAAGCCAAAGTAAATTATTTGCCAACAATCTTGGAGTGTTTGCTATCTCCAAAATTGGGTTCAAATATTCCTTTTATCTAGAAAGTACTTCTCCTTCTACACAGGCAACAAATTTCTCTTTACAGTTTTAAGAATCAAATGTTCTGAACTCTACTCCCAGCTAGAATTAACTACAGTCCAATTTATATATTTGCTTAACATGTGAATACATCTAACAAAACAAACAGTAGTTCAGAGCAGGTTTTCTTTTCCATACTTGCTATTGGGATCTACACAAAGAGCCAGACTCTGAGTCTCAGTAACTCCCAGTGTCAGGCATATGGTAGAAATTTAGTAATTGATTGTTAAAGGAATAAATGCAGGGAGAAATGCTTAGCAGTATTTTGTGTCGTGGTGTAAATTGAATTAATTAACTGGACAGCAAACACTGCCTAAAAATAGCTGCACTTTGAAAATTTTTAAAAATTTATTAGAAGAAAGAAGTTAGAGAACCAGAAGAAATGAATAATAAAGACGAGAAGGTAGAAGTTTTAGAAAGGAAGTGAAATATTAAGAAAACAAAACATGAAAGTAAAAAAGAAAACAAACCAAAAAGACCATAATAAACAAAAAACCTTGTTATATTATACCACATTCCTAATATTCAAATCTTCTTATAGACTGAAAGAGGCACCTGGCTGTCTTCCTATAATGCGGGTGTGGGGACACTTCCTCTTCTGTAATTGTATATCCAGCACAATTATCTTTCACCTGTGAGCCAAAAGGAATTTCAGCAGCCGTCTTTTTGCATTCTGTCTGTGAGAATACTATCATCACTCCGTTCCACTGTGCTTCTGAAGTACCCTGCCAAATGCTTCATCTCAAATATTACATTCATTACATCTAAATTTCACCTTTTTCTATAATTGGATGAGCTATTTATTTGCTTCTAATGTATTGAAGAGCACTTCTCCATTATGTTAGTTGCTGTTTTCTACTAGAAAGAGAGTTCAGCAGTAAACAAAGTAGCCATTTTATTATGCCTTTGCATATAGCCTTTAATTCTGTGAATGGGTTTCAATCTTATTAAATAAAAATGCTGTGCAAATCAATATATATCATTGATAATAGGATTGAGTAGACAGGCTAGGCAAGGTTTGGAGCTAAAGTAAACATCTAATGTTTAGCATTTAACCTAATACTAATGTTTAAACTGAAACTGACCAAGAAGAAAAACTGTGGCCATAAGTTCTTTTACAAAATTAGCAAAGTATTCCATGAATTAATACATATGATTCTAGTTCTCTTTGTTTGTCTATCAGTCCTCCTTATTTAAAAATGTTTATGATAAAAATAATGAAATATTTTTATCTGTGAAATAAGAAAAATATTATTCTCCATTTAATTTTGCCAACTATTATTTTCCACTTCACGTAATCAACCTGAATTGTTGACATTAAGAAAACGAATACGGCCAGGCATGGTGGCTCATGCCTGTAATCATCCCAGCACGTTGAGAGTCTGAGGCAAGCAGATCGCTTTGAGCTCAAGAGCTCATGACCAGCCTAGATAACAGGGTGAAACACTGTCTCTACAAAAAAATCACAACTGTAGTCTCAGCTACTCAGGAGGCTGAGGCAGGAGAACCACTTGAACCCAGAAAGTGGAGGTTGCAGTGAGCCAAGATTGTGCCACTCCACTCCAGCCTAGGTAAAACAGCAGCACTCTGTCTCAAAAATAAATAAATAATAAAAAGAAAAAAAGAATTTTTTTGTTTGTTTGTTTTTTTGGAGACAGGGTCTTCCTCTGTTACCAGGCTGGAGTGCAGTGGCATGATCTTGACTCACTGTAACCTCTGCCTCCCGGGTTCAAGCCATTCTCCTGGCTCAGCCTCCCAAAGAGCTGGGATTACAGGCACCCTCCACCACGCCCAGCTAATTTTTGTATTTTTAGTGGAGACCAGGTTTCACCATGTTGGCCAGGATGGTCTCGATCTCCTGACCTTGTGATCCACCCGCCTCGGCCTCCCAAAGTCCTGGGATTACAGGCGTGAGCCACTGTGCCCAGCAGAAAAAAAGAATTTTTTTTATTACAGAAAGTAAAAAGAAAATGAATGTGTCTGATTCCCAGAAAAAAAAAAAAAGGCTTAAAATTAAATATAATATACAAATATGTAGACCAAGCCACCAGTTGCAGGAGAAACAGAATAATAATATATGAAGAAATGACTTAGCAAGCCTCTTCATTACCTGAGTGAGTATACTTGCCTTGTTTATAAGTAACAGAAACCAACTTAAAACCCTAAAAAGAAAGAAAGAATAATGTATGGTAATGATAGAGACATAACTTTCGAAATTCAAGGTCCAAACTTAAGTGAAAAGCTGATAGGGTCCTTGGTAATACACTCTGTGTCTCTTCTCTGCCACTATCTACTCATCTCTGGGTTTATATTGTGTCTATACAGATAGACTTTCTCTGTTCATAGTATGCACAGCAAAACATGGCTGGTAAGCTCTCGTGGTACATGTCCTGGGCTCAGAAACATGAGATACATGATTACTTCTCAGTCTCTCTTCTAACAGAAGAAATTTTAATTGGAGAAGCATGAGCGAGGTCCTGTCAATTACAACTGTGGATTTTGGTCATCCTGAAAAAAGAAGGCTGCTATGACCTGCACCTGTTAAATTGAAGGCGTGGTTAGAGAGTCTAGTTAAGAAGGATAATAGAGACATAACAGACACTCCAAATATGTATGTTATGTCAGCCCTCCCTTGTGTAATTTCTGCACCTTTTCTTTCTGTATCATAATATAAAAACCTACCTGAATATCATCATGTATTATTTTACTTTAAGTGATTTAATACTCCTGTGATATTTGATATCAACTGACATGTTTCATTCTTTCATTCCAATATTTCTATTCAATTAAATTAAAATGCTGTGCTAAGTATTATAGGAATCCAAATTTTGATAAGATCCCATGGCTTTTCCTAAGTAGCTGTGATGTGCCAAGGAGATTAAGAAATATACACAGATAAAATTAATTTTAGAGCTGTCAAAATGTGTTAAATGTCACAGAAACGGAAAAGGTACATTTCAACTTGAAGGACTAAAGATGTCTTTCAATTTTCACCATTCTTTATTCCTCAACCACACTTTTGGTGCTCCTTACTCTTTTTCTCTTTTTTAATCTTCTTCTTCAAATTACACATTCGTGTATAGAACAATGGAATTATTTCTCGGGGTGAAAGGTAAAATTTTCACATATATTTATGTTTATTATTCTGCAGATCATTACACTGGATGGTTTATCCATCACAGGTGCCTCTCTGAGGAATTCTCTTGTACATCTAATCTGGGCATTAACATCTTGGAGGACCCAAAATGCCACATCTGTTAACTCAAAGAGTCTTCTGGAGTTGCCATAAGATTCTCTTATTTTGAAATTTTTTAATAACAGACAAAGACTACAGTCTTGGAAAACAAGCACAGAGTGGGAATAAGAACCAAATCTGGATCTCACCTTGCTCTCCTTGGGCTCAGAAAAGAAGGGAGAACAGACAAAAACTATTTGCACATTGAAATGTTCTGTTTACTGACAACATTTTTCCAGTGGGTACCTGAATAACCTGAGAGTCTATTTAATTCAAATGAAATTTAATTTAGATATGCATTTCTATTTGATGCATACATGAAAAGGGAACATTTAATGAATACCCTCTGGATGTTGCACCTCTGATGCGCAACTGTGCCTACCCAGATATTCTCCTCTTCCTTTCGACTTATTGCATATCTGATGGATCCATTCCTGTTTAATTATAGGACTTGATTGAGTGACAAGCAAAACAATAATTTCTTTAAAGAGCTCATGAGAGCAGTGGTCATGAAGATGTGATAACAATGCACTGAGCCCTCCAAATGCATTATTTCACATGGAAATATCTCTGCAGCAACATTTAGTATAGATTGGGTTGGTTATTCTTCTGTCACTTCCAAATGCACACGTGTACCTACCTTTTCTCATTTATCTTTCCATACCTCTGGGTGACCATTGCCTCCTAAAAATCCTCATCCAATATTAAATACCCTACTCTATAATTAAGAAGGATAAAAATAAGATCAAAACATGATTTCTTTATCAATCTAAAGGCTTAATGGAAGAGACACAAAAATATTTAATGAAATGTAATCAGAGGTAGAGAGGGACACTGGAATTTATAGGATCTTCAGAAGTGAATCAAAGTAGGACACACATATTGGTGTGTGTCCAATATGCAGAAACTTTGCAGACCATAGAAACTATCAGCTGTATTGAGCTTCACAAGAGAAATAAGGCCGAAGCAAGATTTTAGTAAATACGACATGCAGAATTGGTGTAGGACTTTTTATAAAATCAATAATCTTATCTTAGAAGATAGAAGAGCACTGCCTAAAAGCTAAATGGATACAGAAATCGACAGAGATTTGTTTTGTTTTAAGATAGGGGTGATTTACTTGTTTACATATGCTGGAAAGAATTGTTAGTGGAGAGGGGAATTTAAAGAAATAGGAGAGGGAGAGGGTCATTTGGGAGAATAGCATCTCCTTAGAGATAGTTTAAGATAAAATCATTGCTCATCTAGAGATTTGCTTTGAGGCATATTTTCCTTTGAATGGAAGAGTGTGAAGATTAAAAAGTGTAATATTGGAAAGGAGAAACTACAAAAATCTCACTCTGGTATTTTGTGGAAAAGGGAGAAAGTTAAAGAGGGAGGTAGGATATTGAGGACAGTATGATTATCATGCAAAACAGTCCTATAGTAGATTATGTAGAAATAAAAATTTAAATAATAATTGGGATGGATATCAAATGAGAAAAAGGAAAAATGGCATTACAAGGAGAAAGAAAAGTTAAATTATAAAGGCATGAACAATTATGTGTGCAAGGGACTTCAACAACCCCATGTATGTGTTAGTAGAGAGGAGGAAAGTAGCACATGAGTGTACAGCAAGAAAAAGACATTTTGGGGTTAAGAGTCCTTTAAAAACCCTCTAATTCACACTCTGAAGAAACAACTACCTACTTCACCTATAGATAAGCCTCACTCTAATGGTATGTTCTCTGCTCAAAGTCTTTTGTTAACCCCATTTAACAGCTGCATCCAAATTGAGACTCAGCTCTACAGTTTCTGGGCATGAAAGGCTCCTGTGAGAAATTGATGCTTCTTTTAAGCCCAACTGGGCCCTCTCAGTCTTAAAGCTTCCAGATGGCGGTAGAGCACTCTACCATCTGAGTTTGTGAACTTTCTCTCTTCCCTTATGGGCGTTGTGTAGATCTGACATGAGCACAGGTAGAAAGGGCTTTATGAAAGCATCGGCACTCTCTTTTACCTCCCACTTCTGCTGTTTCTGAGGCTTTATTTAAACATTTGCTTTCAAAAGATTGTACAATAAGAGTGCCAATGTGCCAATGTGAGGCTGGTGTGTTAAAGGACCCACCTCCCTTTCTTAACTGCGTTTTCTCATGGCTTTTTACTTTAATAAAAGAGAAAAAGCATATACGAGCCCTCCATGCTCCAGGTTTACCATGACGCATTCCTCAAGTAGCAAATCCTTTCAAAAGTGTTACAATAAAAAACATTTTCAACATGAAATAATGGCACACACATCTTTTACTGAATTTTTCTCTTTCATACTACCAAAATGACTTCATATAGAGGCAGCTGTGCCCTATTCAAGTGAAAGATTTCTGGTAAAGTCTGTATGTTATAACTGCAATTACAAAATCCATTCCACTCTCAATATTTTGGTCTTAGAATTTGGTTGCTTAACATGCAAATTTACTTGCATTTGCTGTCCATAAAATGGCATTTCATTGCAACACAGCTTGGAACCTATATCTGTAACTAGCACTGTGTCTTGCCATCTGCTAGCCAATAAAGTAGTTACTTACCATTTCATGTATGACACCTACTCAGAAAGAGATGTTTAAGGGAAAGCTCTTGAAAAATAGTATTTTCTCATCTAATTTGTCCAAATGTATAATATATTCAGAGATATCTTTTCTTCTATTGGTAAAAGGGAGATCTTACAAATAAATTGAAAACCCATAACCCCAATATCCACTTGAAAGTGATGAGTATGATTTGCATTTTGCACTTTAGGAATCAGGGAATTTGCAATGTTACATTCAAGTCTATACAGAGAACTGAAAAAGGGTTTATTAAATGCCAGCATTTAGTTGCAAAGAGATAAGGGAACACTCAGTAGAGGAGATCTGTGCTGAGAACGAGGACAGATGAAGAGTTCTATCTTAGACCCCAGGAGCGAAACTCTGGATGTTGAATCAATCACTTTATCAATATGTAAGTAAATAGGCTGGGCGCAGTGGCTCATGCCTGTAATCCCAGCACTTTGGGAGGCTGAGACAGGCAGATCACCTGATGTCAGGAGTTCAAGACCAACCTGGTCAATATGGCGAAACTCTGTCTCTACTAAAAAAATACAAAAGTTAGCCGAGCGTGGTGGTGGGCACCTGTAGTCCCAGTTACTCGGGAGGCTGAGGCAGGGAGAATTGTTTGAACCTGGGAGGCAGAAGTTGCAGTGGGCTGAGATTGCACCAGATCCAGCCTGGGCAACAGAGCAAGACACCATCTCAAAAAAAAAAAAAAAAAGGTAAGCAAATAAATAAATACACAACCATAGCATTTTTGCCACCATAGGAACTAGTTTTTATGGTCTAGTATTTGAATGGCTCATAGATACCAGAAGCAAATTCAAGATCAGATTCTGTACTACTTGATAGGTTTGTTGGTCTATTTAGACCAAATTATTCAAAATTCTTTGGGTACTCTAAACAAATTATGCAGATTCAACAATTCTTTGGATTTTGCTTCATCTAACCTTGTTTATTCCCTATTTGGAAGTACTATAAAACAAATTCCAGAAATCATATCATTTTATTCTTCTTCAGTGTGCCTTTCGAAATAGTATACATTTTTCCATTATAACCATTAGCACACCGTACTAAATTAATGATAAATCTGTGGCCAGGTCATATGCAAATTTTCTCTTTCTCTTAGGAACAACTTTTTAAAGTTATTTATTCAAGATAAGACACACCTGAAGGCCACATATCCCACTTTGTTATTACATAGCTTACATTTTTAAAACTACAGGTGTTTCTCCTTCCTTTTCATTTTGTGTGGTATTAATTCTTGACAGAAGCAGAATGAATTACTCTCTGGAATGGTGGACATTCTGTATTTGTCCATTTGTTTATTTGAAATGTTATTAACTTGATTTTTTACCCCCTACATTTCCCATACATTTAACCAAGCTATAATAAGGTAAAAGTATTTTGACAAAAATGCCTATAAGGGCATACCAGTGGCTTTACATTGCATACTATTAAGAGAAAGACAATGAGTGATTGTACAAGTTTTAGGTATACAAAGATTTCAGTGGGTGTAGGCGATGACAGCCAGTCCCTTCCACTGTAAAGTCTCTTATGATTCTTTACCCTTACAATGTCACCTATTGATGATTATAATATGAAAAAGTTAGAGGCTATCCAATAATGGTTTATACAATTCCATCCATATTTGTTAGCTAGAATCCTGCTGTAAAGAAGCAGGTTCCTTTAACATTGATGGCTGAGTAAACCTAAAATATAATTTGTGTAAGATATTCAGGATGAATAATTAATAATTTCCTCTAAATATCCAAATACCAGAATATTCTTCAAAAATCCAAATACCAGAATAAGCTATTATCACACCAGTTAGTTCCAACAGAATTAAAAGAGTTTATTTTGAGACTTTGTTGTTGTTGTTGCTGGCTTTGTCTTGATTTGGATAGTATTTTGAACAATTAATTTTTTTCAGTATTCTGAAATATATTCTCCATTATTTTGGATATTCTCATTTTTGGCCATTGAAAGCTACTTCTTTTTGACATGATACATTGGGTTTCTTTTGTTTGCTTTTGTAATTTTTTTTCTTTTATTATACTTTAAGTTCTAGGGTACATGTGCATAACGTGCAGGTTTGTTACATATGTATATTTGTGCCATGTTGGTGTGCTGCACCCATCAACTCGTCAGCACCCATCAATTCATCATTCATATCACGTATAACTCCCCAGTGCAATCCCTCCCCCCTCCCCCCTCCCCATGATAGGCCCCAGTGTGTGATGTTCCCCTTCCCGAGTCCAGGTGATCTCATTGTTCAGTTCCCACCTATGAGTGAGAACATGCGGTGTTTGGTTTTCTCTTCTTGTGATAGTTTGCTAAGAATGATGGTTTCCAGCTGCATCCATGTCCCTACAAAGGATGCAAACTCATCCTTTTTTATGGCTGCATAGTATTCCATGGTGTATATGTGCCACATTTTCTTAATCCAGTCTGTCACAGATGGACATTTGGGTTGATTCCAAGTCTTTGCTATTGTGAATAGTGCCGCAATAAACATACGTGTGCATGTGTCTTTGTAGTAGAATAATTTATAATCCTTTGGGTATATACCCAGTAGTGGGATGGCTGGGTCATATGGTACATCTAGTTCTAGATCCTTGAGGAATTGCCATACTGTTTTCCATAATGGTTGAACTAGTTTACAATCCCACCAACAGTGTAAAAGTGTTCCTATTTCTCCACATCCTCTCCAACAACTGTTGTTTCCTGATTTTTTAATGATTGCCATTCTAACTGGTGTGAGATGGTATCTCATTGTGGTTTTGATTTGCATTTCTCTGATGGCCAGTGATGATGAGCATTTTTTCATGTGTCTGTTGGCTATATGAATGTCTTCTTTTGAGAAATGTCTGTTCTTATCCTTTGCCCACTTTTAGATGGGGTTGTTTGTTTTTTTCTTGTATATTTGTTTGAGTTCTTTGTAGATTCTGGATATTAGAACTTTGTCAGATGAGTAGATTGCAAAAATTTTCTCCCATTCTGTAGGTTGCCTGTTCACTCTGATGGTAGTTTCTTTTGCTGTGCAGAAGCTCTTTAGTTTAATTAGATCCCATTTGTCAATTTTGGCTTTTGCTGCCGTTGCTTTTGGTGTTTTAGACATGAAGTCCTTGCCCATGCCTATGTCCTGAATGGTACTACCTAGATTTTCTTCTAGGGTTTTTATGGTATTAGGTCTAACATTTAAGTCTCTAATCCATTTTGAATTAATCTTCGTATAAGGAGTAAGGAAAGGATCCAGTTTCAGCTTTCTACTTATGGCTAGCCAATTTTCCCAGCACCATTTATTACATAGGGAATCCTTTCCCCATTTCTTGTTCCTCTCAGGTTTGTCAAAGATCAGATGGCTGTAGATGTGTGGTATTATTTCTGAGGACTCTGTTCTGTTCCATTGGTCTATATCTCTGTTTTGGTACCAGTACCATGCTGTTTTGGTTACTGTAGCCTTGTAGTATAGTTTGAAGTCAGGTAGTGTGATGCCTCCAGCTTTGTCCTTTTGACTTAGGATTGTCTTGGCAATGCGGGCTCTTTTTTGGTTCCATATGAACTTTAAAGCAGTTTTTTCCAATTCTGTGAAGAAACTCATTGGTAGCTTGATGGGCATGGCATTGAATCTATAAATAACCTTGGGCAGTATGGCTATTTTCACGATATTGATTCTTCCTATCCATGAGCATGGTATGTTCTTCCATTTGTTTGTGTCCTCTTTGATTTCACTGAGCAGTGGTTTGTAGTTCTCCTTGAAGAGGTCCTTTACATCCCTTGTAAGTTGGATTCCTAGGTATTTTATTCTCTTTGAAGCAATTGTGAATGGAAGTTCATTCATGATTTGGCTCTCTGCTTGTCTGTTACTGGTGTATAAGAATGCTTGTGATTTTTGCACATTAATTTTGTATCCTGAGACTTTGCTGAAGTTGCTTATCAGCTTAAGGAGATTTTGGACTGAGACGATGGGGTTCTCTAAATATACAATCATGTCATCTGCAAACAGGGACAATTTGACTTCTTCTTTTCCTAACAGGATACCCTTGATTTCTTTCTCTTGCCTCATTGCCCTAGCCAGAACTTCCAACACTATGTTGAATAGGAGTGGTGAGAGAGGGCATCCCTGTCTTGTGCCAGTTTTCAAAGGGAATTTTTCCAGTTTTTGCCCATTCAGTATGATATTAGCTGTGGGTTTGTCATAAATAGCTCTTATTATTTTGAGGTACGTTCCATCAATACCGAATTTATTGAGCGTTTTTAGCATGAAGGGCTGTTGAATTTTGACAAAAGCCTTTTCTGCATCTATTGAGATAATCATGTGGTTCTTGACTTTGGTTCTGTTTATATGCTGGATTATGTTTATTGATTTGTGAATGTTGAACCAGCCTTGCATCCCAGGGATGAAGCCCACTTGATCATGGTGGATAAGCTTTTTGATGTGCTGCTGAATCCGGTTTGCCAGTATTTTATTGAGGATTTTTGCATCGATGTTCATCAGCGATATTGGTCTAAAATTCTCTTTTTTTGTTGTGTCTCTGCCAGGCTTTGGTATCAGGATGATGTTGGCCTCATAAAATGAGTTAGGGAGGATTCCCTCTTTTTCTATTGATTGGAATAGTTTCAGAAGGAATGGTACCAGCTCCTCATTCTACCTCTGGTAGAATTCAGCTATGAATCCATCTGGTCCTGGACTTTTTTTGGTGGGTAGGCTATTAATTGTTGCCTCAATTTCAGAGCCTGCTATTGGGCTATTCCGGGATTCAACTTCTTCCTGGTTTAGTCTCAGGAGAGTGTAAGTGTCCAGGAAATTATCCATTTCTTCTAGATTTTCGAGTTGATTTGCATAGAGGTGTTTATAGTATTCTCTGATGGTAGATTGTATTTCTTTGGGGTCGGTGGTGATATCCCCTTTATCATTTTTTATTGCATCTGTTTGATTCCTCTCTCTTGTCTTCTTTATTAGTCTTGCTAGCGGTCTGTCAATTTTGTTGATCTTTTCAAAAAACCAACTCCTGGATTCATTGATTTTTTGGAGGGTTTTTTGTGTCTCTATCTCCTTCAGTTCGGCTCTGATCTTAGTTATTTCTTGCCTGCTGCTAGCTTTTGAATGTGTTTGCTCTTGCCTCTCTAGTTCTTTTAATTGTGATGTTAGAGTGTCAATTTTAGATCTTTCCAGCTTTCTCTTTTGGGCATTTAGTGCTATAAATTTCCCTGTACACACTGCTTTAAATGTGTCCCAGAGATTCTGGTATGTTGTATCTTTGTTCTCATTGGTTTCAAAGAACATCTTTATTTCTGCCTTCATTTCATTATGTACCCAGTAGTCATTCAGGAGTAGGTTGTTCAGTTTCCACGTAGTTGAGCGGTTTTGATTCAGTTTCTTAGTCCTGAGTTCTAGTTTGATTGCACTGTGGTCTGAGAGACAGTTTGTTATAATTTCTGTTCTTGTACATTTGCTGAGGAGTGCTTTACTTCCAATTATGTGGTCAATTTTGGAATAAGTGCGATGTGGTGCTGAGAAGAATGTATGTTCTGTTGATTTGGGGTGGAGAGTTCTATAGATGTCTATTAGGTCTGCTTGGTGCAGAGATGAGTTCAATTCCTGGATATCCTTGTTAACTTTCTGTCTTGTTGATCTGTCTAATGTTGACAGTGGAGTGTTGAAGTCTCCCATTATTATTGTATGGGAGTCTAAGTCCCTTTGTAAGTCTCTAAGGACTTGCTTTATGAATCTGGGTGCTCCTGTATTGGGTGCATATATATTTAGGAGAGTTAGCTCTTCCTGTTGAATTGATCCCTTTACCATTATGTAATGGCCTTCTTTGTCTCTTTTGATCTTTGATGGTTTAAAGTCTGTTTTATCAGAGCCTAGGATTGCAACCCCTCCTTTTTTTTGTTCTCCATTTGCTTGGTAGATCTTCCTCCATCCCTTTATTTTGAGCCTATGTATGTCTCTGCATGTGAGATGGGTCTCCTGAATACAGCAGACTGATGGGTCTTGACTCTTTATCCAGTTTGCCAGTCTGTGTCTTTTAATTGGAGCATTTAGTCTATTTACATTTAAGGTTAATATTGTTATGTGTGAACTTGATCCTGCCATTATGATATTAACTGGTGATTTTGCTCATTAGTCGATGCAGTTTCTTCCTAGCCTCGATGGTCTTTACATTTTGGGATGTTTTTGCAATGGCTGGTACCGGTTGTTCCTTTCCATGTTTAGGGCTTCCTTCAGGGCCTCTTGTAAGGCAGGCCTGGTGGTGACAAAATCTCTAAGCATTTGCTTATCTGTAAAGGATTTTATTTCTCCCTCACTTATGAAACTTAGTTTGGCTGGATATGAAATTCTGGGTTTAAAATTCTTTTCTTTAAGAACGTTGAATATTGGCCCCCACTCTCTTCTGGCTTGTAGAGTTTCTGCCGAGAGATCTGCTGTTAGTCTGATGGGCTTCCCTTTGTGGGTGACCCGACCTTTCTCTCTGGCTGCCCTTAAGATTTTTTCCTTCATTTCAACTTTGGTGAATCTGGCAATTATGTGTCTTGGAGTTGCTCTTCTCGAGGAGTATCTTTGTGGTGTTCTCTGTATTTCCTGAATTTGAATGTTGGCCTGCCCTACTAGGTTGGGGAAGTTCTCCTGGATGATATCCTGAAGAGTGTTTTCCAACTTGGTTCCATTTTCCCCCTCACTTTCAGGCACCCCAATCAGACGTAGATTTGGTCTTTTTACATAATCCCATACTTCTTGCAGGCTTTGTTCACTTCTTTTTCTTCTTTTTTCTTTTGGTTTCTCCTCTCGCTTCATTTCATTCATTTGATCCTCAATCGCTGATACTCTTTCTTCCAGTTGATCGAGTCAGTTACTGAAGCTTGTGCATTTGTCACGTATTTCTCGTGTCATGGTTTTCATCTCTGTCATTTCGTGTATGACCTTCTCTGCATTAATTAGGCTAGCTGTCAATTCTTCCACTCTTTTTTCAAGATTTTTAGTTTCTTTGCACTGGGTACGTAATTCCTCCTTTAGCTCTGAGAAGTTTGATGGACTGAAGCCTTCTTCTCTCATCTCTTCAAAGTCATTCTCTGACCAGCTTCGATCCGTTGCTGGTGATGGGCTGCGCTCCTTTGCAGGGGGAGATGCACTCTTATTTTTTGAATTTCCAGCTTTTCTGCCCTGCTTTTTCCCCATCTTTGTGGTTTTATCTGTCTCTGGTCTTTGATGATGGTGACGTACTGATGGGGTTTTGGTATAGGTGTCCTTCCTGTTTGATAGTTTTCCTTCTGCCAGTCAGGACCCTCAGCTATAGGTCTGTTGGAGATTGCTTGAGGTCCACTCCAGACCCTGTTTGCCTGGGTATCAGCAGCAGAGGTTGTAGAAGATAGAATATTGCTGAACAGCGAGTGTACCTGTCTGATTCTTACTTTGGAAGCTTCCTCTCAGGGGTGTACTCCACCCTGTGAGGTGTGAGGTGTCAGACTGCCCCTAGTGGGGGATGTCTCCCAGTTAGGCTACTCAGGGGTCAGGGACCCACTTGAGCAGGCAGTCTGTCCATTCTCAGATCTCAACCTCCGTGTTGGGAGATCCACTGCTCTCTTCAAAGCTGTCAGACAGAGTCGTTCGCGTCTGCTCAGGCCTCTGCTGCTTCCCCTGTTGTTTTTTTAGCTGAGCCCTGCCCCCAGAGGTGGAGTCTATCGAGACAGGCAGGTTTCCTTGAGCTGCTCTGAGCTCCACCCAGTTCGAGCTTCCCAGCGGCTTTGTTTACCTACTTAAGCCTCAGCAATGGCGGGCACCCCTCCCCTAGCCTCGCTGCTGCCTTGCGGTTAGATCGCCGCAGACTGCTGTGTTAACAATGAGGGAGGCTCCCTGGGCGTGGGACCCTCCCGGCCAGGTGAGGGATATATTCTTCTGGTATGCCCGTTGCTTAAAGCATGGTATTGGGGTGGGAGTTACCCGATTTTCCAGGTGTTGTGTGTCTCAGTTCCCCTGGCTAGGAAAAGGGATTCCCTTCCCCCTTGCACTTCCCAGGTGAGGCCATGCCTCGCCCTGCTTCAGCTCTCGCTGGTCAGGCTGCAGCAGCTGACCAGCACCGATTGTCCGGCACTCCCTAGTGAGATGACCCCAGTACCTCAGTTGAAAATGCAGAAATCACCGGTCTTCTGTGTCGCTCACGCTGGGAGTTGGAGACTGGAGCTGTTCCTATTCGGCCATCTTGCTCCGCCCCTGCTTTTGTATTTTTAATAGCTTGCTTGCTTTCTGTCACATGTAGAAAGCTGCTCTTGTATTATTATACATATTTCCTGTCTCAGACCTGAAGGCAGCCATTCATTCAAGGAATTCTACTTCTTTTTAGTGGGGAATTGTAGTTAGAGGACATAATCTTAATGTTAGGTGTACATTACTGTTAAATACGTCCAATAGAAAGTGGACCATAAATATTATCAACATTTAATACTTATAATCATCTATTCAACAACGAATATGAGCAAGTTCTTCCCTAACAGCCTCACATTTTAAGTCATCTATGATCTTAAGTTAAAACAGAAAATTTTACCCTAACAAAATATTTGTTTGCTCTAAAGAGTTTTTATTCATCACTATAACATATCTCACAAAATAAAAATCCAAATGACTTTATCATGTTGTATTTGCTTTTTCTTAAGTTAGTGTTACAGTTATTGCCAGTGCAAAATTATAACTAATATACAACTGTTCAAAACAACAGAATGATAAACTTTGACAAATAATTCTGCAAAAAAGTTATTGTAAATGCACATCTTTAAGACGTAGATGATAGCAGAGCAGTTTTGGTGACTTGATTTAAAACACTATGACACTATTTTATTCAGTGTACTGTTAGGAGGCAATGCACTGTAATAAGTTTCAAGATGGTTTAGATTAATGATTCTTTTGTAAAGTGGGATAAGAGAGCTTGGTAAAGGGCAGAAAGGGAAAGTATTAAACCTTCTCTCAAAGACTCCTGGCTTCTCAGACAGATAGATCAGTATTGAAGTGGGGTAAAAATGATAATATCATTTCCTTAAAATTCTCCATCTCTCCACAGATCTTGGAAAAAGTTTAGTCTCCCACAGAGGTTTGAAAAGTCCAGGTTTAATACTGTTGGTCAAAGTCATAAACATAGGGATAGAATAATAATTAGCGGCCATAAAAAGTGAGAGATTTGTAAGGTAACATTGTTAGTTGTGGATAAGAAAATGTATTATGAATGACAATATTCTCTATTTCATTTCTTTTCTTTTTTTCTTTTTTTTTTTTTGAGATGGAGTCTCGCTCTATTGCCAGGCTAGAGTGCAGTGGCATCATCTTGACTCACTGCAACTTCCACCTTCTGGGTTCAAGCGATTCTCCTGCCTCAGTGTCCTAAGTAGCTGAGACTACAGACACCCACCACCATGTCTGACTAATTTTCGTGTTTTAGTAGAGACAGGGTTTCACCATGGTGGCCAGAATGGTCTCAATCTCTTGACCTCGTGATCCTCCCACCTCAGCCTCCCAAAGTGCTGGGATTACAGGCATGAGCCACCGCACCCGGCCACTCTTTATTTCATTTTTAGACTTAATCTTGATATTCATCTTTTCACAGATGTCCATTAATGCTCTGTTTTTCTCCATTTGTCACCTATTTAAAAGACAGGGATCCTATAACATAGAGAAGTATAAAGGAGTATCTACATTTTTAAATACTTCCCTTATTTCTTTTTTTAAGAAAGAATTAGGGAAGAAGTGAAGGGAGAGCTGTCATTTAGGGTTGCAGAGAGGATGCAAAAACATATTTCTTCTTTACTTTTAGATTATGTGTTTGGATGAATGTTGGTTCATTTAGTGACTATTGAATATCTGAGCTAAACTGGTTTTATTTCCATAATTCCTTAGTGATCCACAAACACACTGAAGCATTAATCTTAATTTATTCTGGACAAAGTCAGTATAAGATTTTTCATGAAGCAGCCTAAAATAAATGGCATTGATTATTCCTCCTTTCTTCGCTACTTCTCTCTCTCTGTCTCTCTCTTCCAGAGCTTATTCTTTTGAAAAGATCATTCTCCATTGATCTCATTTAACAAAGTCTGGCATTCTCATAAGTGATCTCATTGTTCAATTCCCACCACTTATAGGTGGGAATTGAACAATGAGATCACTTGGACACAGGAAGGGGAACATCACACACTGGGTCCTATTGTTGGGGGGGGGGTGGGGCTGGGGAGGGATAGCATTAGGAAATATACTTAATGTAAATGACAAGTTAATGGGTGCAGCACACCAACATGGCACATGTATACATAAGTAACAAACCTGCACGTTGTGCACAAGTACATTAGAACTTAAAGTATAATAAAAAGAAACAAAGAAAGAAAGAAAAAACACACTACATCTTTGGAGGGAAACACACCCAAGCAAAAGGCAATCATAACAAAAGTTGGGATTTCCCTTAAATGAACTACTGCTTTGATACTTACAGTAGCAAACTGGCTGACAATACATTGTAAAACATCAGGTTTGAACTGATTAAAAATCCAACAGGACTCCTAAGATAGGAGAGAGTAGCTTGAGTTGAGCATTGCAAGAGGGTTTCAGGGAGGAAAAGTCCTGAGAAATCCTTGAAAAACAAATGAGTTTTGGATCAACAGAGAAATGTACAAATCTTGCCTTACCATTGCATTGTCAGGATCAGATCACAGGTTAACAAATGGCCTATAAAGATTCTTCAGCACACTATACAATGTGCCAGTGAATATTTTGTATTTCTTGTTCTTAGATACAGTCTCTGAGAGAAAATTAGTTTATATATTGTGTCATATCTTTTTCATCACTTGCCTTGAGCTCCTTCAAAGAGATGTACTATGGAAATAGAAATTATTCCTGCTCTGCTTCCCTCATAAATTTATCTATTTCTTTTTCTGCTCAACTTGTCATTGAATATATCAAACTATAGTTTAGCTACTTCATGGTCTGTGGCTAGATTTTTAAGAATAATACATTATGTGAGGCTGTTGAAATAAATAATGGCATTATTTTTTCTTCCCTTTCCTTGACTTCTGATGAATTCATATATAACCATAAAAATAAATTTCAGTAAAAAATGGACCTTCTGAGAACACAGAATGTGGCTGACTGTTTGATACACCCTTGAGTGATCTATTTTAATATATTGAAAAGGTCATTATCTGAAAAGTTTTTATCTTGGCTTTTCAAGGTCAAAGGGGAATTCATGACTTTTTTAGAGTAAACATATGTCAAGCATCTGAAAACTCATAAATGTAAATCATGTACATGGGTCATAAATGTAAGTCTCTGTATTTTCTATGTTCTATTATATAAAACTAGTTAATAAAAATCAATGGACTTTCATATCATTTCTATAATTTAATACATACAACAATTTTGCCAATTTTAAAGAACACAGAATAACCAAAGATGACACATATATTAATTAGGAACTAGTAGTCATTTTTCATTATTTTTTATCTTCAGTTTTACGGAATCTTAAACTCATAGAAAGAAAAGATAAGCGGAATGCCTCGGATTAACTAAACAGAATACACAGAGTGATTTCTCTCATCAAGTTTGAGTCTATTTCTTCAGAGTTTAGTTACTCTTTTTATTATTTTTGTTTTTGAACAAGTGATGGCATTTCCACTGATGTGTATTAAGTATAAAAAATTCTTGAGCACATGTAAGCCAATTAAATAATGCAGGAGGAATTTAACTGAACGATCCTAGGCAAGATAAATAAACAATATTAGCTTCGATATGTATGGCTAAGACAACCTTAAAGGCTAGAGATAAATGGGATAAAGTAATATGGATACTGAGACCTAAAGCTGAATTCTTTATTACTTCGGCAGTCAGAATGCTGAGTAAGTAAAGGAATTGAAAGACAGAATTTCAGGAGCTCACCATCCTAACTTTTGATAGAAACAAATCTAAACCATTGTAGCCACCAGATAAACACACTATCTTAAAAAGACTAACTCATAAGGCGAATGCACAAACTCTGAGAGTTACCCTTGTCAGTGTTGCAGTCTCACGAAAGATAACCTGAAATAAAATTCACAGTTTTTGAGTTTATCCTGCCATCTCCCATATCCTTCATGAACATTGAGAAGAGTTAATAAGCAGCTAAAAACAACTGAAAAGTACTACACTAATCAACACGCTATATCCCTTCCTTTCCTCAGTGGTCCAACAGTCTCCAACTGGATAAATAAATCAATGTGGATGTGTCTTTAGGTAGTTTCCGGAGTTGACATTCCTGAGTCATTGTTGTCATCTTTCTGGTTTAGTGTATCTGTGAATTGTAGTGCAGAGAGTACAGATTTGAAGGAAATACAGACTACATTTAAATATCCAAGTGATCAATTTTTTAATTGTCTTATCTGGGGAAAATGAATAACTTTTATTCACCTCAGTTAATTCACATGCAAAACTAGAATAATGCAAAGGTCTGAGAATATTGTTCAAAATTTAATGTTACTGCTGTGCCCCTTTAGCAGTGCTTCTTTCATGCTCACTTATACCATAGTTCATTTACGAAGTCATTTTATATTCTTAGATTTTTTCTTAAAATACTTTATCTTCATGCAACCATTTTGGCTGCCTCATGCATTTTATAGTTTTTCAATTATTCTCAAAATACTTTTTGGTCTCCTATGATGTGCCAAACAGTCTTAAATTCTGAAAATATAATACAAACAGAGTAAGATAGCACCCCTGCTGTCATGCAGTTTACAGTATATTAAGGGAAAGTTCAAGAAAAGAAGGAGTATAAGTGCTATAAAAGGATCTAGAACTAGATGTACTATATGACCCAGCCATCCCACTACTGGGTATATACCCAAAGGATTATAAATTATTCTACTACAAAGACACATGCACACGTATGTTTATTGCGGCACTATTCACAATAGCAAAGACTTGGAATCAACCCAAATGTCCATCTGTGACAGACTGGATTAAGAAAATGTGGCACATATACACCATGGAATACTATGCAGCCATAAAAAAGGATGAGTTTGCGTCCTTTGTAGGGACATGGATGCAGCTGGAAACCATCATTCTTAGCAAACTATCACAAGAAGAGAAAACCAAACACCGCATGTTCTCACTCATAGGTGGGAACTGAACAATGAGATCACTTGGACTCGGGAAGGGGAACATCACACACTGGGGCCTATCATGGGGAGTGGGGAGGAGGGAGGGATTGCAGTGGGGAGTTATACATGATATAAATGATGAATTGATGGGTGCTGACGAGTTGATGGGTGCAGCACACCAACATGGCATAAGTATACATATGTAACAAACCTGCACGTTATGCACATGTACCCTAGAACTTAAAGTATAATAAAAAAAAAAAATAAATAAATAAATAAATAAATAAATAAAAAGAAAGACCAAAGAAAGAGGCTAATTATACTAGAGGTGTCTGTTTACATTTTAAAAAATAATATTCAAATCAGGCCTTAGCGAATGAGTAGCGTTCCTCAAAGAGGAAAACAGAAAACAGAAGAGAATGAAATTACTTGCACAACAGACAGCCTATGCAAGGGCACGGAAATGTGAATTATCAAGCATATGAATCTTAGCAACCATACTCTTCAGTCAATTGTAAATCTACTGCTACTTACCAGTATCCTTGTTTCCTCAATACACTTTCTATGTATAATTTATAAAGTAATCATTTTACACAGGTATCAATGTTGATTTTACATCTACAGAGGATAATTATTTGGAAAGAAGAATACCTCAGCTAATTTAATTGCATCTCTATGCTGTTTTTTTTTTTTTTTTTTTTTTTTTTTTTTTTTTGTGAGACGGAGTCTCACTCTGTCGCCCATGCTGGAGTGCAGTGCCCAGATCTCAGCTCACTGCAAGCTTGGCCTCCCAGGTTTACGCCATTCTCCTGCCTCAGCCTCCCGAGTAGCTGGGACTACAGGCACCCGCCACCTCGCCCGGCTAGTTTTTGTTTTTTTTTTCTTTTTTGTATTTTTTATTAGAGACGGGGTTTCACCGTGTTAGCCAGGATGGTCTTGATCTCCTGACCTCGTGATCCGCCTGTCTCGGCCTCCCAAAGTGCTGGGATTACAGGCTTCAGCCACTGTGACCAGTCTATGCTGTTTTTAAATTTTAATGTCATAACACATTTTTGCATAGATAATGTATGAGTCTGTTCTCATGCTGCTAATAAAGACACACCTGAGCCTGGGTTATTTATAAAGGAAAGTGGTTTAATGGACTCACAGTTCAATCATGGTGGAAGGCAAAGGAGAAGCAAAAGCACATCTTACATGGTGGCAGTCAAGAGAGCTTGTGCAGGGGAACTCCCATTTATAAAACCATCAGATCTGGTAAGGCTTACTTACTACCATGGAAGATTATAGGGGAAATCGCCCCCATAATTCAATTAAATCCACCTGGTCCTGCCCTTGATATGTGGGCATTATTACAATTAGAGGTGAGATTAGGGTGGGGACGCAGCCAAACCAAATCAGATAGTATAGTCACATGATTCCAAAATTGAAAGGTAAACAAAACTGTACATTGGAAACTTTTTGGTTGCAATCACCCATTTGTCCACCAACACAGGTAACCATTGTTATTAATTTCTCTTATGCACCATAGTTATTTTAAAGACATACTAGTAAGTACTATTATATGTTCTTTTACACTCTACAATAAATTTTGACATCTTTCTATGACAGCACAAAAGTTTCTTTTTCTTACTACTGTACTATATTTAAGTAGTCTAATGACAGATATGTAGGTTGTTATCAATCTGTAGTATTTAAACAATGCTAAAATGAATATATATTTACATATTTTTTTCACTTGTGTGAAATGTATCTGTAGACTACATCTAAAGAAATAAAGTTATGGAATCAAAGAACCAACTTTGTTTATAGTTGTGTTCAATATAGCCACACTTTGTGTGTGTGTGTGTGTGTATATATATACTCAAACACCATATATGTGTGTATAGAAATATATATACTTAAACACCATAAACTGTACATACATATAGTTTTGCTTTGCATTTTTGGGGATATAATAAGTAAGAATTAGCCTAGTTCTGTTACTTTAAGGGTTATTTTTTGTTCCTGTTTTATATGAGACGCTTATTCCCGAATATTCTCTTTTTATTTTAGGTGTTGGTCTTTTACTAATGTAATTACAGGTTTCTTTTGTTTTGTTTTGTTTTGTTTTGTTTTGTTAATTGATAACACGAAGAAACCAAAAAGTTTTAAGAGGACATGATTTGAAACAGACATGGCATGACACCATTTGAAAATAATAAAATATGGGGCATAGAAATGCCGTTCAGTAAATCATAAGCTTTTTACATAGTACTAATGATATACCCTGAGTGTGTTGTTCAGTCATTCTTTACTAGATGCCAAACGCAAGTGGACGCCACCCTGCCGGATATCAAATCCTTGGCCAAAGCAGCTTCCAAACACAGCGAGAAATTAAAAGCTTTACTGATTGGATTACTAAAATACATAACAGTCAAAATGAACTACAAAATGGAACTATTTCAGAAATCCACAGTTTTTCTGAACACAAAAATAAGAAAAGTAAAATACATTAGACTACCAGTCCAGTGAAAACAGTCAATTCTTTTAAATACACATACATAACACAGCAATTATTTCTATGTCTGTCTTGAGTCTTTTCTATAAAGAAAAGCAATAGCAATAATAATATTTCTATTATTTTCTTGCTTTAATCAAAGGTGTCAAGAGTTTTTACCTACATGCTTTCATCTGCAGCACAAAAACAAGAGGTAAAGCGGAATAACAACAAAAAAGACAACATCATTGTCCAGTATTAATAAAGAGGCTAGACAAATCCAGTAACTTGTTCACTTACCACTCGCTCAGTCATTATCCTTGTGAATCTTACATGAACATATATTTTATCATGTTTCAAAAGTGAATAACTTTTGAAAATATAATTATAATTATTCTTATAGTAATTCTGTGAGGGAAAGACTATTTTTCACCCTCTTTTATGGATAAAGAAATTGAGCAATGCAGAAAATAAATTTCCCTGCTCAGACTGGCCAAATATTAAAAGACAGTTCAAAAAGTAAAATCCAAAGCATGCATGATCCCAGAGTTCTGACTTTAAACTTGTTTTTCTCCTTATCTGGTAGATTCTAAACATCTATATTAGTGATTAAGCATGCCTTCAAAGGTAAAATAACTATATTTCTATATCTTGTTCCCTGTACTCTACAATTAATGTGGGGTTTTAAAAAATGTAAATTAGTAGACTGGGTAAATTAAAGTCTACTGATATACCAATGATAACTCCATGTGAAACTTTTCAAACATATAATTATAAACTTTGGAAGGCTTCCTAAAATGTAATGTAGGTTGAAAACAAAATAAAACTTCTGGAGGTTATTTGAATATTAAACTTTTTCAAATTCATCACATGAACAGGTGTTTTGTACAAAAATGACATTCACTCCCAGAAGTAAAAGTACTATATAAATAAAAATATACTTAAACTCCAGTTTCTTTTTTTTCTTTTTGCTTCTAAGTTTGTACAAGACTGTATTTACTGCCAAAAATTAAACCTGAGATATTACAATGATAATAAAAATGTCATGTAGGATTTGCTTACGTACTTTTAAATGATATTAAAAGTGAGTTGTAAACTGGACGGCATAAAAGAAAAAATGTGTACAGCTATTGATCTTCCTTAAATGAGAACGTTTTGCTGTTGCTGTGGTAGGAAGGCTTGCCACAGGAATGTAGACAGCTCATTAATGTCCAAACTTAAACATGAAGTGGCCTATTTTTAGACAATTAGAGGGTTGAAATACTACTTGTTTTCTCATGTTATAATTCTATAGAATAATATTACAAAGGGCCATTACAAAGATTATGGAAATCTTTGCCCTTAAAATTTTGGCCAAATTTATACAAAGAAAACAAAGAATAGGATTGGGTATATGTCTAAGAAATTTACCTCATAAGGTGAAATATGTAGAGATCACAATGCCCAAATCTATGCTTTACTCAAGTGTCATAATACTATTTAAAAAAAAAAAAAAAACTTCAAATTATCTCAACTTTCCATTTTCATTGACCTATGTAGACATAACCAAAGAACTATTGGTCAATTTTATGTAGTTTACAAAAGCATGACAGTGAATATACTTCCAAAAGTTAATTTTGCCATGATGTAGGTGAAGAAAATGGTTTTTATGTGATAAATTACTCCTAGATTTGTTTTATCATTTTGTTGTATATAAGTCATCATGATCTTTCTTTGTATAAAATAATCATTCCCAGAATACGTAGAGAAAATATTTTATAAAACAATTTGTTTAGTTAATTAATTAATTTACTTTTTGAGACAGGCTCTCACTCTGTCACTCAGGCTGGAGTGCAACGGCAAAATCACAGCTCACTCAGCCTTGACCTGCTGGGCTCAAGCTATCCTCCTGCCTCAGCCTCCCAAGCTGGGACTATAGGCACATGCCACTACACCCGGATAACTTGTTAAACTTTTTAGTAGAGACAAGGTCTCACTAGGTTTCCCAGGCTGGTCTTGAACTCCTGAGCTCAAGCGAACCTCCAACTTCAGCCTCCCAAAGTGCTATGATTACAAGAATGAGCCACTGTGCCCAGGCTTGTGTCTAATCTTAAATAAGAGGTAAAATGTGTGTTCCAAGCAAATAATGAAACTCCCCCAAAATTCTCAAAAGAATAATACCACAAGTGTCTGATTTTATTGCTGAAGCTTAGAACAAATTCTGCCATTACATATGCCGATTCTGAAGTTGGTTCATTGTGTTGTTTCTTTGTGAAATATGACCTCATGGTGATTCTTAATATTTTATACTTCTGTTTGAATTACAGTTCTGATTTTAATCGTATGAATTTTATTATAAATATAATAAAATGTGTTTAGTAATATTTATATTTATGAGATTACTATACAGGCATACCTCAGAGATAATGCATGTTCGATTTTAGGCTACTAAAATCAAGCAAATATCGACACAAACTGAGTCACATGAACTTTTTAGTTTCCCAGTGCATTTAAAAGTTGTGTTTACACTATACTATAATCTATTAAGTGTGCAATAGCAATAGAACAATGTCTAAAATATAATGCACATGACTTAAAAAATAATTTATTGTTAAATGCTAACAATCATCTGAGCCTTCAGCGAGTTGCAGTCTTTTTGCAGATGAAAGATTTGATATTGATGGCTCCTGACTGATAAGAATGGTGGTTGCTGAAGGTGGAGGAGACTGTGGCAATTTCTTGTAATAAGACAACAGTAAAATTAACTGCAACGATTGACTCTTCCTTTATAGCAATGATGCTGTTTGATCAAATTTTACAATGTAACTTCTTTCAAAATTGTGATTAATTATCTCAAACTCTTCTGCTGCCTTATCAATTAAGTTTATGCAATTAATCTAAATATTTTGTTATTATTTCAACAATTTCCACAGCATCTTTACCAGGAGCAGATTCTATCTCAGGAAACCATTTTATTTGCTCATCCTTAAGAAGCAACTCCTCACCTGCTCAAGTTTTATCATGAGATTGCAGCAATTCAGTCACATCTTCAGCCTCCACTTCTAATTCTAGTTCTTTTGCAATTTCCACCATATCTGCAGTTACTTCCTCTACTGAACCCTTGAGCCCCTTAAAGTCATCCATGAGGGTTGGAATCAACTTCTTCCAAACTCCTATTGATGTAGGTATTTTTTACCACTCCCCACCAACCCATGAGTCACAAATATTCTTAATGGCATCTAGAATGGTAAATCTTTTCCAGAAGGTTGTTAATTTACTTTGCCAAGATCAATCACAAGAATAATGATCTATGGAAGTTTTAACCTGACAAAATGTAGTTAGGACATAATAAAATTTGAAATTTGAAATTACTCTTTGATTCATCTATCAAGTGGATGTTGTATTAGCAAGCATTAAAACAACTTAAATTATCTTGTATGTGTCTATGAGAGCTCTTAGGTAACAAGATGCATTGTCAATGAGGAGCAATATTTGAAAGGAATCTTTTTTGTTGAGCAGTAGATCTCAACAGTGGGCTTCAAATTTTCAGTAAACCATGCAGCAAGCAGATATACTGTCATCTAGGCTTTGTTGTTTCATTTCTAGAGCACAGGCAGTATATTTAGCCCATTTTAAGGGCTCTATGATTTTGAATATGGAAAATTAGAATTGGATTTAACTTAAAGTCACCAGCTCTATAGACCATAACAAGAGAGTCAGCCCATCCTTTGAAACCAGACATTAACTTCTCTGCTCTAGCTATGAAAGTCTTAGGTGGCATCTTCTTCCAGTACAAGGCTGTTTTGTCTACATTGAAAAATCTGCTGTTTAATGTAGCCACCTTCATCAGTAATCTTAGCTACGTCTTCTGGATAACTTCCTGCAGCTTCTACATCAGTACTTGCTACTTCACATTGCAATTTTAAGATTTGGAGACCGTTTCTTTCCTTAAACCTCATAAACTAACTTCTGCTAGCTTTAAACTTTTCTTCTGCAGCTTTCTCACTTCTCTCCACCTTCACAGAATTGAAGACAGTTAGAACCTTGCTCAGGATTAAGCTTTCGCTGAAGATAATGTTGTGATTGGTTTGATCTTCTATGCAGACCGTTAAAACTTTCACTGTATCAACAATAAGGCTTCTTTGGCTTTCTTATTATCTGTGTGCAAACTGGCGTAGCACTTTTAATTTCCAAGAACTTTCCTTTTGCATTCACAATTTGACTAACTGTTGCAAAAGATCTAGCTTTTAGCCTATTCTGGTTTTCGATATGTCTTCTTCCCTAAGCTTAATCATTTCTAGCTTTCAGTTTAAAGTGAGTGACATGTGACTCTTCCTTTTACTTGAACACTTAGAGGCCATTGTGTGGTGACTGGTGAAATTTCAATATTGTTCTGTTTCAAAATAGAGAGGCCAGGAAGAGGAAGAGAGACAAGGGATCAGCTGATCAGCGCAGCATTCAGACGTAAACAACATTTATCAATTAAGTTTGCTGTCCTATAAGTATAGTTCATGACACATCAAAACATTTAAAGAGTAACATCAAAGACCGCTGATCTACAGATCGCCATAAAAGATATAATAATAAAGAAAAAGTTTGAAAATACCAAAATGTGACACAGCATCACAAAGTGAGCAGATGCTGTTGCAAAAATTGTGCCAACAGCCTGGCTTGATGTAGGGTTGCCACAAACTTTCAATTTCTAAAATATTCAATGAAGTGAAGCACAATAAAATGAGCTGTCTGTACATTCTCCCCGGTATTTATAAATGATGAGACTCACAGCTTCTCTTCTCAGAGTCCTCTGAATCATGCTACAGTTCGGGAAATTCTTCCTTTGGTCCCACATTTGGGATAAAGATAGGATCTTATTCTCTCACTCTTTGACCCTCATTAGTCTCTACCCTCCATTCTTTCTGGTTCCAGAAAAGATTCTCCTCTCATCCTTTTTATCTTCAGTGGGTGCTGCTCTTCATGCTAAATGGGGCTGTTTTTTAGTGGGCGCTGTTCTTTAATTTGGCCACTTCAGTATGACTCACAAAGACCTTAAAGTATTACTGAGAAAAGACCCCATCCTTTCTTGCATTCATGCCTCCAGGACTCATGCACGAATATGACCGACATAACATATATTTTCATCACTTTCTGCTTCTCAGAGTTAGTCTTCTTTCTGAATTCCATGCCAGACAAATCCAATCTGGAAATGCCCACCATCTAGGCCTTACTCTGCTTATATCCACATGCATGACACAGGGGAAGTCCCCTCCTCTCTTTAGACTATATTTTCCATCTATAAGACAATGAGATTATCATGGGACAAATTATGTAGCTCACAGGCCTTAAGAGTTCACCTGACCATAGATTACTTATCATCTCTCTCTCTCTATTTGATATCATGGCTTAACTCAGCCTATTTGATTTATTTGTGGAACAGCTACTATATTTTAAATAGATATTTTAAAAATAGCAATTGGCATAAAAATAGCACATCCAGTTACTTAAATACGAAAGTAAATATTAGTTCTTTGTTAAACAGGTAAACCAGGGAATGCTTTGATCAGTGAAAGTAAAATGAAACTCGACCAAGCATTTGCCAATAATAAACATTGGCTCAATTATTGGAAAGAAGGCTTTTCTATCATTGTGTTATAAGTTCTCTTGCTAGAACTTCTGAAAAACCTCTCTAATTGATAGCCTTACTTGGTAGCTGACTTATCAAATCAGAGAAATTCAAGTCACATGCCAGAGGTGTAGCTCCCAAATCCTATATATAGTTTTGCTATAACAAAAACACCTGAAATGTTAACTTATACAAGATATTTCTGATTACTTTTTATGGCTTGTGGAAATAGTATGAGCAAATATGAAAAACAACCATCTATAATTTAACAAATACCTCCAGAATGCAAGAATTGTTATCTCAAAGGATATTATATAAAAATTGTTACTTCCCTTATCTTTAAAGAGTCATATATTCCATGGCCCATAAATTGTCAGATATCAGATATTTCAATAATTTCCATGAATTTAAATCCAGTAGACCAATAATCTGAAAGAGCATCTCTTGCCAAATAGTCTTTATGCATACTTGACAGATTAATTAAAGAAATGTAATTCTCCTGTATTCTGTTTTATGAAATGAAGATAATGTATTTTCAAATTAATATTATTTGCAAAAACATACCATGGAATATATTTACAAATCTACATAAACTATGCTTATTTTAAACATTAAAATATTTAAGAAATTCTAAGACTCTTATTTGGATTCTACAGAAGTCAGATTTTTAAATAGTCTTGGATAAGCAGTTGTTGCACCTGGCTTTCTTACTATACATAGCACATGCCACAATGTCAAAAATCACATAAGTAAGAATTATGGATGCAAACTCAGTGATATAAATGTCACTAATGATGTATACTCTAAAAATCTTAGATTGAGTTGAACTACTCATCTTTGATTGAAAAGTGAAAAATATCAATCCATGGACTGTCTTATCTACAAAGAACAACATTAAAAAATGGGTTTTCACCTGTTTTATTATAAACTTGATCTGTTGTTTCAAAGTCATAACAGCTCATATAATTATGTTATTGTATACATTTAATCTAAGAATTATATCTCAAAATAGAAATATGCTAAATTCAAAGGTCTTCCTAAACAATTATTCCCACAATATTTAATTGATATTAAAAGAAACTGTAAAGTAGATATTAAAACTCTCCCTCACAAGAAAGTTAGACCTAGAATTGGTAAACAATTCAGCCTAAACTGCATTGCAAACTAAATAAATTGAGAAAATAAGATTCACCTCTGACTCAATTTGCTCCACAGTCAATGCTATTTGGACTGCGATATGCTCTTATGATATAAAGACAAATCCAACAGGAATCCTGTTTTCAAATGCATATTGTTACCGCGTATAGGAAAAATTCCTCCTCAGGCTGTGTCATCTACTGCTTGTGGTTCAGATTTATCTGGGCATGTGTTTCAAATTGACGGCAGAGGGCCTATTAGAAACCTGTCTATACGTGTGTCTCTGCTAGATAATCTACCTTGTCCATGAGAAGAAATCTCAGTTCCCAGGATTGAACTGAAGCCACAAAAAAGTCTTAGTTGTTTATTGCAGGGTGATTCTGAGTTCAAGGATTTGTCTGATTTTCAAATCCATTTTTATCCCTAATTCTTGATCCCATATTCAAGTCCAAGGGAGAAAGAATGTAATAACTAAAAATAAAAATAAAGCAGTTATTTCTTGTCAGGTACAGAAAATGCTACCATATGATCCTTATCTTGGTATGTATACAGATAGGCAGGAGCTGTTTTTTGTCACATTGATACAGACCAGAATTCAACTTGGCCTTTATGAGACACAGAGACAGTCAAGAGAGTCTGGCTCTGACCAGGACAAGAATTCTGCTAAATCATCTGGGGAAAATAGCACCAATTAGCAGCAGCTGTCACCCTATTTAAAAGACCAGTGGTGACCACACACCAGACAATGGCCACCTACAGAAAGAGGTACTCCTCAGAGGAGCATGAGTCCTGTGGGAAACTAGTTGTAATAAGGAAATACATGCCAGTCTCCTCTGAGAACTTTCAGAAATATTCATTGTGGGTGACAAGCAGAGGAATTCAGTTATTACTGAAGTATATTAACTTTTCCTCTTTTGTGTCTACAGTTCAGTAAGATCTGGTGACACTGGGTCTAACTGGTCTTGTAGCTATTTATCTACATAAACCTTTCCCATATTAACCTACTCTCTGATTGACTCTTCCCTTCAACTTGAAGAGACATGTTGTACGTCCATTTTAAATTCTATGAGAAAATCCCAAAGTTAGTATCCAGGGAGTGGTAGAACTAACATTGGAACCAAGAATTGTGTCACCTCAAAACAGTATTGCTTCTTCTACACTGTTGTGTACAGAAAAGCTAAATTGGTAGCAACAATTGTTGTTTTTGAAACATCCTTGGGAATTACATTAGGATGCTCTCTGATCACATTTAATATTATATAAAAATGATTTAAAATAATATAAAGAATATAATTCTCACCTTGTCTGTTCACTATTGTATTGCCAGTGTGATAAAATAAGAAAAATAAATTAAGTACAAAATGATTGGAAAGGAGGAAATCAATTGGTTATCATTTTCAAATGATAGAAATATCTACATAGAGGAGAAAAATATTTTAGAAATTATTATAAATAATAGCAGTATGTGCAAAATACTAAGTAAAAATCAATGTACAAAATTCAATTGAATTTCCATGTACCAGTAAAGATTTAAAAAGAAAAGTTTCCAAAAAACATTTTAAATAGTTTCAATTTTTTTTAATCCATAAAAAATACAGAAAAAAAAATGCCAGATCTGCATTCAGAACATTATGAAGAATCGATGAACATCAATATAATAGGGATAAAATAATGGAGCTATTACATGGGCACGGGTAGGCGGACTTTATAATGTTAAGATGGCAGTTCTACCCAAATAGATGCAAGAATTTACTGAAATCTCACAACCATTTAGCAGGGTTTTAATTATACTCAGTTTGTTCTGAAGTTTATATGGAAGAGTAAATAACCCATGTATGAAGATGATTATACAACTAGATTAAATACAATGCATGGCAGAGCACAGATAAATTAATAAATGGAACAGAATAGGCTAGTTACTTAAAACATATGCATACAGATTTGTAGTTTCTGACCAAGATAGAATGGCAGATCAGAGAGAAAACGTGCCAGAAAAAAATGGTCTCTCACATGAAAAATTAAAATTGAATATGTAGGTCCTCTGTATAATAAAAAAGAAAGAACGAATGAAAGATAAGAAAAAGAAAGAAAATCAATTCTAGATAAATTCAGAATTTAAATATGAAAGCTAACTTTTGAAACTTTAAAAACTGTAAGTGAAATTTTTTCTAATCTCAGGGTAAGAAAAGATTTCCTAAGCAAGACAATAAAATCTCTAAGATAAAAGTTAATAATTGATATATTGCTTTGAATAAAGATTAATAATGTCTCTTTATCAGTTCCAATCTTAAAAGTCAAAATCTATGCTACATGCTTGAAGTAAATATTTGCAACACAAATTATTGACAAAATATTTTATACAATATAAAATGACCAAAAATTAGTTAGGAAAAAAAAGGCAAATAACCCAATAGTTCAGAAAGTTATTTCATAAAAGAAAAAAAAATACATGGATAGCAAATATATGAAATGAGTTCAAAATAAATAATTTGAAAATGTAAATCAATACTAAAATGAAACACAACATTAATGATCAGATCATTTCAAATAGCAGATAGTATAGATCAATGCAGTAATATAGAAACTTATACATTGTGAAGGCAACTTCCAGTTAGTTAAAATATACTTAGGAAAACTATTTGACGTTATCTTGTAAAGCTTAACATTCATACACTGTGATATACATTTAGTGGCCTCTCATCCCCACCCTTCCCTCTGTATGCGCTGCTTTGTCCTATCATGCACTGGAATTAATTTTGCTAGTCTTGCAGCTATGTTTGTTCATGCAACTATGTGATTTGTTTTGACCACTGGGACACTGACAACTGTGGTGCAAGCAAGAAACTGAAAAAGCAGATATGCACTAAGGTTTGACATCACTTGTTATTCCAATACCACTATTTAAAGTACCCTGTCTGTTCTTCTTGGGGATGAAAGATCACATAGAGAGATCATAACTAGATAGATCACATAGAAAGATCACACTAGAGCCCTAAACACCAGGTCGAGAGATCTTCTTAATATATCCAGCCTAAGTTGCAACACTAGGTGTCAGAAAAGCAAAAGAGCTGAACAGCTGAGTTCAAGTCAATTGCAGACCCATAAAACCATAAGCAAATAAAATAGCTGCTATTTTAAACTATCATAGTTTGATTAGAACTGATACACTTAAATAGGTAAATGAACAAAAAAAGCCTTACAACTGGAATGACCACATAGTCAAGTTAGTGTGGGACAGTGTAGGTACATGCCTATACTAATAATATTTTTCCCTCTCAAAAATGTTGTGGTATAGAATAAAATTATGTCATACCTGTAACCCCACAATATCCATCTTAAACTATCTGAGATATATATTCAAGAGAAATGCTTGAACACGTATAACAAGATATATATACAAAATGTTAATGGCAGGCCTGTTCATAATAGCAAATAACAGGAAATATGCTGAATGTTTATACACGAATGAACAGATTTTTCATATGTGATATCTGTACACAATGAATATTACACATCAGTGAAAACAACAGCATAGTTTGATTTCATTAACATAATATTCAGTGAAGAATGCAAACTCCAAAATATTATATATGGGTTTTGAAAATATTTTACTGAAGTCTAGATTCTGAGACATACATTAATGGGCAAGATGTTTAATAAGAAAATAGCCTTGGGAACAAATGTTTTAGAAGGAAGAGGAAGAGGACAATTGTGCAGAGGGATAAGTTAATATGTGATGCAGGTCAAGTCAAACTTTCAATAGTGAATCTAAAATGCTTCTCAGGGAAGTTCTAAGGGACCAAGAGAGATTTTTATCCTACAGAATTAAATAGCTATTGGATGACTCTGGATATTGAATGTCATTTGTCATCTTCCGTGCTGCTGAGGCAATCCTTGAAACTTGTACAGATTATGATTATCTATTGACAACACTCTAGCAGCTTGGACAACTTAATTCTTCAATGGATAAGGGGTTTTCCTTGTACAATACAGTGTCCACCAATTGGAGATTAAGCTTAATCTTTTTCTGTACTTCCTTTCACCATCAAAGCGGATGCTGATCTCCAGAACTCAAAGGAAATCCCCCAAATGAAAGTGTAAGACACAATGAATTTCTCTAAATTTCTCTTCAAAGGTTCAGTCTGTTAACTTCTATTGTTCTTTGTTCTCAAACTCAACTTTCTTGTTCTCCGTGCCTCCTTGCCTCTAGTTACTGTTAACAACCTTCCAGTCAGCTCTAATCAATAACTCACATCTGTTCCCTTGGTTACCCACTCTGCACCTATACCACCCTTTGAAACCACACGTCCCACCATTATGACTCACACTTCCCCCTTTCCTTACTTATTTGGGAACATATTCACCGATAACCAATCGGGTCAGTTTATGTTGTGTGGTCTGACCCCAGCCCATGGGGGAGTGACACAGAGGTAGGGACCCTGCATTAGAAATAAAAACTCTTTCCCTCCTTTATTCAATGTGCTCTTGCAATTGTGATTGACGCAAGCAGCACCCTTCTGCAGAAGTAAATTGCCTTGCTGAGAAGATGTTTGCCTAAGTACTGGTTTCACTTTGCAGCACTGAGCATTTACTTCAAATAAAAGCTAGCCTGGTCACTCAACTTCCAATTTTTTTTTAAATTTCATGTTGGCAGATTATTTCCTTTTACACCAGGTCAGTAATTCATTTATAATAACATTTTGCAGATAATTTACAATCATTTCAATTCTTCGATTTTAGAAAGACATTAAGATACATGGTATTTCTCAAACCAAGAGGTCAGAATGCTGTTGCCCTTTCTATAGTCAATGAGGAAAGGTGATGTTATGAATAAATTATTGTTCATTTTTTAAGAGTACTTGCTTTGGATGATTTATCTTTTGCTTATAATAATATATGAGAAATATGTTAAAAAATGATTCTAACACTACTATTTAGGATGGGAATGACAATGAAGCACATAATTATGCTGTATTGAGGTCCTGATGATTGATGGTGTATCTCACAATTTTATTTATTATCTAATTGTGACTTCACACTGTTTAAATGGAAAAAACAAAAACCAAAATCAAATACTTCTGGTTTCAGCTCCAACATGTAAAGAGCTTAGAAGTCATCGCTCCCATCTTAAAGTAAGTAAAAGCTAAAGAAAATACAAATCAACAACTTTTCTTTGATGCATCAGAGAACCAAGGTGACACAGTAAACTATTACTCTGAAATCTAGAGACGTATGTATCTACAGAAATAAAGTTGCTAATATGTTCTTACCTAGAGCAGAAACCATTGGAATCCATTAGCTGGTAAGAATATTCAGATGGTTGTTTTATAAATTGCTGCACACTGAGTGTAGAATTGCTTGAGAGTGAGCAATTCATGGGAGCTGCATTCAAAAGGGCCCTTGTACATTTACAAAGGCATTCACTCTAGGAATCCCACTGTGATCTTACAGTGCAAATCTGTTAAAGGTTCATAACTCTAATTTGGAGAAAGGAAGACCATCTATTGTGAATCTCACCCAGACTAATTTTCCTAGCAAACACCTGAACTTTAGGGGAAAGAGCAATTCTAAAAGTTTATCTCAGGTAGGAGAAGGAAATTCTACTCCGACTCCAGCCTTTTTGTCTAAGGTATTGTTAAGGTAAATATTTACAATATTAATAACAAAGTGAACAAGGGCAGGGGGCCAAGGGAATAGATAAGAAAAGCTGCACACAGTGAATGAAATAAGGGACAGAAGAAGGAAAGCTATAACCATGGAGCAGAGACAGAAACATTTATAAATGCCCTTCCCATAAGATGTAGACTTACTAAAAGACTGAAACATATCAGAAGATTGCACAGCAGTACTCCCCCAAATACCCAATAGCACCACACCAGTAAGTCCCCAATGTAATGCTAAAGCAAACTAAATATGACCTGAGAAGCACTCTGTACTTCTATATTTGAGTCCTTGTAGATGAACTACAACCTAATTTAATAGGTAGTCAAGATTGAAAACCTAATTTAGGAGTATGTGCCTGTAACAATTGCTGAGTCTTATCCAATCCCAGCAGCCTTACTTCAACCGGTCATACACTGCTGAGTGTTCACAGTGTTCAAATAAGGCAAATGTGGAGCTATAAAAAATCCAGCTGTTTCTTTACCTCACTTCCAATTTCTGTACATCAATTTACTTTTTTTTTTTTTGTCTATAAATTTGTTCTGACCACGAGGCAACCGTGGAGTCTCTCTGAATCTGCTGTGATTTTGGGGGCTGCCCAAATCACAAATTATTCATTGCTCAATATA
The DNA here is from genome assembly GCF_007565055.1 of Rhinopithecus roxellana. Taxonomy (NCBI): domain Eukaryota; kingdom Metazoa; phylum Chordata; class Mammalia; order Primates; family Cercopithecidae; genus Rhinopithecus; species Rhinopithecus roxellana. The sequence goes on along the minus strand of NC_044549.1, from coordinate 23,593,314 downwards.
ACTCTTTTAAATTTAATTTGGCTGTTTTTCTTTCAACAATAATAATAGTGGATTAAAGCTGGAAAGCTGCAAGATACAGACTCTAAGGAGCACTACAAACAGAAGTCCCAAAGCCTAGACAGGAGACAAAAATGAAGACACTGGAGGAATTTCTTCTGGTTCCTGTAGCTATAACAATACATAAAAACAGCCAAAATCCTAGCCAGATTGACTTAAATCTTCACAATGAAGGCCTATTTACTTGAAATAACATTACTGGCTTTGAACAAAAATTACAAGTCATTCTAAAGCCAACAAAAAGCAGTCTGAAGAGACAACAGAAACATATCTAGACTCAGATATGACACAGATGTTGAAATTATCAAATAAGAACAATAGGCAACATGTAAGACCAGATATATAATGTTATTAGAGAGATGGAAACTCTATGACAGACTCAAAAAAAACCTGCTAAAACTAAACACACAGTTAAATAAATGAAGAACAGATTGATGGGCTCATCACTAGACTCTACATAACTGAGGAAAGAATAAAATCAATAACTTGAAGACAGATAAATGGAAACTTTCCAAACTAAAACATAAAGAGAGAAAAGAAAAATAATTGAAAAAACAGAATATTTAAGACCCTGGGACAATATTAAATAGTGTAATGTATGTGTAACTGGAATATAAAAATGCAAAAAAAAAAACATGATTAATATTTGAAGCAAAATTGGCCAAAATTAATGATACACAACAAACCACACACCCAGGAAACTCAGAAAACACCAAACAAGATAACTTTTTAAAGACATATTATATTCAAACTACAGAAAAACTTAAAAGAGAATATCTTTATAAATACCAGAGCAGGGGGAAAACTTATGTACAGAAAATCGAGGGTAAGAATTGAAATAAACTTCTCATCAGAAACCATGCAAACAAAAAGAGAGTAGAATAAAATATTTTTTAAAGCATATATTATAGATAAAGAAAAGAGATAAGACGGACCACTTATGACGCCAAATTCACTACAAAAAGGCAAAAAATGATGGAAAAATGTTACAAAGTATTAATGAAATGAATTGTTTTCAAAAAAAATAAAAATTAAAAAAAAAAAGAAGAAGTCTCTTTTGCCCAGGCTGGAGTGCAGTGGTGTGATCTCAGCTCACCACAACCTCTGCCTCCTGGGTTCAAGTGATTCTCCTGCCTCAGCCTCCTGAGTAGCTGGGACTACAGGCATGCACCACCATGCCTGGCTAATTTTTGTATTTTTAGTAGAGATGGTGTTTCACTATGTTGGCCAGGCTAGTCTTGAACTCCTAACCTCGTGATCCGCCCTCCTTGGCCTCCCAAAGTGCTGGGATTATAGGCATTAGCAACCGCGCCCGGCCTGAAATGAATACTTTTATTAAAAGTGTAGATATTAATTTATTGTATTAGTAATCACTCTTAATCCACATGGTCTAAGTACATTAGTTAAGAGACAGATTATCAGATTAAATGAAAACTTAACGTAACTATATGCTGCCCAAAAGAAACAAAACACACCTTAAATACAAGTTTCACGTAGGTTAAAATAAAGAGATGGAGAAACATATAAGATACTAATAATAATCAAAAGAAACCTATAGTAGCTATTTTAATTTAAGGAAAAGCAAACTTCAGTACAATAAATATTTTCCCAGATAAAGATAATATAAACAATAAAGGGGTCCATTTTATAAAATGTCATAACAATTCTAAACTTTTATGCACCTATAAACAAGGCATCAAAACACCTGCAACAAAAATAAATAAATAAATAGAAAAAACTAAATTCACTACCATAGTTGGAGACATAAACATTCCTACGTAAGTAATTGGTAGACAAAGCAGGCAGAAAATTAATAAGAATTATATGACATAGCTCCGTGAAGCATACACAAGTTTCAATTCGCAAATTGATCAAGTAGAAGAAGGGATATCAGAGATTGAAGAAGAACTTAATGAAATAAGTGGAAATAAATAAGTTCTTCAAAATCAATGACAACAAAGACACAATGTACCAGAATCTCTGGGACATAGCAAAGCAGTGTTTAGAGGGAAATTTATAGCACTACATACCCACAGGAGAAAGAGGGAAAGATCTAAAATCAACACCCCAACATGACAATTAAAAGAACTAGAGCAACCAGAACAAACAAATTCAAAAGCTAGCAGAAGACAAGAAATAACTAAGATTAGGGCAGAACTGAAAGAGATAGAGACACAAAAAACCCTTCAAAAAAAAATCAATGAAATCAGGATCTGGGTTTTGTAAAGATTAACAAAATAGACCATGAGCTAGACTAATAAAGAAGAAAAGAGAGAAGAATCAAACAGACACAATAAAAAATGATAAAAGGGGTACCACCACTGATCCCACAGCAATACAAACTACCATCAGAGAATACTCTAAAACACCTCTGTGCAAATAAACTAGAAAATCTAGAAGAAATGGATAAATTCCTGGACACGTAACCCTCCTAAGACCCAACCAGGAAGAAGTTGAATCCCTAAATAGACCAATAATAGCTTCTGAAATTGAGGAAATAATTAATAGCCTACCAACCAAAAAAGGTCCAGGACCAGATGGATTCACAGCCGAATTCTATCAGAGGTACAAAGAGGAGCTCGTACCATTCCTTCTGAAACTATTCCAAACAAGAGAAAAAGAGGGAATCCTCCCCAACTCATTTTATGAGGCCAGCATCATCCTCATACCAAAACATGGCAGACACAACAAAAGAAAAGGAAATTTCAGGCCAATATCCCTGATGAACGTTGATATGAAAATCCTCAATAAAATACTGCAAACCAAATCAAGCAGCACGCTAAAAAACTTATCCACCAAGATCAAGTCAGCTTCATCCCTGGAATGCAAGTCTGGTTCAACATACACAGATGAATAGTAATCCATCACATAAACAGAACCAATGAGAAAAAGCCCATTTCTAACTCAATAGATGCAGAAAAGACCTTCAATAAAATTCAAGACCCCTTCAGGCTAAAAATTCTCAATAAACTACATATTGATGGAATGTATCTCAAAATAATAAGAGCTATTCATGACATACCCGCAACCAATATCATACTGAATGGGCAAAAGTTGGAAGCATTCCCTTTGAAAAGTGGCATAAGACAAGGATGCCCTCTCTCACCACTCTTATTCAACAAAGTATTGGAAGTTCTGCCCAGGGCAATCAGGCAAGAGAAAGAAATAAAGGGTATTCAAATAGGAAAATAGGAAGTCAAATTGCCCCTTTTTGCAGATGACATGATTGTCTATTTAGAAAACCCCATTGTCTCAGTCCAAAATTTCCTTAAGCTGATAAGCAACTTCAGTCAAATCTCAGGATACAAAATCAATGTGCGAAAATCAAAAGCATTCCTATACACCAATAATAGACAGAGAGCCAAATCATGAATGAACTCTCATTCACAATTGCTACAAAGATAATAAAATACCCAGGAATCCGACTTACAAGGGATGTGAAGGACCTCTTCAAGAACTACAAACCACTGTTCAAAGAAATAAGAGAGGGCACAAACAAATGGAAAAACATTCAATGCTCATGGATAGGAAGAATCAATATCGTGAAAATGGCCATACTGCCCAAAGTAATTTATAGATTCAATGCTATCCCCATCATGCTACCATTGGCTTTCTTCACAGAATTGGAAAAAACTACTTTCAATTTCATATGGATCCAAAAAAGAACCTACATAGCCAAGACAATCCTAAGCAAAAAGAACAAAGCTGGAGGCATCACGCTATCTGACTTCAAACTATACTACACAGCTACAGTAATCAAAACAGCATGGCACTGGTACCAAAACAGATATGTAGACCAATGGGACAGAACAGAGGCCTCAGAAATAACACCACACATCTATAACCATCTGATCTTTGACAAACCTGACAAAAACAAGAAATGGGGAAAGTATTTTCTATTTAATAAATAGTATTAGGAAAACTGGCTAGCCATATGTAGAAAACTGAAACTGGATCCCTTCCTTACACCTTATACAAAAAATAACTCAAGATAGATTAAAGACTTAAATGTAAGACCTAAACCCATAAAAACCCTAGAAGAAAACCTAGGCAATACCATTCATGACATAGGCATGGGCAAAGACTTCATGACTGAAACACCAAAAGCAATGGCAACAAAAGCCAAAATTGACAATGGGATCTAATTAAACTAAAGAGCTTCTGCACAGCGAAAGAAAATATCATCAGAGGGAACAGGCAACCTACAGAATGGGAGAACAATTTTGCAAACTATACATCTGACAAAGGGCTAATATCCAGAATCTACAAAGAACTTAAACAAATTTACAAGAAAAAAGAAAAAAAAAAAAACATCAAAAAGTGGGCAAAGGATATGAACAGACACTTCTCAAAAGAAGACATTTATGTGACCAACAAACATATGAGAAAAAGTTCATCATCACTGGTCACTACAGAAATGCAAATCAAAACCACGATGAGATACCATCTCGTGCCAGTTGGAATGGTGATTATTAAAAAGTCTGAAAACAACAGATGCTGGAGAGGATGAGGAGAAAGAGAAATGCTTTTACACTGTTGGTGGTAGTATAAATTAGTTCAACCATTGTGGAAGACAGTGTGGTAATACCTCAAGGATCTATAACTAGAAATACCATTTGACCTAGCAATCCCATTACTGGGTATATACCCAAATGAGTATAAATAATTCTACTATAAAGACACATGCACATGTATGTTTATTGCAGCACTATTCACAATAAGCAAAGGCTTGAAACCAACCCAAATGCTCATCAATGATAGACTGGGTAAAGAAAATGTGGCACATATACACTATGGAATATGATGCAGTCATAAAAAAGAATGAGTTTATGTCCTTTGCAGGGACATGGTTGAAGCTGGAAACCATCATACTCAGCAAACACAGGAACAGAAAAACCAAACACTGCATGCTCTCACTCATAAGTGGGAGTTGAACAATTAGAACATATGGGCACATGGAGGAAAACATCACACAGCAGGGCCTCTCAGGGGGTGGGGGGCAAGGGGAGGGATAGCATTAGGATAAATACCTAATGTAGATGATGGGTTGATGGATACAGCAAACCACCATGGCACATGTATACCTATGTAAGAAACATGCATGTTCTGCACATGTATCCCAGAACTTAAAGTATAACAAAAAATATATTTGAAGATTTTACTGGTCAAAAAATATTAGATAATTATGTTTCAATTGGTTATACTACTTGAATCTGACATATGTATATGTCAAACCAGATTCAAGTAGCATATATATATGCTACATGTATGCTATATATATGTATGTATATATGTGGATATATATATATATTTTTTCAGTTGTTTATACTGTTGGAGATTGCAGCAGATATTATGAGAAATTTATAATTAAAATGAATAAAAGATTTCCTTTAACTCTTTTGGGGGCTTCTGATTGAACTAAAATGCCTTCAACTAGTTGAATTAAGGTGCTGTCTTTTGTAATCATAGGAACTCAATCAATGCCTTACAGATAGTAAGATAATAAATGCTCAACAGAGATTGCATTGACTTGATACACACCTCTAGTATGCATGAATAAAGAATACAGCTTATCACAAGATTTTCAGTTTATTGAGTAAACATTAATCCATTTTAGAAAGTTTACTTAGCACCATGTAAGTGCATAACATTAAGCAATATATCCTCTAGACATATAAAACTGTAATAATTTTTGCATCTTAAGGAAGTTTATAATTTTCCTGTGGAAAAAAAAATTACTAAGATAAGACAGACCTAATAAGAGAAGCCACTCCTGGGACAGTACACAAAATCCTGCAATATTTAATGTATGTATGTCAAATCATGCCTGCACTAGCAGTATAGTAAGGAAAATGAAAGCCAGAAAGAGAAGAAAGTGTAATTAAACAAGAATAATGCAGCAATAAGGTCAGGATTTGTCTGGAAGTTGTCTATCTTCAAAGTCCACACACCAGGGGTTAAAAGGGTCACATACCAGAAAAATGGATAAAAATGAAGCAGGAGAAGAAAGAGTATCATCTCAGAATTCTCCACATAAGGCCAATATTCCTAAAGGATAACATACTCAGTAGGTGAATTAGGAAAACAAACAAATAATCACCAAATACATACTACAGTAGTATAGGTGACTGATTTAGCCTTGAATTGGCTAAACTGAGTAGAATGAAAGAGTTAAAAAGAAAAAAATATTTTTAAAGCATAAACTTGTAATCACACAACTTTGTGTCCTGAAATTATATAAGTTGCTGCCTTAAAAGCCTAAAAAAAATTAGTCTAATGCAGCCCTATGTCAGTTTATCCATAGGGATTTGGGGAAAAAATATATAAATGCACTTTGGAGGAAAATATTTTAAACAAAGTCCTCAAATTCTTGCTATTAATAAAATTCTAAATAGCAACCAGCATTCAAAATACAACCCTCAAGAATCACAAAACAATAAGTAAGCACAAGCATGAGTCAAACTAAAGCATCAGATTCCCAAACTGTGGATAATGGAATCATCACATAAAAATATAAAATAAACACATTTACATGTAAATACATAAAGAATGTAATTGAAGTTATGTTAAACAATAAAACATCAAATTTTTTCTGAATTTTGAAATTAGCACAAATTAAACTTCTAAAAATGAAAAATATACTGTATATATTAAAATTCTAATACAAATAATATTGACATAAAAATAAAAACATATTACTAATATTAACATGTTTAATTTTAGTAATTAAAACTGAGTTAAAAGCAATTAAACACTGCCTCAGAAAGCATTAATGAAGTAGAACGTAGTTCTATAGATAATTATTCAGGAAGACAGAGATAAAAAATATAATCAGGAAGGACAGAGTGAATTCACCCAAACTCTCTCTAATCATATTTTCAAAAGTGGAGAATCAGAAGAATAATGAAAGGCCATAGTCAGTGATGTAACAGTAAAAAATATACCATATTTTATAGAATATAACATTCTTCAGATCCAGAAAACTTAAAGAATCTCAAGGAGGGCGGAGCAAGATGGCCGAATAGGAACAACTCCAGTCTCCAACTCCCAGCGCGAGCGACACAGAAGACCGGTGATTTCTGCATTTTCAACTGAGGTACTGGGGTCATCTCACTAGGGAGTGCCGGACAATCGGTGCTGGTCAGCTGCTGCAGCCTGACCAGCGAGAGCTGAAGCAGGGCGAGGCATCGCCTCACCTGGAAGCGCAAGGGGGAAGGGGATCCGTTTTCCTAGCCAGGGGAACTGAGACACACAACACCTGGAAAATCGGGTAACTCCCACCCCAATACTGCGCTGTAAGCATACAGGCATTCCAGGAGAATATATCCCACACCTGGCCGGGAGGGTCCCACGCCCACGAAGCCTCCCTCACTGCTAACACAGCAGTCTGCCGCGATCTATCCGCAAGGCAGCAGCGAGGCTGGGGGAGGGGCGCCCGCCATTGCTGAGGCTTAAGTAGGTAAACAAAGCCGCTGGGAAGCTCGAACTGGGTGGAGCTCACAGCAGCTCAAGGAAGCCTGCCTGTCTCTGTAGTCTCCACCTCTGGGGACAGCGCACAGCTGAAGACCAACAGGGGAAGTAGCGGGAGCCGGTGCAGACGCGAACGACTCTGTCTGACAGCTTTGGGGAGAGCCGCGGATCTCCCAACGCGGAGGTTGAGATCTGAGAACGGACAGACTGCCTGCTCAGGTGTGTCCCTGACCCCTGAGTAGCCTAGCTGGGAGAAATCCCCCACTAGGGGCAGTCTGACACCCCACACCTCACAGGGTGGAGTACACCCCTGAGAGGACACTTCCAAAGGAAGAATCAGACAGGTACACTCGCTGTTCAGCAATATTCTATCTTCGGCAACCTCTGCTGCTGATACCCAGGCAAACAGGGTCTGGAGTGGACCTCAAGCAATCTCCAACAGACCAACAGAGAGTCCTTCTGACTGTCAGAAGGAAAACTATCAAACAGGAAGGACACCTATACCAAAACCCCATCAGTTCGTCACCACCATCAAAGACCAGAGACAGATAAAACCACAAAGATGGGGAAGAAGCAGGGCAGAAAAGCTGGAAATTCAAAAAATAAGAGCGCATCTCCCCCTGCAAAGGAGCGCAGCCCATCACCAGCAACGGATCAAAGCTGGTCAGAGAATGACTTGGACGAGAGGAGAGAAGAAGGCTTCAGTCCATCAAACTTATCAGAGCTAAAGGAGGAATTACGTACCCAGCGCAAAGAAACTAAAAATCTTGAAAAAAGAGTGGAAGAATTGACAGCTAGACTCATTAATGCAGAGAAGATCATAAACGAAATGACAGAGATGAAAACCATGACACGAGAAATACGTGACAAATGCACAAGCTTCAGTAACCGACTCGATCAACTGGAAGAAAGAGTATCAGCGATTGAAGATCAAATGAATGAAATGAAGCGAGAAGAGAAACCAAAAGAAAAAAGAAGAAAAAGAAATGAGCAAAGCCTGCAAGAAGTATGGGATTACGTAAAAAGACCAAATCTACGTCTGATTGGGGTGCCTGAAAGTGAGGGGGAAAATGGAACCAAGTTGGAAAACACTCTTCAGGATATCATCCAGGAGAACTTCCCCAACCTAGTAGGGCAGGCCAACATTCAAATTCAGGAAATACAGAGAACGCCACAAAGATACTCCTCCAGAAGAGCAACTCCAAGACACATAATTGCCAGATTCACCAAAGTTGAAATGAAGGAAAAAATCTTAAGGGCAGCCAGAGAGAAAGGTCGGGTCACCCACAAAGGGAAGCCCATCAGACTAACAGCAGATCTCTCGGCAGAAACTCTACAAGCCAGAAGAGAGTGGGGGCCAATATTCAACGTTCTTAAAGAAAAGAATTTTAAACCCAGAATTTCATATCCAGCCAAACTAAGTTTCATAAGTGAAGGAGAAATAAAATCCTTTACAGATAAGCAAATGCTTAGAGATTTTGTCACCACCAGGCCTGCCTTACAAGAGACCCTGAAGGAAGCCCTAAACATGGAAAGGAACAACCGGTACCAGCCATCGCAAAAACTTGGCAAAATGTAAAGACCATCGAGGCTAGGAAGAAACTGCATCAACTAACGAGCAAAATAACCAGTTAATATCATAATGGCAGGATCAAGTTCACACATAACAATATTAACCTTAAATGTTAATGGACTAAATGCTCCAATTAAAAGACACAGACTGGCAAACTGGATAAAGAGTCAAGACCCATCAGTCTGCTGTATTCAGGAGACCCATCTCACATGCAGAGACATACATAGGCTCAAAATAAAGGGATGGAGGAAGATCTACCAAGCAAATGGAGAACAAAAAAAAGCAGGGGTTGCAATCCTAGTCTCTGATAAAACAGACTTGAAACCATCAAAGATCAAAAGAGACAAAGAAGGCCATTACATAATGGTAAAGGGATCAATTCAACAGGAAGAGCTAACTCTCCTAAATATATATGCACCCAATACAGGAGCACCCAGATTCATAAAGCAAGTCCTTAGAGACTTACAAAGAGACTTAGACTCCCATACAATAATAATGGGAGACTTCAACACTCCGCTGTCAACATTAGACAGATCAACGAGACAGAAAGTTAACAAGGATATCCAGGAATTGAACTCATCTCTGCACCAAGCGGACCTAATAGACATCTATAGAACTCTCCACCCCAAATCAACAGAATATACATTCTTCTCAGCACCACATCGCACTTATTCCAAAATTGGCCACATAATTGGAAGTAAAGTACTCCTCAGCAAATGTAAAAGAACAGAAATTATAACAAACTGTCTCTCAGACCACAGTGCAATCAAACTAGAACTCAGGACTAAGAAACTCAATCAAAACCGCTCAACTACATGGAAACTGAACAACCTGCTCCTGAATGACTACTGGGTACATAACGAAATGAAAGCGGAAATAAAGATGTTCTTTGAAACCAATGAGAACAAAGATACAACATACCAGAATCTCTGGGACACATTTAAAGCAGTGTGTAGAGGGAAATTTATAGCACTAAATGCCCACAAGAGAAAGCAGGAAAGATCTAAAATTGACACTCTAACATCACAATTAAAAGAACTAGAGAGGCAAGAGCAATCACATTCAAAAGCTAGCAGAAGGCAAGAAATAACTAAGATCAGAGCAGAACTGGAGGAGATAGAGACACAAAAAACCCTCCAAAAAATCAATGAATCCAGGAGTTGGTTTTTTGAAAAGATCAACAAAATTGACAGACCGCTAGCAAGGCTAATAAAGAAAAAAAGAGAGAGGAATCAAATAGATGCAATAAAAAATGATAAAGGGGATATCACCACTGACCCCACAGAAATACAAACTACCATCAGAGAATACTATAAACGCCTCTACGCAAATCAACTAGAAAATCTAGAAGAAATGGATAATTTCCTGGACACTTACACTCTCCCAAGGCTAAACCAGGAAGAAGTTGAATCCCTGAATAGACCAATAGCAGGCTCTGAAATTGAGGCAACAATTAATAGCCTACCCACCAAAAAAAGTCCAGGACCAGATGGATTCACAGCTGAATTCTACCAGAGGTACAAGGAGGAGCTGGTACCATTCCTTCTGAAACTATTCCAATCAATAGAAAAAGAGGGAATCCTCCCTAACTCATTTTATGAGGCCAACATCATCCTGATACCAAAGCCTGGCAGAGACACAACAAAAAAAGAGAATTTTAGACCAATATCCCTGATGAACATTGATGCAAAAATCCTCAATAAAATACTGGCAAACCGGATTCAGCAGCACATCAAAAAGCTTATCCACCATGATCAAGTGGGCTTCATCCCTGGGATGCAAGGCTGGTTCAACATTCGCAAATCAATAAACGTAATCCAGCATATAAACAGAACCAAAGACAAGAACCACATGATTGTCTCAATAGATGCAGAAAAGGCTTTTGACAAAATTCAACAGCCCTTCATGCTAAAAACGCTCAATAAATTCGGTATTGATGGAACATACCTCAAAATAATAAGAGCTATTTATGACAAACCCACAGCTAATATCATACTGAATGGGCAAAAACTGGAAAAATTCCCTTTGAAAACTGGCACAAGACAGGGATGCCCTCTCTCACCACTCCTATTCAACATAGTGTTGGAAGTTCTGGCTAGGGCAATCAGGCAAGAGAAAGAAATCAAGGGTATCCAGTTAGGAAAAGAAGAAGTCAAATTGTCCCTGTTTGCAGATGACATGATTGTATATTTAGAAAACCCCATCGTCTCAGCCCAAAATCTCCTTAAGCTGATAAGCAACTTCAGCAAAGTCTCAGGATACAAAATTAATGTGCAAAAATCACAAGCATTCTTATACACCAGTAACAGACAAGCAGAGAGCCAAATCAGGAATGAACTTCCATTCACAATTGCTTCAAAGAGAATAAAATACCTAGGAATCCAGCTTACAAGGGATGTAAAGGACCTCTTCAAGGAGAACTACAAACCACTGCTCAGTGAAATCAAAGAGGACACAAACAAATGGAAGAACATACCATGCTCATGGATAGGAAGAATCAATATCGTGAAAATGGCCATACTCCCCAAGGTTATTTATAGATTCAATGCCATCCCCATCAAGCTACCAATGACTTTCTTCACAGAATTGGAAAAAACTGCTTTAAAGTTCATATGGAACCAAAAAAGAGCCCGCATTGCCAAGACAATCCTAAGTCAAAAGGACAAAGCTGGAGGCGTCACGCTACCTGACTTCAAACTATACTACAAGGCTACAGTAACCAAAACAGCATGGTACTGGTACCAAAACAGAGATATAGACCAATGGAACAGAACAGAGTCCTCAGAAATAATACCGCACATCTACAGCCATCTGATCTTTGACAAACCTGAGAGAAACAAGAAATGGGGAAATGATTCCCTATTTAATAAATGGTGCTGGGAAAATTGGCTAGCCATAAGTAGAAAGCTGAAACTGGATCCTTTCCTTACCCCTTATACGAAGATTAATTCAAGATGGATTAGAGACTTAAATGTTAGACCTAATACCATAAAAACCCTAGAAGAAAATCTAGGTAGTACCATTCAGGACATAGGCATGGGCAAGGACTTCATGTCTAAAACACCAAAAGCAACGGCAGCAAAAGCCAAAATTGACAAATGGGATCTAATTAAACTAAAGAGCTTTTGCACAGCAAAAGAAACTACCATCAGAGTGAACAGGCAACCTACAGAATGGGAGAAAATTTTTGCAACCTACTCATCTGACAAAGGGCTAATATCCAGAATCTACAAAGAACTCAAACAAATATACGAGAAAAAAACAAACAACCCCATCAAAAAGTGGGGAAAGGATATGAACAGACATTTCTCAAAAGAAGATATTCATACAGCCAACAGACACATGAAAAAATGCTCATCATCACTGGCCATCAGAGAAATGCAAATCAAAACCACAATGAGATACCATCTCACACCAGTTAGAATGGCAATCATTAAGAAGTCAGGAAACAACAGGTGTTGGAGAGGATGTGGAGAAATAGGAACACTTTTACACTGTTGGTGGGATTGTAAACTAGTTCAACCATTATGGAAAACAGTATGGCAATTCCTCAAGGATCTAGAACTAGATGTACCATATGACCCAGCCATCCCACTACTGGGTATATACCCAAAGGATTATAAATTAGTCTACTACAAAGACACATGTACACGTATGTTTATTGCGGCACTATTCACAATAGCAAAGACTTGGAATCAACCCAAATGTCCATCTGTGACAGACTGGATTAAGAAAATGTGGCACATATACACCATGGAATACTATGCAGCCATAAAAAAGGATGAGTTTGCGTCCTTTGTAGGGACATGGATGCAGCTGGAAACCATCATTCTTAGCAAACTATCACAAGAAGAGAAAACCAAACACCGCATGTTCTCACTCATAGGTGGGAACTGAACAATGAGATCACTTGGACTCGGGAAGGGGAACATCACACACTGGGGTCTATCATGGGGAGGGGGGAGGGGGGAGGAGGGAGGGATTGCATTGGGGAGTTATACATGATATAAATGATGAATTGATGGGTGCTGACGAGTTGATGGGTGCAGCACACCAACATGGCATAAGTATACATATGTAACAAACCTGCACGTTATGCACATGTACCCTAGAACTTAAAGTATAATAAAAAAAAAAAAAAAAAAAAAAAAAAAAAAAAAAAAAAAAGAATCTCAAACAGAATAAATAAAAAGAAAATACACAGCCATGCCAGGGCAAAAGAGCAGAGCAGGCGAATAAACAAAACACAAAGAAAAGATCTTCAAAGCAATCCGAAAAAAAGATCAGTTGACCTACAAAAAAATGACAGCCTTATTTCTCAACAGCAAAAAGGGAAGCCAAAAAGAATGCAGTATCTCCACAGTGATAAGAAAAAATATCTACGTAAGTACAGCTATTTTTGATATTACTTTGTTTTCTTCATTCTTTTTATTTTTTAATTAAAATACATTACCAGTTTTGGTGTAGGTAAAATGTTTTATATTTTTCTTTATGGTATATGCTTTTATGTCTTGTTTAAAAACAAACCTTTTTCTATCTAGAGGATGTGAAAATAGCTTCATATATTTTCTTCTAACGAGGTTTTATTTAATTTAAGTTTCATACAGAAGATTTTGCAGCACACTTCTGAGGAAGGGTTATATATAATCTCATAAAATTAACTCCTACAAATAAATACAAATAAGACAATATAACAGAAACTGAGGAAAAACCATAAGGAGATATTTCACACAAGGGATTTAAAATTAATAGTGATGATTATATTTAAACTATCATGGATATTAATGTTTTCCTACTTTTTATTGGCACATACAAATATTGTTCTGCCTTTGATAAACTTCGTAAAGAAAATATTTATGGTAATATGCAATCAGAATAAGGTGAAGTATAATTAAACATCTTTATAATTGCCATAGGAATTTCAAGGAAAGAGAGAGCACAGTGAACTTAGAAGAGCTGTCACACGCTTTTAGGAGCAACGGGTTGTATTGGTAAATTTCCTTGAGGAAATAAAATGAAAGGAAGAAAGGGAGGGAGGAAGAGAAGACAGAGCCAACACAATGCATAGAAAAAGGTAGTATTCGAGGGTTGGTCAACCAATCTAAGTAAACCAATGCATAGCTGTAGAAACTGTTTTGTGTTACTAAATAGGACTTTTTTAAGCTGCTCAGTTTGCCCTTGAAATATGTCAAATGACTCATTTCAGGTTTACCTAGAGAGTATTGTCTTTGTGTAACTCCATCGTCTTATCCCAGAAACAATCATTCTTGCACGTCATGGTTACCTCATTTAGTGCCTTTTGAGAGCTTTTTCAGGTGGGCAATATTTCACATGCAGTTTGGTTTGTATGCTGTAAACATCACTGAACAAAAACAAAACCATTCAGAAAAATAGCCTTGAAAAGATTGGAAGCTGCTAAGGATAGAATCATTCTCAGTTATGGGGTGGTTTAAAGGTCTGCCTTCTTGGAATCCCAAAGGGAAGCCATTTTATGAATGACCTAAGGAGAGCACACAGAGGAATGAGCTGAGGCAGAGGTAAGTTTGTATTTATGCACACTTAATAATTGTAATTAAACTTTAATTATATTGTGTGTTACTGTAATTTTATAGAAAACAAGTGGTTTTGTTGGGTGTACCTGTATACTGTAAACCATGCATATCAAATCAACCATATACAGGCTAATTTCACTTTTTTAAAATATAAGTTAATTCTCAACAGGTTGCCACAAAATCAACAAAATTAGATTATTGCGATATCAAAATAACCAATAGTTATTTCAGTAGTGTGTTATTCACCTGGCCTGACAAATAGCCACACAATTGACTTGGAGGGTAATACTGTGGAACATCAGTTTGCAATGAGAACAATAAATGTGTCTAATAAAGCTTCCTCCTAGCTAGATGGGCAATTAAAGAATACTGCTTTGCCACAAAACTGTCACAGATGCAACACCTGAGCCATGTCTCTGGCTTCCCCAAGCCTCTATCTGGAGAGGAAAAGAGCTGTTTTTTTCCAAATGAAGCCTTCTTTTCTAATGAGATCTGATAACTGTCATTGAGTTGAACTTTTTGGCCATATTGAAGCAGTTAAATTGGCTGTCTACTTAGGCTTGAAAAATCACGTAAATCAAGTCAATCCAAAAGATGCATTATATATTCTTGCACTTTGCAATGAACACTAAAGCTAAGGAAAGACAATGGATAATCCAGAAAAGTCCCAATCAACTCTGACAAAAATGCTGCACCAAAAAAAGCATTATTTGTAGGACTAGCATTTATAAAGATAGTTAACACTAGTTATTAGGAGACCAATCCCATAAGAATTCATAACTCCTTTAGTTTACCTGATATGGCTTTCTCATTAAGTCAAAAAATTTTATAGATTTTAAAAAATTTTTATAGTTTTTTTCGTTTCAAATTCCATCTAGTCTAATGAAAAATTATGGCCTACATTTTCTAGTAACAGAAAAAAATGTTAATTGAAAACTTTATCCTATGTAATAGATATTTTATTCCTAAATAGCAATACTGCAGTATACACAAATAAATGTAGATTTTAACTATGTGCAAATTGCATCAGATGTGTTTTTTAAAGTGTTATTATTTTATTATCCATAAGAGTACCTTCTCTTCCCTCTCCCTTTCTTCTGACTATCTCTTTCCTCTCTGCAAAATCACTCTTGTTATCACACATACAGACTGTAACATGGGTGGGTGTTAGGATTGTGAGGACAGAGGTGCTTTATAACAATACATAATAAAACACACTGTTGAGTTTTACTAACAGCAAGTTGGAACAGACATCCACTGTCTTCAATATCCATTGGCCCACAACACTCACCTTCATTCATTTGATTCAAAACTTTTTGTTTTCTGAGCTGGAGGTCATAGAGAAAAGAATATGAAGGAAAGTGGTGCCACATACATTATAAGTTTTATGATGTTATCAGTAAGTTCTTGTTATGTTAATAGAAAATTCTACCACCATAGTATTTAGAACTTGAAGCTAACATTTAAAAGTTAATATGTGAAATTTCTGATAATAATATGTGATGAAGACTAACCTAATAATCCTAAGAGAATATACTAATTCTGTTTTTTTTTTTTTTTTTTTTTTTTTATTACTCGGGTATAGTGAAATTGGTGCATGAAATAATGAAGAAAAGATGCACTCATTGGTGGGAATTGAATGTAGTTGACCTCTGTAGCCCAATTTCTCTGCTGCAAAGAAGGCTCCTGGTATTCACAGTCATTTAAAAGAAAGGAAAGGAAATGTCTATAAAGGATTTTAATGGATTCCTAATAACATTAACTTAGCTTGATACTCTCTGCTCCTCTTAAACTGATTTTTAAAACTTTTCCTAGAATGTGAGCAGTTCTTTGGTGTAAGTGATGATAATAATAATACAAATTAAAATTCTCTTCCAGGAAGAAATCTAATATGGCAGTTTTCAGCCAACAGTGACTTACCTGACATATAATATCTAGTTTGTAGTGTATACAATGAAAAACTCTAAGAATACAATAAAGAATTTTTTTCATATTAAAAAATCAATTTTACTCAAAGATTATAATAGAGCTTTGGAATTTTGATAGTAAAATTTATTTTCAGACTGTTGTATAAGCCTCCTGACCTGCATATTTATAGGTTTAGTAAGGTATGGTTGTCAGAGTTACCGTTCCTTGTCCATTTGTACTTATTTTTCTGGAGTAAGTCTCTCTCTCTCACTCCTTTCCTCCCTCCTTTTATGTATCCACACATATTTCTTATTAGTCAAAAAACTGCATGCACACACACACACACAAATCCATTATGAAAATACATAATTTCATGGGTTTATAAAAATAAATTATCAAAAGGAGGAAAGGTAAGTCAAATTGTGGTCTTATGAGCTTGTCCAGGTCCTCCAGGTACTATTATTATGTGGTGCCTGAAGATACATTTGTTACACTCTTTGCAATGTCTAAAATTTTAATTTTCCGCTATGAAGCATCTAAGGTCTGTCTGGGATAGTCGGAAATGTGTTTCTAATTGCTTTTTCCATGCAAAAAAGATACAATAGATTACCAACAACAGGACTATTAATCATCCATCTAAGTGCAGCTTCTCTTCTGCATGCAATATTTATAAGTGTTTATATACTCGTGGCTAATGCTAACAATCAGTGCCTGCTTGATGAGCCAACCTATATAATTGTCAAATGCCTGAAACTCACCAGAAGATTAAGTTGATTCTTGGCTTCTGTTCCAGATTGGATTTGTGATTAAAAGAAAGAGAGAGAGAGAAAAGATATCTTTTCGAAGTTTCTATTACGAATGGAAAAGTAATCTAGCTGCATTTTCTTGTAGATAGTAGAATCATTTTTACTGTGTTTTCATATATCAACTATAATAACAAAATAAGTAGAGATAATTTTTCCTGCCTCTGTATTTGTGAAAGACATCTCAATGTACAGTTTCTGTGATGCTGAGATTAAAAACAAAACCCAATTACTTTAACAGTTTAATTGAGAACTTTTAGACCTTACAAAAGTTAAGCTTAGCTTTCATCAATGTGCAAATATGGTTGTGTTGCATGTCCTTTGTTATTTTTGCAATTTTGTTATTTCTGTAAGGAATATAAATCACATTCTCATAGTGATGCTCATTAACTGCTAGTCAACTTATTTTTTCTTTTACTATTTTTGTTTTACTAGTAAAACTTATACAGAGTGATGCAATTCAACTCAGGGTATTAAAAATTTGTCTTTTGTGTATTTAAATATCAAACAAGATACACAATTACAAATTTGTATTTTACAATTGAGATTTTATGAATGATTTTATTTTATTTTATTTTATGTATTTATTTTTCTGAGAAGGAGTCTCGCACTGTCGCCGGGGCTGGAGTGCAATTGCGCCATCTCGGTTTGCTGCAACCTCAGCCTCACAGGTTCATGCAATTCTCCTGTGTCAGCCTCCCAAATATCTGGTATTACAGGCACACACCACTACAACTGGCTAATTTTTTGTATTTTTAGTAGAGATGGGGTTCACTATGTTGGCCAGATTGGTCTCGAACTCCTGACCTCGTGATCCGCCAGCTTCGGCCTCCCAAAATGCTGGGATTACAGGCGTGAGCCACTGCTCCCCGCCATCAATTATTTTACCTTATTTTGTAGAGCAACTCATAAATATGTTTATAAACTAGCATAGTTTTAGTACTTATTAAACTCTTAATATGCAATTACTTGGTTATTAAACTTGATTGTTACCCTAAATATTTATCTTCAAGATTCAAATCAAAAGAGTTTTGAAGTTTTACTCATTCAATAATTTACATTCTATGTATATCATGCCATGCCAGATTCTACAAATAATAAAAAGAAGACTTTAAGTTAAGATCATTTATCTCAAAATTAATGTCTCTCTTTTTTTTTTTTTTTTTTTTTTTTTTTTTTTTTTTTTTTTTTTTGAGACGGAGTCTCCCTCTGTCGCCCGGGCTGGAGTGCAGTGGCCTGATCTCAGCTCACTGCAAGCTCTGCCTCCCGGGTTCACGCCATTCTCCTGCCTCAGCCTCCCGAGTAGCTGGGACTACAGGCGCCCGCCACCTCGCCCGGCTAGTTTTTTGTATTTTTTTAGTAGAGACGGAGTTTCACCAGGTTAGCCAGGATGGTCTCGATCTCCTGACCTCGTGATCCGCCCGCCTTGGCCTCCCAAAGTACTGGGATTACAGGCTTGAGCCACCGTGCCCGGCCAAAATTAATGTTTCTTTAGGGAACCAAAGACACCTATGGCAGATTCAATACCAATATGCAAATACTACATAAGTGGTCATTGAGGAAGGGCAATGGAAACTTACAAAATTATTACTGAACAATATATTCAGAAGATAGGATCTCAGAGAAGGTGGGATACACATTGTATTCAAAAGGGCCAAGAGAAGAAGAGGGCTCAGATGAGAGGGATACTCTAAAGAAAGGCTCAGAAGTGGAAATGATTAGCATGGCTCAGTAGGCAGATCAAAGACCGGGGGCGGGGAAAGCATTTCTTTTGGAATTGCTGAAATAGCTGGAGATACATTTGCAAAGGCAGTCAGTAAGTACATTGTATGGAGAGGATATGGAATTTCAGACTGCAGAGTTTGTATTTTACCTTGCAATTGAAATCCAGTTTAAAGTAACCCACCAAGGTGACAGGTCAGAATCAGAATTTTACAAATATTTTTCTAAACACAGTTACAGGTTAAACGAAAGAGTTGCCCTCCCAGAGACAAGTTAGACTATCCTCTAAGGAGTGCTGTCAAACCAATTCTGTGCCAGGCCACAGGAGAGAGATCCTGGTGAATGCTGGAACTTGGTGAGGATTGGAGAATTTTGTTTTCCTTTTCTACTTCATCATTGTTGGAATTTAAAAATGAGTGAACACTGCAAGGAGAAACATTAGACTAACTAGAGCTTGGGAAAGTTACTTATTACTTGAGTAGCCTCTCATAGGATTCTGGGCTCTCAAACCCCCAGAGTCTATTACCAACACAGATTTGTATTATTTTTCAGGACTAACATATGTGTGTTTGTACAGACACACACATATGTATGCTTATATATATGACACATAGATCACACACTGGTGATGTATGGTGTTCTTAGAGTAGAGGCAAGGAAAATAGGATAAGATCACACATGTGGCCATTTCTTTTATATCCCTTAGTAATTCCACATTGTTCTCTTTCCTTCTGCTTATTGTCTACCCTCATCTCTGCCCCCAAACTCTTCTTTGCTTCTCTATTTCTCATTTCATCATCAATTTGTATCTTTTGCCTATCTTCTCCATTTTGCTTTTGGTAAAAAGTTCAACAGAGATTAACAAGAACAGAAACAGCAAGGTAATAGTGAGTCACTTACTTCTAGAAACCTTGGAGCACTTGTGGAATATATGGATGCCTGAGAACTTACAGACTTAACTAGAACAATTAGTGAGGAAAAGTGGTAATTACAAAAACCCAAGAATGGCATTTCCTGAATAAAAAGTTTCCTCTTTCTTTATGCTGTCTCTCCATCTGCAGGCTATCGCTAGCATGGTTTATAAGCATGACAGATAGCCTAGACCCTACGGATGGAAGCTTGGAATATCATCGGATAGAGTGGTGTCATCAGAGGAGTTCATGGTATTACCAAATTACCAAACTGTTCATGGGAACAGTTTTTGTGACAAATATTTTGGATGTCTTCACTCCACCCCTCACCCACTGTAGGGATAAGGGCAACAGAAGGCATGAGAATTTGAACAGAAGAGACACCCTACTTCCTGTACTTCCTACACAAGACCCAGTGACCACAGGCTCCCAGGGAGTACGATATAATCTGTTACCATTTCTTCTTATACCCAAATTGTATGTACTCTGTAACTCTTCCGTAAATCTTTCTGGAATAGACAGATTTAAACACTACTAATAAAATACACACCGCTACATGCTATACATTCTTAATAGGCACGGATGTTTATACAGAAATTTTGATTTTTCTCAGACGCCTATTTATTTTGGCTGTATTTCTAAGATATTTTCTTTCTTAAATTCATCTGATATCACTGCAGCATAGACTATTGTTTATATATACTACAAAAAAAATAGACTCAATTTAAATTTTAAGGAGAGAAAATATGATCCCATGAAGAAAGGCTCCAAGATTTATCTTTCCATGAAAAACTTCTGTTTGTCACAATTTTTAAAAGTAGTACATCCTCTAGCAGGAGGTTGTACATGCTGACTGAGCAAAATCTTCACAGATTTTCAGCAAAAGAGTCTCCTACAGTATTTATACATCTGTTCACTATTGTTGCCAGGTATGTAGCCTTCAATGGATAATACAAGTTAATTAAACCTAGCACATGTTGTATTTACAATATTTTAAGAGTAGCGTTTAGCACAAATCTGCTGGTATTTCTTCTTCAAAAATATTTACAATTTCCATTTTGGTGGGCTGTTTAAGTATTAAAATCAGAGTTCTACTCTCTAATTGAAGTGTAAAAGCATTACTCCAGAAAGTTCTCATTGCTTAAATGACATATAAAACATCTTGGGTGGAAATAAACTTGTCCCAAGCTCTCAAAGGCAATTATGCCTGTTAGTTGCAATGCTCCTTTAAGAGAGAAAGAATAATCTAATTGAATGGCCATATGCACTATTTTATTAGGTTGATGCTTTGCATTTTAGCATAGTTGGCATTTGTGAAAGGAATTCTTTTGCATGGATAAACTTTAAAATGACCAAAACAGATAATATATCATCTTGATATGCCCTTACTGACTTTTTATATTATGAAAAGATTTAAAGCAAGATGACTGCTTTAAATAGTGAGTGATTTTTTAAAGTATAGATTTCCATCACATAGTCTCACATGCTGTAACCGAGTTGTGTTAGTAGGAGATTATCAACAGTACTGAAAAAATCATTCAACAGTAAACAAAGCTTCAGTTAGGATATGACAAAACTAAGTTAAATACCATCTAATGTCAGATCAAGAGGCTGATTTTAACAGAGATTATCTATAAACTTTATAACTATGAAAGTGAGAATATCAAAAGGGAAAGGAGGCACAGCTATTTTAATTTATTTTATGTACTATAAGTCAGTTATGGTCCCTCTGATAAAGTGATTTCACAGTTAAATTTCAGGACATAGCTAGAGTGTTTAGCATAGTAATATAACATCATAATCTAATTTGTACAATAGATCCTTGAATAAATCAGTGAGCTCACAGTTATTGTGAGCAGTACAGTTTCACTAGCAAAGGTCCATGACATTGGGAAGAAAAAAGTAGTTACGAGCTATGTTTGTATACATTTTTGAAAACTAGCCATGATTATAGGAAAAGTGTTAAGTTTCTGGTTAGGATTTCTATTCACTATGAAAAATTCATAGAAGTATACTTTTTTAAAACACTTCATAATAATCTTTTTTCCACAACTTAAAATGTGATGTTAAGAGCCTTGAGAGAGAAATGTAGTAAATGATTTGTCTAGGGAGTAAAGGACTCCAGTTCAGAGTTTTCTTAAATAAATTTCTAGAGAGTTTTAAAATACTTTTTTATTTTGTGAGCTGAATTGTGTCTTCCCAAAATGTAGACATTGAAGCCCTAATTCTTAATGCCTCAGTATGTGACTTTGTTTGGAAATAAGGACTTTAAACAGGGAACTAAGGTAAAATGAGTAACTAGGATAGGCCTTAATATAATATGATTGGGTTCCTTATTTAAAAAAGTTTGGAACATAGACACACAAAGAAAAGACCACATGAAGACACAAGAGAAGATTACATGTGCAAGCCAACGTGGTAAGGTCTCAGAGGAAATGAGTCTCAGCATTACTTTGATCTTGGATTTCTAACTTCCAGACTGTGAGAAAATAAATTTCTATTGTTTAAGCCACCTGGTCTGTGGTACTTCATTATGGCAGCTACAGCAGACTCATGTAATCATCAATACTGCACATTCAATTTTCCTTAGCAAGATGCTATACTTGACTAGACACTAGACTAAAAAAAGAGGATCATCTTCATAAAAACTCTTTAAGAAGAATACATTAAATTTCTCTAGAATGCAGATCCTGAAAAAAATTAGTAAGGAAGACAAAATAAAACTATTGTACTCTGATGAGATAATATCCATTCACTTTATCCTCTATATGTTTACTTGCTCATTTTGTAATGTATTTGAGCATTCCATCCACTACTGTGTGTGCTCACCAAATTTTTGTTTATTGATTGATGGAAACTAATGAAATATTACCTTCAGGAAAATAAAAAAGTTTCGTTGGCATCTTTTAGATAGATAACAGTTTTCTAAGTACATTAAGGAAAGTGAAACAATTATTTTGATTAATAATTCTTCTTCCTGCCTGAAAAAATGTAGAATATGCTTGATAGAAGTCAGTTAACCTTTCTATAATAATAAAAATAATAATATATTACTGTTTTAATGATAAATTATATAATAATTATTAAATAATAATATATTTATAGTAGCAATCACATATTAATAATTGACTATGTCAGGCACTGTGCAAAGTATTCTAATATATTGTAGCTAATTTTGTATAACTGTTTGAGGAAGGTAAAATTTTTTCCATTGAAAAATAATAAATCTGAGGATCAGAGAAGAGAGTAAGATGTCCCAGATCACAAAACATTCAAGAGAGAGAGCCAGGATTCAAACTATGGTCAGAATGATGGGGTTGGGAGGTTCTTTATCAATATCCAATCTGTATTTCCCAATTCCCAACACATTTATTTTCTGTTTTGCTGTTGTTGTAATTTGCTTTTTTCCTAGTGAGAGCAGTCAATTTTCAAAAATCTGTATTAGTAGATGATTCAATGCCACTTATCTTCAGCATATAAAGGCAGAATTATATGTTTGGGAGAGTTTTGTAGAGTTTTGTTTGTTTACAGTCCTCAATATCTGCTCATCATCCTAATTGCATTTGGTTTCCTTTTGAAAACAGTAGCTCCATCTTTCCTGCTGCCATTTCTGGTGACTGGTGCTTTCACTTCAGATCTTTTTCTCTCTCTGTACTTTGGAAGAAATGAAGTGACCTTAACATGGTTAACTGGATTTTCTTTCTGTGACTTTGTATCTTAGACTGAAAGAAGTATAGAATAAATAACAAGAATTCACTTATTTTCCATCAGAAAACTTGGGCATGACTCTCAAACTGTTCCTACTACCAAGAGTATCAGCAATAGCCTGGATTCCATTGTTTTCACATTTGTTTTTTAAGCTTTGCTTTGTGTGTGCCATTTGTATTGTTTAGTGTGTGTGTCACAAAGTTCCTGTTATGATGGATTTTTTTTCTGTTTCTCATATTGGCATAAGTCAGTGAAAACAGAAAAAGACAAGCAGTAATAGGAAGTGTATGTGTGTGTGTGTGTGTGTTGTGTGTACATGTGTGAGAGAGAGAAAAGGAATGAAAAAGTGGAAGCAAGAGAAATAGCTTCCAACTCTTGACTGCTTCAAGTCATCTGACCATCTGTATCAGCCACATATCTTCTCTATTCCAAATCAGGTATTTATAAAGGACCTTGTTCCACAAATTTCTTATGCATTTTTAAAGTTTCTCTAAACTTAGTATAATATAGGATATTACTTATTGTCTGGCAGGGTATTATCTCTTCCACTTATCGACATGAATTATTACGATAGGTGACTGGGATACAACTTTTACTCCCTTATAAGTAAGCCCAGATAACACTTTAATATCATTCCCATTGCCAGAGACACCACAAGAGCCAAAGTAAATAGGGCCCAGGAAATCTGTGAGAATGTGTTCCAATGCTGTCAAGGCATGGCAAATGTATTCCTGGAAATCTAAATTAGAGCTTGAAATTATTTTCACTATAGTCCCAATATTAGACACAGTATTACAGGCTGACTTTTTTCCAACACGGACATATTAGGATTTTATTATGCATTAATGTGTGATGTTACACAGATCCACGGTTTGGCCTAACAAGCACATGCATTTAATGTGTGTTAAACATATTCAAATAACCAACATCCACATAAACTTTTTGGGAAAATAATGTGTATTAATATAAGGCCATACACTTTTTATGTTTGTCTTAGAAATGAGTAATCACTGAAGTAGTACTTTTACAATATCAATAATGTACTTATTCTGTAAAAATTATCTTTCTGCAAAAATACTGTGTAGTAACCTTTTCTAGATTAATTATTGGAAATTTCAAGAAACAAATATATATAATAAAGACAAAAGAATGGTTTGCTTACATGTTTATTTTAGTTTATCTATGCTATTAAGTTAACCAAAGAGCATCACAAAGCATTTTTTTTCAAGCTACTGGAAAAACTTAGCTGTCCTGCTTGTCAACTGCAATAATAATCCTGACATTCATCCCCACCCCCAGCACCAGACACTGTAACTTCTTAAAAAGTAGTTGTGAAGAAAAGTAGTAAGGAAGAAAGCTTTGGATTTTATGAGAGAGGGTCATTTTACTTCCTGTAGTTGTGTATATGGGTGGGCCATATGCAAAATGCTTGTGTTTATCTATCTTTATCAGGCAGCATTAAAGTCCAATCAGATACTAATATTTTCCTTTAATGCTGTGGCAGAGATTCATAATGATATTTTTCTGGCTCAGCCTTTATCAGTAGACTTTCTAAAATTCTGACTGTGCTCAATCCCTACTAGTCAAAGACATCTTTAAGGCTGTCTCACATGTGCATTCAAATAGTCATTACTGTCACTCTCTTCCACTTTGGAAAATCTATCCCTTCATGCATGTCTATACCTGACATTATGAGTTAGTTTATCTATGAAGAATGTTTTGGTAGTAACTTCAGCCATTGTTAAGAACCATTTCACAATATGATCTAATAGGAAATGCTATAGAAAGGAAGTTTGACTTCACTCTCGATTTCAATTGCATTACACTCTTGTATAAGTCAGAGTGAAGTGCTGTTTGTGTTCTTATTGCTTGGGTATTCTTCAAAAAGCTCTGCACAGTTTCTGAGAGAAAGAGGAAAATATGAGTGACATACACAGGTTGGAACTCTTACACATTGCTGATGAGACTGTAGAGTGGCACAACTCTGGAAAACTCACTGGCAGTTTCTTACCTTGTATCTCAGCAATTCCATTCCTAGGTGTTTACCTGAGAAAATTGGGAGTGAGGAGAATGTGTCTTCAAAAACACCTGTGAAAGAATCAGCACAGCAGCCTTATGAATAATAGCCAAAACCTGGAAACAACCCAAATGCCCACAAAAGCAGATGAGATAAACAAATTGTGGTATATTCATGGAATAGATACTACCCAGAAATAAAAAGATATGAACTGCAGCTATAAAAAACAACATGAATGTATTTCTAAAACACTATGTTGAGAAAAATAAGTCAGACACAAAGAGTAACCTCTTAATGGAGCAGTCTCATATCTTCAATATAGCAAGAAAGATATCTTAATCAAAGAAAGGCTTTAAAGTTATTTTTACCTTATTCTCCAGGACAAATAAAAATATATAATTTCAGGAAAAAATACAATGAGGTTTTTTTGGGAAGTAATAGGAGTATCATATAGAGGCTAAAAACATAGGTCTTGGACATAGATCAGAAAGTTTGACTTAACATTTAGTAGTTGTGTGTTATTTAGAAAGTAACAACTCTAAACATCTCAGTTTCTCAGGATAGGGTTCTGATGACAAACAAGATATTTATTCTCTATTGAGGTAGGAGTTATTAAGAAATTATTTTAGACAGAGCGAGGAAAAAAGGGGTCCTTGGAAGATTTTTCGTATAGGGCTGTGATGACAATCAACATATTTATTCCATATTGAGGTAGGAATTATTAAGAAATTCTTTTAGGCAGAGAGAGGGAAAAAGGGGTCCTTGGAAGATTTTCCCCAGCTCATGTCTAGTATGAAAGCCCTGGGTCTTAGACCCGGGCAGGCAACCTTTGATATGCAAATGCCAGGCATTGGAAACTGGGTCCACCCAACATGGCGATTCCCACCGTTGTCCTTTTGCCCTTGTTCCCATATGTGCCTGGCGACATGCCCGCCCCCACACATCCACACGTGTGTGGAACATCATGGTGCTCTACATTTGCATATTAAAAGGCTAGGGTGGAAGGCTAGTTTTTTCGCAGGCTACATGAATGACCTGCCTGGTCAAACCAACCCCCTGAGCCCTAAGCAAATTAGACACCCTCTCCTCCAGTCATCAAATATAGCAGGCTAATATTACCTGAAGGCGGGGGTCCTTCTGTTAGATATGAGTTCAAAATTTCTTTTCAAAGAATTAATATGTCAGTATGTTCAATTCTTTGCCTTCTACTTTTAAACTTCCTCGTAAAGCAACCTTTTTCAATTACCTACTCCACCCTGACTCATTTTGATCACCTGCTCCACCCTACATTGCAATCACCTGCTCCACCCTAACTGCTTCCAATTATCCGCTACCTGCTCTGCTCTGACTCCCGCCAAAGCACTCACCTCCTCATTCTCTTTAATTACCCAATCGGAATCAGTTTAGCCTGTGCCGTCTAACCCTAGCCAATAGGGGAGCGACACAACAGCAGGGGCCATGTGGGTTGGGGATAAGAACCCCTTCCCCCGCGTTGTCCAAGTATGCGCTCACCATTGCTCCATCTGTAAGGGTGCACCCTTCTATAGAAGTAACTTGCCTTGCTGAGAATTAAGAAGAAAATTTTATATTCGAGCACTATTTCTTTTGCGGCACTGAAACTTCATATATAACACCTCTCTCGGCTTTGGAGCCACCCTCTGTCTGTCTCTGTATAGGGGAGCTTCTTTCTTTCTTTCCCCTTCTTTCTTGCCTATTAAACTTTCTGCTCCTTAAAGCTACTCCACGTGTGTCCCTGGCGTTTTTTCTAATTAGAATCGAGATGAAGAACCCTGGTGTTTCTCCACTCATCCGAGCCCCATCACTGTGAGGAGGAAGGCATTTTCTTTTTTTGTAATTTTCGTATTTACACGTCTTTAAATATAACTTCATTGGTTTTTTCCTTAATTATATATGTGATTTTCATCATTCCAATGAAAACAATTTCAAGAAATATTAAATAAAATTTAAATATAAGTTTTCTA
Source organism: Rhinopithecus roxellana (assembly GCF_007565055.1). Lineage (NCBI taxonomy): Eukaryota > Metazoa > Chordata > Mammalia > Primates > Cercopithecidae > Rhinopithecus > Rhinopithecus roxellana. Next base: position 23,565,611 of record NC_044549.1, on the reverse strand, counting down.
TTTTTCAACTCCCTTCTCCTGAAATAACCAGAGTTAATGATACTGTATTTATTACCCACAATCTTTTACACAGCACAGATATACATACATTCATATATAATTGTTTTCCCAAAAGACGAGTTCCAAAACTTCATTTTTCTGTTTAATTCTGAGTATTCAAATAGACATGCTTCTAAGTCTATTGATAATTTCCAAATTTAGTTCATAAAATATTTTGGGCAACTGCAGAAAAATTGAAATAAATGCGCAACATCTTGGATAATAAAATTGAGTCAAACAGTGCTAACGTGATAGATAATATTCTGACATGTTTAGTTTAAATTCAATTATGTTAGTATTTAGCCAGGAACTGTTTTTAGTGTTTATTTTAATAGAGGATTTGAGTATTGTGATAGGTAGAATGGAATATGTCAAAGAAATGCCTTTGACAGATAGAAATTTTTAGATCCAATATATTTTTGTTCATTTATAACCAATGTTTCTGTGTTAAAACCATAGATAACTCACTGTCTGTATTAATACATAAAATTCAGTAGATAATGTTGGCCAATCAACAACCAAAGAGTGACATAGTTTCACATTCAATCTAATAGTGATCTTACTCCTCGAAATCAATGAATAATCTAAATGCCTCCTTAACAATCTAGCTCTTATTACAGCTCTGAAAAAAAATTGAATTAATTTATCATTCTATAATCTGAAAGTATACTGCTCAATATTGTGAAGTCACTATGTCTAATGTCTCCATTATTTCAAAATTTAAAATGATGCTGGAACTCAGGCCCTGAACAGCATAGAGATTATAGCAGACAACTGCATTAATGTAGTGTTCATTGTCCTGTATGAGAAGGCTTATTTTAAGCTGCACAAAGTTTACTAATTTATCAGTTTTTAATTACATTTTATTACAATATGACTCTGGGGCTTCTCTTATAACCAAAGAAGAACATTTGATCTTCATTTAAAAATAAAATAAAACTCTATTTTCAAAATCCCAATGCTTATGGGAAACAGAATTAAATGCTCTTATTTTTTTCAAGTTTTTATTATAATCGGGATTAAATATCAATAAATTCATGTCTAAATTTTAGAATCTCATGCAGTATAGAAAGTAAGCTGAACTCTTTGCGTCTACTATTAAAATTACACGTTAGAGTTAATTCCATATCCATTATTCTTTTTCTTCTAATTGAGTTGCCTTAACTTCAGTAAATTGCCCTGGTGACCAGATTTCATTAGCATGTGCATAAATTCTCAGCTGCATGTCTTGGCAATTTATCTATATTAGTAATTTCTGATTTCTAATAGCCCAAGAGAATACAATATGGTTGTTGTCTTCATTTTGTTCTAAGTGATCATAAAATAAGACTCATGGTTCAGCCAATGGATTTGAGGTTAGAACTAATAAGGATTGCTTCCAATTTTGAGTTTCTTGAGATAAGAGACTCTTAGTTAGATATGTATCTTTCCATAGTGCCTATATAGTGCATTATACTCAGACAATACACTTTGAATACTTGAATTGAAACAGTTAATGGAAAAATATTGAGTATTATTTAGTGTAATATGTATCTAAAACCTTATATTCCCAAATGGTAAGCAGTCATGTGGTTAAGGGAGCAAAGAAACACCCAGGGGTAACTAACATCTTTGAACTTTGATATCTTGTTTTTCTCCCCTGTAAACAGGAATAATAGAAATCATAGAAACTACTTCATAAAAGCATGGTGAGGATTAAAAGCAATGCCATAAATGAAGCCATGTAATATTTTCTGATACATAATATGCACTCAGTAAGAGTAAAGTACTAATAAAGTATAGTGACTCTAGGACTTGGGAGGAGGAGTAATGGAATATTTTTTGAATCCCTATTATAAATGTAAAGGATGATGATAAGTGCTTTTCTTAGGTTACTTTTTTCCTCATTAAATAATCAAGGATTCATATTATAAATACAAATTAGAATTCAATGGAGTTATTGTTTTTTGCTCAGATGTGGTTAATAGTATAAAGTAGATGAGGTTCCAGACATGCTACTCCAAAATATGGTATTTTCGCATGTGAGAAAATAACAAAGGCAGGAAAGCCACTCTCATCTTTTTCTGGTCCTTCTCTTCTGAAGCAGTTTACAAAATCTTCATTCCAGAGATGCCCACTCAATACCCAACGAAAAACAATACCCTAATCTCTGAAGATAACAGAGAAGAATGTGAACAAATAGACCCTTCTAAGTTCCCTCCAGTTTATTACCATTTGATTAGCCCTCCTTTGTCTAATCACACTTCTCTACAACTATCCATTTCTTCATCAAACTAAACATAAAAAAAACACAGGTTTCCCTGTTTATTTGGGTCTTAATTTCTGAAGCCTCCCAAATTACATAAAACTTATATTAAATAAATGTCTATGCTTGTTAATCTGTCTTTTGTTATAGGTGCCTCAGCTATGAACCTAATAATGAGTAGGGAAAGAAATCTTTCCTCCTCTACAGAGTTCAAAGCGAGATCCTCTGAGACCAGGGAGCTTGCTCTTTCTTTGATACCTTGAACTTGAATGCTGACACTTGAGGGCATGAAGGCATAGAGGAAAAGGGGAACAGGTGATGCTGCATGAGTCACTAGCTTCTATTTTCAAATTCCTGGTGGATTGTCTGAGACATTCATTAGTAGACAAATTTCATTTGTAGGTGGTGGAAAGTTCAGATGCTGGTTTAAATATCAAACAGTATCTATTTATACACACCGTGGTGAGCACTTCACATGAACAATGGCTACCACTTATAATGATGTGATTGAAATACAATTATTTATTTTATAATTCTGAATACAATGGTGAAATGGTTACAGACTGGTGGGGTCAGACGTCTCACTATGGTGCCTTTGTACTTTCCTTCCCCTCACTGTTGCTCATGATAATGGCAAACCCAGCTGACTTAAGTCACAGATGAAAAAAGGCATTAACAATTAATAGTAAGAACTCTGACAATATTATATTTTATGAAAATTCTAAATTGAACAGTCAACCCTTTACGGTTGAGTACAATATACAGGATGCTCTCACCACCTAATGCAGTCTCTAATCTAGCATAAACCAAAAATTTCAGCTATTATAAATATTACTTACAGCACTTTTAATTTTAAGGCTTTCAAAATGCAGAGACCCCCTAATGAGAATCATTTTTACTTTAGAGTGTTCAATGCTATTTCATTTAATGTGACTCCTAGGTTTTTATATTTCCTTTTTGAGTTCCTAACATGTTAGAATCTTATAATGGATTAATAAAGAAAAACATGACAAAAATATATCTTGATATCATTCTCACATGTCTAGTCAGCATGTTTCTTATATGAGTTTACAGTGACACAACAACAGTTAAATTTCACATTAAACTTTCTTTGCTAGTAATTTTTTAAAGAACTTAATCTTACGTCTACTTAGAGCATTAAATTTCTTTATAGAGAAAGATAAAAACACAGAGACACAAAGTTTTAAGTGAATATTTAGAAAGTTTTAGATTAAGAAACTCTTTTTCCAGAGATACTCCTAATGTTTTCTGAGGATCCTCAGTAACCTAACACATTCAAGATCTGAATCTCGTAATGTTGTCTTAATTCCACAGACAAATGAGCCAGGCCTCTGCTTATTCTTCAACACGCATATCACATCACCCCAACAAGAAATGGATTTCCTCAGTATTATTGTTTATCTGGAGAGAATAACAGTTCACAAAGTCCAATCAGATCAAAGCCACTTCATGATCTAATTAAGACTCACATGGATTCAAAAACACTTCTACTGAGCACCTGGGGCATTGCATAAAATGACTACAGCTTCAAGCACAATGTCAATGAAATAAAAGTTATACCTTGTGAAACAGATTGTCATCTAGGTATAGATTTTCATCTTTCTTTTATACTCAATGGCCTTTGTCCATCTGTGTGTGTGTTCAGTTAATGCATATTTATAAATGATGAAAAGGGAAACAAGTCATCATTATTTTTATCAACTTTGGTTAAAAATACATATCGGTTAATGCTGTCAGGTAACATACAAGATGCTCCATTGAATTTGACTTTCCAGTATATAATAAGTAAATATTTTAGCACAAGTATGTGCCAAATATGGCACAGAGCATACTTATAGTAAATAGTCATTGTTTATCTAAAAATCTAATTTAACTGAGTGTCATATTTCCTTTTTCTTTTTCCAGCTTTATTGAACTATAATTGCCAGAAATTATATATACAGCCATGTGTTCTTTAACAACAGAGATGCCTTCAGAGAAACACATAATTAGGTGATGTCATTGTGGGAACACTTTAGATTGTAAACCTAGATCATATAGCCAACTACACACCTAGGTTATATGGTATAGCCTATTCTTCCTAGGCTAAAACCTGCACAGCATATTACTGTACTAAACACTATAAGCCACTGTAGCACAGTGATAAGTATTTGTATATCTAAATATCTAAACATATGAAAGGTATAGTAAAAATACAGTATTATAATATTATGGGACCACTATCGTATATGTGGTCCACTGTCAACCAAAATGTGTTAATGTGGCACAGGACTATATTTAAGGAGTACAATGTGACATTTTTATGCATGCACACATTGTGAAATGATTGCCGGTCCCAATCTATTATAACTGGCATACCTATCACCTTATATCATTATCAATTTTTCTTTTTGTGATGAGAATACTTAAGATCTACTCTCCTCACAAATTTCAAGTATACATTATTATTAAGTGTAGTCACAATGCTATGCATTAGGTCTCCAAAACTTACGCATCTTGTATTTGAATGTTCATACCCTTTGACCAACATCTGCCTATCTGCCTCACTCTCTGACCTCTGGTAACCAGTCTTCTATTCTCTGTTTCTATGAGTTTTACTTTTTTAAATTCCACATACAAGTGAGATGATGCGGTGTATTAATCTGTTTTCACATTGCTATACAGATACTACCTGAGACTTGGTAATTTATAAAGGAAAGAGATGTAATTGACTCAGAGTTCCACATGGATGGGGAAGCAGGAAACTTACAATCACGGTAGAAGGTGAAGGGAAAACAGGCAGCGTCTTCACAAGGCAGCAAGAGAGAGCAAGCGTGGAGGGGGAACTGTCAAACACTTTTAAAACCATCAGTTCTTGTGATAACTCCCTCACTATCATGAGAACAGCATGGGGGAAACCACTCCTATGTTCCAATCATCTCTCATCACGTCTCTCCCTGGACACAGGGGAATTATAATTCAAGATGAGATTTGGGTGGGGACACAGAGCCAAACCATATCATGTAGCATTTGTCTTTCTGTGCCTGGCTTATTCACTTAGCATAATGTACAGCAGCAGCATCCTGTTGTTGCAAATGACAAAATGTCCTTCTTTATAAAAGCCGCATAAGTCACTTCCCAAAAGAAAACACATAAATGGTCAATTAGGATATGAAAAAATGTTCAATATAACGTAATCATCAGAGAAACCCAAGTCAAAACTACAATGAGACATCACCCTACATTTGTTAGGATGTCTATTATCAAATAGGCCAGAGAGAAGTTTTGGCAAGGATGTGGAGAAAAGAGAACGCTTGTACACTATTGGTGGGAATTAAAATTGGTAAAGCCATTATGAAAAACTGCATGAAACCTCTTCAAAAGTGAGAATTACAACCACCATGATCCAGCAATCCAACTTCTGGGTATATCCAAAAGAAATGAGATCAGTATCTTGAAAAGATTTCTGCACTCTTATATTTATAGCAGCATTATTCACAAAAGCCAAGATATGGAAGCAACCTAGGTGTCCGTTGATAGACGAATGGATAAAAAAGTCTAATATTTCTTATTTGTTAAATCTGGACACCCTAACATAGGTACAAGCTTCCTAGAAAACAAATGGCTTAGGACCTGATTATTTTATTTATAGAGATCTGTTATAAGAAACACCAAAAATGCATGCAAAGGTGTACAAAATGCACTTATGCACTGAATATTTATTTCACACATTTTCTAGGCACTGGAGATAAATCAGAGAAGAATACAGTAAGGTGCTTGCTTCATGGAGCTGACATTTTAAGAGAAGACAAAAAAATTAAAAGCATAATAAATAAATGAATAAATAATAAAGTGTCAGTGCCAGGATGAAAATAAAACCAGACAATGTGATGAAGAGAATGATGAGTTACTTTTTATTGGAGACTAAGAGAAAGCCTTAGTAGAAAAGTGATATTTAGTTTTAGAAATTATAAAATAATAGGAGCTAACCTGTAAAGGGAGAGACATGTCAAATGTAAAAAACAGACATAGACGTTATACAACTTGGCATATTAGGGCAACAGCAAGAAAAAGAAAAGTGACAGTGAGACTGGCATCAGCAAATGCAATGATTGTTATGAGATGAAGTCACAGAGATATGCAGGGTCTAATTCAGGATCCAAAATGCCAGGGTGATGAATATAGATTTTGTAGTAAAAACAACAGGAAGCAAACAAAGTGGGTTAGTTAACCGGATAAGTGAAAAAATAATAATTTCTGATTTTAAAAATAGTTCTGGCAAGTGATTTGTAAGCAGTCAAGCATGCAAACTAGGCAATGAGTGAGAGTAGGAGAGATGAAGAGGATTACAGGGACTGGGAACATGATGAGTTTGAACTGATAGGATTTGGGGTACATTGGCTGCCTAGCTTAAGATAAGAGAGGAATCAATGTCATCTCGTTTGTTTTTGGCTTAAGGAACTGGTAGATGGTGGTAAAAATTCTACAGTTGCATAAGCAAAAGAGTTTGTGGACCAAGATTTTATTTAGTTTAGTTAGCTTTGAGATATTTATTAGACACTTAAGTGGAGATTTAAAGTAACAGCTGGTTGTGAGTCTGGGGTTCAGGGACAAGATCAGGACTAGGGATGTTATTATCACTTAGATATTTAAAGCCATCACAATGGATAAGATTTTCTAGAAAAGGCAATAAATCCAGAAAGAAATGGAAACTAATTTAAGTCCTGAAATATCCAGAGATCTAAAGAAACAGCTCAGCAAAGAAAATTAAGGAGGAGTAGCCAGGGAGTCGGAAGGAAATACAATACCGTACAATATACAAGAAGCCTAGAATAATATTAGTTTTCGAAAATGCAATTGTCAACCTGGATAGAATAAGCCTAGAGATGAAGTAATTTGAAAGCTGAGAAGGGTTCCCTGCATTTGAAAATATGAAGCCCATTGATGATTGGGTAAAAGCAGATTCAGTGGAGTGCTCAGGAGCAGAAGTCTGGCTGAACTTGACAAACGAAAGTTGAGAAGTGGATGTGAAGCTACTGACAGCTTTTATAAGAAATTGTGTTGTAAAACAAATAGGAAAATGTGGCTATATTTTTTAAAGCAGGACTTTTTAATAGATAGAAGACCCCAAAGAATGTTTTATATTGATGAAGATAATACAAGAGAGAGGGAGAAATTGTTGTTGCCAAAGAGAGAAATTTCAGAAACGATGACCTTGAAAGATGAGACAGAACAGGATCTGGAGCACAAGTGGAAGACTGGCCTTTCATAAGGGTAGTAGGCACTTCCTTAATTGTAGCAGTGTTGAGATAACAGTAAGCAAAGAAGAAAATAGATAGAAAGCTTGAAATCACAAAAGGAAATACTTAATATTTTGAAATATGAATTCAACTTTAAAAATCCAAGAGCTGAGAAATAAATTCATATCATATAATATAATACAGCTGTTAAATTTGAATATTTTCATGAGATAGAGAAAAACTTATTAAGGTAATTTAAAAAGGAAGATGAAAGCTATGTATATATAGTATGATATTAAGTACATAAGAAATATATAAGAATAGAAATACCTCTGCCAAAATACTATATTACACCACTAATAGTGATGAAATATAAATATGAGTTTTATTATTATGAGTAAGGATTATTTCATACTTTATATGTTTACATAGTCAGGGAAATAATTTTAAAAGCTATTTCACAATAACTGATTAATATAATATTAAAATGGGTTTTCTATCCCACTTCACAAATCTTGCATTAGCAGATTTTAACACTAATTAATAGTCTTTTTAGAAATTTCAGATGGAAGGCCAAGTATTAAATGATTTGTGCATAATCAAGGACTGCTTCTATTTGAGAGTTTTCTGAAGAAAAACCCCATAGAAGAAAAATAACTGGTATCTAGTCTTTTTAAATGATACATTGATCTTGATGCATTTTTTTTTACTTAAGAGGAAGAAGTGTAAGAGTTGATAATGTGCAAACAAGGACCAGAAAAATATGATGTAAAACTAAATATATAACCAAGAACCACTTTAATCCCCACAAGGGGGACTCTGGAAGTGATGCTGTGGAGAAAATTTGACTTGCTTAACAATCAGTATTCTGCTGTGGTATTTAAATTATTTTTATATTCTGCTACGTGGTCTCATTCTTATAGCTTTTAATTCAGCAAATACAGATCTTCAGGTTGAGGATTTTTTTTTTTTAATTATAGGTCTTTTCACTGAACATGTGATTAATTATATATTAGTAAAATATATAGTTTTCAATTATAGTTAGAAGTTTGCTTGCTTCAGTATTAAATGGTAAAAGTGACCACTTTCTTTTCAGTACATTAATCTAGTAGAAACTTCTACAAAATTGGTACATTTTTGATAAAAACTTTCGAGTAAGTGTTTTGTTAAATTTTTTAAATAATAAGTAAGATCTGTCATAGAGCATGTGATACTCTCTGGTGCTTTTCTTCTTAGTTGTTCATTTCACTTAATATATTATGAGACACTGGTAGATAAGAAACAATGTCTCATTCATGCTTGTATTCTCAGAATGCAGCATGGTACCTGGAATATGTGACCAATATAAGTGCCCAATATGTTTGCTGAAAAAGAAAATAAAAAGAAGAAGGGAAGGAGAGAAGGGGAAAAAGTGTACTCTCCAGAGATCTTACAGTTCCAAAGGGAGCTAAGTATTAAAAGAAAACAAAACACTGTTTTTTCTTTTCCATGCTTTTGAAGAAATCATTAGTCAAAAAAGAGATGGAATTTCATGGAGTGATCACACTCATCGGCCAGTTTTAGGGATTTGAGAGGCCGTCAATCTTTAAGGCTGTTTGTTGATCTGCAACATTTAATCAAAAACAAGTTGTTTTGAATATTAGAAGTGAAAAAAAAATCCTGTGTGCTATCCTTAGGGGACTTATTTCTAATTGATTGAACATACCTGAATGCATTCTTAAGTCTTTGTAGAAGTATTAAAATAATATCTCATCTTGTAGTGTATAATGGCATGAGTTGTGGATATGGAACAAACAGTTACTTGTAACCATTATGAATAAATCTAAAGCAGCAACTGGGCCATATTTTAAAGTGACTTATAGTAACAACATTCATGTTGTAGAACTTCCCAGAACAAAACAGGGAAAAATGGTTTCTTCAGAATTTAAGCACTTACCTAATATTTTTTCCACCTCTCACACATGAAGTTGTGATAGGTAATAGTACAGAATTTTTTAAAAAGGTGAATTAGACAATGCAAATTGAGAGAGCAGTGCAATTATCTGACCATTAAGATATATTTATCTTTTACATGGGGAATCAATAAATTGCCTGAATATTTTAACACAGCTATTTTTAAAACCATGATTTTAGTATATTACCTTATTTAAGAAACCTGAGTAGCATTCTGAATCATTATTTTTGCTTTTGCTGTCTAAGATACTGAAAATATATCGTTATCTTTATCCTATTTCCATCTCGATATAGATCTTCAGTAAAGCTTGTTGTAAATAAGATAAAGCCTTACTAAATGATGTATTGACCATGTACAGTATGATGTTTTAAAGTATGTATACATTGTGGAATAGTTTAATTAACAAATGCATTACCTCACGTTACTTTTTGTGGTGAGAACACTAAATATTCACTATCTTGGCACTTAATAGTCACTATTTTTTCAAGAATATAATATATTGTCATCAGTTATAGTCACCATACTATAAATCTCTTAAATGTATTCCTTCTGTCTAACTAAATTCACATTCTTTAGTCAACATCTCCCCATTTTCCTCTCCCACCTAACCACCTCAGCCTCTGGTAACTACCATTCTACTCTCTACTTCTATGATATCAACTGTTTTTCAGATTTTACATACGAGAGATATCCTGCAGTATTTGTCTTTCTATGCCTGACTTATTTCTCTTAACATAGGTTCTCCAGGTTTATCCATGTTATCACAAATGACAGGATTTTACTCTTTTTATGGCTGAATAGTATTCCATTGCATATATATGCTACATTTTCTTTATCTATTCATCCATGGATAGACACTTAGGTTTATTCTGTATCTTGGCTACCGTGAAGAGTGATACAATAAACATGGAAGTACAAATATATTTTTAACATGCTGATTTTATTTCCTTGATATAAATACCCACTAGTAGGATTGCTGGATAATATGGTAATATGGTGGTTCTATTTTTAATATTTTTAGAAACCTGCATGGTGTTTTCCATAATGACTATATCAGTTTATATTTCCCCTAACAGTGTACAAGGGTTCCCTTTATTCTACATCCTCACTGTACTTGTTATCTTTTGTCTTTTTGTAATAATCATTCTAACAGAAGTGAGGTGATATCTCATTGTGGTTTTGATTTGCATTGCCCTGGTGATTAGTGATGCTGAACATATTTTCACATACCTTTGGGCCATCTGTATATCTTCTTTTGAAAAGTGTCTATTCAGATCTTTTGCCCATTGCTTAATTGGGTTATTTGCTATCGAGTTGTTTGAGTTTCTATGTATTTTTGGATATCAACCCCTCATTAGATGTATCCTCTGCAAATATTTCCTCCTATTCTGTAGGTTGTTTCTACACTCGGTGAGGAATCTTTTTAGTTTGATGTAATTCCATTTGTGTATCTTTTGCTTTTGTTACCTATGAATCTGAGGTCATATTCAAAAATTATTGCCCAAACCAACATCATGGAGCTTTTCTCCTATGTATTCTTCCATATGTTTCATAGTTTCAGATCTTATATTTGGGTCCTCAATCCATTTGAGTTGATTTTTGTGTATAGTGAGAGAGAAAGGTCTAATTTCATTCTTTTTGCATGTGGATATTCAGTTTCTCTGACACTAGTTATTGACTAGACTGACCTTTTCCCAAATGCGTATCAAAACCACAATGAGACGCCATCTCTCACCAGTTATAATGGCTACTATTAAAAAGTCAAACAATAACAGATGCTGACAAGGTTGTGGAGATAAGAGAATGCTTAAATACTACAGGTGGGAGTAGAAATTAGTTCAACTATTTTGGAAAGCAGTGTGGTGATTCCTCAAGGAGCTAAAAACAGAACAACTATTCAACCCAGCAATCGCATTACTGGGTATATATCCAAAGCATTATAAATTGTTCTATCATAAAAACACATACACACATATGTTCCTTGCAGCACTACTGACAATAGCAAAGACATAGAATCAATGTCAATGACTATCAGTGGAAGACTGGATGAAGAAAATGTAGTACATATGCAGTTGTAAAAAAGAATGAGATAAAGTTCATAGTAGAAATGTCAATGAAGCTAGACACCATTATCCTTAGCAAATTAATGCAGGAACAGAAAACCAAATACCACATGTTCTTACTAATAAGAAAGAGCTAAGTGATGAGAACACACAGACACAAAGAGGGGAATAAGAGACACAGGGGTTTACAAGAGGGTGGAGGATAGGAGGAGGAAAAAGAGCAGAAAAAATAACTCTTGGGTTCTAGGCTTAATACCCGGGTGACAAAATAATCTGTACATCAAACCCCCATGACATGAGTTTACCTACAGAACAAGACTGGACATGAACCTCTGAAACTAGAATAAAAGTTAAAAAAATAAAGAAATAATTTTTAATGTATATTATTTACTTTTTTAAAAATGTCAAATATTTTAAAAAAGCAAAAGATTAGACTTTACCATTTTATCATTTGAGTAATCAAATAATTCAGAATGTACTCTTCTTGTAGATTCTGCACGTACTCTTCTTATAGATTCTGCGATCACAAAAACATGCTTCAAAAAGAAACAACAGCAGGGACTAAAAACTGAACTAAAAAATAACCCAGTGATTAAATGTACCGGTTTTTTATGTGATTGTATAACGTATGTCCTATATAGGAAAGTGTGCAAGTAATGATTACAAATTTTGCTTTTCAAGATAAGTATTGCATTGGTCCTCGGTATTCAGTGAAGCTCGTTTCTTAATTGTTCATTCTCCCTGAACAATTTATGATTTCCTTCACACTTTCAGTCTCTTATTTGTGAAGAGTAAGTATTTTGGTTCTCATTGCAACAATGGATTACTTAGTTACACTTAATGTGTATTAGTTTTCACTGACTTTTTGCGCTTATTTCTTTAGAAATGGCATTATACAGTCTTCAGAGAAGCTAAATTATTTAGGTGAAGTATATTGATATTTAGCATCCCCATTTTGGAGAAAATAAAATAAAAAGGGTAACTCATTTGTTACTGTCACTCAGAAAACTTGTGACTGACGGACAAGAGAATCCATATGGTTCATTCCTATACTGAGTCTCTGAAAACTCATTTCCAAAATTCATCAGCAACAATGGTAAAATAAATAATTACCTAAAATTAAAATTACTTTGCAAGTTCATAGTCTTAAAATTTAGTTTACGTCTTCATCAGTCATTATGATCCAATGACCCTTGGAGGAATCACACTTTGCTGTTAGAACAAACCCATGAATCCTTCATAACGTCTAAGATTTCCTCATCTTAATACCAGGTATGGAGGAAATGACTGAAATAAAGAAGATGAAGAAGGGAAAGAAGATGAGGATGCTAATGAAGAAGAAATATTTTTTCCTGTGTCCAAAATGGAGTAATAATGGTGCTAAATAAAAAACTGCGCAACTGAAATAGTTAGTGAGTTCACAAAGTTAAAAATTTGGAAATACAAATAATGGTGTTTGGTACAGATAATGCTACACAGCTCAGGACACATAGCGAAGGCTGTATGGTAGAAAACATTTTTGTAATAAGTACTTTTACAAAATTATGTAAGAGTGACGTGTAAAAAAGAAAAGAGGATTAAAAGGATCAACTTTGGGGGGATTATGCCCTGACAGTTGAAAATATGTAAGATTTTTCCCAGTGTTGCCACTTCTAGGAATAAATCACTTTCTTTTACCCATACTCAAGTTGCCATCCTGGATTTCCTTTGAATAACTATTTATTCAGCAAATATTTACTGAAAACTTAATGCCTGTAGAGTACAGTTCTATGCTCTGGAAGGAAAGTGATACATAAAAAGACAGAAGTATTTGTCCTCATGGAATTTGTATCTTACGTTCATCAAGTTGCCTACATGTTGCAGTGGTACTTATAGCTTGTTATTTGTATTCTTCATATATATAATACGCATTAAGTATTTGCATATTCACAAACTGAATGAAGTACTCATCAACACACCAATTCTTTTTTTTTTTTTTTTTTTTTTTTTTTTTGAGACGGAGTCTCGCTCTGTTGCCCGGGCTGGAGTGCAGTGGCCGGATCTCAGCTCACTGCAAGCTCCGCCTCCCGGGTTTACGTCATTCTCCTGCCTCAGCCTCCCGAGTAGCTGGGACTACAGGCGCCCGCCACCTCACCCAGCTAGATTTTTGTATTTTTTAGTAGAGACGGGTTTCACCGTGTTAGCCAGGATGGTCTCGATCTCCTGACCTTGTGATCCGCCCGTCTCAGCCTCCCAAAGTGCTGGGATTACAGGCTTGAGCCACCGCGCCCGGCAACACACCAATTCTTAAAAGCAGAGACTTGATTTGGAAAGTATAGTGGATCAACATAGTTAGGCTCAAAATAACAAAGCTGTTAGGAGCACAGGACTTAGATTACCAACTTCCAGATTTAAAAAGTGTCTCTGGGAATTTCTGGTTTCAGCTTTGACATATAGCGACCTTAGAAGTCATCACTCCCATCCTCACAAGAAAACACTGAATAGACTAAAAAAATCAATGATGAGGAAAAACACCCCCCTGAACACTGAAGAGACAGGTGAGACCTGAGAATCACAGTAAGTCCTGCCTATCTGGAACAGAACCCAGGGGAGCCATTAACTGGTAGGGACACTTCCTGGTGATGTTGACAAACGGTTGGAGGCTGACTATGAAAAGCATGGAAGTGAGAAACTCCTGGAAGCAGCAGTATTAAGGAAGCCCTTGCACTTTCCTGAGTTTTCCCTCTAAGAATCCCACCAAGTTCACATTAAGATGGACCCTCTGATCCTCTGATAGAGAAAGGAGAATTTCACCATTGTGAAATACGACCAAAGCATTCTTGATAACAAAACCCTGCTCCTCATTGTAAAACACTTTACCGGAGCCACATTTCACTTGGAGAAAGACATTTAACTCACTCAATCTTTACTTACCTCCATTTTCACCTAAAAAGTTAAAAAAAAAAAAAAAAAAAAAAAAAAAAGCTAAAAGCATTTGTGAAGATGACAGTCCATAGAATCAGACGCACTAAAAGACAAGAATTTAATTGTAAGTTATTCAGTTGCTTCCCTTCTTCCACACTTACTATATTAGTTTGCCAATGCTGCCATAACAGAATACCACAGACTGGGTGGCTGAAACAACAGGAATCTACTTTCTCACATTCCTGGAAACTGGAAGTCCAAGATGAAGGTGTTTGCAAGTTTTGTTTCACTGGAGACCTTTCTCCTTGTCTAACAGATGGCCACCTTCTCACTGGGTTCTCACATGTGGCCTTTTCTCTATGCATGGGTGTCCCTGGCATTTCTCCTTCTTCTAATAAGGATAGCAGTCATATTGAATTAGGACTCACTCATATAATCTCATTTTACCCTACTTATCTCTTTGAAGGTTGTATCTCTAAATATGGACCCATTCTGGGATACATAGAGGGTTAAGACTTCAAAATATAAATTGTGGGAGACATTTTAATTGATATTGAAGGTATATAGAAATGTAAGAAAATTAAAAGGTGCTCTTTTATATAGTGACAGCGTCCAAATATATGATGAATTGTAACCATTTTTTGAAAATTATTTTCCATTTTCTGTAGAGTATCATTTTCTGTTAATATCAAAGGTTTCATGTACTTTCTAATTCTTATAACTCTATGTAAGCTATAATTAATTTCTAATGCAAGTATCACATTTGATCTTTCTCTTCACTTTAAATAAAATGTTTCCAATATTTTATTATGATATCAGATGCTTTCTTGTACATATTTGGTTATTTTTATCAGACTAAGGAAGTTCCCTTTAATCTTGCCTTGCTGGATTTTTTTTTTTTCATGGATATGTGTTAAACTTTGAAAAAATATACTTCTGTGTCTAATGAGATAGGCATTTGACTTTTTCCTTTAATATGTTCACATATTCACTTATACAGATACACTTTCTATGTTGATTTTTGATGCTTAGGATGACCCCCAGTCATGCAACAGTACTTTTGTTGTTCCTATGATTTTAATTTGTAATAAGTTTGAGGTATTTCTATCTATCTTTACATGTTAGAATGGTTGGTAGTTTTTGTTTTTCCTGTATTGCCCTTACCACATTTGGATGAAATATTATAACAGTCTCATAAAACAAGTTCTGTAGTTTCTCTTCTTTTATTCTGCTGTTTAAAATATTTGGTATAAGAGAAATAGTCTGTTTTTTTACAGTTAAAAAACTTGCCTACAAATCATATTAGGCATGGCAAGTGTTTGTTTTCGGGTTTTTACTATTCATACATTACATAGTGTGATTGTAAAACTATGAGCCTTTTCTTGAAGATTTCTGGTTTTAAAAAACACTTTAAAGTCCTTATTCTGGTGCCAAATATAAGGGATAAGATATAAACTATAAACAAAAAAATTAGAAAGCCAAATCTGTGCTCAAATCATTAATCTTCTTCAGATATTATAAACAGAACAGAAACAGATTGATCAAGTTCTGAACTAAAGACCATTGCGTATACTCACAAGTGGGCCCTGGTAACTGTCTGTTCAGTTCTTACGTTTAATTTAATAATGAGGATAATAACTCAATTTTATTAACTTTTATCTGAGCCCTCAACCAACCATGAAAGATTGGGCTTTATCGTGTTTAATTTCATGTTAAACTTGATGGCAGGTAGACATTTTACTTGTTTTTTTTGTGAGCAAAAACCAAGGATAAATGAGTTTCCAAGGTGAATTAATATTAGTGGTTAGAGTATTGCTAATGTTTTCTAGACAAAATAGCTAAATATTGGGAATGGGCAAAAGATTTTTCTATAATTCTGCTTGGAAATAAGATTTTCACATGGCATTTGAGATTGGGATATCATGCATGTATGATGATCAAGGGGACACTAGCCATGATTTGGGAAGAGTCTACTGCTGCTATTGCTTGATTAAAAACATGGTTCAATGCCCAAATGCTGCTCCATCATTTTCTCAGTGTTTCTTCCTGATTAAAGTTGCTCTCAGTGGATAAATTGTTAGTCAGATCTGAGAATAGTTGCAGCTGTTGTGCATATTTAAATATTGCCAAGGAATGAGATTATCATATTGGACAGAAATCTGGGTTTCATACATCTCTGTGTACAGACAATATGCCATTTTTCAAGTTATTCTGTGTCTCAAATTGTCTACTTAACACCTGTGAAAAACAGAAAGAAAATAAATAGAAGACATTGGTTATGTTTACTGTCATAGTCGCAGGCAGAATTTTGTGATCTAATCACACTTTGGATAGCCTCTTTGGACCCCAGAAAACTATTTTTTTTCTGTTATTAAACATGAAGATTATACATAATAGAGTCATTTTAGAGAAGAAACAAATGATTAAACATTTAAACTTTCATTGCCTCTCACTTCACCTTCTTATTATCATTGTTTTGTAATTTTTCTTTTTTAGCAAATGATACAGCTATTTACGTGGTGGACATTTCCTGTACTTGCATTATTTACTTTTAGCTTTCAACAGGTTTTGGAATCATAATTTTTACTGAAATAAAATCAATGTTTTTGGCAGTGAAGAGAATAAAATTATTCCTGTAAACATAACTTTTAACACCGTTATTTAAAACTCTGAAATGTAGAAAGGCATGCTCCAAGATGGCCAACTAGACGCAGGCAGGAGGAACATCACCCATTGAGGGACCAGGACTTTGGGAAAACTGGTGCACACCTAGCAGATCTTCAGAGGGAAGGAATTGAGAGCAGATGGAGAAAGACATAGAAGCTGGGCTGAAGCGGGAGGAAGCCGGTATTCCTGCAAGGGACTACTGCTCCGTGGGACTTGTATCTGGCCCCCAACAACTCCTGTGGAGAGAATGAGTTGAACAGACAGGAAGGAACCAACTCCACCATGAGCCTCTGGAATCCCAGCAGGAGGAGACCCTCAACCATGATGGACACTTGAGTTGGTAAGGAAGACTGCTTTAACAAGCAGTGGGGCAGCTTGGTAGCTGTTTTGGTTACTATCACTTTATAGCATTTTTGCACAAGCTCACAACTAACATCTTATATAGCATATTTTGAAATTGGGTAGTGTTATGACTCTAGCTTTGTTGTTTTTTTTTTGCTCAAGGCTGCTTTGGCAGTTCAGTGTCTTTTTGGTTCCACATACATTTTAGGATTTTTTTTTTTTTCTGTTTCTGTGAAGAATGTCCTTGGTATTTTGACAGGGATTGCATTGAATTTGTACATCACTTTTAAAGTAAAGTCATTTAAAAAAAAAAGTCCAGTAATCACATATACTAAATAAATTATAATTTTCAACTAGTTGTAATAAAAATTCAAAATAATTATACTTGTTATATAACTTTCCTAGAATACCAAATGTTTTTTCGTAAGACCCAATTGCCAAACTAAAAAGAATATATAATTATTTCGTAATGTATATTTGATTAATTTATTTTACATACATTTATTGAGAGCTTAGGCTATAACAAAATCTATGCAAGGCACCAGGGATGCACAGGCCTTTGCTCACAGACATTCTAGTTTAGTGTGTTAGGAGGAATAACTGTAGATCGTATTATTGGCCATAAATGTCAAGTAGCAGCTATGTCAAGTACAATCATAGATAAATGGTAGGGCTCAGTGCACCAGTATTAAGGAGTTTCATCTCTACATGTCTTTTAAAAAACACATAAATGAAATCCAAAAAGGTTAACATTTTTGCATGAAAACTTACCTCACTGAAGTCTACCTTCTCAAAATAAAATGTTGTAACATTTTTTTTTTCATTATTCTGAAATAAAACTGAAAGCAGTTACTCCCAGGCCTAAAATTTTTGGTCAATTGAAAATAATAAAAGTGTGCATATGTATGTTTAATGTATGACTGATATAATAAGGGAAACAATAACTGTTGTATAGTGGGGACTTCACTTCAGTTGGGACAAATTTACATTTAAAGAAGAAACGGACACATGACAGTATTGGTTTGACTACTTTTCCCAAGGTTATGTCAATCATATGAATCCCAAAATATGACTGGGTGTTTATTTCCCTTAACATTAGCCTAGAAAAGGTAACATGTGCCTGTCCTCACTTAATTAGATATTTGCATAGCAAAATACCTATATTATTGACTTATAGCAGTCCTAAAGAAGTACAGTAAAAGAGAAGATAAGCGACAGAGCTGGTAAGCACTGATAGTTCTGAGCCTGCCTAGCTACCTACAAATATAGAAAGAATGAGGGCTCTGCAATCAGATTGTTTGGGTTCAAATTCCAGTTTTCCCAGTAACTGACAACTCCATGAATTTGGTCAAGTCACTTTGCTGTGACCCTCTTTTTGTTTCCTCATCCAGAAAGAAAAATTTGTTCTGACAAGACATGCATGCAACAGTTTTACACAGTAGTTGACACATAGTTAACACTCAGTATATGTTATGTACGTGTTATGTATGCTACTACAGGAGGTACATTTACAGAAATAGTCATAAGGCAATGACTTAAATCTTTGTTGTGGCTTCTTTTAAAACTACATTCACTTATTATTGAGTCAATAAAATACAGATTTCTGTCATCTTTAGTTTTACAATGACAAAATATGTTTACCCCATATGAATATGACAAGTATTTGGGGATGATAAAATCTAACTTTTCTGTTGTAGGTGACCAATAAAATTATAGAACAAATCACAGCTTCCAAAAATGTGTCCATTCTGTATCATTCACGTTAATTCCTCAAAATTATATGAGTTGCACAGTCTTTTATTTAATGCCATTATTACTCCATTTTGGACAAAGGAAAAAACATTTCTTCTTCATTACCATCATCTCCTTCTTTCTCTCCTTCGTCTTCTTCATTTCTGTTATTTCCTCCATACTTGGTATAAAGATGAGGAAATCTTAGAAGTTATTAAGGATTCTTGGATTTGTTCTAACAGCAAAGTATGATTCCTCTAAAGGTCATTGGATCGTAATGACAAAGACATTAAATAATTTTTAAGACTAGGGACTTGCAAAGTGATTTTAACTTTAGGTATTTATTTTACCATATTTTGCTGATGAACTTTGGAAGTGAGTTCTCTAAGACTCAGTACAGGAATGAACCATATTGATTATCTTTTGTCAGTCACAAGTTTTCTGAGTGATAGTAACGAATGGGTTCTCCTTTTTATTTTACTCTCTTCAAAATGGCGATGCTAAATATCAATATAGTTTACCTAAATAATTATGATTCTGTGAATATTGTATAATCCCATTTCTAAATCAAGTTCCAGAGAAGGGGTAGAATAATAAATTTTGAGGATTTCAGAGAAGGGAGAAATCACTAAGAGGTGAGATAGTAATAAAAGACCCTCAAGCAATCTGGAACAAAAACTGAGTCCTGAAAATAGCATAGGAAACATTTAAACAAAAGGAAAAAGGAAAAAAGAAAGAAAGAAAGAAAGAAAGAAAAGAAAGAAAGAAAGAAAGAAAGAAGAAAGAAAGAAAGAAAGAAAGAAAGAAAGAAAGAAAGAAGAAAGGAAAGAAAAGAAAAGAAAGAAAGAAAGAAAGAGAGAGAGAGAAAGAAAGAAAGAAAGAAAAAGAAAGAAAGAAAGAAATAAAGAAAGAAGAAATCAAAAAGTAAGAAGACAGAATAAGCGCATAAAGCGCATAGCCCTAAACGACAGCTCTATCCTACGACCTCCTCCCGACACAACCCCAGACCCGCAACAATCCACCTCACATCCCCAGCCCGCTCTCCCTCTCCCGCCTATTCCCGATGCCTACCTCCCTCTCCGACGCCCCTCACAACTCCAATCCTCGCTCCTCCGCCAACTCCCCTTCATCACCTCCCGTCCCCCCCCGCCCGCCCGCCCCCCCTTCCCTCCTGTCCCTTCGTCGTCGTCCTTCCTTATTCCGTCCTTCCTTCCTCCTTCGCCGCCGCCCCGCCCTCCCTTCGCTCTTCCATTCTCCACTACCCCGACTCCTCAGTCCGTGAGCTTCACGGCTTTTCCCATTTTCTCCCAACACAGACAGAATGGTGCATGGAATGAAAGGTAAGAACAAGGAGAACAATTTCAGCAAGGAGGATTTAGGGTGATGCACAACATTAAATTCGGTTGGAAAGGTAAGTAAGGGTCAAGTGATCATTTAAACCTTAGTCATAAAACTGAATGGTAACATTAAAATGTGTCGTCTGTAGAAATTCTGTACCTCTTCAGGAGCATTTCTTTTAGTTACAGTAAATCACAAGGACACTAGATCTCTTAGCATGAAAATGATCCACTAATTATAGGCACAGTCCAACTAAATTGTAATCAATATCAGAGGATTTTGGTGTTTGCAGTACATGTTTATATGAAACTATATCATTAAATTTGTATGCAGTTGCAGTAAAAAATCTCAGGTTCCCATTCCTACTGAAAAATTATCACATCAATCTGAAGTATAAGAAAGGCAAAAGTAAATAAATAAATACGTAAATGAGGAAGTACTGTAAAAACCCAGTCTAAAAAATCGATTCTTTTAAAATCTAGAGAAATAGCAACTAGAAAAATAATGAGAAGTATATCCAAATGTCTAGAATTCCATCTTTACTTAGTCTTTAAATTCGAATAAAATTACCTTCAATATGCATCATTTAAAAGGTGTTAACTTTATAGTGGACAAAACCCACATGATTTATGACCTACACAGACTTAAATAATCAAAAACATGTTTAAAGTATTAGGCAGTCATTTCCCTCAAGAAAGAGTTCTTGCAGCTGCAGGTTTAATTTACCATTAACTATGTTTATCTAAGTTTCTGTGTGCCAGAGCTTGAACAAAATCTCAGGAACCTTACCACTACATGAGTTCTAAACATAAGTAAAGAAAGTTATCCTTTAAGTTGGACTATTATATGGCCAGCTATGCATTTTATAAATACCACTTACTCATTTCTCTTCCCAGTAGGTTCTATTTTCCAGGTTAACTTTTCACATATTAACCTGGAACTCTATTAACCTTTGTACTATATTAGTATAAAGTCACATCTTTTCAATAGAAATGCAGGTTCATTTATATCTGTTAAACTTTGCTGTTATTTATGTTACAAAAAAAATACTGACAGAACATCATATTATGTTTCCAAAATTCTCAATCACTAGCGCTTTTCTGACAATTGAATATTATTTTCCCAATGATTTCTAATAGCAATGAAACATAAGTGACATATAATAAGATTTAAAAGCAAATAATGGACTATATTAGTCTGTTTCACACTGCTGCTAAAAACATACCTGAGACTGGGTAATTTACAAAAGAAAGAAGTTTAATGGAGAACTCATAGTTCCATGTGGGCTGGGAAGCCTCGCAATCATGGCTGAAGGCAAGAAGGAGCAAGTCACATCTTAGGTGGATGGCAGCAGGCAAAAGAGGGCTTGTGCAGAGAAACTCCCATTTTTTAAAACCATCAGATCTCATGAGGCCCATTCACTATCACGAGAACAGCCTAGGAAAGACCCTCCACCATGGTTCACTGATCTCCACCGGGTCCCTCCCACGACATGTGGGAATTGTGGGAGCCACAAGATGAGGTTTGAGTGGGGACACAGAGCCAAAGCATATCATGGACTATGCCTACATACATCAAATTCATGATAGCAGAACCTTTTATGCACTGCAGAAAACCTTTAGGTCTAGAAATAATTGATCCTTGAATTACACATTTCCAAACATTGGGATAAGAAAGTATTATCAAGAAAATACTCAAACCATCATCAAAATTGATGTATTGATAACTTTAGTCACATTTCTAGTTTTATATAGATGTAACTTTTACATGTTTTAACATTGTAAGGGTTTCAAGTCTATAAAAATAGATCATGCATGCAAAACTTTCAAACTTAAAACTCAGCAGACCAAGAAATCCAAACTTCAGGTACTGGAGATCTTAATACATCTCCATAACTCACTTTCTTGTCATTCCATACAATCTTGCCACAGATAAAGTTATAATGAGTGTCTATATAAGATCCAATATAATATACTCACAAAATAAGTTTAAAGAAGGAAAGATACATACAAATTGTGTCTCCTTGCAAATTTTTTCACATCAATTTCTAAGTGCAGTCGATTTAACATGCATATTATCTACCACATTATGCAAAATTATTTCATATACTTGTGTCATCAAACAACTATTTTTACTATGAGTAAGCGTTATCAAATAACTATTTTTACTATGAGTAACTTAGTAAAATCACTGTTCAAAATTCTAGTTATATGACTATGGAAAAAAATCTTAACATAAAATTCAAAATTCATGATTTGCCTTCTAAGAGAAAAAGAAGATTAAAACAATCTGCAGAGGTTGGCTAGAAAAAAAAGTTGTTAAATGTTCCTAAAAATAGACTAATTAGACATTTTCACTGCTTTAAAATAAAAGCTTGGTTAATATTTCATCTTGTTATTGACAATTACTTTTTGCCAAGGATTTTATAACACTTTAAGAATAATTGATCTGAATAAGTTCCTCGCTTTTTTTCTTTTTATTTCCTAGAACATTAAGTTCATTTTCCAATAGAACTATAAATCATCTAGAATGCCTTCTCAGAAGGATTCATAATAATGTTTTTATCATTTAATATATATCACATTAATCTTACCATTTTTGAATCCTGAATATCTTTCAACCTTTAGTTCTTAATATAATCCAACATTCTTTACTTTATGCTTTTGTATATTACTACATTTTTATTTGATCTATATCCTCCGTTTTTTATATTATCTGCTGTATGGTACATGTTATAAATTATTTTAGAATATTGAACAAACTGGTCAATAATCTGTATAATAATTGAACGGCCACTCATTTCAATGAGCACTTAAGAGTCCCAGTGCCATGACCTAAAATCTGTATTGTTATACATTTGTGTGTCTCTGTCCAAAACTAGGCTATAACTATGTTCATGCTTCTGTGACGCCCACAACCAGGCTGCAGCACCTTCTAATTAATCACTACTGCACTTCACTATGTTATTAATGATTGTGGATGATCTCCTTATGATCACTACGCCAGCAAGGTATTTGGTCCACTATTCTCTTTCCAGGGCTGTCCTGTGCAGTGTATTGGGTGTTGAGGCAGTTTGGTTGATAGCTCAGGCTCCGATTTTAACACCATAGAAGAATTGAAAGAAAAGCTCTTAATTATGTGTTTTATTAAATCATTGGTTTGCAATCCTTGCTGCACATTAAAATTTCCTGGTAACTTACAAGTAATTTCTGATGTCCACTTACCACCTCATCCCAACACCACTTCATGGTCTGGGCTTGTTCCTGGTCACCACATTGAAAAACACTGGTCTAAATACATGGATAATATTTTTTCTGTTAGATGACTAAGAAAATCTTCACTACATTCTGAATTTTCAGAAAATGATGAGAAACAAGTAGGCTTACCATCCACTCTCTGAGATAATTATGTTGAAAAATATATATAAGGATATACTACACCTCATAAATACTCATTAGGTTTGTTAATTAAATGATCTGAAAATACTTATACTTAACTGACCACGGTAGACCATTCTTTGATTTATTACTAGAATGGCAACAGTGGTAAAACCTTACATATTGTTAACTGTCAGAGAGGGCATAATCCCCACACAATTGATCCTTTTAAACCTCTTTTCTTTTCTACACTTCTCAATTATACAATTTTGTAAGAGTACTTATTATAATAATGTTTTATATTATACAGTCCTTGTTATGTGTCATGAGCTGTGAAACAAACAGCTCTGTACAACAAACAACTTCTTGTATTTCCAAATTTTTAAGTTTATAGATACACTAATTCAAGAAGCAGGAGTCAAAGTTCTACTAATGGTCACAAATTTGCAAACTTCTGAGAATACTACAACAAACGTTAGACATGGTTTTTAATTTAAAGGAACACTAATTGGTGAAAGAGATAGATCTTCAGACAATTTACTTCCTTTTAATAATTAACATAAAACTGAAATAGTCAAAGGATATAAAAGTATGAAGGTGAGTCTTAGAGGTAATTCTTATTAATGTTCCATAATCAGACAGATAACACTTTTGTTGAAATTTGTGGATAACATATGATTATAGCATGTTGGAATTAAGATGTTAGGGGATTTCTGGACCAGGAATCAGAAAACTTCAGTCCACTGCCTGTTATTTTCTGATCTCAGAGTTAAGAATAGTTTTTATACTTTTAATAGTTGAGGAAAAAGTAAAATCTCATAATATATAAAAATTATATAAAATTCAAATTTCATTGTCTGTAAATGAAATGTCATTAGAACAGAGTCATGCTCATTTTTTAAATGTACTGTCTATTGCAACTTTT
This sequence comes from Rhinopithecus roxellana, assembly GCF_007565055.1. Taxonomy (NCBI): domain Eukaryota; kingdom Metazoa; phylum Chordata; class Mammalia; order Primates; family Cercopithecidae; genus Rhinopithecus; species Rhinopithecus roxellana. The sequence goes on along the minus strand of NC_044549.1, from coordinate 23,540,786 downwards.
GTGTTGCAGTGGCAGTGTTGAGTAGTTGCAAGAAACCAATGTGGCCTCCAAAGACTAAAAACTCTCTGGCCTTTTACAGAAAAATGTTGTCAATGTCTGTTCTAGATTAACACTATTAAATAGAACTTTCTGTGATGACAGAAATATTCCATATCTGCACTGTCAAATACAATACCCACTAGCTACCTGTGGCCATTAAAAGCTTGAAATGTAACTAATGGGGGAGGTAAACTGATTTTCTGCTTTTAATTTTAATTAGTTTAGATTTAACTTATTATTTCAAAATATAGCTTACCTTTAATTATTACAAGTTTAGTTTATTTTGAAAACTTACTCTGGTATTAATATTTAAGAGTATTTTCTCATAAGTCAGCCTACATGGATTTTAATTTCAGCTCTGGTAAAAACTAATTCTGAAACCTTGAAATTTACCTAATCTCTTGGTTAATAGTAATACTCTATCTTAAGTTATTATAAGTACTAAGTTAGAGAATATCTCTAAAGCAAATAAAATTTTACGTAGCAAAGAGATGCTCAAAAATAGTAGTGATTATTAATACCATTATTATTAGCATGTTGTTTTGACATTGAAATATATTCAACAAGCTAATGCATCACATATTTGTACCCCCAGCCTCTATAGTAAAGTGCCAAGATATATACTTGATGCAACAGAGAAGATACCTGTTCTCATGCAGCTTGCATTTTGCAAGCCAAGGTGCAAAATAAAACATGACACAAGTGAAAACTTTCTGTAAGCTATAAGGAATTATCTATATGAACAAAGATCATGTTGATAACTTGAAAGGGAATAAAACAGAAATTATCTGACTGCAAAATATGCCATAAGCCTTATTGTCATCTATAACTTCTAATTTCAAATTTTTGTTTACATTAGATCCTTTTCAATGTTCTACTTGATTGATTTTGTAGTAATGAAATCTAAATTGAATTTAAAATAGAAATTTATACTAATAAAAAGTCATTTGTATCTGTTTAACGTATCAAAATTTCTTAAGAGGTTTTATTTTTTTAAAGTCTTCTACTGCTGACATATGTATATAATATATGCATAATATCACTGCTGAGTCTAGAGAACAGTTAGAGAACAGAGAAACCAACAGGGAGGTTATGTAATTCTCCTAAAGCAATTAATACTGTCAAAGCTTGGTTGAGAACCCAGGTGAGTAGCAGAATTTTGATATCCAATGGGCCTTTTCTGGAGAAATGACATATTTATCCTGTTCATAGAACAGGTCACTAAAATAACCGCATAAGTTTGCAGTTGAGATTTGAAAATTTCATCCCGCCTTTCTAGAAGAACCAGCAACTTATTTCTAGACATAGGTTTAATTACTGTCCATAATTTCTTTTTCGAGGTATCTGTAATCCATAGAATAAATATCCAGCCAATTTACTTCAATTACTATATTCAACATTTTCTTTTAGGACATTTTGTTATAATAAAGTATAAGTGTCTGTCTTGCAATGTGGCTCTTGCCTGCTATTTGGCCTCATAAACAAGCCAGAATTGTTCTTATGTGGTTATCAAAGCAGAACCACCACATGAGACACCTGGCTTCCACCTTAATTGATAGGGAACTACACTAACTAGATCACTTCTGGCAAAAACAAAAAGGCTTATCATAATCTAACAGTCAACGAATAAAAGAACATTCCTTCCAAATGGTGTTGTCTAGTTGATGAAACCTAAGGCTTTCTACAAAATTCATCCTGGGCAAGCAAAATGTTCTTCCAGAAAACTGGTGCTATTATCAACCACTGAATACCAAATCTTTTTGAAGGTTAAAATCCTGAACGATTTTACCATCTATTCCATAGAGGTTGAGTTCCATTGGAAACCATAAGTAACTCAAATCTTGCTTGGTCATTTCTCAGCCAAGGAATACAGTAAACCAGGAGTTCTTGGTTCAAAACCAATAAAAACTAATATACATTTAAACACTAATTGAGAAAAATTAGAAAAATTGAATATAGCAGATGATAACAATGTCCCACAATGTTCATTTAGAAAATATGAACTCTAAAATCGCAAACTAACATTATCGATAAAGGCAGAGAATGTTTTATGATATAGAATTTGGTATTTTAAGAACAAAGTATTTTTAGCTGGGTGTGGTGGCACGCACCTGTAACCCCAGCTATTTGGGAAGCTGAGGAGGAAGGATCATTTGAGCCCAGGAGTTAAAGGCTATAGTGAGCTCTGATTGTGCCACTGCACTCCTGCCTGGGCAACAAAGAGATATCTTATCTCTATAAAAGAAAATAAAATATTTTTACAGAGCAAATATTAACATCTCTTATAACTATATAGTTTAGATCATACTAAACAGCCCTCTTAGGAAAAAGAGAGAGAAAATTTAATATGTGAAGTAAGGACATCTTTGCAGTTAGAATAAATTGTTTCATTAGAGAAGTTTTTTTTTTTTTAAAAAAGAAAGAAACATAAATCATTCTGTGGGAAACTGTAGATTCTAGAAGGATGTAATTTATCTTGTCCCATTTGTGTACCCCCAAAATACTGTAGGAGTATTAGGAGTATTAATACAATTTGAATTCTTTCCTCACTCAATTTTCAAAATTCTTGTATTACTTCATGCCATCACCCTCACAGAGCCCCAGGTATGCTTGACCATTGAGGACCAGGAGGTTAACTGTTTCCTGGACACTGGCGTGGCCTTCTCAGTTTTACTCTCCTGTCCCAGACAACTGAACTCCAGATCTGTCACTATCTGAGGGGTCCTAGGACAGGCAGTCACTAGGTACTTCTCCCAGGCACTAAGTTGTGACTGGGGAACTTTACTCTTTTCACATGCTTTTCTAATTATGCCTGAAAGCCCCACTCCCTTGTTAGGGAGAGACATTCTAGCAAAAGCAGTGTCCATTACATACCTGAACGTAGGAGAAGGAACACCCGTTTGTTGTCCCCTGCTTGAGGAAGGAATTAATCCTGAAGTCTGGGCAAAAGAAGGACAATATGGACAAGCAAAGAATGCCTGTCCTGTTCAAATTAAACTAAAGGATTCTGCCTCCTTTCCCTACCAAAGGCAGTACCCCCTTACACCCGAGGCCCAAGAAGGACTCCAAAAAATTGTTAAGGACCTAAAATCCAAGGCCTAGTAAAACCATGCAATAGCCCCTGAATAGCCCAATTTTAGGAGGGCAGAAACCTAAAGGACAGTGGAGGTTAGTGCAAGATCTCAGGATTATCAGTGAGGCCATTGTCCCTCTATACCCTCTATACTCAGCTGCACCTAACCCTTATACTCTGCTTTCTCAAATACCAGTATCTGCAATGAAATGCTGAGCCATTTCTTCTATTCAGATATGACTACCAAATTAATTATAATTAATTATAGATAGCCACACATATATACAAACACACAAGAACATACATGATGCTAAAATACAGTTTGAAATCACATATTTGCACAATTCCAGGCTATGATGAAGTTAGCCTCATCTCACATTAAGATAACTAAATACAGATGTCATCTGCTATGTTGCTATGCCTTCATGTTTTGAACTAATAGCTAGTAATGTATGCCCAGGTCATATGAAAACTAATACAAAATAAAAATTATCTCAAGACTGTGCTTTCAGCCTTGATAGAGTACTGGACTTCCCTTGGAGCTGTAAACTATTAGAATATGTAAAGCAGCTCTTTTCATATGTTGGATAATAAGCAGGACAGAATTGTGGTCTGTCAAAAAAAGGGTAATCAAATGAAGTGCATGTAATAACAGCTCCTGCTTTCTACTAGGGAGAAATGCAAAATAAAGGAATCACAAAGGAATTACTAGAGATGAGAAATACGGTAACTGAAAACAACTTTTACTAGATGAGATAGATATCAGATTAGATCCTTTGGAAGAAAAGATCAATGAACCTGAAGATATAGCAATAGAACCTATCCACCAACAACAGAGAATACAAAAGACTGGAAAAACAAAATAAATAGAAATTCAGTGACCTGTGTGATAACATCAAGCAATCCAGGTTCTGTGCAATAGAAGACTTCTTGTATAGAAATGAGTTGAACAAGAAGACTATTCGACAGAAGCCTGTTATGCCAAGGAACCCTCTTAGTTGCTTTAGGGTTTTGAGATGAAGATAAGCCAGTACAGGCTGGATATGTTCCTCACTGAGGACCCTGGTGCCTTTGGATAATTTTAGCCCTAAGTGTTTAAACTGCTGTGAGCAGAACTGAGTCTTTGGTTTGGAAACCTTGTAGCCACAGGTGGCGAGAAAATTTAAGAGTACTTGGGTGGCTTAATGGCACAAGGTTTCTGAACGGGTGACTAAAAGTAAATCATCCATGTACCGAAAGTCAAGAGTGTCCAGGTATGAGAACTGGCTCAAGCCTTGGACTAACGCCTGGCCAAATAGATGGGGGCTATCCCTGAACCCTTGGGGTAAAAGAGTCCAGGTGAGTTGAGACATTGGGTTCGAAGGATTTTCAAAGACAAACAAGAATTGAGAGTCAGGATGCACAGGGACACAGAAAAAAAGCATCCTTAATGTCCAGGACTGTAAACCACTCTGCTTCCTCTGGTATTTGGGAAAGCAGAGTATAAGGGTTAGGTGCAGCTGGATATAGAGGGACAATGGCCTCACTGATAATCCTGAGATCTTGCACTAACCTCCACTGTCCTTTAGGTTTCTGCCCTCCTAAAGTTGGGCTATTCAGGGGCTATTGCACGGTTTTACTAGGCCTTGGATTTTAGGTCCTTAACAATTTTTTGGAGTCCTTCTTGGGCCTCGGGTGTAAGGGGGTACTGCCTTTGGTAGGGAAAGGAGGCAGAATCCTTTAGTTTAATTTGAACAGGACAGGCATTCTTTGCTCTGATTTTATGGAGTTTTGCAGTTTACAAAACTGTTACTCATTTGTGAAATTTTAATCTACTGATTCATAGTATTAACTTGAATTTACCTTTCAAGGGAGGGTTAAATCATATAAAATCATAGCTTTTTCCTTTTAAATTTTAGACTACATTACTGTCAAATCATGAGTTTAGGGTTAGAATAACAAAATTTGCATTCACACTTTCTGGAATTATGTTCCCTTCTGCTCTGTACTTATGGCTACTGCCTAAGAAATATGGGACAAATTTCAAGATTTTTTTCATTAGTATTAAAATATTCATAGAATTTACCTGAGTTTCTACCTTTTATGATACTACTCTTGGGAACTATTCTGCAAGCTATGCTCAGATAAGTTATCCTTCAGCAAGTTTCCATTTCAGCATTGCCTAATGCACCCACATTATTCCTGCTGATAATGCCTTTTTTGTTTGTTTTTTAACTGAGGCAATATGAAAGATCCAAAAGAAAATGTACAAAGATTGCTGGTATTATTTGGGGATAGAAAGTACAAGATAGCCACATGCTATGGGTTTACCCAACATGTCTGAATTATAAATCTTGTCGTCAAAATGGAAAATGATAGTAAGATAGATAGCTGATCAACTCTAATTATTTGGCTCCACAAGACAAATTATTAAATTGATTGTCTTTACTCTGGATACATTGAATGTTTCATACACAAAGTAAAAGGAAGGCTCGTTTGACTACTGAGACCTGAATAAGTAAGTTACTTTCTGTAAACATCAACTCTTAATCATTCATCAATGATGAATAACAAAATAGGGATGCCTCACTAAATCTAGAATGCTAACATAATTTTTCTGTGTTTCAGAAACTTCACCCTTCTCATTTCTCTTCTTATCTAATAAATTATTGTTGTTGTTTTGATCTGACATTAAATTGTATTTGATATTGCTATATATAATATTAAATGTTATATTATGATCACATATTTTAGGTAACTTCATTTTCACTGGTCCATGTTACAAAGAACCGCTTTTCAATTTTAAGACTAAAATGAAATGGTTGATGTGTTCATTTATATTGAAATTCACCTTTACATAATATACATTGATTAGACACTTAAGCTATGTAAGGCATTCTTCTAGGTATGTTCTTACTGATGTATGAAAACAAAATATAAAGATGAACATGATACACATTTCACTTTAAAAAATACAAAATCTAATATGGTGAAATGAGTAATAATAACGTGAAACCATAATACAATGAAGGAGAATAATCTGAAAACCAAAGACAGCTTGAATTCCATAGTGGAATACATTTGGAAGCATTCTTACTAATAATTTGACATTTATACTCAATAATATTTAGTTTCCTATTGACTTCCTATGTTTCTTCTATAATAATATAAGTCTCTACAAGTGAGTTAAGTAAAGCAATAGATTTGAGATGGTTTATACAGGTAATTGAAAACCTAAATCCACTCATAAGGAATGTAAAAGGAAAAAAATTATGTAACTTTTGGTTTAGTAATGGGAAGTTATATGCTATTTTCATAAATGTAGCAGTGAGTACTGCATTTTTACATAGGTAGCTATTCCTGTATTGCCCCCTTTCTGTAGCAGCCGATGTCACTGCAAATTTCTAGCACAGTTTAAGTTAGGCCAGTGAAGCATATTTTTTTATTTTGTTTTCTTTAAATTGGCTTTGACATGATCACATAATAATCAAGTAAATGCAATAAATTTCCAAAAGCCTGTGGGATCTGATGCAAGTTACCAATGATAGAATGCCATTGACTGGAAATGTTTTTCTCTTTTTTGTTATTCCTTCAAAAGGAATTTTACTGCTGAGATTCCATTTAAATTATACTTTATATAATTAAATTATATTTTATATAATATAATTAAATTATATTTTATATAATATAATTAAATTATATTTATTAAAACAGAAATTATACTCTATCCAATTACTCAAGTATTCATCTACCCTGCAGAGACACAAATATACCTTGAACTGTAGAGTAAATGTAAGTGTATTTTACATTATCTCAGTTCTTTTTAAATAATCATATATTTTAATTATCTGGTTTATTTTTGTTGTTAGCCTTTTACAACTTGAAAACAAACAAACGAAGGAAACCAAGGACAGAAAGCAAATTTGCAAATCAAGAATTATGGATGCAGCTGGAAACCATCATTCTTAGCAAACTATCACAAGAACAGAAAACCAAACACCGCATGTTCTCACTCATAGGTGGGAACTGAACAATGAGATCACTTGGACTCGGGAAGCGGAACATCACACACTGGGGCCTATCATGGGGGTGGGGGAGGGGGGAGGGATTGCATTGGGAGTTATACCTGATATAAATGATGAATTGATGGGTGCTGATGAGTTGATGGGTGCAGCACACCAACATGGCACAGGTATACATATGTAACAAACCTACATGTTATGCACATGTACCCTAGAACTTAAAGTATAATAAAATAATAATAATAATAATAATAAATTAAAAAGTTACATTTCTGGGTTTTATTACTGCTTAGAATCAGCTTTGCTCATGACTTCTGTTTCTGCTTTAAAATAAATGTAAGTAGCTTATGTAGCTAAACCAAATCAGAGGTGATTGGTCTCCGTGATACTTGTACTATTTGTTTACTTCTTAATTTTTTTTCTCTACTCAAAAGCAACAAACTTCAATGTAAAATCCTTTCAGATTCCAATAAATGTTTGTCTACCTAAAATTGCAGGGCCCATTGATGTTATCTTTAGATTTTCTTTTCTAATTTTTTAAGGGCACAGAGCAGGAATAAATCAACTAAACATACTTTTCAATATTAATCTCATCTCAAAATCCTACTTGTATACAGATTAGGATTTGGGTTTTGCATTGGCTTAAGTTATTTACATTTTTGTCTTCAGGAGGATGTTTTCCAAGTTAGTTTCCCTAAAACCTTGAAATTTTTGCTAAAGAATAAACAAGAATTTGTATTGTATAAAAACAAGAGGATTTCCATGCTCCTTTCATTGCAGACAGTATCTGCTTGGGTAGGATTTTTGAAGTGGATTATCTCAATGGTTATTATATAAAGATTTTAATCTCTGTAAGAACCATTAAAATTGACTTTTGAAAATGTAGACCCATCAAAGTAGTCAACCAGGTGCCTATGTAATAAAAGGCTCATAATTACATAAATTAAGTTAAATTACAAAGCCTTCATTAAGAGAAAAAAACAAAGAATATGAACTATGTTATTGAAGAGAGAAGAAAATTCACATAGTTTAATTCTTCTCGTCATGGATTTTACATTATAGTAAGAAAATTTTATTTAGTTAAAGTCTTGATGTATTTTGGAATTGAGAAAAAAAGTTATATTTTTGTGAATCTTGCAATTTGGCTCAGAACAGTAGTAAATCCTGACCTGACCATTTAATTATTATATTCTATCAAATACATGTCTCAAAGTTATTGCAGATTATTTTTAATGAGTATATATTTGGTTCCTCCTAATTTGTGTGATAAACTAATTGTTTAGTAATGAGACAATGTTATATAAATATTATCTATAACTGATGTTAATTGAGTAACCTTGTAAGTTGTTAAAATGTGATTTTTTAAAAATGACTTAGCATATTTTTGGCTTTAGTATTTGAAAAATAAGAATTTATGTCTAACTCTATTGTACTTGTTTGAATGTAACCTTGGTGATTTGGCCATGATTTGAAATAATATCATCATATATACATTAAACAGACATTTTAATTTGCAATAAATTCTTCCCAGCTCATATTGCCATCAGTAAATAACTGAATGGTATATTTTTGTTTTAGAATAAATGTAGATAAAAGAAGACTTTGGTTTTCTACAATGTGATTGAAAAACTTCAGAATAACTTTTGGCATTTTCTTGTATTAGAAGAAATAATAAAAATAGCATACACTTTGAGAAAGTCAGACCTTAGAGATAGTAAAAAACACAAGTTTTGAGATGAATTAGCTGTAAGATCAAATTACACACTTTCTGGCCCTGTCACTTTGAGCTTAAGGTCTTAAATTATATTTTGATTAATCTATAACATTAGACCTATAAAAATTATTATAAGACATAAATATTAAACTCTGTCTAAAATTTTGACATGATGTCTAACCAGGTGAAGGTATAAAATATATGATTTTTTTCCACATCCTCCTTTACCAAGAAAAATATTGGAATTTTAATGAACTAAAACTGTCTATAGGGCAGATGTGTTTTGTTATATCTATATCTATATATATATTCATTACTCCTCTATATTTCCGTATTCCTCTCTCAGTTACAACGATGGAGCTTAGGACAGTATCTACTGGGTAAATCAATGACTATTAACAAGTGAGAGAATGACTAGGGAACAAGTAAAACATTGATAACAACTTGCATCTCCACTAGCACATTGTTTATTCACATGCACGTTGGTTTGTGATGGAGGCAAAAACACTTGTTTTAACCCATTAACCTGAATATTTGAAAGTGGTATTTTTCAAAATAAATATTTACTAGCTCGTGTTCTTGTTGTGTTGTACAAAGTTTGGGTTTGAAATTTTATAAGTAGCTTCATTGAAGATCCTAGAGGTTACTTTATAGAATATTAATCTAGAAAGTGAAGAAAATGCCTATTTTAATATTTATTTAAAATATGTAGTTGAGATAAGACATTTGCAAAACTTTAAATCGCTTGAATCAAGTATAAGTAATATTAGCATAACTCTTGTTAAAAGAATCAAGGAATAAAATATTTCATGAGATACTCAGAGAGTGGGTCAAAACAGGGGCTGAACTTGTACCACTCCAGATGTGTGGGAATATGACCATGAATTTACTTTCTTACAACTCTGTATTGTGGTTTATTTATTTAAGGTAAATATGAAATGTTATCTTCATTCCATGTCATACTAATTATCCTAATTGTTTATTGTAGAGTCCCTAATGTATGTGTTACAGATTCAGTGGCTGGGAGAAGATTTGGCTACATGTGGCAAAGTTTAAAATAATTTAAAAATGGAGGCAGTAGCTTTCTTGGTTTGATATGGTACCCACCTGCTTAAATCTCATATCTTAGAATCTAGCAAATTAAATGCAAAAAAATCAAATGAAATAAAAATTAAATCAAAATGGATTACAGACCTAAATGTAAAATGTAAAACTACAAAACTCCTAGAAGATAACACAGAAGAAAATCTAATGATCTTGGGCATGGTGATAACTTTTTAGATACAACACTAAAGGTATGATTTGTGAAAGAAAGAATTGATAAGCTAGCCTTCAGTACAATTTATAATGTCTGCTCTGTGAAAGACACTGTCAATAGAATGCAAAAGCATTGTAACCTCCCACCCATGTAGCCCCTGAAAATCATTATCCTACTCCCTGTTTCAATGAATTCAACCTTTTTTAGATTACACACATCAGTGACATAATGTGGTATTTCTCTTTCTGTGCCTGGCTTATTTTAGCCAGCATAGTATCCTCTAGTTTCATTTATGTTGTTGCAAATGACAGAATATCTTTTATTTTTAAGGCTGAATAACATTCTGTCATGTGTGTGTGTGTTTGTAGGTGTGTATATACCAAATTTGTTAATCCGTTTATCCATTGGTGGACACAATGTGATTCTATAGCTTGACCATTATGAATAATGTTGCAATAATCATTAGAGTGCAGATATATCATTGAGATACTGATTTCATTTTTTAAGATATATACCCAGAAGTGAAATTGTTGGATCATACATCAGTTTTTTTTTTTTTTAATTTTTGAGAAATTTCTCTACTGTTTTCCATAATGGCTGTACTAATTTACACTTCTGCAAACAGTCCTACAGCATGGTAACTATAGTTAATAATAATGTACTGTGTACTAAAAACTCGCTGAGAGAGTAGATCTTAAATGTTGTCATCAAAAAAAAATAAGTATCTGAGGTGATAAGTATGTTAGTTTGATTTAATCATTTCACAGTCCATACAGATATTAAAATACTACATTGTTTATCATAAATAGACAAATTTTATCAATTAAACCTTATTAAAGCTGAAAAAAGAATGAGAAGACAAGTCACAGATGGAAAGAAAATACTTGAAAAAGGCATGTGATGGTTAATACTGAGTGTCAACTTGATTGGATTGAAGGATGCAAAGTATTGATCCTGGGTGTGTCTGTGAGGGTGTTGCCAAAGGAGATGGGCTGGGAATGGCAGATCCAACCTTAATATGGGTGGGCACAATCTAATCAGCTGCCAGCATGGCCAGAATAAAAAGCAGGCAGAAAAACATGTAAATACTACACTGGCTCAGCCTCCTAGTCTACATCTTTCTCCCATGCTGGATGCTTAATGCCCTCAAACATCAAACTCCAAATTCTTCAGCTTTGGGACTCAGACTGGCTTCACCGATCCTCAGCTTGCAGATGGTCTATTGTGGGACCTTGTTGTTGTGTGAGTTAATACACTTAATAGGCCAGGCACGGTGGCGAACACCTGTAATCCCAGTCCTTTGGGAGGCTGAGGTGGGCAGATCATGAGGTCAGGAGTTTGAGACCAGTCTTGCCAACATGGTGAAACCCTGTCTCTACTAAAAATACAAAAATTAGTTGGGCATGATGGCACAAGCCTGTAGTCCCAGCTATTCAAGAGGCTGAGTCAGGAGAATCACTTGAACCCAGAAGGCAGAGGTTGCAGTGAGCTGAGATCGTACCACTGCACTCCAGCCTAGGAGACAGAGTCAGATCCCATCTCAAAAAATAAAATAAAATAAAATAAAATAAAAATTAAAAAAAATTCTACTTAATAAACTCCCCTTTATATATATATATATATATCCTATTAATTATGTCCCTACAGAGAACCCTGAACACTACAGATACTGGTACCAGTAGAGTGAGGCACTACTGAAAAGTTACTTGAAAATGTGGAAGCAAATTTGGAACTGGGTAACAGGCAGAGGTTGGAACAGTTTGGAGGACTCAGAGAAGATAGGAAAATATGGGACAGTTTAGAACTCCCTAGAGACTTGTTGAAAGGTTTTGATCAAAATGCTAATAATGATATGGACAATGAAATCCAGGCTGAGGTAGTCTCAGATGGAGATAAGGAATTTCTTGGGAATTGGAGCAAGGTGACTCTTGTTACATTTTAGCAAAGAGACTGGTGGTATTTTTCCTCTGCCCTAAAGATCTGTGGAACTTTGAACTTGAGAAAGATGATTTAGGATATCTGGTAGAAGAAATTGCTAAGCAGCAAAGCATTCAAGAGGTGACCTGGGTCCTGTTAAAATCATTCAGTTTTAAAAGGGAAACAGAGCATAAAAGTTCAGAAAATGTGCAACCTAACAATGCAATAGAAAATAAAATCTCATTTTCTGAGGGGAAATTCAAGCTTGCTGCAGAAATTTCCATCAGTAATGAGGACCCAAACGTTAATCCCCAAGACAATGGGGGAAATGTCTCCAAGGCCTGTCAGAGGTATTCATTGCAGCCCCTTCCATCACAGGTACAGAGGGCTAGGAGGAAAAGATGATTTCATGGGCTGGGGCTAGGGCTCCCCTGATCTGTGCAGCCTAGGGACTTGGTACTCTTCATTCCAGTCACTCCAGTCATGGCTGAAAGGGGCCTAGGTGCAACTCAGGCTGTTGCTTCAGAGGGTGGAAACCCCAAGCCTTGGCAGCTTCCACATGGTGCTGAGCCTGAGGGTGCATGGAAGTCAAGAATTGAGGTTTGGGGACCTCTGCCTAGATTTCAGAGGATGTATGGAAATGCCTGGATGTCCAGGCAGAATTTTCCTGCAGGGGTGGGGACTCTCATGAAGAATCTCTGCTAGGGGAAGTGCAGAAGGAAAATGTGGGGCATGAGCCTCCACACAGAGTCTCTACTGCAGCACCACCTAGTGGAGCTGTGAGAAGAGGACCACCATCCTGCAGACCCCAGAATGGTACATCCACCAGCAGCTTGCACCATGCACCTGGAAAAGCCAAAGACACTCAACACCAGCCCATGAAAGCAATCAGAAGCAGGGCTATACCATGCAAAGCCACAGGGGCAGAGGCTGCCCAAGACCATGGGAACACACCTCTTGCATCAGTGTGACCTGGATGTGAAATATGGAGTCAAAAGAGATCATTTTAGAGCTTTAAGATTTGACTGCCCCACTGGATTTTGAACTTCCATGAGACCTGTAGTCCCTTTGTTTTGGCCAGTTTCTCCCATTTGGAATGGCTATGTTTGCCAAATGCCTGTACCCCCATTGTATCTAGGAAAAAACTACCTTGTGTTTGATTTTACATGCACATAGGTGAAAGGGACTTGACTTTTCTTGGATGAAGCTTTGATCTGTGGACTTTTGAGGTAATGCTGAAATGAGTTGAGTCCTTGGAGGATTGTTGGTAAGGCATTATTGATTTTGAAATGTGAGGATATGAGATTTGAGAGGGGCCGGGATGGAATGATATGGTTTGGTTGTGTCCACACACAAATTTCATCTTGAATTGTAACTCTCACAGTTCCCACATTTCATGGGAGGAACCTGGTGGGAGGTAATTGAATCATGAGGTCTGGTCTTTCCCATGCTATTCTCATGATAGTGAATAAGTCTCATGAGATCAGGTGGTTTTTAAAAAGGGGGTTTCCCCACACAAGCTCTCTCTCTTTGCCTGCTGCCATCCATGTAAGATGTGACTTGCTCTTCCTTGCCTTCTGCCATGACCGTGACACCTCCCCAGCCATATGGAACTGTAAGTCCATTAAACCTCTTTTTCTTCCCAGTCTCAGGTGTGTCTTTATCAGCAGCACGAGAATGGACTAATACAAGGCATATCTCGTTTAAAAAAAAAAAAAAAACTGTTATCCAAAATATACTAAAACTCAACAATAAGAAAGGGAATACACTAGATACACTAGAGACTCAGGTGAAATCAAATTGTTTTGGAGACAGAAAAATAAAGGCAGCTGACTAATGATAAAATGAGAAATAGGAAAACAAGAAGATAAATATATCCTGGAATAGTATCATCCTTATCTAAATATATAATTGGATGTGTGAAATATATATATATATATATATCAACAATCAGCTTGGGGCAAAATACAAAAAAATGTCTATCTAAGTCTATCATTAATTAAAAATATAAAATGAGAAATGTTAGAATTTTCTTAGCCACTCTTTATGGCAAATCTATTTTTAAAATATAGAATTCACAGAAGGCAGTAGAAAATTAAACTTTTCAAATAAATGAAGGAAGCAGTAATATTAATACCAACCAACTTTCTGTAATCCAGTGTGTTAATAGGCTAGAACTATAATGATGATCATGGACTTAAAACGAGAAACATTAAATTTGCTAAATTCTAGGGGCAAAATGGCAATAGAATAAATCTTCGAGTAAAGAAAAATGAAATAACTGAGCTTATATTTCTAAACACAGAAAAGATATCATTCAAAAATAAGGATTGAATAAAGACATATTTAGACAAAATCTGACAGAATCAGTTGCAAGCCAGTCTGAACTACAGAGATACACTAAACATGAGTTCTTTAGGCCAAAAGAAAATTTTCTCAGATGGAAAAAAGAGAACTGGCCACAGTGGTCATTCCTGTGGATCTCAGCCACTCAGGAGGCTGAGGGAGGAGGACCCTATGAGCCCAAGAGTTTGAAACAAACCTGGGGAACATATTGAGACTTGTATCAGAAGAATAAGGAAGAAGGAGAAGGGAAAGGAGGAGGAAGATGAGGAGGATGAGGAGGATGAGGACAAGGAGGAGGATGAGGAGAGGAAGGAAGGAAGGAAGGAAGGAAGGAAGGAGATAAGAAAAGAAAGAAAGAAAGAAAGAAAGAAAGAAAGAAAGAAAGAAAGAAAGAAAGAAAGAAAGAAAGAAAGAAAGAAAGAAAGAAAAAGAAAGAAAAGAAAAGAAGAGAAAAGAGAAAAAAGAAAGGAAGGAAAGAAAGAAAATAAAAGAAAAGAGAGAGAGGGAGGGAAGAAGAAGAAAAAGAAGAAGAAGAAGAGGTGGAGGAGGAGGAGGAGGAGGAGGAAGAGACGGTGGCAGAGGAAGAGAAGGAAGAACAAGAAGAGGAGGAACCCCAAAAAAGGGGGCAAAATATATATAAAAATATGCATTAATGTCAAATATGCAAAATAATGTCATATATTATAGTGTTCTAAATATATAAAGAAGAAGAAGATGAAGACGAAGATGAAGAATAAGAAGAAGAAAAGGAAGAGGAAGAAGGAGAAGGAGAGAGGAAGGAGAAGAAGAAGAAGAAGAAGAAGAAGAAGAAGAAGAAGAGAAGAAGAAGAAGAAGAAGACGAAGAGAAGAAGAAGAAGAAGAAGAAGAAGAAGAAGAAGAAAGAGAAGAAGAAGAAGAAGGAAGCAGACGAAGAAGAAGAAGAAGAAAGAAGAAGAAGAAGAAGAAGAAGAAGAAGAAGAAGAAGAAGAAAGAGAAGGAGGAGAAGAGGGAGAAGGAGGAGAAGAGGGAGAAGGAGGAGGAGGAGAAGAAAAATAAGAAGAAAATGGAGGAGGAGGAAGAAGTGGTGGCAGAGGAGGAGAAGGAAGAAGAGGAGGAACCCAAAAAAATGGGGCAAAATATATATGAAAATATGCATTAATTTGAAATATACAAAATAATGTCATATAGTATAGGGTTCTAAACATAGAGAGAATTAAAAGTTGATCATTTATGAGAAGACCTCTTAGCAAATGAGGAGTAAAAAATAACTTCCTAATTATAACATGATACAAGGCTTCAAATGTTTAAAATATGCCAAATGTCCCCAAATTACTCTCTAATAATGCAGAACAAAATTTGAAATATTATGTTTGTTTTCATTAAAATTGTAAAGCTAGTTTTAAATCTATATGGAAATGTGATGGGTCAAGAATACACAAAACTCTGAAGAAGAATAAGCCTGAAAGAATTATATTATTAATTATTAAAACCTTTTTTTTTTTTTTTTTTTTTTTTGAGACGGAGTCTCGCTCTGTCGCCCAGGCTGGAGTGCAGTGGCTGGATCTCGGCTCACTGCAAGCTCCACCTCCCGGGTTTTACGCCATTCCCCTGCCTCAGCCTCCCAAGTAGCTGGGACTACAGGCGTCCGCCACCTCGCCCGGCTAGTTTTTTTGTATTTTTTAGTAGAGACGGGGTTTCAGCATGTTAGCCAGGATGGTCTCCATCTCCTGACCTCGTGATCCGCCCGCCTCGGCCTCCCAAAGTGCTGGGATTACAGGCTTGAGCCACCGCGCCCGGCCAATTATTAAAACCTATTACAAAGTGATAATAATAACAATGCAGTATGGTAATGACAGAAGAATAGATAACTAAGGCAATGTAATAAAAAAGAGTTTGGCAACAGAATTAACTAATTTATGACAAAGGAGATACTATATGGCAGTGAGAATCAATGATCTTTAAGCAAATAATGCCAGATTAGATTTCCATATGAAAAAAATTTATCTTGACCTTTACCTTGTGCCATATACAAAAATCAGTTCTACATGGATTGCAATCTAAATAATAACACTTTAAAGTAAAATGCCAAAACAATACAATTTTTTGTAAAACAAATCTTAAAATTTATTTAAAAAAATTATAAAAAGTTAAATAATAAAATTTTAAAAAGAAAACATAGAAAACTATTTTGCTGACCTTTGAGTGAGCAAAGATTTGTAAGGATTCCTAACACAACAGGGAGCTAACTGTAAAGAAAAACAGTAATAACTTAGGAAATATGAAAACTAAGAGACTTTTATTCACCAAAAACCACCTGAAGAGAATGAATAGGTAATCAACAGAGTGAGACAAGATACTTGCAAGACAGATATCTGAAAACAGGCTTATGACCAGAATATGTAAAGCACTATAAATTAATAGAAAAATGATGATCAAACAATAAATGGACAAAAGACTTGGTCAAGATAAAAAAGAGTATTCAAGTGTCTAACAAACATCTGAAAATATGCTCAGCATCATTGGTCATCAGGGAGATGCAAATTAAACCATGATGTATTATTACTACTGCATTAAACACAAAAGACAAAAAATAGCAAGTGTTTGGCAGGGACATGGCATAGCCAGAATTCTCTTATAACAGTTATCAGAGTACAACTCTCTGCAATCACTTTAAAATGTTATTAAAGCTATCTACTGTAGCTGAACATAAACATATCCTAGAATCTAGCAATTCTACTTCTAAGCATATAACCAATAAAAATGTATACATACATATATCTAAAAATACACTAAAATATTCATAGCAATACTATTCGTCAGCAAAAACAATAGGAAGATGGTAAATAAAGTAAAATATTTTATCACAATGGATTACTGTGCAACAATGGGAATGAATAATGCAATAACATATAAAACTCACAAATAATAAATGTTGAATGAAACAAGCTATACAGAAACTAGTTCACATTATTTGATCCCTGAAATGGTATGGCTGTGTCCCCAACCAAATCTCAACTTGAATTGTATCTCCCAGAATTTCCACATGATGTGGGAGGGACCCAGCGGGAGGTAATTGAATCATGGGGGCTGTTCTTTCCTGTGCTATTCCTGTGATAGTGAATAAGTCTCACGAGATCTGCTGGGTTTATCAAGGGTTTCCGCTTTTGCTTCTTCCTCATTTTCTCCTGCGGCTGCCATGTAAAAAGTGCCTTTTGCCTCCCACCATGATTCTGAGGCCTTCCCAGCCATGTGAAACTGTAAGTCCAATTAAACCTCTTTTTCTTCCCAGTCTTGGGTATATCTTTATCAGCAGTGTGAAAACAGAATAATAGAGTGGGGTGTTGGCCGGGCGCGGTGGCTCAAGCCTGTAATCCCAGCACTTTGGGAGGCCAAGGCGGGCGGATCACAAGGTCAGGAGATCGAGACCATCCTGGCTAACATGCTGAAACCCCGTCTCTACTAAAAAATACAAAAAACTAGCCGGGCGAGGTGGCGGGCGCCTGTAGTCCCAGCTACTCGGGAGGCTGAGGCAGAAGAATGGTGTGAACCCGGGAGGCGGAGCTTGCAATGAGCTGAGATCCGGCCACTGCACTCCAGCCTGGGCAACAGAGCGAGACTCCGTCTCGAAAAAATAAAAATAAAAATAAAAAATAGAGTGGGGTGTTGATGAAAAGATACCCAAAAATGTGGAAGCGATTCCGGAACTGGGTAACATGCAGATGTTGGAACAGTTTGTAGGGCTCAGAAAAAAAAAGCAGGAAAATGTGGGAAAGTTTGGAACTTCCTAGAGACTTATTGAATGGCTTTGCCCAAAATGCTGATAGCGATATGGACAATAAAGTCCAGGCTGATGTGGCCTCAGATGGAGATGAGGAATTTGTTCGGAACTGGAGCAAAGGTGACTCTTGTTATGTTTTAGCAAAGAGACTGGCAGCATTTTGCCCCTGCCCTAGAGATTTGTGGAATTTTGAACTTGAGAAAGATGATTTAGGGTATCTGGCAAAAGAAATTTCTGAGCAGCAAAGCATTCAAGAGGTAACTTGGGTACTGCTAAAGGCATTCAGTTTTATAAGGGAAGCATAAAAGTTTGAAAAATTTGCAGCATTACAATGAGATAGAAAAGAAAAACCCATTTTCCGGAGAGAAATTCAAGCCAGCTGCACAAATTAGCGTAAGTAGCAAGGACCCTAACATTAATCTCCAAGATCATGGGGAAAATGTTTCCAGGCCATGTCAAAGACCTTCACAGCAGCCCCTCTCATCACAGGCCCAGAGGCCCAGGAAGAAAAAGTAGTTTCGCGTGCTGGGCCCAGGGTCCCCATGCTCTGTGAAGCCTAGGGACTTGGCGCCCTGTGTCCCAGTCACTCTACCCATGGCTGAAATGGGCCAATATACAGCTCG
Organism: Rhinopithecus roxellana; assembly: GCF_007565055.1. Taxonomy (NCBI): domain Eukaryota; kingdom Metazoa; phylum Chordata; class Mammalia; order Primates; family Cercopithecidae; genus Rhinopithecus; species Rhinopithecus roxellana. The sequence continues at coordinate 23,522,057 of NC_044549.1, read as the reverse complement.
GGCTGTGGGTTCAGAGGATGGAAGCCACAAGCCTTGGTAGCTTGCATGTGGTGTTGAGGCTGCGAGTGAACAGAAGTCAAGAATTGAGGTTCGGGAACCTCCGCCTAGATTTTTCAGAAGATTTATGGAAACACCTCAATGACCAGGCAAATGTTTGCTGCAAGAGCAGGGCCCTCATGGATGTGGGGTCTGAGCCCCCACACAGACTCCCCACTGGGGCACTTCTTAGTGGAGCTGTGAGAAGAGAGCCACTTTCCTCCAGAACCCAGAATGGTGGATCCACTGACAGCTTGCACCTTGCACCTGGAAAAGCCGCAGACACTCAATGCCAGCCTGTGAAAGCAGCCAGGAGGGAGGCTATACCTGGTAAAGCCACAGGGACGGAGCTGCCCAAGACTATGGGAACTCACCTCTTGCATCATTGTGACCAGGATGTAAGACCTGGAGTCAAAAGAGATAATTTTAGAGCTTTAAAATTTGACTGCCTCACTGGATTCCAGACTTGCATGGGACCTGCAACCTCTTTGTTTTGGCCAATTTCTCCCATTTGGAATGGCTGTATTTACCCAATACTGTACCCCCCATTGTATCTAGAAGTAACTAGCTTATTTTTGACTTTACAGGCTCATAGGCAGAAGGGACTTGCCTTATCTCACATGAGACTTTGGACTGTGGACTTTTGAGTTAATGCTGAAATGAGTTAAAACTTCGGGGGACTGTTGGGAAGGCATGATTAGTTTTGAAATGTGAAGATATGAGATTTGGGAGGGGCCAGAGGCAGAATGATATGGTTTGACTGTGTCCCCACCCAAATCTCAACTTGAATTGTATCTCCCAGAATCAGCATATGTTGGTGGAGGTAATTGAATCATGGAGGCTGGTCTTTCCCATGCTATTCTCATGATAGTGAATAAGTCTCACGAGATCTCACAGGTTTATCAGGGGTTTCCGCTTTTGCTTCTTCCTTATTTTCTCTTGCTGCCACCATCTAAGAAGTGCTTTTTGCCTCCTGCCATGATTCTGAGGCCTCTCCAGCCATGTGGAACTGTAAATTCAATTAAACCTCTGTTTCTTCCCAGTCTCAGCTATGTCTTAATCAGCAGCATGAAAGTGGACTAACACAATTTCATATATATAAACTTCCAATACAAGTACATTCCTTTACATTGCTAGAAGACAAAAGCATTGTTTTATTTTTGCAAGTGACCAGAAGTGGATAAAGATGGATTCTGAAATGGTGGCAGTATTCTGTTTCTTAATCTGGATTTTAGTTTTATGATTATGTTCAATTTGTGAAAATTCATCATCCCTGAATGATTATAAATGGTACATATAAAGAACATATTTTATGCTTGAATTTTTTTATTGCAACCAAGAAAATCCAGGTAAGTTGTTTGGGTATCTTAGTAGTAGACTGAACTAAGAGAGGCCTAAACTAGGAAACATCTGGAATTTCTAATTGTAGGTGGTAAGTCTGGCTTGCAAGGACTAGCCACCACCCTTACATTCTTCCTAACCTTTGTTAACAATTATTCTACTCAATAACCATATGAAAATAATTGTTCTAATTTTTCACTCCCAGAAGTGAGTGAGAACATGTGAAGCATTTCTTTCTGTGCTTATATTATTTTACTTGATACAATGTTCTCCAGTTCCATCCATGTCATTGCAAATGTAACTTCTGAAAAACTTTACCTAAATCAGGAGAATGACTGGAGGATTAGGACTAGAACAGAATAAATTCATGGAAGAAGGCAGGGAGGAATCTCAATCCTAGGGTAAAGTTAGAATTTGGACATAGAGGAAGACAGTGAGAGTCAATAAACATATCAGGGATACTGATGGAGAGGAAGGGAATTATAAACTCTATTAGATTCAAGATAAAATATCAGATGCATAATTAGTAGCAATGTCCATTATGCCAAACTCATAATGTACAAATACAAGTATAGAAGTTTATAATATTTTTGGCTGAATCAAGGTTAAGAGTTAGTTCCTCAGGCTTCAATCGGTACAAGGAGTATGTCCCTTCTGAAATCTTAGTAACACTATAGTCAAGCAAAGATCAATAAGTCAAAGAAATTCATACAAAATTTTCAAACCACAGGGAAGTGGAATCAGAGTCTATCATCCAGGAAGACAAGAATGTAGATCAGATTGAGGTAGGAGACTAGAAGACCTGTCTCCTGGTCACAATGGAATGAAGTAAAGAAAATAGCAGAAACCAACAGATTACAACAAAAGCAATCCCTAGTTGCCCTCATTGTTCATTAGCGTAAGACACTTCTACCAGCACCATGAGAGTTTACAAGTGCCAAGGCAATAACAAAGAAGTTATCAGTCCTTTCCTAGAAGGTTCTAAATAACCCACCCCTTAATTTGCATCAACCTAAACCTTAATTAAAAATGGTTATAAAAGGGTATATATACAATTGCCAACAACTCATATGTTATCGACTCTGGACACACTGCCTACGAGTTAGCCCTGCTCCATAAGGAGCAGTACCATTCAATAAAAGATTGCCATCTAACACCATCAGCTAACCATTGAATCCTTTTCTGGGTGAAGCCAATAACCCTTCCAGGCCAAGCCCCAATTTTGGAGCTCACTTTTTCTCCATCAAGATGAACAAGAAATTTAGCAGGACATAGGACCTAAACAAATACTTAGATTTGGTACTAACTAGAGCTAGCTTTACAAGTTGTTCTTTATTTGCATGTAGAAGACTGGCTATACCTCAAGATTCAAAAAGCAGGTAGGCAACCTCTATAAGAGTAGTTCTCAAACTTTTAGCATCAGAACATTTTACTTAAAAGGTATTGAGGATCTCAACAGCTTTGATTTATATAAGCAATCTGTCTGTATTAGTCCAGCCTTGCACTGCTATAAATACCTGAGACTGGGTTATTTATAAAGAAAAGAGGTGTAATTGACTCACCGTTCTGTAGGTTATACAAGAAGCACAGTGACTTTTGTTCAGCTTCTGCAGAAACATCAGGAAATTTACAGTCATGGCAGAAGGCAAGGTGAGCCATCAGTTCACATTTGCTGGAGCAGGAGAAAGAGAATGGGGGGAAGGTACCACATACCTTTAAACAACCAGATATCATTAAAACTCTGTCACAAGAACAACACCAAAGTGAAGGTGCCAAGCAATTTATTAGGTATTCACCCCCATGATCACATCACCTCCAATCAGATCCACCTCCAACATTGAGGATTATAGTTCAACATGAGATTTGGGTGAGGACACAGATCCAAATTGTGTCACTGTCTACAATTACTGTATTAGAAATCAAAACAGAAAGTAAAAATATTTATTATTTTATTTAAGATCAACATTAAAAACCACTACATTTTAATAACATTTTATCTTTAAAAGCTATACTTTCTGAAACAACAATAAAAGAGTTAAAATTGAGTGGTATTTTTTATATTTTACAGTTCTCTCTAATATCTCTTTTATTAGAAAAAGCTAAATTTTCATACCTGCTTCTTTGTTGATACATTGTGTTGCAATATCCGATGATGTAGCCTCTGAAAAACTTTACTAATGAGAAAATGAGAGTTTAAAAAGGTAAAGAATATCTTAGTATTATTATTAAAATTATTTTTATGTTGCAGAATCCCTGAAAAGGACTCTGAGAACCCCTAAGAATCCCTAGAAAATGTTTTAAGCACCATTATTTCATTAAATGCCAGTTTCGTCTCAGAACTCAGGATGTGACTAATCCTACAGAAGCAAGTTGTCTTAACCTATATTCAACTATCACAGCATGAAGCCTCATATTTTTGAAAGAATATATAAGTCCACTCTCAGGATAATATATGAGGGAAAGTATATTCATAGCTTCGATATAAGTGATGGATAAATTTGCCATAGAAATTAGCTGAATTATTCCAAATAAGTTTTAATTGTCATCTTTATTGATGCTTCAGAAAATCCTTGGCTAAATCAGAAGAGGATTTGTAGGGACACTGATGGAAAATACTTAGAAGAGAAGATTTTGAGAAATTATGGTGAGCATTTTTAACAGGGATAATAGAAATTTAAGTAAATCCACATAACAAGTAAGGGGAGTAGAGTGACAATAAAGAAATTGTATTTTATTAAATATTTTCTAGGTTATACCATACACACACTCAAACATATATTTTCAGAGAGGAAGTTCACAAAATTGGTGAATTAGGACATGTTTGATCAGTAATCAATTCTTGAGAAATGAGATAAAAAGACGGAGTTTCTATGAAATTTATGATTTGTGTGATCACAAGGATGGGAGAAGTCACAAGAGAAAACAACAACAAAATATTAGAGTTAAACCAAACTGAGCAGAGGGTTCCACTGAGGATTGAGGTACACAATACTACTTTCATAAGTCTCACTATGCTCTTTTATAAGCAGAGAAAAAATAAGATTATAAAGAGAGAGAGAGAGAGAGAGAGAGATGGATTGCAAATAATTATTTGGACTTCCCAAAATTGGAAGAAGAGTTTCTCTTCTCTGAAATCATAAATCACCAAACATTGTCTCAATGAGTAGAAATCTGCAAATACCAGAAAATATTAGAGGATCCTGAAAATTAAATTCCCATAACATTTTAAAATTAAAATACAGATTTAAATATTATCTTGCTGAAATAGTGAGCATGACTAATGCCACATTGCAAAAGCTGACCTTAATCATTTGGGAAAAAATAGGAAATAATTGAACATAAATCTGACTCAAAGAGCCTTGGAAAAATCAGGAATTTCTTGGCATAAGCCAACACTTGGTTGCCAACATAAGCTATCAGAACTCTGATTTGGTGTGCTTCTATGAACCTGTGAATAAAGTTACCAAAGTTTATTATCATATGAAAAAGTTAAAAAGCTAAATTGGATATTAAAGATAACGTGAGCTTTGCCACGTCAAAATCAAATCCAAAACACTAACTTCTTATTCAAGTGGAATATTAGCAACTTATTCATTTAAATATACTTTTAAACAGAATTAACTTTACTTTTTGGGATATACCTGACCGATTTGCATTTATGTTTTTTTTCTAAAGAAAGCAACTAATTTTATTTCAAACTCCTCAAAATATGACAATAGCTTTTTAAAATTCACTTTATATTTCTTAAAAAGGAAATCTATTTCTAATACAAGCCAGAACAAATGGCATAAAAATATATTGTGTACTTATGTACGTTTTATTTGGAGAAAGGTGAAGTAGTGGGGCAGGTACGCAACTTACTATCAGTTTCACAAAATTGTACATAAAACAAAAATATTAGAAGCAAAATATGTGCCAGGCACTGTGGCTCATGCCTGTAATCCCAGAACGTTGGGAGGCTGAGGCAGGAGGAGCGCTTGAGCCCAGAAGTTCAAGACTAGCCAGGGCAACATAGTGAGACCTTGTCTCTATACAAAATGCAAACATTTAGCCAGGCATGGTGCCATGTGCCAGCTACTCTGGAGGCTGAAGTGAAAGACTGGCTTCAGCCCAGGAGGTAGAGGCTGCACTGAGCCAAAATTATGCCACTACTACATTCCAGCTTGCTGGGTGCCAGAGTGAGAATCTATCGCAAAAAAAAAAAAAAAAAAAAAAAAAAAAAAAAAAAAAAAAAAAAAAAAAAAAAAAAGAAAGAAAAGAAAAGTTGAGTATTGATATGGTTTGGCTCTGTGTCCCTACCCAAATCTCATGTTGAATTGTAATTCCCAGTGTTGGAGTTGGGGCCTGATGGAAGGTGTTTTGATCATGGAGGTGGTTTCTAATGGTTTAGCATTATCCCCCTAGTACTGTCTGATGATAGAATTCTCAAGAGATCTGGTTGTGGAAAGTGTGTAGCACCTCCTTCTTCACTCACTCTCTCTCTCTCCTGCCAGTCATGTGAAGACAGGCTTTCTTCCCCTTCACCATCTACTATGATTGTAAGTTTCCTGAGGCTTCTATAGCCATGCCTTTTGTACAGCCTGTGGAACTGCGAGTCAACTAAACCTATTTTCTCATAAATTATTCAGCCTTAGGTAGTTCTTTGTAGCAGCGTGAGAACAGACTAATGCAAAAAATTGGTACCAGAGAAGTGAGGAATTGCTATAAACATACCTAAAAATGTGGAAGCAGCTTTGTAACTGGGTAATGGGCAGAGATTGGAACAGTTTGGAGAACTCAGAAGAAGAGAAGTGGAGGGAAAGTTTGGAACTTCCTAGATACTTGTTAAACTGTTGTGACCAAAATGCTGATAGTGATATGAATGATGAAGTCTAGAATGAGGTGATCTCAGATGAAGACAAGGCACTTATTGGAAACTTGTGTTAAGGTCACACTTTCTATACTTTAGCAAAGAGCCTGGTTGCATTGTGCCCCTGCTCTAGAGATCTGTTGAAATTTGAATTTGAGAGAGATGATTTAGGGCAGGGGTACCCAAACTTTTGGCTTCCCTGGGCCACATTGGAAGAAGAAGAATTGTCTTAGGGCACATATAAAATACACTAACACTAACAATAGCTGATGAGCTAAAAAAAAAAAAAAAAAAAAAAAAGAATCACAAAAAAACTCATAATATTTTAAGAAAGTTTATGAATTTGTGTTGGTTGACATTCAAAGTCATCTGGGGCTACATACAGCCTGCATGCCCTGGGTTGGACTAGATTGATTTAGGGTAACTGGTAGAAAAAATGTCTAAGCACCAAAATGTTCAAGATATAACCTGGCTGCTTCTAATACTATACTAATAAGCATTTGCAAACAGATGGTCTGAAATTGGAACTTATATTTAAAAGGGAAGCAGAGTGTAAAGGGTTGGGAAATTTGCAGCCTGACCACATGGTAGGAAAAACAAAAACAAAAACCAAACCAAACCAAACCAAACCAAACCAAAACAAAACAAAAAGCATTATCTGAGGAGGAATTCAAACCAACTGCAGGAATTTGCATAAGTAAAGGGGAGCTAAATGTTAAAATCCAAGACAATGGGGAAAATGCCTCCAAGGCATTTCAGAGACCTTCACGGAAGTCCTTCCCATCACAGACCTGGAGGCCTCAGGGAAAGAATGGTTTAATGGTCCAAAACCAAGGACATGATGCTCTGTGCATCTTCAAGACATGACTCCCTGCATCCCAGCTGCTCCAGCTTAAGCTATGAATAAAAAGGGCCAAGGTACAGCTCAGACAATTGCTTCAGAGGGTATAACACCCAAGCTTTAGAAGCTTCCACAGGGTGTTAAGCCTGAGGGTGTACAGAAGGCAAGAATTGAAGTTTGGGAGCCTCTAACTGGATTTCAGAGGATGTATGGAAATGCCTGGATGTCCAGGCAAAAATCTGATGCAGAGGTGGAGCCCTCATGGAGAACCTCCACTAGGGCAGTGCAAAGGGGAAATGTGCTATTGGAGAGCCTTGGCACCAAATCCCCACTGAAGCATTGCCTAGTGGATCTCTGAGAAGAAGGCCACTTTCATCCACTGCCTTCCAGACCCCAGAATGGTAGATCCACCAATAGCTTGTCTCTTGAGCCTAGAAAAGCCACAGGTGCTCAATGCCAGCCAGTGAAAGCAGCTGCAGGGTCTGTACCTTGCAGAGCCACAAGGGAAGAGCTGCCCAAGGCATTAGGAGTCCACTCCTTGCATCAGTGTTGCCTGGATGTGAGATATAGAGTCAATAGTGATTATTTTAGAGCTTTAAAGTTTAATGAATGCTCTGCTGGATTTTGGACTTATGTGGGGCCCATAGCCCCTTGGATTTGGCCAATTTCTCACTTTTGGAATGGAAACATTTACACAAGGCCTGTGCCACCATTGTGTATTGGAAGTAACTAATTTGTTTCTAATTTCACAGGCTTATAGGTGAAAGTAATTTGCCTTGTCTCAGATGAGACTTCAGACTGGAACTTTTGAAGTAATGCTGGAATAAATTAAGAATTTGGGGGACTGTTGGAAAGGCGTGATTGTGTTTTGAAATGTGAGAAGAACATGAGGCTTGAGAGAGGCCAGGGGTGGAGTAAGATGATTGGCTCTGTGTCCCAACCCAAATCTCATGTTGAATTGCAATTCCCAATGTTGAAGGTGGGGTCTGGTGGGAAGTGACTGAATAATGGGGGTGGTTTCTAATGTTTTAACACCATCCCTATAGTGCTGTCTTATGATAGAGTTCTCATGCGATCTTGTTGTTTGAAAGTGTAGCACCTCACTCGCTGTCTCCCTCTCTGTCCTGCTAGTGATGTGAAGACAAACTTGCTTCTTTGTCGACTTCTGCAATGACTGTAAGTCTCCTGAGACCTCCTCAGCCATGCCTCCTGTACAGCCTGCAGAATTGTGAGTCAATTAAACCTTTTTTCTCCATAAATTACCAAATCTTAGGTAGTTCTTTGGGCCAAATAACTATTGTGAAAACGGACCAACACAAGTGTCATAATTTGATATTAAATTAAGAGAATCAGTTAAAACTATTGCTAAAAATTTTACTCAGCTTAAGAAATTTTGGATGTGTGATGTGTAAACTTAGTTATCAATTTCTGAAGTTTAAAATAGAGTGCTATCTTGCTAGATTTTACTTTGAAGAATTGAATAAATAAGATATGGCTAATTCCATGTGTATTAATCTATAAAAATCTCTAAAAATTGTGAACACCTTTATGAGCATTTTAACCACTCGTCTTTGTGAACTCCAAATATCTGAGACAGGTCTCAATCTAGAAGGTTTTTTTTTTTTTTGGCTGAAGTTAAGGATGAGTGCCTCTCCTGATGACATGTGCCCAAAGTGGTCCAAGCATGGCTTGGTTTTATACATTTTAGGGAAACAAGAGACATCAATCAATATATGTAAGATGAACATTGGTTTGGTCCAGAAAGGAAGGACAACTACAAGCAAAGGCAGGACAACTTGAAGTGGGGAGAGGGCTTCCAGGTCATAAGTAGCTACAACAAATGGTTACAATCTTTTGAATTTCTGATTAGCAAAGGAGGCAATCAATCAGATATGCATTTATCTCAGTGAGCTGAGGGATGCCTTTGAATAGCATGGAAAGTCGGTTTGCCCTAAGCAATACCCAGCTTGACTGTTCCCTTTAGCTTAGTGATTTGGGGGCCCCAAGATTTATTTTCCTTTCACCTCTTAAATGGCATGCTAGTATATTTTAACAAAAAGATTATTACTTTGTTATATATGTATTACTGGAGTGTTTATAATTGTTTAAATTATGATTATTTCTTAGTGTTTAGTAAGCCTTGGTAGCCAAGATAATTATATTCTAAGATTAATAACTTACTTAGGAAATAATATGGTACATGAAGCAATGAGAGTTCGGTTTCAGATTATACAATATAGATGGGTTTAGGAATTCAGGTAAGAGGATATCCTAATAGAGATAAGTCAAATGAGTGAGATTTTGTGGAGAAAATGAGTAGGGCTTTGGGCAAAAAGGAAAGGAAGCATTTGGCTTTTTTGAGGAACAACATGAACAATAGCAATATCACTGATCATGATATCTGTGGTTATCCAGAGAGAAGTTGGCTTTGCTAGAGTGCTTGCAGTAGCAGGTCAATCAAATGAGATTGCATTGGAACTGAGGGATAAGGAGTTTTAAACAGGGACAACCAAATAAAAGTGATATTTTAAATATGCACTGAGAATCAGTTTAAAAATAGCAAGACTTTGGTGGCTATAAATATAAATTTAAGCCTATTGAAGTTATCTAAATGTGAAGTCATCAAAATCTGAATAAGATATTAACAATGCAAACGAAAAAACAGATATGAAAGATTATAAATGGAGAACCTGTTAGATAATTTATAGCATATAGGAAGTAAAATTATCTTCCCGATAGTATGGTTAATTTTGAGCACTTCTGTATTAGCTGTATAATTATTTCTTTCTTCCTTTTTACTTGATTTGCTAATTCAATATTAGTTGTGCAGTAAGTAAGGAACATAAAATAGTCATAAAAGTACTTCTTTCTTTCAACTTTTTTCATACTCTGCTTATTCATGACAAATTTGAAAAAGTTTTAAAAATGATAAATGTATGTTGACAGGAGAAATATTTTCTAAGTTTAAAAATAAAAGTAATTTTTCATTATACCTTTCCTACAAAATTAATTCCTTTACTCTTCCAAATATTATTTGCTCATATTGTTTTGTTAATTTGAATTCCTGTGAAAAATTAATATGACATCTTGAATTTTGCAAAAACTTATCAGTGAAAATAATACTCTTATATAACATATTATATTTAATTAAGTGGGAGAAATGTCTTCTGTTTACAGCAAAATGAATACTCTCAGTTGCTCCACAGACTATGAGGCAAAGGAAGAAAAACACTGTGTCTAATCTTATCAATTAAAATCATTTACTTAAAATGAAATGCTTGACTTAAATGCTGTAACTTATTTCCTTATGACATTCAGAAACAAATGCTATAATTTATGGATAGAAATGTGTTAAAGAAAAAGGCAGTGTCTCAGACAGGTAATTGCTTTACTTCTGCACTGAAAAACTATCACTGACATTACTAAAGTTTTCATTTGCTTTTCAGCCCATGTAATGTTAAGTAACTAATTTTTTGATAGAGTTTTGGAAAGTATACCTCTTGAATTGACCAAGAATGAGATAAAAAGGTAAAAATCTTCTTTTAACAAGTATATTGTTTATTTCAACATCCACATCTGAAGGCATATATCATACTGTAGAAGAGTTCTTTATGTTCCTGATATAAGAGACTAGCTTTATGATCTGAAAAGCCTTAAGCCTATAGAAACAATTCTAATGAAATTAAGACCTAAAACCATAAGGAAAAAAAATTACATACACTTCTTTTGGTGGTTAATGATTGTAGCTATAACCAGAAGAGTTACCCTGAGGCATCAATAAATGTAAGCACTAAGACATGTGTTCAGCACCTGAAAGAAATCAACAACTACCTAATGATGGCCTTGTATAGACATAGGAATATTATTTTTTTCTATAAGTAGACAGTACTGTTTCTCTACTAATATGGAGAAATTTAAGACGAGATAAATCTGTGAGTATACTGAAAATACGGGTATCAGGCATTTATAAATTCAGATATTCAGTGTCCAGCATTAAGAGTGTTAAGAAAGTAATTAAAACAGAGAATTTGAAGTCTACCTGGTTTCTCTGGGGCTACCATTTACTATATAAATTTATATAAGTCATATAATCTGGACTTCATTCTTTCATCAATAAAATAGAAATAATAATTGTATTAAAATACTATAGTATGGTTATGAGAATTGAATGTGACTATTGCTTAAAGCTCTCAGAGTAGGGTATAGCTGCTCTCACTTACTATTGATAATGGTAGTGATCATAATTATTATTTACTTGTTTATATTGCTGACATAGTCAAGCATGGCTTTATTAAGCAGGACAAGCTATATTGAAGAAGGACCATATTTGAAACTAAACTTATCCACTGAGATGGGAAAAGAAATGAGGGGACATACCCAGCACAAAGAGGAAAAAACTGCAGACAAATTCACGGGTTAGAACTTGGTATGTTATGGGAAAAGCCACAGATATATGTGAATTTTCTAGTTCCAGAATATTCACTCAGGGAATGGGGTATCTAAATATGCAACTGGAGGCAAACTAAGAGGTAACCAAGGAGTAGGCCCTAGTGTGGGGACTGCACTAGGAATTCAGTCCCAAAGTCAAGGATCTTACACTGGGATTTAATCCCAAAGTCAGTGAAGCATAAATCCCTAGAGTTCAAAGTACCCTTCAAATTCTCTCAGTAAGACATTACTTTGCAGAATGGCATATTATCTCCCAGGATAAGATCATTACACTGGACGTGAACTCTTCATTTGAGCATCTAATGAAGTAGTTCAGTGGCATTTGGGATCAACGCTGCAATGAAATTCAGCGTATTTAAAAGTTTAAGAAACACATGGGAATTGGAACTTAACCAGAGAATAGCACATTTATGTCTATCCTCTCATACCTAAGTAATATGTAAATACTTACATAAAATTTTTTGAAATTGTTTATTTCTCCCTCTCTGTATGTATGTATGTGTGTGTGTGTATGTGTGTGTGCATGTGTGTGTGTGTGTAGGACATGATAAGGTCCTTTTATACGCAGAAAATAAACTTGTGAAGAAAATTAAGAAATTAATAACTGAACTTCAGTCCCCTCTAGTACTCATTTCCATAGCCAGCTTACATTCAGTGTTTCCTCATTATAACTGCTTTGTGTATGCTTCCATTTGCTTATACCTCTTTCCCTTCATATTTCTACCCTAGAAGTCAACAAAGCTACATGTAACATATCACTTCCTCCTTATAAACATCAGAGCAATAAGCATGGATAGAGTACAACACATAAGCAAGATGACCATGCTGGTCATGAATGTGTGCACCTCAGATCTCCCTTTAAGACAACCTACTGCGGTGAGCACAGCTGGCTTAAAGCCCCCACCTGCAGCACCTAAAGATTCTCTGCCACACTCAGGCCAAAGCCCTACTTGGTTAGGCTGCTTGGGCCAATAACTGGGCATGACAAGAATATTAGCGATGAGCTATTTCTGCCTCATGCTCTAACAATCCAACTCTTCCAATGGTCAACCTTGTGAGGGACTTCACATGGGCCTGGCCAAGACATTCTCAGATACAGCACAGACTGATGCTCTCCTACCCGCTTTTCCTACCTTTTCTCTCATTTCACAGGTGTTGAACCTGCATCACAGTCTGAAGACTCTTCTCATCTGTGCCCAACACTCCCTTTTATCCTTCACCATCATTTCTCCCAATAAATTGCTTACACATCCAATCCCACCATGGCATCTGGCTCTGGAAGGCCCTGAATTAATCACTTACTAACTCTAAATTCTTCACTACATATCTCAGGATGAATATGTGCTTTCATTTGGATCCTATTGTCTTTCCTTAGTCAGTTTAGCTACCCATCATCCCAGATCAACAGTATATTTTGGTCCCTTCCAAGATGGCCAAATAGGAACAGCTCTGGTCTACAGCTCCCAGTGAGATCGACACAGAAGACGGGTGATTTCTCCATTTCCAACTGAGGTACCTGATTCATCTCATTGGGACTGGTTGGACAGTGGGTGCAGCCCATGGAGGGTGAGCCAAAGTAGGGTGGGGTGTCGCCTCACCCAGGAAGTGCAAGGGGTCAGGGGATTTTCCTTTCTTAGTCAAGGAAAGCTGTGAGTGACTGCACCTGGAGGAATGTATGCTCCTGCCCAAATACTGCACTTTTCTGATGGTCTTCGCAAAAAGCAGACCAGGAGATTCCCTCCCGTGCCTGGCTTGGCCAGTCCCACACCCACGGAGCCTTGCTTGCTGCCAACACAGCAGTCTGAGATCGACCTGGGACACTGGAGCTTGGTGAGGGGAGGGGCGTCTGCCATTGCTGAGGCTTGAGTAGGCAGTTCTATGCTCACAGTGTAAACAAAGCAGCAGGGAAGCTCGAACTGGGTGGAGAACACCTCAGCTCAGCAAGGCCTACTGCCTCTCTAGATTCCACCACTTTGTTCAGATATCTGAATAAAAGGCAGCAGACAGTTTATCCAGACTTAAATGTTCCTGCCTAACAGCTCTGAAAAGGGCAGTGGTTCTCCCAGCATGGTGTTTGAGTTTTGGTAATAGACAGACTGACTCCTGAACTGGGACCCTGACCCCTGAGTAGCCTGACTGGGAGACACCTCCCAGTAGGGGCCAACAGACACCTCATACCAGCGGGAGCCCCTCTGAGATGAAGGTTCCAAAGGAAGGATCAGACAGCAGTATTTGCTATTCTGCAGCCTCCACTGGTGATACACAGAAAAACAGGGTTGGGAGTGGACCTCCAGCAAACTCCAACAGACCTGCAACTGAGGGGCCTGTCTGTTAGAAGGAAAACTAACAAACAGAAAGGAATAGCATCAACATCAACAAAAAAGGATGTCCACATGAAAACCCCACCTGTAAGTCACCAACATCAAAGACCAAAGGTAGATAAAACACAAAGATGGGGAGAAACCAGAGCAGAAAGGCTGAAAATTCCAAAAACCAGAACACTTCTTCTCTTCCAGAGGAACACAACTCCTCGCCAGCAAGAGAACAAAACTGGATGGAGAATGAGTTTCACAAGTCGACAGAAGTAGGCTTCAGAAGGTCGGTAATAACAAACTTCTCTGAGCTAAAGGAGCACATTCCAACCCATCATAAGGAAGCTAAAAACCTTGAAGAAAGGTTAAATGGATGGCTAACTAGAATAACCAGTGTAATCAAGACCTTAAATGACTTGATGGAGCTGAAAACCACAGTACAAGAACTTCATGAACCATTCACAAGCTTCAATAGCCAATTTGATCAAGCAGAAGAAAGAATATCAGTGATTGAATATCAAATTCATGAAATAAAGTTAAAGGCAGAATTAGAGAAAAAAGAGTGAAAAGAAACAAACAAATCCTCCAAGAAATATGGGACTATGTGAAAAGACCAAATCTATATTTGATTGCTGTACCTGAAAGTGACGAGGAGAATAGAACTAAGTTAGAAAACACTCTTCAGGATATTATCCAGGAGAACTTACCCAACCTAGCAAGGCAGGCCAACATTCAAATTCAGGAAACACAGAAAACACCATAAAGACATTCCTCAAGAACAGCAAGCCCAAGACACATCATTGTGAGATTCACCAAGGTGAAAATGAAGGAAAAGAATGTTAAGGGCAGCCAGAAAAAAAAGCCAGGTTACCCACAAAGGGAAGCCCATCAGACTAACAGTAGATCACTCAGCAGAAACCCCACAAGCCAGAAGAGAGTGGGGGTCAATATTCAACATTCTTAAAGAATTTTCAGCCCAGAATTTCATATCAAGCCAAACTAAGCTTCGTAAGTGAAGGAGAAATAAAGTCCTTTATAAACAAGCAAATGCTGGGAGATTTTGTCACCACCAGGCCTGCCTTATAAGAGCTCCTGAAGGATGCACTAAACATGGAAAAAAAACCTGATACCAGTCACTGCAAAAACATGCCAAATTGTAAAAACCATCAATGCTATGAAGAAGGTTCATCAATTAATGGGAGAAATAACCAGCTAGCATCATAATGACAGGATCAAATTCAGAGATAACAATATTAACCATAAGTGTAAATGGACTAAATGCCCCAATTAAAAGACACAGACTGGCAAACTGGATAAAGAGTCAAGACCCACGCTGATAAAGAGTCAGCGTGCTGTATTCAAGAGACCCATCTCACATGCAAAGACACACATAGGCTCAGAATAAGGGGATGGAGGAAGTTCTACCAAGCAAATGGAAAGCAAAGAAAAAAAAAAAGCAGGGGTTGCCATCCTAGTCTCTGATAAAACACACTTTAAACTAACAAATATCAAAAGAGACAAAGAAGGCCATTACACAATGGTAAAGGGATCAATTCAACAAGAAGAGCTAACCTAAATATATAGGCACCCATTACAGAAGCACCTATATTCATAAAGCAAGTTTTAAGAGACCAACAAAGAGACTTAGACTGCCACACCATAATAATGGGAGAATTTAACACTCCAATATCAATATCAGACAGATCAACGAGACAGAAAATTAACAAGGATATCCAGGACTTGAACTCAGCTCTGGACCAAGTGGACCTAAAATACATCTACACAACTCTCCACACCAAATTAATAGAATATACATTCTTCTCAGCACCACATCACACTTATTCTAAAATTGACCACAAAATTGGAAGTAAAATACTCCTCAGCAAATGTAAAAGAACAGAAATCACAACAAACTGTCTCTCAGCCCACAATGCAATCAAATTAGCACTCAATATTAAGAAACTCACTCAAAACCACACAACTGCATGGAAACTGAACAACCTGCTCCTGAATGACTACTGGGTAAATAACAAAATGAAGGCAGAAATAAAGATGTTCTTTGAAATCAATGAGAAAAAAGACACAATGTACCAGAATGTCTGGGATACATGTAAAGCAGAGTGTAGAGGGAAATTTGTAGCACTAAATGTCCACAAGAGAAAGCAGGAAAGATCTAAAATTGACACCCTAACACCACAATTAAAAGGACTAGAGAAGCAAGAGCAAACAAATTCAAAATCTAGCAGAAGACAATAAATAACTAAGATCAGAGCAGAACTGAAGGAGATAGAGACACAAAAAATACTGCAAAAAATCAATGAATCAAGGAGCTGGATTTTTAAAAGATCAACAAAATAGACAGCAAAACTAGTAAAGAAGAAAAGAGAGTAGAATCAAATAGATGCAATAAAAAATGATAAAGGAGATATCACTACCGATCCCACAGAAATACAAACTACCGTCAGAGAATATTATAAACACCTCTATGCAAATAAACTAAAAAAATCTAGAAGAAATGGATAGATTCCTGGACATATACACTCTCCCAAGACTAAATCAGGAAGAAGTTGAATCTCTGAATAGACCAATAACAGGTTCTGAAATTGAGGCAATAATTAATAGCCTACCAACCAATAAAAGTCCAGGACCAAATGGATTCACAGCCGAATTCTACCAGAGGTACAAAGCAGAGCTGGTACCACTCCTTCTGAAACTATTCCAGTCAATAGATAAAGAGGGAATCCTCCCCAACTCATTTTATGAGGCCAGCATCATCCTGATACCAAAGGCTGGCAGAGACACAACAAAAAAAGAGAATTTTAGGCCAATATCCCTGATTAATATTGATGCAAAAATCCTCAATAAAATACTGGCAAAGCGAATCCAGCAGCACATCCATCATGATTCCACCATGATCAAGTCAGCTTCATCCACCACAATCAATTCAGCTTCATCCCTGGGATGCAAGCCTGCTTCAACGTATGCAAATCAATAAACTTAATCCATCACATAAACAGAACCAATAACAAAAACCACATGATTATCTCAATAGATGCAGAAAAGGCCTTCAACAAAATTCAACAGCCCTTGATGCTAAAAACTCTCAATAAACTAGGTATTGATGGAATGTAGGTCAAAATAATAAGAGCTATTTATGACAAACCCACAGCCAATATTATACTGAATGGCCAAAAACTGGAAGCCTTCCCTTTGAAAACCAACACAAGGCAAGGATGCCCTCTCTCACCAGTCCTATTCAACATAGTACTGGAAGTTCTGGCCAGGGCAATCAGGCAAGAGAAAGAAATAAAAGATATTCAGTTAGGAAAAGAGGAAGTCAAATTGTCTCTGTTTGCAGATAACATGATTTTATATTTAGAAAACCCCATCATCTCAGCCCAAAATCTCCTTAAGCTGATAAGCAACTTCAGCAAAGCCTCAGGATACAAAATCAATGTGCAAAACCTAAAAGCATTCTATACACCAAGAACAGACAAACAGAGAGCCAAATCATGAGTGAACTCCCATTCACAATTACTACAAATGGAATAAAATACCTAGGAATCCAACTTACAAGGGATGTGAAGGACCTCTTCAAGGAGAATTACAAACCACTGCTCAACGAAATAAAAGAGGACACAAACAAATGGAAGAACATACCATGCTCTTGGATAGAAAGAATCAATATCATGAAAATGGCCATACTGCCCATACTACTCAAGGTAATTTGTAGATTCCATGCTATCACCATCAAGCTGCCACTGACTTTCTTCACAGAATTGGAAAAAACTACTTAAATTTCATATGGAACCAAAAAAGAGCCTGCATAGCCATGACAATCCTAAGCAAAAAGAACAAAGCTGGAGGCATCACACTACCTGACTTTAAACTATACTACAAGGCTACAGTAACCAAAACTGCATGATACTGGTACCAAAACAGATATATAGACCAACTGAACAGAACAGAGGCCTCAGAAATAACACCACACATCTACAACCATCTGATCTTTGACAAACCTGACAAAAACAAGCAAAGAGGAAAGGATTCCCAGCGTAATAAATGGTGCTGGGAAAACTGGCTAGCCATATATAGAAAACAGAAACTGGATCCCTTCCTTACACCTTAAACAAAAATTAACACAAGATGGATTAAAGACTTAAATATAAGAACTAAAACCATAAAAACCCTAAAAGAAAACCTAGGCAGTACCATTCAGGACATAGGCATGGGCAAAGACTTCATAACTAAAACACTGAAAGCAATGGCAACAAAAGCCAAAATAGACAAATGAGACATATTAAACTAAAGAGCTTCTGCACAGCAAAAGAAACGGTTATCAGAGAGAACAGGCAATCTACAGAATGGGAGAAAATTTTTGCAATCTCTCCATCTGACAAAGAGCTAATATCCAGAATCTACAAAGAACTTAAACAAATCTACAATAAAATAATAATAATAATAATAATAATAATAAAAACCCCATCAAAAATTGGGTGAAGTTTATGAACAGACAGTTCTCAAAAGAAGACATTTATGCAGCCAACAAACGTACAAAAAAATGCTCATCATTACTGGTCATTAGAGAAATGCAAATCAAAACCACAATGAGATACCATCTCATGCCAGTTAGAATGGTGATCATTAAAAAGTCAGGAAACAACAGATGCTGGAGAGGATGTGGAGAAATAGGAACAGTTTTACACTGTTGGTAGGAGTGTAAATTAGTTCAACGATTGTGGAAGACTGTGGTGATTCCTCAAGGATCTAGAACTAGAAATACCATTTGACCCAGCAATCTCATTACTGGGTATACACCCAAAGTGTTATAAATCTTGCAACTATAAAGACACATGCACATATATGTTTATTGTGGCACTATTCACAACAGCAAAGACTTGGATGGACTTAGCAAATGGCCATCAATAATAGACTAGATAAAGAAAATGTGGCACTTATACACCATGGAATACTATGCAACCATATAAAAGGATGAGTTCATGTCCTTTGCAGGGACATGGATAAAGCTGGAAACTATTATTCTCAGCAAAATATCACAAGGACAGAAAACCAAACGTTTACCACATGTTCTCACTCATAAGTGCATGTTGACAATGAGAACACATGGACACAGGGAGGAGAATATCACACAACAGGGCCTGTTGGGAGTGGGGGTCTGGGGGAGTGACAACATTAGGAGAAACATCAAATGTAAGTGACGAGTTGATGGGTGCAGCAAACCAACATGGTACATGTATACCTATGTAACAAACCTAAACATTGTGCACATGTACCCTAGAACTTAAAGTATATTTTAAAGACCCAGTATATTCATTTTGTCTCTTCTCAAATTAGCAGAACTTCTCCCCCTACTCCTCACATTCAGATGTTCACCTTGTAAATATTTTACTGAAAAAAATAGAAGCATTCAGAAGCATCCAATAACACATCCACCGACCCACCTACTTTTATTCCCATATGTTCTGTCTTCACTTCTGATGTTGCCCTGTCCTCTTTACTTTGTGCGTTATTAGGATTTTCCCACCCCTGAATTATTTCCTTCATAATTAAATATGCTATATCAGCATCTATTTAAAAATCTTCTTGACCCCAAAAATCTCTCAAGCTACCATCTGTACTCATGGTCTACCTTTCTATTTTTCACGTTGTTTCTTGAACCCAAGCTTTTTTTTTTTTTTACTTTTAAGCTCAGGGGTACATATGCAGGTTTGTTATATAGGTAAATCTGTATCATAGGGTTTTGTTGTACAGATTATTTCATCACCCAGGTATTAAGCCTAGGACACATTAATTACTTTTCCTCATCATCTCCCTCCTCCCACCTTCTAACGTCTGATAGGCCCCAGTGTTTATTGTTCCCCTCTATGTGCCCACGTCTTCTCATCATTTAGCTACCAGTACTAAGTGAGATAATGTGGTATTTGCTTTTCTGTTCCTGGGTTAGTTTGCTAAAGATAATGGCCTCTAGCTCCATCCATGTTCCTGCAAAAGCCATGATCTTGCTCTCTTTTATGACCACGTAGTATTCCACAGTGTATTTGTACCATATTTTCTTTATGCAGTCTATCATTGATGGACATTTAGGTTGATTCCATGTCTTTACTTTTGGGAATAGTGCTGCAATGAACATATAGGTTCATATGTCTTTATGATATAATTATTTATATTCCCTTGGGTATATACCTAGTAAAGCGATGGCTGGGTCACATGGTAGTTCTGTTTTTTATTAGGTTGGTGTAAAAGTAATTGTGGCTTTTGCCATTACTTTTAATATCTCCTTGAGGAATCAACACACTGCTTTCCACAATGGTTGAACTAATTTATACTCCCACCAACAGTGCTCTCCTTTTCTTTACAACCTTGCCAGCATCTGTTATTTCTTACCTCTTTAATAATAGCCATTCTGACTGGCGTGAGATGGTATCTAATTGTGAATGTGATTTGCATCTCTCTAATGATCAGTGAGGTTCTATAGGTTGTCTTCCAGGGTTTTTACAGTTTTGGGTTTTATGTTTAAGTATTTAATCCATCTTGAGATAATTTATTTATATGGTGTAAGGAAGGGGTCCAGTTTCAACCTTCTGCATATAGCTAGCCAATTAACCCAGCACCATTTATTGAATAGGAAGTCCTTTCCCCATTGCCTGTTTTTGTCAGATTTGGAGATCAGATGGTTGTAGGTGTGTGGACTTACTTTGGGGCTCTGTGTTCTTTTCCACTGGTCTATGCATCTGATTTTGTAGTAGTACTGTACTATTCTGGTTACTTTCACCATGCAGTATAGCATGAAGTTAGGTAGCATGATGCCTCCTGCTTTGTCCTTTCTGCTTGTGACTGCTTTGGTTATTCAGGGCCTTTTTGGTTCCATATGAATTTCAAAATAGTTTTTGCTAGTTCTGTGAAGAATGTCATTGGTAGTTTCATAGGAATAGCATTGAATGTGTAAATTGCTTTAGGCAGTATGGCCATTTTAATGATATTGATTCTTTGTATTCATAAGCATGGAATATTTTTCTATTTGTTTGTGTCATCTCTGATTTCTTTCAGCAGTGATTTGTAATTCTTCTTGTAGAGGTCTTTCACCTCCTTGGTTAGCTGTGTTCCTAGGTATTTTGTTCTTTTTGTGGCAGTTATGAATGGGATTGAACTCCTGATTCAGCTCTTGGCTTGACTGTCGTTGGTGTACCAGAGTCCTAGTAATTTTTGTACATTGATTTTGTATCCTGAGACTTTTCTCAAGTTGTTTATCAGCTTAAGAGCTTTGGAGCTGAGACTATGGGGTTTTTGAGATATAGGAACATGTCTGCAAACAGGGATTGTTTGACTTCATTTCTTTCTGTTTTGGTGCTATTTGGTTCTTTCTCTTGCTTGATTGCTCTGGTCAAAATTTCCAATACTTTATCGAATGGGAATGGTAAGAGAGGACATTCTTCTCTTATGCCAGTTTTCAAGAGGAATGCTTCCATCTTTTGCCCAATCACTATGATGTGGGTTTGGCTGTGGGTTTGTCATACATGGCTCTTATTATTAAAGGTGTGCTCTTTCAATACCTAGTTTGTTGAGAGTTTTTAACATGAAACAATGTTGACTTTTATCAAAATACTTTTCTGCACCTATTGAGATGATAATGTGGTTTTTGCCCTTCGTTCTGTTTATATGATGAACCACATTTATTGATTTGTGTATGTTGAACCAACCTTTCATCCCAGGGATAAAGCCCACTTGATCATGTTGGATTAGCTTTTTGATGTGCTGTTAGATTTGATTTAACAGGATTTTGTTGAGGATTTTTGCGTTAATGTTCATCAAGGATATTGGCCTGAAGTTTTCTTTTTTTGTTGTTGTGTCTCTGCCATGTTTTGGTATCAGGATGATGTTGGTCTCAGAGAATGAGTTTGGGAGGAGTCTGTCCTCGTTTTTTAGGAATAGTTTGAGTAGGAATAATACCAGCTGTTCTTTGTACATCTGGTAGAATTCAGCTGTGAATTCATCTGTTTTAGGGATTTCCTTGGTTGGTAGGCTATTTATTACTGATTCAATTTCAGACTTCATTACTGGTCTATTTAGGGACTTAATTTCTGCCTGCTTCAGTCTTGGGAGTGTGTATGTGTCCATGTTTTATTCATTTCTTCTAGATTTTCTAGTTTGTGTGCGTAGAGGTGCTCATAATAGGTTCTGATGGTTATTCGTATGTCTGGGGGGGTTAGTGTTATTTCTAACTGCATTTATTTGGATCGTTTCTCTTTATTTGTCTAGCAGTTTATCTATATTACAAATTTTTTCAAGAAAACAACTTTGAGGTTCATTGATCTTTCAAATGGTTTTTCATATCTCAATCTCCCTTAGTTCAGTTCTGATGTGGATTATTTCTTGTCTTCTGCTAGCTTTGGTGTTGGTTTGCTCTTGGTTCTCTACTTCTTTTAGTTAGGTTGCTAAATTGATAGCTTTCTAACATTGTGATGTGGGCATTTAATGCTATAAATGGCTCTTCTAAAATTGCCTTACATGTGTCCCAGAAATTCTGGTAAGTTACATCTTTGTTCTCATTAGTTTCAAGAACTTCTTGATTTCTGCCTTAATTTTATTATATGTCCAAAAGTCATTCAGGAATAGGTTATTCAACTTCAATGTGGTTGTATGGTTTTGAGTGAACTTCTTAGTCTTGATTTCACTTTTGATTGTGCTGTGGTCAAAGAGAGTAATTGTTACAATTTCAGTTATTTTGCATTTACTGAGGAGTGTTTTGTGTCCTATTACACAAAATTAGGTTTTAGAGTATGTGCCATGAGGAGATGGGAAGAATATATATTATGTTGTTTTGTGTGGAGAATTTTGTAGATGTCTATGAGGTCCATTTGATCCACTGCTGAGTTCAGGTCCTGAATATCTTTGTTAGTTTTCTGCCTCAAAAATCTGTCTATTAATGTCAGTGGGGGTGTCGAGGTCTCCCAATATTATTTTCTGGGAGTCTAAGTCTCTTTGTAGGTCTCCTTCAGGAGTATTTGTAAGCAAGTCTGGTGAAAACAAATTTCCTCAGTCTTTGCTTGTTTGAAAAGGATCTTATTTCTCCTTCACTTATGAAGCTTAGTTTGGCTAGACATGAAGTTGTGGGTTGGAATTTCTCTTTATTAAGAATGTTGAATATTGGCCCCTAAACTCTTCTGGCTTGTAGGGTTTCTTCTGAGAGGCCTGCTGTTAGCCTGATGGGCTTCCCTTTGTATGTGACTTGACATTTCTCTCCAGCTGCCTTTATCATTTTTTCTTTAACTTTGACCTTAGAGAGTCTGATGATTATGTGCCTTGGGGATGACCTTGTAAAGTATCTTACTGGGGTTTTCTGCATTTCCTGAATTTGAATATTGGCCTCTTTAGCTAGACCGGGAACCTTCTCCTGGATGATATACTGAAATGTGTTTTCCAAGTTGTTTACACTCTCCCCATCTCTTTCAGGGGCACCAATTTGTCCTTGATTTCATCTCTTTATGTAATCCCATATTTCTCAGAGGTTTTGTACTTTCCTTTTCATCTTTATTCTCTATTATTCTGACTATCAAATCAGAAACTCAATCTTCAAGCTCTGGGATTCTTTCCTTCACTTGGCATATTTGGCTATTAATATTTGTGATTGTATTATGAAATTATTGTAGTGTGTTTTCCAATTCTATTAGGTCGGTAACATTCTTTTCTACACCAGCTATTTTATGGTCTGTCAGCTCCTGTATCATTTTATTGTGATTCTTAGCCTCCTTGGATTGGGTTTCAACATACTTCTGCATTTCAATGATCTATATTCTTATTCATATCCTAAATTCTATTTCTGTCATTTCAACCATCTCAGCTTGGTTCAGAACCCTTACTAGAAAAATAGCGTTTTTGTCTGGAGTAAAGAAGGCACCCTGGCTTTTTGAGTTGTCAGAATTTTTACATAAGTTCTTTCTCATCTTTGCGGGCCAATGTTTACTCATTCTTTGAAGTTGCTGACCTTTAGATGATTTTTTTTTCCTTTTATCCTATTTGATGACCTTCAGGGTACTATTGTGGTATAAAGTGAATTCAGCTGACTGGCTTTTTAGAGAGCCAGTGCTCAGTTTTCAGCTTCTGGACCATGTGCTGTAACTCTGGGGGACTTGTATTGGGCCCCAACTTTGTTCTCTGTCTTCTTAAGGTTAGAAATTCACAGCAGCGGGGGGGGGGGGGGCGCGATGTACCTGGTCACATCACTCCAATGGTTGGTGTTAGCCAAAGCATTTCATGGTGCAGTGGCTGCGGGATCTGTCCTTGTTTACATGTGCCAGCGGCAGCAGTAGTGTGATGGGGTGCACACTCTTGCTGTGGGAAGGTTCTGAGGGTGCCAGCGTGCCAGCCTTCCTGTGGGCCTCCACCAGAGTGGTGGAGGCAGCAGCTTGTGGTAGTGGAGGGGGCCCTGCTGGCAAATGTGCACATGATTGTTCAGGTGATGGTGTTATCTTGGGGGCAGGGTGCAGACAGGCACATGTTTGTGTGCACTTTCTGTGTGCCACAGGCAGGGGTGGTCACTCAGGTCAGGGGATGGTCTGCTGTTCTCTGTGTCTAGTTTCACTAGTGCAGCAATGTTGGCACAAGAGTGGGGTGCTGGCAGGGACATGGGTGGATGGTTGTGTGCCTACAAAGGCTCAGACTGCAATGATGGTCCCACAAGGAGTATGGAGGCAGAATTCACTCCTGCCAGCAGCAGTGGCAGGGTAGAGTGCATGCAGACATATGAGTTGTGTACACATGTGTCAGCAAAATTATGTGGTGGGTTGCCAGGTGCCTGGGAGAAGTTGCACTATGGGGAGGGAGTGGGCAGGCTGGTGCATAGCCATTAGGGCTGCCCCACTGGAGCTCTCCGCAGGCATGGTCTGCCAGTGCAGAGGCTATGATGCAGGCACCCAGGGCACCTGAGGTTCCCCTGCCTGCAGGCACAGTCAGTCTGGGGTCCCAGGAGAGGCCAGCAGACCAAGGGGTGCTCAGTTCAGACCAGCCTGTCGTATGGGCAAGACAACCCTGCAGAGTTCAAGTCCAACATCTCCCTTAGGGCTAAAGTCTCCTGTGGGAGCAAGTTTAGCCTATGGGATGGCTGTCCCTGGCTGTGCTCCGACTGACACATCCACACCAACCCCTCTGGACTCCATGTCAATGGGCTTGCTGCCCCACCACATCTCTGAGCACCTCTCCCTGCCAACTTGAGTGTCTGTGGTGGTCAAGGGGTCTCCTCCTGCCAGGATTCCAGAGGCCCCTGGCAAGAATGGGCTGCTACTTGCCCGTTCAACTTACCTATTTCCCTAGAGCTGTTGGAGGCCAGGAACAAGTCCAGGTGTGCTGTAGCCTGTGTAGGATTTCCAGGTTTCTCCCCCTTCAGCTCAGCTTCTATGTCTTCCCTCTGTTCAGTCTCAGTGCCTTCCCTTTGAAGATCTGTTAGGCATTTGTCAGCCATCTCAGTCCCTCGGTGGCAGCTGTTCCACCTGACTGCATCTAGGTGGCCATCTTTCCCTCTCTCAAACCCACACTAATTTATATCAGACCATTCCATTGATCTGCTTTGCCAGTGTCACCAGAAATGTCCACTTTAATAAAGGTGGTGGTCAGTTCTCAAATCTCAATTAATACAAACAATCAGCGACATCTGACAATGTTGATCGCTTCTTCCTTGTTGAAAGGATTTCTTCATATTTATTCTGGACACCGCATTTTCTTGGTTCTCCTACCTCATTGACAACTTCTTTCAGCTTCTTGTGCAGGTATCTACTATTTTTCTACACTTATACCAATTAGAGTGTCCCTTGGCTTTGTTCTTGTAATTTGCTTTTTGCCAGCTACATTTTCTGATGTGTTCCATCCAAGATTTGGATATCATCTTAAATTTGATAAATCCCAAGTTTTGTTCTCCAGTCCTCACCCACTACCCCAGTCTGCAGACTGGTATGTCTAACTGCCTATGCAACATCTGCACTTAGCCATCAAATCTATCCCAAATTAAACATACTCAATATAAAGTCCTTATTTTTCCCAGCCAAGCTTTTTACTCAGTTTTCCTCCTTTCAATTAATATCAATGTATTTCTTCCAGTTACTTACACCAGAAATCTTAAAGTTCCTTGAAAATGTCATTAAGAAAGATTTTCTCTTTTCCTATTGCTTCTGCCTTCAAAATATATCCAGCCCAACTTTTCATACCACTTCCATTCACTGCTACTCCTCTGATTCTCACCACCTTCTTTTTTTAAAAATGTCTGGATTATTGCAATAATATCCTAACATTCACCTCTTCCCTTTGAATCTATTAGTTGCTCTGGATTTTTAGATGTACATAAAATCATATCACTCCTCTATTCAAAAATGCTCCAGAATTGTTTTTCGTTCAGAGGAAAATTTAAAACTGTTAAAATGAACTACAAGTCCCTAAAATATATGTCCTCAACTATTCCCCTCCCTCTCTGATCTCATCTTCTTACTAATCCTCTTTCTTCTTTACTCTACATCAGCCACAATGGCTTCCTTGCCCTTCTTTCATCAGTTCCTGTGCCCAGAAGATGGAATTCTAGTTAGAAGTTGCCAGATATATATACGATTACTTCTTCACTTCTCTGTACAAAAGTACCCAAACCATAGAGGTGCTCCTTAAAAACAATATATAAGGTAACTCAGATCCTACCTTGTCACTATTTTCTTTAAGTATATATAATATTAAGCACAAGTTGACAATCTCTATACTCTAATACACATGTACTTACCACACACAAGTACAAGTTATTTAAGAAACAAACGTTGCACTATTTAGTACTATATATTTTGTGCTATATTTGTGATATGTAAAGCCATGAATAATTATTGAAGGAGTGAATGCATAAAATGAATAAAGAAAAAAAGCACAGAGAAGCAGGCAAGGTGATCTAGTTATTAGAACTGGGCTAGGTAATAAAAAGTAAGATAACTTGGTTGATATGATCTGGTTTATAACTCTAAACTGGTTACTATAATTAAGGTACAAAGACATTTAAAAACTTGATTATTACCACTGGCATACAAAGTTTTTAGAATTAGATTACTATAACCAAAGCTAATTTTTGGTTAACATAGCTGGCCTGGGACTGCTATCTTTAGAAAAGTCTACTTTGAAGGATGACCCTTGGTTGATGTCTGGGGACTCACATTTTGGGAATTTTCTTACCATTTTCTAAATGATAAGGGTGATATATTGTGCCTAGAGTGTTTATGCAAACCATGTGGTTTATGCTACACCTGCCTTCCTTCTGGAAGTCTTCTGGAAATTTTGGTATGTGCTAGACAGAGGGTATCTATGTGACCAGGCCTGTCTCTATTAGTTCAGGCTCCTATAACAAATACCATAGTCTGGGTGACTTATAAACAAAAGAAACTTACTTCTAAGCATTCTGGAGGCTGGAACTCCAAAATCAGAGTGCTGGCATTATCAGGTTCTTCTAGGGAGAGTCCTCTTCCAGGTTGCAGACTACTCCCACTTCTCCTTGTATCCTCACATGGAAGAAAGTAAGGGAGTTTGTTCTCTGGCCCTGTCTAAGTGCAATAATCCCATTCACAAGGGCTTCATCTCATGACAAAATTACTTCCTGAAGACCCCACCTTAAAATTAGGGTCTCCACATTACAATAAGATTAAGATTTCAACTTATGAATTTTGGGAAGGACACAAACATTCAGATCATTGCAAACCCCCAGTAAAATCCTAGGCATTGAGTCTTTAGTGAGTTCCCTTAACAGAAACATTGCACATATGCTGCATTTTCATAGCTGGGAAACAGGATGTTCTATGTGACCCCTCATGAGAGGGGGAATGCATAAGGAAACCTGCAGATGAATTCCTCCAGACACTACCTATGTATTCTTCCCTTATGATGCAACTACTTATCCTTAACTATATTCTAAGTTCCATGAATCCTTCCAGGAAATATTTAAATATGAAGATGGTCCTGGGACTGCAAAACACAAGAATAACATGCCAACTCACAGAATACTGGCTAAAAATATACTACGAAATAGAAGAATCAATGCAATTGAATCAAGGTTAAGACTGCAAATGGGACTGAAATCAAGATCCAAAATATATAAAGGAGGAATATTTTTATTACATTTGATTAGGCTCTCACTAACACTAAAGTTTTTTTTTTTGTTGTTTTGTTTTGTTTTTTTCCTTTGTATGGAAGCCAGGAATGGAAAAAGAAACCACTACCTTATAGGAGGGAGAAATAAAACAGCAGCACTTTTTTGAGGATTTGGAACCTCAAGAAAGGATGTAGGCTTGTAATAAAGATTTAAGGAGTAGAGAGAGGGGAAAAAAGAAACCTTCCATTACCTCTCCTCATGGGTCAAGACTCCAGATGGGCAGATGCTTCAAATAATGACACTCTTCAGGGTAAAATCCCTTGATGTGCTGATAAATGTTTAGCTATGGGCTTTCTTGAGGGTAAGAACTAATTAGTAGCATTTGACAATTTTTTTTTTTTTTGGTGTAAATTCTGCACTGTGTCAGATTTTAAGCCACCAATGGTTAAACAACCAGGTCTCAATTTTCCTGAAGATGTAATCATTGGCTTTCACAAGGACAATAAGATCTAGCTTCAGCATGACACAGGAAAACCAAAAACCAACATTATGTGAACGCAACCTTAATCAGACTGCTGAAAACCTAGTACTGCCTCAGAAACACAAAGAGGTAAGAAGAGCCACACAATTAACTTATACCCAAAAGGGAAAAATCAATAAATGACTTGTATAAGACTTTGCTTAAATTTGAAACACATATTTCATGGGCTGCTGTAGCTCTCCGTAAATTTTATTGACAACCTCAGAAAAGAAAATACACATACACCACTCTAATTAAATGTCCAGTTTTCTCTAAAAAATGTATGTGAGAAAAATAATATAGCAGTTGAATCTGCAGTCAACTGGTAACACCTTTTAATGATATGCAAACTTACCCTATTCCACATGAGACTTTAAGAAAGTTAAAATAAAATTACAATCAGTGATTTTAATTTTATGGAGAGCTATGTGTAAAGCAAGGATTGTTCTCTCTCTCTCTCTCCTTATTTTTATTATTCATGCTCAACTCAATACAGGGAGTGTTGTCTCTTTTTGTCACTACAGTATACATAATTCCTTGAACACCTGCCATAAAATAGCCTCTCAATAATTTTTTGTTAAATTAATGAACAACATCAAACTCAAAAAAATAAGGGCCACATGGTTAAACTGCTTTACTTCTTCATCTAATTCTTAGCAATGACAATATAAAAAGATAATGTAGGTCCACAAAACAATCATGATAAACAGCTGTTACTTATATTTTTCAGTCATTCTGCTTTTAACTTTTTGACCCAACTGGGTAAATATAGAACACTTCCTGTCTATTTATTCATAACAGCTTTGAAGAAATGCTTTTCTGAGTGCATTAGACTGTTACTTTTTTCATTGAAAGTCAAGAGTGCATTAGTCTCTTTTATATAAACTGTACTTCAAGTAGTTTTTACACTGATTAAGTTAAATGTGATAATGGCAAGAGTGACCAAATGAAATTTAATGGAAATGATGTGATACAATAGAATTAAGACTCTGGTGTACTGAAATTAATTGTTTGATTGTCTAAGGAAGCACTGCGCTCACATTTTGAAATGCTCCAAAGATAAATAAAATTTCCAAATTTTAAATGAATAGGTAGTAAAATCAGCTCTCCTGTTGTAAGTATGTTAAAATATCCATTGTTATAATTTCTGATGTCTCTGCACACATAAGAACATCCACTTAATCTGTAACTCTATTAGTAAAAAATAACTAAATAAAAGAAACTCAAAACCTACAGTTTAATAATGATATGCTAGAGGTATAACATTTACCAAATGACATTAAAATACAGGTTTTATTTACAGAAAAACTGTGTTCTGCCCTTTTAAAAAAAACCTAAATTTTCCAAGTGGTGACGTTAACAGAACTGCTAATAAAAGCAATAATCTTAATAGACCAATACAAGTGTGTGTAACTTTCTTATCATACGAAGCATGCACCAGTTTTAATGATTTTTTTTTTTTTTTTCTTTTTTGAGACGGAGTCTTGCTCTGTCGCCCAGGCTGGAGTGCAGTGGCGGGATCTTGGCTCACTGCAAGCACCGCCTCCCAGGTTCAGGCCATTCTCCTGCCTCAGCCTCCCGAGTAGCTGGGACTACAGGCGCCTGCCACCACGCTCGGCTAATTTTTTTTTTTTTTTTTTTTCTTTTTTTGGTAGAGACGGGGTTTCACCGTGTTAGCCAGGATGGTCTCGATCAGTTTTAATGATTTTCATCTGAGCAAAACTTCTCCAGAAAAATTTGGGTTCCAATCAGAACACAGAAAAATAGAAAGAGTATTGTTGTCACTTGGACACCATGAAAAAGCCAAGTAATCTGATAATGATAACTTGTTTTGAGGTAGCTTAGGTAATTAGGGAAACAAGTAGACTAAAATCAGAGGAAAGACAGGTACCTTTAAGGAATGCAACTGCTGGCTAACCTGGGCGGGACATAATAGGAAAATCTGGACTGTCATGTAAGTTGGAAAGAAGATTGCAGCTAAATTTTTAAACAAATTGTTAAAGCCCAAGCATGGATGAGCTTGAGAGCATAGAATTTCCAAGAGCCACAAGCACTATGGATTTGACATTCAGTCTCAGACGTTTTTCCATGAACTTCTCCAAGAAGTCACAAGAAAGATTCCTGATTAGGTGAGAAACTGAAAAAAGTCCCTCTTTGTGTTGCAAGTCTGAAGAAAAAATGCAGCAGCCACTCCAGGAAAATTCCACCTGTAATCTTATCCCCTACAGAAAAAAAAAAGAAGAACCTTGAACCACAGGATGGTGAGTGGGATTTTGTGCGGGTGTGGGGAGCAAACATAGTTGAGGCTAGGGAAAGGAACCAGAGAAAAAAGTTAAAAAACTTCTATCATTGGGAGAAAGATAAAGGATGCTCTAGATCCCAACCATTAGAAGTATCCTAGTCTGGCAAAAGAGCAAAATCATAGAAAAAAAAAAAAAAAACACACACATCCCTGAAGATCCAGGAACACAAAGCTAGCCTGAGACTCAGTGTGAAATAGGACAATGGAGAATGCCCTTTATACACATAGAGTCACTGAGAAAAATCCCTCTGACAATCCAACCTGTACAGTATGCACAAAATAACTTAAACTTGAATCAGATAAGGCACTAAAGGTAACTATAGCTACAACAAAGCCCACACTAAGTTCAATTTTTATGCAAGTCAAAAGACAATTGAATGACATTGTTAAAGCTAAGAAATAAAAACTTCAATCCATGAAATGTGTAACAAATGAGAATTTTTTATTTTTTTATTTTTTAGTTTTAGAGATGGGGTTTCACTATGTAGCCCAGGACTAACTCAAACTTCTGGGCTCAAGCGATCCTCCTGTCTCAGTCTCCCAAGTATTTGGGACTACCACACTCAGCAAAAAAATATTTAAAAAAAAAATACAGTGAAATAACAACTTTTGCAAAGAACTGAGACAATTCAATAACAGCAGACTTCATCATAAGAAACATTAAAGAAAGTTCTTCAGCAAAAGAAATCTGATACAAAACCTGACTGAATCTCAGGTTATCTGTAAATGGAAAAAAATATTAAATCAAAAATTTTTTTTTGTAGGTTTTCAATTAGAAACTACCTTTCAAGTACCTAGTATATAGCAAATGCTCAATTAATTCTGACATATTTGCAGTTACAGGGTTTTATGTCACAGAATTATAGAGATAATTTATGTCAGCTACAAGTAAAAGTAAAGAATTTAGGAGAATTGTTGCTTACATATGATCATGTATTCTCTTCCTCTCAAAAGATACTTTCCATGAAGTACTTTATGTGTTCTTTTACTGAAATTTTACCATGTAAATATCACCACAGCAGAATAATCTTTAGTGAATTCATTAATTTAGCAATATTTTTAATTGCTAAAAAATTGTAATCTACTCATGCTAGGCATTCAAAGTACAAGAAACTGCAATAGCGTTCTATGCCAAAAACTGATGGAGGCTTAGACAAATGTGGTAACAATAGAGACAAAAGAAGAAAAGTGTAGATCTTAACTAAATATTGTGAGGTGAATAATGCATCCTCTTCAATGATAAATGATTTAATTTCAACTTGTAATTAGGAATCTAGAAGGAAGTATAAAATTAAATAAAGAACAATGAAATGATAAATGGGAAAAGTCTAAATGAATATTCACTGTATGAAACAATTACTATAATTTATGCTATTTGGATATTGTAGAATCAAGATTCTACAATAATAATAAAAAGAATAAATGGAGCTAAAGTATTCTAAAATCCTAACATTGTCTGGAAAGCACTAAAAGTGCTATTTTATAGTAGTATTTAATTAACTAAGTTGTCATTAGTAGGGTAACTACAAAAAGTAAAGTAAAACAATGTGTAACAAAAGGTAATTAAGATAAAAGTTAGAAGATAGGAAAGAGAGTAATAAAATTATATGATTGATCCCAAATAAAGCATAAAGGGAGAAAGAGCAACAAAAAGCAGAAAGATCATATAAACATAAAAATATAAGTACGTTAAACATAAGTGCAGTGGGTGCTCCAAAGAAAATGCAGTGATTTTACATTTAAAATGTTTTAAATAACAAAATAGAAGTTATTTTTATGAGAATATCAATCAGTAGAGAGACAAGCATTATAAGAATAAAAAGATTTAAACATGATAAAATAAAGCAAATATAGTAATGTTATAGAAAAAGACTTTATAGCAAGGAAAATCAAGAGATAAAATTTTACTCCATTATAAGATATAACCACCCTAAATTTGTATGCTATTAATAACATAGTCTAAAATGTAAAGCTAAAAAATATATACAAAACTACAGTTTATGAGAAAATAATTATAATTTAAAAATTAAGCTGGGTGTGGTGGTATGTGCTTATAGTTCCAGTTACTTAGGAAGCTGAGAACCAGGAGTGTGAGACCAGCTAGGCAATGTATCAAGAACCTCATCTCAAAAATAATTAACCTATTTTTTCAACAAATAATAAAAAAGAGTAAGCACTAGCAATACTACTAGCAAGCTTGTCTTAATCGACACACATAGAACAGTGCCCAGAAATGGTAGAGAAAACATAAACAACAACATTCTTCAAGTCATATAAAATGTTTACCAAAATAGATTATATTCAAGGTCATAAAATGATTCTTAATTCCTAAGAATTGAAATTAAAGTATTTTCTTTTACTACTATGGGAGAAATCTAAAAATTAAGAACAAAAGACACCCTGTATACCTCTAGGTGTTTTAAATTAAACAGGACACTTTTAAATAACCTGGAGGACAGGGAGAGTTAGAGAAGAGACAAAAAGAAGTGGAAATTAGAAAATATTTGAACTGAATGGTTAAGAAAATAGAGCATATCAAAATTCATGGATGCAGTTAAGTTTTCTCAGTCTTAGAGGAAAATTTAATGTGAATAAAGAAGGAAGACTGAACTCAGTTGTCCAAGGAAGAAGTTATTTCTTAAAACAATGTCAAAGGCCTATATTTTTTAAAGAAATTAAATCAATAATTGATAGCCTTCCAAAATAGAAAGCTCCCAGCCCAGATGGGTTCACTGGTTAATTCTATCAAATATTTAAGGAAGAAATTATAACAATTCTCTACAATGTCTTTCAAAAGATAGAGGCAGAGGGAATACTTTCTAGTCCATTCTATGAAGCCAGCATTACTCTAATAGTGAAACAAGACAAAGACCATTACAAGAAGAGAAAACTACAGACCAATATCTCTCATAAACATAGATGCAAAAGTCCTCAACAAAATATTGGCAAATAAAATTAAACAATACATAAAACAATTATAAACTAAGACAAAGTGAAATTTATTCCAGATATGCAAGATTGGTTCAATATTCAAAATTCAGTTAATGCATCACATCAATAGCAACAGACTAAAGAAGAAAAATCACATGAACATATTAATAGATGTAGTTAAACATTTGATAAAATCCAACACCAATTCATGATAAAGCAAACTAAGAATAGAAGGAAACTTCTTCAACTTAATGAAAACCACCTATAAAAACCTTTAGCTAACATTATACATACTGGTGAGCAATAACTTTCCTGCTAAGACTGAACACAAAACAAAAGTGTCCCCTTTAACCACTCATTTTCAACACCATAGCTGATACAATGAGATAAAAAATAGAGAAAAATAGTGTACATATTGGGAAGGAAGAAATAAATTGTCTTTGCTTGCATATGGCATTATCTTCTATGTTGAAAATTGGGGGAAAATGACAAAAAAAGAAACAACTACTAGAACTAATGAACTATTATAGCAAGGTTGCAGGCTATAAGCTTAATTTACAAAAGTCAATTGCTTTCCTGTATATAAGCAATAAAAAAGGAGAATCTGAAATTAAAAGCAAAATATCATTTACATCTCCATCTCCAAAGTGACATACCTACAAATAAAGGTAAAAAATGTATAAGATCTATATGGATAAAATACACAAAACTCTGATTAAAAATCAAAGAATAACCAAATAAATGGAGACATCCCATGTCCATGGATACGAAGACTCGATATTTTCAATATGTCAGTTCTTCCCAACTTGATATATAGATTCAATGCAAGCCCAATTAAAAACCCTACCAATTTATTTTGTGGATATTGACAAATATGTGGAAAAGGAAAAGACAGCCAACATGATATTAAAGGAGAATAAAATCATAAGACTGACATGACCCAACTTCAAAACTTACTATAAAACTAAAGTAATCAAAGCAGTATTGTATTGGGTTAAAAAAGTAGACAAGTAGAGCAATGGAAGAGAAGAGAGAGCACAGAAACAGATCTACATAAATATAATCAAGTGATCTTTGACAAATAAATAAAGATAATACAATGGATATATAGTCTTTTTAACAAATGGTTCTGGAATAGCTAAATATCCACAAGATAAAAGATCTAGACACAGACCTTACACTCATCACAAAAATTAACACAAAATGCATTATATCTAAATGTAAATTGAAGAACTAGAAAACTTTCAGAAGTTAACAGAGGAGAATATCTAAATGACCTTGGCCATGGCAATGACATTTTAAATACAACACCAAAGGAACATCCAAGAAAGAAAGAGTTGATAAGTTGAACATCACTAAAATTTATCATTTCTGCTCAGCAAAATACAGTCAAGAACATGAGAAGACAACCTAACACTGGGAGAAAATTTTTGCAAAAGACATTTCTGATAAAGGAATGTTATCCAAAATACACAGAGAACTACTAAAACACAACAATAAAAAGAATAACCTGATTAAAAATGAGCAAAATATCTGGACAGCTCATCAAAGAACATATACAGATGAAAAATAAGCATATGAAAATATATTTAATGTCATATGTCAGTAGAAAAATACAAATTGCAACAATGAGATACTACTACACACTTGTTAGACTAGCCAAATTCAGAACACTAATACCACTAAATACTGCTGAGAAGGTGGAGCAAGAAGAAGTCTTATTCATTGCTGGTGAGAATGCAAAATGCTACTTTTTGGAAGACAGTTTGGCAGGTTTTTAGAAAACTAAATACAGGATTACCATATGATACAACAATTGCCTTCTTGATATTTAATCAAATGTGTTTAAACCTTAGGACTAACAAAAGCCTGCACACAGATATTTTTAGCAGCTTTATTAATAGTCACCAAAACTTGGAAGCAATCAAGATAACTGACAGTAGGTGAATGAAAAAACTGTGGTACATCTAGACAGTAGAGTATTATTCAGTGATAAAACAAAATAAGCCACCAAATTAAGAAAACATAATAGAGGAAACTTAAATTCATATTACTAAGTGAAATAAGCCAGTCAGAAAAGTCTACAAACTGTACAATTCCACTATACGACATTCTGGAATATACA
The DNA here is from genome assembly GCF_007565055.1 of Rhinopithecus roxellana. NCBI lineage: Eukaryota > Metazoa > Chordata > Mammalia > Primates > Cercopithecidae > Rhinopithecus > Rhinopithecus roxellana. Next base: position 23,486,232 of record NC_044549.1, on the reverse strand, counting down.
AAACCATGGAGACAGTAAAAGGATCCGTAGTTGGCCAGGAGTTAGGGGAGAAGGAAGGATAAACAGGGGAAGAACAGAAGATTTTTAGGACAGTTAAACTATTCTGTATGATATTATAATGGTGAATATGTGTAATACATTTGTTAAGACCCATGGAATACATGACATTAGAAGTCAACCCTACTGCAAACTTTTGACTTTGGGTTATAATGATGTATCAATATAGGTTCATCAACTGTAACAAATGTACTGCACTGGTGGGGCATGTTGATGGGGAGTAGGGAAAGGCTATTCATGTGTAGGGGTAGGGGATACATGGGAAATCTTAGAACCATAGAAAATTAAACCTAAAGAGAATCAAAGAAGGAAACAGTAAATAAATGAGAAGAAAGTAATAAATTAGAAAACAAGCATATGATAGAGAAAATCAACAAAGCCAAAAATTAGTTCTTGAAAAAATGATTTAACCTATGGCAATTCTCATTTTAAAAATAGCAAAAATACAAAGCATCAGTATAAAGAATGCAAAAAGAGGACAGTACTATAAACGAACATATAATGCAATGAAAATGTAAGCATATTATAAACAACTTTGATGACTAAATTGAAAAAATTTAGATGGACTAGACAATTTCTGCAGAAATACAACTCATCAACATTGATACCATCATAACAATAAAACAAAAAATGCTATATCTTTTAAAGATTTTTAATAAATAATTAAAAGCTTCTCCTCAAGCCTCTTTACCAAGATATTACTCAACATTTTCCAGAGACTAGAAAGAAGAAATAATTATGTCCTATTTGTTTTATAAGGTAAGCATAATGTTGCTACTCAAAGCTTACCAGGATATTACAAGAAAGGCAAATTAGAGAACAATCTTGTTTATGAATCTTGGTGTAAAATATTGCAAACTAAATTTAGAACTAATTCATTGTCATATCAATGAATGTTCTTCTAGCCATGTAACAGAATTTAGTCCCTACTCCGAGAGTAATGAGTGGGAATTAGAGAGTTTAAGGAAATGAGAAAAATGTGTGGTTCCCTACAAGTCTTATGATACAGTAGAAAGAAGACTTGATTATGAGATGTGATTCCTTCACTCAATATTTTACATTGTAGTAAGGAAATAAAAGCTATTTATTGTAAAAAGGAACACTGAAATATCAATATTAAACTGCATAATGCTGACTACTAAAGAAATTCAATAAATAAAGGCAATGTGATATTTAGAAATTGGAGAAAGCTTGGTGAGTGGAAGAGGAAATAGATTTTTATCATACCTTAGATGATATCATGTAATTTAGTAGTTGGAGTATATGAGAGAGTTAATTCCTGGAAGAAGAAAATAATATGAGCAAAGTGATTAAGGCACTAGTAACTTGTGCACTGCGAATCCTCAGTTCCTAGGGCAATAACTTCCACAAGAGACCTTCACTGCAATTTCACTAAATGAATTAAAGGATATCAGCCTAAGTGAAGTAGAAAATGTATATAATTGTAGTGGGAAATCAGATTGAAAAATATAAAGCAGAGATAAATTTTAGAGAACTTGAAAATCAGGAGTTGGGAATTTGAAACTGAAATAGGCTTCCTGAGCTCTGAACTATTCTCAAAAGTTATCTCAATGCCAAATGTTACATGCTTGTAGCTTTCTGTTAGAAATTTGCAAAAGTTGACTTCATCAGAGCACACACTATTAAAAACACATTTTTCTGATTAACTTAGGTAATGCTACGCACATAAGAGTTGCTTCTTGAAGCCTGAACTACTTTATTTTTCTTCTGTCTTTCAAGAATTTAGTGTTCATACAGTAGGTGTACAAATGTCTCTTAAGATAAAATATAAATCTATCTAGAAGAGAAAAAATGAGAGTACTCTATTTAAGTTATCAGATTTCAGTGAGCTGTTACCAGGGCTGATAGCAACAGAACTTTCTTCATTTGCTTCTTGTGTATTTGCATGCTTTGAAACTTCCTTATGAAGGCTTTAAAGTCAATGATATAGTCTCAGGTCTCTCAGTTTCAACGTAAGTAGGAGATTGGATAAAATACAACTGACTTAACCACAGTTGATAGTAAAATATATAGAATATCTTATACTTTGACTGTCAAATTATAGGGCAAAGATGAAATCATTTGCTGATATGAAAAGTAAGAAACATTTAAACACTGAGCAATTTCTCAAAGACACTCACAGTTGTCCTACTTGACATAGTATCTTAGCCACAGTGTAGATAGTTCTACTTGCAGTGATGAACATAGAATGTTATGAAAGTATCTGCTTGATTCAAACAATAGAGCAAGAAATAATACATTTTTAATCTCATTTTCCATTGAAATACCCATTAACATTTAATTAGGGAAATAACTCTAGAATTCTAGTTAGATTCTAGGAATTTCAGTGTAAAGAATTGCAATAATAAAGCAATGTAAAAGAATTGCTATAATAATTATAACATAGATTGGGCAAAATTTAAAAATAAGATGATGCACACAACTTTTTAAATCAAAATGAGGTATGCAGGAGCAAATGTATGAGAATACTGCCAGCAGGATCAAACTGGCTCGGGTTGCACCTCACAGAAAGAAAATGGCATCATCCTTGTTCCAAATAAAAAGGCTTTCACTACAATTCTTAAAAAGAAAAAGAAAGAAAAATTCTATCTATAGCAGTAGAAATCTGCTTTTGGACCTCCGTTCTTCTTCAACACTTTGTAGTTTTAGAATTTGGAATATTGATGTTATTCTTACACACACACACACACACACATGTGCACGCGTAAAGGAATTGAATCAACTTTCAGAATGAATACAGTTAAAAATAAATAAATGTTTAATCTAAATTAAAATAAAAGGTCATGGATAGAAGAGAATGGGTATATGGCATTCACAGAGCCCTTTCATCTACTAAAGTTAAGCCACAAGTACGACTCTTAATTACTAGTCACTAAAGCTAAAAAAGGGTTACTGACCATCCATCAACATGATTTGCTGAGGATTTGAAGAAAACATGAATGGTTTCTCAGTGGAAGAAAATTTCTCCTGGCATTTCAATCTGGAAGGTTCTTTCCCTTTTTGCTTTTGTTTTTTGTGTGTATAAAATCAGGAGTTTATGTGAGAAACAATGAATGGCATAGTGAATATTGTCCTTGCCTATGCCCCTATAGTAAATTTAGTGATGAACTTCAATGCCAGATCATTGAACAAAGGTGGAAGCCATGACATTACACAATAATAGCAATCACTTATTTGGCAGGATATTTAAATTACCTGTCTTTATGTAATTTTCAAAATTGTCTTTACATCAGAAAAAAATCTTAGCTTTTAAGAGTACACAGATTGCCAAGTGCCACTTGACTAGTAAGTGACTGAACTAAGATCAGAAGCTGGGCAGTCTGATGCCAAAGTCCATGTTTTTATATGTGACATTATCTTGGCTTCACCAAAATGAATTCTATACAAAGTAAGGAGAAGAGGGTCAAGGGAGTTCCAATATGAGTTTTCTGCTATTCTGGCTTCATCTGCTGAAACTAGCATATTTATGACATTGGAATGGATGAATTGAATGTTTTGCAAATGGTCCTCTATAAATCCTTGGCCTCTCAGTTTGTTGATCTCCTCCTAGTTGATGATTTTTTTTTTCTTTATTTTTCTTCAACCTTTCACTCCTATGATTATGGCCTGAATATTGAAATCACAAGGACATAAACATCCCATGAAACCTGAATACCAACACATACTTTTAAAAAAGCATTTCTTATATACTGTTGCAATTTTCTCATTTGCTCATCCTTACAATCAATGTCTTTCAATTATCAATGGCATGAAGATACTGACCACAATACTCTCTATCAATTCCACCTGTTCTTACTCAGCCAAAATTTAATAGCTCATCATGATAATCATGTTATTGCTTACATCCACGTGTTCTTCATCTTTAACTATTTTTTTCCAATAAACCCCAAACCTTCATGAATCCAAAAAGCTAAATGCTCTTTTTTATTTTAAATGTCTTAAAGCAAAGTAAAAATTATTTACTCTTCATGTGACTGTCACTGTTGTTCTTTCTAATAGAATAGTACTCTTATGTGGCCTTCCTTCAAGAAGTTACACAAAGAGGCCAAGGCCTTCCCTCTTGTGATGCTGCCACCTATAGAATTTGGTCTCCACAGTTGCCATAGAAGAGAAGGTAGGGAAAAGAGGAGAAAAAGAAACTGATCTTGCTCCCAAAATCTAACCCACACTTGTATGCACACACACATCCACACACAGACTTCTAGTCTCCATTTAAATGGCTTGTATTAAGAGAAGTCCCCCATGCTGTTATATCAAAAATAATGGGCCAACCCTATCCTTTTGTCCCCATTTTTTCTTAATCACGCCATCTAGAAAATGATTCTCAAAAATAGCAGTCAATGTATGATGAGAGAAAACATAAAAATATCATTAAATAGATAGCAAGAGCAAAGGGCTTTGAGAAAAAAAAAAAAACTATGTCAATTGATGCTGATAAGGTAGTGTAACAACACATGTTTCTCTTTGTGTTGCAAAGGCTAAAAGGCCTTTCCTCAGACCTCTTTATGGCAAACTTACTGGATGCAATTTAGGTTCCATCCCTGACACGCAATCATGCAAGAATAAGGCAGATATAGAATAGGAATCATTTATCTATGGCCATGGTGGTTGGTAAACAACTTCTAAAATACACGAGTGTTTGTAGGGAATAGACTTCATTCCCTATTTCCAGGATCTAGTTACCAGCATCATCAGTAAAAGGTAATTTCGGAGGCAAGCAACGTGGCTAGCAATTGCAGCTTTCTAACTTCTGGATTGTAACTAAAATGATTTAGTCTTTAACTCTTCCTTTTAACTTTTCTTACTCAAACACTTTTAAAGATATTTGACTGCCTAATTTCTTGAATCAAACTTCTATGTTTAAAATACCTATAATTTGCCTGTGAGACTATTTGGTGATTAGAGAAGTTTCAAAAAACTGACTCTCACGCATTAGAATTTGGAATTGGTTTATCTGACTTGGTTGACTTTGAAAGTTGGAAAACAGAAATAGTGGAAAATGGGCTACCACTAGCCCAATGATGTGTGCTAAAATGATTACATAAATTATTATCCTGTGGGGCACAGTAGTTTAAGCCTGCAATCCCAGCACTTTCAGAGGCTGAAGCAGGAAGACAGCTTGAGCCCAGAAGTTTGAGACCAACCTGGGCAACATAATGAGACTTCATCTCTAAAAAAAAGTAAAAATAAACTTTCAAAAATTAGCTGGGTATTGGGCCACACACCTGTGGGACCTGTGGTCCTAGCTACTCGATAGGCTGAGGTAGGAGGATTGCTTGAGCCTGGATGTCAAGGCTGCAGTGAGCCACTGCATTCTAGCCAGGGTGACAGAGTGAGGCCCTGTCTTAAAAAAGAACAAAATAATAAATAAATAAATAAATAAATAAACAAACAAACAAACATTTTCTAATTCCCTGGAATAACGTGTTCATATAAGGCAATCTTTGGCATTCAAGCCAACTGCTGTGACAAATTTTTATGGTGAGACTGAGTAACACAAGTAACAATAGAGTAAGCTGGCTATTCTGATGTCACTGGAGATTTTCTAACTTAAAGTTTAAAAAACAAGTTCAAACTTTAAATCTTTAGCATAAATAATAATAAAGAACAAGAAAGCCCCAAAGTTTATCCTAAAAAAAATCTTAATGTCTCTTGTAGATTCAGGGTGGGGCTGCTGAAACTGAAAAGCAGAAGTGGAAACTTCCAAGGGTTGCAAAATTATAACATAAACTGCCCTTTTAAACATAAACTGATTTATTAGCCTTGGCATATCTCAAAAAAATTAGGAGATTAACTAGGACCCTGAAAAGTGTAATGGGGCATTAGGATGATGAATTATGACGAATCTGAGCACTTACATGCACACATCACAGTCTTTTTTTAAGAGCAGATAAAGTACTTCCTCACTTCTCTGGTACAGAAGCTCTGCTTTGCCTAAAGACCTGTAATGATCCCATCTAGGGCAGTTGTCTTGCAAGTGAAGAGCAACTGTCTTTATCCTCCACCTTTGTCATCCCACACTGCTTTGGTTTGTAAGCAGATTGAGATCCCAGCATCCTCAAGGTAGCAAGTGTAAACTTTGAGCTAGGAGGACATAGTTTGTATCAGAAGAATTACATAATTTTGCTGATTTATAAACACAGAGACCTGGGTATATATGAAGACATGAATTTGATTGACTTCATTAATTAAAACAGTATGAATATATGAAAAAGTAAAACCCTTCTCCAAATATTCTTTCGGAAATAGCTCATTTATGTCTTTTATTGCAATATATCTATTTCTTTGATAATTAAGACTTTCCAGATATATGCTAAACATTGTAAAGCAAAATTCTAGAGGAAAAACATACAAATTATATGAAATAGTTATTTTGAGTAAAATATCATGAATACCACAAAATAAAGGAGCCCTCATTTCTGACATTGTTGATACAAATAGCAAATCTCTTAAATACTAACAAATAGTATTAAATCATCAGATGATATAACTATAAATGCTAATTGAGAACTGAAATAATTAACTCAAAGAACTTCTGACAGACAATGGTTCTTTAAATTTTATGGACTACAATTCATTCTGAAAATGGTAGATAGGGTAAATGCACAAAAGTACATGTGATATTTTACATATAATTTTTGGTGGTTCACAAGAATCCCTGCATCCATCACTGCCACTCCTTACAGTGATATGTACCTTGGAGTAAGAAGCCCTGTTAAGACAGTCTAAATTATTTCCTTGGATTAAGTCATGTTATCAAAGATGAGTGTATATATTTTACTGATTAATTTTGCAACACTTCTCCAAAAAATTTTCATTATAGAATTTTACATATACACACACACACACACACACACACACACACACACACACACACACACACACAATCGGTTTAGAGATATTGATTATATTGTCCTTTTTCAGAGGTTATGATCCTATCAGGTCTTAATATCAAGAAAAGTTGTGTAATTAGAGACTAAATGTATTTAAAGATGTTTTTCTATTTCAGTGAACAAAAATCTGATACACTTCCTTTTACTGTAACAATTAATCAGAGAGTCATTTTGAGCTGCATCTGTAGCAATTATACAAATATGGTTAAGATTAACCAGGTTTTAGTACTTTTTATCTCTATTTTGCTTTTACCTAAAATTGTATTCTGTTCTTTATTACATACAGTTTGCAAGAAGTTTTAAACACTTAGTGAAATAAGAAAATAAGAAAAAAGATGTAAACCTATAAATAAATCTAATAATTATTTATTGTGTTTCAGATTACAGAGAAATGCTTTACAAAAATCTTTACTCTGGACATCTTTTTAAATGGACATTCCAGAGTGCAAGATCAAATATGGAGTGTTTGTTATTACATATTATTTGAAATACAAATTAAGGATCATATGCATTATATCAACATCATATTTTCTTAATATCTAATCTAAAGGAGCAAATTAAACCAAATTGATATTCTTCGCTGCATTATATAAATGCTAAGAGACAAGGTCTTCTATTTGATGTTTGGCCAAAATAGTATAGCATAGTCAAATTTTTCCTGTACCTTGATCTTAGCCACCTGGTCAAAAATAAAACATCTTTATAGATGTCATCAATGCTTCAAGTACCACTATTTTAAAAAATTAGCTACAGCCTTTTCTGACACTTACCCTCACCTCACGCAACTTATTTCTGGCAGTAACTGCAAATTACAAGAGCAGTACTGCAAAGCTCTCAGCTTTTATCATCTTTTTCCTTTATTCCATTACTTCTCTTTTAGGAAATATGTTGATCCTCAAGTTCCAGATTTTCAATAAGCTTCTAAACTTTATATGGGTTGATGGCTAAAATTTTAATCTGTATTATTTGCTAGTACCAATGCAGCCTAGATTCTTCCACTTTCATTATATATATACACACACACACACATATATATATATATATGTCTATATAAGTAGTCATGCCTTCTACCTACAATAATTCTAATTTATTTGTTTTCATCATTTTACCTATCTATTGTTCATTCACATATTCATTCTTTTATACAATAAAATAAAATATATACTTTGAAGAAATCTTGAAATCCTAGTAAAAAACAGAGTCCAACAAACCAGGAATCAGATGACTGTACTACTGCACAATAAGCATTATTATAGATCATCGATCATCTTTGAATTTAGGTTAATATTAGCCCTAAAAATATAGTAACTATCTTGTCTTGGAGTATACCAAATATGTCATCTCTTTTGATAGATAATATTCACTTGGTCCAAAAAGATAGTTTTATGTAACCCATTTTCAACTGTATTCCCTGTCAAGCTCAATCAGTTTTCATTTATTGAAGTTTCTATATATCAGCTTGTATCTAGTCTTAGACGACTAGTTTTAGGTATTGTTGAAAGTTTATAAATTGTTTTAAAATATTCAGTCTTAGCTTTTTACCAGCTTTATTTAAGGTTTTTTAATGCAGACCACCCCTGCATGGAGTCTTTTCAATATCACCAAAGATATAAAGTTTTCAACTCCATGTACGTATTTCTATTGTTTTGTGGTCACTAATAAGTAAGATTTGGCTTCATGAAATTAAAGAAAACTTTTATTTTTAAAACTCAACCCTAAGCTTTAAGATTTCAAGATTTTAATATACTAATATTATGATGTATATTAGCTCGTAAATGCTTTAGAAACATAATTTGATCTCTTTATAAGATATTCTTATTAAAATTAAATTACTTGCTAAATTCACCCATTTCCTATTTAGAAGTGCAAATGCCCATAGTATTTACCATTGGTCATGCATAAATACAGTAAAAAATAAACTAGATGGTAATATTTCACTCACGCAAAACCTGCTTTTCATTGTATACCTGGTATAGGATGGCTACAATTCAACCTCTAATACATTCAGTGGCCAATACTGTCTACCCTCTTCCTCAGGTTAAGTATAATATTCAAAAGAAGTTCTGTGTTATAGCTTGTTATGTTGGTTACCCATCAGAAGCCATGGTACTTAAAATCACCAAAGTAATATAGGAATTAAATAGACCAATCTTAGCTTAACACTTTGGAAGATTTTTAATTTTTATAAAGTTAGTGAGGCTCATGAGAACAACCACATATTTTTAGACAAGACTTTTATAGATCACAGAAACTCTTCCTCTTTTTTCCAAAAACTCTCTCCAGTTTCAGTGCCCCACCCTCCCACCATCCTAGTCTATCAACATATATTAAATGAAGACATAGGACCATGTAGCATGAAGGTATTTCTGTTTGTTTTGTTTCCTTTTTTGGAATGAAAATATAGTACATAGAATTGAGGTAATCATTTTTATCCTATAGTAGACTTGAATGATCATCCACTTTTATTGTATTAAATAATACTTCCTTTTTTTGTTTCCTTCCAAGATCCCACTCCCACAAAAGCATAACTTTAGTATATGTAATATAGGACTTTCCCACTATCTTCTAAGTGTTTGGATACAGTTATATACTTAAAATGATACTGCATTATTTCTTGTGGTTGTTTAATCCATTTAAATCATTTTGTGCTTTCAATATTCTAATTTTCTACTGATATGCAGTAATAGACACTGTATGCCCTCTAAGCCTTGCTATCACCCAAGCATGAATATGCACAACTTACCACACCCAGAAGTGAGAATGCTAGATAGCATGTAACTTATTTTCACCAGATAGTAAAATTGTTTCCCAGAAAATTTTATACTCCCATCAACAATGCCCTTGGCTTTTCCAGTCTGCCATATCCTCACTAGGACTTTCCAAATTTTGCTATTCTGAAAAACGCAAAGTGTTCTTTAGCTTTAACTTGTATTTCTTTGATGCATAGTGAGAATAAATATCTCTTCAAATGCTTACTGGTCTTGCTGTTTTCCATCCTTCTGAATTATTAGTTGTTTTCTTTTTTTTTTTTTTTCTTTTCTTAAGTAACTTATTGCTAAAAGAGTTCCTTAAATATTCTAAATATCTGGCTGGGCTTGGTGGCTCACGCCTGTAATCCCAGCACTTTGGGAGGCCAAGGTGGACAGAACACGAGATTAGGAGATCGAGACCATCCTAGCTAACACGGTGAAATGCCATCTCTACTAAAAATACAAAAAAAAAAAAAAAAAATCCAGGCATGGTGGCAGGTGCCTGTAGTCCCAGCTACTCGGGAGGCTGAGGCAGGAGAATTGCTTGAATCCAGGAGGCAGAGGTTGCAGTGAGCTGAGATCATGCCACTGCACTCGAGCCTGGGTGACAGAGCGAGACTCCATCTCAAAAAAAAAAAAAAAAAACATATATATAGAATATATATATTCTAGATATCTATCTATCTCATACCTTATTTAGAGATTACAGATATCTTCTTCCTATGTATTACCCTTCTGTATGCTTTTCTAAGGTTGTGTTTGTTGAACAAAAATCTTTGTTAAACAGCAATCAGAGCTTTCCATTTTTTAATGGTATCAGATTACAATCAGGAAATATGAAAGGAGTTAAGTCCTAAGCCTGATTTCAGAAGCATGCATACCCTTGAATCTCCTTTCATGTTCAGCATTTTTAAAGAAGATGAATATGTAATTCTTATGTATCAGCTTGAAGGAAAATGAACAGCAATCTAAATAAATAAGTAAATTATTGTCTCATGACATTATCAACTGAAAAATAAATGGATGGCTATAAGCATGTTTGATGCAGAGTGACAGGGCTTATCACAGGACAACAAACAAAAAACACATTTTACTTGACTTTAAAATTCCCGTACTTGAAACAGGAAGTTCCAGATCACTTCCTTAAATTTTAATAAATCTCTTTTTGTATAGTTGTTGTTTTTGGTTTTTACCTATGAAAACTATGATGAATATCACACTAGACATAATCATGAAGGAGATGTTTCATTTAGTGTCCTGACCAGTGAAAAAGAACTTGGATCTTTAATTTTCAAAACTTAAAAAAAAATATTTTGGGAGAAGAGAGTTTTGAAATATATTAGACACTTCTTTGTCTTAAAGCACACACCAAGTGGATCCTTTGGTTTAGTGTGCTTTAGGATGAGCCCCACATATTATATTTGGCTGGCACATTATGTCATTTGAAGAAGTCACCAAAGGATGCCTTCGCCAACAGTAAATGATTGCACTCCTCTGTTCCTGAATTAATTCACAGGATAGTTACAATTTTTCTCCCTCTATCCCCACTGCCAGACTGTGAAAAATCACTCCTTTCTCCCTCAATTGACTTCCCTCAATTGAGTAAAATCACTCCTTTACTCAATTGTAAAACTCATTTACAAATGAGTTTCCTCATTTGTAAAGCAAAGATTACATAGTAGACTGGATTTATATAGAAAGCGTTCAAGCAGGTCTGCTGATATTAAACACTATGTTAACCACTATATATGAACCAGCTATAAGCTATATTTTATTATTAATAATATATTTGTGTTTTTTGGTGTGCCTCTAATTGTGAGCATTCTATGTAAGATGCAACCAAATCACCTGTGTGTTATTTGTGCACACTCTGTAACAGGGTGATGTTGGGCAGAATGTATATACATGTCTGGATGTGTGTATATGTATACCCAAACCCATTAGGAAGTGACTAGTATTATTATCTCTGTTTTACAGATGATGTAACTAAGGCAGAAAGAAGTAATTGCTCATGGTCTGACAGTGGGGGGGGACTGGTGGGGGGGCCATAAGAAAACTATAGCTATCAGGTATATAAATAAAGCAGTGGTCTGCTGTCATTTACGCCCTCACACATGCACACATACTTAATACATATATGCATGTGTATGTGTAATGTTTTTGTTTTAGTTTTAGGGTCTATGTTGAGTTCTGAACCATTGTGAAAGTTTGGTGAGAGCATCCCATATAAGTGAGGTGTTAACATGGCTAATTAAGAAATGATGTTACTGAGATTGCACTTAGCCAGCCCCAAAGAATTTTAGCTCCAATAGCTTCCATTTCACTTATCCAATCAGTTCCACTACCCCAATATATGATTACCCATTTATGACATAATAAATTACAAACTTTCACTGTCCCATCTATTACAGATAATGGTTATAAAATATAATGCTCTCAAATCATTAAGTTCTCCTTTTGCTATTACGTTGTCATTATAGAGAGACCCTTTTGGAGAGAGAACTTATTAAAGGCATAGAATTTAGGGAGCTATACAATGTAATCTTAAGTTAATATAGTCAAATTGTATAATAAAACCATAAAATCTACCACGAACCAGAGTTTAATAAAGTTTTCACTCTCATCTTATTAGCAAACTTGCTTGAGTCCTGAGAGCCTAAAGTGATAAAAGGACACTCTGAGGACATTTATTCATCCTGCATTAAATGGCATATTTCTAGTCACAGAGAAAAGATTTTTAGAAGCCCTTCATAAAACTAGCCAGTGAGACCAGCTGACAAGAAATGAAATCTGAGTTTACGTGTTCTCCTTCTTCTTAAATCAGTTGGTTGTATCTAGATATCACTGTCCATATGTTCAATAAGATTAATTACTTTTATAAAATGTCTGAAAGGAAAACTATAGTCTGTCTGAGAAAAGAGGGTTCTGAAAAACAGATATGGTTGTTATCTCCTTCTACAGACAAAACAGCAAACCTATGAGCCATTAACAAAGCCAGTTTTCCAGACAGCTGTTGTCTCAACAATATTCGAATATTGCCCAAGGCTCTAATCTCAGCTCAAGCTACTTTTGGTATCTGGACTGAAAAAAAAATCCAAGTGTTATGAGCTTCCATTTCCTCTAATAATATGGCCAACTTTGGTCTTCTTCCTGTACCTGGGAGACAGGATGATTCTAAGGTAGGCAGAGCTACATTAAGCATGTTTATGGTCAATCACATAGAAATGACAGTAAAGGAATCTCTCATCCACACACTGCACATACTATAACCAAAACAAGTAGTCCCAGTGATTATTTCCCCATGCCTTCATCAAGAGGTAGAAAAAAAAAAAAAAAAAAAAAAAAAGCTTAAAATTTTATTCTACTTCCATGTAACGGATGAATAAACATACAAGAAATAGAATAATAAACATACAAGAAATAGAAGGCAAAGCTACAAAGGATCTAGCATAATTCCCAGACTTCCAGTACAGAGTTTATTAGAGAAAGAAAAATACTTTATTCTAAGAGATTCTAATGCAGTGGGTCTTACTGGTAATCCTCCTGTAGGGAGTGGAAGAACTGTATTCTGCAAAATACTTGTCTAGCAGACGTTCATTAGCATGGTCATTATATTTAGGGTCGTATGTTGTAATTTAGAATGTTTAAAGTCAAGTATAAATGTTTAGTTTGCTTAAAATAAGCCAATACTCACTGAGATGAACATGAAGATTAACGATTTTAAGCAATTTGAAAAAAGAAGGTGGATCTATTTGAGCCGTATCATGCTATAAAAGTGCTGGCCTTATGTAATTCTGAGCAAAACCACTCAAGCTCCATGCAGCAGATTCCTCTGCTTCCACATTTTGGAGTCCCTCAGTCAAGCTCTGGCCTCACCCACAGCTCAGACTCATCTGAAACTTGCTGCTGGCAATGCTCTACCTGTCAAGGATGTTTGGAGGATCTTCTCACTTTCTTTTAGGGACCTTATCCAATATCATAGAACTCCCTCAATCCATGTGTAAATTTAGCCCAGAACTATGAATGAAGTCTCCAGGATGGTCCTCATCCTGCCAGTTCCTCTCTCAGCTGGTTTGTTGCTGAGGTAGTTCCTAATGCTTCTTAGGAGATCCTGGAGATTTGGCCCTCAGTATCCACGGTGACAACCTCGAAAACACACATGTATAATGTTTTCCCTGTATTATTCTCCCCGCTCCCTAATTTCTGTTTCCTAAGGAAGCCAAGGCATTGTTACAAGCTCTGATTTCAAGACAAAACTACAATATCTCCCCAAGCCTTTGTTCTGCCTTCCGCCTCAGGTTATCCACGTGTGGCTTCAGTAGCAAAAAACAAGCAGGTTACAGCAATCTATGTCTGCATACTACTATCATTTCTGGGCTCCAAGTGATTGTTTATAATCTTGTTGAGATAGTACTCCGGTTATAAGCTGTTTTTAAATAAAATTTAACATCTATCATATGTCACCCATGTTGCTACCCATTTTATATGTTATTATTATTCAGTTGTCATAATATCCCATGAGTTATATCTTAGTTTCATTTTATAGACAATAAAACTGTGATTCAGAGAGTGGAAATAACCTATCTGACATAACCAAACTCATAAATAGTTTAGTCAGGATTCAAATTCAGGACTGTATAGCTCCAGACCCAATATTCTATAGAATTCTTAGGAGAAAAATACAATGATTTTAAGTGAATGAGATGGCTTATGTTGTCTGTTAGGTTTCACCAGGAACCTAATAATTTTTTCTAATTGTCAAATGTCTCTTAAAAATCTGTTCTACCTTTGTCTGGATATAGGGTGCTGATTTATCTCAGCATATGTGATATCAGAGCTAGCATAGCTGCCAACAGGTAGAATTAATCCTCTTGAAAGAGAGAAAAGTTTTCCTGGTAGACATGCTACAGGATGATCCAGATGGTTTCAAAGTGATTGCCTGATTTGTGTGATGTTTGGCACGTACTTTATATAGCTGCTGCTATATCAGGTCCTGAGCAGAAGAGGTAATTCATATTAAACAGAATTCTAAACAACCAATCTAATATGCCACACAAATTTGTATTTTATTTGTATTTTACACAAATTTGTATTTTACAGTGGCTGTTTGGGTTTATTCCATTATATTACCTGAATAGTAAGAGAAATAAATAAAGTTTTTTTTTTTTTTTTTTTTCCTTTCTCCTTTTAACACCATATCCTTCCAGAAATATTTGAGTAACTAAATGTGATGCTAATTCCAGTTTAGCAAAAAGGGACCCGGGGCCCAGGAAAGTTGCAAAATTTGTTCAAGTTCTCAAGCCTAAATTCTGGAAAACTGAATCTGATTCCCAGATCCGTGAGCTTATACATTGATTAAAATAGACACATAACTGCTTGTAAACAGCGTAATCTGTATAAAGTCAGCAACTTCACCTGTGCACACTGTTGCACGTCAAACATCCATCACAGAACCTGGCAAATGAAGACTCTCAACAAATCAGTCTTCAATGACTGAATGAAGGTCAAATAGGAGCTGTACGCAAAATACCAACAGTGTTTCCAAGCTGTTCTGGGAAGAAAACTACATCTACATATGTCTTTAATCTCTGAGTCTGGAAGAGCAATATGTGGTTGTTTTTCAAGCAGATCCTCCAAGGGAGCAAGGCACTACTTTTTATGAATACCAGATTCCCATTGAGCAGTACTCCTCAAAGTGTGATCCCCAAAAAAGCAGCCTTGGCATCATCTGAAAACTTGTTAGAAATGCAAATTATCAGGCTCCACCTAAGGTCTACTAAATCAGAAACTCTAGAAATGGGGATCCAACAATCTGTGTCTTAACAAGCCTCTGAGTGATTCTGATGCACGCCAAATATGAGACTTCTTGCCATAGATTACCATTGTCCCATGTATCCTCGAGGGATTGGTTCCAGAAATTCCAGAGGACACCAACCTCTACCAATGCTCAAGTCCCTTACATAAAATGGTGAAATATTTGCAGATAACCTATGCCTACCCTCCAATATACTTTAAAAAATCTCTAGATGACTGATAATACCTAATACAATGCAAATGCTATGTAAATAGTAGTTATACTCAATTGTTTAGATAATAATGACAAGAAAAAGCGTCTGTATATATTTAGCATAGATATTTTCCTTTCCAAAATTTTCTGTCAGAGGTTGGTTGAACCCACAGATGCAAAATCCACGGATTCAGAAGGCTGACTGTACTACAAAAATCACTCTGTAAATTATAACTTGGAGTATGAAGCCACCAAAAATAAATAATGGTTAGGATATGGGAATCAAATTAGCATTGTAAGATTTAAAGGGATTTTAAGGCATGTGTGCAAATGCTCATAGAACTCAAAAGGTTATTCATAGTAAAATTTTCAGGATACTTGAAATCCAAGAGTAACTTCTAGTTATATGATATCAAATTATGCAGACAGCAACAAACAAATGGAACCCTAGCCATCAGTCAGCACACACAGTCTCCTACCCTAATCCAGCCACAGAGGGCTCAACCCCCTACACTCCTCCTAACACAACCTAGACTGTAACCTGGCTGCTGCCCAAGTTTGGAATGCATACAATTTGGTAAAGATGAGAAATACTATTGACTTTCATAATAAGAATTTCATCTTTCTTTTCAGTTTGCTTTCCTTCTTTCTAACTAGATTGCTATAGTTCAAGTGAATTTTTAATATATATCTCTAAGATTTGCTAATTTTTTAACAATAAAGAGACACACCAGTTCACGTCTTTCCATAGACAACACTTTGGCTATAATTTAATAATATTATTGTGTGTATTCCATATCTTTGTGTGCACACCTTTTAAGAATATAAGCTTCCTTTTTATTTATAGTTGTAAACACATTTGTTTGAAAAAAATTGAACAGATTTGATCAAAAATATTTTTTAAAGATTTTAATAACAGATGCTATCAAATGACTGGATTTAGGAAGCAGTCTTCTGACTGCTGTTTCCTTTATTTTGACACTTCATACTTGTAATAAGCTAAATAGTGTGCCCCTAAAATGTACATGTTGAAGGTCTAACCCTAATATTTTGGTGACAGGGTCTTTAGGGAGGTAATTAAGGTTAAATGAGAACATAAGAGTGGGACCCTAATCCAACAGGATTGATATCCTTATTAGAAGACAAAGAGACACAGGAACTCATGTGCACAGTGGAAAGGCCATGTGAGGACATAACAAAAAGGAGGCCACCTGCAAGCCAAGGAGAGAGCCCACAGGAGAACTGATATGGTTTAGCTCTGTGTCCTCATCCAAATTTCACATTGAATTGTAATTCCCAATGCTGGGGGAAGGTCCTGGTGAGAGGTGATTGGATCATGAAGGCGGACTTCCCCCTTGCTGTTCTCATGACAGTGAGTGCATTTTCATGAGATCTGGTTGCTTATAAGTGTATAGCACTTCCCCTTTCACTCTTTCTCTCCTGCTCCTCCATGGTAAGATATGTCTGCTTCCCCTTTGCCTTCCACCTTGTATATAAGTTACCTGAAGCCTCCCAGCCATGCTTCCTTTATAGACTGCAGAACTGAGTCAATTAAACCTCTTTTCTTCATAAATTACCAAGTCTCAGGTAGTTGTTAATAGTAGTGCGAGAACAGAGTAATACAAAAACCAAGCCTGCTAACACCTTGATCTAGGACTTTTTGTGTCCAGAACTATGAGAAATAAATTTCTCTTGTTTAAGCCATCTAGTCTGTGGAATTCTGTCATGGCTGCCTAAGAAAACAACTATTTTTATTTATTAATTCATTCAACTAAGATTACTGAATGTATCTATGCCAGAAATCACATCCTACTAGGTTCTCATGCCACTTACATAAGTCTGCTAGTCTCAGCTCCCTTCCAAAGTCATGGGAAAAAAAGAGCAAAGAAATAGTTAATGAATGTTTAGCATCTTTTTTTTTATTATTATTATACTTTACATTCTAGGGTACATGTGTACAACGTGCAGGTTTTTTACATATGTATATATGTGCCATGTTGGTGTGCTGCACCCATTAACTCATCATTTACATTACGTATCTCTCCTAATGCTATCCCTCCCCTCTCCCCCCTCCCCACAATAGGCCGCGGTGTGTGATGTTCCCTTCTTGTGTCCAAGTGATCTCGTTGTTCAATTCCCACCTATGAGTGAGAACATGTGGTGTTTGGTTTTCTGTTCTTGCAATAGGTTGCTGAGAATGATAGTTTCCAGCTGCATCCATGTCCCTACAAAGGACACAAACTCACCCTTTTTTATGGCTGCATAGTATTCCATGGTGTATATGTGCCACATTTTCTTAATCCAGTCTGTCACTGATGGACATTTGGGTTGATTCCAAGTCTTTGCTATTGTGAATAGTGCTGCAATAAACATACTTGTGCATGTGTCTTTATAGCAGCATGATTTATAATCCTTTGGGTATATACCCAGTAATGGGATGGCTGGGTCAAATGGTATTTCTAGTTCTAGATCCCTGAGGGATTGCCACACTGTCTTCCACAATGTTTGAACTAGTTTACAGTCCCACCAACAGTGTAAAAGTGTTCCTATTTCTCCACATCCTCTCCAAGATCAGATGGCTGTAGATGTGTGGTATTATTTCTGAGGGCTCTGTTCTGTTCCATTGGTCTATATCTCTGTTTTGGTACCATTACCATGCTGTTTTGGTTACTGTAGCCTTGTAGTATAGTTTGAAGTCAGGTAGCATCTTAAGTGTGACTCTTCACAAGTCCAGAGAGTAATTTCAAGTGATTGTAAGAGGGCATGTCACCCACAGTGGTGTTTAAGGACAAGTTTCATGAATAATGGTGACCTAAGCTAAGACTCAAAGAATGAGTAAATGGGAATTGTTGTGAGTGAAAGGATAGGTGTTGAGAATAAATAATCACAGTGTTAAGAAACAGCACTGTGAATACACCTTGTAATCCTAAATACTAGGAGGGATGGATGAGAATGATGGGAAAAAGTTGGGTAGAAAAACACTTTGTCATGTCAGCAATCTTTGACTTAATCCTATTATAATGGAGCAGGCCTACACCAGGGTTTCCCAACCTCAGCACTACTGACATTTTGAGTTTCATAATTCTTTGAGGTGGGAGTCAAAGAATTATAATGTTTAGCAACGTCTATGACTTCTTCTTACTAGAGGCCAATAGCATTCTCAAGTTATGACAAACAAGAAAAAAAAATCTCCAAATACTTCTAGATGCCCCCATTCGGGGACCCTGGAGAAAGGAGAATTAACTCTGGTTGAGAACCACCACCCTAGATAATCCATAAAATACGAACTAGAAATAACATGGGGAAATTTGCATTTTATCTAGATTGAGGAGCTCTATAACATAATAGTTTACAAACAAAAACTCTGAAGCCAGTGTGCCTGGGCTCAACCCTGGATGTGACACTCACTAGTTGTGCAAACTTGTAAAAGCTACTTAACTTTTGTGCCTGGGTATTTTCACCTATACAATGAGATTTTTTTTAATTTTATTGTTATATTTTTTATTTTTTTGAGACAGTCTTGATCTGTTGCCCAGGCTGGAGTGCAGTGGCACAGTCTTGGCTCACTGCAACCTCTGCCTCCTAAGTTCAAGCAATTCACATGCCTCAGCCTCCCAGGAAGCTGGGCTCACAGGTGCATACCACCATGCCTGACTAATTTTTGCATTTTTAGTAGAGACAGGATTTCACCATGTTGGTCAGGCTGGTCTCTAACTCCTGGTCTCAAGCAATCCGCCCACCCACACCTCCTAGACTACTGGGATTGCAAGCGTGAGCCACCTCATCTGCCTTTGAAATGAGATCCTAGCAGTATAGCTAGTTCAGAGAGTTGTTGTGAGGTAAAATAAGTTGAGATATGTAAAGGGTTTATAAGAGTGCTTGACAGTAAGTGCTATTCAAATGTCTGTTAAATTAATAAAAGAGGTTTGTGAAGAGACTGGATATAAGGAGGACCAGAGGCAAAGATGTATGTTAAATTTATAATAGTCAAACATTGAAGTCTTCTTCAACACTCTTTTTTTTTTTTTTTTTTTTTTTTGAGACGGAGTCTCGCTCTGTCGCCCAGGCTGGAGTGCAGTGGCCGGATCTCAGCTCACTGCAAGCTCCGCCTCCCGGGTCCACGCCATTCTCCTGCCTCAGCCTCCCGAGTAGCTGGGACTACAGGCGCCGCCATCTCGCCCAGCTAATTTTTTGTATTTTTTAAGTGGAGACGGGGTTTCACTGTGTTAGCCAGGATGGTCTCGACATCCTGACCTTGTGATCCGCCCGCCTCGGCCTCCCAAAGTGCTGGGATTACAGGCTTGAGCCACCGCGCCCGGCCCAACACTCTTAGCAGAATGTAGTTTTACTCTCCTTTGAATTCACATTGGGTTCTAGTTACTATGTTGTTATAGTTTACCTTGCACTGTAGGTTATTATGCAATTGTCACCTAGTCTTTGCATCCATCCATAGTGATTTATTTATAGCATGTACTCAATAAATGTATCTTAAAGAATAAAGAAAAATAGTATGCCCAATAGCAGGCTTCTCTACTAAAGGTAGGTTTCAATTTTTCAAGATGTATGAATGCCCCAGCTCATTTTAAGTACAGCACCAGAGGGATGTAATGAGGCCTTGGATTCTAATTGTTCTTTTCTTCACTCCTGCAGCAAACAGAATTCTAAGATGCCCCAATGACTCTCACCTTATAAAAGCTCTTCCCCTTTCAGTGTGAGCAGAGTCTATAAATACGATGATGTATTATGCCTATGATCATGTTACCTTACATGACCAAAGAAAAGAGATTTTTCAGTCAGACTTAATCTAATCACATGAATCTAATAACTTGAAAGCAGAGTTTTCTCCAGCTAGTAGCAGAAGAGGATGTCAGAGAGATTGAAAACCTGAAATGTGAGTTGTCCTGGCTGGCTTTGAGGATGCGCAGAGCCACGTGGAAGAATCTGAGAGTAACTTCTAGGAACTGAGTTTGACCTTCTGCCAACAATCAGCAAGAAGATGGTACTTCAGGTCTACAACTGCAACAACAATTCTACAATTCTACAATTATGCCAACAAATTAAATTAGCTTGGAAGTGAATTATTTCCCTAAACTCCAGATTAGAGACTAGTCTAGCTAATACCTTGATTTTGGCCTAGGGGACTGGGAGCAGAGAAACTAGTCAGGCTTACTCATATGACCTCCAGAACTGTGAGACAGAAAATAGATGTTGTTTTGAGCTGCTGAGTTTGTGGTAATTTTTATGCAGCACTAGAAATTAATACAATTCCTTTAGGAACTGATGTGTTTTTATCTTAACTGGGATTCTGTTCAGAAATAATATCTAAAATATAGTTCCACTTGTTTACACATCTATTCTATGATGCATGTGTGTAATGTAATATCCATTCGAATGATTTCAAAAATAATTGCAAAAACCACTAGCAATACAATACCGTGGATGAATCTCATAAACATAACATTAACTTAAAAAAAATACAGAGACAGAATACTCATCATAGAATTCCATTGCTACAACACAAAGAAAACAAGCAAACCTATAGTATGGTGCCAAATGTATAATAAAAAACAATAAAATGATTACCAAAAGCTCAGGATAGTGGTTACCTTTAGGAGAGAGAAGGCAATCATGATGGAATAGACACAGTCAAGGTTAGAGCCGCAGCCTCTCTGGTACTGGCAATGTGCTATGGTATGACTTTGGTAGTAGTTTTATGTGTATTTTCCTCGTGATTATTTACTAACAAAGTTTTTTATGCCCCTTTTATATATCATATTTCAAAAATCTTTCAAATCCAATAAAAACCTGCAGGGCATCGTGCTGCTTCATTTTGTTCTAATGCATATAGTTGGAGGCTCGCGAAAGCACCAAGAAGGAAAAAGCATGGGAATCACCATGCAACGACTGTTGCAAGCCCAGAGCCCTGGTGCTTCTGTAGACAGAAATGCACCTCTTCTGACACATCTGACATACCTTCTTTAAAACCTCCATATCTTTTCTTATGTACTCTGGAGTCATGAAATGGACTATTTTCTCCCACTTTTATTGATTTTGTTAGTGTTTTTTAGGAAAGAGTCACCATCTTTTGAAGAATGTAAGTTACTTACATGTGAGTAAGGCTCTGATTTATCATTTCTGCTATTTTCTGGAATCATCTCATTTGCTTCCTGTTCTTTGCTTCTACCCAGAAGTCAGGTAAAATTTTGTCAAGAATGGTGGTGCTAATGCATTCTGCACTATTACTTTACTGATGTGCTGGCCCCTTTTATATCAATGTGACTGGGCAGAGCAATAATAAAGACAAACTGCTGATTGCTTTGTTCCTTCCCTAAACCAGTCCCCTTGATACTTGAAATAGTCCTTCTCTACTCCATATGCCTATCAGATATTTTTTCCTCTTAATAATGTCTACAGCTGGAACTTCATTGCTGTTAAAGACATTTACTATCAGAGGGTCCAAGCTATTTGGCAGGAGAGAGAGTAGCTGTCATTAACTCTGACATCCCGAGCTGAGATTCAGGTTGGATGGATAAGAGCTTAGACTATTCCATACGATTTCAGCAAAAGAAATGGAAAAAAAATGACTTTATTTTAAACTTACAGATGCATGGGTATGGGTTGCTAAGGAGGTTCTGAAATAAAACGAAAATAGTAGGATTTGCAATACCTGTAAAGCCTAAACACATTCTGATTCAACCTTAACTACACTCCAATATAAGCCAATACTGTACAATGCGAGCCCTGTTCATCTCTATCTCTAAGAGGACTCAGTGAATTTCTTTGATGCCCCTCTAATTTACTGTGCATTGCCTCATTCCCTTTGCCCATTTAAATTCTACCAATCCTTCAAATTCTAGCTCATGACTTACTCCCCAACCCAAACTCTTTTTCAAACATATCAACATACCATTATCTCTTCTATAAACTCTTACCACTCTTTAATTGTACTCCATTTAATTGGCATATCATGTTACACTTGTTACAATAAATCATCACCTTCTCTAAAAGCAAAACATTTCTTTTTTTAATCATGTGCATCATTTGAGGACATGATAGGTGCTGAAAAGGGAAACAGTAGACAGTCAGGGGACCCTTTGACTTTTAAAAGCAGCTTTATTGGAGGGAAAAATAACCTCATCCAACCTTAAAACTATAAATTATAAAAATGCAAGGGAAACATGATTGAGCCAAGTGATTCCTGGCACATGTATTAGTGGGTAGTTGGTAGATGGTCAAAAAGTGCTTGTGAATTTGATTGACTGGTTTAATATGGGAACAGGAATATGACTAGCTTTCCTGGAAACACACAAAAGGCAGAAGGTTTATTATCTGGGGGACGTGAAAGTAGAAAATGACAAAAACAATCTAAAATCAAATGAGTTATAAATAATCCTCATTTTTAGCAGTGGTTAAGGTGCCTCCCAACTAGAAGTAAAGTCGTGTTATTGTGATAATCGTCATCACCAACTTCATCAGCAGCATATATTTAATATATACTCATATGTTTGATATGGTATATCGCATTTGATCTACTCAAAAATCCTAAGAAATAAAAATCACAATTATTGTCATTTTTAAACAAATTGAGATCTGGAGAGGCAGTATACACTTCCTATTGATGCTCCAATGTATTATCACAAATACAGTGCTTAGAACAACATAAACATACACATACATAAAAAACTTACTACCTTACACTTCTGAAAATTAGAAATACACACTAGTTTCACTAGCACAAAATAAAGATGTCTGAAGGTCAGCGTTCTGGGGGTTCTAGGGAAGAATTTGTTTCCCTGCCTTTTCTAGCTTCTAGAGGTCAATTACATTTTTGAGGTCCTGGTCCCTTTCTCCATTTTCAAGGTCAGCAGCCTCTCCTTTCCTCTCCTCTCCTCTCCTCTCCAATCCTCTCCTCTCCTCTCCTCTCCTCTCCCCTCCTCTCCTCTCCCCTCCTCTCCTGTCCCCTCCCCTCCCCTCCCCCTCTCTTTCCCCCCATCCTTCTATTATCACATCCTTTTCCTGACTCTTAACACTGTAGTCATTCAGATAATTCAGAGTATCTCCCCACCTCAATGTCCTTAACTCAATCACGTCAGCAAAGTCCCTTTGCCATATAAGGTAACATATTTACAGGTTCTGAGGATTAGAATATGGGAAAACTGGGGAAGCATGATCTGCCTGCCAGTTTAAATAATTTGACCACGGTCTCACAACTGGGACATAGCAGTACTGAAATTCAAACATTTAAATCCAACCAGGCACCATGGCTCACACCAGTAATCCCAGCACTTTGGGAGGTGGAGGCAGGTGGATCACCTGAGGTCAGGAGTTTGAGACTCACCTGGTCAACATGGAGAAACCTCATCTCTACTAAAAATACAAAAAATAAGCTGGGCATGGTGGTGCACACCTGTAATCCCAGCTACTTGGGAGGCTGAGACAGGAGAATTGCTTCAACCCAGCAGGCAGAGGTTGCAGTGAGCCAAGATTGCACCACTGCACTCTAGCCTGGGTGATAAAGCAAGACTCTCTCTCAAAAAAAAAATAAAATAAAATAAAATAAAATAAAATAAAATAAAATAAAAATTAAAAAAATAAAAAGATTTAAATACCTTGGTAGTGTATACTACCCAATAAATGAGAATTCTTGTGAATCATTGGTGTTAAATACAGCCAAGAGGAACCTAAATAATGCCAACTCTTCTTATGCAAAGCAGCATTGTTCACTGTGAAGCCTGTGAACAAAAAAATGCTCTTTTCTGATTATGACTACTCTGCTAAATAAATATTATGTGAACATAAAATGCTCTTTTCTGATTATGACCATGGTGCTAAATAAATGGATTAAAAATAACCTAGTTTTAACTTGCACCTTCCTCTGAAGAACTCAGTCTATTAAAGGACACTATTGAGTTGCTTTCCTTTTAATTCCAAAGATTTAAATGGCAGACCTCAATATGACCATAGCTCCTTGAAATATGTTTATCGCTAGCAAATATTGCATACTCATATGTGCGATACTCATGAAAACTTTGCTCAATAATTAAGATTGACAGGCAACCTTCAAAAATAAGGCCTTAATTTCTTCTCTCATGTTAAAGTGCAACCTAGGTTTATTCAAGGGACAGTTGAAAGTCATCAATTACTTATTCTGAAAGAGACATAAATAAAATCTTATGTTTTAGGCTAAATGTGTCAGTTCAAGGGACTTTTTAGTATGTCATGTCCTTAAAGATGAACCTCATATATACAACCTCATAGCAGATTGGAAATTTGTTCTTCTTTACATTTTCCAAGTTCTTACAAGCAAGGTTTCAAAACAAAGACAAATTCTTAATAATAGATGCAGATTTTTATTAACTTTTTCTTCTTTCCTCCTCTTCCTTCTTTTTCTTTTTGGCTGCTGAAGAGATCTACTTAATTCCAAGTCACAGCAAGGTCTCTAAAAGCCATAAAGACTCAGATCTTTCCCTCAGAACCTCAGGGTTTCTCGAGATGGGTAACTGCCAAGGCCTATTAGGAGCTGAGCAAAAGAACAGGCACAGTGGCGGTTTGGCAATACATCCAGTAACAATTTGAGGGGGCTATGCCACTGTGATAGTGCTATAGAAAATTCCTTTTTTGCTGTAGGAATTCCCTTTCTCTATCAGCTGAAAGACAGAGGCAGAGATTAAGAGAGAACCAAAGATACTGTTTATATTGTGTCTCCAGTGATTTATTTTCAGATGTGTCCAAGATTCTATTATTTCTTAACGAGGGAAACATTTGCAAGAGCATCAGTGTGTTAATGGCTGTGTTATCACTTGATAACGTGGTACTGTCATGTACCAACTAGGCCTATGTTGCTGATCTCAGCAGATATCATCACAAATTATGCCATTAAATAAGCCATCTATTATTGTTAGCTGCTCTGCTCACCAGTGAAATAGAATTCATATTCTAATTTTGATATAACTTATTCCTTAGTCCATACCAATGAATGTAGCCCTACAGGAAGGGTCAAATGTGAAAAGACCTAAGATCCATATAAGCCATGTCAATTATGAAAACAAGTGGCAAAATCATGTGACTGCATTTGAATAAAGAGAGAGTATTCATCATATGAGATGTTGATCTAAATTCTGAAAAGCAACAAAACAGTTCCCATACCTAGACCTCATAATTACTTAGCTTCATTTATAGATAAGGGGAATGGGAAATTACTAAGTGGTATGATTTGAGGACTCAGAAACAAATGAATAGAGATGACCCTCTGCTTACCATGGAGTTACATCGAGATAAATCCATTATAAGTTGAGTACACCCCTTCATTTATGAAGGTGGTGTCACCTCATTGTTAAGTCAAAAATTATAAGTCAAGCCACCATAAGTGGGGAGTCATCTGTACAACAGTGATTGAGTTTCTCCTATTTAAGAGTAATTGGACATTTGTTCATGCTTTCATATAACACTGGTTGAGATTTACTAGCTGAAGTTCTCTTTTTAGACACGTAGAATACTACGATAGGCAAAACCTGCACACTCCCTACCCTTAGATTTCTGGCTTTCCCAAGGCCCTTAATAGCAACTATCACTAGAAGAAGTGTGGTAAGTCATAGCCAAGTATCGATGAAAGGAATCGTTTCCCAATTGTATTTAAAAAATAATAACAACACAAAAACTTTTGGAGTAAGAACACTTAAGAAAGAGACATAAATGTGCAAGGATCTAGAGAATAATGAGCTAGATTTACAACAGTCTAGGCTGAGCTAAAGGCCTTGCACATTCCCTGCCAGCAGCACTTAATCAGCAAAGTCAAGCATAGATTTATATGGTAGAACATTTCTTTTAGACTTCCAATAAGGTAGATTGACTCTTAATACAATTCACCAGAAATAAATTAGGAGAATAAAAACAATTTTCTTGCCAAGTGTTATGTGTAACCACCAATGGAGCTAAGCCTTCCTAACTGATGACTAAGTGAGGCTAAGAAGAAACCAGTTCACATACATGCAAGGCAATTCATCCCTTAAAAATGGGGCTTAAGTAAAGGTTCATGCATTATAACAAACACCAGATTTAGTATAAGCCAGAAGATCATTAAATCATCTTTATCTTTTAGTTTTCTATAACGTTAAGAAGTGCATTTCATATAGATCATAGTTGATGATCCCTCATTAACCTCATGTGTTTGATTAGCATAAATATATTACATACCCTAATAAAATCACACAATCAGATTATCCTACAACAGTTTGTGGGTTTTAATAAATAAGAGAGAACTTCTGGGGGCCTTAGTGGCACAACAGGAAGGTGTGATTGGAGATTATTGTATCTATTTGCACTCTAAGCATTGTATGTAGACTTAATAAAATATGCCTTACATTGTACATACTGTCATATATATATGTGTGTGTGTATATACATATATACACACATATATAAATGACTTGGTGATTAATAAAACACATTCAAACTCTCTATTAGCAAATGTCATTGTACACTTTTTCAGTTAGCAAATGTTAAAAGCATAACTGTTATACCAAGAAGGGGAGAAATGTTGTTTGGAAATGTTATTCATTGAGATAAAGGACCTCATTTTTCAGAGCATAAAGAATGAATTACAAAGCTGTTTACACATTGAAACTCAACCATAGACATTTACACCATTCACTTAACTGCAGAAGAGAGTCTACTAAAAAAGAGAGAATAAAGAAACAAATAAATATTCTAGGACTGCACAGTTAAACTTTTAAAAATTAAAAGACATTCCAGCAGAGTTTGTAATTGATTTTAAATATCTGGCACAGCAAATCTGAAACACTTATCACCCTTTGCACTTGGATTCTTTGATATTTCAGATCGATACTGTTCTTGTGATCTCAAATTAAAGTACAGTCTGATACTGCCTGATAAGAATGAAGCTATCCCCACTTGCAAGTTTCTCCTCTCCTAGAATAAAGAAAAACAATGGAGAGGAGCTTCTGGCACCTGAAGTTTACTGAAGACGACTCTGCTTCAAGAAAAGCTAGTTCTAATAAGGGATGGAAAAGAGGAAAAAAATACAAATATTGCCAACCCAGGCACTGGGTGGTTAAATAATAAGAGGTCCACATCTGAAACTTCCCAACCTTTACCAAGAGCCAATATTTGCAATATTTACTCATTTTTAAAGAAAAGTTGGTATAAAGTAAGGAAATAGAAAATGATAAGATTTGAGCAGAAAGGGGAGGGCCAATAGAGGTAGCAAAGTCTTGTTGAATTTTTTAAGAAAAAAATGTGACAGAAAAGTGTGAAAATGTTGTAAGGTCAGAAATCCAACTTTTTTGTTTCTGAGATTAAGTTTTGTCCGAAATAGCATTACAATAAGTGATACTTAGTGTTTCAATCCACATTCTAGCTATCCTCATTTTCTTCATTCTAATCAGAAAGAAAATAAAGCATTAGAAATGTAAGGGAAAAATACAAAACCCTCTCCTCCTCCACAGGTGCCCAGGAAGAGAACCCGTGTGGGTTTTTCAGCAGGGGAGATGCACACATTAATCTGACAGGAGCCAGCAGGAGACCCAGGGATGGTATGTGTGATGTTGCCCTGTGACACCAGGAATCTTACCTCTCCAGAAAATAGCACAGTAATTACTGCAAATAATTACTTTCAGAAACAAAGCTTTTTTTTGTCAAGTTGGACAGAGACTTTAAAAGTCTTTAAAAGTTTAAAAGTTTTTGCTGCCACAGTGCACATTACCAAAATCATGAAGTAGAATGAAAATAAAACAATGGGTTGAATACAAAACAACTTGAAAATTTCAAATTCAAGAAATACTGAAGTCGTTCAGTATAAAGTTGCTCCTCTAATTAAACGCAGCTCTCAAATTACCATAAAGCATGACACAAAATAGTATAATTTCTAAAATAAAATGAAAAACCAAATCAGAAGCCCAAAATATGTAAATTAGGTAGTCCTCAGTATATAAACAATTGTATCACAAAGCACTTCCATGTAAGGCTACGGCCTCATCTCCTCATAAGTAGAGTTATTTTATCTTTTGATTCTGAACAACTGGTTAGCGGTTGTCCTGAGACACCCTTTCTGTCATGTAGATACAAAATTGGGTTGAGCAAAAAAAGTTCCTTGATAGTTCCTGAGTACATCCACCAACCTAGCCCCAGTGAAGCCTGGCTCTGCATCAATGCTGGACATGGCTGCTACTATTGAGAGGGAAAGGCATAGAATTAAGAAAGCAATTATCTCTTAGAAATAATGGCACAGATGGTGGCTACATGTATTTTGAAACAATTCCAATACATTTAGGTACCTTATGTGTTAAAGTGACTTGCAAGACTGGTCAGGGTACATCATAATCGTTCCTTATGCTATTTGTATAGGAAATGTCTTCCAAGATATAGAGCAACTCACTTACAACTGATTTTTGGAATGGTACTCACTCATCACTTGAGAAGAGTCTATTTAGATAATAACAGAATGGCTTGGAACAAATGAAATGATTTAGGATGCTTCCCTGCTGGCAAAGAGTTATACTAATATATCTCGATCATTCATCTTCATTTGAAATGTTCTAATTTCCTTTGAGGAAAACTTTGATATAATTTCTTTCTTTCTCCTTTAGTTCTAAATATGTACCAAGTTTGTTTTAAAAAATGTAATGACAGGTAACCAAAGTGAGAGACAAAGCAAGTGGTATCATTGAGATGAATTTACATAGTGCAGGGGCTCTGCCCTAGAGACATCTCACTGGGCAAGTGCTGGGGCTTGATCTTCTTCATGTATTAGCTGAATCGTATAAACACTGCATTTTAAAGGTCAAAACTGATCAAATATTGGTGATTTTATTCATTTCTGCACTAATGAATTAAGATTTTATTAGAAGGGCTCTATTATCCTTCCCAGCCCTGAAATTCTGTAGTTCTGAGACCATTCATGATGAACTCTAAGTAACTCGGAGAGCCATAGAGATTGTTTTGCACTTTCTGGGGAACAGGGTTAATCAATGCACAAACAACTTTTTCAGAATGCATTCTTTCCAATTGTTCTATGCTTATGGATCTTCACTGATACTCAGGATAAGAAGATGAACCCCAGAAAAGTGATCTCTTAGCATGTTTGATTCATACAATAGTGTAATATGGACGTTAACAAACCATTTGCTGTTAAAAAAAATAAAAAGATAACTGGGCTACAGCTTCAGTAGATCTAGAAAACTGTGAAAGAAGGTACTAGAAGTAAGTTTATCATGGAACCCACGTAAATACATAAAAATGTAAACCCTGAACAGAGGCATGAATGCTTTATGATTAAAGGCAATAGGACCGCAATATTCCTACAACAATAAACAAATAATAAAGCAGCCAGCTATTCTATTGCCAATTCGTAGGAAATACTGCAGATATCTTCCTGAAGAAGAGTGAATCAGGAGCATTTTAATATAGGCCATATCTATAAGTGTGCTAAATCAAAAATTACAATGGTGTAGTTGTCATTTTTTTACTCTCATATTGTCCAAGCATGAAGCAATAGGTCATTTGCAGTTGACATATTTTAAGTCTATTAATCATCAAATTAAAGCGACCATTAAAGCAATAAAATTAATAATTGGGCATTCAACATGAGCAATTGATTATCAAGATGCAGGCTCTAGCACAAAAAAAAAAAGAAATAAAAGGGAGCAATGCCTATAAAATATAAATATTGGCCTTTTCATTTGGAAAAATCTACCAGAAAAATTACTGAATTGGATGATCACTCACAGGGGTAAGTGAAAATCAAGGGGAGGCAAGTTTGTTAAGGATTAGTTAAAAATTAGCAGTAAAGTAGTAATTCTAAAACAAATGATCCTCTGGAGTCTGTGCACTGCCAAATATCAAGGAATAAAATAAGTAAGAAACAGAAAAGAAGTAAGTGAAAAATAAAGTGAACCCAAATACCAGAGGGCAAGTATGGCCAAACCAAACCAAAGTCAAAAGTCAGGAGTTCAGGAGATGATCTTAAACTGAAACAGAAAAACAGTTCAGGTTGGTGGTAACACCAATGTGATGGACTTGAATTGCCACAGAGAGAGGCTTTTTTGCTCTCTATGAACTAAGCTGAACAATAATGGAGAACAGCACTGGAAAGTGAGATGGAAGAACCTAGAGTAAGACATTTCCTGACTGTAAGCTCCCTTAAGAAAAACTCAAAGGAAATGTTGGATGCACTGGTTTCTATTCAAAACGAAGTTTAGACATTTGTAAAAAAAGAAAGACATTACAAAGCTGATCTTTTTTTTTTTTTTTAAATTAAACTTTACTTCTCAACATAAACTTCATCTAAGTCAACACACTTTTGTAAGTGATCATCCCAGCCATTTAGGTCACCCCTAAAGAACTGAGGGTCCTGGGAATGTAACCATGTCAATACAGTCTATTTTACGTTATTGACATAATTCACGTAACTATAAATGGGTGCCCTCTAAAGATTTTTTTAAAGATTTTTAAGATTAGAAAACAAAAAGAAGTCAGAAGGAGCTGAATCAGGTCAGTGAGAATCATGTAAGCTGAACCAATTGAGATGTCTACGGTGTTGGCTATTGTTTGTTCTGTTAATCATCAATCCTCTTCAATTAGGACATGAAGAGGATTAATTTTTTCTCGCAAATTGATGTGGATGGTCAGTACAAAGCTGATCTTAACATAAACTTGTTTTATTTATTTTAGAAATTAAATAACTGTTAGAATCACCAAACCAAGAATAATGGTGTAGGAGAATAAACACTTAACATGGGTATTCCAGGCCCATCTCTCAAAGAACATATACTTTTCTGGTCAACTAAGACAGAGACCCTAAATAAGTTTATAAACATGGATCTAGTGAAAACAGAAAGTGATTGATGGATTAAAAAAGAGATATTCTGTTATTTTCAACTACAGGAATAAGCACTGTTACTACATAACAAACCTCTGCAAATCTCAATGGTTTAAAAGAGTAATTATTTATTAACACACATATGTCTTTGTAGCTCTTTAAAAGTATAACTGCTAGGACAGAAATAAACAAGTAGGAAAAACAGGACAAAGAAAAATAAGTTGTGCTGTGTTCATCCAATGGAATCTGTGTACAGTGAACATGAATGCATTATACTTACAAGTATTAATGAGAAAAAACTTCAAAAAATAACATGAAAAAATTGTTTCAAAGAAACAAATATATTGTGATTGTATTTATATATGCTTTAACAACATAAAAATAAATATTATTTCAGAATACGCATATATGTGACAAAACTATAAATATCATTTTGATAAATAACAAAGATATCGGTTACTTTTAGAAGAAGAAAATGGAAGAGGCAATAATTGAGCAGAGAGAGTTAAATGAATCTTTGTTTAATTAAAATATCAGAAGTGTATATGACAAACTATTATGACTCGACAAAGTTGGGTGGTGGTAGGTATTTATTATTATTTTCAGTATACTTTTCTCTATGCTTAAAACACTTCTTGGCTATTCACAGTGGCTCACGCCTGTAATCCCAGCACTTTGGGAGGCCAAGGCCATTGGATCACGAGGTCAAGAGATCAAGACCATCCTGGACAACATGGTGAAACCCCATCTCTACTAAAAATACGAAAAAGCCGGGTGTGGTGGTGGGCGCCTGTAGAGCCAAGATCACGCCACTGCACTCCAGCCGGGGCAACAGAGCAACATTATGTCCAAAAAAACAAACAAACAAACAAACAAAAAAACACTTCATAATAAATAACATGTTAAGTATACAGAAACATTTTTATTCAAAGAACAGTATTATTGACAAAATAAGAAACTTAATTAAAACTCTTAAAGGTGCTGTTAATGAAACTATTTTTTCACTTAGACTGGCACTGCTCTCTATATAGGCATAGCTATTGTTTGTTCTGTGGTAATCAAACACGTCATGGAGTTTTTTTTTGAGAGAGAATTCTAAGATGTACAGAGAGCTTAAAATCAAGTACTGAAGAAAATAAATTCCAAGCTGCTGCAGATGTCCTCAGTTTGAATAACATTTTAATGAAAAATTGTGTGTTGGCTAGAGCCTGAAGCAAGAAAGGATGGTTGAATGGATTTGCATCATGACTTTAAAATAAATAAATAAATCAGTGCAGTGGTGTCTGTCCCTGTGCTTTTATTTTAACAGATATTTTTAATTTAAATATAACTATAAACTAAAGAGGATTCTTCAGATGAGGCAAAACTCTGTCATCTGTACAATTTAGTGTGAATATTGAGAAAATGCAACGGCTATCAGGCTATCAAAGAAACAAGGAAACAAGATTATGTTCTTTTTTTTTTTTTTTCCTGAGACGGAGTCTTACTCTGTCGCCCAGGCTGGAGTGCAGTGGCGCGATCTCGGCTCACTGCAACCTCCGCCTCTTGGGTTCAAGAGATTCTCCTGCCTCAGCCTCTAGAGTAGCTGGGATTACAAGCACCCAACACTATGCCTGGCTAATTTTTTTGTATTTTTAGTAGAGACTGGGTTTCACCATGTTGGTCAGGCTGGTCTCAAACTCCAGACCTCAAATGATCCGCCCATCTCAGCCTCCCAAAGTGCTAGGGTTACAGACATGAGCCAAGGCACCCGGCCAAGATTATATTCTAAATTCTTAGCTTTGAGAAAACATCACATTCTAATATACCCTTTATGTCAAATAAAAACTTTAAATATAGTATACTCTACTTATTCTCAAAAGTGTTTGGATCTCTAAGGCAGGCCTTAAAACATGAGTGAAATATCACCATAAATACAAGGCATAATATGAGCAGCATTCCCTGAAGAGGTCCTGTACAAAAGCTTCTCCTCTATTGGCTGGTCCCAGCTCTGAAAATGCCTTCAAGCTATCAGTACCTTTGGGATTGGTGGTGGTAGAGTGAGGAGAACCCTGAGAGAAAATCTCTGTTCTACAAAAAAACAAAACAAAACAAAACAAACAAACAAAAAAAACAAAGTCTAATGGAAGTAGGAAAAAGAGAAATACTTGGAAAGGGTGCTAGAGAAGGGGAATAAAAACAAAGGTGCTCTTGTAATGATGAGGTCAGAACATTTCAGACGGGAAAGATAGCACAAGTATTTAACTCACTCAAGGAGTACAGCAACCATCTATAGTTACTTCCGCCACTAAGGAAGAGGGTTAATTTCCTGCAGGATGGATGACCCTATATCCAGCACAACAGGTTACTTTAAATGAGAAATTACAAGGTTTTAGCTGGAGATGTGAAAATTTCTAAATTGCTTTCCATAAGAAAAAAATAAATGAATAAGGAATTTATGGGTGGAGAAAGTCTAGTCGAGACTGGAGTTTAGGGGTTGGGAGGCCCAGAGGCTTGCAGAATCATGAGGAATTTGAAAGCAAGATCTAAAACAGGACTATGAAAGCTCTTTGTCTGATTATTTTGACACCAACAGGTTTGCCCTGGAGGAATTTGTGTGTTTCATAAGAGCTATTTAGCCAGAGAAGTAGCAAGTCTTTACTCCTCAGTGATCCTAATTGTGTACCTTACTTTTTGCTCCCCAGCTGCTGGTTCTGTATCCATGTGTGCACCTTCTCTTTCATTTGAAACCACAATAAACAGTGAGAATATTCCAGCCAAAGGCTTATATTGTTTGCATATGTAAAACAATAATGGTGTGAATTATTAAAATTGATAATTATTTTAACGTTAAATGCAAGCCCTTACTCAAATTAAAATAAATATTCTGCATAAACAATCAATAAAAAGCTTGACAATGACCAACAGTGCATATATCAAAACATGTCATTCATTAAAAAATGTTGAAAAACTCAATTTTTGAACAAATTTAAATTTGGAAAATTTGGCTTGGGAAAACTGAAATTATTATTAAACATAAAGAGCCACAAAACAAAAAACAAGGAGCTGAAATTGATGAAATTTGATATGAATAGAGGTACTAATTTCTGAGATAATTTTTTCTATTAAAGATTAGCCTGTAAAAATCTACCAGTTTTTT
This sequence comes from Rhinopithecus roxellana, assembly GCF_007565055.1. NCBI lineage: Eukaryota > Metazoa > Chordata > Mammalia > Primates > Cercopithecidae > Rhinopithecus > Rhinopithecus roxellana. Next base: position 23,451,530 of record NC_044549.1, on the reverse strand, counting down.
AAAAACTCAATAAAAAAATAAAAATGATCAAAATAGTCTGTATAGAAAAGAGATCAATTATAATTATATTTTATTAATTATTTTCTCTACTTTACTGCAGAAAAATACTAAGTAAAAATCCATTAGCATTAAAATAATTCTGATTAAATAATTTTATTCAAAAGGTCTTCAAAAACAGTGAAATCAAAATATTCTATGCCCAAGGGAAGCCATGAAGGAACGTTGCCAGTTGGAAATTTCTGGGTGTTGGCACAAAGAATGGAGTGATAAGAAAAGAACTTCAAAGGATAGGCATATTTACCACTCACTTTTAAAATGAATTGCTATATATTACTGCAATGAACCCTCTACCACCCCTATCACTTTAAATCTTCAGTATAATATACTATGTCTACAAATGCTTTGCATGAGTGGTATATGAGAGAACTTAAACACGTGAAGAATGTTCCTTATTTGAGTAGATGATGGACAAAGAAGTTAGAAGTAACATATAGGTAGGTTAAATTCAAAGTAAACCAGAAATTGAAATTAGAAGTGACTGTGAGAAGGAACACTCCTGGGAATTTACAGAAATGTTGGAGAAAGCATTGGATTTCTTATTGGACATAAAATAGGAGATGCAAATCAATTTTACATGCATCTCAAAGGAGAGAGTATCTCTAATGATGTCATAATTATAGTCGGGACCAAGAAAATCTATCTACTTCCCAAAGTAGACCTAACGTGCTCCAAAAATATAACTATAAAAATAAATAATAGTCCTATTTTGCAAATGTTGCTTATAGCATAGCTACTTTTAGAAGGAAAAATTATAAATTTCTCCACATAACTAAGTCTTTTTCCATATCCCAATAGGAAAACATCATAAATATGTAAGAGTTCTACATTTCTGAAATAATTAAAACTTTACTACTGAGACCACAGCCCATATGAGGATCATAAATAAGCAAAGTAGCTATACAATCTTTGTGTTCAGGAAGAGAACTAAACCCAACAGAGGGTCTTATTAATTTGGTATTTCCTCTTAAACAAAAGAGCGACCTCAGTTTTATCAATATTCGATATCCAGTCCTTTAACGGTGTTATAAGAACACATTTTATGGAGAATGTCTCTTTCGATTTTAAGGTTGGAAGGCTGATATTTTAAGATTTACAAATCTTACATCATATTCTCAAATAAAAATGGTTTTTGTTCTTAGGAAAATCTCCCTTTGACCTGCTTAGGGGTTCACTTAATTGAACCCTTTAGTTTATTCATGTATGTAAGAAATATCTCTTTCAAATTGCTTTTGTTGTTCTTAAAAAACAAATTGAAATGGAGGGACTTGATCTTGGTCTATTAACTTAAGTAGATATCCTCAGCAGAACACTACTTGTAACTACTTCAAGAAATGTTTTTGTTATTGTTGTTTTTTAACTTTTATTTTAGGTTCGGGGTATATGTGAAGGTTTGCTATATATGTAAATTGTGTGTCACGATGGTTTGGTGTACAGATTATCTTGTTATTCAGGTAATAAGCATAGTACCCAATAGGTAGTTTTTGAATCCTCACCTTTCTTCCTCCCTCCACTCTCAAGTAGGCCCAGTGTCTGTTGTTCCCTATACTCAATATTTAGCTCCCACTTTTAAGTTAGAACATGCAGTATTTAATTTGTGTTCCTGTGTTACTTCACTTCGGATAATATATTCCAGCTCCATCCATGTTGCTGCAAAGGACGTGATCTAATTCTTTTTTGTGCCTACATAGTATTCCATGACATATATATCACATTTCCTTTAACCAGTCCATCACTGATACGCATTTTAGGTTGAGTCCATGTCTTTGTTATTGAGAATAGTGCTGCAATGAACATACACATGCATGTATCTTTCTATTTCTCTGGGTATATAATCTGTAATGAGATTGCTGGGTCTAATGGTTATTCTGCTTTGAGTTCTTTGAAAAATCATGAAACTGCTTTCCACAATGACTGAACTAGTTACGCACCCACCAGCAGTATATAAGCATTTTCCTTCTTCCACAACTTAGTGAGCATCTATTCTTTTTTGACTTATTAGTAATAGCCATTCTGACTGGCAGGAGATGGTATCTCACTGTAGTTTTGATTTCCATTTCTGTAAATGGAAAATTTCCATTTGATTTCCATTTCTGTAAATTAGTATTGTTGAACATTTTTTCATACACGTGTTGGCCATGTGTATGTCTTCTTTTGAAAAGTGATTGCAACAAAAGCAAAAATTGACAAATGGGACCTAATTAAACTAATGAGCTTCCACACAGAAAAATAAACTATCAGCAGAGTAAACAGACAACCTACAGAATGGGAGAAAATATTTGCAAACTATGTATCTAACAAAGGTTTAATATCCAGAAACTATACGGAACTTAACCAGCGAACAACAACCTCATTAAAAAGTGGGCAAAATCCTGAGGCAAAACAAAAGGAGACATGTTTTATTAAATTATTAATTTATTTTGTGATTCCCTCTCAAAGAAATCTGGATCTTGTAAAGCATATCTACATGGGGCATACCTGTGTCTTCTGGAGGAAGAATATGTATGCATATTAGCACCCAAGATTAGATTTTGTCCAAAGATATAATCCTGATGATACTTTCATCTCACGTAATGGAAAAAGTTGTGTGAAGGAATAGGCATGAGCTTGGCACAGATGCCAGTAAGACTAAGACACAATGAATAACATAATTTAGGGTCCTATAACTCAACTTTCTAAATATACTATAGAAAAGGATGCTTAGTTTATCTGATGAATAAAATCCAATCCACATATTTGTACTAAAAAGCAATAAGAGGCATGAAGAAACTGGGGAAATTTCTCCAGGAGAATATGTCAGTTTCCTGTGACTGAAGAGGAAATGGAACTTAGACTAGAGGAGGAAAGAACTTTTGTGTTTCTCAGAAACACAGAAAGCAAGTATATACAAGAACTGAGATGTATGAGTCTCAGGAGACTCCCATTGTGGGGGTTGAGCTTGTCCCCACTAGCACAAGGAAACACTATAAGAGCTGAGCAGAGATCTTGACAACAGATTTGAACAGGTGAGTTATTATGAGTAATTATGTCTAAGACAAATTTCTAGTTACTCTGTTCATTGTCCAGTACTGCAGCTTTAGTAGTCTTGTTGAAATTCTTATCCTAGCCACATTTGTGCTGTAGTAAAAGAAAGGGAATGAAATTACCTTCCTCGAGATCAGGCAATGTCTGAGGTAAACAGACAGGATTGAAGGAGTCAGATAACCCGGAAGGCTATCTCATATATCCAATTGGGTGGAACAGATGAGGATAATGCAAATCGCAGGTCATGTGTTGTCAAAGGCAGCATATAGGAATAACTACCAATGGAGTAGCTTTGCTCACACAAAAGCTTACTCACAGAATCAGCAGCAGTTGAAGCCACTGGTCAGTGACACAATTAGAAGATATAAGACCAGATCAGAGGAAATGGATGGTCTTTTTCAGAGCATAGTAGGGTCATTACTTCAGGAAACTTCTAGAAATAAAATAACAATATCATTAAAAGGTGCTACTTTCCCAGAAGGAGATCAAGGATGAATCATTCCCTAACTATCTGGTGGAAAAGAGAAACATAATCTCTTTTTTTTTTTTTTTTTTTTGAGACGGAGTCTCACTCTGTCATCCAGGCTGGAGTGCAGTGGCACAATCTCGGCTCACTGCAAGCTCCGCCTCCCATGTTCATGCCATTCTCCTGCCTCAGCCTCCTGAGTAGCTGGGACTACAGGCACCCGCCACAGTACCCGGCTAATTTTTTGTATTTATAGTAGAGACGGGGTTTCACCATGGTCTCGATCTCCTGACCTTGTGATCTGCCCACTTCGGCCTCCCAAAGTGCTGGGATTACAGGCGTGAGCCACCATGCCCGGCCAACATAATCTCATTTTATAATACCAGACTGGTGAAACAGAAGCAGATCGCTAAACAAGGAAAGGTGAATACAAGCTATCCCTGGATGTGCGTTTGCTTTTAATTGACACATCACTCCCACAACAGGACTGAATAGTTCTACAAGGAATGGTCACATTTTACTCTTATCTGACAACTGTCCATACCTCCCCCTTCCCTACCCTGTGGGTAATCCTCCTGGATCAGGCATCCATCCCCAAGTGGCCCTTTATATTCAAAACATGTGTTTACTTGCAGCTTTCTCGGTTTTCCAATTATGCTACTCCTTCCTGGGGATTCTTCCAGAGTGCCTTCCCTTTGCTTCAAACTCCAGGGATCCTTGGATGTAAATAATATCCCTAACAGTAGGGACCAGCCCAAAGAGAAGAAACCCAAACCAAAATCATAACTGACCCATACCAGAGCTTTCCAAATAAAAAATCTGTGTAATTCCGGTTTTATTATAAATTCATTACTAAACAAATATAATGAATATAAATTCATTACTAAATGTACTGATATAACTAGAATATGGAGTTTTCCATAAAAATCAATTCCAATGACTGTATCTTTAGGAGGTCAGATAGAAAGAAAGTTAGGCAACAGGGCAAGAAGCCCATCAGCACACTGCCATCCATAAAACAGTCTCTTTAAATGGTGATTTCACTCATGAAGAGGGGGTATTTCTACAACTTTTGACAGAAATCTCATTGAATCCCTGACTGAATTCTCAGACTAATTCTAATGCTCAACTTCACAAATATTCTGAGGCAATGTTTTACTCTATATGTTTGTATTTAATTTTGGAGTAAAAAAATCTGATATTTTTTCCTGAATATTGTTTGCACCGGGTTTGCTTTTAATCCTCTTTTCTTTAGCCTAAATGCTCTTGGCTCATTCCCCTCATCTTTATAGTTTTTATTTTTAATGTTCAATCATCTTTATGTCTCTTTTTCTGTGCTCAAATACATTTAGCCACTTTTCCAAGGATGTTATCCATAATTGAATGTATTATTTTTTGTTATATCAGTGATAAATAATCCTCATCTCAATTATTTAGTTAAGTTCTATGACTTAAAGGGTACAGCATTAAATCAATTTGGTCTTAGAATGATTTTTTTTTTTTAAGAAATCTACTGATATCTGGTATACAAGAAATACTTTTATAGAATGCCACTTCTAAGAAAGTGTTAGCAACAAACACCAATGCTTTACTGTTTGACTTTATTTATTCTTACTAAATCCATGTTGTTTCTTGGTTGACTTTTCAACACCATTAGATAATCAGAGATTTTCTCTTATGTGCAGCCCGAATGGGATGACGGGAGAGCCTCAAGAAGTATATAGACTCATGGAAGGGAGCAGGAAGTAAGAGGAATTGTGCAAAGAAATTATTGGTAAGAAAAGTAGGAGGAAACCTTCTGTCAAAGGGAATTTATTGAGCAATTTATTGGCAAGATTTGATTTGAATCATTTAAGAGTTAGACCAAAAAACATGTTTCAGAGACAAATTCAATAAAGGTGAACAATATGAGGACAGGGCCAAAACAAAAGTCTAACTCAATCTTAGGCTACACTAATTTAAGGACAGTGCCAAGTACAGAAAGGTGACAGCCCTAATGGCTCTTGTAACAGGTAGATCCTACTTGAAGTATCTTCAGTCCCAGGTCTCTAAGTCATTTTATAAGGGTGAGATAGGGTGGAGAAAGAATTAAAGTTTATTTCTTCCTATGCACCAGCCACTAAGCTAGATATTTGCACAAACTACCGTATGGAATATAATACTTATATTAACCATTTGACATAGGTTTTACTTTTTAGGGTATAAGTCAATTCAAAGAGGTTAGGTACAGAGCTTGTAAATGAACTAAAATCTAATGATCAAATCCATGTTATTCCTTTTTTTCTAGGAAGTACAGGAAAATTAAAGCAACTCACATGTCCAAAAATGAATAAGTAAAACAATTATTATAAATGTGTTCAATAGACAAATTAACAGATCACCCTTTTCAAGAATTCCTCTTCTCTAATATCCATTGCAAAACAAAAGCAAATTCTCATGTCCCTCTTGATTGGTGGATTTGGAAGTCATTAGGTGTTCTCATGGTACATCCTAGCTCTGCAGTCACTTTCTGTGTGATAGTCAGCCACCAACCTGTTTCTTCTAAACTTGTACCCACTGGTCCTTTCTCTAAATGGGTAACAGCAGAGGATAGGTGAAGAGCAAGCTGCACACTACTAAGAAGAAATGAGCCACTTTAATAAAACATTGGTCAATGGAACTCTAAGAGGAAAACATTAAAGGTATTTGTTCAGTATTACTATTTCTGTATTATAAAGGAAAAGAATCTCATAAGTTAAACATATTTCACTATATATTCAAGCATGAGCAACCCTTCCTGGGAAGGGTATATGGATACAACAGTTAAACTTCAGAAATAAATTTATTTTGGCAGCTCAGTTGACTAATGTATTCTGGACACAATATAGTTTGTTATAGTTCTATCATAGTAATAGTGAATAAAAGCTTGTGATATAAAGATTTCTAAGGTAGCCCTAAATATAATGAATATTTCTATTTAAATGTCTTTGCTAATTTGTTGTTAGCTTTAAAAAAGAAAATGATTTTCAAATAAGTCTTTTATTGAGGCAGAGAGCATTGAAACAATATTTTATGTCATCTTTTTAGTTCTTTTTTCCTTTTGATTTACTTTTTCTGAATTTATATTACTTCTTAGTTTTATAATTCATAAGACCTGATGATAGTTTATAAAATTTCAATATTCTCTCTACTATAAATTAGAACTGCTTCCATTTCTAATTATTATTTATCAATTTCTATGGCTTCCATATCCAATTTCATCTAAAAAGATCTATTTCATCTTTCTCATATCTTGTTCCTCTTAAACTATTTTAAAATGCCCTTCACATTCTCTTTAACCTCTTTCCTGGCATTTTCTTTTTCCTACCACCTATAAAGAATATCAGCTATTTTTAAATTACCTACATAGCTTTCCTATCTTCTGTCATCACCATTCAAGTTAATCCTATATATTTTTGTCAATGCAGATATTTATTCTCCTGTTGATTTCTGATAATTTTATGGTGAAGACATATTGGAAGTTTTTGGTCCTTTATTGGCAGAATTGTAATCTGCTCTGCTTTAGTTATGGTGTCCTTTAGCATACTCATGAATTTTAATATTTCTTCTCAGTGAAACATAATAACTTGATGCTTTAATTCCTGCAAATTTGATTTATTGGAAGCTAATGGCATCGAAACGCTGTTGTATGTGATCTTATTATTTAATATCCTAAATTTTAATATCTTGTAGGCTCCAAGAGCAAAGCTTGCCTGATTGCAATAAAAGTATCCTGATGTGAGAGGCTTTAGAGGTCATCTGTTCTCTTTTCCTGCTTTGGTAGGATGATAACGATGCCATACTGGATAAACAAAAGCTACCTTATCCCTTCAGCTCTCCAAAGGACATCCAAATTATAACTGGGTAGTTTAAAATCTCTGTGTGTGCTGCTGAATTATTTAGAATTTGACACAATAATCCCTAACATTCTTTCACACTAAAATATCTAGTTAATTCAGATGGCACCTTGTTATATCAATATTGACATTCTAAATAGAAAATAGCCAAGTCGTGCACTTTTTCATTTATATCCACTCGAATTTTCTTGTGTCTGTTCAATCCATACAACTTGAATTTTTGTGTCTATATTATACATAATATGTATCTTTCTCACTTCTATTTGGTACATCTTGAAATCCTTCTGAAGTCCTCTGCTGAAGAAACATCAACATTAAAAATGAGTGAAGTAAGATATTTACTTTCATTATATTGATTCACAGTATTTCCTCCTTCACTGCACCTCCAAAAGCTGACATATGATGTATTAATCAGGCTTCTCCAAAGAAACAGAACTAATAGGATGTGTGTCTATGTATATAGGAGATTTATTATTAGGAATTGGCTCATGCAATTCTGGAAGCTGGCTAATTCAAATCTACAGTGTGGCCTAGCAGATTGGAGACCCAGGAGAGCCAATGGTGCAGATGGAAGTCCAAAGGCAGTCTGCTGGATAGTCTCCCGCTTGCCTGGAATAAACAGTCTTTTTATTCTATTCAGGCTTTCAATTCATTGAATGAGGCCCACTTATATTCTGCAGGATAACCTGCTTACTCAAAATTCTCCAATTTAAATGTTAATCTAATCCACAAACACCTTTCAGGTCAACACATAAATAAGCCATCATACATACACTAAGATATTAATGACAGATGGTATCTATCTCAGATGTGATTTATCTCAATGTTATCTCAGATGATAAAGATAAAATTGCAGATATGATCTATAATTTTCCATCGTGGCATCATTTTTTGTGGTAATCTGGGACAATTTCCCAGTCCAGACAATGTCATAGTACACAATCCAACCATTCTATCACATTATCATCAGTTCAGATTTCAGACTGACATTAGTGCCTTACTCCAGAAGTGAGTAAAATTCATCCATATAGAACCTTGGAATAAAGAATATTCTTACAAAAGGATACTTTTTAAATTAGTCTATAAAAAACTTTATTCTTACTGTTAAAAATTGTTTATAATTTTTTTGTTATATCTGTAACAAATGTTACCTCATTTTGTTACTTTGTACTCAAGCCTGAACATTCACATTGCCTCATTTGGTTTTCACAGCAATTACATAAGGTGAGCAAGAAAAAAAATGGGATTATCACTGCTTTAGTTTGTAGAAAATGGAAACACAGAAAGTCTAATAATTTTCTCAGTTTTATGTATCTGGTGACAGAAGCATAACTAGAACCAATGGCCTTGACTATTAGTTTACTTATCCCTTTTGACTACATTAAACAGAATGTCAACTGATCAATTGAGTTTTAATACATTGATCAGGTGGACTTGCTTTTTTACCTTGTACTCTATATGAAAAATAAATGGTTTAAGAAACTGAGTTTCCATCTTACCTTCTAATCATCAGTCAAAAACAATTTAATATATTAAGCATCTACCATGCACAAAGCATTAGGTTATATCAACTATTTAATGGCCACCCCAAAACATTTTGAACTTCTGATGAAATTCCAACAGTCAGGTCTCTATAGATAAATGGGAAGCTAAATTGGAAATAAAGAAGTGATTACCACTAGAAAGTGAGTCTGCCTGGCTCAGCTTTCTCAGTATTGTTCCAGAATTTTCAGTGAAATGCTCAGTCAGAAGAATTTATCTACAGTAGCATATTCCTTTCCAATTTTTAGAAGGTGAGTTATTGATATAGTAATTGTGAATGTGTATCTGGGCTTTTCACACACCCACACATTCCAACAAGTAGTCATATATTATATTTCCTGGCTTCAAGAAGTTTTTGAAGGACTGAAAAAGCAGAGGCTGTCTCATGGCATAATTAATTTCTGTATTTAGTTAAAGACTATTCTCAAGAAAAAGAAGATGCTGGGTTTTGAGGAGGGGAGCAAAGAGTGAAAAGTGTCTCTAAGGGTAGCAGTGTGGAAACAAGCCTTCCTAGAATGGAAATAAAGGAGGGAGATTCTCATTCTAGTGAAGAACTCTCTAGGTCACCTCCCTCAGAATGTGAGCAAACCTCCCCAAGAACTGAGTCCATAGTGAGGCAAGGGAGTTTGGAGCCTAAAAGTCTGATTTATCTGCTCTGTGCATATGAACAGCAGAAAAGCAAAAGCTATTGAACTGTAAGGGACTGCATGGCCATGCACTGAGCTGCAGTTGATGCCACAGTTCATGGAGTAGATCATACAGACCATATCAGCTCTGCATACTCAATACCAAAGTTGAGAAAGAAAGGAGACCCGAATATTAACTGAGATTGAAGGTACATCCAGCATCAAATCAATTTAAACCAAATAAGTCTATATTTCTGCAGATCTGAGTGGAAGAGTTACAATTCAGTCCCAATCTACAAATTGGACTCTGGGTAATATTGCAATTCCATAGAATGAGAATAAAAAACCGGGTGAGTGTCTCTAGTTTTCTTTATTTTTGGCTTAACTGTTTGAGAGTGGGAAATGAATATTAGGTTTCTGGACTTGTACTATGTATTTCACTCTTAGTTATTCCGTTTGGTATACACAGAGGAACTCTGAGGTGTCTGTTGGTGTTTCGGTTTTACAAATGAGGAAAGGGGCTTAGAGTAGATAAGTAATAGAGCTTGTAAGTGACTGAGATGTGATGTGAAGTCAGACCCAAGTACCCAATCTGGAGTCCAGATTCCCTTCATAAAGCTCTGTTGCCTCATTCTGAGACTTTTAAACAACCAGTGCCTATGTTCCAATAAGGTCTGGTCTTGACTGAGGCTGAGCTTTCATGGTGTGGCTTGACAAGATCTCTTTTGATTCTTTTTAAAAACCAAAATTTGCCAAGCACTGTGAACGCATACCTCATGCCCATGAACACAACGCCTTACTGTCTATCTGGCTATCTGCTTTGCAGACTGTTTCCACTTTTTTCATTTTCCCTCAAAATGTGTGTCACTCACAATATCATCGGTGAATATAAAAGAATGACATTGTCTATCTACAGAGACAGAAATAACGAAGCTATTTGGTGAACCTGGATTTGATTAAATAGCCACTTTTTAAATAATATTTATTGATATATAATTCACATACAGTAAAACCTATTGTTATTTTCCAAAGTTTCAAAAAATCAATTTTGATGAATTTTGCTAGTGTCTTCATTGCTTTTATGGAGGCATGAATTTTTGGAGCTCCTTACTTTGCATGCCTGACACTTTGTTTTGAAATGGACAGTTTTAGGTATTTATTTTCCTGTCTGCTTTTCCTCAGTAGATTGGAGGGGTAAAAAGGCATTCCTAATCTCAAAGAGCTAACGGTACAACCTACTTTTTAATCACTAAGGAATGTAATATTCAAATTCCCTGAGACTCAGACAGGAAAAGTATAGCACAAAATGTTGATAATTGTATAATTATAATTTTATATAATACTGTAATTAATTTGTTATTCACTATGTAGATGTGTAAATAAATTATCAAATAGTATTAATAATATAAAATGCCAAGTAGTGAAAAATTTAAAATCACTTTGTATAGCTTTTTTTTTAGCTTAAATTTACAAAATAGTTAAATTATGCAATGGGCACATAAACTAAAATTTCTGATTGCCTTGTCATCTTATTCTAATGTTCTATACAGATAGCAAGTGTTATAAGATGGCTGCCTTCTCTGAATCATGCAGACAGACGGGATACCTTATTATGACCAATGAATGAGAACTGAAAACCTGTGGACCTAACCACAACCTATAAAAATTTTATCCTAATACCTTCTGCATGAGTTAAAGTTATTAAAATCTCATTGTCCTAAATACTAAAAAAGATTTGAAAATTTTGAATATTATTATCATTTAATAATTGAGTTCACCAAATATAATGGGATTAAAAATGGGAACCGTTTTAATCTCTTTTAACTTTCACTTTAGGTTGAGGGGTACATGTGCAGGTGTATTATATAGAAAAACTAGGGGGAACACTTCTTCATTGTTTCTTTCCAATATCAGCAGCCCCAGGAAAATAAGCTCATGACAAAATTAGTAAAATTGTCACATACTAAATCCTAACATAAAACTAGGTAGCATGAAATCTCTTGATGCGGAAGCTGTAACGCACTCAACAGGTTTTAGTTTTGACCTCAAATATAATGCTTCTTACTTAACGTTAAAATGAATGTAGATGTACCTCATTGTATTGTGCTTCATTTTATTACATACTTGCAGATACTGCATTTTGTTTCACCAATTAAAGGTTTTGAAGGTTGGTAGCAACTTTGCATCAAGCAAGCCTATTAACATCATTTGTCAACAGCATGTGCTCACTCATGTTTCTGTATCACATTTTAGTAATTCTTGCAATATTTCAAATGCTTTTGTTATTAGATCTGTTATGGTGATATACAATCAGTGATCTTTGATGTTATTAATACTATTGTAACTGTTTTGGGGCACTGCAAACCTCACTCATCTAAGATAGCAAACTTAATAAGTGCTGTGTACATTCTCACTGCTCCACTGACTGGTCTTTTCCCTATTTCTTTTCTTCTTCTAGGGCCTCCATATTTCCTAAAACACAACAATATTGAAATTAGACCATTACAATACCATTTAGGACATAGGTATGGGCAATGATTTCGTGATGAAAATGCCAAAAGCAATTGGAACAAAAGCAAAACTTGACCAATGATATCTAATTAAACTAATGAACTTCTGCACAGCAAAAGAAACTATCAGAATGAACAAACAACCTACTGAATGGGAGAGAATTTTTGCAATCTATCCATCTGATGAAGGTCTAATTTCCAGAGTCTACAAGCATCTTAAACAAATTTACAAGAAAAAAAAAGAAATATTTCAAAGTGAGCAAAGGACATGAACAGACACTTCTCAAAAGAAGACAGTCATGCAGCCAACAAACATGAGAAAGCTCAATATCACTGATCATTAGAGAAATACAAATCAAAGTGACAATGAGATACCATCTCACACCAGTCAGAATGACAATTACTAAAATGTCAAGAAACAACAGATGCTGGCAAAATTGCAGAAAAAAAAAAAGGAATGATTTTACACTATTGGTGGGAATGTAAATTAGTTTAACCATTGTGGAAGACAGTGTGGTGATTCCTCAAAGATTTGGAAGCAGATATACCATTTGACCCAGCTGCCCTATTACAGGGTATATACCCAAAGGAATATAAATCATTCTGTTATAAAGATACATGCACATGGATGTTCATTATAGTACTATTGACAAGAGTAAAGACATGGAATCAACCCAAATGCCCCTCAGTGATAGACTGGATAAAGAAAATATGGCACTATACACCATGGAATACTATGCAGCCATAAAAATGAATGGAATAATGTCTTTTGCAGGGACAAGGATGGAGCTGGAAGCCATTATCCTCAGCAAACTAATGCAGGAACAGAACACCAAACACTGCATGTTCTCACTTATAAGCAGGAACTGAATGATGAGAACATGTGGACACGTGGTGGGAAACTACACACACTGGGGCCTATCAGGGGTACAGGGTGAGGGAGAACATCAGCAAGAATAGCTAATGGATGCTGGGCTTAACACCTAGGTGATGGGTTGATCTACTGCAGCAAACCAACATGGCACACTTTTACCTATGTAACAAACCTGCACATCCTGCACATGTACCGCAGAATTTAAAACAAAAAAGATGATCACGCCTGTAATCCCAGCACTTTGGGAGGCCGAGGTGGGCAGATCAGGAGGTCAGGAGATCAAGACCATCCTAGCTAACACAGTGAAATCCCGTCTCTACTAAAAATATAAAAAATTAGCTGGGCATGGTGGCGGGAGCCTGTAGTCCCATCTACTCGGGAGGCTGAGGCAGGAGAATGGCATGAACTCGGGAGGTGGAGCTTGCAGTGAGCTGAGATCACGCCACTGCACTCCAGCCTGGGTGACAGAGTGAGACTCCGTCTCAAAAAATAATAAACAAATAAATAAATAAATAAGATGGAAAATAAAAGACTGAGAAGGAAGAAATAATATAAAGAATTCAAGGAAGGAGAGGATTCTCATAGGAATGCAGGTTTACAATGTATTAAACATTACAGAGCCTTAAGGGTATATAATTATTTTGTTATAAGTTATTTCTTAAATGTATTGTACATTTATGTAACTTGTAAGAAGATGAGATGAAAAAGAGTTATTATTTAAAAACAAAAATAAGAGAAAGTAGGCCATTATTTAAGAGCACTACAATGGCATCTAAGTGTTCAAGTGAAAGGAAGAGTTACAAGTGTCTCACTTTAAATCAAAAGCTAGAAATGCTCAGGATTAGTAAGGGAAGGCATGCCAAAAGTCAAGAGAGACCAAACAGCCAAGTTGTGAAAGCAAAGAAAAAGTTCTTAAAGGAAATTAAAAGTGCTACTCCAGTAAACAGACAAATAAGAAAGCAAAACAACCTTAATACTGATGTAACCACTGCTCAGTGAAATCAAAGAGGACACAAACAAATGGAAGAACATACCATGCTCATGGATAGGAAGAATCAATATCGTGAAAATGGCCATACTGCCCAAGGTTATTTATAGATTCCATGCCATCCCCATCAAGCTATCAATGAGTTTCTTCACAGAATTGGAAAAAACTGCTTTAAAGTTCATATGGAACCAAAAAAGAGCCCGCATTGCCAAGACAATCCTAAGTCAAAAGGACAAAGCTGGAGGCGTCACGCTACCTGACTTCAAACTATACTACAAGGCTATAGTAACCAAAACAGCATGGTACTGGTACCAAAACAGAGATATAGACCAATGGAACAGAACAGAGTCCTCAGAAATAATACCACACACCTACAGCCATCTGATCTTCGACAAACCTGAGAGAAACAAGAAATGGGGAAAGGATTCCCTATTTAATAAATGGTGCTGGGAAAATTGGCTAGCCATAAGTAGAAAGCTGAAACTGGATCCTTTCCTTACTCCTTATACGAAGATCAATTCAAGATGGATTAGAGACTTAAATGTTAGACCTAATACCATAAAAACCCTAGAAGAAAATCTAGGTAGTACCATTCAGGACATAGGCATGGGCAAGGACTTCATGTCTAAAACACCAAAAGCAACGGCAGCAAAAGCCAAAATTGACAAATGGGATCTAATTAAACTAAAGAGCTTCTGCACAGCAAAAGAAACTACCATCAGAGTGAACAGGCAACCTACAGAATGGGAGAAAATTTTTGCAATCTACTCATCTAACAAAGGGCTAATATCCAGAATCTACAAAGAACTCAAACAAATATACAAGAAAAAAACAAACAACCCCATCAAAAAGTGGGCAAAGGATATGAACAGACATTTCTCAAAAGAAGACATTCATACAGCCAACAGACACATGAAAAAATGCTCATCATCACTCGCCATCAGAGAAATGCAAATCAAAACCACAATGAGATACCATCTCACACCAGTTAGAATGACAATCATTAAAAAATCAGGAAACAACAGGTGCTGGAGAGGATGTGGAGAAATAGGAACACTTTTACACTGTTGGTGGGATTGTAAACTAGTTCGACCATTATGGAAAACAGTATGGCAATTCCTCAAGGATCTAGAACTAGATGTACCATATGACTCAGCCATCCCACTACTGGGTATATACCCAAAGGATTATAAATTATTCTACTACAAAGACACATGCACACGTATGTTTATTGCAGCACTATTCACAATAGCAAAGACTTGGAATCAACCCAAATGTCCATCTGTGACAGACTGGATTAAGAAAATGTGGCACATATACACCATGGAATACTATGCAGCCATAAAAAAGGATGGGTTTGCGTCCTTTGTAGGGACATGGATGCAGCTGGAAACCATCATTCTTAGCAAACTATCACAAGAAGAGAAAACCAAACACCGCGTGTTCTCACTCATAGGTGGGAACTGAACAATGAGATCACTTGGACTCGGGAAGGGGAACATCACACACTGGGGCCTATCATGGGGAGGGGGGAGGGAGGAGGGATTGCATTGGGGAGTTATACATGATATAAATGATGAATTGATGGGTGCTGACGAGTTGATGGGTGCAGCACACCAACATGGCACAAATATACATATGTAACAAACCTGCACATTATGCACATGTACCCTAGAACTTAAAGTATAATTAAAAAAAAAAACAAAAAAACAAAAAAACAACGTTTTTTAATGGCACTTGTTTTCACTAATGGAAGCTAAGATTGAAAAATAAAACACTCAGAAACTATAAATTCAAAAAAAAAATACTGATGTAAAGAAAGTTTTAGTATCTGGATAGCAGATCAAACCAGCCACAACATTACCTTAAGTCAAAGCCTAATCCAGAGCAAGATCCTAACTCCCTTCAATTCTATGAAGGTTGAGAGAGGTAAATAATGATAATAATAATAAACTACAAAACAAAAATTTGAAGTTGGATCTTGGTAGGGATTGGTTCATGAGGCTTAAGGAAAGAAACCATCCCTACAACCTAAAAATACAAGGTGAAGCAGTGAGTGCTGATATAGAAGTTGAAGTGAGTTTCCCAGAAAATCTAAGATGAAATGCTGAAATTGGCTACTTACATAGCAGATTTTCAATGTAAGCAAAACAACATTCTATTGAAAGAAGATGCCATTTAGGACTTTCAGAGTTGGGGTAACGAAGCCAATGTCTGCCTTAAAAACTTCAAAGGACAGTCTGACTTTCTTGTTGCGGGGTGACACCTGGTGATTTTAAGTTGAAGTCAATGACATATGCCATTCCAAAAATCTTAGAGTCCTCGAGAATTACAAGAAATCTACTCTTCCTTTGCTCTAGAAATAAAGCAACAAAGCCTGGATGACAACACATCTGTTTACACATGCTTTACTGAATATTTTAAACCCACTCTTGAGACCTGGTGCTCAGCAAAAAAGATTCCTTTCAAAATGTTACTGCTCATTGACAACGCACCTGGCTACCCAAGAGCTCTGATGAAGATGTGCCAGGAAATTAACGTTCTTTTATGCCTACTAACACAGCATCCATTCTGCAGCCCATGGGTCAAGAAGTCATTTTGACTTTCAAGTTTTATTATTTAAGAAATACATTTTATAAGGGTATACCTGTCATAGATGGTGATTCCTCTAATAGATGTGGGCAAAGTCCATTGAAAACCTTCTAGAAAGAATTCACCACTCTAGATGCCATGAAGAATAGGTGTGATTCAGGGGAGGAATTCAAAATATCAACATTAACAGGAGTTTGGAAGAAATTGATTCCAACCCTCCTGAGTGATTCTGAGGGGTCCAAGACTTCAGTGGAGGAAGTAACTGCAGATGTGGTAGAGATTACAAGAAAATGGAATTAGAAGTGGGGCCTGGGCCGGGCGCGGTGGCTCAAGCCTGTAATCCCAGCACTTTGGGAGGCCGAGACGGGCGGATCACGAGGTCAGGAGATCGAGACCATCCTGGCTAACACGGTGAAACCCCGTCTCTACTAAAAAAAATACAAAAAACTAGCCGGGCGAGGTGGCGGGCGCCTGTAGTCCCAGTTACTCGGGAGGCTGAGGCAGGAGAATGGCGTAAACCCGGGAGGCGGAGCTTGCAGTGAGCTGAGATCCGGCCACTGCACTCCAGCCCGGGCGACAGAGCGAGACTCCGTCTCAAAAAAAAAAAAAAAAAAAAAAAAAAAAAAAAAAAAAAAAAAAAAAATAGAAGTGGGGCCTGAAAATGTGACTGAATTGCTGCAATCTCATGACACAACTTCAGTGGATAAGGAGCAGCTTCTAAATGAGCAAAGATGGTGGTTTCTGGAAATAGACTCTTACTCCTGGTGAAGATGCTATAAACATTTGTAAGATGACAGGAAGAGATTTCGAATATTGCATAAACTTAATTAATAAAGAAGCAGCAGGGTTAAAGATGACTGACTCCAATTTTGAAAGAAGTTCTACTGTGGGTAATATGCTATCAAATAGCAGCACATGCTACAGAGAATTCTTTCATGAAGGGAAGAGTCAGTTGATACCACAAACTTCAATGTTGTCTTATTTTAAGAAATTGCCACATCCATTCTAACCATCAGCAATGACCACGTCAGTCAGAAGTCACAGACATTGAGGCAAGACCCTCTACCAGCTAAAAGATTAGGACTCGCTAAATGTTAAGATGATAGTTAGCATTTTTTAGCAATATTTTAAATTAAGGGAGGTATATTGGTATTTTTAGACATAATGCTATTGCCCACTTACTAGACTACAGCATAATGTAAACACAACTTTTACATGCACTGGGAAACAAATAAAAAATTTATGTGATTCACTTTACTGTGGTGGTCTGGTACCAACCCCACAATATCTCTGAGGTATACCTGTATAAGAGAATGTAACTCAGCTATGTGAATATAGTATAGTCTCCTTGCTCAAAGAAACTGGGCAAATCAACAAATACAATTTCACCCCAGCACCCTAATTTAGACTCAGTTTGTGTGAGTTATTTCTCATTTTTAATAACACAGAATTGTGAAGCTAAGATAATGGAAAGAAAATTGCTCTAATAGTAATAAAATATCTGTAAACTAAAAAACATTCATTTTGACTGCAGAAGAGACATTTAAATAATCCAACTGCTGTGAGTAAAATTGAAATGGGGCTGTAATTACTCAGATTTTCAACATCCCTTCCTTTATGAAGAGAAAGAACTGCTGCTGGCTTCCCCATCACAAAGACTTCTATCCTGCCAAATACAAAGATTAGAAATATGTGCCAGCTGTAGGGAGAGTGAGTCTGCAGCAAATTAACAAAATACAGGTGACACTTTTCCCAATCACTCTTTCTTATTAATGTGGTGTCTTGCAAATATGTATTTCATTAACTCTATAAGTATATACAGGAGGAATATATCAGCCTTAGGTGAAACCTGGAAAACAACTAATATTTTTCAATTTTGAAAATCCTTCTTCATTGGCTTGTTAGAAAATACTAAAAATAATTTTAAATAAACTCTACAAGCACATGATCCCAAAGTTACCTGACTAGTTTTCCTACTTGTCACTGGGACACCTCCCAATAATCTGGAATCCATGAATATCAAACTCTAGGGTCTAGATAGGGAAACAAAGTGAATAATAATAAAAACTATTATTATTTTTGAGACAGGGTCTCATTCTGTTGCCCACGCTGGAGTGTAGTGGCATAATCTATGCTTACTGTAGCCTCAAAAACCTGGGCTCAAGCAATTCTCCCTCTTCAGCCTCCTGAGGAGCTGGAACCACAGGCATGTGCTACCACAACTGGCTAATTTTCATACTTTTTGTGGAGGCAGGGTTTTGCCATGTTGCCCAGGCTAATCTCAAACTCCTGAGTTCAAGCAATCCACCCTCCTTGGCCTCCGAAAGTGCTAGGATTAAAGGCATAAGCCACCACACTCAGCCAGATAATTTTAAGTATCATTGTAATGCTTTTTTTCTGATACTTCCATTCTTCTGATCACAAAAACCATTTTTCCTTAAAATATACTTTCTATGAATGACTATTATCCTGTAGTGTTTATTCTGTATCCTCCCTCTAGCCACTGATGTTTTCTTTCCTTTCTTCATGTTAAAGGCAGGTCTGTCTCCCAAATATTTGCCACACGCAAGCAGCAAAGGATAGCCACTATTTAATCTGATCTCTCTTAAATTCAGGTGGTTAACTTAAACCTCAGAAAGAAAGATAAGAATGTATACATTACTCAGCCTCCCATAGATTTACTGAGGGAGTTCACCAAAGCTGATCCAACTCAGGAAAAATGTCTATCATCATCATTATCTATTCACAAGTTGGTGGGGTCCAGATGTCAGTCTCCCAGATATCAGACAGGTCAGGGATAAAACTGGGAGATCCTGAGCTACACTCCACTAGCAACAATTCATAACCTGCAATATCAATATGAATACTCTTATCTTGTCAGTACATATAACTAGATTTCTGACTCAATTTTCCAAACCTGCTGCTAATACAGAAGTGATTCTGATCCATTTTGCTGGTACCTGACCTCTAGCTCTTGTCAACTCCTCCTCCTAGGTGATCTATCCACTACTTTCCTCCCCTTAACCAAACACTGCCTTATGGAAACTCATCATAAAGAATTAAAGGGCCAAAGCTCCTTCATTTTAAATAGGACATAAATTATTTGTCCTTCCCAGTATTCCACTTATTTTTGTGGGGAAATAAACACTTCCCTCTGATGAATGGCTTTTTCTCTCCTAATACAATTATGTGGCTCCAGTGGTGGCTTCCAATTATTATGTTTTTCTATGATCCAGCTATGACGTTCCTACATATCCCATGCTGACCTAATTATAATTACACTAAAGCCTACAGCATTAGTCAAATAGGTGAACACTTCCTTAAGCTGATGCAATCAGAGCCATTTTTGAAGGTTTATTTTGTTGCAACATTTGTTGTGCTTGTTTTGTTTGTGTGAGTTTTGCATTTGCAAATAAATCTCTGGGCAGATCACTTAGTCACAAAGCCATGAGGTTTGAGCTCAGGAACCACCAATTGACACACTTCTGTTTTGTGTAATTTAGTGTCAAGAGGTGTTGAAGCCACTATGGAAAGAAAAAGAGATAGAGGAGATACTGACTATTGTCCCTGAGGTCCTTAGATATATTATGGCACTTGCCTACCTTAAAAATATATGGAATGGCCACCTGTATTACTCCAACAGTGACAGTCATACAATATTCAGTTTAGAGACAAATTGGTCATTCCCAATATTCAAATAGGGCTAATACCAGGTACTGTTTGCTTTCAAGTATCAAAACTAGTCCAATTCAAATCATTGGTGTTAGTCATAGAATAATATTTAAATACTTAAAGCCATACTGAGAAATTATTAAACTTATGTATATATCATGCCTCAACTAGGGATTAAAAATCCATTGTCAACTCTGACTGATTCCTAAAATTGTTGTATAATGAGGGTTTCTATATGATTAATTTATATTATGAGACAGGCTTACTAATATTATACAAATGAATCCATAGTCAATTTACTTTAAAACATAGTATTTCACCAATTATATCTTAGGCATAATTTAAGCCTTTCACAAGAAACTATAATATAAATGAGATTAAAAAAATGAGCATTATCTTGCATTTGTCTTTGCCAGTTTCTATAATAACTATTGCTTAAAGCCCCCACAACTAGCAAAGTCTTCAAAATCTTTTGTTAGTGTTTATAATTTTAGATAAACAATACCAACTACCAAAATGTTTGGAAATAAATGCTTTTTCTGACACTGTCAATGGCCTTTCCATAAGGATAGATATAAATAGCCAAGAAATTTTATTTTCATTTTATTTGGCATTTGTTTTAATTGTCTACATGTAATACCATGTATACTAAGTACTGCATAAATTCAAAGAATCCGAGATGACTTCATGGAACAAGGGGAATATTAAATTTGAGATTTGCCATGTGGGTAGAATCCTTTTGGATATACTTTAGAAATGGCACGGACAAAGATACAAAAGTCAAGTTCAATGAATTGTAAGCACACGAGTCTGGTTGGAACGGATCAATTTGTTATATACAGACATCCTGAAAAAATAAGGCTAAAAAGATGAGCACAATTCAAATTGTGTTGGGATCAGAATACCAGAGGTCAATCATTCTATTAGTCGATCAAAGTCAATCTTCAAGACGTGTCTACTGAGTATAACCATGTGCCAGGTGTTGTGTTTAACACTGATAATACAAAGCTAAATATGGTTTCTCACACTATTAGTAGAATTACAAGTAGCTATCATGTGATTAAGTATACTGAGGACTGGAAAGGTTTTCTGGAGGAACCCTTGACTGAGATGAATATTGAAAAATGATAACTATTAACCAAGTAAATAAGAGGCAAGATTAGAAGTGAGAGAGATGTGTATGATAACTGAGTATCAGGAAAAGGACAAAAGGAAAGACTCAGAGAGAACATGACATAAAGAGAAGTGCTAACACTTCCATAAGCTTGAAGTTTAAGTGTAGAAACAAAATTCAAGAGCTACATTTAGAAATTAAATTATTATACACCACAATTAATAGAAAATCAAAACATAAATATCAGCTCACAATATTTTATTCTTACAAAAGTCGAAATCATTCTGTGTATTTTCTTTATGTAATTATTTTGCATAAGCAACACATTCTTCATGAGACTCTTGAGTCTAGTCCATAGTCACATTATCACAAATTGTTAACTAACCTAGTTTATGTGGTACGTAAGCATCACGAGGGCAGAATCTTTATCTCTTCTGCTCACTAATGTATCTCAAGATCCTAGAACAGCACCTGGCACAGATAGAGTATTTACAAAATACTTATTAAATAAAATTAATGATATATTAATATATTATCAGAAATAATTTTTTTATGTACTAAGTGCAGAGAAATAAAAGAAAGCCTATCATTGATTCTCTAAGTTCTGAGATTCGTAAGTATGAACTCTGTGGGAGAATAATGGTTTCATATGTCCTTCTGAAATTACCTTTTGGAAATGATTCCAGGGAGCAAAACTCCTTCCCACTCTGATTATTCCATATGGTCTGGGAAAGACCTTCTTACAGAAACACACTGAATAAAAATCTGGATTGCATAAGAGCTCAGCCATCTCTCAGCTTTGAACATATTTAAATTAGTCAAACGCTTCCTCTGAAAAGCCCTAATGTGGGAGTACTCAACTTCTGATATATTTTGGTTGAGCACTATCAGCTGCCAGTCTTCTGCTACTAGTGATCTTTCGTTTTTCATAGAAATACAAGCTTGAAATTTGTATAAGTTCATATATCAAATTTCTACAGTTACCTTAGCCTCAAACTCAATATTTTTAAACTCTGAGAGTGGGGAAAATAAAGCAATAACTTCTTGCATTTGTTCCTGAAAAATTAAATTCATCACAATATTTATGATGGGTGATAGAGCTGTACGATGTGTACAACTGCCAAACAACCAAAGTCCTATAGCATATATTGTAAAATTTTCTGAGAAATATAATGAATACATTCAAGACTGAACTATCTGAAAGGTCAAAATAAACTTTACTGTAGCAAGGATATATCTTTTACAAGAAAAATCAATCTCTGTACTTCTGGTCCTCTTCTTTAGTTAACTAAAACACTTCAAGCACTTATTATGAATAAAGTACTATTCGTTTTCTCTTTCTCAAATATAGAAGAAATTCTTTCACAAATAACGTGTCAATCAAGGGACATCCCTTTGAAGAATAAGTTGTGATAGCTGTTGTTTTCCATTTATTTTCCTTTCCTAAATCAGTCAATAGAATCTAACCTATCCTCTGCCTCTATTTAACCTATGATTACATTATACTGGTTTTTGATGTCCATTTGTTTATCATAACATAACTATGACTTAATAAACTCTTTTTTTTGATACGGAGTCTCACTCTGTCACCCAGGCTGGAGTGCAATGGCGCAATCTCGGCTCACTACAACCTCAGCTTCCCGGGTTCAAACGATTCTCCTGCCTCAACCTCCCGAGTAGCTGGAATTACAGGTGCCTGCCACCACACCAAGCTAATTTTTGTATTTATAGAGAGACAGAGTTTCACCATGTTGGCCAGGCTGATCTCAGACTCCTGACCTCAAGTGATCCGCCCACCTCGGCCTCCCAAAGTGCTGGGATTACAGGCCTGAGCTACCATGCCCGGCCCAACTTAATAAACTCTTAGATGTAGGATCCATATATATACCTTCTGCACTGAGCCTTAACGGTCTCTAGGTAAGTACATTGATATTTACTGATTCCCTACTATGTGATCCAAACTGGAAAATAGCATTTAATAACTGATTTATAAAGCCTCTGTGCATAGCTCCAAATTTTATAGGTGAGATGAGATAAGACGAAACGAGGAGATGAAATAGGATACCAAATAAATGTCTTTTAATTGTGGGCAATATTATGTTGTGCTCAAACTAGATTGTGTGAGCTTGAATAACTCTTAGACTTACTGTCTGTCTTTGGACAAGTTTTTTAAGTATCTTAGAGTCTCCCAGTATCTCAGCTTTCTCATCTGTAAAATGGAGCTAATAAAAGTAAAGAGTTAATACATTAACCAGTTGATGTAGTCAGTTTAGGCTTTTATAAGAAAATACTATATATTTGGTAATTAATCAACAATAGAAATTTATTTCTCATAGTTCTGTAGGCTGGGAAGTCCAAGGTCAAGCTATGGCATGTTCAATGCCTGGTAAGGGCTGTTCTCTACTTCTAAGGTGACATATTGTAGCTGTATACTCCGGAGGAGAGAAAGCTATGTCTTCACATAGCAGAAAGGACAACAGGGTGAAAAGGGACCTATCTCATTCTCTCCAGACCTTTTACAAGTGACTAATCCCATCCATGAGGGTACAGCAATCATGACCTCATCAACTCCTAAAGACCCCACCTCTTAATACTATCACATTGGCAATTAAGTTCCAAGCCATGAATTTTGGAAGATGGTCAAATGATAGCATTTCATCCCTGGCCCTCAAAATGCATGTTCTTCTCACATTCAAAATACATTCAAGCCATCCCAATAGCCCCCAAAGTCTTAACTTGTTCCAGCATCAACTCAAAATTTACAGATCTGAGTCTCATCTAAATCAAATATAGGTGAGATTCAAGGTATACTTCATCCTGAGATGAGTTCTCCTCCTGCAGTGAGCTTGTGAAATCAAACAAATTATGCAATTTGAAAATACAATTGTGGGACAGGCATAGGATAGACATTCTCATTACAGGAAGGGAAAAATAGACAAGAGAAAAGAGGTAACAGGTCCCAAGTAAGTCCAAGACACAAGTCGAACAACCTCAAATCTTTAAGCGTGAGAATAATCTTCCATATCTGGCTTTTCATACACACTGGGGCATGGGTTGGGCCTCCACCACTTTGGGAGGCCCCACTTTCACAGCTTTACTGTGGGTACAGCTCACACAGCCACTCTTCAGGGGTGGGAGTTGAGTGCCTGTGGCTGTCCTGGGCTGGTTTTACACTACACACTAGTGGCTCTACAGGTCTAGGGTCCTGGAAGTTGCCCTGTCCCCATGGCTTCACTAAGTACTGTCCTATTAGGGGCTCTCTGAGGTGGCCTGTCCTATGGCAGCTCTATGCCTGGATCTGGAGGCTATCTGGGACATCATTTGGAATCTGGGTGGATATAACCGTGCTTCCACAGCTTTTACACTCTGTATCCCTGTAGAGTTAGCAGAACATGCCGAAGTTTTCCAGAATCCTCCCTGGAGTGGAGGCCTGAGCCATATCTGAGCCCAGCTGAGCCACAGCTGAGGTGACCAACGAGCACTGCAGAGGGATGCAGGGAATGGAAGCTCGGGGTGGCCCTTCCAAGAAAGTGCATTGCTGCTGCATCCTCCAGAGAGAACCAATAATATGCCCTCACATGGGAGAAGGGAAGAAAGGGGTGAACTCATCTCCTCAAAGTCTTTTGTAAGGTCACTAATCCTATTCAAGAGGTCTCCTCCCTCATGACTTAATCACATCCTAAAGACCCCACTTCTTAATACTATTGATATGGACAGGAGACAAGTAAATACTGGGTAGAAGAAGGCAGTTCCCCAGCAAAGGCCCCACCCTCAAGCATGGATACCCACAGCCCTAAATGGGAACAGGCATTCCTGTTTTCACACCCAGAAAGTTGCCTTTTGGCCCACCACACCCACCTATCCTGTACCCATATAAACCCCAAACTCCCAGCTCCAGGTGAATAGAAGAGCAGAAGAGAGGCAGAAAAGGAGAGAAAAGTAGGAATGTCAGGAGCAGTTCAGCTGGGGACCACTGGCAAATCAGCCGCTGGATGGCCAAACTCCAGGGGAAGATCATCTTGCCACTCCATCCCCTTTCCAGCTCTTCCCGTCCCTCTTACTGAGAGCTAACTCACCACACAATAAAACCCCTGCATTCACCATCCTTCAAGTTCCTGTGTGACCTAATTATTCCAGGATACTGGACAAGAGCTCGGGATACAGACAGCTGTCACATTGGCCCCCTGCCCTTGCAGAAAGGCAGAGGGTCCACTGAGGTGGTTAAGACTTAAGTCATCCATGCACATCAAGGCTAAAAGAGCACACTGTAACACATGCCCACTAGGGCTCTGGGAGTCACAGGCTCCTACCACTGGATGCTCCTGTGGGGACGGAGCCCAGGGGTGCTCGCCCCAGCTCCTGCACCTGTTCATCTGCATGTTCCCCCTCCCATAATGGATTTGAGCATCAGCAGCAACTAAACAGATGAGCCACACCCATGTCACATCCAGTGAGGGGGATCAGGGAACTCTCCTGTTTCACTATCACATTGGTGATTAAGTTTCAACATATGAATCTGGGGAGACATTCAGACCATAGCACTTGCTTAGAACATTGCTGCCACATAGGAAGGAATTAATAAGAAGTAGCTATTATTAACAAGATTATTCCCACTGAAAAACCACAGAGCTCCTCATTGAACTTTGCTCATAGTACATAACAAATATTTGGGGAGAAAAACAATCAATCCTTTCTCAGGTGATGTAATTATCAGTTAAGCAATTCACAATTTTAAATAGGTAAAATAAAGCAATTGCTCAGAACATGGACAATTCATCTTGGTGGTCAGATCAGAGGACAATTTCTTTTAAGGCTCCTGATATTATATGACCACTGTATGATGCGATAAAAGTATTCTCCACAATAGCCAAATAGTAAATATAATGACAGCTTCAATTCTCAATATAGGATGATGGCATCCTACCAGAGTCCAATTCAGAAAAGCAATTCAGAAGAAGCAATTTTGCAAAGGGTACTAATGATCTAGATGACCTGCTTTCTGCTGCTTTGGCTTCTTCTAGGAACATAATTTATATTTTCTGTAAAGAGGAGAGGGAGTGCTTGACCTTAAGCCATCCTCCTTGAATATTCCTTCCTTCAAATTATATTGTGAAAAATGAGTGTCAGAATTCCATTTTACTCTTGGCAAAGAAACCTAGTGGGGAAGTATTCTGTGTGACCATATGAGTATATATATTTTTTTAACCAAACAAAATTGTGAAGTAAAATTAGTTGGTAGAAACTAGGGTGTCTAATAGAGATAGCTACATAAATATAAGGCCGTCCCATCCTTATTCTGTTGTAGTAATGACAAGTGTCCCTTACAGAAATGTAAATTAAATACAGCCCAATTCATAGGCAAATTGGAGGTCAAGTGTCCAAGATTCTACTCCA
Organism: Rhinopithecus roxellana; assembly: GCF_007565055.1. Taxonomy (NCBI): domain Eukaryota; kingdom Metazoa; phylum Chordata; class Mammalia; order Primates; family Cercopithecidae; genus Rhinopithecus; species Rhinopithecus roxellana. Next base: position 23,424,796 of record NC_044549.1, on the reverse strand, counting down.
TAAACATAAAGTAAGCTTTTTAAAAAATGAGGTAATTATAAACAGAACTGCCTCAGGCAAAATAAACTCTCAGTAGTATATCCATAGAATGCCTGCTTTTGAGCAAAATCACTTTAGATAAACTGCTTATGAAAGAAAACCAGAGTAACCAAAGGAGGCAATTTCTTTTACAGCTTTGTCTTTTACAAACCTGTTAAAAGCAGGGGACAGTCTATCAAAGGTAATTGGCTCTGTTTTAAAATCAGGTGTGTGTTTTTCCTGAAAAATAAAAATAAAAATAAGAAGCAGGGTAAACTACTTCTGAACAAATAAAATTCAATCTGATAAAGTTATAATAGACATTTATGTGTCCACTGATCAAAAAGGGTGTCGGATCACAAAGAAATACAATTTTAAGAAGGGAGAACAGAACATATTTTTTACCCCTTTGAAAACTTAACTATCTTATAGGATATCAGAGGACTGGTTCCTTGATCTCTAACTATTGCATTACCCCTGAAGTACAACTTACCATGAGAAGTAATTAAGTCTACAACTATAACCGCAGCCAACCTACAACTAAGTGTTGGCTACAGAGGTAAAGGTTTAAAAAAAAAAAAAAAAAAGATTTCATTTTCTGGTAGATGTTCCCATAAGGTGATAAGGAATGCAATGAGAGTAAAAGTTGTCACTAAAGCCTGCCTACTACTTGGATAAATATTAATGTGAATATTTAAGTGTAGACTAGTATTAAGCAAGTAGAATCGTCTGTTGGGGATATCCAATCAATTGCTCTGTACTTTATTTGGAGCAGAAGGCTGCTCTTTTGAAGGACGTGCTTTTTGAAATATCTATACTCTTGTATGGTCAATCAGACCATGACTGTTGAGTTAATAAATATAACACAATTAATAACGATCTGCAAAATTATTTTTCAGTCTTGTAGGGATAGAATGAGTTTTACTTGGATGCTTTAGTCAGCCAAGTATTTTAAGATCAGAATGAGGGCATTAACGGGATCTACTGGAAATTTTTATTGAATTTACTAAAATGTATACCCCTTTATCTTGTTTTGTAAACTATAAAGAGTAAAAGTCTTCATGGTATAATTAGAAATTCCATACTCTCAACTTCTAGTTTTAATTCCAGGTTTAAAATCTCTAATCATATTATACAAAAATAATTTGTTCTAGATAAATTTTTGAAGCACTCTGATACATGCAACAAACATTAAGTGTTATAAGGCCACATTTTAATTTTATTTTTTGCATGATGCTTCACTAACCTCACTAAAATATTTTGGCCATCTAGTGGTCCTTGTCAAATTAAATATCCATTAAAGTCTTGAAGGAAAGCCTATGTATTGTTCAGTGTTTCATCTCCAACACATTGGCTAACAATGGTAGAGTCTCTATATATCTATTCCTTTGGGAACAAAAACTACAATAATGAGATTTATGCTTGTCCTCAACTTTCGGGATTAAGAATTGTTCCAGTGCATAGGACATTTAAAGTAAAGAAACTTCATTGCATGTCACCCAAGTAGAGTTTTACGTTATCTTTAAACCAACAAAGCAGTCAGAAACCAGCAGGACATTATGCCAAATGAAATAAGCCAGCCACCAAAGGAAAGACACTACATTTTTCCACTTACATAAAGAATCTATAATAGTCAACCTAGCATAGAGCATAATAGTGGTTTCCAGGACCTGAGACGTGACGGAAAAGGGAAATTGTTCAATGGGTATGACGTTTCAGTTGTGCTAGATAAATATCTTGTAAAGATCTGCTGTACAACGTAATGTCTATAGTTAACAATACGGAATCGTGCACCACAAATTTTGTCAAGCCGGTAGATCTCAAGTTAAGTGTTCCTATCAAAGAAAAGCCAAAAATACAAACAAAGGGTCATAGAGAAACTTTGGTAGATGTTGAATATGCCTATTACCTTGATTGGAATGATGGTATCACAGGTGCTTGCCTATGTTGAAACTCAGAATTGTACATTTTAGACATGTACAGTCCATTGTATATCAATGATACCTCAATAAAGCTGTTTTCCAAAAAAAGAAAAACACTGCTTCATTCGTTTGGCAGCAGATATACTAAAATTGGAAGGATACTGAGAAGCTTAGCATGGCCCCTGTGCAAGGATGACAGGCAAATTCATAAAGCATTACATATAAAAAGGATGACAGGCAAATTCATAAAGCATTACATATAAAAATTTCTTATTTAAAAAAATGTAAAAAGAAAACTGATAATTAATTAGAAAAATTATAATAATTCCATGATCTTTAAAAATTTTTGTCAAAGTATTAAAAATTATCTTACTGTTGATTATAAATGTATATTAGATAAAAAATTAGTAAAACTAATATATATTTAATATGTTATAATTTAAGACATTATAAACATGAAAAGTTTTAATGCTTTATTTCTTTGTTTAAAAAAACAGTCGGCCGGGCGCGGTGGCTCAAGCCTGTAATCCCAGCACTTTGGGAGGCCGAGACGGGCGGATCACGAGGTCAGGAGATCAAGACCATCCTGGCTAACCCGGTGAAACCCTGTCTCTACTAAAAAATACAAAAAACTAGCCAGGCGAGGTGGTGGGTGCCTGTAGTCCCAGCTACTCAGGAGGCTGAGGCAGGAGAATGGCGTAAACCCGGGAGGCCAAGCCTGCAGTGAGCTAAGATCGGCCACTGCACTCCAGCCTGGGTGACAGAGCTAGACTCCCTCTCAAGAAAAAAAAAAAAAAAAAAAAAAGTGGCATGGAGTAATAATGCACAGGATGGCTGTCTATAATATAATCTATAAGGTTGCCTTTCTAAGTCAATATGTGGGTAACATTTCCCTTACATCTATCCTATAGAATATTTTATACCACTGCCAGTACTAACAAAAAACGAACTTGCTGAGAAGTTCCCTATTGATAATAATATATATGCTTCTCTGAATGTATGCCTTACAGTGAAGCAATACTTCCATTCCTGCCCAAAGCAGAGCACTTTCAAACCTGACACTAATCCTGGTACTTAGAAACCTATAAATGATTATCTCAGCCATGGGCTACATAAAATAAATTAAGTTTTAAAGATCATAAAAGTAAAACCATGTGTCTAAACATATGGCATGTTCATTGGCAGTGTGAATGCTCATTATATGAGAAATCTCATCCAGTTTGTCAGGAAACTGAATCAAATATTTCCTGCCGTGTAAGCCAAAGAGCTCAAAGCAGTCCCCCTAAGGTTTATGGTGAACTCACCTACTGAAAATACTTACTATTAAGGGTAACACAGAGGTAAGAAGTTAAAACCATAAATGAGGAAAAACAAAAATTCTAAAATCAGTATTTATAAGTCCAAACCTCAAATGGATGCTCTTACCCTACTAGGAAAAAAATTGAACAATCGTGGTAATTAGCAGGTTGGACAAAGACTAGAATAAAAATGGCGCCAGGCATTTAGCCACAGAACATCTGTACAGCCTCCTATTAATGTTTCTTGGATGTTTTAAAACCATCTGGTTCCACAGCTAGGTCAATCCAGGAGGGAAGAAGCTTGGACTTCTACTTGCCACTTCCAAAATGTTTCCACCCCAGAAGTGATATATCACATTTTCCATTTATAGTTTATTAGCCACGTCAAGTCATCTGTGATCATCATCTTCCCACGTGTGTGAAGTAGAGTGGAACTCGATATTGGTGCACAGTTTGATGCAACGACTAGATAGGAATTTGAGACAGTGGGATTAGATAAATCTACCTCCTACCCCTCAAAGTACTTAGCTACACCCTTGATTTATAAGAAAATGGAGTAGCCTCTTTGGGAAAATATTCAAACTACGTCCACAATTGTATACGAACTCAGTGGACTTAAAAATACTTAAATCATGTAGGTTGGGAAGGACTCAACTTGTGGTGAGGGACAATGAAAGGGGAATAAAGCACATGGCATGTTTGAGTAAATCTCAATAGTTAGGCCTAATGAATGGGGGCAAGTGATGGCTCCACAAATCGCTTATGGTTATCCGATAATGAACATGATTTTCTTCTATAATAAAAATGGTTTTCTTTAAGTTTCCTAGTAGCATAAATTTCTGCGGAGACAAACATCAGTGTTTCCCATCCTTACATCAAAGTCTTTAAAGATACTGCCTTCTGTAACTTCAGAGCAGTCAATAAGTATTTGCCCTTCCTTATCAAGAATTCAATGACAGCGGCTTATCAGTACTGATCTAGCATGCTCTCAAATACAAGAAAACATGTTAAAATCCCCTTCAGCTCATGTTTCTTCAAAATAGACACCAAGGATCTTTATTTTTTAATTTATTTATAGTTCTTTTCAAATTGAAAACTAACAGAATATAATTCTCAGTATAAAATAGAATATGATTTTTCTAAGTGTGAAAACCATGGTAAACTTAAAACACAGTAGAAGACTTATTTTCTCAAACTGCTCTGAAGTTTACATTACTGTTTTTTCTTTTAAAAGCCAATCTAAGAATCCTAAAAGAATTAAAATAATCAAATGAGTAGATAACTATTTTAATCCTCTTAGGGGAATTTTATGTCCAGCCTTCTCTAAAATGTAATTTCATGAGAAAATAGCTCAAATTCTAACCTACTGCAAGAAAGTTGTAGCATAGTTGTTTACATCACAAGAAATCAACCTAATCAGTCTCAAAAGATAAGATTTGTAAATCTCTTAGTTCCTGTTTAAAATTCCATCTCTGATATTTTAATGACCTTAAGTTTTCAAATGTAAAAGATAAAATTAAGCTGTTTGAAACTTCACACAAATAACTAAACAAATAAACAGAATAAACAATAAATGCTAAATTTCTGCAAAGTACTGCAGCCTTTAGGGTTGAATCTAAGTTCTCATCTCATACACTTCAAGTAATGCAAGCAGAATTAAAATCATTTCTCCCATGCATGCAATCATAAATAGCATGATAAATATGCTACTTCATTCCTTTTTTTTTCTTAAAGACTTAGTTCAGAAAATAGTTGGGAACTGAAACAAAATGATAGTGTCTCAGCAGGAAAAAGATGGAGAAAGGAAGAAACGAAGGAAGATGGTAATAGCTAACAGTCCAGCACGGTGACTCTCAAATGACCTCATTTATAATTCATTTAAGAAGATCATCTTGATAGCCATACTATGCTGAAACAAGTATATTTGTTCTCTTTTCCATGATGCTACCACCCTCAAAAATCTTTACTGTAGCCTTTAAAATTCTGTCCTTTTAAAAAATATGGTGGAGGTCCATAATTTAGTGGTACATTTACAAAAAGGGTTAACAATCAAACAGCAGAAAACTTCTATAGATTAAGGGAGGGATAGTTCCAGTTTGTGAATATTACTTGTCATTCGTTCTTCCTCGAAATTGTACTACTTTTTTTTTTTTTTATTAAAAGTCATTATAAAAAGTTATTTTCTCTATGTTCAAACTGGAACAAATGAGCTTACATTAAAGCTTATGAGATTTAAGTTGGATATCTGGAAGGAGCTGCTGACAGAGGAGTCTGCTAAGCTCTGACTTGTAAACTTGGAAAATCTTTTTATTTGCTGGCCTTTAAAAGAAATATAGGGTGGTTTTGTCAACTAAGTTTGTTGAAAGACAGAGAATCTAGATGAGCTAACATTTCTTGGAACATTTTCAGCACTAATTTTCTCTGATTTGGTGATTATGTAACGAGAGCCTCATCATAAATATTTCCTTTAGTGCTTTCCTATATTTTCACCCATCACCACCATTACTCCCCACCTCTGCCAAGTCTCGGATTTTTTGTTTCCCAAAAACAGCTCCAGTGCAGAAAAGATGACAAATTTCAATTATTCTGATAGAGAATGTATTATATAAGGTATACATATTTTCAATAAGGGAAATTAATGAGATTTTCTATGACTATCAATATTTAGAGACATATAAATTAATAATCTCCAATGATTAAAATAATTGAGGAGCCTCATTCATTTTTTGTAACTGTAGATTTTTTTCATTACTCTTTGCCCCACTTGGCCATCTTATCCATATTTTTAAAATAATACATGTATGAATTGGGAGATTTTGCTTTGCACTTCACAGCAACTGATTTCCAAAGGCACCTGAGTGATTTTGTATACAAACAAAGTTGCTGCCTGTGGATTTCACTTGAGGAGTATTTTGGAAAATCTTTTATAATGCTGAGTTGAGTTGGGCCTATTTAATTTGGTCTGGTCTCAGCTTTCATGAATTTTCTATTTGAGTCAGTGATTTTCAAAGCCCTTTTAGGGTTTCTGTAACCTTCTCATCAACCTTGGAAAGAAATCTTCTTTACTAAAGCTTTATATATTACTTTATTTCACACTCAGAGTGCTAAGGATTTTTACCAGGCAGAAAGATCAAACTTATAGTCACTCAGACTACATTTGATTTCAACAAGAAATTTCAACTTTTATTTTGTACATGGTTGACTAAGTGTAAATTATGTTTTCCAAAGAGTTCTCAGGTAGCCAGTTACAGTGCAGTTTGTGATGGGATGTTGTATTATTTTAAATATCTTATATAATCCTTTAACATGATTAAGTGCTTATTTCTGATCTAGGTAAATAAATCTATTCCACAAATTTCTGCCGTAATCTAGAAGGTAGTGATATTTCTTTTTCTTCTAAAATTTGATAAACCTGACACATCATATTTAAACTCAAAATCTACTCTCTTCTCTCACTCTTGATAAAATAATAATGCCCTCAAATGATATTTCTCAGTTTCTTTTTCATAATCCACAATGAATCTTTTTGTGTACTTCCTATTTAACAAATTTTCATCAAACAGGTTCAATTCATCATTATTTAAATCCAGTGAGCTGCATTTACACTTATGTGGATTTAACATACCTGCACTGACTATTCCCAACCTGAATTTTACATCTATCTTTAATTTAGTTTTAAACTTCAATTTTTGGTGTCCTTGCTGTAATTCTAAAAGTGAATGCTAGTTTTTGGTGCACTGTTTACATTTAGGTTCGTTCAATTTGTCAGTCATTGTATATTTTCATGTGTAAATTTGAACCCAAGCAAATCACAAGGCCCAGATGTCAGCTATAGAATGGTCCCCAAGCAGAAGGGGAAAATAAAGAATGGTTTATCTCTTTCACCTCTTTCTGAAAACCCTGTACATTGTCATCAAATGCAAGTCTTCAGTCTAGAATGTTACTCCTGAGACCATATAGCCCTGATAATGTTAGGGACAAATTGGATTGGAGAAGTCTAGAAAAGGAAGGGGAGAAGCCAAAGATACTGAGTCTGTTATAACATGCCTCTTTGGCCTCCTCTCCTACCATAGACTTCAACTGGTATTTCATCAATTAGCCTAAGTACACAGAGGGAAAATATAAATCTGGGCACAGCAAAAGAAAGGCAGTCATGGGGATAACTGAGTAATTACCTGAGTGTCAAATGACTTTAGGCAACAGAGAAGGCTGTTAAAAGTAATTCTGCTCCACATCCTCTCCCAGGTCCTCTAGCTGTGGATGAAGTGTGCACTCAGTGCTACAACATAGTATTAGGTGCATTATGTGTGCTTCTACATTCCTTAGGACATCAGAAGAATCTTGACTCTATCCTAATCTCTAGTTTGTTAAAATAATTAATCTTTTTATTTATAGCAAACATATTCTGTGAATGTCAAAATTAATAACAAATTGAATCACTGAATGGCTGGTAAAAACTTAAAATAGATTTTATAGTAAATTTTTTATTTGTCTACTTGACCAGGTACTACCTGATGTTTTCAATTAATCACATAAATTGCATACCTGCAGACACCATTAAAAAACAGAGGGCCTTGAATATTTCCCCAATACCTATTAAATAATGCCTATGTGACTTTTGTTTGGTATAAGATGAAGGTATCTTGGTTATACCAGATATCTAATAGGAAAGGTTATAAATTTAATTACTTTATGGAACTAATGAACAGATATGTATTCATCTTCAGTTCATCATTTTGGTTTGGGTTATAAATGAAATAAATTTATTGCAACTCTAATTTGAATGGCTAATCTTAGCCAACCCGGAGAATCTGTTCTTTCCCTTAGCATCTGACTGTTAAGGGAAAAAAATCGTTATATCCAAGGTTGACAAACTTTTTCAGTAAAGAACCAGAGAGCACACGTTTAACTGTATAGAACACCTGTGGATTCTATCAGTGATGCTGCTCATCTTCATCTTCCCTCTTTTCCTCCTCCTCCTTCTTTTCTCAACAACTCTTTAAAAATGTAAAATCCATGCTTAGCTTGTTAGCCATATGAAAATAAGACTCAGGCCACATTTGTCTTGCCAGCACAGCTGAAACTTGCTGACCCCTGTATCAGACAGAACATGATTGTTTCTATTCAGCTTGCCTCCCTTCCTCCTGAAGAAGCTTATAGATACTTAACTGGAGAAGCTAATACTATTTCTTGTTATCATAGAGTAAGTAATTTCTCATATTTTGGGAGAGCAGGAAAATATTTTTAACAGTTTTAACTCATGAATATGTCCAGAGAATGAACTGTTCCTTCCTCATTTACCACATAAAACATTCTTACGTTACTTCCCTGTTAATTAAGAATTCTATTAAAAACTTTTGTGTTAATTTGATCATTCCATAAAAAGGTTACATACACTGACAAGGGGATTCGCAGACAAAGGGCCTATGAAATATATTAGTTTCTAATATCTGATCCTTCACTCAGCACAGTGAAAGTACTAGAAATATTAGAAAAAAATATATAACCAGGTTTATGCTTCAGTGGAGTTAATAGATTAGTAGAAAGGACAGGCAGGTAAATAATTTAAATATTTAAGCCAAAGAATTTAAAATTTGAGCAGAACTTAGATGCATTTCCAAGTCACAAATTTCAGAAAACAAAAACAGTTGTCAAAGACCCAGGAAACTGATGTGGCCTGGAGAGATGTATTTGAGACTCATCAATACATAAATGTGGGCCGGGCGCGGTGGCTCAAGCCTATAATCCCAGCACTTTGGGAGGCCGAGACGGGCGGATCACGAGGTCAGGAGATCCAGACCATCCTGGCTAATACGGTGAAACCCCGCCTCTACTAAAAAATACAAAAATCTAGACGGGCGAGGTGGCAGGCGCCTGTAGTCCCAGCTACTCAGGAGGCTGAGGCAGGAGAATGGCGTAAACCCGGGAGGCGGAGCTTGCAGTGAGCTGAGAACCGGCCACTGTGCTCCAGCCTGGGCGACAGAGCGAGACTCCGTCTCAAAAAAAAAAAAAAAAAAAAAAAAAAAATATATATATATATATATATATATATGCTGAAATTTTAGGTCTACACAGGACCTTTTAAAAAGCACAGAGAGACAGAGTGGCTGGAAGAATAGCAGTAAAAGAAACAGAGGAAAAATATTGCAAAGAAATAATGATCCCAGTCTGGCCAACATGGTGAAACCCTGTCTCTACTAAAAATACAAAAATTAGCCGGGTGTAGTGGCACGCACCTGTAGACCCAGCTTCTCCGGAAGCTGAGACAGGAGAATCGGCGGTTGAACCCGGGAGGTGGAAGTTGCAGTGACCCAAGATCCCGCCACTGCACTCCAGCCTGGGCGACAGAGTGAGACTCTGCCAAAAAAAATAAAATAAAATAAAAATAAAAACCAGAGAGAGAAAGAGAGCAAACATGGTCAACAAATTCAAAGGCTTCAGGGAACTCAGCTAAGATAAGCCTGAAAAGTAGCATTAGAGTTTGCCAATTGGGAGCCGTTCAGTGAAAGGACTCTGAGAGAATTATGTTAGCTGGGAGGCATTGACAAAGATAGTGATTCTCATATGATAATCAGCTCAGAGGCATTTTTCAAAATTAAAGTATCTCTTTCCCAAAGGAAATGTCAAAGTAGATTATGGTAAAGGAAGTGTGTACCTTGAAATAAGGTTTTTGTTTTTCTAATACCTATCCTCCTCACGAGCTGAGAATTAATAGAAAGTGAAAGATTTGAGACAGAAAGGGTATTTTATTTTTCAAGAACAATGGTTTTGTTAAAAAGGAGAATAAAAAACATTATAAAAAAAAGATGGGGTTTGGGAAGAGCTTGTTTTTGCTGTTGTTTAGGATAAGAAAATATTGGAGAAAGTAATAGACCAAGAGCTAATACAAGAACAGGAGTTAAAGATAATGATAGAGAAAAGAGACTGAATGTCTTGCCCTGTCCCAGGGGCAGTGAGATGTGATAGGACTCAGAGAAAATGTGGAAGAGCAAGTAAAAAGGTTTTCATATAAGAGAAGGCCATTTGTTAGGCAAGCAAAGTGGCCCAGACACTTCCTTTCTTTCCTTCTTTTTTTTTCTTTCTCTTTCACTCTCTCCCTTCCTTCCTTCCTTCCTTCCTTCCTTCCTTCCTTCCTTCCTTCCTTCCTTCCTTCCTTCCTTCCTTCCTTCCTTCCTTCCTTCCTTCTTTCCTTCTCTCTCTCTCTCTCTCTCTCTTTCTTTCCTTCCTGAGACAGGATCTCACTCTACCTCTCAGGCTGGAGTACAACAGTGCAATCATGGCTCACTGCAGCCTTGCCCTCTTCAACTCAAGCAATCCTCCCACCCCAGCTTCCCAAGTAGTAGGGACCATAGGTATGCATCACAGCACCCAACTAAATTTTTAAACTTTTTGTAGAAACAGGGTCTCACTATGTTTGCCAGGCTGGTCTTGGATATTTGGGCTCAAGGGAGACTTCTGCCTCAGCCTCCCCGCAGGCATGAGCCACCACGCCCAGACCCAAACACCTCTTCTATACAGCTTCAATACTAACCAGTTTCCTCCACTTTGTCATACCTGTACTTGAGGGAGAAAAATAAAAGGGAGTAGTGGAAGGGACCAAAGGCTAATTACCAGCTGATCTGTATAAAGGATTTCTATCCATTATTTTTCACTGAATAGCAGCCTTTTAGGATTTTGAGATGCTATTATGATTCTAATTCTTGGTTGCATTTGAAAGCTGAAACAGAGAAAAGGCAGAGATGAAGTTCACAGTACGGATACCAATAATAAAATTAATAGGAGCATCTCATATGTGTAATCCAAATATTTAATTAACTAAATGAAAGGAAAGCTGCAAGTCCTGATGCAGCAGGCTTGGAGACAAGTGTGGTACTCTGCTGTGCCACTGAGGGTGTATAAACAGGAAGATGCTGATAGAAGTTTTCTAACCAAAGAAAATAGAATTGTTTTTTGTTCATTTGTTTCATTTGTTTCTCATTGACTGAGAATCGAAACTTTACATGGAAAGTGGAATGGCAAGTGTTAACACTTAATAGTTTTCTCATTCTAAATTTTTGTCCTTGGGATAAAAAACTCACTTTAAATGAAATTTCAAGATCTGCCATATATTTGAGATACGTGTATTTCGCCTATCAACTGTCGATACACTTGAAAAAAATGGTATACCTGTTTTTATATCACCCACAAGTATATTTACGGAAAAAAACAAGCCATTAATACAATGATCAAGAATGTAAAAGTGCCATCTAAAGGCTGGAGGAGCACCTTATAGGTCTATGATCCTTAAAATTCATGTGGGTTGGAGTTATAAGGAAGATGCAAGAAGGGCCTTCCCCTGATTTAAGTCATTTAACAAATGTGCTTATTCAACGCTCCCACACTGCAATTCAACAAACTACTTGAAAGTAGAGATGCTACTCCAGTTCTACTTACTTTGAAACATTAACTCATGTTTTCAGTCAAGTGGCAGCACTGAATCTGCTTGTGATTATGGACATTCAACATTTTATGTGCCATTTAAGTACCTTCAGCATCAATTTTGCAGCTGGCAAACTATTGCTATTTATGTTTTCAGTGCATTTGAAATAATCTAGAAGTTATTTTACCGCCATCAGACATTAAGAAAAGAACCAAATGTAAAATCATTACTTTGCCAATTTACTGTGAAACCCAAAGGAAATATCTCAAATGTATCATTTATTAAATGTAGAAATGAAAATAAAAAGCAGTTCTTGGAACATGTTAACAACATTTCGGTCAAGTAGATTTATCTAGAATATATTAAAGATTTTCAGACTTTTCCCATTTATAATACTATAAAAATAATATAAAATAGCTGATTAAATATCTCCTATATGGCAAGTACTAGCAGTAATGTTATATGTCTTTTAATTCTAAATACCCAATAAGTTGATCATAAACTCTCTTTTACACATAAGGAAACTAAGGCTGCAATTTTTTTTAAGTTACATGACTGACTAATTAGTGATAGCCAGAATTCCAATACAGCAATGTCTTCCTTCAAAGAGAGAATTCACAGTCAGTACTCTTATATTCTCAAATTATCGAGCCCTTTTAGAAATTCAGATATATATTTGTAAAACTCTGGAGCTAATAGATCTGTAGATACAAAGTATAATTATAAAATAGAGCTGCAATCCTCTAATTGAACTGCTAAATTTTCTTAACTCCTAATGTGTGAGGACCTGACAAAGAACAGTATGTAAAACTTCAGTACTCTAATTATCAGAATATTATAAGGTACTTAGGCCACTCATCAAAGCACTTCAAATCGGTTCTCATCCCTCCATCTCTCCTGAGTGCTCTTTTCCTATTTTCTCCTTGAGCTGAGCATTATTGAGGGAGTATTTTGAACCATGAAGATCTGACCCACTACACATTGATGCTATTATCATCAGGATTCTGAGTGTTATTAGTCATCCCCTTGTGCATTTTTTTTTAAAATTCTCTAAGCCCCCAAATGCTATTGAAGACTACCTGCCACCCAGAGCCTCCCACCCCACACCTCTTCACCCTACACTGGCTCCTTCAGTGATGGGACATTCCGAGCTTCAATTTGTACCTTTACTTTCCATTTTAATAATTCAGCATCTATGTTTTGCCTTCCTTCTTTCCATTGGCAGAAAAGATGCCCTACTGCTTCTGAGTCAAGTTAACTTATCCTTCTTGACTGCTGAAGCAACTTGTTGCTATACTTAAATTTCCCCTGTTCAGCAATTCGGTCTGTTTGTCTTTGCCAAATTCTTCTGCCTCAGTTTACACACTGCTGTAGGTATTGTTAAACAGACAGAATAATGGCTTCCATAAGATGTCCACATCTTAATCCCACAACCTGTCAGTGTTACCTTGCACAGCAGAAGAGACTTTATAGATGTGATTTAATTAAGAACTTTGAGATGAGACGTTTATCCTGGATCATCCAGGCAGCCCAGGTGTGCCCAACATAATCACAAGGGTCCTTAAAAGTGACACAAGGAGATGGAAGGGGAGGCCCAGAGAAGAAGAAATGACAACACAAGCAAGGTCAGAGCAATACCACATTAAAGAGACTGGACTTGCCTTTGCTAGCTCTGAAGCTAAAGGAAGGGTGCCACAAGCGAGGAAATGCCATGGCCTCTAGAAACTGGAAAAGGCAAGGAAATTGATCCTTCCTAGAGCCTATAGAAAAGAATACAGCCCTACCTACACCTTAATTTTAGCCCACTGGAATCCACTTTAGACTTCTGACCTACAGACCGATTTTAAGTCACCAAGTTTGTGATAATTTGTTATGGCAGCAATAGAAAGCATACAGTCTTTATCAATAAAGATTACTATTTTATTATTTTAAGGCTACTATTTTATTTCTCTAATTCACTTTGTATTTTAGAGTATCAAATTTGTAGGCTATATCTACTACTTCTAATTTTTAATTTATTTTCTCCCTTCTTAATGTGAACTTTTTATTTTCACATTCAATAAAAATTGCTTCTCTTGTAAGCCTTTAAGGACAGTTTTCTTAGCAATCTGATGGAAGCTTCTCTCTATTTATTCCTTTGACATCTTCAGAATATTATATTATGTTGACTTCCCCTTATGTGTAGCAATTACTTCCATCCTTGGTTTCTCTGATCTTCCATAGGCTCCTCATTTTTCCCTTGCCTACTGAGGCTCACCCCATTTAGATTATTCAGGACATGTGTGGCTATCTTGGGCTGTTGCCTCAGCAAAAGCCAACATCCTCTCAGAAACACTGAGAATAGCAGCTTCTTGTGTTTCTTATTATTTATTCATTTATTTATTTGAGATGGAGTCTCACTCTGTCACCCAGGCATGAGTGCAGTGGTGTGATCTCGGCTCACTGCAAGCTCCACCTCCCAGGTTTATGCCATTCTCCTGCCTCAGCCTCCCAAGTAGTTGGGACTACAGGTGCCTGCCACCACACCTGGCTAATTTTGTGTAGTTTTAGTAGAGATGAGGTTTCACCATGTTAGCCAGGATGGTCTCGATCTCCTGACCTTGTGATCTGCCCGCCTCAGTCTCCAAAAGTGCTGGGATTACAGGCATGAGCCACTGTGTCCGGCCTGTTTCTCTTTCTGAGCACTGCTTCATTCTTCAGGAGGGTGAGATATGCTCTCCATCCTCTGTCTCCATGGCTTAATACCTTTGGCTTGCTGGCATCTGACTTTCTCAGGTGCTTCCTATTTGCTTCAAGACTTCTGGCTATAGCTGCAAACTGGGAACACTCTACAGTAAGTAAGAGTCTGAGAATTTAAGCATGGTTTCCTAAGTTAGTTGTATTTTTCTAAAAAAAAAAAAAAAAAGAGAGAGAGAGAGAAGGAAGGAAGGATGGAAAGAAGGAGGGAAGGAAGGAAGGAAGGGAGGAAGGAAGGAAGGGAGGGAGGGAGGGAGGAAGGGAGGGACAGAGGGAGGGAGGGAGGAGAGAGAAAGAAAGAAAAAGAAAGAGAGAAAGAAAGAAAAAGGAAAGAGAAAGAGAAAGAAAGAAAAAGAAGAGAGAGAAAGAGAGAGAAAGAAAGAGACAAAGAGAGATTAAGAAAGAGAAAGAAAGAGAAAGAGAGAAAAAGAAAGAAAGAAAAGAAAGGAAGGAAGGAAGGAAGGAAGGAAGGAAGGAAGGAAGGAAGGAAGGAAGGAGAGAAAGAGAAAGAAGAAAGAAAGAAAGAAAGAAAGAAAGAAAGAAAGAAAGAAAGAAAGAAAGAAAGAAAGAAAGAAAGAAAGAAAGAAAGAAAGGAGAAGGAAGGAAGGAAGGAAGGAAGAAAGGAAGGAAGGAAGGAAGGAGGAAGGAGAGAAAGAAAAAGAAAGAAAGAAAGAAAGAAAGAAGAAAGAAAGAAAGAAAGAAAGAAAGAAGAAGGAAGGAAGGAAGGAAGGAAGGAAGGAAGAAGGAGGAAGGAAGGAAGGAAGGAGAAGGAAGGAAGAAAGAAAAAGAAAGAAAGAAAGAAAGAAAGAAAGAAAGAAAAGAAAGAAAGAAAGAAGAAAGAAAGAAAAGAAGAAGAAGGAAGGAAGGAAGGAAGGAAGGAAGGAACCTTTTCCTTCCTTCCGGCCTTCCTTCGCTTGTCCCTCCCTCCCCCCTCCCTCCTCCCCTCCCTCCATCCTCCCTCCCTCCCTCCCTCCCCTTCCTTCCTTCCTTCCTTCCTTCCCTTCCTTCCCTTCCCCTTCCTTCCGTTCCCTTCCCTCCTGTCCCCCTCCCACCGTCTCCTCGGCATCACGAAGGCCCCCTTTCCTCCTTTTGCTCCCGTCTGTTCTTCTGGGAGCACTTTACCTTCAGCAGGCGATACCTGATGTTCAGGTGTTGGAGACCAGCCTAGCCAATATGGAAAAAACCCATCTCTACTAAAAAAACAAAAAGTAGGAGGTGTGGTGGTGTGCACCTGTAATCTCAGCTACTCGGGAGGCCGAGGCAGAATTGCTTGAACCCAGGAGGCGGAGGTTGCAGTGAGCCAAGATCACACCACTACACTCCATCCTGAGTGACAGAGTGAGACTCTGTCTGTCTCAAAATAAATAAATAAATAAATAAATAGGCTGAATCAGCTAGATTATATATAAGGAGGAACTTTTACTGATTTAAATTAATCTGTCTTAACTATACTACTGAAGATTATAAAAAGCAGGCGAATTTCAAATGTTAAGAGTTCTGAATAATCTACAAACTAGATAACAATTCATTGAATCTTTGCATTAGTCAAATAGTCTTAATGGATTTTGTTGATAAGTATATAGTCAATAAAAACAATGTTTCTAAAGATTATAAAGCAATTGGAAGCATACTAGTCCCCGAATGCCAAGTGAAACAACAATATTGAAACTGTATGATTGCTATTTAAATAAGCCCAAAATTACAAAGAGTTCTTAAAATAAATTGTCAGGTTCAGGGTTAGGTTCCAGGCCAAGCTGAGGGCTGAGGGGAATGGGTGGACGTGAGGCAGGGAGCTGGAAGAACACTTGAGAGACAGCAGGTAAATGAGACATGGCTTTATTCAGCAGCCCCTCACAGGGTCAGTGTTACATTTATACCCTACACAAAAAATAGTGACTGAAAGCCAGGTGGGGAGCTTCTGTATGTTGTGTCTACATGGCTATGATTATATAAGACATGGGACTGCGCGCCTGCACCCCAATCCCGCTGAATCATCAAGGCTGTTTACCCTGGCCTATGCCTGCTGCCTAGTGCCTGCTTGGCTGCAGCACAGCCATGTTCCTTACACCCTGCCCCCTAGGCTGAGCGGATCCTCTTGGTGGGGACCTGTGCACATACAGCAGCACCTTGGACCCATAGGCCACAGTGACAATACAGAGAACAACAACCCACCACTAATATTCCTGCTATGCTACCTATGATTATAAGAGCCCAACATAGGCCAGAGCCCAGAGACACCCACCATCTTCGTAGGGTGTCATCAGTAAGGTGTTCAATCACCTTAATCTCCTGTGACACCCCCTCGTAACGTTGTCATTATATTCCCGTGGTTGTCAGGGGTAAATGTACAACATTGTATCCCTACAAGGGCACAGGTACCACCTTGGGCAGCTATGACTATGTCTAAGGCCATCCAGTTTTGCAGCACCACCTTCCTGATCTGGTCAACTTCCTCAGTGAACAAAAGGAGAGCAACTCGGGTGTAATCCAGAGCCCAAGCTGCATGCTCTACAAAGGCTACAGCCTGCTTTTCCACAGTAATGACACTGGCCCCAGGGATAGTTATAGCCAAGGGATAAAACAACCAGGGGGCAAGCTGCACTCGCAAAAAGCAGGAACATAGTGCCTCCCAGTTATGCGGGTGACCAGGAAACGTGGGAAGCACAGTGAAAGGGACATAGGGTCACCCCCAGGAACAACATCCAGTCCAATTGGCTGGCAGATATGGCCATTCTGTGTCCCCACAGAGCCATAAACTCCCAGGGGGCACAAAATCCATGGGGCCCTAGCCTGGATAAGTCTGCTTGTTCCACCACACCCTTGTTGTGGTGACACGTGTTGTGTTTGCACAAACCTCAGCAGGCAACCATCTGACAGTGGCTTTACCCCAGTGTGCTCTATACATCATGGTATCTGCCCATTAGCCAACCTCATCCATCATGGACACTATGAGTCAGCCAGAGGTCAGGCTTGCCATGGGTTCTACGACACCCCCTGTTCAAAGCCCACTGTGTTGCATCCTACCTATTGTCTATGGGACCCCAAGTCACTAGCCATGTCCACTTCTGCACAGAAGCTGGATGCACATGCCAGAGCAAGGTGTTCATAGCTGCTGCTGGAAGAGTTGTGCAGATCCAACAGTTGGAGACATTGGTCACCTCAGTGTAGGTGTGGGCCCCGTCCATGATGCTGTGGGAGCATACCAACCTACAGCTGGAATGACAAAGCAGGCACACGTACTAACAAGGGCAAATCACATCCCTCAGGCAAAATACAGGCTAACTTTTCATCCCTGGATAACAATGCAGCTGCCAATGGCTTTTGCCCTGGGTGATGATACCAAACATCCTCAGCTCCCTATGATTCTTTTGGGTCTTGTACCCATTACAAAGTCACAGGAGAGCTCGTAATAGGCCACACAGACAGTACATATGTCCCCCAGAGCAGGGTTCCTTCCCTGGCCGCTCCTCTATGAACAGTCAATCATGGAGGCCACACATTAAATACCCAAGGAGTAACATGTAAGTCATCCAGCAGGCCCTCCCCTCAGGGGGCTAAAATAGCCAACCATTGGCAATGAGCGGTTTGGAGGGTCCATGGCCAACACCAGGTTTTCTGTTCCCCTGCCTTCAGAGGCATTGGGGCAGGCAACAATAGATTACTGTTTGTCCCCAAACCTGATTGGAGGAGCTCATCCTTGGTGTGTATCTGTAGCTGGATGGGGGTGGAGGACTAGTGTAACAAAGCTTCCACTAGGGCTGGGTTACCTTTCCATGGCTGCTCATTCAAAATTTGAAGGACCAGGTCCAAACTGGAACTTCATCCCTGCCAAGAAGGGGGAGTAACATGCAACTGTGACCCATTCTTCAATAGTCTGTTATATTGCTCAATCATGCCAGCGACTTGTGGGTTATAAAGAACATGAAACCTCCATCATATGTCCATCTGCTGTGCCCACTGTTGTACCTGCTGTCCAGTGAAATGTGTTCCCCTATCACTTTCGACAGCCAGGGGATGGCCACAAAAGGCGCGTAAGTGTTGCAGGGCTCGAATGCTGTGTTGCTGCTGGTTGGCCACCCTGCAAAGGTAGGTGAACAACAAGTCAGTGACTGTGTCTATGGCTGTCAGTGCATATGTGTAGCCCTGCGATTTTGGCAGCAGCTGAATGTAATCTATTTGTCATGTGGTTAAGGGCATCTGCCCTACCGTCCTTTGCTGTGTTACACTGGGCAGTTGTCTCTGTCTGGGGTATGTCTGAGCACATGGCAGATGCTTCCCACAGGCCTCCAAAATGTCCTGCGAAGGCAAAGACAGACCCCAGGGCTTATTGACCTGCCTGTTGCATCAGTTTACTCCCTGCATGTGTCAGTTTCCTGTGTGTAGCCACAAAGCTACATCTTGGGTAGGTGCCGACTCTAACCATTGGAACTTGGCTAAGGCATCTGCCTCATCATTACCAGGGGTGGCCAAAGGCACATGACCTGACACATGATAGACAGTTACATCTTTCTGGTAACCTATTTCCCAGAGGTCATGACACATGGTTTGGCCCCAAATGGGCTGATGGCCCACATGCCAATTCTGTAATTTCCAAGTAGTCAACCACAAAGTTAAACTTCGATAGGCTGCCCAGCTATCTGTGCAAAGTACCATAGGTGATTCCTCCTTAGTAATCACCATCCACACAGCTTTAAGTTTAGCCCATTGGCTGCTTTGTCCGCACCCAGTATCAAACCATGTGGTGTAAGTGCTAGGCTGGACTGCTACAACAGTCCAGGCAACAGTAGCACCCTGGTTGGACCCATCTGTATACCATGCCCCATCAGGAATTGGAAGGTGCCCCTCTTTAAATGGTGTCTAGGGGTGCCTCAGGCTCCATGGCCTTATCTTGCATTAGGACTACAGGCCCTAAAACTTCTTGTAACTCTGCTGCTAAGGGACTTGTACTCAGCATACTCCATTGTTCTAAGTAGGCACCCCACGTCACTAACGTGGATGTCTGTGCTGTCCCAGTCAGGGGGGTTGTTACCCATGAATGCACCCATGCTGCTATTGGGTAAGTTGTCCGCAATATGACTGTAGCCTGTCCTGTCATACTCTCACAGGCCTGAAGAGCAGCATATATGGCAGCTAATTGCTTCCCTATCAGTGAATACCGGAGCTCAGCTCCCAGTAGGACCAAAAGCCTGCTGGCATACTCAGGTGTTCCGTGCACTGCTATAGGCCCTAACTAAAACTATCTGTGGTCACATTCACATCCACTTTAAATGGGCACCCCTGGTCAACTATCCATAGGGCTTGTGCCCACTGAATAGCCTGCTTCACTACCAGAAGGGCTCTTTCAGCCTCCTCATCCCAATCCCAGGCAACAGGGACATTACTACCTCTAAACCTGTAAGAGAATCAGAGGTTAACATAAAATCATCAATGTAATGAAATAGGCAGACCCCTTTTGGACATTTCCAGGCATCTAAGTCCATGGTAACAAGACCTTGACAAATGGTGGGGCTACGCACATAGCCCTGCAGCAACACTGTGAAAGTCCATTGTCATCCTGCCCACGTGAAGGTGAAAGGTTCCTGGCTCTCTGGAGCAATGTCTATGGAGAAGAATGCATTAGCTAAGTCCAGTATAAAGTGGTACTGTCCCAATTCTGCTGCCAAACAGTCCATAAATCTGTGATGGAGGGTACAGCCACATGCAGAGGGGTGTTACCTTATTCAGATCCCAATAATCCACTGTCATTCACCAAGTTCCGTCAGGCTTTCTGACTGGCCCTATGGGGGAATTGTAGGGGCTATGGGTGTCATGCACTATTTGCACCTCCTCTCATTTCTTAATAGTCTCAGTTATCTCTGTATGCCCCACTGGCAAACGGTATTGATGAGTGGATGTAACTGGTCAAGGTTGTGGCAGAACTTGGAGCTGGTGATGTGTATGTCCACACAGTACCAGCTTTACTACATGAACCCGGAGACTGAATTCTCCAGCCATGGTGTGCAAGTCCAGACCATGCAAAATATCCACCCCCAGAATATATTCAGGTGTAGGAGAAATATGCACCATATACAGGCGGGGAGCCAAGCAGCCAATAGCAAGATGCAGAGACACAGGTTTCAGTTTCACCGACTGCCCCCCCTAACCATCAGTGAATGCAGCTTTGCCCGGAAACTTATCCGTGTTGCTATAAGCAGAACTACTATTTTGCCCCATCTTGGACATTCTCTGAAATTGCTGCTCCAGGAACAATTGCCTCCACAGAGCCAACCAGTACCTACCAATGCTAGGACCTGCTATACATCGGTGGGGGACCAGTTGCCAGTTCCACATGAGGCCTCCAGTCATCCAACCCCCACCCCCACCCTGAGCCAGGCACCTCGGCCAGTTCCCTAATCAAACAGGAAGGTCTCTTCGCCCATCTGCAAATAGTCCTTGAGCTGTAACATCTGGGCTGGGCTGGGTTGAACAACAGTATTTTGCCCCATCTTGGACATTCTCTGGAGTTGCTGCTCCAGGGACGATTGCCTCCACAGAGCCAACAGCATTCCATTGGGTTGCCTGTCAATTTTCTCCTGAGCAAACCCAGCTGTAATTAAATCAATCCACATCTGCATGCGAGTCACCCACTGGGACTCCTTTTTATCTCATGGGGTGGTTACCTGCAGAAGGGGCACCTTCTTTTCTTTATGGCACAGATTCCCCAGTCCCACTGATGGCCTTCTGCCTCCTCCAGGGCTGCCATAGCGGTAGTCACTTCATGTATATGGCATCCCACATACAGGGTGAGAACAGCAGCCAGAGAGCCAAAAGCACTTGGGGGCACTGGACCCAGCGCAAGATCCCTCATGTGGGAGGTAAAACGTTCATTATCTGGCCCCCGTGTATTCAGATCAAACATAGCCTTCTGCATAGCCATCTCCCAGAGTACCTGCACCAAATCAGTATATGACTGCCATTTACTCACAATTTCTGGTTTCTCACCAACATCATTCTAAACAGTTCATATGGCTGCCATCAGCCACTTGATTAACATGTGGTCACCTTGCCCTTGTGCCAACCATCAGCACAGCTGCAGCTGCTGATGGAGGGATGAGATGTGATAGAAACCAGACTCTCCATCGCCGAGGCAGAGTAAGAAATGCTGTCAGTCCCTTCATCCCAAAGATGGAGTAGCCAGGCTGGGAGGGCCTCCCCTGGGTGCTGCCAACACTGTTTACCCGACTCCTGCAACTCAGTGAGGTTATAAGCACAATAAGAGGTGTGGTCCACCACTGTGGGGGGTCCCTGGGCTCTCCCATGGGGTCCCATTGGCTGCTCATGTTCTATCTTCTGATGGATCACAGGATGAGTCCACAGCAGAAGAGCCTTCTCCTCCTCAGGATCAGGCCCTGCAAGAGTGGAGGACAGGCTCAAGGTCGCACCGACAGCTGTTTCCAACTCCTGCTCCAGGCTGTTTATCTGAGCCTCTAAGTGCCCAGCTTGTGACTGGAAGTCCTTCACCCCCAGGTTTTGCTCCAAGCTGTGCATTTGGGCCCCCAGACACCCAGCTTGCACCTGAAGCTCCTGTACCTGTGCCTTGCCTGCAGGGACTGAGCAAGTACTTCAAGCATTGCAATCAGAAGCGCCCATCCGATTCTGCCCCCGAAGGTGAGGTGTGAGCTTTCATCTGCTTTGGTGCCTTCTCACACCCACAGGAGACCCGTCCACTGCCTCCCATGTTTCCACTGGGGCCCATTCAAGCAGCACCTCTGCCACCAGGTACCACAGCCCATACTGCAGCCACATAGCCAACCGAGAGTCCCGAGGGCTGACAACCCACTCACCTCATCATGCGGACTATGCCGACTGTCAGGTTCAGGGTTCGGTTCCAGCCTAAGCTGAGGGCTGAGGGGAGTGGGTAGACATGGGACATGAGGCAGGAAGCTGGAATAACACTCAAGAAACAGTAGGTAAATGAGACATGGCTTTATTCAGCAGCCCCTCACAGAGTCAGTGTTACATTTATACCCTACACAAACAATAGTGGCTGGGAGCCGGGTGGGGAGCTTCTCTATGTTGTGTCTACATGACTATGATCACATAAGACATGGGACGGTGCAGCCGTGCCCCAATCCCACTGAATCATCAAGGCTGTTTACCCTGGCCTACGCATGCTGCCCAGTGTCTACATGGCTGCAGCACAGCCATGTTCCTTAACAGAAATTTACCAAAATATTAGCAATTGATATTTTAAGACAGTATGATAGTTTCCTTTAATATTCATGTGTTACTTTGGTTAAAAACATTGAAAAGTAAAGATTGGTTTTAGAACACAAGTAAAGTTTAAATGGAATCTACAATCAGGTAACTTGCTCTCAGCTTGGAAACCCCTGGTGTTCCTTCTCCATGGCATCTAATATTGATCATGTGTCACTTATTTTATTCCATAAGCTAAGTTAAGATGGAATTCTGATCCTACATCATGGCTATCCCCATGTTATTTATACTTTAGGAAGCAAGGTGCATGTGGAATTGTTTTCAAACTAATGCAGACCAATTTTATGTGTTTTTAGGATATGCCAAGTGCACTTTTATGAATGAGAATTTCTTATAATTAATGATTCAAACAACAATAAGACATCACCAATATGTAATAAAGTATAACTTGGCACAAGCTACTCTTTTTCTCCTTTGGAGACAGAAATGCATATTGACAGGTTCATTTTTTAAAAAAAGACCAGTATTTAAATTTCTAAAGACACCAAATAATCTCTACACAATAAAAAATAAGTTGTAAGAATTGCATGTGAAAGAAAGTCATCTTCTAAACAAAAAGCCCACCATTGTAACTGCCCAACAGGTTCACCTTCTTGCTGCCTAGACAGAGCCAATTTATCAAGACAGGAGAATTTCAATAGAGAAAGAGTTATTTATGCAGAGCTGTCTGTGTGGGAGACCAGAGTATTATTATTACTCAAATCGATCTCTGAGAACTCAGGCATCAGAGTTTTTAAGGATAATTTGGTAGGTAGGGTGCCAGTGAAGTGGGAGTTTAATTGGTAAGGTTTAAGATGAAATCACAGGTAGCTGAAAGTGTCCTCTTGCACTAAGTCAGTTCCTAGGTGGGACCACGAGACCAGATGAGTCAGTTTATCAATCTGGGTGGTGCCAGCTGATCCATCAGGTGTAGGGTCTGCAAAATATCTCAAGCACTGACCTTAGGTTTTACAATAGTGATGTTATCTCTGGGAGGAATTTGGGACATTTAGAATCTTGCAGCCTCCAGCTGCATGACTCCTAAACCGTAATTTCTAATCTGGTGGCTAATTTGTTAGTCCTACAAAGACAACCTAATCCCCAGGCAAGAAGGGGTTCATTTTGCGAAAGGGCTGTTATCTCTTTGTTTCAAACTATAAAGTCAGTTTATCCCAAAATTAGTTTTGCCTACACCCAGGAATAAACAAGAACAGCTTGGAGGTCAGAAGCAAGAGGGAGCTGGTTAGGCCGGATTTCTCTCACTGTCTCAGTTATAACTTTGCAATGGCGATTTCACAATCACTACTGAAATATCACGATAAATACATGCTAAATGCACTGACAGATGCAGACACTTTCTAAAATAGTACAAAACAAGGATTTCAGGAATGTATAATTTAATTTGCATCTTGGGGGGTATATTGTTATCTTCTTGTCAAGGAATTTACATTCATAACTTGCCATGCACAATGACAATATAGACAGGTCTTGGATGTTTTGTAACTGCCCAGCAGGTTCACCTTGGGGTCTGGATTGGAACCCCCTTTCTGGTAACATAAGGATTTCTAAAGAAATCCTTATAATATTTCTTAAAAAAAAAAAAAAAGAAAGAAAGAAACATAGAACAATAACTTCAGAATGCTGACGACAGTAAGCAAATCATTTGTAATACCTCTCTTGTCATGCTAGCAAAGTAAATAGTGAATTTGCAAATTCCAGAGATTTCTGGGATTACAGTGGTACTAATGTTTTGGCCCATGGTCCCTGCTGGCTCATACCTTTTCAAATCAGTGTTTTTGTAGTCACTATTCCTTCCCACATAAATACTTGCACACAGTGAAACAATGAGACTCCTGACACACCCATACGTTTTCTTAATTCGTTTTTTGTTCTGTTTCTGCTTTCCAGCTAAATGACCGAAAAGGAGATGTTTTACTGTGGATTCTTGGCTCCCCTACCTTTTAAATATTTTTTTTTCTTCTTTCTTCTTTTTAACATAGGTGTTTTTAAAGCTAAACATTTATCTTTTCTTTGAAATTACCTTTTCAATTCATTACATTGCTGTACATTGATTTCCATTCTCAAGTCTGTTTGCAGACTAAACATGGTACACAATTTTTTGCTAGAAGAGGGGGGTACAGTATTATTCAAACTTGATCCTTCATCATTTATTATAACTAAACGGACTGATTTCTTTAATTAAGCCCTCCCCAGTGGATCACATAGTTCACAATCTTCTAGAGCTGCACTGTTCAATATGGTAGCCACTAGCCCCGTGTGGCTCATATCTAGATAATTTAAATGTAAAGTAATTATGTTACCAGAAAAGGAGTTCCAATCCAGACCCCAAGGAGGGCGGTTCTTGGATCTTATGCAAGAAAGAATTCTGGGTGAGTCCATAGAGTAAAGTGAAAGCAAGTTCATTAAGAAAGTAAAAGGATAAAGAATGGCTACTGCATAGGCAGAGCAGCCCTGAGGGCTGCTGGTTGCCTACTTTTATGTTTTTTTTCTTGATTATGTGCTAAAAAGGGCTAGATTATTCATGGATTTTCTGGTAGAGGAGTGGGCAAGTCCAGGAGCTGAGGCTTCTTCCCCTTTTTAGACCATATAGGGTAACTACCAGACATTGCCATGGCGTTTGTAAACTGTCATGGTGCTCGTACGTGTGACTCTTAGTATGCGAATACCTTATAATTAGCATATAAGGAGCAGTGCGGAAGACCAGAGTTCACTCTCCTCGCCATCTTGGTTTTGATGGGATTTAGTCAGCTTCTTTACTGCATACTGTTTTATCGATAAGGTCTTTATGACGTGATTCTTGCATCTATCTCCTATCTCATCCTGTGACTAAGAATGCCTAACTTAGTGGGCATGCAGCCCAGCAGGTCTCAGCCTTATTTTACCCAGCCCCTGTTTAAGATGGAGGCACTCTGGTTCAAACACCTCTGACAATTACATTTAAATACAATTGAAAATTTAGTTTCACAGCCACACTAGCTACATTTGAAGAGCTCAGTCACTATATGTGGCTAGTGGCTATGATCTGGGACAGCATAGATGATCTAGCAAATTCCCATCATTGCATAAAGGTTTATTGAATGGCATTTATTTAGATGAAGTCACATAGTCTGAGGAGCTGGAAATCTAATCTGGCCTTCTTTCAGTGTAACATGTAGAAGGTAATACAGTTCTCCCTCAGTGTCAGCGAGGGATTGGTTTCAGGACACCCATAGATACCCAAATTTGTGGATGCCAAAATTTAAGTCCCCGATATAAAATAGTGTAATATTTGCATACAAGCTATGTATATCTTGTAGTGTACTTTCAATATATAATATAAATGATGTGTAAATAGTTGTTATACTGTATTTTTTATTTGTATTATTTTTATTGGGTTTTTAAAAAATTTTTGATTCTCGGTTGAATGAAAAGATGGGGAGCCTGTGGATACTGAAGGCCAACTGTACTACAGGTCAGAAATTCTTTGTTCTTTAATCAATGTAGCAAATGTGAAATACATTAGGTAGAATATGTTGATTAATGTGCAGGTGAAAACTAGAATAACATATTAAGATTATGCATCAACAAGACCACATTACACAAAAGGGAAAATGAAGCATTTATGTGATATACTTACATTTCCTGCTTGTGATTAAAACTCTACTTGTTTCTTGTAAACAATCCTGCACTACTGAAGCTCACTGAGTCCGAAATTTGTCACACACTGTGATGATGTTGATATGAGTTGCTTGTCCCCATCAAATCTCGTCTTAAAATTTGATCCCCAATGTGGTGGTATTGGAGGTGGGGCCTAGTGGGAGGTATTTGGGTCTTAACGGCAGATCCCGCATGAATGGCTTGGTGCCTTTCTTGAGGTAGTGAGTTCTCACTGTGTTGACACTGGATTAGTTCTCCTGGCAATAAATTAGTTACTGAGTGGATGGGTTGTTATAAACCCAGGGGGTCCCTCAGATTTGGTCTCTCCTCACACATGTTTTTCCTTTAATCTTCTCTGCCATGTTTGGACACAGCACAAAAAGCCTTATCCAGAAGCCAAGCCGATGCCAGCGCCATGCTTCCTGTACAGCCTGAAGCACCACGAGCTAAATAATCCTCTTTTCTTTATAAATGACTCAGTCTCAGGGACTCCTTTATAGCAAAGCAAAACCGTCAGACGCACATCCGCTATGTGCAAGTTGATGATTTATACATTTTGTTGCAGGAGGGGTATTTTCAGGTTTTGTGGGGTCTTGAAACTTAGGCAATTTGCAAAGCACTTAAAAAAAGAAAACCCAAATTGCAAATACATAAAATAATGATCATGTGAATACTTTGGCAAGACATCTTACAGAGTTTTGGAAGGAGCCTGTGCAAGCAAGGAATCCTGAAGTTATTATTATTATTATTATTTTCTGATGGTGCATTCTGAAAAGCTCTGAAGTTTAAGCTTTATTAGTTTACTGTAAAGCCACATACAAATACGAGACAGAGTGTAACAAAGTGCTATGTTGACACAGCAGGAGGAAATAACAATCAGTGGAAGGACTGGAAATGGCATTTTCATAGAAAAAGGACTAGAAAGAAATACTTCATGTTGTTAAAATAGTAGCACTTACTCCTTTTTTGTTGTTTTTTGAGAAGTCTTGCTCTATCACCTACAGTGCATGGCATGATCAAAGCTCACTGCAGGCTTGAACTCCTGTGCTCAAGTGATCCTCCCACCTCAGCCTCCTAAGTAGCTGGGAGCCCAGTAATAAGCTCCCATTCCTGGCTAATTTTTTGTTTGTTTGTTTGTTTTGGTAGAGACAGGGTCTCCCTGTGTTACCCAGGCTGGTCTCAAACCCGTGAACTCAAGCAATCCTTCCACTTTGGTCTCCCAAAATGCTAGGATTACTGGGGTGAATCACCACACCTGGCCAGTGCTTACTCTTTGTTTGTGTGCTTGCTTTTCTTTTTCTCTCTTTTTTTTTTCTTTTTTCTTTTTTTTTTTTTTTAGACAGAGTCTTATTCTGTTGCCCAGGCTGGAGTACAGTGGTCTGATCTCAACTTACAGTAAACCTCAGCCTCCCAGGCTCAAGTGATCCCCCAACCTCAGCCTCCCAATTAGCTGAGATTATAGGTGTGTGTCACCGTGTCCAGCTAATTTTTTAAGAAAAATGCTTGTAGAGACAGAGTCTCACTATATAGACCAGGCTGGTTTCAAACTCCAGGACTCAAGTGATCCTCCCACTTTGGCCTCCCAAAGTGCCAGGATTACAGGTGACCAGTGTTACTCTTGACATGGAAATTTGTTAGGGCAAGGAAGTTGTTTTCATATTTTACTTTTCATATTTCTCACAACTTTTATAGTGAAAATATGTTGTATAACTTGTGTTTAAAAATAGTCTGCCTATGTTTTTAATACACCCACATACATACACACAATGCAGGGGTGGGGAGTGGTGATGCTTAAACATGATAGTAAAAGATGGGAAAGTGTTTTAGTCAATCTGAGATGCCATAAGAAAGCAACACAGAATGGGTGGCTTAAAATCAGACATTTATTTCCTACAGTTCTGAAAACTGGGAAGTGCAAGATCAGGGTGCCAGCCTGGTGGGCTTCTGGTGAGAGCTCTTCACCTGGTTTGCGGAGGGCTGCCTTCTGGCTATATCCTCACTTGACTGCGGTGAGGAGCAAGTTCTCTGGTCTCTTTTTCTAGGGCACTAATCCCATCATGAGAACGGTACTTTTGTGGCCTCCTCCAAACCTAATTACCTCCCAAAGACCCCATCTCTTAATACCATCACATTGAGGGTTATAGTCTCAACATGTGAATTTTAGGGGGAACACAAACATTTCGTCCCTAATAGTGAGGTCCAATCTTGAAGGGGAAAATAGAAGGTGCAAGTATATGGAAGTGAAAGGTGAATCAAATGTTTGACATCTGTTATTAATAGAAGGCAGTCTGTTCTCATGTCTGAACGGTTTCATATAACAACGCTTTCCACACAGTATAATGTAACCCACATCTACAAGCTCATATCTTGGTATTCTAGGAAGAAAAGAAGCTGTAATCGTCCAAAATATATTAAAACTTAAAATGTAATTTAATCATTACTTTATGTAAAATGTAAAATGCAAGTCTTCAAGTTGGAACCAAATAAAAGAAATTTACTACGTGTTCTTATAGATATAGTCTCCAGTCCTTGTGTCAGCGTGAAACCTTTTCAGGTGTTTATTTTTCTTTCATTAACATTAAATAAAGAAGATGAAAAATGCAAGCTCTAGAGTTTAGGTGAATGGCTATTTTGGATAATGCATATTGAGTATCTTTTGTTAAATTTACAGGACTCCTTCCGTATACCTTGTGAATTCTAAGATTTTCTCTAGAGATGCTTGCTTTGTAGTTCTCATGGTTCTAGAACCAAAACAAGCATTGTAAATCAAGATAATGTATTTCAGCCTGACAGATCTTCCAGGGAGTTCCTGCTGAAAGAGCTTATCAATGAATAAATCAATATGCCACTGTAATCATAGGAATGGCCTCCCTGAGCCTCTTGATTAAAGGTTTAACAGCTTCAGTTGTCTTTGTTTTGGAACACTGATATTCCACAAGCAGAATCAAGATTTCAACTCTAAATAGTAATTTTACTAACATTTGCAAAACATTTACTTTGTAAAAGATACTTTACTACATTGATAATACAAGATAATAAAATATAGCCCCCAAGAACAGACTTCTCCAAGAAGTCAGTCTTAGTTGAGAAACAGAATAAGTAGAGAGTTACCGAATAGTGTAAGAAGTTCTGTGGTAGAAATTAGCACTCTGTGTTTCTACAACCAGGTATACAGGTGAGCTCTGTCAGGCAAACAAATATGTAAAGTAAGGGTAAAAATCTAATGAGAAAATTATAAATAACATGAGTTTATCTCATATTTTAAAAATATTACTCCTGACAATCATGGTTTCATGTAATATATTTATTGTATATTCATATTTTTGCAGGAAGTTGTTCCTAGTGCAAAAAATACAATCAACCATTTTGACACATTTCGGTACTCACTAAAGAACATAGTGTTCCACTGAAAACATCACTAACTCTAGCTGTTCCCACCAATTATATTCAAACTTGGAACTGTAAAACTCTTTTACAACTTACAGGTTTCTAAAAATGTATATGTAACCCAAATAGCATATATTTTGCTTTATGCTTTTCCCTGCTTCCATTAGAAATTCTTTTGCACCAAATAAATTATGATATTTATCATTTTATTGAAAACACTTGTGATCAAGGACAAATCCCACAGTCCATGAGCCAAGATATTTCACTAAAAAAAATTCCACTGGATATGAGTCTTCCCCTAAGACACTTATGTTGAGCACCAATCAGTGTGTCTTCATTAAGCTCATCATGCAGCAGAGCATAGTTCAGTCTTACTCTTTTCTTTCTCCTTTTCCATACAAATTAGTTTTCTTTTTATGTTGAAATGTAGAAGGCCAGAACAGAGAATACTCATTTATACCACCAAGAGAGTTTATTAAATATCTTCCCAAATATTATTGTTAGGATAATAACTTCTTCCTATATCATTATACAATGATGAAGCCTAATTTAATTAAACTCTCTAAATATATAGAACTATATAAGCCTACAGCTCTAATAGTATTAAAGAAATAATAATAGCTAATAGTTAATGAACATTTATTATGTGCCAGATGTTATATTAATAGCTTTATATATATAATGCCATTTAGTCCTAAAAATAATCTTTTTTTTTTTTTTTTTTTTTTTTTTTTTTTTTTTTTTTTTTTGAGACGGAGTCTCGCTCTGTCACCCAGGCTGGAGTGCAGTGGCCAGATCTCAGCTCACTGCAAGCTCCGCCTCCTGGGTTCACGCCATTCTCCTGCCTCAGCCTCCCGAGTAGCTGGGACTACAGGCGCCCGCCACCTCGCCCGGCTAGCTTTTTGTATTTTTTAGTAGAGACGGGGTTTCACCGTGTTAGCCAGGATGGACTCGATTTCCTGACCTCGTGATCCGCCCGTCTCGGCCTCCCAAAGTGCTGGGATTACAGGCTTGAGCCACCGCGCCCGGCCCCTAAAAATAATCTTATAAGTTACCTAAGAAGGAGGTGAAGATGCAATTTTAACCAGAAGCTCCGGTTCCAAAGAGCAATTAATCACTTTACTACAGTGTCTCAGCCAGTAACTGGACCCTCAGTTGTCTTCTAATTTAGTAGGTGATACTAGCACAAAATTACATGGATTCACAAGGTAAATGTTTAATATCTAGCACTTCTGCACAAGTTCTCTGCACCCTTGTACAGAAAAGTTGTTGAACTAGATAAGGAGTCGGGTTAGATAAGCACCGATAAAGAAAATATGAGAATTCATGTTATCTACAATATTTGTCTTTAAAGATAGGGTTAATTTTTTTTTTTTTCTCACTGCCCTTATGCCATTTAACTAATATGTGACATCTTCCAATTAACACAAGGACATGCTTTTAAATTGTCTTCTGTCTTTCAATTTCTGAAACATAATTCTTCACAAATGGAAACATCTGTAACTATCAGAGAAGGAAAAGGAAGGATGAAGACAAAAGTGGAGGGATGAAGACAAATGTGGAGTTATATGAGAAAGAAATAACAGTAAACATAAGCATAGTTCGCATTTGTTCAACCATTTTCCTTAGACCATGCCCCTCCAGACCTTTATAATTTAGTGCCAGTCAAGCAAAGCAGTGCTTACAATTTACAAAAGAAGAAATCGTAAGGTCCAAAGGATATTTGAAAAAAAAAAAAAGTTTATTCTCACTTGTAATCAAGGGAATGAGATAACACATGAGATCCATTTTATATGAACCAGATTGGCCAAAAAAATGATAAATATTTAATAAGGCAAGGGTGTAGAAAAAACAGAAATTCTTAAAAGTTGGTAGGATCGTAATTTAACACACTTATTATGGAGAACAATTTACGATTATCTGAAATTGAAAAGGCATAAACCCCATGACCCAACATTTCCATGCGTAATATACTACTGACCAACACTCCCACAAAGGAACAAAGGTATGTGTATGAAACATTTTTCAAAAAATTGTTAGTAATAGTAAAAAATTAAAAACAAAGTATTCAATGGTTGCTTCCTTTGATTTAGCAAATAGATATATTGTTCCTATGTGCAGGCCATATTCTAAAGGTTGGTAACTTCTTTGATCCTCATAGCAGCTCCATGATGTAAGTACAATCATCATCTCCATTTTATAGATGAGGAAACCGAGATGCAGAGAAATTTGCAGAAGGTCCAACAGCAATAAATGCCATAGCAACAGCAAGCACTATGCTATGCTGCTTCCAATGCACTAGAGAATTAAATAACTTATAAGATATTATATATTATCAAGAATAGACCTTGAGAACTGTGAAGAAAGAAAAGGCAAGTATATTCGTCCGTTTTCATGCTGCTGATAAAGACATACCCGAGACTGGGAAGGAAAAAAAGTTTAATTGGACTTACTGTTCCACATGACTGAGGAGGCCTCAGAATCATGGCAGGAAGCACAAGGCACTTCTTACATGGTGGCAGCAAGAGAAAAACAAGGAAGAAGCAAAAGTGGAAACCCCGATAAACCCATCAGCTCTCTTGAGACTTATTCACTATCATGAGAATAGGACGGGAAAGATGGACCCCCATAATTCAATTACCTCCCACTGGGTCCCTCCCACAACACGTGGGAATTCTGAGAGTCACAATTCAAGCAGAGATTTCGGTGGGGACACAGTCAAACTGTATCATTCCTCCCCTGGTCCCTCCCAAATCTCATATTTTCACATTTCAAAACCAATCATGCCTTCCCAACAGTCTCCCAAAATCTTAACTCATTTCAACATTAACCCGAAGTCCACAGTCCATAGTCTCATCTGAGATAAGACAAGTCCCTTCCACCTACAAGCTCGTAAAATCAAAAACAAGCTAGTTACTTCCTAGATACAATGGGAGTATAGGTATTGGGTAAATACAGCCATTCCAAATGGGAGAAATTGGTCAAAACAAAGGGGTTACAGAGCCCATGCAAGTCCAAAACCCAGCAGGGCAGTCAAATTTTAAAGCTCCAAAATGATCTCCTTTGACTCCAGGTCTCACATCCAGTTTACACTGATGCAAGAGGTGGGTTCCCATGGGCAGCTCCACCCTTGTGACTTTACAACATATAGCACCCCTCCTGGCTGCTTTCATAGGCTGGTGTTGAGTGTCTGTGGTTTTTCCTAGTGCATGGAACAAACTGTAGGTGGATCCACCATTCTGGGATCTGGAGGATGATAGCCTTCTTCTCACATCTCCACTAGGTAGTGTCCCAGTGGGGAGTCTGTGTGGGAGCTCTGACTCCACATTTCACTTCTGCACTGCCCTAGCAGAGCTTTTCCACGAGGGCCCCACCCCTCTAGCAAACCTTTGCCCAGGCATCCAGGAGTTTCCCTACATCTTCTGAAATCTAAGTGGAGGTTCCCAAACCTCAGTTCTTGACTTCTGTGCATCCACAGTCTCAACAGCATGTGAAAGCTGGCAAGGCTTGGGGCACCCTCTGAAGGCACAGCCCAAGCTGTACATTGACTCATTTCAGCCGTGGCTAGAGGGGCTGGGACACAGGGCACTAAGTCCCTAGGCTGCACACAGCACAGGGATGCTGGGCCCAGCCCACGAAATCACCTTTCCCTCTTGGGACTCTGGGTCTGTGAGGGAGGGGCAGCCATGAAGTTCTCTGACATGACCTGGAGACATTTTCCCCACGGTCTTGGTGATTAACATTAGGCCCCTTGATGGTTATGCACATTTCTGCAGCCAGCTTGAATTTCTCCTCAGAAAATGGGTTTTTCTTTTCTATCACATTGTCAGTCTGCAAATTTTCCAAACTTTTATGATCTACATCCCTTATAAAACTGAATGTGTTTAACAGTACCCAAGTTACCTCTGGAATGCTTTGCTGCTTAGAAATGTCTTCCACCAGATACCCTAAATCGTCTCTTTCAGATTCAAAGTTCCACAAATCTCTAGGGTGGGGGCAAAATGCCACCAGTCTCTTTGCTAACACCTAATAAGAGTCACCTTTGCTGCACTTCCCAACAAGTTCCTCATCGCCATCGGAGACCATCTCAGCCTTGTCCTTATTGTCCAGATCGCTATCAGCATTTTGGGCAAAGCCATTCAACAAGTTTCTGGGAAGTTCCAAACTTTCTCACATTTTCCTATCTTATTCTGAGCCCCCAAACTGTTCCAGCCTCTGCCTGTTACCCAGTTTCACAGCCGCTTCCACATTTTCTGGTATCCTTTCACCAGTGCCCCCTCTACTGGTACCAATTTACTGTAGTCCATTTTCATGCTGCTGATAAAGACATATCCAAACCAGGAAGAAAAAGAGGTTTAATTGGACTTATAGTTCCACACGTCAGGGGAGGCCTCACAATCACAGCCGGAGGCAAAAGGCACTTTTTACATGGCAGCAGCAAGAGAAAAATGAGGAAGAAGCAAAAACAGAAACCCCAGATAGGCCCATCAGATCTGGTAGGACTTATTCACTATTATGAGAAAAGCACAGGAAAGACCGGCCCCCATAATTCAATTACCTCTCACTGGGTCCTTCCCACAACATGTGGGAATTCTGGGAGATGCAGTTCAAGTGGAGATTTGAGGGGGGACACAGCCGAATCACATCAACAAGTTTCAGTGTAACATATGCACTTTGACAACATCTGTGTAACAACTGTGTAAGTTTTAAAAAATTTTAGGTATATAAAATGTTTTGTTGACATGTACATTCATAGATATAACTGCAAGAATTCATATTAAATTCATTAAATGGCTGATTCTGAAGAGGCGAGAATGGAAACAAGATTGGGGCTAGAAGACTAAGAAGCTTTCAAGTTTACGTTTAATGTTGCACTAAAGAAAATGTTTAATGATATGTATGTTCTTGCATACTCAATTTATTGATGAATATGAGACTCAGAACTTGTGACTTGCTCAAATACATGGAGTTACAAAACAGTAGAACTAGAAATCACACTCATATTCTAAAGTGTTTTATTGAACTTTGGCCAACCAAGAATTTGCTCTATAGATATAAGCTATGTAAAAGTAGTTAGAAAAGAAGATTAATTATATTAAAATATAATCTTCATTTACCTCAAAAATTTTCCCTATCAATTTATCTATTAGGTCATGCAACAATATGTATAGAACAATGATTTCATACCAGCCATTATGTTTAAATACTAGAAGTAGGGTGAGACTCTAGTGAAGTCTGAGCTTGTGACTCCTGGTTTACAAAACCAGGGCTCTAACCACCATCAGCAAAGGGAGCTTTGAAAGCTAATGAATTGTTCATTGTTTGAGCTTCTGGAAGAAAAGTTTTATAAATCTGACAAGAAATTATCTTTACACATATCATTCCTCTTAATAGTGTAATAATAATTTCAAGCATTATTATTGCTATTATTCTCTGTAATTATGTAATGATTATGATGCCTCATTTCTAACTCTCCAGAGAGAAGAGAAAAAAAAAAATCCACTGGGAAGATGATGAGGGAGATTAAACCAAATGGTCTTGATAAATTTTCTATTGTAATTTTAAACAAAGCCCTAGATACCATCTGACTAATTGCAGATATTTCTGGAAAGCTTGAAGGTCTCCGAATAATTAGGTTGGGAAGAGGGAGGAAATCAGTTAGGAAGCTGATATCTCCCTGGACACTGTTAAAAACTGGCAACTGGCCTGCAGACCATGGTGGTGCTGACAGTGTGAGCACCAGGCAGCCCATCTTGGAGGCTAATTTGGTCTCAGAAGCAATGGCGTGTCCGTTCAATTTGGGAAAGCATCTTGGCTGTGAGAAGCATTCTGAAATAAAAGGTTCATAGAGAGAGAAAAAAGGGAACTTGAAATTAAGTTTAAAATATATTTGTTATAATCTGTACAAACAACAGTTTTATGTGCACTAACCAAAATGCTCTGTCATTCTTCATCAGCAACCATTACACTCAAATTCCATGCTAAAGAGTAAAAACGTGTCTGGGGAACTGATAAATCTTTATTTGCCTCATTAAGTCTGCTCAAAACAAAACAAAACCAAAGTTGATAAAGGCATCCTAAGAAGATCTGGCTATTGCTGTGATTTTCATCCAACAAAACAAATCTGACATAGTGAAAGGAGCATTAATAGAAGTGTTTTTAAATTTAAGAAATTTAAAATGATGAGACAATAACATCTATATTGGCAGCAGGCAAGATATACTTTAGCTGTAAGATCTAACAGGAAAACTTTTCTCCATCACCAAAATGCTTCATTTCTTTATTTGAAATTCTGAATTTCTTGCTTGGAACTATTTTTTTCATTCCTGATGAGAATATTGATATCAGCTTTTATAACAGCCATAGAAGAATGATATAAAAATCTGGCTTTTATACTCAAAGGTTTCAATATGTGCTCTAGCCTACATTCTAGAGTCTGCATGTTTCAATGCAGATGTATTAGTTTTCTAGGGCTGCCATAGCCAACTGTCACAAACTGGGTGGCTTAAAACAACAGAAATGTATTCTGTCACAATTCTGGGGCCAGATGTCTGAAATCAAGATGTCGGTAGGGCCTTACTTCACTTCCTCTGGAGTCTTTAGGAAAGACCCCTCCAATGCCTTTCCCCAGCACCTGGTAGCTGCCAGCAATCCTTGGCATCCCTTGGCTTACTGTTACATCACTCCAGGCTCTGCCTCCATCCTGGCATGTCCTTCCTACCTCTGTGTATTTCCAGGTCTCCCTATCCTTAGAAGGACACTAATCATTGGATTTAGAGCCCACCCTAATCCATTATAACCTCATTTTAACTTGATTATATCTGTAAATACCCCATTTCCAAATAAAGGCATATGCGCAAATACCAGGGGTTATGACTTGAATGTATCTTTTTTGGGGACACAACTCAACCCATTACAGTAGATTAAGTGCACATCTGATTCTCTGAATCTAGAAGGCAGAAACAGATGGGAAATTAGCTGTCAGAACAATAGTTACCTATTCAACTTAAAAATAATAATAATAGGGTTACAAGAAAGAAAATCCTTCCATATGGTCACACAAAACAAGAAGAGACATACAATCCCATGAACCCTGGCATCTTACCTATAATAAAGGTGAATAGAAGTGTACATGTACAAGTCAAGCAGCAAAGTCCTAGCAGGTCTGAAACAGTATACTTAGACTATGGAAATAAGTGCGGGGTATGGCAGTGGGGAATAGGAAGGAGACTGGATGCTTCTCTTCACCTCCATCTTTCTTAGTAACATCACCAAAGAGGATATAACATTAAATTGTCTTCCTGTCTTCGGAAGCCTATTCTCCCTCTGTCACTCTTAAATGTCTTCTTTTATAGAATCCTACCCACATTCACAACGGTGCAGTGAGAAAGCCCCTTTCCCTCTTTCAGAGGAGGCAACTTGCTACTCACTTCTACCCACCCAGACCCACATCTATGCATACCCACAAATCTGTACCTTACAAAACTAAACTACTGCCAGTTTGAAATAAGAGAGTATCTGGCTGTCTGCTCTAAGTCTTATAAAAAAATTATTCTTTTCTTTCTTCATTCTGTTTTTTCTTGCATTCAATTGTAGATTAAAAGAAAAAGACACTGGAAGGCTGCTTTGCCTACTTCTAGTGTTCTAAGGTTTGGCTCCACCAAAAGCTGAAGAAGCTATAATGCCTCTTGCCAATGTTTACATAATGCTCATATGGTGCTTGCAAACTTTACCAGGTACTCTTCTGAGTGTTTTAATATGTGGTAACTCATTTAGTCTGCTAAAACCTTTGAGGTGAAGGCTATATTATACCCATTTCACAGAAAAAGAAGCTGAGGAACACAGAGGTTACATGCACTGATCAAAGTCAGGCAACTAACAAGTGGCAGGATTGGAATTCAAGGTCTTTCACTCTGGCTTCAGAATTCTTAAGTTCTTCTGAATTTTATTTTGTACTAAAGAAATAGTTCAGAGGAAATTCTTCAAATTCTGCATGGCAATACCATATCAGCTATCATTAATAAATTAATAAACATAACTGCCTTTGCCTGGATCTTTCCAGGGTGTTTATTTCCTATGAGAGGAGATCTCATAGAAGATGCTATGGTAGCTGAAATTCAGTATTCCTGTTTCTGGATATTTCTCAATCTCTTTACATGAGTGACACAGCCAATAAGCTCCTTCATGTCATGTTGTAAATATCTGGGCACAGTTCTGCTCCAGACAATCTTACTTACTTGCATTTCCCCCAAAGCCCCAAGATAGATCCACAGACTACTGCTCTTTGCCCAAGCTGTCCTCTTCCCTTACAAGGCTCATCACCCTTTTCTACTAAGGCTTCTTAGCTAAATCTTACTCGGAATTCCAAGCTACATCTGAAGAATTACTTCCACATAAATTCATTTCCTGACCCCTTTCACAAGACTCAGGTCCAGTATAATTCTTCTCTCCTGTGACTCTGTTTGGATCTACAGCAGTGGGCATTCTTACCAGCCAAACATTAATTCTTTCTAACAGAATCTGGAAATTATTAAAGTAACCAACTCTATCCAAAAATCTAGATACATAGGGAAGACTAACCCACCTCCAGCTCAAGAGATGTACTTGATTTTTCTAGAGTCAATCACAGTTCTGCAAAGGCATGTGACTCAATTAAAGCCAAGCAGATGTTATAATAAATTTTCTGGGACTTCTCCTATGAGTGCTTCTGGAACCAACATATTTTTTCTTCCTCTGGACATTGGTACGCATAAAAGCAAATTCTAGAGCTAATGTAACCATTTCATTACCAACTTAAGGACAGAGCTAAATCACAGAGGAGAAAAGAG
Source organism: Rhinopithecus roxellana (assembly GCF_007565055.1). Classification (NCBI taxonomy): domain Eukaryota; kingdom Metazoa; phylum Chordata; class Mammalia; order Primates; family Cercopithecidae; genus Rhinopithecus; species Rhinopithecus roxellana. Next base: position 23,386,296 of record NC_044549.1, on the reverse strand, counting down.
ACTGGAGAAATAGAGCTAAGGCCATGGATTAAGTCAACCCTGAAGCTGCTCAATTTCTGAACCTCCTACTATAAACGGCAATATGTATTTTTTATTGCTTACTCTAGTTTTAAATGTGTTTTTCTCTGATTTCCATCTAAAAGCACTTGAAGGAGTACATTTACCAAACATTTTTTGCATACCTCCTTAAAATTAATTTTTAAATTGTTGAATAATCAACCATGAGCTCCTTGAGATTAGGAATTATGTTTTTGTTCTTTCTATATCCCCAGTACTTAATTCAGGTTTGCTACGTGGTAAGAATTTAGTAAAAATTTAATAAATGAATGGCTAAGTGAAATGACCACTAACTATTCAATAAATAAGAATTAACCTCAAAAGCATAGACAGCAAAACCAAAAATAGACCAATGAGACTATATTAAACGAAAATGCTTCTACACAGCAAAGGAAACAACTGAGTGAAGATACAACCTCTTAAATGGGAGAAAATATTCACAAATGATTAATCTGACATGGGACTAATATCAAGAATATGCAAGGAACTTAAACAACAGTTAAAAACCAAAGACAGAAACATACAATCCCATTAAAAATGGACAAAAGACATGAATAGATGTTTCTCAAAAGAAGGCACACAAATGGCCAAAAAGTATATAAATGCTCAACGTTACTAATGATCAGGGAAATTCAAATCAAAACCATGATATTATTTTACCCCAATTAAAATAGCTATTATTAAAAATACAAAATGTAACAGATGTTGGTGAGGATGAAAGAAAAGGGAATTCAAACGCTATTGGTGGGAATGTAAATTGGTATAGCTACTATAAAAAACATTATGGATATTTCTCAAAAAACTAAAAATACAACTGTCACATAATCCATCAATTTCACTACTATTTATCCAAAGGAAAAGAAATCAGTGTATCAGAGAAACACCTGCACTTGCATATTTATTGCAGCACTATTCACAATGACGAAGATGTAAAATCAATCTAAGTGTCCATAAAAGGATAAATGTACTTTTTTAAAAATGTGGTATATATACACAATGGAATACTATTCAGCCAAAGAAAAGAATGAAACCTTGTCATTTGCAGCAACATAGATGGAACTGGAGGTCATTATGTTAAGACCAAGAATAAAAAGATAAATTTTGTATGTTCTTATTGATACATAGAAGCTTAAAAATTTGATCTTATGGAGGTAAAGAGTAGATACAGAGGCCTAGAAGGGTATGTGGGTGGTAGCAAGGAATGAAATGAAGTTGGTAAATGGGTACAAACATACAGTTTGATAGGTTATAAGTCCTAATGTACAATAGCAATGTAGGCTGAGTATAGTTAGCAACAATGTGTTGTGTATTACAAAGTAGCTAGAAGAGAGGACTCAAAATGTTCCCAACACATAAAAATGATAAATGCTGGAGGTGATAGATATACTTAAATGCCCTGACTTAATCATTACACATTCTGCATGTAACATTCACATGTACCCTATCAATGTATAAAATACGATGTATCAATAAAAAAAGATTATAATGAATTCTGTAAGAAAAACAGAGCCAAATTATAAGAAATAGTATGTTAATTAAATAATTTTGAAGACAAAGTTTTAAAAATAGGCCTTCTTCTACCTTAGTCATGGAAAATTCAACCTCTATCTCAGACCATTCTTCTAGCAGTATGTTGAAAGGCACACAAGTTAGCTGTAATTGCAGGTGCAACTGATAAGACAACTGATAAAATAACAGATGTCCCACAATAAACTAAGGTGCAATACAAACATTTAGAACTTACAAAAGCAAATTGTAGAAACAGTTTTGTGATCTTAGATGACCATTGCCTTAGCCTAAATGGAGATTGGGGAGACAAAGAAAATAACTAGAAATTTCAGGAGAACTTTTCAAAAGAGTTGTTGAGCATTTACTATGCACTGGATATACCAGTATTTATTACTAAGTTTAGTGAGGGTGGGAGTAGGTTACTGAGGGATTTAGGGTCATTTGATTATGAGGTGAGATGGTCACATGGGGATGAAGTAGTTCTTTAACATAACATCTGTTTGCAGAAGTACAGTATACAGAGATAAGAATTTACAATACAGTGTGTGAATCAGTAATTTCTAACAGAGCCTTAAAACAGGAACACAGTCTTTCCATAACCTATGATTAGCAAGATATTAATCAGCAGTAACAGTTGCAGCAAAAGCTGGTTACAAACAATCCATAGAAACAGGACATGAAGCTAGACAACCAGTTAGACCAGAATTTCTCAGAAGGGAGTATGTCTTAACCCTAAAGAGACCTAGAAGAGCCGTGGCAAGATGAGGGCGTTTATAGCCCTATCTTATCCATATGGACAGGCACCCACCCCATGCATCCATTTATAGGCTCTCCACGAGGGTCACATTCCATTCCCAGAGCTATGAACATCTGCTTCTCTGGAATAGGAATCTTGGTGATGTGAAACCTCCCTGACTGCACGTCCATTCATAGGCTGTCTGCACGGGGAAGCACATCACGTGCTGTTGGCTCATTCTGGCAGTCCAACCTGGCATTGTCTTTACACAATCCTGCATGCAATTTTGTATATACAATAATCAGGAGCATTTCATCTTTTATTCTGTAGCAATAGTTTCAGGTGATCTCCCTACAGATTCTCATTCTTTTCTAAGGGTAAAGACAATAGAGTGCATTTCGTCCCTTTACCTAAACTCTAGAGAGAGCTTTGCGGGGTATGGACAGTCAAGCTTATTATACTTCACCTGCACTTTGGAAGACATTGAAGACTGGTGACGAGCTCATACTTTCCAGGTCTGAGGAGTGAGATGCACTTGGATAGCTAACTAGCTGAGTAAGGAGTAAAGAGCTAGCTGCAACTGAAATTAGTCTGCACTTTCAGGGTTTATCCAAGCAAAGAATGAACCACATAAGAGAAGGAAATTTATATGGGTCTGCCTGGAGAAGTAATTGCAATTCAAGTGTGAAATTCCCATTTCACCCAAAGTAAAAGCTAAATTATTTACAATAGTATACATAATCTGGGTTTTCCCTTCCACAACCCTCCCTTTTCTCCTTGTCATCCTACTCCTCTCCCTTCCTCAACCCTATAGTCTGCCTTCTGCTTTAGGGGATTTTCACAGGCTATTTACTGTATCAGCCATCCACAAAGCACACACAGTGACTTCCTCCAAGTCTTTTAAAAATGTCAGTGTATCAGTTAGCTCTGGATAATCACAAATTTTGGTGGTTTGAAGCAATGACAGCTTGTTTTTGATCATGATTATGTGGGTTGGCTACTTCTCTTCTTATCCATGACTGCTCAACTAAAGCTGCGTGGTCTAGAATGACTCTTAGTTGGAAGTCTTTAGCCTCAGCTAGAACCTCAACTGAATGGGTTTGGAAAGCTGAAAGTTTTACCTCCAGTTGGGCTGTCATCTTCCAGAATGCAAAATGAGATTTCTTTACTTGGTGGCAGAAAATTCCCTAGCAGCAAGAGAGGGTGAAACCCCAATGCACAAGCAATTTGCATGCCTTTGCTTTGTTTTAATTTAATTATTATTATTATTTTTTAAACAGAGTCTCACTCTGTCACCCAGGCTGGAGTGCAGTGGCGTGATCTCGGCTCACTGCAAGCTCCACCTTCCAGATTCACGCCATTCTCCTGCCTCAGCCCCCCAAGTGGCTGGGACTACAGGCGCCTGCCACCACGAGAGGCTAATTTTTGTATTTTCAGTAGAGATGGGGTTTCACCATATTAGCCAGGATGGTTGTTTTAATTTTTAATGTGTGTTACCATAAGCTGATCACATGTCCAAGTCCATATGCAGGGGATGGAAAGTGAGTTTCCACCCTTTGAGAAGCAAACCCACATTGCAAAGGGTGAGCATGTAGGAATGGAGAACCTGCAACCTACCTTCTTAATAAGAAATACAGTGATCACCCCACTTAAAATTTTGACTTAGTCCCACAAAAGCACTCCCAATCCTCTTTAATCTACTTTACTAATTCTTCTTTCCATAGTATATGTCACTTTCTAACATACTATGTTACTTACTTATTATGTCTATTGTTTATTGTTTTGTTTCCTCCTTTAAAATATATATTTCCAAATTGGAAATCCACTTAGAAGAGTTTCTGGCACATAATGGATGCTCAATAAATATTATTTGAAATATAAATGAAATACTCATCAACAATTTGAAGCCAATGAGAACCTCATATTCAGCCAGAGAGAGTACTTCATTCACATCAAAGAGACTGAAGATATAAAATTTCCAACAATGGGCCTGGGTTGGAATGGTGCCTGAAGAGTCCATTAAAACTATTCTAAGAGATAAAATTGCATCCTAAAATAAGTAAAACAAAACAACAACAATAATGTGTGAGTCAGGCACCAATTCATGATGGTATTAGTCACCTGATAATTTTTCTGTCTCTAGGGTTAGAAGCATAAGTCAGTGGAAGAGAGGAGGCCAATCTGCTTCTCCACCACCCCATTAGGAAATGACAAAAGTGCAACTATACTGAGCTGAGAAAAGGGAAGTAGCTGCAACTTATATAATGTTTGAACTTTTAATTCTTACATGAAATGAGACCTATAAACTGCTGACCAGAGAACTTTGATTGTGTTAAAATGACAAGAAATATGGAGTTTTCCCTAAATTTCATCTAGGAGAAGGGGAAATACTGGTCCCACTGAATAAATTAAAAAAAACAGTAATGGGGGGATGGGGATAAACTGCTTTATGATTATAACCACAAGCCATACCAAATATCATAGTTATATTGCCTTTTCAAAAGTGATAGTTGCAGTTGCAAAATGAGTGACTCATTATGTGTTCATGGGAACACCTTTTACGTGGCAGAAAGGAATGTTTATCAGAGATATGAAAGAAAAGAGCTGAGGTTTATTGAATATATGTGAGGGGATAGGAGCAGTTAATGAATTATTTCATAAAATCTTTCCCAGATGATATGAGCTAAGTATGATTATCATTCCTTTATATATAAGGAAGTCAAAGCACAAAGAAAATTAATGACTTGCTGCAGTTCAAATGGTTAGGAAGTGGCAGAGCTTGGCTTGAAACTGGGTTCTCACTGATTCTAAACTCCATGCTCTTCGATTTTAAACTACTGCTTCCAGACTGAAGCAGGATCAGATATAAATCCTCTACTCAATTACTTTATAATTTTGCAATACCATAAGACCCTAGAGAGCATTTGTAAATCACTATAATACAAGGCCTTAAGTGCTTTAGGAGAGGCACTGGAAAGTCAGAGGAGGAAGAAATTACTTCCAGCTGAGGATCAAGGAAAACTTCCCAGAGGAAATTGAATTCTAATTTAATCTCATAATTATGACAGAGCTGAAGCTCTGATTGGTGTTCCTAGTCTTCTTTCCTATCATTGAGAATGAGCCATGTTTAAATTTTTTAAATATTTAAATAATTGATAAGTGTTCAAATCAAAAGTAACTCAAGTCTTCTTTCTCTTCCTAAATTTATCTTTCACACATGGAAAAACAAACGTAAGTGAAAAAAGAAGTAAGTAGACTCCCTACCCCCTATATCTTTGTATATAAGACACATCCATTCTTAAAGCAGTTTGGTCTCTCATTTACTGTTGAAATTATCTAAAAATGAGCATGTGTACCTAAATCATTATAAATTGTATTAATTGATGTTTACCTATGTTTTGACAAATATATTTGTTATTTCTAGCATTTTGTTCATTCTAAATCTGTAAGCTGTTTAACATGCTAAATTGCCTATATTAATTATATTCTCGCAAGCTAGAGAAAAAAGTAAACATGTAATAAACTTCACTGCACATATCATAAACTATGATATTCAGAGTCCAAATGTCAAAAAGCATATAAACACGAAATTTGAAATTATTAAAAACTATACAGTAAAATAAACGTTTTATTTTGCCTAAAAATATGTATTTAATGATACAAATGACAATAATCATTTTTATAATTATATACTACACCATTATAAGTTAATACATAAGAATAATGGTGCAAATTTATGTCATGTCAGAAATAACTTTGTAACTTGCATCACTTTTTATTAACCAAGAACCTCAGAGCCCACTATGGAATACTAGACCAACTCTGTTCTATGTAAATTGATTAAACACAGAATCCAGAATTTTGTTTAGCCAACCTAACTCTCCTCAAGAGGCTAATGCATCTCGGTCTTAAATTGAGTCCAGCTGAGCAGCGAGAATCACATGAATTCAACACTTCAGCTTTGCCCAATTCGGATCCAGTCCATAAATGTGATTTATAAATCACATTAATGAAGATTTACTTCTTCAACCAGATTAATGAAGTAGAATAAGGAAAACATTTGTTTGACAGTTACTGTGTACGGATATTTTACATATATTATTTCATTAAATTTATGCACGATAAAGCTGGGCTTTGAACATACATAGTCTGTCCTAGAGCTAAGCACTTAACTACTATCTTATGGGTCTAATACTAGATGGTAGCTAAACCTTTACATGAATTTTAAAAATGATTGATTCTACAATTTGCAAGATTTTGGAGTTGTTATTTTACTATATGTAACATAGTTTGAAAATGTGCAAAAAGTGATAAAGGAGTTTGAACCAGAGCTAGTGATTCACCCTGGATCTCTTTGAATTTCAATATTGCTTCATATTTAAGAGCCTTTCCAATAGTTTACATTAAATCTATTGCCTTAATTCATGTAGTGATAAAACCAGACTTTTCTTTCTCACTTTCCCTTCTATTGTTCTTTTGTGGATCCATAGTTGCCAATGCAAGACTGAGAACGACGTGATATTCAGAGTCCACAAAATTGCATCTCCCCACTCCAACCACAGGGCTCCAACTTAAGCAAAGATCCTCCTCCCAGCCTTGTCAATGTCCCATCCATGCCCATAATGACTTCCTCTCTCCATCTCTGCCAGTACTTCTAGAAATTCAACTTTCATAGCACCTGCAACCAGCCCCTTCCCCATATTACATGAGTCGCAATGACAGTTCAGTGATATCACTGTCCCTGTCATGTACAGTTTGTGGGCTGCCACTGGAGTAACTTTTGCTGCCACTTTGCTAACTTAACTCATCCATTCACCCAGTGTTGTACACCTCCAGGACATCTCAACTACAGTTTCAACAAACATTCTCATACTTGTCCCTGTATGGACCTTTGTAGTAACTTCTTTGAGATGCAGACCCCGGAATGAAGTTGCAGGGCCATAGTATATGTGCCTATGTAGTCTGACTAATTAAGCACTAGAATGCAAGAAGTACACGAAAATTCTTACTGTCTACTTTTATTCTTGCTTCTAACTTAATATCTATACTTACTGGTTTCCCCTTGCTTTTCATTGGTTTCTAGCAATATTTGTACTTTGCAAGTTCACATCATTTTGACCTTTTGTTGTCTCCCAGCTTCAAAACAGTGTTGATGCTATTTAGAATGTACATATTTCGCTTCATCCATGCTTTTAAAAATAATTATAATACCCTCAAAATGTGGGGACCAACATCATATATTCCTTATATATTTATGCATCTTCTTATTTCACTACATTCCTCAAGAGTTTCTCAAAGTGATTCTTTGTATGGTCAATATTCTGAAGGCTGATTGCATCTAATGTCCTTAGTTTTCAAATGTAATTACAATGTTAAGAAGCCTGGGATCAATCTAAATATTTTTCCTCAGTAGGTGATATGCTCATTCTCTAGAAGCATTTCCATTTCTCTTCATTGTTCTAGAATTTAATTGTAATATGTCTAAGTGATAATCATAATAGCTAATAATTAAAGAGTGATTATGTGCAAGGCACTATTCTAAGGGTTTTACTATATTAACTTACTTAATCCTCTCAATAATATTTTAAGATAGGCATTTTATTATCCCAATTTCAGTGATGAATAAACTGTAGTACCAAAAGTTTATCTTATGTGTCATTTCAAAAAAGAGATCTGGTATTTTTCTTTATTTCTGGGATATTAATAATCTTCATTTATTTAATATGTCTTTTCTTTGCCCCTTCTGCTCACTACCACCACCACAATCTTTTTTCTGAGAATCCAGATAACTTGATGTTGGCATTTTTTATTTCTATTTTCCAAGTCTTTTAGTTTATTGTAATATTTTCTCTAGTTTTATGTTTCTCTGTTATCTTCTGAAAGTGTTCAATATAATCTTCTGACAAACTAATTCTTTCTTCAGCTGAATCATTTGGGTCTTCAGATCTTTTTGTTTTTTAACTATTATAGTTTTCATACTTACTATTTCCACTTGATTCATTCTTATGACCTCTTCCACATTTTAACCTTTTTTTTTTTTTTTTTATGATGGAGTTTCACTCTACTGACCAGGCTGGAGTACAGTGGTGTGATCTCAGCTCACTGCAACCTCAGCCTCCTGGGTTCAAGTGATTCTCCTGCCTCAGCTTCCCAAGTAGCTTATAGGATTATAGGCATGCACCACCACGCCTGGCTAATTTTTGTATTTTTAGTTGAGACAGGGTTTCACCATGTTGGCCAGCTCCGGACCTCAGGTGATCCATCCACCTTGGCCTCCCAAAGTGTTGGGATTATAGGCATGAGCCACTGCACTCAGCCATTACTAACTTCCTTATTCCTTAGAGTATTTCGGTTAAACTTATTTTAAATTCTTAGTCCATCTTTTCCAATACTTCTCTTTCATATATTATTTTTAGTTTGCCACCTTCCTTTTAAAGATTATTGACCCTAGTATCTAGATGTTTTATCCCCCATAAGCTCATGACACTGTCTGATAATATAAATTAGGGAAGAGCCTACATTGTATTTCTGCTGGTGAGTTTAATCACAAAGAGGATGAGACTAAGTGGGGAGCCTTGAAGTACCAAAAACTGTCCCCATTATGTCTGCTGCCACTCCACCATCAAATCTCCTGAATCTTTTTTTTCAAGATGGTGCTGTCTTTTTAAACAAAATCTATTAGTTCTAGCACTTGAAGAGAATTTTTACAGCGAAGTAAGATCCCTGACAGCTGGCATTTGTTTTATTAGTGTCTCACACTAGCAGAGATTTTGCAGACCCAAATATTACGCTCTTGGCATTTCGAGGTCCAGGCTATTGCTACAGAATTCTGTGACAATTGTGAGGTAAGGACAGTCTCGAAGTGCTGGACCAACTAGTAAGAGGCAAGAGAACTGAAAGCCTCTCTCCTTACTGTCTTCCGAGAGCTGTGGTTCGACCAGGCAGCCCCCTAAGCCACTTCCAGACCCAGGCTTCTCTCTACTTCTGCAGTTTCTCCAGGTAGATTTGAGGGGGCAGAGACTTAGCGGGGAGCTAGCAGTCTATTCTAGTTCAATCTCTCGTTTTAACCTGACAGCTTTCTGATTCTCTAAGCAGTCAGAATTTCCTTTCCACCTGTAACAGTCTTCATGACCTTCAAGCCCTTTTTCTCTAATCATTGAAACTTCTGGAACCGTAGACACTAATATATAGATACATTCTTTTAATTATTCTAAGTAGATGACTAAAACATCACAATCTGGAACTTCGATCCCAAATTCCCCATTTTTCAAGTTGTTTTCGGAGCTACTTTGGATCTGACATGCTTAACTGGTTCTTCAATAACAGGGCTCCATAGCTTATATAGTACCCAAAATAGTGTCCTAATATCTTAAAAATAAAAAATAAATAAATAAAATAAAAAAGACCCTCATAAAATCTGCCAGACTCTTAAGGTTGCTTCTGATAGGCACAAAAGGATTTTCTCACATTTTAAATTTGTTTTAGGAAACTGCAAAAGTCTTACCACAACTTTGGCTATTACAAGTTGGAGCTCAGAATAATCTAAATTCAGCAGTTCTTCCTTCAGAACAGTATTACTGTTAATGAATTACGTGGGTATTGTACCTTCTGTGCCTTTCTGTTCAAAAGGAACAAAGCTGCGCTTTTCATTTGGAGCAGAGTCTGTGATTATGGACCAACTAATTAACTTGTCTGATATAGGAGGGATGATGCAATTTTCACTTCTAGCTTTTCTCTCTTCCATATTGATGGGGTTGCTGCTTATAAATGCTGTGATGACAGTTGTGCAAAAGCTTGTTCTAAGAACTTGCTTTAAGGCCATTTTCATATCTATCATTAAGCTCCCTTAGCAACAGAGAAAATTTTAAAAGCTAGTCAAACTAAGGTTACCAAGTTGAATTTTCACATATTCTTATTTACAAAAGGCAAGATTTTCTCTCAGCATTTTCTGGGCTTCCTTTCAGCCCTTAATATTTTAATAAAAGATCACTGTTACTTAATAAAGAAATTATGGCATAGGAAAGAGGTGCTACCTATTCTTTCTTACCACAGCTGTACATGGCACAATCACAGGAGAAAACTAAGTTCTCCAAAAGTCTCGGGTGTTGTAAGGGGACAAGGGGTAACTTACTTTGCCATTTTAGTTAATAGCTGATTTCTGTCTTGCAAAGGGACAATTCCTATTATTTTATTGATTAGATATGTCCATTAGTCAAAGTACAAAATAAATTAAAATTACAACCACTTAGTGACACTTGGTTTAAAAAAAAAAAAAAAAACCTTAGCAATAAACATTCAAACATTTTGCAGAGAAAGAAAAAGCCAGCAGTATGCTTCTCATTGATCTGAGAGAAACTTGTCCAAGCCAGATACGGATAGACACATATACTTCATCTAAAAAAAATATAATAATGGCAATTACATTAATATTGATAAAAATAATAAATTGCTTTCCAAGGAGGAAAGCATAGGCTGCAAAAAGACATCTGTGATATATGGCTCACAAACTCAAAATTTAGATTCAGTACACAAGGGCGGTTGGCTGATTTATAAAATGCCTTTACTACATTGGGTTCAAGTGCCAGTAAGTATTTTAGATCATCAATACCATCTTCCTTAATATATGCTTTTTAGAACATTTAAATAGTTGCTGCAATATTTCATTTATGTCCATCCTGAGTAGGGTTGCTTTATAGAGTTTATAGACTCGAAGGAGGGAGGAAGTCTGGTTAGTTGGTTAAATTCATGTAGGAAATGGGCAGTGTTTCTGACAATGCCTATACCTGTACTGAGACCTTGAGGAACTGTCATGAAATCCTAATACCTAGCATAGACCTTAGAAATGTCTAATTTAGTCCCCTCCAGAGTTATCTCCCTCCACCAGGGAGGGAACAGTTGTAGGGCTTTGGCTTTTATATCAGGCTTGGTCAATGATTCTAATAGCCAACTTATTAAGTACTTACAGTATGCCAAGAACTGTCCTAAATGGTTTATGTGAATCTGCTCATTTCATCTTCAAAAACAGAACAGTACTATTTCTGTTCTTTCATAGATGAGAAAGTCAATTCTGAAATGTTTATTTAGTTACCCAAATTTACACCATAATTCCAGGGCTTGAACTTTAACCTATTAACTCTACATTGGTATCATATCTAACTCTTCCCAAAAACTAAGTTCATTGAGGGCCAATATTGCTTTTTACATTTGAAATACCCCATTGCACTTAACACAGAGTTAGGTAGGCATACAAAAATACTAGTTAATAAATTTAGTTATAAAATGTGAATGTACTAGGTTATCTCTGACCCAGATATTCTTTGACCTACCAGATTTTCTTTCTACCGTTTTCCACCCTGCTTTGGGCACCAGGAAGTTGATCCCTATAGATTGTTTCATCCAGGTCCCTCAGGCCACTCTGACTTCCAGTTGGGTTTGGCCAATGGAGAGAACAGGAGACTGAAGGGAGAGCGAAGAGTGAGATCTGGGTTATTTTCCCAGCTCCATCACTGGGGTTGAGGGTTGGCAGTGTCTCTGATGCCCAGTGACAAGCTGCAGCTTCTGACTGGTCACCATAGCTATGGCTCCAACTCCAGCTCCAGCTCTGTTTGGGTTCCAGTAAGCTACTCATTGCCCTGGTCCTTCAGACCGAGTGGTGATAATGGGGTTCAGCCCGTATCTTTTTAGTTTCCTTTCATCTTGTTTAGGGGTACCATGCGAAGTTATTCTCCTACTCTCGGTGTGTTTAAATGATATATGAGAGAGTGTTAAGATGAAACAAAATATTGTAGCATCATATATTTTGCTACATATGCCTAGTCTGCATCTTTAACTTTATTCTGACACCATTAAAGTAGTTCATCTCTGGCCTCCTTGTTGTTCCTATAGAATAACAAGCATATCTCTTCCCAGGGGTTTTGTATCTGCTCATCCCTCTGCTTGAAACACATTTTTCCACATAGAGCTACAAGATTTATTCAGGTTTTGAATGTCATCTTAGAAGTTTTTAAAGTAACAGCTCCCATTGTGCTATACACACAGCCTACTTTATATTTCTTCAAAATATGTATTCTCTGACATGATATTGTGAATACATTATTTGTTTATTAATGTCATTTCTATAATACATGCTCAAAGCTTGGGCATTCCTAATTCAAAAATCTTGAAATCCAAAATGCTCTAAAATCCAAAACATTTTGAGTGCTGACCTGACGTCACAAGTGGAAAATTCACACCTGACCTCATGTGAGAGCTGGCAGTCAAAGCATGGATGCAATACACACAGTTGATTTAACATATTCAAGGGAAAAAAGACCCTCCCGGCCCTGTTCATCTTGATATATCTTTTTGCACAAGCCCATATTCCCCCACACAAGCGTGCCCACAATAAAATGTAATAAAATGGTATGTGTGCAGGCCAGACACGCCAACAGCAGGTTACCCATGTTGCTCTGCATGTGGCCAAGGCCTACATGCATTACCCACTATGCTTTCTTTTTTTTTTTTTTTTTTTTCTTATTCTCTATTCTATGGTATGAAGATATTGCTGGAAAATGTTACCAAAAAAAAAAAAAAGTCCTGCAAATATTCCCATGACTAACAGTGGAAAGAGAAAAGATGGTAAACTGGACATGGTTATGGGCACCTGTAGTACTCAAGAGGCTGAGCCAAGACAATCGCTTGAGCCTAGGAATTTCAGTCAAACCTGGGCAACCTCATGAGACTCGGTCTCAAGAAAAAAAAAAAAAAAGAAAGAAAAAGAAAGAAGAAGTAGGAAGTATTTAAATGGTGCTTGAGATAGCCACGCTTTTGCTTTCTGATGGTTCAATCTATGAAAACTTTGTATTTCGTGCAAATTATTTCTTAAATTGTATAAAATTACATTCAGGCTATGTGTATAAGGGATATATGAAGCATAAATGAGTGTTGTGTTTAGACTTGGGCCCCATCCCCAAGATATCTCCTTATGTATATGCAAATATTCCAAAAATCAGAAAAAAACAGAAATGTGAAACACATCCGGTCCAAAGCATTTTGAATACGGGATATTCTACCTACACATTGTAAGATCTGGCAGGGCATAACTTTTGTTGATTTTGCTTTTCATTATATTGTCTGTGTCTGCACTAGTACCTGGAACATAGCGGGGACTCAGAAAATATTTGATGACTGACTGACTGACTGAGGGGATGATTCATAACTGCCTTACATTTTGAGAGTTCTATGTCGCCCAGGCTGGAGTGCAGTGGCGTGATCTCTGCTCACTGCAAGCTCCTCCTCCCAGATTCAGGCCATTCTCCTGCCTCACCCTCCGGTGTAGCTGGGACTTGACAGGCACCCTCCACCATGCCCGGCTAATTTTTTTTGTATTTTTAGTAGAGACGGAGTTTCACTGCCTTAGCCAGGATGGTCTCCATTTCCTGACCTCGTGATCCGCCCGCCTCAACCTTCCAAAGTGCTGGGATTACAGGTGTGAGCCACCGCACCCGGCCTTATTCATTATCTTAACAGCATTGGGTAAAAGAATACCAATTATATGCTTATATAAGGAATAATTCCCAGATACATAACAAGACAATGGGCCAAATTCTTTATATCTTCCAGAACTCATCAGATCATTCAGTTCCTCTTAGATTACTAAAAAGGTGAGTTTTAGGCTGGGCGCGGTGGCTCACGCCTGTAATCCTGGCACTTTGGGAGGCCAAGGCAGGCAGATCACAAGGTCAGGAGACCGAGACCATCCTGGCTAACATGGTGAAACTCTGTCTCTACTAAAAATACAAAAAATTACCTTGGTGTGGTGGTGCATCCCTGTAATCCCAGCTACTTGGGAGGCTGAGGCAGGAGAATAACTTGAGCCCGGGAGGCAGAGGTTGCAATGAGCTGAGATCGGGACACTGCACTCCAGCCTGGGTGACAGAGTGAGACTCCGTCTCAAAAAAAAAATTGAAAAAAGGTGAGTCTTAGTATTGGGTGAGCTCTTAGATGAAAGAGAGCTATTTAATAGTGCAGAGGAAGATGCTTATGTGACTCTGTCTTCTTTCAGGACTCTTCCTGTTCTCCGTCATTGACAAAGGGCAGTGGATTTCTGGAAATCTATTTTCAGTAGACTTCAGTAACCTAATTTTACCTGTCCACACTGTATGATATAGTATCATCATGTAAAACTCAGAAACATCAAAAATCAGATAAACCTGGACTCACTCCTCAATTCTTTCACCATGTAACCTTGAGTTAATTACTAATCCCTTTTAAGTTTCAGCTTCTAAGAGTAGTATTGGAATTTATCAAAGGGTTATTATGAAGATTAAAGATATAACGTGTGAAGTGACACATGGTAGGTACTTTAAAAACCTTTTATTGTTATTATTACCTCTTAAAAACCACCTGCTATGCATGCTCTAAATCAGTGATGCTCACACTGTGAACCACAAATCCCTCAGGTTCTGTGATGCAGCCTAACTGTTTAAAGATGGGGAGAGGGGTTGAAGTTGATACCAAGTGGGAATGGGGTGAGGATCAGTGCTGAGGAAGAGGCCCTGTGGATGGGGCCCTCAGTCAGAGCTCCTCCAATGTTACATTTTTTTTTTTTTTTGTATTTTGAAGTGTTGAATGTAATTCTCTTTTCACAAAGGAAACAGTTTCAGATTTCTTTATCTGATTATAAAAAATGCATAATCATTCAAATACTCTTTAACCACGCATAAAAGCAGACCTGTACTTAACTCATTGAATGAACTCAGTTAATTCATTCAAAGAGCTAGAATCAGTGAAGTACAAACAGAGAACATTGTTAGGAATTTTTTTTTTTTTTTTTTTTTAGACAGAGTCTTGCTCTTTCATCCCGGTTGGAGTGCAGTGGCATGATCTCAGCTCACTGCAACCTCAGCCCCCTGGGTTCAAGCAATTCTCCTGCTTCAGCCTCTTGAGTAGCTAGAATTCCAGGAACCCACCACACGCCTGGCTAATTTTTGTATTTTTAGTAGAGACGGGGTTTCACCATGTTGGCCAGGCTGGTCTCGAACTCCTGACCTCAAGTGATCCACCTACCTTGGCTTCCCGAAGTGCTGGGATTACAGGTGTGAGCCACCACACCAGTCTGTTAGCATTTCTTTAAATCTCCCTTTTTGATTTGTTTTCCCCTATCTCTGAATGAGATTTCAAGCAGGTCCTATAATTTTCTTGGTCATTTGCATGAATTAACAAATGATTTCCATATTCAGAGAAGACCTTTGTAGTGCAGTCTACTAACAACCTTTCAGCATCTCATTCAATTTAAGTCTTCGCTCTTCCAGGCTCAGGCTTGGAAGTCTGCTGTGGGAGAGGGAGTCGGTTTTCTCCATTTTTCTTACATTGTTTCTATACAGAGCTGCAGGTGAGCACAGGGGAACAGTAGTGAGGGGGAGTTGTTGGGAAGAGAGGAAGGTAAGAGAAAAAAGTCTTACATGACTAGCATAGTTGCAATTTGACAGGAGTACTCTCTCGCTGTGACAGATGTTCAATCTGACTTCTTCCTTTCAAGCAACACTTTTGATGGTTGCGGAAAGATACTTGATGCTGAAACTCCCTCATGATGTGGGCAATGCCTCCTCTGGTCATCAATTACAAATATGCCCCGTGAGACTACCCTTTACAGCATGTGCCATTCAGACACCCTCTGTTTTAGTCCATTGAGGCTTCTATAACAAACATACTATAGACTGGTGACTTTGACAACAAACATATTTGTCAAAGGTTCTCTAGGCTAGGAAGTTCAAAATCAAGGTGTCTGGTGAGGGCTGGATCATTAATTCAAAGATGGTGCCCTCTCCTGGTATCCTCACATAGTACAAAGGATGAGGGAGCTCTCTCAGGTCTCTTTTATAAGGATACTAATTATATTCATGAGGGCTCCACCTTCATGACCTAATCACCTCCCAAAGCCTCACTTCCTAATATCATCACACTAGTGGTTAGGATTTCAATGTATGAATTTTAGGGGAATGCAGTTATCATCTGCAGCACCCTCCTTTGGGGTCAGTTAATCATCTGGGTGGAACTCTTGCACAAAGCACTCCTCAAGAGGACCCCAGTCTGGATTCATTGAGTGGCATCTACTTCCTACCCACCAGAAACATGCAGACATCCTTTCTCCACCAAACTCCAGGAGCCTTTTCCAACATAGCACAGCCTTTCCTGCAGAGACTGCCCTAGCAGGACTCTCATTTAACATTTTTTGAATTCCCAAGTCCCTTATACTCTGGAGGACTGAAGCGTAGACACTTAATTGAAGAGTTGGGGGAAACCTGTTCTCCAAATGGAAAATAGAGGGAATGCCTCAGTAATCTTATTTGTAGGGAAAAACAAAATTCCCACAATATTCAAATCTTCTTTTAGGTAGCTCGGAACTATTTATAGTTACTTGACCCATCCTATTCTCAACGTTAGGTTCTCAGCTATGACTATAGGATATAAATCTCCTGAAAATTGGCCAGGCATGGTGTCTCATGCTAGCAGTCTCAGCACTTTGGGAGGCTGAGGCAGGTAGATCACTGGAGGCCAGGAGTTTGAGGGCAGCTGGGCAACATGGCGAAATCCCTTCTTTACTAAAAATACAAGAATTAGCTGGGTGTTTGATGGGCACCTGTAATCCCAGCTATTTGGGAGGCTGAGGCATGAGAATCTCTTGCGCCCAAGAGGCAGAGGTTGCAGTGAGCCAAGATCATGCCACTGCTCCAGTCTGGGTGACAGAGAGAAACTGTCTCAAAAAATAAAACTAAAACTTAATTCCCTGAAATGTCACCACTTTGAAATTACCACGAGCAAAATGTTGGTAAGTATTTACATAATCGAGATGATAGCAAACACTATTTTTATTATTGACTTCTTTCCATTTTCTTGTACACTTTTGCTTGTCTTCTCTTCCCCCTTTACCTGTATAACCAGTATTGACAATCTGGTGGGTTTCCTTTCATAATTCAGAATTATGAATACATAACAATAAACAGTTTCTTATTTTTATTTTTTTAAATTTTTCCTTTTTCCTATTTTTTTCCTTTTTATTCTCAAATCATGCAGAAGAGGTGGTTATTGTTTGTTTTACTGACAATGATTGGAGTCTATGTGCGTATTAGTCTTCACTTTATATCATTGAATACATCGTGAAAATGTCTCCTGCCCCAGAGATCAACCGCCCCAGAGAAAAGTTTACATTTTCCCTAAATTATTACATGTTATGGATTAACACTAATTTATTCAAACATTCTCCTTTTGATGGACATCCACTTTGTTTTCAATTTTCACATGAGCTAGTGTTTTCTTTTTCCGTAGAATAGCTTCCCAGCTGAAGCTATGCTGAGTTGAAGAGTGTGTACATTTGAAATTTTAATAGCTGTTGCCAGATTTCTAAGAAAGCTTTAAAAAATATCATTTCTATGAACAAAGTGCGAGCCTATCCTTTATTCTATGACCCCTACAAGAAGTGTTATTCCTTCTTGTAATTTTTATTTCTAAGTGTAAGGTGTATGTCATTTTTTTAAAGTAAGCGTTTCCCGATTACCAGTGAGACTGAGCTGCTGTCCGTATGCTTATTGGCTCTCTGAATTTTTTCTTTGGTGAACTACCTATTCATGCACTTTGTTTATTTTTCTATTGTTTCATTTTGTCATTTTCATATCAATTCATAACTAATGGCTCATTTTATTCTATAATTGTTGATCTCTCATAAGCATTGTGAATATTTCTCTCAATCATTTGCTATCAACTTTGTGTATATTATATTTTACCATAGAAATACTTTTTCTAAACATTTCTACAGTCAAATGTAGTTTTTAAATTTGTTTTAGTTGGGATTTTTGTTTTTACAGCAGGGAATTTTGTCTTTATTATACAATTCATCCAAACTGCTGGATTATACATAGATTTATATATTTTATATATATATATATATATATATTTGTAGTATGTATAATTTTTATATATATATTTAAATTTAAATATTTAGTGCATCTTTAGTTTAGGTTTTTTTGGGGGTGGGGGGTTTGCGGTTTTTTTGTTTTCTTCTTGCTTTTTTCTTTTTTTTTTTTTTTGAGACGGAGTCTCGCTCTGTCACCCAGGCTGGAGTGCTGTGGCCAGATCTCAGCTCACTGCAAGCTCCACCTCCCGGGTTCACGCCATTCTCCTGTCTCAGCCTCCCGGGTAGCTGGGACTACAGGCGCCGCCACGTCACCCGGCTAGTTTTTTTTGTAGTTTTTAGTAGAGACGGGGTTTCACCGTGTTAGCCAGGATGGTCTCGATCTCCTGACCTCGTGATCCGCCCGTCTCGGCCTCCCAAAGTGCTGAGATTACAGGCTTGAGCCACCGCGCCCGGCCTTCTTGTTTTTTTCTTTGAGACAGAGTTTCACTCTTGTTACATAGGCTGGAGTGCAATGGCATGATCTTGGCTCACGGCAACCTCTGCCTCCTGGGTTCAAGCGATTCTCCTGCCTCAACCTCCCGAGTAGCTGGGATTGCAGGCATGCACCATCACACTCAGCTAATTTTTTTTTTCCAGTAGAGACAGGGTTACTCCATGTTGGTCAGGCTGGTCTTGGACTCCCAACCTCAGGTGATCCGCTGGCCTTGGCCTTCCAAAGTTCTGGGATTACAGGCGTGAGCCACTGTGCCCAGCCCATAGTGTAGTTTTTAGTGTGAAATAAAATCCAGGTTTACTTTCTTTCTTAAAGATTGAAAATTGTGCTGATTAATTAAAAACCATTTTCTACCACTCCAGGTGAAGGAGAAAGTGATTATTTTATAAAAGTAAGTCAACGGCTCCTACCTTGGGTGAAATGACCAGTAAGCAAACAGGATTTTTTAGAAGTACTATTACATTTGTTTATCATAACTTATAAAGAAGATTTAAATCTTTGCATTTTATCATTAATTTCACATGTACCTGTTTATTCTGATGTTTCCTTTATCTGCTCAGAGTCTACTTTAGAAATTTAAGATATTTTGGAAGCATCGATTGCTACTGAGCATCGATGAAAGTGTCTCAAGAACCTAATTTCTGTACACTTCTAAAGACTTCCATTAAATACAAGTATGTATGTATGTGTGAGTCTATATGTGTGTGCACATTTGTGTGATGGGGGTGGGAAGTGAGGAGTCAGTGGACCAAAAGAAAATGGAAGATTGAAGCAGAGGAAAAAACAGTTGCACTTGGCAAGAAAATTGCCTTAATTTTCCTCCTCTATTTGCTTACATTCAACAGCTCTATGAACTTTATTTCAGTACATACAATTGACATTCCACTTTTACCTTTCCTTTTGGCATCGCTTGTTCATAAACATGTCCTTAAGCACTGTAGAAGTCGTCTGTGAAGAAAAGTACTAAATGTTGCTCCTTGACAATTTCTTGTTTTAGGAGTCTAATTCCTTGGAAACAACATCAAGACAAAGCCATTCAATTTTTAATCATGGGTGATATAAATCATTATGTCAGTTCATTCTAGGGTCCATAAATCTCTAAAATGCAAATTTATGACATAGGGGTGTAATTTACCAGTATTGGCTTTTTAAATTCAATTAGCATGATGAGATATGATGGAACTGATCTTTGCAATGCTGCTTGCAACCATACCAAAAATAGAGACTCTCAAGCTCGCAGTCTGTTAGTATATTAAGTATCAGCTTCACGTATTTCCTGTTCAGACTACTTGCTTCCTTAATCTGTGATTGCTGACACATGTGCAGTTGTGCAAGTTAATAGGAAGAAAGATGGTTCTGATACTCTTTGGTTTTATTATAGTCTGTTTTTAATTGTCTTCACAACTGAAGTATCACCATTTTATTTGATGTTCTAATATGTAGGAAAGTCAACAATAAAAGTTTAGTGTATAAGATAGTTATGGATAAACACTCAAAGTATAACATACTCAAACAGACCCAAGGCCAAACAGATTGATTTAAAATACAAATAATGTTATGAGGGGTGGTAGACATTCACTCCCATTGGAACTTGCTCTGGTTTGCTTTGCTTGTTGAGATCACCTAGCATTGTGAACTTTCAAAATCTGAGTTCTAAAGTTCCAATACACTTACCTTAATCTCATAGCAGGCACACACACTGAGTCAAGTGCCCTGCAGCTGACTGATTTGCTGATGCATTTTTAGAATGGAACAGGGTGAAGTTGAACCAATGCAGTGGCTAAAATAAGAAACCAATTAACTCCATTGTGAAGACAGCCACCCAAATCATTCCCCAAATAATTCAAAATGTTGGGCTGCAATACTGAAAACACATATTTGTTCTTTTTTTGGCATGCGTTTTTTATGTACATCTCAGTCTTTTCCTCCTACTCACAGAGGATCTCATCGTCCTCTTGTTCTGGAAGTTTCAGAGCTGTTATTATATCCACACTCTCACATGATGCCTCTGTTAAGTTTGGTTCAGCATGTCCATTATAAAACCCATAAGCCTCCAGAACAAACTTATTATAACTGTCTATGAGGAAAAATATTGCTTCCAGGGGAAACTTCGTATATATTATATTCATTTTCAGTCCAGAAGGCACTCATCTTCTTTAACATATTATAGAATAGAATTTCATACCATTGCTTTTACTTTCCTTAGTTGCTTTTGTCAGTATGATGACATGAAAAAATAGAACAGGGAAGCAAAGAGCCATTCACTCCACATTTTGCCCATTTTCTCCAAGACACTGTTCTATTTACATTTCCAGCCTGGAGTCAAAGTCTCAGGTCTGAACCACAATGACCCGAACTAGTTTCACCAAAACTAGTTCTGGTCATTCCTAGACAGTCAGATTACAAGGATATGGGCAATCAGGCTTCCACACAGGAGGGGTTTTATTTTTCCATACTCAAAAGCAATCACGAATGAAAATATGTAAAATAGAAAACACGGAGAACTTTCTAAAAACAACTTTAGAATAGATGGCTAAGAGATATTGTGCCAATTCAAGCTATCCCATTTCTGGATTAAGTTTTTAAATTGTACGGAATATTTCTTCAAATTGTTGTACCATTTGATGTTAGAGGAAAAAAGACTTTAACTACCGAATATTGATATAACTATCTTTCTTTAGTAATATAACATTAGTAGTTAGGAAAACTATTTTTTTTTTTTTTTTAGCACACATTGAATCTGAGAGATATTTTTCCATTGGTTGGGTAAACATTTGTATCTAGCACATCTTCATAATTAACACAGAGCAATGGAATCGATGACAAATTCTCAACTCCTCTGACTGGGTCTGAGAAGGAAATAAGTGACTTCTGTAGATATCTTTAAGAGGTGAGATGCCAGGGAAAGCTTGCTTAGAAAAGCAGTTAGTGGGGAGTCAGGGACTAGTTGGAAAAACTGTAAACCATTTGATCCCTGATTCCATACCGAAATTGCTATGTTTGGCTCCCATCTTCTTCTGGTGTAATCCTGAGGTCCATTCCTATTTCTGTGACTCCTCACTGAACAGACGGTGTGTAGAGGGTCCATGCAGGTGCTTCATATCCTAGAACTGCCTGTCGCTCTGCCTTTGTCATAAAGCCACTTTGACCCTGAGGCAAAAGATGTTGTTTCTGTTGATATTCTCTTCTCTGCTCTTAACCCTTTGGCTGGGTGAAGGAGTTTTCTACCATAGCTCTCCTTGGAGCTCATCCAGAAGCTTGTGTGTAAGAGAAACCAACAGATAATCCAAGCATTTTCCTGGGAGAGGCAAGTTAACTCAAACACAAGTCCTGAAACTGCCTTTGTAAAGATCATGACAGTGAGAGAAATTTAACATGGCTGACTCATGTTGCTTCTAGCCTCACAGGCTGACTGTCCTCACTCATTCCTGGACATGGGCCAGGTTAACCATGGGAGGAAATTAGATTATAGTTTAACCTGAAAGCAAGGACGATAATAGTCCCCCCCCTAAAATTAACCCCCTCCTTATTCAAGGACCAAAAACTGCCTTTGTAAGATTAATGAAAGGCTGCAAGAGTAGGATTATAGAAGGGGCCTGAAATCTACTAAAATGTAGGTGTAGTTTTTATAAATTCTTATTGCTTAGGAGTTATGTGGCCGAGGACTTCCCTAGTTGTTTCTATAGATAACATCACTATTGTAGAACCTGGGATTGGTCTTTTAAAATGTTTTTCAGATTGACCCCATCCACACTTGTGATTCATGACTTAACCATTCTCTGACTCCCAACCTAGAGGTGAATAAGGACCTTGTATTTATTTATTTATTTATTTGAAGGAGTCTCGCTCTGTTGCCCAGGATGGAGTACAGTGGCACAATCTCAGCACACTGTAACCTCTGCCTCCCAGGTTCAAGCAATTCTCATGCATCAGTCTCCCAAGTAGCTGGGACTACAGGCACACACTACCACGTCCAGCTAATTGTTGTGATTTTAGGAGAGATGGGGTTTCATCATATTGGCCTCATGATCCATCTGCCTTGGCCTCCCAAAGAGCTGGAATTACAGGTGTGAGCCACCGTGCCTTCTTTTTTTTTTTTTTTTTTTTTTTTTGAGATAGAGTCTTGCTTTGTTACTCAGGCTGGAGTGCAGTGGCATGATCTCAGTTTGTTGCAACCTCTGCCTCCCAGATTCAAGTGATTTTCCTGACTCAGCCTCCTGAGTAGCTAGGACTACAGGCGCATGCCGCCATGCCTGGCTAATTTTTGGATTTCTTTGTAGAGACATGGTTTTGTCGTGTTGGCCAGGCTGGTCTCAAACTCTTAACCTCAGGTAGTCCACTCACCTCAGCTTCCCAAAGTGCTAGGATTACAAGCATAAGCCACCATGCCTGGCCCACAAGGACCGTTTCACACACCCCTATGATTGCATCCCCAAACAATCAACAGCATCCATTCCTTAGTCCCCTGACCACCAAATTATCCTCGAAAAGCCCTAAACTCCAAGCCTTTGCAGAGACTGATTTGAGCGATAACTCTTTTCTCCCACATGGCAGGCCTCACATTAGTTAACTTTCTTTACTGCAATACCAGGGTCTCAGTGAATTGGTTTTGTCTGTGCAGCAAGCAGGAAGAACCCATTGGGTGATTACAGTACCAAACCAAAACACAGGCATCCCCAGCATCCTACAGTAAAATAAAATAAAGAGAGCTGATATTTCATTGCAGATATAAAAGAAGCTACATAAAAGTCCATATCTTTATGGATGTTTAAATGCTATTAGACGACATTTAGATACATCAGAAACTTTCTTTGAGAACCTACTTCAAGCCCAGCAATGTGCTGAAAGTTGAGGATAGAAGTGTTACTAGGAAAAAGTAGAAGACAATGTTTTTGCCCTGATGCATTTAACAATCTCATTTGTCAAACAACATGAGTGTCATAAGTCTCAACTTTGGAATTTACAAAGCTGCTTTGTAAAACTTTAAGTGTTATGCATTGATTAGTATATACTAATGGATAACAGCTGAAATATGAATCATCAGAGTATTTTAATTTTTTGAGAAAATTACTAATCCTAAAAATAACACATCAGATTGACACTTTCTATGGAATGTGATATGCTTTCACGGAAAGAGAATGAACTTGATGCCAGAAAGACTCATCTCTGTGGTGGGGCTTAGAAACTGATACCCTAAATGATGGTACTTTGACATGCTGAACTGAAGAAGCTTCAAAGTCTCTCTGACTACCCACCCCATCTCCCACCATCTCTTAATTGTCTGTCTCCCCCAAACCACAGGATGAAGTTGTTCTCTGAAGTTCCTTTATCTGCCTAAAGTATGGACCCACCAAAGAGAAAAATGTAACCACACCTGGAAAGACTCTTATAACATAATGTCTGTCTCTCAGGCTCATTCAAAAAAAAATTCCAAAGATAACTATTTATAAGTTAATCTTTGTTCCCAGTTCCATTCATTCTCCTTAGTTATCATTTATTGCCCCTCAACAGGATTCCTCTTCTCTCCTTACCATAACCTGTTCTGCCACCATAACTTGTTTGCCAGGAACCAAGACCCTATTCTTCCTGTAAGCTCATGAGGGTATATAAGGTTCTGAGCTCCATTGGAAGTGATGGGTAATTGATCTGTGGTTGTCCTCATGCACTCATGTTAGTTAATACAGTCGTATGCTTTTTCTTCAATTAATCTGCCTTTGTGAGTCGATTTTTCAGTGAATCTTCAGAGAGAGGAGGGGAAGTTTTTCCATTGTCCCCTACAGTTTTGACCCCAAGAGTGGGATACCAAAGCTCTACTCTTTTGGAAGCCAAAGGTAAGGGAACCCAGGACTTGACAAGCTGGCAGAAGGTTAAGAAACTCTTATCAGACAGGTTCCTAGCCTCTCTTTCCAGATGGAATCCACTCAAGCAGATGGCAAAAATCACTGTTGACTTCTTTTTCCTCTTCAAAATTTTGATTAATGAGAGAAAAGAATTTGTGTTACTAATCTTGGGTGTAGCAACTCTGGTGCACTTTTTGGTACTATTTGGTCTGCATATTCATATTGTTGATCGCTTTACTCCTATAAATGGTCTTTTCTTTTGTCATTGTCTTTCTTTGTGGTTCTATCATGAAGAAGGGTGCCAGATAAAGTTCTCTCATGTCTTGTTTTATGTCTTTGAGAATTTGACTTGTCACCAAGTGAGAACATTCACTCTTGAGACTCCTCAATCCAAAGGGAGTGATTTTTTGGTCATTCAGGTGGCCAGTTTGAAATTGGCTGGTAACCCAATAATTTTTGTTCTGAATGTGTAAAGCTCTCAGGAAAGTTTCTCTTAATAAGTCCCATCCATAAGGGGCTTCTGTCATTTCAACCCCTGTTGCTTGGTTGGTGCTGGGAAAGTCCCATCCCAGAAGGGCCTACCCAGTGTCACAGATTAATGGGTCTGATGTTCCCTACAAATTTGTGAGTAACCAGAGGCAAACACCACCTTCAGCCATCTGTAACAACAAGATTCTTTTGCTGTCTTAGCTTATCTGTGGAGGTGAAGTCTGTGTGAGTACCTGGGCTTTGTATGAAGAGGCTATTGGATTGAGTCACTATTGTAATGAGTAGACCATGGAAAACTCTAATCAATGGGCAAAGATAGATCCTTTAAATTAAAAACACTTCTAAATTTTTTTAATTATAATTTTAGAGTAGCTTATTCTAAACAATGGCCTTATTTGTATTTATGGAAAAAATCAAAACTTAAAAACAAAGACACATAATAGTGTCATGACTAGCCTTTAAAGTTCTCTTGACTAAATTAAAATGCAAAAAAAATTGACCTAAAACAAATTTAAAATTTTTTCTACACTCAAACTGCCTTTCTTTAGATTCCCGGCAGGATTAACATAAATTAATTAAAATTACAAAATAAAAATAAAACAAAAAACATAATAAAGACTGTAGTCCGAGGACCACAGTTCTGCAACTTACACTCTGATAGTTAAAACTCTGCACTTTCACTGTTACAGCCTGGGTTTGACTCCCAGTCAGGAAATTGTAACTGCCCAACAGGTTCACCTTGCCCAAGGCCTAGAAAGAGTCGATTGATCAAGACAGCGGAATTGCAATAGAGAAACAGTTATTCACACAGAGCCAGGCGTGCAGGAGACCAGAGCTTTATTGTTACTCAAATCAATATCCCCGAGAATTCAGGGATCTGAGTTTTTAAGGATATTTTGGTAAGTAGGGACCAGTAAGTTGGGAGGGCTGCTTGGTTGGATTGGAGATCAGGGAGTTGAAGCTGTTCTCTTGTGCTGAATTAGTTCCTAGGTGGGGGCCACAAGATCAGATGAACCAGTTTATCCATCTGGGTGGTGCCAGTTGATCCATCAAGTGTAGGGTCTGCAAAATCTCTCAAGCATTGATCTCAGGTTTTGCAATAATGATGTTATCCCCAGGAGCAATTTGGGAAGGGTCAGAATCTTATAGCCTCCAGCTGCATGACTCCTAAACTATAATTTCTAATATTGTGACTAATTTGTTAGTCCTAGAGAGGCAGTCTAGTCTGGTTTTGATTTGGAAAAAGGCTGTTACCATCTTTGTTTCAAAGTTAAACCATAAACTAAGTTCCTCCCAAAGTTAGTTTGGCCTATGCCCTGGAATGAACAGAGACAGCTTGGAGGTCAGAAGTAAGATGGAGTTGGTTAGGTCAGGTCTCCTTCACTGACCCAGTTATAATTTTTCAGTGGCCATTTCACAATCAATCCCTTTTCGTTTGATATTTGTATGAATTTTGACTTTTGGGATTCCCGCATTGGACCTTTTCCCTTTCTTGGCCAGCTTTTGATTTCCTGTATTCTTTAGTCTGTGGGGGCATTTGGGGCTTTTGGGCCTTGGTGTGTAAACCACTGAAAAGCTGAGACCCTAGAAAATCTGGCTGGACAGATGTGGGTTGTATCTCATTTGTAACTAGTGAAACATGGCTTTCTCTGAGCTGTCTTTGAGGCGATTCTGAATCTTATGAGGTGGGAGAGTACTTTTGGTTTAAAAAAATCAAAAGCTGGAAATAGCTGCTTGTCCTAGCTAATCTGATAAGAAATTTAAAAGGATTTTTTTTCAAAGAGGTACATGGTTAAAAGCCAGCTTAATTAAGAGCTGATAATCAAGATGTACATATATTTTAAAGGCTTTTCTGCTTCTTCTCTTGGATCCTGTTTTTGAGAAATGTTTTCTAATTGACTGAAAACTTATTTAAAAAATTAATTATGTAAGTGACCACTCTGTTCATTTCATTTCTTAAAAATTGTCCTCCCATTTGCCTCTACTTTGTCCTACTCCTTCTTCCTCTTTGCCATATTTGGTACCACATGAGAGGATCTAGAAGGGACTTACAATGACTCAGGCACTTTAAGAAACATAGAAAAAGGCATCACTCACCCCTTTTTTGGGGTCTCCCATCTTCCCGTGGGGCCTGAAGAGTCACTGACAAATCCTTCTCAGGTCTAAAATTCTGCCCTCTTTTATGCTATGTTACCTGATCACTTTGTCTTTGTGGGGGTACCAGCAATTACTTTGTACTATGAGAGAAGACTTGATCTCTGAGTACGAATGGCCATTGAGTCACTGGTGAGGGTACAGTTTTGGAGGTTGCTGACAGTGGTTGCAATAAATGGTTACTATTACAGGGGGCTGGCTAATCATTTTCTTGACTTTTAAAGACCTAGGTGCTTCATATCTTCCAACTGCACCTGCTTTTCACATGTGGAAATTATTATGCCCTAACAACTACAAATGTTTTGTCAGCCTTGTTCTTAATGGACTGCTCTGAGCTTAGTGTTCCAAATGGAAAACAGAGTAAATTAAAAACTACCTATCTAAATGAAATTTGTTTCCTTGGCATCGATTTTTAATCTTTTTCTAACCAACACACTCAAACTCCTTTAAAAAATAAGCTCAAATTTTCTTTGTGCTTTGAGATATAAATTTGCTAACCTGTTGTCTTTGAAAGTTAGTAAGGCCTTTGGCCTTGTGAGACAGATAAACTTTAACCTTTTCCATTTAGAAAGGCACAGTTTGAATCCAATTGTCCTTTTGTCAGAGGCATTCAAACAAGAGCGACTCCATCTTGAACAGGAACTGAGTAAAATGAGGATGAAACTTGCTGAGCTGCATTTCCAGGAGATTAAGCATTCTTAGCCACAGACTTAGATAGGAGGTTGGCCGGACTAGTATCACAGGTCACAAAGACCTTGTTAATAAAACAGGATGCAATAAAGAAACTGGCCACAACCCACCCAAATCAAGATGGCAACAAAAGTGATCTCTGATCCTCCTCACTGCTCATTATATGCTAATTATAATGCATTAGCATGCTAAAAGGCACCCCACTAGCAACATAACAATTTACAAATACCATGGCAATGTCCAGAGTTATCCTACATAGCATAAAAGCGGAGGAATTCTCAAGTTCTGGGAATGGCCCGCATCTTTCCCAGAAAACTCATGAATAATCCGCCTCTTGTTTAGCATATAATCAAGAAATAACTATAAGTATACTGGGTCAAGCAGCCCATGCTGCTGCTCTGTCTATAAAGTAGTCTTTCTTTTGTTTCTTTACTTTTCTAATAAACTTACTTTCACTTTATTCTATTAACTCACCCTGAATTCTTCTGTGTGTGAGATCCAAGAACCCTCCCTTGGGGTCTGGATTGGGACCCCTTTCCAGGAACCCTTTTACAAAAACAAATAACTTTTACCAGTCTTGTGGCTAAAATATTAAAAAACAAAGTTATATAATCTTAATCTGTGTTTGTCTATATTTTTATGTCTACATGTGTACATTGCTATAATTTTATATTGTCTATATATCAAATTGACTTATAAATAAATTAGTACTCATAAATTAAGTAAATAAGCCCAAATGATTTTTCAGTTTATGTGACTTTAATAATTTTTGGTAAATAAAGCTAATAATTTAAATTTTGGCAACATAACATAAAAGTTTTTCAAAATTTAATTTACATATTGTTTTTTTCCTCAGTCTATTGATCAGTCAGGTTTATATTGCCTCTGCTAGTATTTTAAGACCATAAAGTTGCTTCTGTGATATAGTTGTTTACTTTATCTGTGAGCTTATGTCTTGGTTTAGAGCCTTTAGATTCTGGAGTTCTAGACAAGTGGCATGGTGAGGCCTGAGCAAGGCCAAATTCAACATATCTTCCTTGATCCATCTGTGTCTTTTGGCCATGCTGGGAAGGGTTAAATTATCTGGGCATTGTTTTCACAGCTCTGTCCTTTGTCTGGGCTCTGAATTTGGTACATAATTAAAATTCCTTGCTTCCTAGGTTTTTCACTAAAAATAAGTGTTACTAAGAGGTAACATTATAATTAACATATGTAATTTAAACTGCCAGATAGAAAAGCACCAATGCTTATGCAAAGTATATTTTTATAATATCTTTTTTTTGCAAAAGAAGGTTATAAAAAAGAATATGTGTTTTTTCTTAAAAGGAAAGTGATTGTTCCTAGTTTAGATGTTTTAAAAGTTGTTTTTAAATTAAAGGAGAAAGGTAGTAGACAAAACTGAATGAATATTAAAAGTTGGAAAAAAAATTTTAAATTTCAAGAGATTTTAGAATGGTTTATGAAAATTTTATCCTGTTGGACAGGTGGAGTGACTCATGCCTGTAATCTCAGCACTTTGGGAGGCCAAGGCAGGTGGATCACTAGGTCAGGAGTTCAAGACCAGCCTGACCAACGTGGTGAAACCCCATCCCTACTACTGTTTGGGCAAAACTGGTTGAGATTGAATTAATCTGTTTATATGATTCTATTATTAGTAATAGCTTTAATATGAATGATAAAGTGATAAAAGGTAAAGCTTGGTTTTCTTTTGGAACAAGGCTTTGTGTAATATTAATAAGAGATAGAAATAATTAAGAATTGTTCCCCTTTGAGTAGACTAAAAAAAAAAGAAAAAGAAAAAAAGAAGAAGAGAGAGTGAGAGAGACAGATTTTGTTTTCCTCATGCTATCTTTAGTAGGTCTTATGACTATTTAGAAAACTAATTATGCTCTCTATCAAAAAGTAAAAGTATTTGCTTTTTGGAATCTTTGAATTATCACTTTGGTTAAATGAATAACTATTATTTTACACTGACCAGTACTTCTACCTTGATACCAAGTGTTTTAAGTCTTTGATATTTGACATACTCCTGAAAATAAAATTTTAAACTCTAAATTCTGTCATTTTGATGACAAATTAACTTTATGGATGTTAGGGCCCTTGAAAGTCCAGGAAAAAACATATTAGACTTATTTGGTATATAAAAATCTTACAGGAAGCATGTCAAATAAAAAATGGTTTAACTTTTCCTTAGATTATATTTATATAAATGTGTTATTAATATACATTCTAAAATTGTGTGAGATTCCTAAAATTCTGTAATAGCTTACTATATGTTGTCAGCAATAATTTTAATTATGTTAAATGATTGTATGTCACAGAAATAATCAAATTTTCTTGTCAAAATTTCTTGTCTTTAACCATGACTCTTCGAAGTCTGTTTGCATCCACAAGTATTGTTTTACTTTGATTACTCTCAAAAACCCATTTTGTAATTGGCTACAATTCAAAATTTGCTGCTTCTTCAAGGAAATTCAAAGAAAGGTCCCTGACAAGAACTCTTCAATACAGGTTTCTTGTAACTTTGGAGACCATACCATTGGACTAGGTAAAAACTTCCAGGACTAAGTACAATGCTGATGCATTTAGGACAATTGCTAACCAAACACAAACCAAAAAAAGAGTTAAATACATGGGACTAAACTGATAAGAGAACTAATTTTTTTATTACTCTTTTTCTTTGACACATTGCTGATCTATTTATGTGTTGTTTTCCAGAGTCAAAAAACGTTTTTTCTTTTGAATTATTTATACCTTTAGCAATTTAATAAAGTAACTTTCGTGATCAAAATGGAAACATTCATCTTTTTCTCTACCTGATTTCTCCAGAATGTAGAAACTCATAGTGAGTATTCTCAATTTATGGTAATACAATTATTTGCATAATTCAATATGAATCTGTGTTCTTTTATTGCAGGACACAATTGAAGACATTGGCTATTTTTGCAAGGCTTTGACTGGAATAGCATATTTTTAGATATGACTAGAGTAATTTGAAGAATTAAAATTGACTTTATAGAGCTAATAAAAAGCCCCCTGAAAATGCTGGTCTGGTACCTTGTCTACATAGTTCCTGACCTGTGGTAAGTAAAGAATGTCTCTTTCCAACAGGCTCAGGAAACTCAGGATATTTTGAGACTTTGAGAAAAGAGGAATTCACCTAATTCATATAGGTATTCCAGGCTCAGTCTAATGACAATTTTGGGGGGCTTGGCTTCATAGCCTTGAGGCTTTTTAGTCTAATCTAAGATTCTTTATTAAAAAGTTTCAGCAAAGTCAATTTAAAAAGAGCCAATATGGCCAATCACTATCCTGGTTGAACTATATACGAATAATCAGGCCTAGTATAATGAAATTAAAATTTATTTTGCTGATAAACTGGTCTTACTATGATTTATCCTTAACAGAAATAGGGAACTAGAGAGAGAAAAATTACATTTCAGAAGAATTCTAGTATACTTGCTACTTTTGTTATTTTTGAGTTTTTATTATTTTTCTATAATCTGGACTGAATCCTGAATTATGTCCTGGCTACAAGTCTCCAAACTAACCTTTCCAAATTTGCCTTTTGTTTATCTCACCTGGACTCAATAAAATCGCTAATACCTTTTACCTAGGTCCTGCAAGCTGAAGCTCATACCCTGTAACATACAGATTACAGATGAGAAAAATCTATCATATTCCCACTGCCTATTTCCATTTTAACTGAAGATGCTTTGAGTCTAACATCCAGACATCTCAGCTGCTTCTTTGAGTCTAAGAAAACCGATTTTTAGGTATTTCCAAAATCAATCTTTACTTTTCTTCCATTTGAAACTCTATCTACAACAACATATCCTGAAATGAAACATGTCTCTTCAATGGGACTGGCCTATTCCCAGAAATGAAAGTTGCTCTAAGGGGATACATTGCACTCAACTATTAACTCAACTTTTCTCTTCACAGCTACCAACTCCACTTTCAGTGTGTGAAACTTCTAGAAAAATTCAGACAGAAGAATGTTGGGGATCACAAATGGGTAACCCAAAATATGAATCTTTGACATGCAGAACTGAAGACGCCTCTAAGGTCTCGCTGACCTCCCTCTCTCCCACCATCATTCAATCCTCTGTCTTCCTTAAACTACAGGATAAAGTCATTCTCTTAAGTCCTTTATCTGCCTAAAGTCTGGACCCACCAAAGACAAAAATGTAATCTGAACAAACCTTTTATAAGATAATGTCTGTCTCTCCGGGTCATTCAAATTCCAAAGGGAACTATTTACAAGTTAATCTCTGTTCCCAATTCCATTCATTCTCCCTAGAAATCATTTAACAGAATTCTTCTTCTCCTCCCTCCAATAGCCCATTTTGTCACCATAACCTGTTTTGCCAGGATCCAAGCCTTCATTCTTTCTGTAAACTTAAAATTGTATATAAGGTTCTGAACTCCACGGAGGGGGTAGGAAATCACTCTATGATTCTCTCCACGTACACATTAATAAACATGTGTGAATTTTTTTAATGAATTTGCCTTTTGTGATTTGATTCTTTAGCAAATCTTCAGAGAGCAAAGATGGATTTTTTCTCTTGATGCCTACTTCTGATAATTTACTACTCATGTGAACCTGGCAAGCAAGTTTGATCTTTTTGAGTTTAACCTTTCTAATCTATATAAAAGGGGAAATAATTCCTTCTTCAGATAGATGCTACATGAATAATTAAATGAACTAATACACAAAATGCCCAGTATGACAGTAGGCATTCCCTCTACCTACTTTTGAGAAGAGAACATAAAGTTCCTCCACTCAGTTTTTATTTGCATTTTGGTGATGAGACTGATAGAGGCAGGAGGCAAACAAATGCCTAGGAAGATAAGAAAGGGTCCCTGGAGAATCTCCAACCCCTCCAACAAGTGTTTACACCAGATATTGTTGTGCAGATTCGGGAGCCTCCACAGAGTCTTGCCTGGGCATGCCCACAACGAACTGAAGGCCCACATCCACCTTCAAAATGGTGTAAAGACACCAGGAATTCATGTCTTTTGCAGGAGAGGAGGCTGGCATCTTTAGTTTATGTGTGGTGGCCTAGTATTTATCCATGATGGGGAAGCCTGCTTGGAGAATCCCTCTCTTTGCTGAGAGCTTTCCTTTCTCCTTACAAATTCTGTCCTCCTCACCTTTCAATGTGACTATGTGCCTAAATTTTCCTGGTCATGGGACAAGAACCCAGATTTAGCTGAACTCAAGACCAACAAACCAATATGATTATGTCATATTTTTGTTTGCTGAAAGGGAAACACATTCTTAAATTCACTTTCTAAAACACCAACGTGTTGTATTTTCAGTCTTATGCTGAAAGAAAAATTGACTAAATATGAGTCCCTAATATCTGAATAGAAAGTTACAAAATTCTTTTAAAAGTCAGAAGTCATTAAAAATTCCATTCTCCACTAGGAAACTTACCTGTGACACTCTCATTCAGTTTTGTTTTGCTCAATCCTGGTAAGAAATGCTCTGTGACCTTAACTTGAAAGTTGCTGATTTTATTATATTAAGTTCCCTGAAAACACAAGTCATGATCTTTCTTTTCCTCTCACAACCACAGAATCATATCAGACCCAAACTCTAATATGTTACCTTCAGATTTCAATCCAAAACAAACCAGAAGTGGTAAGAGCTGGCTGATTGCACCTGTGAAATGACCAACCTGCACTCCAATTTAGCTCTCAGACCTTCCTATTCAGCTTCACCAATCATTTGGCCTTTAATGGGTCTCTTTTGCTGTTTATCACTCTGTATCCCCATCAATTTTCATTGCTCTCTACAGCTTCTTTATCACTTGTTGTTGTCAAGAACATAACTACTTTTGGATCAGATGTTTGCCATAAATTCCTGAAATAGACATCTAGCCCATAAAGAATAGAAATGAATAGGCTAGTTTTAAATGTCATCGGTAGATAGTTCATCTCAGTAGGCACGATTGTTAATACTTTCATATATCCAGTTCAAAACTGAAATTTTTCCAGTGCCCCAGGCATAATTATTTTCCTCCAAATGACTTGGAAGCCAGTATTACAGCATCCACCTACACATTATGTTTCACCAAAACACTGATATAAAGCAGAATCATAAAAATGTAATTATGTATGCTCCTTAGTGTTGGCAGCCTTGGTTTCTTAAAAAAGATTGTCTTATTGAGATGGAATAAAATATGATAGCATTGGCAATTACTGACTTATACTTTAATGTCCACATGTGAAAAAAAGTGGGGTTTTATAATTTCAAATGTTTAAAAAAATGGTAATGACACTGGAAGTTTATACGGCATATTTCAGCTGACAGCACAATTTAGGATTGAGTTACACACTCTTAGAATGTAAACTTCCAATAGCAATGCTGACAGGCCCTTTATGTATAGGGAAGTATTTGCCTTTAGAATAATAGCAATATACTATATTTAAATAGACCCTTTTATAAAGCACTTTAAAAACTGTCAACCTGTATCTCTACTTCCTATACACACACCTCTCATGAAAGTCAATAGTAAAGCTATGTATCAATTATTTATTTAGTTAGTTATTATGTATTCATTATATTTATGAGATTCGCCCATCATTTATTAGCCTCTGGGCACCTTTGCAAGTTTCAGAGCTAAAAAAATAAGAAGACAGCCTATGTCATTATGATTTGCAAGTTATTCCAGACATCATGAAAGCAAGACATACTGCTTCCAGCTTTCTTATCTTAGTAGATCAACACACCTTCAAAAGTATACATTCATCAGAAGAAAAACACTTAGACTGATGCAGCTCAGAATTATTCCATAGGTTCAAGAACCAAAGAAGAATCAATAAAATAGAATCAAAGGTGTTTGGTAGGTGGTTGTTCTTGTTGCCTTATATTTATGTGTTATGAAGCATTGATACACAGTAGAGGTTGCTAGATATGAGATGCTATAAAGATACATTTGCATAAATAATTTATTAAATTTTGTCAAATTTACGTTGCATCACTACTATGTGCTTAGCACTGTCCACAGTAATAAAACTTCAATCCTTATAAACTAAATATTGAGCTAACCTCTCTAGCAGAGCTAGATAAGTAGAAAGAGTCCTCCAGCTCCAAGACTTTTGATAATCAACTTAAAATCAGAGTATCATCAGCGAACATTGTGTTCTCCATATTAAATACTTCAATCCCAACAGAATGCATGGATAGATTACATGGTTTAAAAATGAATTAAAAAGAAAAAAAAAAAAGAACCCCAGACATTGCCTTTCACCTATAGCTCTCAGCATCTCTTTGCATATCCAGAAGAGATTCCAGATCTGAGTTCTTACTCCAGTGTCTTCTTGGTTCTCTCATTGAGAAACTTCTAGGTTCTAGGTGTAGGGAGAATGGAATGGCAGTATTTTAGTCAATTTGGCCTGTAGAGTACAGATATTATATATTTATTTTATATTTTTTTCCAGTTAGCTAGATAGATAGCTGTCTACCCATAGGTCTGTGTGTATATATATATAGAGAGAGAGAGACAGCTAATTATATATATATGGAGAGAGGGTTCCACGCCCTGGACCTTCACATCAATGTAGTGAGTGACCTTGAGTTAGTTATAAATCTAGTGAATTAGTATCCTAATGTCTTTAGCACAGAAGTAGCCTGCTTCCAACTGACAACTATGTTTGAAATTATTTTGAGATGTTGAAATGAAAAATGTTCTATAAATACAAAATATATGCATAGCATAAAAATCCACCATATGTGTTTGTCTCTCTTTACTGGTAGAGCTCGTTCACCAGGACCTACTGTAGCACCTATTGGGATTCAGAAAATGATTCCCCCAAATAACCATCAGAGTGCAAAGGAAAAATTTTCCCTTCACCCTATACACCTTTACTTTTCCATTGACATTCTGGAACTCTGTTGAGAAAAGCATGTCAATATATTTAACTGCCTAGTGCTTAAACCAACTAGTATATACCAAACTAACCCTGGTAAAAGTTCCTGGACTTCTGACCACTAGACAATTATGGTTCAAATGTAGCTCCTCAGGGGCAGAGAACCAAAGCATTAATTTTCTCTACTCTTGAAAGTTCATATCAATTCTCTTGTTCAATTTCTTCAGCTTCAGTACAAAGGAAGTCATCCAGTATAAATTTATGAAATGTATGTGCAACTAAACCTATCCCAGAACATTTATGAAATACATTTATATATTTGATTTTTAGATGGTGGAAAGACAGATAAGTGGGGGTAGTTATGTAACATAAAATGAAATAACCTTTAGGAAACTAAAGATTTTTCTTAGATTTTTCCCACAAAGTTCACATTATGGGAAGATCAGGTACAAATGTAAAGGCATATTCAACTTTAATATCTAAAGATGCAGGCTCATTGCCTGTAATCCCAGCACTTTGGGAGGCCAAGGTGGGTGGATCATGAGGTCAGGAGATCGAGACCATCCTGGCTAACACAGTGAAACTGCATCTCCACTAAAAATACTAAAAATTAGCTGGGCATGGTGGTGCGCGCCTGTAGTTCCAGCTACTCGGGAGGGTGAGGCAGGAGAATCGCTTGAACCCAGGAGGTGGAGGTTGCAGTGAACCGAGATTGCACCATTGCACTCCAGCCTGGCAGCAAAGCAAGACTCTGTCTCAATAATAATAATAATAATAATAATAATAATAATAATGTAAATAAATAAATAAATAAAATATGTGTGCACATATGTGAGGTATTTCTATAACTTTCTAGTGATTTGTTAAAAATGATACCTCAAGGGCCATGCAATAGTTTGTATTTATCTCTGAAATTCTATTCTAATTCAGAATAATTTATAAATAGCAACATTAAACAGTTTTAGAGCACTGAAAATGTACAAATACCAAAATATAGATCTAACCACTCCCTCACCATCATCCCTATCTTGACTTAAAATTGGCTTCTGATTAACTCAGAAAATTTCAGTTGATGATCAGATGCCTTCAATTCTCAGACAAGGTAATTTACCTTTCTTTCTTCTCACATAGCATGTACCTTCAACCCTCTGATTTTTGAAGTCTGCAAGCACAGTACAGTGTAGTGATGTTAGAGGAGAGATTTACATATCTTCTTCTTTCTTCCCTTTTTAAAACATCCTTTCGCTTTATCAGTGTCAGTCATTCAGGCACCCCTTTGACAAGGGACTTGAAGGAAGGTGACACAGTACCAGAGTAGAAGATGCTATATCAAAAAAAGACTGATGTTTTATGAATACTTCCTGTGATTGCAGATGTTCATTTAAAAATAGAAGCTCTATAATTGTTGGAGGACTGCTTAAGTTATTTGAATTTTATTAGGGGACAAAATGATAAATAAAGCCTAAAAGCGAAGTAGAGAGGAAGAATGTAAAGGCTGGTAAAGGCAGACCAGGTTGTTGTGGGATTTTATCCCTTAGGGAGCTTCATTTTGCACCACAGGTGGCCAAGAGGAATTTCATCCCATTATCTTACAAGTGCAGAAAGCTTTGCATTTCAGCCCCCTAGGGTGCTCTCGCAGGCCTCCTGCTATTCCCCCTATTATTTTTGCAAGCATTACTGCCAAAGATGCTATTATTCTGGTTTACAACAGTTGATCACTGCTGTGAATTTTAGGCTGTAGACAAAATGCATTCCTGAAAAAAAAAAAAAGGACAAGGGAGCCCAGCAGCCCTCACACCTACTTGCTCTTGGACAAGCTTTGCCAAATGCTCCACTTTAGAAGATCATTAAGGCTTTCCAAATTTCCATTTCTATTATTGTTTACTGTTGATTACTGATGATTTCCAGGAATCATTAGCGGTTCCTGGTATCTAAACTGAGAAGCTGTTTCCCTTTGTTTCTTTAGGGAATGCTAGTTAGCATTCCTGGGGGAAGTGAGTCTCTACGGCTTGCCCTTTTGAAACTGGTTTCCAAACAAAATGCGTACTCATGAATATTTGTTGATTATAAAAGTTTGGCAGATTAGAGAAGAAGAAGGGTAGCATGAGGAGTAACAACTCTCAAACCTGAGGGGAGTAGAGGTGGTTCTCGTTCCCTTGATTTGTGTATAGTGCCCATTCCTTATTATACCAAAGCATTGTTGGATGCTTTCACTGCCAGATCCCATATGACCCATCAACCCCAGCCAGAGCATGCTTATCATGTTACTTATCAGACCATGTTTAATTGGTAGTGCTCATTTACTTATCTGTCTTTTCTGCAAGACTATGAAATCAAGGAAGGGGGAGAATATATCAACCTTGCTGATTATTTTCTTGTCTTTGCCTAACAGAGGACCTGGTACAGGTAGCAATAAATTCATTTTTGCTGTACAAATGAATAATAGATCTGTTTTTGTTGACATGATTGTCTTTGGTATGTACCATTGAAATAGAACAATAACAAGAGAAATAAGTTGTCTACAATGCACAACAAAACAAAGGTTCAAGGCGTAGATCTAACTTAATATCCATGAATCTGAAATTTTACCTGTGGAATTAAAATTCTGTTTCCTTTATTCTATGGTAAATATGATTGAAAAGCTAACAGACAGTTTGAAGAAGATTTTATTAATCATCATGTTCAGTTAGAGCAAGCATCTGCTGAAACCAAGGCTAATAAATTATAGACATAGCTAATAAGGTCAGGAAGCTGCTAGTACCAAAATCCTGGGAATATACCTTAAGTCTTCAAATTACTCTTAAACAGATTAAGTAAGTCCTTTAAAAAAGAATAGCAACCTATGAATAGTTATTTCAGAATAAGTGTTTCTTTTCCCCTCTGTGAATACAAGCTGTGATTTGTTTCTTGACTTTCTTTATCCTCCCCTATAGGACTCATGTCTGCACTACACCTTATACAACAGTGTCTGTGAAATGGTTAAAGAGTAAAAACCCAATCTGTTGCAGCCAGAAAGCAGTACTCCGCCTATTACACAGCAAGGTCAATAGATTGCTTGTTATTTTAAGTGTTATTTAAATTATCTCCCTAGGGAAGATAATTTTCAGCTGCCTCTCCATC
Source organism: Rhinopithecus roxellana (assembly GCF_007565055.1). Taxonomy (NCBI): domain Eukaryota; kingdom Metazoa; phylum Chordata; class Mammalia; order Primates; family Cercopithecidae; genus Rhinopithecus; species Rhinopithecus roxellana. Next base: position 23,347,435 of record NC_044549.1, on the reverse strand, counting down.
TTCTTAAAGAAGCAGAATTTAACACATCTCATTGCCAATGCATTGTGAAAAAACAAAGACACTGAAGCAATGGTCAGAAAGAAAAGGAATAAAGACAAAGTAAAGAGCTAAACAAGCACAGTTAGCCTAAGATAGTTGTTCTCAACGTAGACTATCCAGAACAGCACCGTCAACCTCACCAGGGAACTTGAAAAAAGTGAAAATCCTTGAGACCTGCTCCAAGTCTGCTGAATGAGAAATTCTGGGGGTGGGATCCACCAATTTTTGGTTGAACAAAACACAACCAACACCACATTGATGGAAGTTTCATATATGAAGTCATAAAAGTCACTAGAAAGGTATTAACTAAAGAATTACAGTGTTTATAAATTTGAAAAGGACAGCTTTACTTTTCATAAAGAATTGCAGCCTGTAGACTGGCCATTCTGTGTGCTGGGAACGGTAGCCTCCAGTAGATACTGGAAGCAGGCACTTTGAGGGAGGGAAGGATGAGACAGAAACTGATGTCAAATCGATTGGCTAGGTATATATATTTCACAGATTATAGGAGGAGCTATAAATATCTATGGCGGGGATGTCTGCATGCACAGTAAGTAAACATGCATGTTGCATTCATCCCATGTTTACTTTGGAATGGAGAGTTAAGACTTAAATGCATTAAAATGTGGCTGTATATGTCGAAAGGTGAAACAGAGGACACAGAGGCATCCTGTGCACAGTCTCTATAAACCAGCCAGAACCAGTTGCTGGTCTGTGGTCTCTTATCAGAAAGGAATGCTGGTCAGTTACACTGGAATGCAAAAAAGGAGGGGAGTCCGGCAGTGTCAGGTGATCCATTGAAATCAGTGGTGGAACAAGTCTCTCCAAAGGGCTGGTTTCTGTTCAACCCTTAGGAAAGAAAGTTGGCAGCTAATGGGAAACAGTGTATATAACAAGGCGTGACTGACCTCCCATTCCATCATGACGAGGACCTCAGTTTTTAAGACTTCTCTGGGGTCTCCTTGGCCAAGAGGGGGTTCATTTAGTCAGTGAGGGTACTTAGGATTTTACTTTACTTCTCAAAAGGCAGAAGGAGGAAATAATTTGATAAGTAAAACTTTGAAATATATTTCATAATGGTGAAATAAAAATCCATGTCACATCAGTAATAAAAATTAATGTCCAGACCAGACACAATAGTTGAAGCCTATAATCCCAGTACTTTGGGAGGCTGTGGTTGGAGGATTTCTTGACCCCAGGAGTTCAAGACTAGATTGAGACACTATCTCTACAAAAAGTAGAAAACTTAGCCAGGCCTGGTGGTTCATGCCTGTAGTCCCAGTAACTCAGGAGGCTGAGATGGTAGGACCATTTGAGCCAGGAGGTTGAGGATGCAGTGAGCAATGATCACGCCACTGCACTCAAGCCTTGGTGACAGAGTGAGATCCTACCTCAAAAACATAATAATAATAATAATAATAATAATAATAATAATAAATACCAGGTAGGTTGAAGCTTTAAAATGTAAAAAGCAAAACTAAAATGTAAAAAGCAAAAAGAGTTTAAATAATTTTTTTCTGACTTCGGGGTAAAAGGGGAAAAATAAGTTTTTCTTAACACTTCTAAGTGCTCAACTGGGGCCCCCTGTAAGAAGAGACAGATCAACAAGAGAAAAACAAACAAATGTTTATTAACATGTATATATCATATATACATGGGAGAAAACTCAGGAAAAGAGTAACTCTGCCAGAAGTGGCTTAGAATTCAGGCTTCAGTGCCATTGAGGGGAAAGAAATATCTATTCTTCCCATCTCAGGTTCACAGCTGAGGCCCCTGTAACAAATGATATAGTAACAAGAGAAAAGCATACAAATTTAACATAACTTTTAAGTGTTCTAGGAGTCTTTAGAAATGAAGATCAGAAGAAACAGGTAAACCTGTATGTTTTTAGGCTTAGATTTGATGAAGATGGACAGTTGTGGAGAAATATGATTGGAGAACAAGAGTATGATCTAATGGCAATCAACTGGGGTAACCTGAGTAAGGCCTATTTGTTTAGCTTCTTCTTGATGTCTGTGTCTTCAGCTCCTTCTCTCCGGATGTAGGGAGGGTACTCCTCTAATGAGGGTCTATGTATGACCTGCTTCAGGGGAGAAGGGCAAGGGGAAAGTGAGAATGGCCTTTCTGCTTATGCTGCTTTCTCAAATGCTGAGTTGGCATATTTTGGGGTAGTTTATCCTCAGCCCCATCACTATCTTAATAGGGGAAGGAAACAGGGATGTAGGCCACTTTGGAGAGGGTAAGTGATTTTCAGCGAAGATGGACGGGCTCATAGAAGAACAGATGGGAAAGATGATAGTTTGAGTATTAGTCTCTTCTCCTGTGATAAGAGTCAGTCTTCCCTGGTTGATGAAACACCTGGGGAAGGGATTTATGACAATTAAGTTCATTCGGAATGACAAACCTTTGGGTAGACAAGGGGAGTTCAGAGAAATCCTCTCCCTGCACTTGCTGTTTTCCAAATGCCTTCAGCTCAAAATAGTCAATATATCAAAGTAGCACGATGGGGTGGCATATTTGTTCCTTCCATGATAAGAAAACTTTACAGGGAACAAAAGTTACTAACCAGAAAAAACATTGAAAATTGTATGTGTATTAAATAAATTCTCTTAACTAAAAGACATATTTTAAAAGAAAAATAAAAACAAGACACATTTAAAGTAGATGTTAATAACACATACAATTGACAAAGGATTAACATCAAGAACATAAAAAGAACTACAAATCCCTTTAAATAAAAAGAACACAGCTCAATAAAAACATTGGGCAAAACACATGAAGCCCTTTTGGCCAGTAAATATATGAGGAAATAATCTCACTTGAAATTAGTAAAGTGTACATTAAGACTTCAATGAGATACCATTTTAACCCTGTTCAATTGGCTAAAGTTAAGAAGTTTGACAATATTGTGTGTTAAAGGAGAAAGAGACTAAGAGGATCTTTTTATACAATGCTGATATGTGATAGTTCTTTGGAAAATAAGTTGAGATTATCTTTACAAGGTAAATAGTGACAAACCAGGGCTCCATAATGTCACTTCTGAGGAAATACCCAAGAATTCTTACATACGGGTATCATGAGATAATGACAAAAATATTCACTGTATCACTGATTATAATTACTAAAAACTGGAAACAATACAAACTCCCATCAACAGGAAGATTAATAATTATATTGCAGCAATTTAGCACAATTAAATGCTTTAACATGGGATAATACAGACAAATTTTAGTAAAAAGTTGAATAAAGTTCCAAAAAATGACAACAGCGTGAGACATTTCTTATGAAGTTCAAAAACAAGTAAAACTAACAGTATATCCTTGATGAATACAAACATGTTCGAGTGAATCATGAGCATTAAATCAACGGGTTTAGGGTAGTGGTGATCTATGTGAGGAAGTTGGGGGTTGGGATCATGGAGGACAGGTTTTATATGAGTTATTGGTTTTGTTTTAGATAGTTGAACTTTCATGATATTAGTATATTATTTAAACATCAATAAAATAATATTAAAATAAGAGAATACACGCAAGAAAATGTTGCGGAATAAACTAAAGATCATGATTAATTCTAAATTTCTATAGTCTTTAAACTTAAAAAAAAAAAAAAAGAAGAAGAAGAAAAGAAAAAAGAAAAACAACAGAGAAAGGAAAGTGTAACTGCTCACCAGGTTCACCTTTCCCACTGCCTAGACAGAGCTGATTTATCAAGACGGGGTCATTGCAATAGAGAAAGGGTTATTCATGCAGAGACAGGTATGCAGGAGGCCAGAGTTTTATTATTATTCAAATCCATCTTCCTGAGAATTCAGGGATCTGAGTTTTTAAGGACAATTTAGAGGGTAGGGGCAGTAAGTTGGGAGTGCTGCTTGGTTGGGTTGGAGATCAGAGAGTTGAAGCTGTCCTCTTGCACTGAGTTAGTTCCTAGGTGGGGCCACAAGATCATATGAGACAGTTTATCCATCCGGGTGGTGCCAGTTGATCCATCAAGTGCAAGGTCTGCAAAATATCTCAAATACTAATCTTAGGTTTTACAATAGTGATGTTATCCCCAGCAACAATTTGGGGAGGGTCAGAATCTTGTAACCTCTACCCGCATGACTCCTAAACCATAATTTCCAACTTGTGGCTAATTTGTTAGTCCTACAAAGGTAGTCTAGTCCCCATGCAGGGAGGGGTTTTGTTTTGGGGAAAGGCTGTTACTGTCCTTGTTTCAAAGATAAATCATAAGCTAAGTTCCTCCCAAAGTCAGTTTGGCCTATGCCCAAGAATCTACAATGACAGGTAGGAGGTTATAAGCAAAATGGAGTTGCTTAGTTCAGATGTCCATCACTGTAACTATTTTCTCAGTTATAATTTTGCAATGGTGGTTTCGAAGCAAAGAAGGAAGGGTAGAGAAGTTTAAATTTTTCCCCTTCAGATTTGGTAATTTGAGTCTATAAAATAAACTGATACCAGATAGACTAGCAGGACAAAAAAAATATATACACTAATTTTATTAATGTGCATTCAGGCACAGGAGTCATGTAAATATTAAAAACTCAAAGAAATGGCCAGATAGTTGGTGCTTTTATACCATCTTGAGGTAACAGAAGGAATAGGGGTTTGGAGCATGGTATGACAGGTTACGGTGCTAAGACAGGATATAAGAGGGAGAGAAGAGAAAAAGCATGGGGCAAATGTGGTCTCGTGATGCAGATGAAACCTCACAGGTATCAGCCCTCAAAAGGAACAGCTAATAGCCTATAGGTAAATGCTTCTCCATCAGATTTTGCAAAGGTGTCAGATTCTCAGTTAATCTTTCCTACGTGAGGATAGGGAGGGTAGCCTTTGAGAAAGATAGGCTGTTTATTTTATTGATGTATTTTTTTTTCTAAAAATGCAAGTCTCTTCCACAAAAGACAATTTTCAGCACTATTTCTGTCTCCAGACCCTCTGATTTGCTATATTAAAATATGACAAAGAAGTATATTTTGGGGTAAAATATTTTTAGGGTTTATTTTAGAAAAACAGAGAAAGGAGAAAAATAAATATATAAAATGCCAAAATAAAAATGTAGTTTTTGCTGAATTTTTGTAAACATCTCGTGTTAAGAATTTAATTTCTAGACAAAAGTTAGAAATTTGTATTAACACTTCATTAAATATATTTTATCAGCTTACCTTAAATCTAGTCTATGTTAAATCTACAACAAATTACATATAAATTTCATTCATTAAAAATGTCAATTTGCCATTTTTAGGCAGATTTACCATAAAGCTACTAAAACTTCAATCTCAAGACTTATCACTTGCACAGCCTACCAACATTGTGATCACATGATCCGATGTTGTTGTAAACTTTGCAAAACTAAGGTATTTAAACCATAGTCTATTAAAGCAGTTATTCTTTCCACTCTGAATTGCCCCTATCATATATCCCATTGAAATGGTTTGCAGCAGCTATAGCCATTTGGGGATCCAGCAAAAGAGAAATTTGGTTGAGTATATATTTAGTGTAAATTCAGAGGAATTTATTTATGTGGTTTCATAGTCATTTCCCTTCATGGTAAGTTGTTGTTAGCTACCCCAGTGTGGGAATGGCTTCCAGGAACACTCTTATTACCTCTTGTATTGATTCCCTAGCACATATTGCTACGTGAATGTTTTCCCCTGTGCTATGTACCAAAAATAAATGATGAATATGAGAGAAAAAATATTTGAAAGGTATTGTGTCAGCAGCTAGTGCATGGACAATTCTTTCAATCATCAGAAATGTCAAATTATAAGCAAAAAACTCAGTTCTCATTAACCTCTAGTCCAAATGAAAGTTCTATTCTCTTATGAATATATTTAATAATGCATTATATACAAGTGCAAATGGGCAAAACATTTTAATGGGAGCCACATAAAATGAATTGTATAGAATCCTTGTGTTTGAAGTCACAAACCCATAACAGCATTATAAACGACAGCACATCTGTGTGAAATTGCATGTTACTGTGCCCCAAATATTAATTTAAAAAGTTTTTATCAAGAATGATAGAGGAAATATTAAACTATCTTTTTATTCTTGATTTTTTTAAAAGTGATGTTATAAAACCATTGTCATACAAAATGCTGTAGGGTCCAAGGGAAAACCTCCCCTTTGCCTTTTAAACATTAGTTGAAAATCAACTGACAAAAGGCAGATTAATAGAAGAGAAAGAATACAAAATTTATTAATATGCACATGTGCACAGGAGGCACACAAAACACGAACTCAAAGAGAAGCCAGATGGTTGATGGTTAAGTAGTCTCTTCATAGGGGATAGATGCACAAAGGCAAAAGCAGACATTATGGAAAGGTGAGGAACAGAACTGCACAGGAGCAAAGGTTGTCTTATTATGCAGATAAAGTGCCCCAGGTAGTCTCTTGGAGCTGCAGCAGAAGAATAGAGAAAAAGTATGTCTGGGTGTACTGATGACTCCCAGTCTCTTCTTTTCTCCAGTGGTTGATTTTTTTTTTTCTAATTATTCAACAAGATCCCTAGAGAGGACCTACAAGACAATTGCATTTCTATCGGAAAGAAGTTTTCTTAGTCAGATAAGAAAATTCCAAAGAGAGCCCCCCCCCCACATTTGGCAAGGAGGAATGTGGAGGGTGGATAAAAAGGTTGAAGGAACCTTGATTCTGAGGCAGTTTATAAGACTTCTCAGCACATGGAAGCAACAGTCTAGTTATGCCAATGTACTAATTTATAAAAATTCGATTTTTGAGGGTTTTTTGGGGGGGCAGGATTTGTGGTGTTTGTGGTATTTCTCAGCTTTTAAAAATCTCTAGTTTGCTTTTCTCTCATTCTAAATATGTAATTTTTAATCTAATTTTGTATGCATACAATTTTTTTTTTTTTTTTGTATTTCTTTTAAAAAGTGAACCCTCCAAAATGTATAAGCTTCAAGCCTTTCAAAATTTGGGCAAACCCCTTCCTGCGCCTCTAGAACACAGGTGACATAACCCCGCTTTCCGCTGATCCCAATCTAAAGCCCCATGCTTTCCCTTCACCTCACCCTCTTTGACTCTATGTTGGAGGCAGGATGAAGCCACAGTACCTGAAAAACGCTTAGGGGAACAAAACGTAAGAATAGGATGGGAGTAAAGAATAAATATGCTCAATTGTGTCCCAAGGAATATATTACAGACTACATTGTATATCATTTTTTCCCTGAAGGAAACGAGAATATGTCACCACCATAGGGTACAAGAGAAAGCTTCCCCTTTGCTCTCAGAAGGTTTGCTAAAAAAATAAACAGAGGAAAGGCAGATTCATAGGAAAAATAGCAAACAAATTTATCAGCATGCACAGGGGAGAATACAAAGTGATTGCCTTGTATTCCAGTGTCTATATAACATATGCTCTAAGTCTTAGAGGAAAGGGACATGGAAAAATGTGGGTAATTTTAGGGGGATTGTAAAGAATTTTTAGGGGAATTCAGTGGGCTTGAAGAACATACAATGGCCTGGGACAAAGCCTACTGGGCCTGTAGGGCAGGCAATGATTTATGACAAAAGTCTGTCCAGGTGTGTTGACAGACTTCAGTCTTTCTTCCTGCGATATGAGTTCTGTTAATGAAAACTCTGGGAAAGGATCAGAGGTAATGGTTTTATTTTTTGATGAGTCCAGACTTTAGGCAGATAAGGGCATTTCACCGAACAACTTCATCCTGTGCTTTGGAAAAGAGAGGACCAAGAGACGGGAAGGGGGAGAAGGTCGGAGAGAATTGAAAGGCTAAAAAAATAAACAGAGGAAAGGCAGATTCGTAGGAAAAATAGCAAACAAATTTATCAGCATGCACAGGGGAGAATACAAAGTGATTGCCTTATATTCCAGTGTCTATATAACATATGCTCTAAGTCTTAGAGGAAAGGGACATGGAAAAATGTGGGTAATTTTAGGGGGAAGGTAAAGAATTTAGGGTATGAGTTTCTGAGCTCCAATAACCCCAAAATATGCTTCTTGGACATAAAAATGATTTTTGAACTGAAGGCAGTTAGGAAACAGCAAAGGAAAATCTCCCCCTAACCTCTCATCCTCCTCACTTTCTGCCTAAAGACTGGATATAAATTTTTTACCGGAGACAATATTAGACTCTTATCATCCCAGAGAGTGTATCAGATGAATCTGCAAACAAATATTACTGCATTCGTTTCTTCCACTATATTTGCTGTTTAACCATTTTGTACCCTTGGAAGCTCAAAACTGTTTTCTTTTGTCCTGTCATTTCTTTTCAAATCTATTGCTGTCTATTTAAGAGGCTACATGTGTGGAGTTTTAAGCCATCACTCTGAGTTACTTTTCATCAAATCTTCTTCTGTGTCACACGTGCTGCCCACATTAATAAACTATTTTGTATTTTTTTTATTAACCTGTTTTTTGCTACAGGGGTCTGTTCCAACTAGGAGCTCATGACCATTTAGGAAAAAAACTGTTTTCCTCCCCTACAGACCTATAAACAATATTCTGTGTACCCAGTTTCACCTCATGATGGAACTCAGAACCCAGTTTCCCCTTAGAAGTGTTATTAAAGATGACGTATATATATTCTACATTGGTCTTCATTCAGAGCTACATTCTGATACCAGCTCTATAAAATAAATTTTTGAGTGCTTTTCCCTAGGAACTCAACCATTATGTATAACTTCACTTTTCTATGGAGAAATAAATTCTGAGATGCAAACAACAGATTTACAAAGGACCTTTTCAGACAAAGTTTTTCCTTAATCAGAAGTTAAGTGCTGCATTGTACTTCTTAACTCTTTTCTTTGTAACTCAATTTCCTTGTCAGTAATAGAGAAATGATAATCCAACTTGTCTCCCAGGAAGAGGAGAAATGAATGGGATAATTAAGATCTAAAACTCTAAGACCTGCTCTTATTTTTTTTCTGAGTACTCAAGGCCACGAATGTGTGAGTAAAATGTTAGGGAGCAGAAATCATATCTCTGGGTTGATATTGTACAGTGAGAAGCCACTTTAAAAAAATATTAAAAAGTCATTGGTCACTGAAGATTAGACTTTGAATTATAGACCTGGTTTTTTCCCTCACGAGTTCTGAGAGGTGGAGAAAGTCCCTCAACCTCTCCAGTCCACAAGACCAGCACCAAAATAATGGAAGTTTGGACCACGTGGTCTCCAAAATCCACCTTGGTTCTCACAATCTCTTCTTTTGTGACCAGAAAACACTCTTTAAAAAACAAAACAAAAAAAAGATTTTAAAGAAAATGCTTCTTTTGCCAACCCCAAAAAGCAAATTTCTGCGACATATTAGACTGTTTAAACCCAATTGTCCTTGGGAAAAAGATTTCCATATTATAGGGAGATCACTAAAATATCCATCTTTAAAAGTTTCAGAATTTGTGAAAAACCAAAATGTCATTTCAGATATCCACCATTACATGATTATATGATGAAAAGAAAGGTAGATATTAATAACAAAGTAACTTTTTGTTGATATTATCTACTTTTTAAAAGTTAAGATTAAGGAGAGGCACACAGAAAATAAAAACAATTTGCAAAAGACTAGCTGTATTTTAAAAAATGAAATAAATAGAGAAACAATTATTAGAAAATTAAGCCTAATGCAAAAAAAGAAAGACACTGAAATAAATTTTTGAAAAAGGCCTAAGAGAAGGCTCATATTTCTGAGGGATGACTATTCGAATTTGAAATGTAGTTATTTTCCTGCTATCTGCACAAATGTTTCATTTTCAGTGAGGGCAAGGAAAATTAAAAATATCCAGGCAGTATGTATGTCATAAATGTAACTACTGTTTATTTTAAATTATTTCATTCCCTGTTCTGCTTTTTTTTTTTTAACAGCTGTTGCCATTGCTACATGTTTATTCCGATCAATCAACCCCTTGCTCCAACATTTGCAACAAATTCCAGCAACCAAAAATGCAGTGTATCTATCAACTCATGTTGGCAGCAATCAAGAGAAAATCAAATAAAAAGCATTTTATGTTAAGAAGTAAAAGTTCCATCTACATTTACATTTATATTTAGCTGTATTGAGTTGGCAAACTCAAGTCTGGGGATGAAATAGGAGCAAAGTTTTCTGAAGAATTGGCCTGAGAGACAATTGAAACCCGTATGGTTTCAGAAATCCATAAAAACTGCAGCCCCATCATGCTTTGCCTATAAAGAAAATTGCCCGTCAGCATTTTAGTTGAAGTTTGAAAGGAAGGCTTATGCCAACCTCCTTGTGGGAACTTTTTGTCACCCTGTGTAGCTAAGCAATGTGCAGTATTTAATGCTTGATTGTGTCTCTGGATCCCAGAAAATTTTTAACAGTCTTAGGTAATCATCTTCCAAATTTAGATAGATGATAGATAGCTGTAGATAGATAGATAGATAGATAGATAGATAGATAGATAGATAGATAGATAGATAACAGACACATAGATAGATTGATAGATAATAGAAAAGAGTTAGTCTCGATAGAAGTAAATGAGAATACAGATGATCTGATAGTCCACTAAATACACAGAATGTCAAAATGATTATTATTCTTCACTCAAAACATTATACCAAATATTTTTCAACACTTGGAGAAGGGAGTAGACAAATATCTATTTATTTATATAAATTCTGTGTTCTGTTTTGATATTATGCTTATTATAAAATGAGGTACAGGAGTACGGAAGATTTTGTCTTGGATGTAAGACCCTGAGTCTGTACTTCCCTTGGAAACTTGTATGTAGGCAGAGCTTACTGTCTCCAATTACTCTCCACACTGATTCTCTTGGTTCTGTGGAGTAGGTCTCATTGATTTATAGAATACAGATATAAGAATTATTTGTTCACAGAAGAAAGGATATCCCTTTTTCCTAGCGATTAATGCTAAAGTAGTAAAATTCATAGTTCTAATTTGTAATTGTTATAACCTCTCAAATATAATCTCCATGAGAGCGGGGACATTGTCCATCTGCCATTCTACCCACCGTATCTACCACACATCTGGCACTGAATAATCTTCCAATAACTGCCATTGAATAAGTGTATGGAGAAAGTGTATGATTAGGAGATACATTGACATTTTTTTTCTACCAAATAATTTACAAGTAGTTGTTTGAAAGTGGTAAACATTTGTCTATCTATGCATTTATGACATACGTGAGTGAAAAGTGAGAAATGAGATAGTGTATGAATTTAATAGGAGGCATTCATTAAATGTTAGTTTCCCCATTCCAGAGGGACAGGAAAACAACATTACGCTGCCTCTAATTTTAAAATCCCTAAGTTCATATATAGCTTTCATTAAGACAAATCATCAAATGTACTATAAATCATATGAAGCCTGGGCAATATCCATTTTTCTGTTTTTGTTTTGTTTTGTTTCCCCAGCCTTTAGCACACTGCCTGGAATATAGAAGACAAATATTTGTGAAATAAATAAATAAAATATGTATAAATGAATGAACAAATGAATTATAAATGCATGAATGAATGATCATTCCAAATTATACATTAATCAATGGAAAATATTATTGAAATGTAATTTGTGTTTATTTGTCTCCTTCAAGGAAAACTATTTGCTTATGAATTACCAGTGCAGGATAAAGTAAATAATTTACAGAGAATTACAAAGTAGAATTTTACATATGAAATTCCTTTTTAAGTGGCCGGGCGCGGTGGCTCAAGCCTGTAATGCCAGCACTTTGGGAGGCCGAGACGGGCGGATCACGAGGTCAGGAGATCGAGACCATCCTGGCTAACACAGTGAAACCCCGTCTCTACTAAAAAATAAAAAAATAAAAAAAACTAGCCGGGCGAGGTGGCTGGTGCCTGTAGTCCCATCCGGAGGCTGAGGCAGGTGAATGGCGTAAACCCGGGAGGCGAAGCTTGCAGTGAGCTGAGATCCGGCCACTGCGCTCCAACCTGGGCCGCGACAGAGCGAGACTCCGTCTCAAACACACACACACACACACACACACACACACAAATGTTTAAATACAAGAGGTTATATTCCTGGAAAAAAGCTCAAGTGTGAATTCTGGAACAAGGGTACCAGTCAATATCGATAGCAAGGTCTTCTGCACATGTACCTTCTTTACAACCGCAGTGGCTGGGGCAGGCAGAAGGGAAGGGGAACAGTGAGGAAAAGGTAGGACTGCCTTCGCCCTATGGATACCATGTTCTTGGTGACAGGAAGATTTGAATTCATCTAACCCATTTGCTTCACAGTATTCTCCATTCCTCTACTTTTTCGGAGTAAGAATTTTAGCAGATCCTGTTTTTAATCAAATAGATTTTAACAAAACGTAAAGTTCTTCTCTCACTTACCAACTTTAAAAATCTGTAAGGAGCACTCTATAAACTGAAGATCAATTCCTGATACCTCCGTGTGAATAGTTTTGTAACTCAATGTGGTTTTTTTGTTTTCTTGTTTTTGTTTTCCTGAAAACAAAATTCGTGTCTTGAAAAGGAACACTAAAATTCCAACTCCACGACCTGTGGCAAGTGCCCCATGAGCTGCTTGTTCACACAGTCGCACCTAGCTGCAGCTGAGAGAGATTCTCAAATGCAGGAGGATCAGACTTGTGTCCTGGACTTAGCAAAGCATGATCACACTCTTTGTCCTCATCTACCCAGCCACAGCTTCCTGTGCAAGTGTCCTTGTGCCCTGGTGCCTGATATCCAGCTCCAGCAGCCTAGAAAATCAGTTAGGCTTTTCAGTCACAGCACCCCCTGTGATAAACGTGTGGAGCACCGCATGACTTCTTCAACCAGCTGGTTTTTCTGGCATTTGAATAAAAGTAAAAATAGAAAACAAAGAGGGAGAAGAAAAGTGACAAGCTGAAACCTGCGAAGAGAAAGAGGACAAGGTACAGAAAATTGGCTCCAGGACGCCAGGGAGGGGGCGGGGTATGATGGGCTGCTACTGCCATCTAGTGGCTGCATGACACTCGGGGAAAACTAATAAATCAGGCTCCAAGCGGCTTTGATTTTTCAGTTCTAGGGGAAAAGAAAATGCCTTCATAAGTGAGCCGCGACAGCGGTGAGGACATTTTTTTTTTCCCCCTAGTCAATGAGTTCCACCTCGTTTGGTAAACTGGGGAAAGATAGAGGAAACTTTACCAGAGCTACCTTAATAAGTGTGTATCCCTCTCCTTTTCTACTTGAGACTTCAGCAGACGTGTTCCTTTCTTCAAACGACGGCTTCCCCTCGCCCCTAGGTTGCCGATTAAGACAGAAATAATCATGATAAAAGAAGTATTCCTCCAGTTAAATTTGAATTTCAGATAAACAACTAATAGATATTTTAGCATAAGTATGTCCCATGCCGTATTTACAGCATATCTATACTAAAAAAAAACATTTATTATGTATCTGAAATTCAGATTTGTGGCCATTTGTATTTTATGTGACAACCCTACCTCATCCCCCGGTAAAGATAGCATTTAGCTAAAAATTTTGATAGTAAGTTTCTTTTAGGACTGACCTGAAATGTGGCTATCCATGAGAAAAACATATTACTTGCATCATTTCTGCTCACGACTATTATTACAGATGTTGGTATGAATAAACATTTTACAAGGGATAATTCATAATAAAGGTCATATCTTAGACATTGAATTAAGTCCATTTTAATCTTTCATACTGAATTCCCGTTTGTTCTATGACATATATATCTGAGTTGGAAGCTGGTGGGAGGCAGATAGGTTTGAAGATCTAGTCACTAAAATATACTTCAAATTAATAACTACTTGTTGATTAGAAACCTGTATAAATGTGTTAACAGGACCTGAATGTTATTGGCTCAGAGCTTACGTGTAGGTGCACAAACTATTATGAAATGTGTATAAAAAGGACTCCTGTCTCAGAAAGATTCTCTCTTCTCGCCAGGGAAACAGTCTAAAAAAAGACCCAAGCGTCTTAGCAGCTTTATTTTTCACCTTTAATACACTTGACGGCTTGACAGATTGAATTTTGCTTTTTAGATTTTGACTTTTAATGAGAACATTCTTTTATTTCACTTTGCCGAAGGACAAGATTTAAACACCCACTGAACAAGGATAGCTTGTCAACTGCCACAAAGGTGCTGTGGCTTGAATGATCATGTGTATTTAGGACAACACATTCAATTGATGGATGAGGTTAAATCTTCCAGAATTTACTGCAAACATGTCTTGGATGTGGTACAGTTGTGGCCATTTTTCAGCTTGTGTGAGTCATTAATTGTAATGGAAGAGCTCCCTAAAAGGGAAAATGATAATCTCATTTGGTGTTGAAATAGCCACAAACCCAAAGAGTACTTCTAAGTAAATGATCATGTAAGACCTGCAATGGAAACATGAGCCATCCTTCCCTCAATCCTCACAATTCCACATAACAACACAATAGTGATATCCCTTCTTTGCTTATTAACACTAGAGAACCAACTTTCTGTGACTTAATTGTATTTATCAAAGTAGGCTCAAATCTAACCTGTCTTGTCAAAATAAAGGAGCCGATTGATAGTAAGCAAACTGCTTTGAAATTCCTGGAGTAAACCATCCTCATTGGGATGTAAGTTCTACCAATTATTAAAGGATGCCTCGGCCCCAAACAGAGCACACCTAGATGTTACACACCTTAGAAATTGAGAATATAATACATTATGCACTTAATGGTATTCTGATACAGATACACACTACTTAACGTAATAGGTATATTTCTAAATAGTGCATCAATTCAGATCATCTTTTTCCATTGAATTATAATATAAATTGGGAGGTATATTGTTCTTATTTCTATTCCTCCATCAATTGCTAGTGATTGCTAGTACATATGCTTATACTTAACATCCCTGATCAAGTCGCTACTAAAAATAGAGAATATAAAATACTACTGGAGAAAAATTCTTTTTATATTAATCCTTCATACTATAAGTATTAAATCCCTTTCAACCTCAATTTGTATATTTGGCATTTTTCCTATACACCTATATATTTCGTCAACTAAACTATTTCCAGGCTATGGAAGCTATGTTAGTCTTATTTAGCCAACAGAACCATTTTATAAGTAGTGAAATCTGTAAAATGGAAAATATATAAGACCTACCATATTAATCTCACAGAATTTGTATAAGGGTCAAATAAGAGAGCATGGATTATAGGAAATAATACGTTGTTGGGAAACAGCTTTTTATGTCTCTCTTACGTGTATATTCATGTTTTGTGAGCAGAGTTGATGATAACTCATTTCAGACTATCTTTTCAAAAATGTATTTTCAAGACATTTTTTCAAGAAATGATAGAAAGAGTGTCACTCTCCTGGGCAAAGGGCATATTTGTTTGCTGACCAACATAATACAAATAAGAAAACATAGTGAGATCTCCCTCTGGGCAAAGGTTGGCCAGGTTTGCTGGTAACTCTTTTACAGACTTGGATTTCTCAGCTGCGACACAAACACATTGCAGGCACAGCATCCACCTGGGACGTCTCCTGGTGATCCCCGTGAGATCTATGGGGAGAGGGGAACCAGTGCAAACATAAATCTTATGCTACCTGTTGTGCCATAAATAACCAAGTCCTTTGTTTCTGACTCAGGAATCTCATTTCTTCTTATGGTATGCATGAATCTATAGCAAGCTCACTCTTCAGCTTCTAAGCAGGGAAGATCTCAAACCCTCAGAGTTCCTGACATGAACTTTTAAAAATTATCTGTGGTCCTTGCAATTCTAAGATAGTACTATCACACTGTAAAACTACCTTACATGTTGATAATGCATATGACTGTGTGTGCATTTTGTTCTGTGTAGATCATGGGTAAGGGAAGATAGGTGAGTCAACATCTCCCGAAGGTAATTTTCCTAATATAGATAATATTTTAGTAGCATGTTTAAGTTGAGCTAGTACCTTGCTTCCCCAGTGCTACCATTTCTTTAGCATTCATAAAACCCTTGGAGAGAGAGTACAATATAGTGGTTCAAAGTGTGGACTGAAGAGTCAGGTTGTGCTGTATTCCTAGTTCTACCTGTGCGATCTTGGACACATTACTTAACCCTTTTGAAGAGTTAATAAAATATGCTCCATAGGGTTGTTGTTTATACCAAGCAGTCAGTAATTGTTATTGTTTTCACTCCGAGAAATCAAGCAAATCAGGTAAGTCAGCTTCTGTCTGATTTCGATGATTCACAAAGATTTGACATAGACTACATATTTGATAAATCTGGCTTCATGCCTTAATTTTACAAAATTCAATGTATGCTTTTGTGTGTGTGTGTTATTTTATTGTTGGGATTTTTTGTAGGGTCTTTTTTTTTCTCTTCAATACCTCTTTCTTAGGTTAACACTGATCTTTCCATCATTAACTGATTATTAATGTCTTCTTCAAAATACCTACATAATCAACATAGTCAAATCAACAAAGACATTTTTAACAATAATTGACAACTCTCTCTTTATCCAGCTTTTCATTTCACTTGTCATAAAATCTTTAAGTGTTTTACTCTCTATACTAAGGACATATATTTTTTCACATGGGGATATGTTGGTATTTAGTGTATATTGCCTCTTCTGCAAAAATCTGTAAGTTACATTCCTAAGAAACCTTAAATTAACAAAATGTCCATTATGAAAACAGTTATTATAATGGTGGGAAATAGAGTTTTATATACTTTTGTGCAGTAACCGGTTTTAGACTCACAATATCAAACATTTGTTCTGAAGGAATTTTAATACTAAAATTAGTTTTTATGGTTAATATTTCTTCTTTATTGTAAACTAAGAATCATTAATTTCTTGATTAAAACTGAAAATAAATGACTAACCAATTATCTGATTGCCTTTCAATCCACATATGTGAGAATCTTACAAATGTTAGCGCCTATTCTCAAAATATGCAAAGCACAAAATCGAAGTGAGCTTTTTTAAAAAACAAAATCACAAAATAACAATAAATCATAGTACAGTTTATAACCACCATCAGTAAAGAAAAAAAAATTTTGATGGCAATCCAGCAGCTATAAACTCAAAAAAGTAGCTGAGTGAATTTATGCTGCCTATATAATCTATTTTTTCCTTTCAAGGTCACTCCAATTTCCCTGTACAGGAGCCATTGAACTATTCAATGATGTGCTAATTATTGTCTTTTTAAAGACAGTTAAAATGAGGATAAGTCAGTGACACTCTCCATATCCACCAAAAAGCCCAATCCAGTCTTATAAGTGATAAGAACTCGTCAGGAAAAAAATTCATTGGAACATTTTAGTCTATTAATCAAGGAAACAAAATATAATCTGTTTTATATAATGATCTTCTCTTACGCTCTTTGTTCCTCTTTACCCCTCACACCTCATGCCTATCAATTTTCTAAAGAACCTGTATCTACCCAGTGGTGTGGATAAATTGTTAGGTATCTGCCTACACATTGTCAGAAATACAGCAGCCAAAGTAGCCATTCCAGGAATTTAGAGTAAAGTAACATGGTCAGAATTCAAGATATAGCAACTACAGGATCTGAAATGCCATCTGTTCCAACCGCATGACATCCCCATTCAGCAGGCTCACAAGGCTTGCATGGACAGGAAGAGGGACCTCTCTGTTGTCCTCTACTCTCTTCTTCAACTGAACAATCAGCAGAAGCTTTAAGTTTGGGATTTGTTCACTATTTTCCCCAAACACATGAAGAGATTCTTCTCAAACTGCAAGAGTCAATTCAAAATCCAGACAACTTTCACCACCCAAGGATTCAGGGAAGTGCTTATTTCTTTGTCTCAAAATCTCTTTAAACATGGCAAGGACAAAGTCATAAGAAGTGTGCATGGTATAAAATCAAAGTGCCTTTGGCAGTGATATTGGTCTGTTCTGAAATACAAACTCCTGTGCCCATGGCCACTCTGGGAACTCACGTTGTGTGTTCAGGCTAAGGACATGTTAATATACACTGCCTTTCTAACAGCCAACAATGCAGCTGGGAGAAAAACAAATCACTCATTACTGCAAAAAATGTTATTGCCAAATGAAGCATTTCAAGGTTTTACTCTAAAATGTCCTTTTAAACCAGAATCGTGGAAAGGACTGCTCAGTTCTACTCCTAGGGAGGGAGACTGAGGCATGACGAGGTTAAGTGAGTTGCCCAAGGTCACCCAGGAAGTCAGTGAATTAACCAGAAATAGTACCCAGGACTCCTGCCTCCTTCACCACAGCTCCCACCACTGGACCACGTTTCCTGATGGCAACAAAGCATCAGACCACAGCGGTTTGCCAGTAACATCAAATAGCATTTTGCCAGTGTAATTTACCTCTTTCGGAATTAAATAATAATACCATTTTACCTTAATCTATCACCTTTTGTCCCAGAGGAGCCTAAAGTGCTAAGTGCTTTAGTTATGAGTTTTAGAAGCTTACGTATAAATCACTTCACACACCATTAAAATGCAGCTGTCCTTGGAGTCAATGTTGCAGCTGTTAAACATAAGTATCCCAACTGTTAAACATTTATTGAGCACCAACAATGTGCTAAATGTTAGAGAGGAGGCAGAATTTGAATTTCAGGAGTTTTGGGGGACTAAGAAATACAGGAAAACTACTTAAAATGTTGATGTCATGTAAATAGACATCTGGTTATTACTAAAATACACTTCTGTTCCTAGTGAATATAATCATGGGATCTGAAAAATTGCCTTTGATTATAGCAAGGACCCTTCGATAAATGCTCTAAAAATGTGAAACCTATAGCTCAGACCACAGGCAAGGTGTTCCAGATTCATTCCAAGGCATGTCACTAATCTTTCCTGATTCCTTATTTTCATTTCTCCTTCCTTGTGTATTCAGGCACCTACAATGACAAATTATAAATAGCCAAGTCCAATAAGTTTATGTATAACCTTACCTGACTTTTCCATGGAACTCCATTATATAACTAGAGGCATTTCTCCACAAGCGGAAAAAAAAATAGAACCAGAAGAGAAACAGAGCACATTTGAGCATACGGTAAATAATGATATGGCTAGTATAAAGATAATAATTTTATGATAAATGGTCAAAATCGGTTTATATATTATAGTTTGACAACAGTTCCCACACTATACCCTTTAAAATATAACCTGCCATAATAAATTCCATGCACCTAGTAGATGCACAATAGAAATTATGAATGACATTAATCAGGATTACTTTCATTTGCCTGTTTTACACACCAAATGAAAAGTCAAAGGAAAATAAAGGACAATTGAAAAGAACAGAAAATCACAGATGGGGGAAGTGAATTTCCACGGTATCTGCCCAGTATTCTATGGCTGAGAAATACTTGAGTTGCTCATACATCGTTTTGTAACACTTTCTACCAAATGATTGCTTTCAGAAATGAACAAGTTGATCCGGTCTTGAAGGAGGAGGCGGCACAGGAACACAGTAAAGGAACCTGTCTAAGGAGCTGCAGACATGAACCAACAAAGGTATCACATCATCCAAAATGCATGGCTTGGGAATAGGAAACAGTATATCTTTCTTCCCCCACAGTCCTCTCTGTTCTCAAAATAAAACAAAAGCAAAAAACAAACAAAATTTACTTTATTGTTTTTGTTGACTTTCAGGTTCACAATGGGGGGATTTCATGAAGTTTTATATAAACGGCTGCTACCAAACCAAACTGGGGTCTCCTTGCCCAGTGCAGGAAAGCCAGACACTGACATCAAGATTTGCAGTTAAAGAAAAAGGCATCTATTGCATGGTGCCAACCAAGCAAGGAGAATGGGCAGCTAATGCTTAAGATTCAAACTCCCAGATGGCTTATAAGCAAGAGTTCTTCAAGGTAAGGATACATTCCAGGAGAGCAGAAGTTGTAGGCAAAATCATAAAACAATACATGGAGGCTAGACATTGGTTTGGCCCAAGAATGTGACTCTCTCCAGACCCCTCAGGAAGAAATGTAGAACGAAAACAGAGACCAGAGTAGTGTCCTCTGGTCTTCCTTCTCCAAGGTCTATGTGATAGCAGTTGGCATTTTCCATTTGGTGGGGATTTCAGAAGAACAACCCAAGAACATATGTTAAGATTTTAACTTTTCATTTCCACAGGGAACCAAAACACCTTCTGACATTGTCTTGCTTAGGAGACTATTGTTAATATCCTCTTGCTTATGTGGTTGCTCACTTACTTTTCAAGACTACCTAGGTGCCTAGAATTTACCTTGAAGGGACTCAAGATTTTTTTCTTTATTTCCATGCTTGCGGGGACCTGGCAGGCCCCTAAGAAGGGTCTCTGATCCATCTTACAGCTGATAAAATCCCCCTAGAGGAGGGTAATTTGAAGGAGCAAAAAGACTGGCTAAAATAAATAAAATGTTAATTGTTTTCAAGTACGTATTATACTGTGAGTTAACATAAGGTCTACTCTGGATTTATAAATAGACTAAAATAATTTGGAATTACTTTTCATTAAGATATACTTTTCAGATGTTAACTTTTCAACACATATGTGGAGTTAAAATACATATAATTGGTATAAGTATAATGGGGAAAACCCGAGTGAGCTGAGCAAAAGTGAAAAGCTCTCAGAAATGTAAGCTGGCGAAGTGTTCAACATGGTGCAACTGTATGATACCACTACTAGGAAGGCTGAAGGGAGTCTTAGGCTGCATTCACTTATTTATTTATTCAGTATCATTCATCAAGTCTCCAACTTGTGCCAGGCATGAAGACACAAGGGGAAACTAGTAATGCATAACACATTGTCCTTGTTTCAAGAGCTTAGCATTTTCTGGGAAAAACAGATAGAAGATTAAGTAATTAATTTACCATTCAATAGGACATACACCAAAATAAAGATGCATATATACAGTGACATTTCAGAAAAGAGGAAGGGGAAGAGGAGACATATTGAAAAAGATGGCCTAAATTCTAAAGAGTGAATAGGATTCCTTCAGGAAAAAGAGGCTCAGAGGTGGGAGGAGCGGATTTTAGAAGCACGGTTTCCCAAAAGAAGGATGATGATTCTTCTATTCAATTTGGTGTAGGTCAAACCCCACCTGGGAGATGAATTGTGTCCAAACAAGACCCGTTTAATGACAGGATTTTAAACAATCTCATTATGAAACAATTGCAGTCAATGGGAATCCTGAGTCTTCAAGGAAGAAAAAAGAAAATAATAATAATCTCTGTTATCCTCACATATTTAAGATTCTCATATAAAAGCTCCTCAGAAGAGAACAGCTTGTCCCGTTTAGCTTCAAAGAACAGAATGAGGAGGAAGGTTGAGGGAAAATTACAGAAAAGCAGATTTTGCCTTGACACATGGAAGGACTTCTCACTAATGCTATTCCCAAATACAATGAGTTGTTTCCATGATTGGAGGACTTGAAGATGTACAAGTTATCCACAGGGATGTTGCAGAGGAAATTTAACCATCATATGGGTGAATTAACTGATATCTATGATCTTTGTTTCTCCTGAGAGTCCGTAATAGGTAGGGTAAAACCAGCCTAAATAGTGGTTTACAAGTGCACTCTGTATGTTATGTAAGACTTCTGCTTTCCTGATGAGGCCCCAAAGCTGAGAGCAATGAATGATACAACAAACACAGCAACCCCAGAGGATTTTCTAAGAGGCAGAAAAAATCAGCTCTGCAACCCTTAGCCTATGGTCCACCACTGCCCCATGTAAGGAAAGATATGAAATTCAAGAGAGATTGATCAGAGAGGGAAGAAAAATGGAGTGAAATTAGTAGAAATAAGGAGTACTGTGGCATTTCTCTTCCCTTCATATAATGGAAGAGAGGAGAATGCATCTTCTCCCAAATTCCAAGCTAAGTGAGAGAGGGCATAAAACCACCTTCTGAGAAAGAAACTGAGGATCAGTAACAGGGAAGAGATATTGACCTCCCTACTCAACATTTTTTAGCTTAACTAGAGGATGATGCATTAGATGCCATTATACGACAAACGTTTTATGCAGTAAGATAATTGTTTAGAAATTTGACGTAGACCTCTTGGAATTTGGGGAGCATGAAGACCAGTGCATGACTCTCGCCTGAAATCAAGGAGGAAGGAAAACCATGTCAATCGCACAAATTTCCAAAGTTTGGTATGACAAGGACATGTGAGTTTTTCTATAAGCCAAATAGAAACTATAGAAGGGAACCGGGCTAGAGCCTTTATGAAAATGAAATAGGAGAGTTCCCTTGACACCCTTGTGGGACCTGCAGCAGGGGTGGCTCATTTGCTTGACCACCACACTCAAACCTCTTGCAGAAAAGGGAGCATGCCAGTGAGCAGTTGGAGAAGCCGGGGTGAATGCCTTTGGGAACTGACAGGAACAAACCCTGTACCAACCTGTGGCAGCATCTAAGGGTTGCCCATGACCTCTGGAGCCCCACAGGGTACGTGTTACAGACAATGCTCTTCTAGTATTTGCCGTCTGCAGATGGCTAAGTGTTAAACTAGCTCAGTGGAGGGCCATGATGGCAGCCCTTCACACCCTGCCCTCTTGGCACCTGAGTTCTTGTCCGGCATCCAGGAAGAATCAGATCATATGGACTTGAAGGATGGTAAATGCAGAGATTTTATTGAGCAGTGGAAGTAGCTCTCAGCGGGATGGGGAGCTAGAAAGGGGAGGGAATGGAAAGATAATCTTCCCCTGGAGTTTGGCCATCCCCAGTCAAACTCCTCTCCATAGTCTCTGATGTCCAGCTGACTATTCTTCTCTTGACATTCAAACACTTCTCTCTTTCTCTGACAAGCCACTCTGTGTTCCTCTGCCAGTGGAGTTTGGGGTTTTTATGCACACAGGATAAGGGGTGTCATGGGCCAAAAGACAACATTCAGGTGGGAAAATGAGGATATGAAGTTCTCATTTAGGGTCACGGGTCCAAGCTCTAGGGTAGAACCCTTGCGAGAGACCCTGCCCTTTCCTACCTAGTATTTCCCTGCCTCTTCTAGCAAAAATATTTTGCCTTTAAGGGCTTCTTTCTGGCATGAAATGATCCCAGAATAAGATTCCGAACAGGAGTTGGGGAAGAACTCTGAGTTCCAGGATAGAGGTCTTCAACATAGGTGCAAGAGACTGAGAGTAGGGAGTGTTTCTTAAGAACACACAAGTTTTCCATGAGAGAGCACTGCATAGCAGAGACCACTAAAAGAGCAATGAAGAATAATAAATAGCCATGAAAGTAATATTTTGCCTTTCCTCTAATTTCCCTACTCTTCTTAGCCAGAAGAGCCTGAAGCAATACTGCAAGTGGGTGCTTTGGTCCTGTTTTGAAGCATCTTTCTAGACTCTGAAGTAGCCAAGGCCTGTGACTCCAGTCCCTGAGAAAGTACCTTTAGGAGAAATACTTAAGCTTTTCAGGGACAATGAACCTCGTCCTCTTAACCTGGATTCACAATTCACAATTATACCCCTAGCCTGCCCAAGGCCTTTTTCTCAGTCTCTGAAAAGTGTTGGCTCTCTTTTACCTAAGAGCAGGTGTCTGAAAACTACAACCTATGGGCCAAATCTCTTTCGTTGTGTCCCACAAGGTAACAGTGGCCACTAAATTTTTAATTGGTTGAAAAAAAATCAATCAATCAAAAGAACATTGTTTTATAAGACGAGAAAGATATTTAAAATTCAAATATGAATGCCCATGAATAAAATTTTATTGGGACACAGCTATTCTCATTCACTTATGTATTATCTATGACTGGTTTCACATGGCAGAGTTGAGCAGTTGTGAAAGAGACTGTTCTTAGGCAAAGCCTACAATATTTGTTATGTGAACTTTTACAAAAAATGTTCTCAATCCCTGCCCAAGAAGATTGCCTGAGTCTGTCATCTTACCCAAGCAACATCCATCCCTTTCTAAATAAGACCTTTGGTAGAAATAGAAACAATTAAAAATATTTATATGTTTTAAAATAATACATTTAATAAAGGTATCTAAACTCTTACAGATATGACTATAATACTCCAGCATGATATTAATTGCTGGTTGTTTAATTCCCTCATTTTAAATGACAGCACAGAGTTTAATCATGGGCATATTCTCAGAAAGCATGCAGAAATAAAGTCCTTATGGGTGTTGCCCCTGACTATACCACAACTCTGAAAGCCACATGGTAGATTTATTTAACCTCCACTTTCTTGGGAACACTTAGTAGCATACGTGGGCTAATATTTGTTATGGCTTAATTTACTTTCTCTCTTTTATCCTGGGGAAAGGAATGGCAATGAAAAGGAATACTTTGCTCCCACACTGCGAGGTTTCTGAGAAAGGGTGAAAAAACTATAATCCTTCACTTCTCTTAGGCAAGGCAGGAGTGGAAGAATAACCAATAAACAAATTTATCAAGTGCCCATCTGTGCAGAATGCCGCATGCTTAATTTAGTTAAATACACACATACATAAAAGGCACAGCCATTCTTCTATTGGAGCCTCAGCCTGAAATCAGAATATGAAGGTCAAACTGGGGTATGTATCTGATTACAGAATGAAATCCTCAGACCGGCTGCTCTGTGTGTTCCAGTAGGCTCAGTCATTCTCTCTAGTCCATCTTTGCTTCCATGTGCTGCTGGTTCTGGAGTGCTACAGGGGCCCTCAGAGCATCATTCTTGCATTCAAACCTTTGTTCGCTCTGAACCATTACCTGAGGTCCATTATATGCTACATTCCTCTTAAACAAATTTAATCCAACGCTCAAATGCTCAGCACAATTCCTACTTCTTTAAAAATATCTCTGCTTGGAGTATTCCAGAGACTCCTGCTTGAATTTCGTATTAGCATTGCAACCATTGAGTTTAGTCTTCTTATGTATCAAGTTTGTGTTTTCCTTGAATATTTTGGTTGTACTAGTCATAATTTTTCAATTAAATGGGAGCTCTTCAGTTAAAGGCTGCATCTTTATTTCCAGTTATAAAGTCATACATACACACAAACATACAGTTAATTTTCATTATTCACAGATTTTATATTTGTGAATTTGCCTGTTTACTAAAATTTATTTGTAATCCCCCAA
Source organism: Rhinopithecus roxellana (assembly GCF_007565055.1). Taxonomy (NCBI): domain Eukaryota; kingdom Metazoa; phylum Chordata; class Mammalia; order Primates; family Cercopithecidae; genus Rhinopithecus; species Rhinopithecus roxellana. The sequence goes on along the minus strand of NC_044549.1, from coordinate 23,322,461 downwards.
ACAATACTCTTGATACATTTACTGTCATTCGTGATCATGCTCAAAATGGTGAAAAATTTGAGTCACCTTATACACATATTCTCTGTTTTCTTGTTTCAGCTCTGTAAACAAGTTCTTGTTTCATACTGTAAACAAATGTATTTTTGTGGTCTATTCAGTGGCATAGTATTGGCTTTTTAGTGCCTTTTGTTAATGATTTCACTGTTTAAAATGCTGCTAAGAATCAGGCTGAAGAGCTGTGTGGCATTCCTAAATACAAGAAGACTGTGATGTGCCTTATGCAGAAAATATGTGTTAGGTAAGTTTGTTCAGGCATAAATTAGTGTGCTGTTGGTTGTGAGTTCAGTGTTAATGAATCAACAGTGTATATTAAGTAAGAAATTTTAAACATAAACACACCTAAATCAATGTTATTGATTGGTCAAGAAAAATGTGTGACTAGAGGCTCACAGGAACCTAACCCTGTATTTGCCCTAGGAGCAAGTGTTCAGTATTCACTAATTCAGTGTTTGCAGTGACATTATAGAATATAGCTGCTGTGAATAATGACAATCAACAATATATACATTCCCACCCTTCACTTCGAGAAAGCTGGAGCTGGTGGTGGCTTCTTGGGCATTTGTCCATACACCTTATGGACTCACGTACTTGCAATGGTAAGTCTTCAGTTGCTCATTTCCCCATTCTAGGAGTCATGTCCATCTCTGGAAACACGCTGCTGATGTTGGATTAATAGTTAGACAAACAAGTAAGAAGATCAAAAGTAACATGCTACTTTGGGTATTGTAAAATGACTTGATGTTGCCTGTCATCAAACCATAGTTTTCTCTCCATTTTAACATAAATCAATAGTCTGCTTTTACCTCAATGATGACTTGCTGCAGGGAAAAAAATAAGCTTCAATGTAGACATTGTCAAATGTATGGCCCACTTGCCACCTCTCTCTTTTCCTCGTTCCTGGAACATGTTGCTAATTGCTATGGTGTTCCTGCCACACTCTGGTGTGATTATGGAATCAGCCTCAGCACAATGCTATAGGCAGCCGCTAATAAGGGATTGGAGTGGGGATGCTGATTGAAATTGTTCCCCATGACAGTAAGCATAATATGTTCTCATCTGCTTTGACAGACTCTAAATTGTATACACAGTGTGGATTTTGTGATACTCAATAAAAAGCTTCTAGGAAAGAGTCCTGAATGGGTTGTATATTACCAAGACATCACATATAATACAAGATTGTGGCATAAACATGTATTGTCTCCTACTGTGGTTAGGCAGTCTTCACAGTGTATATAGGGAATGTGCTCGCAATAACCCGTACCACCAGTCAACGTTTTCAAGAATGAAAGTTCATCCTGCTGCTTTTCATTGCAAAGAATAGTGAAGTTAGATCACCGTAATTACTATACCCTATTTGTCCTCTCTCATTTCTCTCCTCCAAACCTGATGCCTATCATTGCTATGTGGTATCTCCATTTATAAGGAAGCTCAAAATGAAAATATTAATGCATTTCTTTTATTATATTATGATATCTAATTTAGAATTTACTTAAAATTGTTATAAATTCTATTGGACAATGCCAGAAGATATAGGGATACTCTGAATAAATGAATAAATGAGTGAGGGATGCCTTTAAATAAATATGTAGATCAGCTTTTTATGGGATATGTTTATTTTGACAGTCCTTTAAATGAATTGAATTTAAAGACTGTTTGGGAAGAAGTTTTTCTTTTCTCTACTGTTGCCTTTAAGAAATTATGTTGAGTCTTTTCCATCTGTTGAGGCTATCTTGAGCAGATGACATAAGTTTGCTGGTGTTAGGATACTACCCATTTCAGATTTAAGTAGTCCTGTTCAATATAAAATATAAATCAAATGAAATTCTGCCCTCCATACAGTTTAAAGTTCTGCCTCTCTCATATTGTGCCTGGACCAAGACCTCTCAGACAAGTAATGGGAAAAGGGGACGGGCCTGGAGTTGTTGTTCATGCCTGTAATTCCAGCAGTTTGGAAAGCCAAAGGAGGAAGATCGCTTAAGCCCAGGAGTCCACGACCTGCCTAGGCAACATAATGGGACTCTGTCTCTATAAAATATTTAAAACATTAGACAAGCATCATGGTGTGCACCTGTAGTCCCATCTACTGGAGAGGCTGAAGTGAGAGGATTGCTTGAGTCTGGGAGGTTGAGGCTTCAGTGAGACATGATTGTGCTGCTGCACTCCAGCTTTGGTGCCACTGCACTCCAGTCTTGGTGACAGAGTAATCTCTATCTCAAAAAACAAAACACAAAAAGCAAAAAAAAAAAAAAAAAAAAAAAAAAAAAGGAAAGGAAATGGGGGATAGCCTCAGTTCTTTCAGTATTCCTTACTTCAATTCCTTATCCACTGACTCTTTTGCTTCAGGTTCCTTTGAGTACAAGGAGAAGTAAGACTAGAGGAAAAGGCAAAACATTACTTGCCTGGCTATTTATTATTCTTTATTGCTTGTTTAATGGCCTCTGTTATGCAGTGCTCTCTCAGGAAAGGCTTCTGTGGATTCTTAACAAATACTTCTGTACTAGTCCAGTTTCATGCTGCTGATAAAGACATACCCAAGGCTGGGCAATTTACAAAAGAAAGAGGTTTATTAGACTTACGGTTCCACATGGCTGGGGAGGCCTCACAATCATGGCAGAAGGCAAGGAGGAGCAAGTCACATCTTACATGGATGGCAGCAGACAAAGAGAAAACCTGTGCAGAGCAGATCTTGTGAGACCCATTTCCTATCACAAGTACATCATGGGAAAGATCCACCACCATGATTCAACTATCTCTCACTGGGCCCTTCCCACAACACATGAGAATTATTGGAGCTACGAAGATGAGATATGGGTGGAGACACAGAGTTAAGCCATATCAACTTCCCACTTTTAGTCTCTTGTGTCCACGGCTGAACACCTCTATCCTAGAAATTAGAGTTCTCCCTCAACTTCTGCCCAGAGATTTACTCTGGGGTCCTCTCATCCCAGGAAGAAGCCTTTGAAGGCAGGATCTTTTTATATAGAATCTAGTTATCTTCTGTAGTATCTCTTAGTTTTACAGGGAAGCTCATGTGTTTTTGTCCTACCAAACTCTGGAAATGTGTCATTCACACAGCTTTCCACTTTCCTTGATTTTAGACAGTAGTTATACATTGGTTTTCATGTTCCCCCAATTCCAAGAGAATGTCCCAAAAGGCACTGATATGGTTTGGCTCTGTGTCCCCACTTAAATCTCATCTTGAACTGTGATTCCTATAATCCCCATGAGTCCAGGGAGGAACCAGAAGGGAGGTGACTGGATCATGGGAGCAGTTTCCCCTATGCTGTCCTCATGATAGTGAATGAGCTCTCATGAGATCTGATGGTTTCTTGAAGGGCTCTTCCCACTTCGCTCTTTACTTTTCTCTCTCCTGCCACCTTGTGAAGAGGTGCCTGCTTCCCCTTCTGCCAGGATTGTAAGTTTCCTGAGGCCTCCCCAGCCATGCCGAATTGTAGGTCAATTAAATCTCCTCTGTTTATAAATTACCCATTCTCAGGTAGTATCTTTACAGCAGTGTGAAAATGGTCTAATACAGGCACAATCTCTAGGGACTGGAGTCACAGCCTTTGGCTATTTTAGTAGCCAGAAAAGTTGTTTCAAAATAGTACCAAAATAATCGTTCCATCAAAAACTGGAAAGCTAATGCTGCCTTTTAAACCAGTACCCCTCAGGCTCACATTCTTAATTCTGGCCTATAAATTCATAATTTAGTTAAATTATTCTCACTGGACCTTGACAGACTCAGTCACAATACAATTTTGTTCTGAAAAGGGCAATAATTTGGGAGAAAGGGCAGGGGGAGGAGACTGTAGAAGTTGGAGCATGGTGTCTGGGTCCCAGTCATCAAATCATCCCTAGAATAATAATCTAAGGAGTGGACAGAGATTTTTATTACAAGAATTCCAGCAATAAAGACAGGCAAAGCTGAAAAAAAAGTGACTTTTGCATATAGTAAACAATATGGTTTTGTTTTTCAAAGATAAACTCTGTAAATTAATCTATTTTACCCATTGTGTTATATGAAGTCTTTTTCTTCAAGAGATGTTATGGACTTGGGTTTTGGCCTCACATAAGAGCAAATAGTCTTTCTATAGTCATTCAAGTAACTAACAAGTTTTAAATCCCTATTATGCACCAATAATTCCACATAGAGTATTAGATTTATACCACACAAGACCCTCAATACTGACCAACATTTATAACTGGCTTATAGATGACTAAAATGAGGCTCAAACGTGCTGTGTGACTTGTTCAAGCTAGGAGGTGACAAAAGCAAGAGTCAAACCCTGTCTACCTGGCCACCTTACATTATGCTGACTCCTTGTTGACTTATAACCCCAAAACGTTTTTAAGTTATACCACTCTCAGAGGGTATGAGGACATAAAGTTTCCAGGATCCAACTAAGAACCAAAGTAAATTTCCAAAAACCTCTAAATAGTTCCAATAAATGCCAATGTCAAGGAATTCAGTACCTTGCACTTTCCTAACGGAAAACTTCACCCGTCGTCAAGCAGAGATGACCTCCACTTTGATTAGACATTATTTTAATCAACTTGGCTATCTGGTTTTCTGATTCCAACAACATATTATAAAAGAAGTCAGGGAGATCCTGGAGAATAGCTGATTTGATAGCTTAACAACTGGAAAGGAAACAGAAAATAATTATGACATAAGGATGCAAACTATATAGCTGTCTGGGACCATTTAGTGCAGTGACTATACTCTGTTTTATATTGCGGTATAGTAGTTAATTTTGAAAATTAAAATGAGTCATCAAGAAATGCTTAAATGTTGCTTATCATACTCTGCTTTTTAAAAACAAGAAAGTTTGTGAAACACTTTTGAATTTTTTAAATCAAAACTAGTTTAAAATGTTAAAGAAAGTTTGCAAGCTTAAAATGATATATGTCAATTATGGGTAAGTCTTATTCTACCACCTAGAAACAACAGGCATTTTTTCATATGGGTAAGTTCAGGCCAGGTGACCTTGGTAATTATCTCAATAAGTGCCCAGAACAACTATAAGGCTGCCTATAAAGGCATTGTATATGCATGGAAAGCCCTAGAACTGAGCCAAAACCTCCTCACCAAAGGATCAATGCTGGGAGGCACCACGACAAAAGAAAAATGTGAAATCAGAAGCCAGGAAATGGAGTAAAATGTCAGCAATCATTGTTTAAAGTTGAGAAGTTGAGGCAGGAGAAATGTGAACTAGACAATGGGGAAAATCAAGACAAGCCCCAAAGATACAAAAGGATATTAAAAACAGAATTTTTCAGATTAGAGTGTTTCACTGTTATATGAAAGCCAGAATAGTACTTTTCCCTACTAGTAGACTCTTCTGGTCTTCACGTCTGCTCAAACCCTGTATATAATGAGCAACTCTGGAAACATCTTCAGTCTACTCCAGTGCCTTTGTTTTGCAGACTCCTGGGTTTACCTCTTGCCTTTCACTTTCTTCTCTATTATGGGGATGCTGGAGAAGATGGCCCCAAATAATTCGGCTCAGACTATAGAGTGTATCTTTTGATAATGTGTATTCTAACATGGTTTTGTCTCCAGTCCAAGCTTCTGCCTCACTATTCTACATAAATGTTTAGAGTTAGGCTGTGACATTATAAGCATTATAAAAAAGATATAGATATTATACTAGACTTTGCAATACATTTCTCAGGTCAAAAATTCTCTCATGTCTCCATAAAAACATTATCTCAGAAATACCAATATCTCAAATATGGCAAAAGTACACTATGGGTGAAAACCAGGCCTAATCTAGCCTGATTTTCTGCCTTGGTGATTAAACATGTTTGATTACCATAAATTAAAGCCACACCCCAATGTTTCTATACTCCAGTTAAAAATCCCTAAAGGTAATGATGGTTCACCTATACACCCCCAACTATGTACTTTCATCTTGAACTTACATTGCTAAGAGAGTAATTGGTAAAGAAAAGAATTACTCAACAACCTTTAACTTTCTTTCCAATGTATTTCTAGTTAGTTTTTTCTAACTACTTTTAGAGCCCTTTTCCATGATACCATCTGTAGCCCCCTTCTCTACCTCTGTGTTCTTAACCCTCTAAAGTCCTGAAGAAATGGTCATTTCCAGTCTGATTATTACCACACTTTTCTGGTCTTGATTGGGTTGCAAAGCCAAAAAAAAAAAAATGAACACTACAACTTCAAACAACCTTTGTGCTTGGTTCAATTACTCATTTAGAAATATAATAATAAGATCACTAATACATTGGAAGTCACCATATTGGCTTTTACTGATTCACCAATCTACTTTATTGAGCAAATAAAATGTAAGCTCCGTGAAAGCTGAGACTATGTCTTTCTTGTTCATTGCTATTTTAACACCCCTTACAACATTTGGAATGAATGAATAGATCAATAAAGTAAATGAAAGACTAAACTCTGTTAACACTATACCCCATCATACAATGCCACTCCAGCCCTATATGTATATATAATGGTTAGATATATTAAGATCTAGTAAATACATATGACACCAGAAATATAAAGCTTTCTTCCTATTTTCTTCTCCTGTTTATAGATAGCACATGGCAAAATCCTCTAAACGCTCTAGAATAATTAAGTTAAAACTGTATTAACCTGAAAATAAAAAAATAACAAGAGTCATAAAAACAAAGAGCCAGTGATAATTATATGTAAAAACCTGGTTTTCTAATCTCTTTAATAATCCTACTACCCAGTTTTACAAAGAAGCATTAGAGCATAGAGGGCAGTGGTATGCACTCTGGAGCCAGATGTCTGTTGCTCATCTCCACTAATACCTGTTGACCTTAGACAGCTCACCTAAACTCTCTGGCCCTTTGTTTACTCATCTGAAAATAAAATAATGATAGAATTCACCTCATAGGATTATGTGACTATGCTTGTTGTTTGTTGATTGTGTCTCAGCCCCAATACTCTCTTCTGTTCTCTGATCTATAGTACTCTGGGGAAGGGTGCTACAAATGACACTGCTCATCCTCCTCTGTCAGTGGTCATCTTATTAGGCTCTACCAATAAGAGACACAAGAGGGATGTTAGAAGATAGAGGAAGAGAAAAAATACTTCTTTTTGATTTTTGCTAGTTTGTCAGCATTATTCGTTGCCATTTCTTCAAGCTTCCAGCTTATTTCAACACACTTGCCCCCTTAGAGGTATAAGCAGTAGCCTCTCCATGCCATTACCTCAGAGAATGATCTCTATGGGGCTGTTTCTCAAATTCATAAGATGTGACTGCAGCCTAGAGATTCCTCTCATCAAAAGGCTAGGTACCCTCCTGTGATCTACCAGATTCTGGTAACCGCAACGTCCATTGTTCTCTTGAATGTGAGGGGAGGGGTACCTGCTTTTTGTAGTTATCTCTGAGTGCTTCCTTTTTGCTTTCTCAGCTCTCTAACACCTGTGTAATGGATTTTCTATATAAAATAGCCCCCACTCAAATACAGAATGTGATTACTATTTTCCTGGACTGGACCCTGACATGCAATAAGTAGATATTTGTAAAGTTCTTCCAACAGTGCCTGGCACATAGTAAGTGCTTCTTATAGCATTGTTATTAGTGTATTGCTGACTTATTTATCAGAACAACAGCACCTCATTCTTAGTTTCTGTAGTTGGGAGAACAGTAGCCGAATTTAGGAGAAAGGCTGAAAATTAATTCTCTCAGTAACCCTTGTGAATGAAACACACAACTTTACAACCAGAAAATAGCATGCAGTAACATTTGCTAAAGAAAATAAATTGTGTGCTTCTGTAGCTCTCTGTGATGACAAACCCTTTTTTTTTTCTTTTTTTTCTTTTTTTTTTTTTCATATTTCTAACCCATCGCAGACTGGTGTATAGTTGCCTGAGCATGATCAAAATACAGCTTGTGTTATTCATGACACAGGACAAGAGGTCAACACATTAAACTATTGTATGCCCTGTTCAACAAAACAAGTCCACCAATCCTGAGGCTTGCATGTTGTCTTGATTCATATGTGCTACTACAACAAAATATCTAAGACTAGGCAATTTATAATCAAGGGACACTTATTCCTCATGGTTCTGGAGGCTGGGAAGTCCAAGACCAAGGCACTAGTAGAACTGGTATCTGGGAAAAGCTAAGTCTTCACTTCCAAAATGGTGCCTTGTTGTTGCATCCTCTGGAGGGACAAACACTGTGTTTGCACATGGGAGAAAGAACAGAAGGGCAAGAGAGCGCCCCCCTTCAACCTCAAGCCTGTTTATAAAGGTGCTAATCCCATTAGTGGGGGTTCTGTTCTTGTGACTTAATCACTTTCCAGAGACCATACGTCTTAATACTGTTGCATTGGGAATTAAATTTCACAGTGAATTTTGGAGGGAACACCATCATTCAAATCATAGCAGAGGTGTGGCAATTTTATATCATCATAAAAGTTTTTAAACACTTACTCTCAAATTCTATGCTTATCTTCTGTGGACTGGTTCCCAACAGTTTGAAGTGGCCCAGAACACACTTTTAGCAGCACTGCTTTGTAATGATTTGTAGCTGTCTGTTCCTTTTATCAGCAAATTCACCCTAGAAGAGACTTCTAAATATAAAAAAAAAATTAGCCAGCCATGGCAGCATGCACCTGTAGTCCCAGCTACTCGAGAGGCTGAGACAGGAAGATTGCTTGAGCCAAGGAGTTTGAGATTGCAGTGAGCTATGATGATACCACCTCACACCAGCTGAGCAGACAGAGCAAGACGCCATCTTTAAAAAATAAAAAGAAAAAAGAAAATTCCAATTTTGTGGGAGGCTTTAGTCTTCCCTGATACGACTGTGAATCTCCTTTAATTACAGGGCTTTGTAACTACACAGAGAGAAGAAAAGCTTGGCCTACCTTAGAAAACATGTGATTTGTGGGCTTCCATTTCAGAAAGGAAAACACACAAACAACTATTCATATATTTTATGTCTGTGATATAAAATGCTTCACCTCACTTTCCTTTTCCTGAACAAGAACTACTATCCATTTCATACACTTTCTAATCTTCATACTTTTGACATAGTATACTTTGTCCTATAATGCTGCCCTGTGTTCCCCACCCAGCCATCCTTCTAAGCCCAAAACAAAAGCCATCTATTTCATGAAGTCCTCTCTGATCCCCAATAACAGCACCTCTATTTATACCCATATACTTGATGCATACTGTCTGATACCATAGGTTTGTCATTATGATACTGTTTTGTTTGTTTTTTAATTTATGGCTTATCTTCTTTAAAGGTTGTTAGCTCCTTGGGGCAAGGTCTCTAACAAAACTTTGTGTCCTCCTAAGAAACTGCATGTAAGGTTCCACAAGAAGGTGTTCTCTAAATGCAATTTTCCAACTACAAAGACTACACAGAGATGCCCATATTTATTGAGGAAGACACTGGGAGAAGGAAGCATAATATATCCCTAAATTTCAGCATACCCTCCAGATTTTTGTAACCAAACTATATGAAGACCAATGCTTATAAAGCATTCAGAAATTCTTGGATTAAACACATGTTATGAAAAGTGGAATTCAGTGAAAGAGTTCCAATTAGGAAAAAAAGAGGAATCATGAGGTAAAAATGTATTGATATTCTAAATTCTACAATTAAAAAATTACATTTTTTTATTTTTAAAGTATAATAATAACCGAAAGTCTTAAAACTACATTTTGTGTTAGGGAATATAATAAAATGATTGAGCCCCAGACTTTGCATCAAGAATTTTTAAATATTTCAGTTTTCTTCATCCAAAATTAGTGGGTAAAAATTTCAGATTTCTCTATTTATAAATAAATAATTTACCAGATAACATGAAGGATACTTCAGTATCTATCTAAATTATTTAAAATATTTTAATCTTAATTCATTATTTGTTTTGTCTTTTTAATGTGAAAACATCCAAGTAATAGAAAAAAATAGCTCCAATCGGAGAATATGATATGTGTATATGTATACATACATATATATATATGTTTTGAGTTGTGGCCCTGTAACTAGCCAACTTTAAAATTCTATAAATTTGTTTAAGTTCTTTGTAGATTCTGGGTATTAGCCCTTTGTCAGACATTCTGAGCAAACTATCACAAGGACAGAAAACCAAACACCACATGTTCTTACTCAGGTGGGAAGTGAACAATAACACCCGGACACAGGGTGGGGAGCATCACACACCGGGGCCTGTCGTGGGGTGGGGGGCAGGGGGAGAGACAGCATTAGGAGAAATACCTAATGTAAATAACGAATTGATAGGTGCAGCACACCAACATGGCACATGAATACCTATGTAACAAACCTGCACGTTGTGCACATGTACGCTAGAACTTAAAGAATAATAAAATAAATAAATAAATATTCTCTGTATATCTATATGCTTATTTAAAAACTGAAAATGAGATCTAAAAATGCATGATATATATGTTTCTTTTCTTCAGAAATCTTAAAAAAGTGTTTTTCAAATGAAAATATTTTCCTAAGACGAGAAGCATCAGTGATTGCTGATCTACAGCAATGAACAATTTGACATTTCCCCAATAGTTTTTGGACTAAATCACATCTTTTAAACTTTTAAAGGTGATAGGAAGGTAACGACTCAAGCTAACCATTACAAAATCTGCTGGGCTACTGGCGTGTTTGGCAAAATTATTCTAACTCTAACCCTATCAGAACGCTCTTTTCTACAAAGTGCATTTCTTTGCAATTGAATCTTCCTCTATAAGCTCTTTGTAAGCCATATGTATCTCAAAAATATATTTTGACCTTGACTTCAATTTGAGAAACATATTTCATGCTGTGGTCCATTTTCTTGCATAGAGCCTATGATAGTGGAAGCTTTTGCATAGTTTATTTCTGGCTATTGCTTCATAAATTACTTAGACTGCCCCTTTTCTAGGAATGAAAAGAAAGTTATGTCCATTAAAGTTTCTCAGAGACTACACTAGCAATCCACCTTGGTCTGTGTATTTCCTGTCTGTTTGTAGGTATTTTAACGCCTCATTTACTATGAATATTCCTCTAGTCCTTCAGAATTATAAAATCCACAGGAATTAGAAATCAAATAATAAGATTCCCATTAAAATGTGATTAATCCTGTGTAAATATTGCTGAGGATAAGGGTGACAAACTATTTTTTGTTTGGGCCTTCCTCATGGCAGGGATGTGAATGAGTATCAGCATATGGTATATTCATCATACAATTAAGGATATTAAAACCCATGCCCATCCTGACACTGATTTCAGATGAGGTACACGCTGTTTGCACACTTTCTTGTTTGCTTATTTTGCTTGATCTTAATATCAGGAATTACATATAGTTACCATGAGTATCTAGGTGAGCTCCTATAATAAAATACAACTTCTAGGGAAGGAGAAGCTATAGAAGGTGTTCCCAGGCCCACTGAACTGCCAGAAGTATATTGGTAAAGGTGGGCAATGAAAGGTTTACCAGACTTGTGAGCTTATGAATAAATCTCTATCACAAAGGTGGGAAGTGGGCAAATTGCATGAACAACATTATTTAGTCATAGGTGACAGACTGACAACATCTGAGCCTCTAGGATCCTTCTGTTCTAGTAACTTTAACTGCAAGAATTGTCTTTTGCCAGACGTATGTGTGATGGTTAATACTGAGTGTCAACTTGATTGGATTGAAGGATGCAAAGTATTGTTCCCAGGTGTGTCTGTGAGGGTGTTGCCAAAGGAGATTAACATTTGACTCAGTGGACTGGGAAAGGCAGACCCACCCTCAATCTGGGTGGGCACCATCTAATCAGCTGCCAGCATGGCCAGAATAAAAGGAGGCAGAAGAAAGTGGAAAGATTAGACTGGTTTCATCTTCTGGCCTACATCTTTATCCTGTGCTGGATGCTTCCTGCCCTCGAACATTGGTCTCCTTTCTTCAGCAGTGGGACTCAGACTGACTTCCTTGCTCCTCAGCTTGCAGGCGGCCTATTGTGAAACCTCACCTTGTGATTGTGTGAGTCAATACACCTTAATAAACTCCCCTTTATATATACATCTACCCTTTTAGATTTGTCCCTCTAGACAACCCTGATACAGTGTGGTAGATAATGCCTATATAACATCCCTTATCTCTAACTGTATGATAGCAATTACAGAAATTTGCTTTGTATTCCAATTTTTTTTTCATTCAATAGAAATACTAGGTGCCTAGAATAAAAGAGTAGCCCAGTAGAAGAATCAAAAAGCTATATACAAATGTTTCAAATGACAACCAGAAAGTATCTTAATAGAGATATGTGCAATGTACACTAGTAGCACAAAGGAAGGAACAACCAGCTTTCGTTAGCACTGGAGGAAGTTCTCAGGAGGAGAGGATATAGTTGGGAAAGTTCTTTGAGATGAATAGAAAATTGACATTTGAGTAAAGATTGATTTAACAAAAAAAGCATTCTAGTTGGAGGGAACAGAATGCCCAAAAGCAAAGAGGCATGAAATAGCATTAAATATCAAGATCAGAGAACTACAGGGGAAAAATTACAGGGCCTATTATGGCGTTCAGTAATTTGGAGATTTATGCTCTTGGCAATAGGAAGACTCAAATGCTTCCGTAAAGCAATGGAACAATATGGTCACATCTGCCTCTTGGTGAGATTACTCCGGCCAAAAAAATGTAGAATGGTTAAATGCAAACATATTAAAGATAAAATGAGTAGTTTGGAGACTTGTAATAATTGAAGCCTGATCCAAAGAGGCAGAAGAGGATGAAAGGAAGGGACTAATTTGAGAGACCTGTAGGAGGAAAAATGGACAAATAACGATGATGCTAAATCAGATGGATTTATTTGTTTTGCACTTGGCCTGGGCACTTTACTAGTCCCTAGGGATTGTTAAAGAAAAAAAAAAAAATTATTCCATGATGAAAAGCACGATAAGGCAGATTTTACACAGGAACCTCACAACAGGTATAGGAGCCACAGCAATGGGATTTTTCACTGAGAGAGAGAGATCAGACTCAACTTCAAATATAGCATAGTCAAGTTGGAATTTGTAGCCAAGAAGCAGGGTGTGGGTTGGCGGATGTAAAATCACTAAGAGGAAACACCAGAGGCAAGGGAGATTCCGGCTAAACCAACCTAACAGGATTCTTGCTGAAGACAGACCAGAATGATCCCTTGGGGGATAGAGGGAGGATAAAGAATTTAATTAGACATTGAATGTGATCAGATAACTGGGGATAAAGGATTCTAACTAAACTAAGCGGAATTATTTGCTAAAACTAGATTTTTTAAGGAAATGCACAGATGGGTTTAGGAGAAGATTCAGGTGCCTGACTAAAGTTTGACCAAGCAAAGAATCTTTGTCAGGATACAATTAAATTGGACAGACATGGAACTTAGGATCTAGCAGGATAGATTGAACATTAAACAAGCTTTTACAATGAAATGCAAGTACTATTATAGGGTAATATGGGTTGCTATGGCAGCAGACTACAGAGTATCCAATCCTAGACAGGAGTTCAGGGAATATTTTCCAGGGAAAAGAAAATCTAAACTGAGATTTAAGAAAGGCTACAGTGAAGAGAGGTATAGGGAAGACTTGCAGAAAGAGAGGAGAGCACTTGAAAAGACCTTGAGGTGAGAAATTGCTCAATAAGAGAGAGAACCTAAAAGAAAAGTGTGCAGAGATAAGGAGAGACAAAAGAGGTAAGCATATGCATCAATTTAAAAAATAATAAAAAATTAAAAAGGAATTGCATAATCTCTCTGAGAGAGAGAAAGAGGGGTCAGTAGAGGCCAGCACATGGAGGGTCTCAAGGCAATGTTAAGAAGTTCTGCATTCATCTGAAGGGCAATGCTGAGCCACTGAAACATTTGTAAGCATAGGAATGGTATGTATATCGGTATTTTTAGGAAATCATCCTTAATGTGAGAACTCATTGCAGGAAGGGGCCAGCTCTGGTGTTTACTACGTCATGGTATTCATCACATTTTACTCAGGTGTATTAAAAGACTGTTCCTCCAACTATACTAGATACTTCGCTAAGGCAGAAAAATGTCTTCATTATTTATTACTGTATTCCTAGGCAGATGCTCAATAATTATGGACTGAAATTTAAAAGAATAAATGAATAAATGAATGAGGTGCAATTAGTATGGCATTATAGGAGGCCACAACGATAATGTGGATGTCTTGACGGGAGTAGGGGCAGTAGAAATAAAGATAACTGAACACATTCAAGAAATATTTACAAGTAAAATTGACAGATCATTGAAAGGAATGGGAATACATTTATGAAAAGGCAAGAATAGTTTCTAGCTTCCTGCCTCATAAAATTAGGATGATAACAATACCATTGTCAATTGACTCTCCTTAGCCATCTAACTTTATTTCCCATAATGCTTCAACTCTCAACTTCATGCTTTTCATCATTTCCACCCAAATCATTCCCCAAACTGCCTTGCAAATCACAATTAGCAGTTGTCACCAGATTGTAATCAATTTCCCTTAGGCTCCTTAAAATCAGACTTAAAACTCACATTTTCCAAAAATTTAAACAAAGAAAAAAGTTATGATAAAATTAGAGAAAGATTTATAAACAAGAGTAAGAAGGGAAAACACAGCTGAAGCTCAAATGAAAAATGAGAGAAAATTGAATGACCATCACCGTTAAGAATTATAATTGAGAATATATGATGTATAAGACACTAGACAGAGATAATTTAATAATTGCATTATGTTATTTCAAAGATAGGACACTTATGTCCCATAATGCATAGGTGTGTAAAGAATATAAAGCAATATATAATAAGTGCCAAATGAGACGTACAGAGAGAAAGGTTTACGTGAAGTCATGATGTAAATACTCTTGTGTACTGGAACATAGGGCAAGTTGAAGAAAAGACCTAGGAAGCCCCAGATGTCCTAAATCTCTTCTCAATAGGGCTTTGGATCTCTGCTAACAACTATGTCAATTGCTGTTGAGTGGATTTTCCATCAGAATAATGTGATGCACTCCAAGTTCAGTGTTTTTGCTCCAACCTGCAGCTGGCAATATTCCTGAGCAGGCATAGCTAATACCCAACAGCTGAACATATTTGGATTGGTATTCAAAAATATTCATGGTGCCAAATGTGAGAAGCATTGATATTCATGCCACTCATAAAATGAGCAAATAAGTTATTTAATTTTTCTAGCCCTTATAATCTCAGCACTCTCATATCCTCTTTGCCAATAAAAAAAAAAAAAAAAAAAAAAGGTGCTATCTGGAGACATGGGATAAAATCAGAACATGTCATCAGGCATAGAGAAATTAGTCTATTGCCATTAATATTTCTCTCAGTTTGACATGTTCACCTTAATGAAAATACCAGAACAGCAAACAGTTCTCTTCTTAGCTCCTGAAAAAATAGAATGCAACAGAATCCTAATGCTTTTAACCTGATTTATCCACTTTGGATAGTCTAAGGTGTAATGGGAGAAGAAATAAGGAAAAACAAGAGAGAGGAAAGAATTACAAGGAAAAGGAAAAGCAGGAGGAAAAAAAATGACATAATGATTATTTAAAATCATTTTTGCTGATAGTAGCCAAAAATGGAAATGTAAAAAGAAAAAAAGCAAGATATCTAAGAAATAAGCCATACTACATGTCTGCATATCTCTTTTGCATGTGAAACCTCTGTATGTGTGTGTGTGTGTGTGTGTGTGTGTGTGTGTGTGTGTGTGTGTGTGTGTGTGTGTTTTGCTGGCAAGATTGGTGTTATTCTTTAATGTTAATGGAGAAATGGTCAACAACCTTTTCTTCCTGCCAAAGATATTCTCCAAGCAGCAAATTAAATATATATAGAAGAAATGAGAACTAAATGTGGCTTTTAAACAAGAATTCCAGAAAGAGGAAGGGAGATAGGTTAGCAAAAATAAACAAATCAAAAATTAACATGGAAGTTAGATGGAGCAGAAAAAGGAAGGATACACGTAAGTGATACTGGGAGGTCCAAATGTCCTGAAGGGAAACAGAATTTAAAATGTAAGAATGTAGGAATTCAAGAGAGAAAAATGGGATATAATAACTACATGGAGCTGTGGTCTTTGATAATCAGGTGTCTTGGTGTATTTTATTGCTACTTTTTTTTATAGAAAAGGTTTTATCAATTTAAAATGAACAAAGAACCTTAATCAGACTAGCTTTTGCTAATTAAAAGGTGAGAGTTTTTCAGCTTATCTTCCATAAGACACCACAAGCCAAACCCTGTTACAATTATGGAAACTTACAGGATCTCCCACTCTTACAGCCACCTAGTGGGTCTTTATAGTAAGATGTGGTGGGTAAAGTAATGGGAGAGGCTTATTGGAGAAGCATGCGTAAGAGGGAGTAGTTGACTCAGTTTCCAAAGCAAACTTGAACCAAAACAACTGAGTTAACACATTAACACAAAACTGCCTTTGCATGCCTCAGTTTATAAAGTGAGAAAAATCAGCAAGTATCTCAATCTTTCTGATTTTTGCATGCAAAGATAGCTTGCATTCAGCTCCCTTTAAAACTCTAAAACATGCAATTAACAATGAAAATCTGTCAGAAAAATAGGTGACTTCCACATCAAAGCTGTATTTGAATAAGCATGGTAGAATGGGATGGAAGGAGGAGGTGAATAAAACTAAATTTGAAGCCCAGTTCTTTCCTTGTTCATTGTATGACTTTTGAGTGGTTACTTAACTTTTCTGAGCCTTTGTTTTCCCTCTAACAAAATTAAGACAATCATACCTATTTAGCAAGAGTGTTTTAACATACGAGTGCATGTAGTTTGTTGATTTCATGCATACTTTTGGAGCACCTTCTATGGGCAAACTCAATACTTGTGACAACATGTATTGATGGTTCAGGGATGAACAAGTAGAAATGGTCCCTAACCTCATGAAACATTCTATGACAATATAATAAATACATAGATGCCCAATAAATTCCAGCTAGTGTATTATTTTTTGAAGACATAAGACATGCACTCAGAGTGAGAGGAATCCCACATACACACACCATAAACTATCATCTGCAGGTAGATGGATTTTTACTAAATGGAAAACAAATGTAGATGATTTGGTGTAAATTGTGCTGTTTTGACATGTGTACAGACAAGATTGAGCGAGTAAGAAAACTGGCTGATGAAAGAGGTATAGGAGAAAAATACGTCTGGCTTTATATGTATGTATGTGGCTTCTGTAAAAACCCATTGCCATTGCCTTGTTACATATTCAGCAAGATTTCCTACATTGAAGAAGCAGGTACAGGTTGTGTTTCTGCTCCCCTATGGACTCACTGTGAGTATCAAGAGAAGTTTCAGTTTAATAAAAACAAAATCAAATTTCTCTCTAGGCTGGTGAATAGGTAGCATTATTTTAGCCCACTGTAGCAGCAGAAAATTGACTTGATCTCACGGTCCGTGCTCATCACAGTGCTAAGTCTAGGGAAAATTTCTTCTCCCATCAGGTAACTACAGAAGCTGCCAAAAATAAGGACTTTGAAATTGAGGCTCATCTTCGTTTTGTTTTCAGGAGTCCCTGGCACTTAATTCCAGCTTCATGGGATGCTCTTTTGTCAATAGGTAATGCCTCAGACTAATTATTTCACGCAGAAGAAGAGCCTTTGCAGAAACCCTAAGTAAATGCTGCAAAGCTTGCTTTCTTCATTTCCAAAATTCTGCTTAGGTTGTTGTTATTACAGTGACAGCTTTGTTGAACTGGCCTCAAGTTCCAGAGGCCATCTCTAAGGTGAGGCATTAGAGGAGTTCCCAAAAAAGCATTGCTCAATTTTGAAGAAATTAAAAATATGAATAGCCTAGAAATCTCTCGGACAGCAGCAGCCCTATCTCCACAGAGGCCAGCAATTGCATGAATCCAAATGGAATTTCTTACTGATATTTCAAGAGCATGTCAGCATCTCCATGGTATTTTGAAAAATAAAATAAAATGAAGAAAGTTCAGGGAACAAAGGTTGAATAACTCTTTCCTTGGGAGATGAAACCAAGAAAGAAGTAGAATGGAGTAAAGGAGGCAAAGAGAATGAGGAAAGTTCTTTACAGGAATATATTTCTACAATAATCAGAAGAGTCCCTTCTTTGATTTTTTTGAAAAATAAGCTATCTTATGACCAGAAGATATATTTGTATTCAATTCAGTAAATGATACACCAAAGAGAAAACAGTAGTCAATACTGTTTATTGGAGTTTTGGTTTGTTTTCTTATTCTGCCTTTGATATATTCTATTTGTTCTAAAATAGTAATACGTATAAGCTGGGTAAATAAATATGTAGGTTTTGAAATAAGACAAAAAGATAGTCATGATAAGTGTGTTTTGTTCCATGATCACTGTCAGGTCTTTCTCCTCAGTCAGCCCCTTGTGATGTAATTCTTTGCACCTAGCCCACTAATTCCACATTAAATTCAGGACCTTATTATCTCTACCTATGAAGGAGGCAGAGCTGCAAGTCACAAAAATCACTAAACAAGGATAATAAAAAGGGAAGTAATTTATTTAGTAGCAGGATAAGGGCTATGTCTTAGAATACAGAACCAAGAAAAGCAATAGATCTGAAAGGGGATTAGAACCAATAACTGCAACCAAAGTTATTCTCTTAACCTGTCTAGGTTTGTTGGTCTCTCATCTCTGCTTCTTTCTATATATGCTTCATTCACTCTTTCTAAAGGGTCGTCCACTTTTCTGTTCACATGGTGGAAGGTTGCCAGACTCTTCCAACTGGTTCTATCATGCCTCATAGTGGACACAGGGGATAAATGGAGAGGCTGTGGTGAAAACTTCAAGCACTGGCCCCTGTTCATTATGCAGTCGTCCATCAGTGTATACGGGGGTTGGTTCCAGGACCTGCTGAATATACCAAAACCTAGGAATACACAAGTCCTAAGCTGTCCCTGCAGGCCCTGTGTATATAAAAAATTGGCCTCTGTATAAATGAGTTTTGCATCCAATGAATGCCGTAGTTTCCATCTAAGTTTTGTAGAAAAAATTCCTTGTATAAGTGGATCCACACATGTTACTCAAGGGTCAACTGTATCTGGATTTTTATTTCTTTCCGTGACAGTAAATTCTGTTCAGATGTCTCCAGGTAGAAATCTTATCAGCTTCTACTGCTCTGTGATATGCTACCACCATGAAGCAGTAAAATTTGTTCCCTCCTTCTAGGCTTCTTTGGCTAAGAAAAAACTTGAACTAGGACACCCATTTTCAATGTTCGAAGGTAATGAACCCTATAGATTCATCCTTCCACTCTCCAAAATGATCATTTTACCTCTTTCCTTATTGGGTCCTTGACAAAATAATAATTAAAAAATAAATAAAAACAAAATGGCCATTTTTACAACACCTATTTCTTGTCTTCTATTAAAATGCCTAACACTTCTTCAGACATCACTTAAAAACATAAAGTCAGATGAGAGCCATCTCTTATTCCCACCACCAAACAGCACTGTTCATTTACATATATTGCTGTCTTACCTCATGTTATGATGAATGAAATTTCCATACATTTTATCTCATGCCAAACTCTTCATTTACACTCTGTTGAGTACTTTATACATGACTAATCCAAACTGATATGTGCCGTAAGCATAAAATTTATGCCAAATTTCAAAGACTTAACGTAATACAAACAGTAAAAAAAAAAATCTCAATAATTTTATAATGATAAATGTTGAAATGATAATATTTTGGATATCTAAGGTTAAATTTAAAATTTTTAAATTAATTTTACCTGTTTCTTTTTATGTTTTTAATGTGGCTACTGGAAAATGTTAAAATACTTATGTGACTCACATTATATATTTTTTTGAACAGTACTGCTCCAGATCCTATCCTTTCTTTCCTACTCAGGGTCTGCTGTTCTGCCATTATTTACCTGCTTCCAGCAACATCAGTTTCCCTCTCACTCCTGAGTCATTCCCATGATAATGGGAATATATTTGCAGGAATATATTTCTACAATAGTCAAAAGAATCATTCCCATCAGGATGCAAATTTCCTTTTCTTTATTCTACTTTTAAAATAAGAACTTTCTTGGATTTTTCTCTGCATTTCTCTTCAAATCTTCAGTACAAAATTCTTCAAAATATTTATTTGTCTGTAATTACCACCTATATTTCTCTCCTAAAGATCCCTCAAGTTGGGCTTCAATATCTTTATTCAGGTCACTATGGCATCGATACTGTCTAGTTACATCATCAGTTTTATCTTCTCTTCTTACTCAGCCTCTTGGCAATACTTGACAAGATTGACCACTCACTCCTTGAAATAAATTTTTTCCTGGTCTTCTCTGACTATACAGTGTCTTTTTCTGGCTTCTCCCTTTGTTCCTGACTATAAACACTTTAGTTAGTGAAAGCACAATCCTAGACACCCTCATCTATTTTCACTCACCTAAATGTTTTCATCCAGTTCGTCCTTTGGCTTTTAATATTATCTATCTATTTGCTGATGACTCCAAATCTATTTCTGTACCCAAAATGTGCCTATCCATGATCCCCAAACCCATAAATCTAGTTGCCTCTTCCACATTTACTCTTGCCAATAGGCATTCCAAGTCCTGAACAACTATAGCCATCCTTCAGTTCTGCCTTTCCTTCATGCAGGTTGAGTACTTCTAATCTGAAAATCTTAAATCCAAAACATTCCAAAACCAAAACTTTGTCAGTGTGGATATAATGCTCAAAGAAAATAAATGCTCATTTTGGATTTTGGATTTTAAAGTTAGAAATGCATAACTGTAAGTATAATGCAAATGTTCCGAAATCCAAATAAATTCAAAATCCAAACCACTTCTGGTCACAAGCATTTCAGATAAGGGATACTCAACTTATAATTTCTAATCTCAACCTATGACACCATTGTCTACACAGATGCTCAGGCCACAAACCTAAATGTCATCAGTCAGTTCCCTCTCCTCCCCCTTCACATCCAATCTGTTCTCCTGGTCACTTTTCACCATTCATATTGTAGCCCAAGCCACTCTCATGTGTCCTAGAACATCATAAAATCTAGTTCCTTCCTTGACCCACTTCATTTATTCTTCCTCAAGTCATATAAACTGTCTTTTTAGTATTAAGCTCAAATGAGTTCAGATTACTCCTCTGCTTACAATTTGCAATCACAACTGACATAAAATCCAAATGTCTTAATATGGTTTATAAGGCTGTATATGATCTGAATTTTGTAATGTCCCTGAGCTCATTATTCACAATGCTCATCATCTTTTGCTGGACTCTAGCTACCTGAATTATTTTTCCTGCCCCTTGAACACGCTAAGCTTTTCCTGTCTCAGGGTCTTCACATTTGCTGTTTCTTCTCCTTTTCCCAAATTTTTGTGCAGTTGGTCCTTTCTTATTATTTGGGCCTCAGCTCAGTTATCCCATTAAAAGGGAGAGCCTCCTTGACCATTTTAGATAACGTACTATCTCTTCCACCTTCACAATCACTTCTTTCTATTATTTTATTTCCTTCAAAGAATATACGTTACTGAAATATTCTGTTAGAATAAAATCTCTGTGAAGAGAAACTCATTTTGTTCACTATTATATCCTCTATGCCCGAAAGAATGCTAAGAATCCATTAAATTCTCAAAAGAAGACAGATCAATGAAGATATTGATTAATAAATGAATGAATGATACAATGAACAGAGGCAGAGGTTCTCATGATATGCAGGGAATGCCAGATCCTCAAGTTTCATACTGAATTCTAACCACTGAAGGTGATTTACATTGGGAAATGTTATCAACTCTATTGAGCATGAAATATACACAAGAAGAACATAGAATGTAATAACCTGGTACAATTGGGGGCCTCCATCATATCTAGCTTCTCCCTCAAACCATTCCAGAAGTCAGAATCCTACTCTTTGCTAACCTATGTAGCTTGGCCACAGATGGGCAAAGGGTCAGAGAATTCAGCAGCTGCAATTAAACACAATATTTACCTCATTTCTTAATCTGAATTTCAGCAATTTCAGAATTTAAGACACCTCAGAGACAGATAGGGATTTTCACAGGACACTTTCATATTTGAAATGTTATATTCTTCTTTGGGCTCACAAATCTTTCCTTTAAGACTCTTTTCTTAAAGAATCAGTGTTAGTGTGTGCCAAGAAAATACAAGGGCCAGTTTATTGTTTCATCATCAATAAGTAAGACTATCCCTCTGCTTCAAATGATGACATTTTCACTATCTTTAAAATTCTACAATTTTTCCCAGGGGTCTATTACTTCCCACTGACTGATAAATGTCTGTCAAGTTACCATTACATAGTAAGGCACACAAACTCATTTAACTTAAGCAAACTGTAAAACGCATCAGAAGAATACCAGAGACAGATCCAAACCTCTCAAAGCGTAGAATCGGTTAAGAACCAGATTAGTTTCTTCACCTCTCTATTTCTCTCTGTAAATCTAGTTATCCTTCTCTCTTTTCAATAGTGGCTATTTCTCTGATTCTTCATTAACATAGCAGAGACTGACTATATTCATTTCCTGTTTCCTGCTTTTTATCATCTAGTAATTGAAGTCCTAACAAAAACTCAATCAATTATAAGTTCAAATTTAAAAGTCCTGGAAAGGGAAGTGTATTGTCTTAGCTTGACTCATGAGAATAGCTGTGGTCCAGTGGTTACATTTTGGGGTCACCTGGTCCACTGACTGTATAGCTGTTGCTCTGAGTATAGGCTTTCTGGGAAGAGGGCAAATGTAGGTTTTTTAAGATGGTAGCGTGGAGGCAGGGAGATGGTGAAGAGTAAAATTCTTTGCACATCTGGTACAATACCAGAAATGGAAGAAAACCTAGCTTCCATTGACTGCTCATTGCTTCCCCAGAACACTTTGATAATCAGAGACTATGTATTATTTACACTTGCCCATTGAATCCCCAGCACTAAATACTGTGCATTACACACAGGAGCCTACATAAATGTAGGTTTAATAAATAAATGGTGAAAAACAATTTTCACACAAGAAATAACATAGAAATAATTTTTAAATAGAAAAATCATAATCTAGAAAAGAAGAAGAATCATGGAGCTGTGTCTTAAAGAAAGGATAAACATTTACTAGAGGTTGAGATTTGAGAGCAGAATCTTACAGAGATATTACGTTAGGGAAATAAGATGTATATTCAGAGTGTGTAAATAATCCTTGAATTCTTAAAGAGACAATCGTGACTTTATTCACTAAGGAACAGAAAGCCATTGTGGGAGCTAATGCAATTGCTACTATTACAATCTTCCAATTGTTCTCTAAGATACCACACTCATCTCTCCAGTCTAAGAGAACATCAGTATCACAATGATAATAGATGTGTTTGAGATGGGCAAAATATCCTAATGGAATGTGGAAGATTCCAGGGATAAGTTTCACAATTTTGGCATTAATACCTTCCATCTGTACAGCTTTTAAACTTTATCCACAATTCTTTCATATATATTCCTTTTTATCGTAAGCATAAGATTACTAATAGTTTATACTCTACATTAATAGGAGGAGAAGTAGTGACGCATTTTTGTTAACACAGTAGAGATACTTGCAATTGTGTTTATAATTGGATGGCACTGAGAGAGCTCAAAGATAAGCTATGGGCTTTCTGAGATATTTATACATATCACACAGGAAGGTAAAATGAACAGCCAATTGTTTGCTTCTCAAGCAAATGAAAACATGATAAACCAACACTTAGAGATGTGCTTGACTCTTACAAAGGTAACTCAGATCTTTTAAAACTATTTGGTGTACTAGCAATGTTGTTTGATTTGAAAAGGAGTATTAAAATGAAGTGGATGTCCTTGATTTCTCTACTTTCAGTGGTGAATCTGTTTAGATTGTGAATGGCACAATTTCTTCCATTCGGATCTCTCAAGCTGAGTTCCATTATTTATCATCGTTAAATGTTTTACACTTAATGCATTTTCAGTAAAACTTCACTGATATTTTTCCATTTTACCCTTACCATCATTCTTCATAAAATGTAAGTAGACAAAAACATATTGTTCAATCATAAAACAGGTATTACGGAAACAAGTTTAAAAACACATTCTTTGCCCCTAAATCATTTCTGGGAGAAACAGCCATGTTATCTGAAAGTCATCATAGAATATAATGAGAATTAAACTTAAAGTTAGTAAAGGGTATTCTGGGCATTCCTAATACACACTAAGAGGTCATTGCCCACTGGAGAAGATAATGCTCAACCTGGTTTCTTGATGATAAAATCAAGATACCCGGGTCAAGAGAACAAGAGAGGCTCTTGGGAAAGATGGAGCATCAGAAAGCTTCATGTAAATATGGTGCCTAACTTACAAGTTATCAATAGATGAATTTAAGTCCAGTTAATCAAGGATGAGATAACATATTTCCTCTATTTGACCAATGTACTTTCATGTATCTTACACTATACCTCTTATACAAAAAGATTTTTATAATTAAAAAGAATGGAAGATTGAAATTATATGATGACTACAAACTACAGAGTTCATTAAAATCTGGACTGAAAATAAATATCTGTGGCCCTTATTGTATTTTGGTATCAGGCTAATCAGTGTTTAAGTACTGTGTGTGAATTGTCTCATTTAATTTCACAAAAAACACTAAGGGATATACATTATTATGTTCATTTTATAGATGATACAATTGACGCAGAGAGAGGTTAAGACACTTGCCAAAGACTGCACAGCTAATAAAGCAGTAGGGTGAGTATTGAAATGCAGTCAGTTTAACTCCAGTATCTGTTCCTTTTGATACATGATATGATTTCCAGCCTCATCTTAACATTTTTTAACTAGTTTTGTGAAAGCTATATGTAATAAGCTGAGTTTTAATGGCATGCCATTTGTGTTTTTTTCCTACATATTTTATATTGTTAGATAATAATGCAGGGATGTGTTCGTATTTGAAAAGAGTTGCTAGAGCAGTAATTTCTGAAATAAAAGAAGACTACATACAGATAGGGCATACACATGCCTGCAAAAATAGAGCCCAAATGAGCAACTCTGAGACCAAACTAAGTAAAATTGTTAGTCTTTAAAATAAAGGAAGACATTCTTTAAACATACAGAAAAAAAAAATGAAGTTACTTGTAAGGAAAAACATTGGATTTGTATTAGAGCTTTCAACAAAACTATTTTTACAGAAGTAAATGTAAGTCAAATATTTTATATCCATTCAATCTGTCCTTCAGGTATAAAGACCATAGACATTTACTAACTTGCAAGCAATAACTCAAGAACGTTGATTCCAGGAATCTCACCAGAGAAATTTAATAGAAAATAGGCTACAGGCAACCTCAGAATAATTTCAGAAAGTCAACTAAAGATTGTGTTTGAGCATTAAATGTTTTTAACTCTGACACAAGTATTAGAAGTTGTGCATAAGTATGACAAGATAATATTAGGAAATAAATGCTCTGACAGTGCAGAAAAATATAAGTAATGAAAACGGAAGGAGAAGAGAGAAAAAAGTTTGCAGTAGATAAAACTTGCAGACTGATATATAGGTATTATTGGAGAGTGAAAGTTGATTACTTAAAGCTAACAAACAAATACGATATGTTTGGGTACACTTAATGTCACTAATATTAAAGAAAAAAATAATACTGGGATATCATAAATGATACAGAAAACCTAAGAAGCATACATAACAGTAAGCTGCATAAATACATTGAACTGTGATTCTTGGTTATTTAAAAAAATCATTTTCCCCAAAGAACATGTAATAATTATATAAAAATACCCAATATTAGCTTAAAAGGAGAGAGTAACTTTTTCAATAAAATAGAAACCATGCAAATAGGATTATCTGAACACAATGCAATAAAATTGGAAATTATAACTAAATCAAATAAGAAGACTTCTACCTATATATTTTTAAAAATACCCTATTAAGCACAATACAAAATTGCCAAATTTCTGCAAAATCATCATAATAAAAACATGACATATTAGAATCTGTGGAATACAGATAAAGCAGTACTCAGAGGAAAATTTATAGTTTGATACATTTATATCAATTAAGTACAATAAAAATAAGCTAATCATATATAATTTCTAAAGCTACTGATTTGCTTATGTCAGTAGAATTATGTATTAATAATTACATCAGTAAAAATGAAGAAAGTCAAACATACAAGTGTAAAATGTACTAATATCCTGATGTAGAAATAAATTTTGTGCATTTCTTACAGTATACCAATTGGGTCTGTCTGATTCTAGTGCTGTTAATTGTTTTTGAGGTATTTTTCACCTTTTCCTAACTGTAGGTAATTTAAAGGAAAACAGATCATTACACAAAAAATATACATGTACTAGTATTTCACTGCCATGCTCTTCACGATATCAAAGACATGGAATCAACTTAGGTACCCATCAACAGTGAATTGGATAAAGAAAATATGATCTATATATACCATAGAATACTATGCAGCCATAAAAAAGAATGAAATAATGTCCTTTGCAGCAATGCGAATGCAGCTGGGGGCCATAGTTCTAAGCAAATTAACACAAGAAAAGAAAATCAAATACTGCATGTTCTCACTTGTAAGTGGTAGGTAAACACTGAGCGCACATGGACATAAACGTGGGAACAACAGACACTATGGACTGCTAGAGGGCTTAGGGAAGGAGGGTGACATGGATTGATAAACTACCTATTGGGAACCATGCTCACTACCTGAGTGCAATATGCCCATATGACAAACCTGCATATGCACCCCCTGCATCTAAAATAAAATTTGAATTAAAAAAAAAAAAAGAAAGTAATTGATGGGTATACAAACTCTATCTTGTAAGTTAAAATTGTGATTGATATTTTTCCACACTATGAAGAAAAATTGTCTCCTTATTTATAATTAATTTCAATATTCCTTTACTCCATACAAATTTCTCAAATTTTGATTTTTCCATTGAACCATTTGTAACAGCTGTGGTCCCCTCATTGATTAACAAAGTAAAATATTTTACACATGTATATTATTTTATCTCTATAAGAGTTGTGACTTTACCTTTTTCTTCAAATTATCTTTTGCCACTTATCGTAGTAAAATTATGTACTCTGTCAATAAAATGATCAAATAATATCAATATAATAAAATTAAACATTGAATTTCAAAATTTAGATATGAGTGAACAAAGTTCATAAGATAAAAGGACAAAAGAATTAATAATTATAAAATAATAAATTTAAAAACTAATAAAAAGAAAGCTGATTTTTTGAAAAAGACAAACCAAATAGCCAATATAACAAAAATAAAGATTGGAGTACATTGGGAAGAAAGTACAAATATACAAAACATAAAATTGCAAGGAAGAAACAGAAATTAAAACACAGGAAAATGTATAAGCAAACGACTGTTTTGCATAAAATATGTTAAATACATTTGAAACACTGATAAAAGGAAAAATTTATAGCAAGAGCACAAGGATGTCTGATTGTCTTTAAAATGATTTTCACAAAAATATCAACAGAATTACTTTCTGAAGATAGAAAAGTTGATTATAAAGTTAATTTGAAAAAGAAACCAAGTAAAGATAGCAAGAACGCTGTGATGGTTAATACTGAGTGTCAACTTGATTGGATTGAAGGATGCAAAGTATTGATCCTGGGTGTGTCTCTGAGGGTGATGCCAGAGGAGATTAACATTTGAGTCAGCGGACTGGAAAAGGCAGACACACCCTAAATCTGGGTGGGCACCATCTAATCAGCTGCCAGCACAGCTAGAATACAAAGCAGGCAGAAAAACGTGAAAAGATGAGACCGGTCTAGCCTCCCAACCTACATGTTTCTCTCATGCTGGGTGCTTTCTCCCTTGAACATCGGACTCCCAGCTCTTCAGTTTTAGGACTCAGACTGGCTCTCCTTGCTCCTCAGCTCGCAGACTGCCTATTGTGGCACCTTGTTATCGTGTGAGTTAAGAGTTAATTAGTTCCATCCCTCTAAAGAACCCTGACTAATACAAAAGCCCCAGAAAAAAAAGGGAAATGTATGGAGGATAGTCCTATTGAATATTAAAATATTTTTCAGGTTAGCCTTATGCATTATTGTAATATAAAGTTTTTAAAATTAAAACAGGCTGACTAGTGAAAAGTATATAGAAAGCTTATAATTAAACACAAATACATTTCAAACTCGATATATGATAAGGTGGTGATATATTCAAAGTGAGTTGAAGAATGTCTCCCAAAAATTTATGTTCACCTGCAACCTCAGGATAGGATCACATTTGGAAATAGGGTTTTTGCAAATGTAATTAGATAAAAATCTTTAGTTGAAATGAATCATCCTGGATTCAGATGGACCTTATAAGAAGAGGAAAGGGGCACCATGGTTCATGCCCGTAATCCCAGGATTTTGAGGAGCCGAGGTGTGAGGATAGCTTCACACTAGGAGCTCGAGACCATCCTTGCCAACATAGCGAGACCCTAATATCTACATAACAAACTTTAAAAATTATCTGAGAGTGGTCGCTCATGCCTGTAGTCCTAGCTACTTGGGAGGCTGAAGCAGAAGGATTGCTTGAGCCCAGAAGCTCAAGGCTGCAGTCAACTATGATTGCACCACCATATTCCAGCCTTGGCAACAAAGTGAGACCTTGTCTCTGGGGCGGGGTCGGGGGGAAGAAAAGGACACAAAGATGAAGGCCATGTGAAATAGAGGCAGAAATTGGAGTTATGCTGCCATAAGCCAGAGTGTCAAGAGCCACCAGGAGCTGGAAGAGTCAAGGAAGAATTCTCCCTTAGCCGGCAGAGGGAGGATAGCCCTGCGGACACTGTGATTTTGGACTTCTGGCCTCCAGAACTGAAATCCAAAGCAAAGCTCTGTAAAAGATTTGCCTTTATCTCTAAGTCAACAGAAAACTTCTGGAAGATTTTTAAGAATTATGATATTAGATTTACATTTTTAAAAAGCACATTCTAACTGTAGAAAGAAGATGAACTGAAATGTAGAACTATCAGGCAGACAGTGTCAGAAGTCCAGGAAAGAGCAAATAGTAGCTTGTATTAAGATGGTAGTAGAAGAGACAGAGAAAAATGGTCAGATGCAGAAGATATTTAGGAGGTAAATCACAGAAGACTCAGTAATGAATTTTTGTATAAAATACTAAGTGTAAGAGACAGATGCAAAATTGTGGATTTATTATTATAAACCAAACCTGAAAGAAAGACAGGGTAGAAATATATAAATTATAGATAACAATCTCATTGTTTTGACTTTCCAAGATGATAATAATGTGGTTATATTATGCTGCTTCTTTTTAAATAAAAATAATATTTTAGTTTAACTGCCACAAAATTACAGCGTTAGGGTTCTTCCTCAAGGATACATGCAATGTGTATACATTTTGATAAAATTTTGTGTGAAATTAATACAATCAAGAGAAGTCTGGCAGTAGAAATTATCTCTGACATTTAAATATGGCACAGAGAATCTACAGTAAAAGGGGTATTCCATTACAAAAAGATCCACATAGAAGCTGAAATGATTGTTAGCAAGACTTCTACAGTTAATTTTCTTGAGGAAGGTTCTCTTATATACAGATAGGAAATTATTTCCTCTTTTATTTAAGATACGGTTTTTAAACCCTGTGAGGCTTGAGCTCATTCATCCCCTATAAAACAAGGTTCCTAACGGTACTTTCTATTTAAAAATATTATAAGGACAAAATGAGATAAAGCAGGTAGAGTATTTTGAACAGGTCTGGTATGCCAAGTGTTCAGACAGGTAGTAGTAGAGGTGGTGGTTGGGTTAGTTGTAATTATTATTATTACTTCTACCAACATTTAGAATGTTTAATGTCTGGTATAAGGTTAAAATGAAATTGTTTCTACCTTATTTTGTTGATTATAAGTTGAGAAAGATTATTTGTGTTTTATGAGGGAGTAATCAGTTTACTGGGTGTATATTAAGAAATATATACTTGGTCTTCATCCCACGTCCCTGGTACAGAGCTCCAGGTTCAAAACCTTTGGAATTTCCTAAATGATAAGGGTGAAAGGAGTATGTTTTGTTACATTATTTAGATTTTGAACAGAACTCCTAAAACTATTGGAATTTCCTAAGTAATAAAAATATATTTCGTCCTATATAAATCCATTTTATCACACCTACATTTATGCTAATGAAGTGACTTGGGTTGGGCCCCTAGAGAGTCTCAGGATTGGGTTGGCCACCAGAAAGACCAAATAATTAAGTGGTTGAAATTTTTAGCCCCACCCAGGCACCTCCAAGAAGGGGTGGTAAGGCTAGGGCTGGAGATTAAAGCTCTATAAGAAATTCTTGAACAATGAGTTTTGATGAGCTTCCGGGTTTGTCTTCCACAGGCTGGGAGGGTGGTGCACCCCAACATCACAAGGACAGGAGCTCCTGCACTCAGAACTCTTTCAGATCCTGCCCTATGTAGCTCTTCATCTTGCTGTTCATCTGTATCCTTTATAACAGCCTTTATAATAAACCAGTAAACATAAGTAAAATGCGTCCCTGAGTTTTGTAGACATTTGAATAACTTCGTGTAAGTTTATATAGTTTAGCATAAGTCAGCAATTTAGTGTAAGCCAGCAAGAACTGATTGTCTAAGCAAAATAAGAAGCACTTGGTACAAAGTAGAATCTTCTGCTATAATTTTATATGATTTTTCTTGAATGAGATTTTTTTTTCACCTATAAGGGAAATTTGAGAAACACATAAATTTAAGAAGTTAGATCTTTGTGAAGTTTTGTCAAAGTTACCTAAAAAGCCCTGAAATGTCAAAAGTAAAAGAGACAGATGGAATGACTAACAGAATTGACAGAATTGATTGATCAATGTGATCCTCAAGCAATATTAAGGCACCTATTGTAATCACCTGGTGGGTTCATCTTGCACACTGCCCAGAAAAAGCCAGTGCACTAAGAACAGCAAGGATTTTTGTTTTTGTTTTTGCAGAAAGGAAAGAGTTTAACAAAGGACTAGCCAAGTGAAAAAGCAGAGTTTATTACACAAACCAGTGTCTCTGGAGGTTCAGAGGTTAGGATTTTTCAAGAATAGTTTGGTGGGCAGGGAGCTAGGGAAGAAGTGCTGCTGATTGGTTGTGGATGAAATCATACGGGTGTAGAAAATGGTCCTCCTGCACTAAGTCAGTCTCTGGGTGGAGATCAGGAGACCACTTGAGTCATGAATCACTGGTCTGGGTGGAGTCAATTGGTTGCCAGAACGTTAAAGTCTTAAAAACATCTCAAAGACCAATCTTATGTTCTCTAATAGTGATGTTATCTATAGGAGCAATTGGAGAAGTCACAAATCTTGTAACCTCTGGCTTCATGACTCCTGAGCAATAAGAAATTTTAGGAAAACAAGCTGGGGAACAATGGCTGAATATCAACAGAATTCAGGCCCTTCACATAATCCTAACCCTGTGGCCTTTTATTAATTTTACAAAGGTGATTTCAGACCCCAAGCAAGGAGGGGATCAGTTTTAGCCAGAGATTATTATCATCCTTGCTTCAAAGTTAAACTATAAACTAAATTCCTCTCATTGTTAACTTGGCCTATGCCCAGGAATGAGTGAGGACAGCCAGCCTGTGAAGCTAGAACCAAAATGGAGTCAGCCATGTTAGAATTCTCTTGTTTTCATAATCTTCGCAAATGTAGTTTCATTTTTAGATGAGTCCTATTTTAAGTTGCATTTGTGAAATACTTGTAATATAATGAAAGGTGCACTTTTTTTTGTTGTTTGTTTGTTTGTTTGTTTAAGATGGAGTCTCATTCTGTTGCCTAGGCTGGAGTGCGGTGGTGCAATCTCGGCTTACTACAACTTCCATCTCCCAGGTTCAAGTGATTCTCCTGCCTCAGCCTCCTGAGTAGCTGGGATTACATGAACACACCATCACGCCCGCTAATTTTTGTATTTTCAGTAAAGACGAGATTTCACCATGTTGGCCAGGCTGGTTTCGAACTCCTGACCTTAAGTGGTCCACCCACCTGGGCCTCCCAAAATGCTGGGATTGCAGGCGTAATACACTGTGCCAGGCCTAAAAGTGCACTTTTTGAACAAATGATGCCTTCACCTCCTGGTTGGCTATCCCAAAATGGACATACTGCAATTTTTTTTTCTCAAAAGTGTATTTTTGGACCCAAGGAAGTACAATTGTTTCTTGGTGCCTAGGGTATCGGTTCTAGGATCCCCCACAGATACCAAAGCCCAAGGATGCTCAAGTTCCCTGTATAAAATGGGGTAGTATTTGTCTACAACCTACACACATCTTGCTATAGACTTGAAATCATCTCTAGATTAATTGTAATAGTGCAGTTGACCCTTTAACAATGTGGGTGTTGGGGCACAGACCCCCACACAGTCAAATATTCATGTGTAACTTTTGACTCCCCCAAAATGTAGCTATCTAATAGCCTACTGTCAACCAGAAGCCTTACCAATAACATAGTCAATTAACACATATTTGGTGTGTTATATGTATTATATACTGTATTCCCATAATAAAGTAACCTAGAGAAAGAAAATGTTATTAAGAAAATAATTAAGAAAGATAAAATATATTTATGATGCCTTAAGCAGCAGTGGCTCATCATAAAGGTCTTTATCATCTTTACATTGAGTATGCTGAGCGTAAGAGGAAAAGGAGAGGTTGGTCTTGCTCTCTCAGGGGTGGCAGAAGCAGAAGAAAATCTACATATAGGTGAAACCACAGTTCAAACCCATATTGTTCAAGGGTCAACTGTACATTGTAAATGCTATGTCAAGAGTTGTTATACTATATTGTTTGGAGAATAATGTCAAGAAGTCTGTGAAGAAAAAAGTCTGTTTGGTACATATGCAACTGTCCTTTTAAATTTTTTTTTTTAATCCATGATTGTTGAATTCACAAATCTGGAGCCCACTGATACGGAGAGCCCACTGTTAGTACATTTATGTACCATATAATGGTGTTTTAGTCATTGATGGACTGCGTATACAATGGTGGTCCCATAAAATTATAACATGATTTTTCTTTAATTTTACCTTTTCCATGCTTAAATATGTTTAAATACACAAATACTTACCACTATGTTACAATTGCCTGCAATATTCACTACAATAACATGCTCTATAGGTTTGTAGCCCAGGAGCAATAGGTTATGCCATACAGCCTACATGTGCAGCAGGCTATACCATCCAGGTTTGTGTAAGTACATCCTCTGATATTTGCATGACAAAATTGCCTAACACCACATTTCCCAGAAGGTATCCCCATCATTAAGCTCTGCATGACTTTAATTAGTATCAGAGTTCTCGGTTTGTTTTTCAGCTCCATCTCCTATTAAGTGTAGGTGCAGAAGCAGATTACTTAATTAATCTGACCTTTAGTATCCTCATGTTGAGAAATGAGGAGTGAAACACCTTACGCATGTCATGGTTGTAAGATTTAAATAATGTAACATATTCAAATCACGTAGCATATGGCCTAGTATATAGTATGAGATTGCAAAATGCTGGTTTTCTTTTCTCTTTTCAGGAATATGATCTGTGACTATTTGGGGAACATTTTGGCTGAGGAATCTAAAATAATACTTAGGTGTGCAGTGAAATAAAACGTATAATTTCAGATTCTTTTCAGTCTTAAATTTGATTCCTAATGGGCAAAAGAATAAGAACTAAATGATTTTTTTTAGTTTAAATTCTCAATTATACTTTTAAAATTATATGTTTGAAATTACATGAATTAGGATGTACTTGATGTGTTGACATGATTTAGACATATGGAAAGCAGACGTCATTGGCATCTGATAGATACATTAAATACCAAATTTAAAATACAACAACACATTTCCAAGTTCAGTGTTTTGTTACTCTATCCCTTTATTCTTTATTCAGTCACACTGTTTAGCTGGAAACCTCTTCCAATGTCTGTTCAGAGTAAACAACATTTTGAAAGGAGTATTTTAATGAGACCATTTGTGTTCCCAGTGCCTTGCAGAGTGACAGATGATGGAAAGCACAGATAAATATTGTTTGAATTGAGGGTATAAAAGTGGAAACATTTTATAAGCTTACCAGTGTCTCACATTGACTATAAACTAGTCAATTTTTCAGATGTGCACCAAATGTAAAACTTTAAAAGAAGCTAAGTCACAATACCCATTATTTTTTTCAATAAAAAATTTTGGAAATGTCATCCCACAATGTTAATTTTTGAGCATCTCTTGCTTCTAGGCTTCTTGAAAGGTACTGAAGCAAGCAGAAAAAGTATTTTCCTCAGTTTTATAATACTAACAATGCTAGTTCATTTCAAAGAGTTTTTACATTTTTATCAAGGTTTTCTGTGTCTACCTATATATCTCTAGTTAGAAACTGATGTGCCATAATCTCTGTAACTGAGAAGTTGTTTAACCTACAAATTTATTTTGCCTTATAATTTTCTGGTGCCTGAAAATGTACTGATAAATGATGCCCTCCCATTGTTCCAAATACCAAGTGTAAAATGCCGTCTGTCTGTGTCTGCATTTAGTATTGATTCTTCAAATGGAAAAGAATCTGTAATAAACACAGGGGAATCAAGACAGGCTTTTAGACTCAGCAGCAGATTCAAGTAGAGAGGGCAGGCCAGAAGCGGTTTTAAACTGCCTGGAAATTACTGTGCAGTGAAAAGGGCTGGGAATCCACAATTTGTTAGTAAACCCAACTCTTATCATAAAAGCTGTCAAAGCACTGACACAAGATACTAGATTTTTTTCCTTTTTTTGTGAACACTTTATAATCTAGTAGTGCAGGGTCAGATGGTACAACAGTTCAAATCATTTCATGAAGCATTGGCCTCAGATAATCAGTAATCCTTTTCTTCATTTTCGTACCCACAGATCTGACCTACAAATCCTTTCAACTTGGAAAAACTCCACTTCACACAGAGTGTGGACAAAGGGGCTGGTCTTGGACTATTGCTGTGACAAAGGAATCTTTTTTTTTTTTTTTTAAAGGGCAGGTGGGAGGTTAGACTAATTGAATCATTTAGTGGCTGTGACATTTTTAAGTGCTTTCTTGCTTGAGGGGCCAAAATCTATATTAACATTTCTGCCCTTAGCAAGGCAGTCTCTCAAGTCAAGATGAGTTGCCCACAAGTCCGAGGACTCCATAGAGCTCACTAAATAAATAACAAGCAGGAGTGAATTGTGGCAGTCTAATGGATTGTGTTGAATCAAAACTAAAAGGAAAAAATAAAAAAATAAAAAGCGAGGGGACCTGGTATCCATGGTCAACCGTAAAATGTTTCTCCAATGCCTCCTTCAATCTTGAGTTATTCAGTCAATCACCTCTCTGCCATTTGAATTAGAATGCCAATGTGGTGCATTCAAACAAGTCAACTGATTTAAGAATGTTAATTGGTCAAGGGCATTCTGAAAAGAGAAACGAACAGTATATTGTCCTACTCAAACTCTTTCCCTTGTATCTCTACAGCACTCCACATGCCTGCCACACACGCAGCCATAAGCACCTTATGAATGGAACTAAAGGAACAAATAAGATAGATAGTATTCCAAAACTTGTCATACAGAATCTTTATGTTCCTTCTTGAAACTTTCTGGTATGGGGAAGTTTTATACTATTAATTTCCTCAAAAACAATGTTTTCTAAATGTAGTAAATGATTTTTTTTTCTACATTGCTCTTTTCCAATCCAGTTATTTCAGTTTTTCCTCTCCTTTCTCTTCTTTACCATGTTGATTGGAAGACATCAATTCAAATTAATTGCTTGCAGTAATTAACAATACTTTTAAAACTCTGATCAAATTATTTGACAATTCATATACGAAAATAGAAAGATGAAGCTATAAAGTAAGTCCAGAAAAAAATAATAGCTATAATTTATTGTGTTCACACTGTGTGCCATGTTAAGTCTCGAATTAAGCACCTTACAAATATTAAAGAATAATAGGCATTGAACCAGACATTAAGACAAATTTTAAAGCTACAATAGTTCTAATGGCCTGTCAGAGTCAGTCACATATACATACAAATTTGATTTTGATTTAGGTGACGTGATGAAGCCCCGATGCCTGTATGTTTCTCCTCCCAAAAGACGTTGAAATTTAACTAACCAAGATCCATTCTTTGGAATCTGTTATTATTTCTTAGAAATATTTTAAGCAGAACAACTCTTCTAAATTTTATTTCCCTAAGGTACTATCAATCTCTTTGTCTTTGTTAATTCCCCCTACTTTACTCTCTCATGATTCTCTTTTTACTTTTTTTTGTCTACTATAAGTTAATAACCAGCAAAGAATGTTGTGATCCCTGGATTAAAACATATTGCAGCCCACTGTGTCACATGCAAATACTTTTCTCAGAATGGAAAAACGCAGATCTTAAAGGAGAAATTTCACCTTTTACACACAATTGCTAACTGTTTTAAACGCATGAAATTGATTAGAAGTATAGTTCCATGAATTAATTGGAAGAAGGCATTACAGTGTCCATTTAAGAAATTGACACAAAGAAGATCTAAAGGAACAGAGAAATTTAAATGTGCTAATAGAATAGTTCTGTGCCTGAACGGGAGGAGGAGAAGTAAGTTGAGCTGAATAATTTGAATTTTAGAAGAATTTACAGTAAGTCTCTGATTTTGTAATCTTATGCTGTGTTCTACACAAATTGCCTACCAATATGGAAACTACCACAAAGTAATCAATTGCAACACATTCTTTGACATGAGAAGGGAATTAGAAGTAAGGACTGCTTCAAAGAGTTTGGTAGCACACTTTATATAAACCTCCCCTTTTTTTAATTAACGAAATCGTTTGGAGTCCTTTTTCTACCACTAGGTTATTATGTGCGTGTGATCTATAATCTTCCTCCTGAAAATTGTTTATGTCCTAATTCCCAAGACAAATTGATAGACACCTCTCAAACCACCCGATACGGTTTAGTGTCCCTGACCTCTCAAGTCAAATTGCAATCCCCCATGTTAAGAGGGGCCTGGTGGGAGGTGATTAGATCATGGGGGCAGGTTTCCCCCTTGCTAATCTCATGATAGTGATGAGTGAGTTCTCATGAGATCTGGTTGTTTAAAAGCATGTAGTACCTCCCCTTTCTATCTCTTTCTCCTGCTCTAGTTATGTAAGATGTGCCTGCTTTGCCTTGCACCATGATTTTAAGTTTCCTGAGACCTCTGCAGCCATTCTTCCTGTATAGCCTGCATAACCATGAGCCAATTAAACCTCCTTTCTTTATAAATTACTGTTTCAGGTATTTATTCATAGAAGTTTAAGAATGAACTAATACACCACCCGATCAGTAAGACTTTAAATAAGAATAATACTTCTACGCCAGGACTTCCCTGCTCTCAAGAGGACTTTGAGGTTGACTCTGATGCTTCTAATTAGGTAACAGGTATAGTTTCGTTTTCATGTTTTTGTTTTGTTTTGTTTCTTTGTTTGTTTTTTGAGACTGAGTCTCTGTCACCCAAGCTGGAGTGCAATGGCTCAATCACAACTCACTGCAGCCTTGACTTCCCAGGCTCCAGTGATCTTCCCACCTCAGCCTCCCAAGTGGCTGGGACCATAGGTGCACACCACCATGTCTGGCTAATTTTTGTATTTTTGTTAGAGGCAGGGTTTCACCATGTTGGCCAGGATGGTCTCAAACTCTTGAGCTCAAATGATCCACCTGTCTTGGCTTCCCAAAGTGCTGGGATAACAGGCGTGAGCCACTGTGTCTGGCCACCAGATATAGTATTTGGTGTTTCAGCAATGACCACAGGCTTTGAGAATGTGTAGCATTTTGTCCCATTTTTTTTCCATCTAAATTTTCTGGCATGGTTTCTGTTTTGTTCCATGTTTTGTCTGGGCAAACCCTTTCCCAGGAGACCAGCATCCTGTTGATGCACATTGCCTTCCTGTGTGTACTTCTATCACCCGTTTCAAAAGCCATGCCCGATGGTATATCGGGGGCGGAGCAAGATGGCCGAATAGGAACAGCTCCAGTCTCCAACTCTCAGCGCGAGCGACACAGAAGACCGGTGATTTCTGCATTTTCAACTGAGACTCCACCTCTGGGGACAGCGCACAGCTGAAGACCAAAAGGGGAAGCAGTGGGGGCCGGTGCAGACGCGAACGACTCTGTCTGACAGCTTTGGGGAGAGCCGAGGATCTCCCAACGCGGAGGTTGAGATCTGAGAACAGACAGACTGCCTGCTCAGGTGGGTCCCTGACCCCTGAGTAGCCTAGCTGGGAGACATCCCCCACTAGGGGCAGTCTGACGCCCCACACCTCACAGGGTGGAGTACACCCCTGAGAGGAAACTTCCGAAGGAAGAATCAGACAGGTACACTCGCTGTTCAGCAATATTCTATCTTCGGCAACCTCTGCTGCTGATACCCAGGCAAACAGGGTCTGGAGTGGACCTCAAGCAATCTCCAACAGACCAACAGACAGTCCTTCTGACTGTCAGAAGGAAAACTATCAAAAAGGAAGGACACCTATACCAAAACCCCATCAGTACGTCACCATCATCAAAGACCAGAGACAGATAAAACCACAAAGATGGGGAAGAAGCAGGGCAGAAAAGCTGGAAATTCAAAAAATAAGAGCGCATCTCCCCCTGCAAAGAAGTGCAGCCCATCGCCAGCAACGGATCAAAGCTGGTCAGAGAATGACTTTGATGAGATGAGAGAAGAAGGCTTCAGTCCATCAAACTTCTCAGAGCTAAAGGAGGAATTACGTACCCAGCGCAAAGAAACTAAAAATCTTGAAAAAAGAGTGGAAGAATTGACAGCTAGACTAATTAATACAGAGAAGATCATAAACGAAATGACAGAGATGAAAACCACGACACGAGAAATACGTGACAAATGCACAAGCTTCAGTAACCGACTCGATCAACTGGAAGAAAGAGTATCAGTGATTGAAGATCAAATGAATGAAATGAAGCGAGAAGAGAAACCAAAAGAAAAAAGAAGAAAAAGAAATGAACAAAGCCTGCAAGAAGTATGGGATTACGTAAAAAGACCAAATCTACGTCTGATTGGGGTGCCTGAAAGTGAGGGGGAAAATGGAACCAAGTTGGAAAACACTCTTTAGGATATCATCCAGGAGAACTTCCCCAACCTAGTAGGGCAGGCCAACATTCAAATTCAGGAAATACAGAGAACGCCACAAAGATACTCCTCGAGAAGAGCAACTCCAAGACACATAATTGCCAGATTCACCAAAGTTGAAATGAAGGAAAAAATCTTAAGGGCAGCCAGAGAGAAAGGTCGGGTTACCCACAAAGGGAAGCCCATCAGACTAACAGCAGATCTCTCAGCAGAAACTCTACAAGCCAGAAGAGAGTGGGGGCCAATATTCAACGTTCTTAAAGAAAAGAATTTTAAACCCAGAATTTCATATCCAGCCAAACTAAGTTACATCAGTGAAGGAGAAATAAAATCCTTTACAGATATGCAAATGCTTAGAGATTTTGTCACCACCAGGCCTGCCTTACAAGAGACCCTGAAGGAAGCCCTAAACATGGAAAGGAACAACCGGTACCAGCCATTGCAAAAACATGCCAAAATGTAAAGACCATCGAGGCTAGGAAGAAACTGCATCAACTAACGAGCAAAATAACCAGTTAATATCATAATGGCAGGATCAAGTTCACACATAACAATATTAACATTAAATGTAAATGGGCTAAATGCTCCAATTAAAAGACACAGACTGGCAAACTGGATAAAGAGTCAAGACCCATTAGTCTGCTGTATTCAGGAGACCCATCTCACATGCAGAGACATACATAGGCTCAAAATAAAGGGATGGAGGAAGATCTACCAAGCAAATGGAGAACAAAAAAAAGCAGGGGTTGCAATCCTAGTCTCTGATAAAACAGGCTTTAAACCATCAAACATCAAAAGAGACAAAGAAGGCCATTACATAATGGTAAAGGGATCAATTCAACAGGAAGAGCTAACTCTCCTAAATATATATGCACCCAATACAGGAGCACCCAGATTCATAAAGCAAGTCCTTAGAGACTTACAAAGAGACTTAGACTCCCATACAATAACAAGGGGAGACTTCAACACTCCACTGTCAACATTAGACAGATCAACGAGACAGAAAGTTAACAAGGATATCCAGGAATTGAACTCATCTCTGCACCAAGCGGACCTAATAGACATCTATAGAACTCTCCACCCCAAATCAACAGAATATACATTCTTCTCAGCACCACATCGCACTTATTCCAAAATTGACCACATAATTGGAAGTAAAGCACTCCTCAGCAAATGGAAAAGAACAGAAATTATAACAAACTGTCTCTCAGACCACAGTGCAATCAAACTAGAACTCAGGACTAAGAAACTCAATCAAAACCACTCAACTACATGGAAACTGAACAAACTGCTCCTGAATGACTACTGGATACATAACGAAATGAAAGCGGAAATAAAGATGTTCTTTGAAACCAGTGAGAACAAAGATACAACATACCAGAATCTCTGGGACACATTTAAAGCAGTGTGTAGAGGGAAATTTATAGCACTAAATGCCCACAAGAGAAAGCAGGAAAGATCTAAAATTGACACTCTAACATCACAATTAAAAGAACTAGAGAGGCAAGAGCAAACACATTCAAAAGCTAGCAGAAGGCAAGAAATAACCAAGATCAGAGCAGAACTGAAGGAGATAGAGACACAAAAAACCCTCCAAAAAATCAATGAATCCAGGAGTTGGTTTTTTGAAAACATCAACAAAATTGACAGACCGCTAGCAAGGCTAATAAAGAAGAAAAGAGAGAGGAATCAAATAGACGCAATAAAAAATGATAAAGGGGATATCACCACTGACCCCACAGAAATACAAACAACCATCAGAGAATACTATAAACGCCTCTACGCAAATCAACTAGAAAATGTAGAAGAAATGGATAATTTCCTGGACACTTACACTCTCCCAAGGCTAAACCAGGAAGAAGTTGAATCCCTGAATAGACCAATAGCAGGCTCTGAAATTGAGGCAATAATTAATAGCCTACCCACCAAAAAAAGCCCAGGAGCAGATGGATTCACAGCTGAATTCTACCAGAGATACAAGGAGGAGCTGGTACCATTCCTTCTGAAACTATTCCAATCAATAGAAAAAGAGGGAATCCTCCCTAACTCATTTTATGAGGCCAACATCATCCTGATACCAAAACCTGGCAGAGACACAACAAAAAAAGAGAATTTTAGACCAATATCCCTGATGAACATCGATGCAAAAATTCTCAATAAAATACTGGCAAACTGGATTCAGCAGCACATCAAAAAGCTTATCCACCATGATCAAGTGGGCTTCATCCCTGGGATGCAAGGCTGGTTCAACATTCGCAAATCAATAAACATAATCCAGCATATAAACAGAACCAAAGACAAGAACCACATGATTATCTCAATAGATGCAGAAAAGGCTTTTGACAAAATTCAACAGCCCTTCATGCTAAAAACGCTCAATAAATTCGGTATTGATGGAACGTACCTCAAAATAATAAGAGCTATTTATGACAAACCCACAGCTAATATCATACTGAATGGGCAAAAACTGGAAAAATTCCCTTTGAAAACTGGCACAAGACAGGGATGCCCTCTCTCACCACTCCTATTCAACATAGTGTTGGAAGTTCTGGCTAGGGCAATCAGGCAAGAGAAAGAAATCAAGGGTATCCAGTTAGGAAAAGAAGAAGTCAAATTGTCCCTGTTTGCAGATGACATGATTGTATATTTAGAAAACCCCATCGTCTCAGCCCAAAATCTCCTTAAGCTGATAAGCAACTTCAGCAAAGTCTCAGGATACAAAATTAATGTGCAAAACTCACAAGCATTCTTATACACCAGTAACAGACAAGCAGAGAGCCAAATCAGGAATGAACTTCTATTCACAATTGCTTCAAAGAGAATAAAATACCTAGGAATCCAGCTTACAAGGGATGTCAAGGACCTCTTCAAGGAGAACTACAAACCACTGCTCAGTGAAATCAAAGAGGACACAAACAAATTGAAGAACATACCATGTTCATGGATAGGAAGAATCAATATCGTGAAAATGGCCATACTGCCCAAGGTTATTTATAGATTCCATGCCATCCCCATCAAGCTACCAATGAGTTTCTTCACAGAATTGGAAAAAACTGCTTTAAAGTTCATATGGAACCAAAAAAGAGCCCGCATTGCCAAGACAATCCTAAGTCAAAAGAACAAAGCTGGAGGCGTCACGCTACCTGACTTCAAACTATACTACAAGGCTACAGTAACCAAAACAGCATGGTACTGGTACCAAAACAGAGATATAGACCAATGGAACAGAACAGAGTCCTCAGAAATAATACCACACATCTACAGCCACCTGATCTTTGACAAACCTGAGAGAAACAAGAAATGGGGAAAGGATTCCCTATTTAATAAAGGGTGCTGGGAAAATTAGCTAGCCATAAGTAGAAAGCTGAAACTGGATCCTTTCCTTACCCCTTATATGAAGATTAATTCAAGATGGATTAGAGACTTAAATGTTAGACCTAATACCATAAAAACCCTAGAAGAAAATCTAGCTAGTACCATTCAGGACATAGGCATGGGCAAGGACTTCATATCTAAAACACCAAAAGCAACGGCAGCAAAAGCCAAAATTGACAAAAGGGATCTAATTAAACTAAAGAGCTTTTGCACAGCAAAAGAAACTACCATCAGAGTGAACAGGCAACCTACAGAATGGGAGAAAATTTTTGCAACCTACTCATCTGACAAAGGGCTAATATCCAAAATCTACAAAGAACTCAAACAAATTTACAAGAAAAAAGCAAACAACCCCATCAAAAAGTGGGGAAAGGATATGAACAGACATTTCTCAAAAGAAGACATTCATACAACCAACAGACACATGAAAAAATGCTCATCATCACTCGCCATCAGAGAAATGCAAATCAAAACCACAATGAGATACCATCTCACACCAGTTAGAATGGCAATCATTAAGAAGTCAGGAAACAACAGGTGTTGGAGAGGATGTGGAGAAATAGGAACACTTTTACACTGTTGGTGGGATTGTAAACTAGTTCAACCATTGTGGAAAACAGTGTGGCAATTCCTCAAGGATCTGGAACTAGATGTACCATATGACCCAGCCATCCCATTACTGGGTATATACCCAAAGGATTATAAATTATTCTACTACAAAGACACATGCACACGTATGTTTATTGTGGCACTATTCACAATAGCAAAGACTTGGAATCAACCCAAATGTCCATCTGTGACAGACTGGATTAAGAAAATGTGGCACATATACACCATGGAATACTATGCAGCCATAAAAAAGGATGAGTTTGCATCCTTTGTAGGGACATGGATGCAGCTGGAAACCATCATTCTTAGCAAACTATCACAAGAAGAGAAAACCAAACACCGCATGTTCTCACTCATAGGTGGGAACTGAACAATGAGATCACTTGGACTCGGGAAGGGGAACATCA
Source organism: Rhinopithecus roxellana (assembly GCF_007565055.1). Classification (NCBI taxonomy): domain Eukaryota; kingdom Metazoa; phylum Chordata; class Mammalia; order Primates; family Cercopithecidae; genus Rhinopithecus; species Rhinopithecus roxellana. The sequence continues at coordinate 23,278,960 of NC_044549.1, read as the reverse complement.
CACACTGGGGCCTATCATGGGGAGGGGGGAGGAGGGAGGGATTGCATTGGGGAGTTATACATGATATAAATGATGAATTGATGGGTGCTGACGAGTTGATGGGTGCAGCACACCAACATGGCATAAGTATACATATGTAACAAACCTGCACGTTATGCACATGTACCCTAGAACTTAAAGTATAAAAAAAAACAAACCATGCCCACTCCCATAAAGCCATGTTCCTTCTCTTCATCTTCTCCATGTTGTGAGACAGACACACAGATTCCTGGTAATGTGTTACATAGGTTAACCCAGAATCAGGAAAAGATCACTCAGGGACAGGGAATTCCCATGAGGAGAACCCAAAAGACATCAGTTGAATAGGCATATAAGGGGTAATAACTTGAGAATAAGTCAAAATACATGGAGTAGAGACAAAAAAAAGAAAAAGTTCTGGTTTTATTCTGGTTTTAGAAATAATGAGAAAGAATTCCAAATGGATTCAGGACTAAAGGTATCAGACATATATGCCAAAGGGCCCAAATGTCAAGATTATGAGAAATGTGTCATGGGAAAGAGAATGAGAAGTTATGCAGAGAATTAAATTTGGGCACAATAAGTCGCTTCAGCAAAATGACATTTGTCTAAACCATTCAGCAGGATCTTACTTTGTTTTGCCTATGTAGGCTCGAGGAGGGAAAGCTTCCCCTTTGACCTCTGAAGGTTCACTGAAAATGAACTGACAAAATGCAGATTAATAGGAGGAAAAGGCATATAATTTTTTTTAAATGCTGGGCATAGTGGCTCATGCTATAATCCCAGCACTTTGAGAGGCCAAGGTAGGGGGATTGCTTGAACCCAGGCATCAAGGCTGCAGTGAGCCATGATCATGCCACTGCACTTCAGCCTGGGAAACAGAGTGAGACTCTGTCTCAAAAAAAAAAAATTAAAAAGTTAAAAAATTACTCAACATGCATAAACATGGAGAAGTCACAGGAGAATGATTACCCAAAAACTCAATGAGATCTAGATGCTTATATATTTTTCTTCATAGAGGAAGCTGAGATGGGAGGCATAGGAATACATGATTTTCAAGGGAAATAAATGAGCCCAAAAACCAATGGCCTGCAACAAAGTTCCTCTGAGTTCTGGGAGAGATGGCAGGACTTCATGGTGAACAAAGATGGTCTTATTACGCAGATAAAGCTTTCCAGGTATTCTCTTTGAGCTGCCACAGAAAAATAGATAAAAAGTCTGCCTGGATATGGGGAAGACTCTCAGTCTCTTCTCTACTCTGGTAGCTAATCCTTCCTGGTTATTGAATGAGATTCCCAGGGAAGAGAATACTGAAACAATTGAATTTCTTTTGGAAAGAAGCTTTCTTAGTCAGATAAGGAAATCCCAGAGAGACTGTCTCCCTTCTTGTGCTTCGGAAAGAAAGAGAATCAGAGAGACAGAAGAAAGATCAGAGAGAGACCTTGCTTCTGAGACTTATTTCTGAGGGCTTTCAGTTTTCTTTAATTTAAAGCAATCAGCGTGCCCAAGCTTCATATTTTGTAGTATCACTTTCTGTGCCCCAACACAAATGGCCAAGTAAGTAATGAGTCTTTGAATTATCTGAGATCATTATATTAGGTGTGGTATGTTTTTATATCCCATACCTTTAAATGAAAGGAATAGAAAAACCAGCTCAACAAGGAACCGACTTGATGCAGGTCAGTTTCCCTAAAGAACACTAAGAGGAGATTAGCCAGCAGGATGTGTAATGAAGAATGTCTTCAAGGTTATTATCTATGTGAAACATAAGAAAGCCGGACTTGGCAGAGGGAGATGTTGGGCCCTTATTCAATCACAGAAAGAGATCAGCTAACCCCATAAGAACTCTAAAGCCTCTAAAGCCCTTGAAATATGCCTTGAGTTGAAGCAAGGGGGCTGGGTGTGATCCCTGATTGACTGCAGATTGCCAATGAGAAGGAGTATGACCTCCAGCAATGTGGTCCTGTTCAGCTTGAAACCACTTTTGCAACATTATGACCACAAGATAAATCTGGTACGGTTGACTCCATCTTGCATCTGCCCTCCAAGCTGTCCATGGTCATTCCTGGGCATAGGTCAAGCTAACTCTGGAAGGAATTGAGTTCATAGTTTAACTTGCAAGCAGAAATGATAGTAGTTTCTCTCTAAAACTAATCTCCCTCCTTACTCAGGGACTGAAAACTGTCTTTGTAAGATTAATGAAGAGCAACAAGAATAGAACTATGACAGGGGCCTGAATTCTGCTAAAATATAGGTGTGGATTCTATAATGCCTTACTACTCAGGAGTCATGTGGCCAGAGGTTACAAGATTTGTGACCTCAATTGCTCCTATAGATAACATCACTATTGTAGAACCTGAGATTGTTTTTTTAAAGAGATTTTTCAGACTGACCCCAGCTAGACCCATGACTCAACTCATCCTGTGGCCCCACACACAGGTGAACTCAGTGCAAGAGGACAGTTTTCTACACCCCTATGATTTCATCCTCAACCAAATCAGCAGCACCCATTTCTTAGCCCCCTGCCCACCAAATTGTCCATATAAAACCTAGCCTCTGAGCCTTTGGGAAAACTGATTTGTCTTGAGGAAGCCTTCTCCCACATGGGCTGACCTCACATTAATTAAACTCTTTCTCTACTGCAATGCTGTGGTCTCAGTGGATTGTTTTTGTCTGTGCAGAGGGAAAGAATAAACTTTCGAGTGATTACAAGCTAAGAGAAATTCCTAGAAAGATTAGACAGCTGAAAACTATTTGTACTCCTAGTAGCTAGAAGAAGAATTTCAGTGCTATAGGAAGATCTCAGTTATAAGCACAGTTTTCACTGCAGAAGGATAACCAAAAGATATTTTATGTGAGTTTGGATGCATTTTTGAGTTACAGATTTTTTTCCCCTCTCTATTTTATCTCTGTGCCAGCCAGGGAGGTTCTGGCAGTGTGGAAAGTAGAAGTAGCCAACAGACATTTCACACTTAAGACTTCCAAAATTTTCATGTGCAATGTGGAGACTAGGGTTCCAGGGTAGCAAGGGATAAGATTGTGGATCCTAGATCTGTAGGGAGCTGGTCCTGCTCCCTGGCAGCACTTCAGAAAGGTAGCAAGATAAAAATCTGTGTGACATTTTTGAAAAGAGAGAACCTGGGCATTGGAGTACCCAGCTTGATGAAATACCTCTGTGTCCCAAGAGGAGCTGGCTCTAAGTGGGCAATGGAGATGAGCAAAAGAGCTGTATTGGTGTTCACTCCTGTGACCATTACCAGAGGATACCTACTCTTTCCCCATTGAGAATCAGCGGCACTCAATAAAACCCTGTCATCTTTGGGGATGGAGGAAAGCCCAAAGCATAACAAAGTTTGAATATCTTACCAGCCTACAGGGTAAGGGCTTAGAATCAAAGTCACGTGTAGTCATATAAAAAAAAAAAAATGAAAGAATGCAATATTTCTTGCAAACCTAAGTTTCTGGTCTGAAGTCTATACTGGGTTGAAACCTATGGTGAACTAGCTCAGGAATAGAAAATTATGACTGCAACTTCTATACTGGTAAAACCAGTATGGAATATTCCAAAAGATTTCATACCATACTTAAAAATTGTTGCTAACATGAATGAACAGAGTTTCTGTGCTGCCACAGAAAACATTGCAGTAGAGGGACCTCCAGGAGGAGAGAAACAAGAGACAAAATGTTATGGCAAGTCCAAAAGACTTGTGGAAGACCTAAAAACATTTGCATAAGGAGAATGTTAGCAGAAATCCAACTTAAGGGGCCAAGAGTTTAGAGTCATCTAAAAAGTGGAAGCAATCATAGAAGGAATATGTGCTGCCAATATTTAATATTTCTTTTTAACATCTTAATAAAACAGATAAGAAATAAACAAAAGTTTTAAAACTAAGGAGAAAATATCCAGATACTTTTGCCAGCCACCACATGTCTTTTGTAAGGAATGGCAGAGCTTTTTTGTGAGTCTGCTATGGTCTGAATGTTAGTATCCTGCCAAAATTTGTTTTGAAACCTAAGTCCCCCAACTAACCCATCAATGTAATAGTATTAAAAGATTAGCGTGAGGTTAGCCTAGAGAAAAAATGAGAGAGAGAGAGACTCAAGTTCCGGAAAAAAGGAGAGAGAGAGACCCAAGTTCAGGCAAGCCTCTATTTACTTGCAGGCTGCTCCATTACAGACAGAGGAGGCAGCCCTGAGCTTACAAAATGAGGGGTTTATATGGGGGAGAGAGACCCTAGGCTTGTTTGTTGGTTAATTCTGCCACATATCACCTTGTGATATTTATGGTGCCGGAGGGTGTAGGTAAAGTTCGTTAATGCTTCCCATGTCCTACCCCTGTGCGGTCTGCATAGTTTGTAATTGGGGTTTGCTTTATAGCACCAAGACCTGATAGGTAAAGTCTGCTGGCTTCACCAGGGCACCTAGATAAGGGCTTAGAAATGACAAGGTTTAAGAGAAAGGTGGGCAGCACAGAAAGGTTTGGGTGGAGTGTTGACAATACCAAGAAGCTTTCTAGGGCTGTTTGTCCCTAACAGTTAGGCCTTTCGGAAATGAGTAAATGGGATTAATGCTCTTATAAAAGATGTTGAAGGGAGCTGCCTTGCCCTTTCCACCATTTGAGAACACAGCATTCTCCCCTTCTGTCATGTAAGAGAGCAGGACCTTATCAGACATCAGACACTGAATATGCTGATGTCTTGATCTCGGACTTCCCAGCTTCCAAAACTGTGAACGATAAATACCTGTTGTTTATAAATGACCCATTCTAAGATACTTTGTCCCGGTAGTCTAAGCAGACTAAAACAGAGTCCAACAGAGAATGTGTTGGAGATTATGTTTATATAATAACTTTATCATGACTTTAGCCTCAATACATAAAGAATAAGACATTTTTCCATTTGTTTCCTTTGTCCAAAATGTCTGTAGGATGGCAGACTTTAGCATTAGGATACATATAATTTTCTGAAGGAATGTTAAATTCTGTCAACTCCAAGTCCGATCAATGTGGTTATATATATTTTATGTGGGATTTCGCTATAGTGGCCAGGTTGTTCTTGGACCCCTGGGGTCAAGTGATCTTGTTACCTCAATCTCCCAAGTAGCTGATATCACAGGCACGTGCTACTATGTCTAAAGTCATACCTATTTTTAAAATTTCAGGTATACATTATGTATTACACCATAAGCATGCTGGAAAATCAATGATATCAGCAGGAAAGAAAACAGGGAATCTTAAAGAAAAGCTGAAATATTAAAATAGAGATGGTTTACTAATGACACTATGTTTTGAAAAATTTTAGATGTACTTTCTCAAAGAGTAACATAAATTATTTAAACTTTTGGGTAGAATTTTGAGTTGTTACCTAACAATTACATCAGAAGGATCAAGATTTATGTCCACATTTACATATGGCAATTTTGTTCGCAATCTGTCAGAATTGACCTTTTATGAATTTGAGAAGATGTAGGAAGAGGTATCAGATCTCCCTGGCATGAATGAAAAAAAAAAAAATGCTAATAGGTTTCTAGTGGAGGTTATTAAGCAGCCAGATAGGATACAGAAATCAATAGAACTGTGCATTTATGTAAGAGAAGGTTATTGAACAGAAAATTGCAACAATAAGGTTCTGTTGAGAGAGGTTTATGTTCAAGTTAGTTTTCTCTGTATTCCTCTCTCAGTCTTGTTCAGAAATAACTACAGCAATATGCAGGAAAGCAGATGGAATTTGGCACCATTTCAAAGACTGCAGATTGGATGCTATGTATTTAAACTGCATGTAATCGAGAAATTATGAATGAGTCTTTGGGATAGAAAATGTCAACCATTTCCTGTTTTGCTGCAATTGGTTTGATTTATAATGACTTTATCAATAGTAAAATAAAAGGAAATGTATATACTAAAATATAAGAGCAGAAGAGGAAGAGTCAGTGAAGTTACAAAGTGTGCCATTTTTTTAATGGAAAATGATTGACATTCACTTAAGAGACAAAAGTAATAAATAAGCTTACCCTTACGTAACCATAGTATCAAAATATAGAAAGCTTTATAATAAGCTAAAGTCAATAGACAAAGATACAAAATGAATAATGCAGAGCAAAGTCTGGCTTTGAAAAGGGAGATATAAATTGCCTAATTGCAAATTTCCTCATTGTTTCAAAGTCAATCTTTTTGTTCTCTGATATATCTGTAGATAGTTTATTTTGCTTCTGACTGTGAGGTAATCAACATCTTGCCCCAGGCATAGCTGGTATTCAACCTATGTTTCTCCATGTACTCAGTAGGGAAGCCAAAAGCAAAAACAGGCAAGTGCTAGAATTTAGCATGTTGACTAAAAACTCAAGGACTGCAGCTTGGTGGGAGTTCTGGTGTTTCTAGGCAGTAATTATACTAAACAACATAAAGGGCACTTGGGTTTACATACTGATTGAATCAATGAGCCAGCCCACTCTACATTTACATATCATGTTCTCTTAAGTCTTTTCTCTTAGAATTACCCCAAGCAATGACTCAAAGGCTCTTGCTGTTTAATGTAAACAGTTGCAAATGAAACCTTACTACTGTAAAACTTACCAGAAGTTGGCATCTGTCTCAGGAAGCACTTTTGTGTCAGTTTGTCTTATAAGAATCCCTTGTTCTGAACGACCTGAATAAGTAATGCTGTTTTCTTCTTCTTCCTTTTGAAGTAGATGGTATCCAATATCCAGCAATGTCATCATGAAATTCTCTCACAATTCTTGGTAAATTCTAAATGTGTAAAAGATTTAGGTATTTGTCAAGCAGTCTATCCATTTTTCTCTGATTTTACACAGCTCTAAAGAGTCTTTTAGAAGAGTCTCTTCTGCTGGGACACATGTATACATATGTAACAAACCTACACGTTGTGCACATGAACCCTAGAACTTAAAGTGTGTGTGTGTGTGTATATATATATACATATAGAGAGAGAGAGAAAGAGAGAGAATGACAGCTGTGCCAAGGTCACCTAAGGCTGATGAGGGCTAGCAAAGTTATTTACTTAAATCTACCATAGCCAAATAAACAGCAGAAAGCTTTAAAAAAAAAAAAAAAAAAAAAAAAGAGTCTCTTGTGTCCAGTTACTTTAAAGGTAGTTCCTACTACAGAAAACAGATAATCCCTGAGAGAATTACACAGTAGTCTCTTCTCCCAGCATCAACATACAGTTAGTTGATATATACAATAGGTATTTATTTATTTATTTATTTATTTATTTATTTATTTATTTATTTTTTATTTAGAGACAGAGTCTCACTCTGTCACCCAGACTGGCCAGCAGTGGCATGATCATGGCCCACTGCAGCCTTAACCTCCTGGGCTTAAGTGATCCTCCTGCCTCAGCAGCCCAAGTAGCAGGGACTACAGGCATGCACCACCACAACTGGCTAACTTTTTAAATAAAAAATTTATAGAGATGGGTGTCTGTGTTACCTAGCTATGTTACCTAGCCTGGTCTTGAACTCCTGGGCTCAAGCAATCCTCCCACCTCAGCCTCCCAAAGTGCTGAGATAACATGTGTGAGCCACCAAGCCTGGCCTAAAAATAGTAAATTGCATGGGGAGCCTACAGAAAACTAGTTCCCCTAACAATCCACAAATAAAAATAAATACAAATTATTTGGGGGGCAACCTTGTCAGCCTTTGTCAAATAAAATAAATCCAGACTTAATAAGGAAGACTTTATCAAAAGGATTACTCCAAGCAGGGAAGAGGCTAATGGAATAGAAGAAAAGGGAACTATTGCAATGGTGAGAATACTTTGACATAGATCTGGTTGCTTCAAAGGTTAGGCAAAAAGGGGTTTTCTTCTACAGAGAAGAGTTAACAAATGTGGATAGAAACAGGTGCTACAGAAGTAAGATGGAAGGATAGTGGGATTTGATAGTAGATCAAACCATCTTTTACTCTGAGGCCAGCCAATTTTCCTATTTTTCGTAAGGAGTTGTATGCTGGTTCAGGTTAAGGGTGGACCAAGTTTAGGAGCCTGATGGAAGCAGAGAATCTTAATCGACATCTGTTTAATAAGAACTTTGTTTCCAGTAATCAGTGGGGACAACAAATTCAGCTAATCATTTAGGGGTAAAAAAATGAAAATTTGGATGGCCTCTGTCTGGCCTTGCAATAGGCAAATAAGCCATCAGTGAGCCTTATCTAAGTCTTATGGAGAAGCGTAGTTATTTCCAGTAAACTATTTTCTGGAACATAAAAAGGTGCAGGTTGATGGGGTTAAGGACACACTACCAGAAAACATGACTCCTTGGCATTTCAGAAAACAACAGAATCAGGAAGGTCCCCCTGGCCTTCTTCTGCCCTCCTCCCTTGATTCAGCCTATAAAAGAATTCTCGAAGTTTCCTCTAAAGCAAGCTATGAAGCCTTCATTCCAGAAGTACCCTCCCTATTCCTTGAGAACAGGAACATTCTTATCTCAGAAGACACAGATATGCCAAGAAGATATTGAATAGGCCTTGCTAAGTACCCCCCAATACGACTTGAATGTCTCCTCTAAAACTCATGAAATTTTTTTGAAATTTAGTTGCCATTGTAATAGTTTTGGAAGGTGGGGCCTTTAAGAGGTGATGAGGTCACCCTCATGATTGGATTAGTGTCATTATCAAGGGAGTGGGTTACTTATCGCTTGAGGGGGTTAGCTATTACATGAGTAGGCTCCTGATAAAAGAATGAGTCTAGCTCAATTCCTTCTATCTCACATGATCACTTGCCCTTCCACCATGTTATGACACAGCACTTTGCCCTTGCCAAACACAGGCACAATGTTCTTGTACTTCCCAGCCTCCAGAAACATGAGCCAAATAAGCTACTTTTCTATATAAGTTATCCAGCCTGTGGTATTGTGTTATGTCAGCAGAAAATGGACTAAGACATCACATTGGTACTGACAGTGGGATTGTTGCTATATCAAACACCTGAATGGGAATGTCTACCCTATGCCTATCTCATCATTGTATTTTGGAAGTATATAACTTGTTTTCACATCACAAGCTCATAGCTGGAGGGAATTTGCTTTGGGATAAATTGTGCCTTGAGTCTCACCCAAATCTGTTTTAAATGAGACTCTGGACTTTGTACTTTTGAGCTGATGCTAGAATGACTTAACACTTTTGGGATTATTGGCATGGAATTAATGTATTTTGTATGTGAGAAGAATATTTTGAAGAACGAGGCACAGAATGCTGCAGTTTGAATGTCCTCTCCAAAACTCATGTTGAAAGTTCATTGCCACTGTAACAGTATTGGGAAGTGAGATCTTTAAGAGTTGATTAGGTCATGAGGGATCTGCCCCTATGAACAGATTAATGCTGTTATCTCAGGAGTGAATTAGTTATCATTGAGTGAATTCCTAATAAAAAGGATAAATTTGTTTATATTTCTTTTCTTTGTCTCACATGCTCATTTGCCCCTCTACCATGATATTATGCAGAACAAAAGCCCTCACCAGATGTTAGTAGCATGCTCTTTGACTTCCCAGCCTCCAGAACTATAAGCCAAATAAACATTTTTTTTAAATAAATTAGTTTGTGGTATTCTGCTTTAGCAGCAGAAAATTGACTAAGATACCCCACAGTTTATTACCATTAGATCATACCCTCTCTGTTCAATTACACTTCTGCATGACTGACCACTCATTATCAAATTTAGCACAGAAATATACAGATTCCAAGAAAGAGGTTTCTTGGAGTCTTCATTTCTAAAGGCTCTTGTGTCATATAAAACTTATATTAAATAAATGTGTATGTGTTTCTCTTGTTAATCTGTCTTTAGTTAATAGAGATTTCAGCCATGAACCTTGTGATAGGTGGAGAAAGAAAACTTTTTCCCTCTGCAGGGGATTTCTCATTTCTCTAACCTTCACTGTTTTTCAGAAGTACATGGCTCAGGCAAAATTCAACATTGTCATCTTTTATGTATAGGCATATTTTATGGATATAAGAACTGCTCATCTTAGATTCCTAGTCTCTAGTGTTGGCCTGACACATAAAAGAATTTCAATGTTTCATGAGGTCAAGGGTAAGACTCCTCATCTTGTAAAGGCAAGGGTATGAACCTCTTGTACATACTCAACTTTATTTCTGCCTTGGTTTTGTTAGAGAAAATCCTTCAGACACTTGTTAAAGATGGTAAAGAAACTTTATCCAAGAAGAGGATGACTGCAGAGGTGCCTTTGAAGCAGGAGAGAGATCAAGCTCAACTTTAAACACAACAAGGACAGGTGGGGATCAGTGGGTGAAAAATTAGTATGAGTTAATGTAAGACTAGGGAGATTCCTGCTCATGGTAGGCCAGGGTGATATTGAGAGTGAGGGATAAGAAATTTGATCAGATATTGAGGCTGGGAGATTTTTCATTGAACTGATTCAGCAGGATTCATGCAGAAACTGGACTAAACACACCAAAGACAAAGACCAAGTACAGAGCCTAATCAGAATGAGAACTTGCAGAAGCCTGATCCCAGTTTAGTCAAGGATTCTTTGTCAGTCTAAAACTATTAGCAGGCAAAAATCTGATTGTAGGAAAATAAAAGAAATAAGGTGGACCCCAGTCATCATAATAACTCTAAAATCCCTAAAGCTCAGGCAATCCTATTTTAAGCATATTTGACAAAGAACAGAAGGGGCTTTGTGATTCCTAATTAAGATCACAGCCCACCACAAAAGCTGGTTCTTCAGGAGAAGTGTGAATTGATTTTGCATGAACAAGAGCTAGTTTAAATTGACATAGGAAACCACTTCTGCAGACCTGCTGACTTCTTAGTCAGAAGCACCTCCATCATCATGGCTACACTGCCTTGTTAGACAATTGAGGTCATTTGTTGTGGTTGCAGGTGTCACTTGCATTACCCTTATCTTCTAGTTTCACACTGATCTGATCTCTTCACAACATTAAAAAGATCTGAAACCCCATCTCTACTAAAAATACAAAATCCGCCAGGCATGGTGGTACATGCCTCTAATTCTAGCTGTTTGGGAGGCTGAGGCAGGAGAATCGCTTGAACCCAGAAGGTTGAGTTTGCGGTGAGCCGAGATCGTGCTGTTGCACTCCAGGCTGGTGACAGAGCGAGACTCAGTCTCAAACAAAACAAAACAAAATAACTGATTCACCTTAGCAGATTTCTTCACTCCTTCTTGCCAAAATAAAGGCCTTTTGTGTTCTTCAAAAGTCTAATGGAACTGGAGATGACACAGTACCTAGGGAATTTAGAGAAGGAGAGTGGAGGCTCCCCACAAAGGAACACAATTCTTAGGGTGGAGAAGAGATGCAATTGAGGTTATTTTATTCATTCAGACTTTGCTGCACATTTTCTCTTTAATGACAAAAGTTTTTAGATGACATATTTATAAATAACTTTCCAAATAATGTTGTTAAACTTAGCCTTTGACTCTATCCTATGTATTTTCCAGAGCTGATAAATAAAAGTTTCTGCAAAGTCAGGATTTATTATTTTATGCATCTGTCAATAATGGATTAGTCAAAACAAAAGGATTCTATGTGTGTGTATAGTGATTAAATCATGCTGTTCCACCTCACTGCTAAAGATTATTATGCCTCTCGAAACATTTTGATTCTGATAAGATTTGGCCTGACTTCCTTAGTGCCAGAGAAGAAAAGTCCTGCTATTTTCCACTGTTCTCCTTGCTAAACCTTTCATTCTGTTCCTTCAAACTCACATCCCAAGTGAATCAAACAACACCTACACTATAGTCTTAAATATCCCTAAGCAACTCCCTGAAGTGCTTGGAGGACTACTCAGACAAGGTACTGATGGAAGATTTGATTGATGACTCATGGGTGCTGTAGACAAAATTGAAGTGGTGGCACGAAGCTAGAAAAGGAACTGCTGACTGAGTGTTCTCCCAGAAACTGTTCCCTAACACACCTGGATTACCTTTTCAAAGACATACACATGCTCATACACACACAGAGATACTCTGCTTTTTAGTGAATGACAAAATGATTTTGTTGTACATAACTTTTTTTTAATCAATTAAAGAGAAAACAATTACATTAACTTCAAATCTATGGCCATGGTAATTTTTTTGTCTCCTCTATTTGGCTAAATGCTTGATAATTGCAATAACATTTCACTCATGGATAGATCACTCTTCTGAATATGAATACTGGGCTCAGGTACACTCCTCACATTTTGTGAATCCTTCACCTAATTAATAGGAGGTGAGTCTCTTAACCTGCTGCCCAGGTCCCATGGCAGATTATTAGCACTATTGCTTTGATTGATCTTTTTAAGTGCTCCTCTTGGGAAAGATATTTGAAAGTCACATTTAAATAAGGATTCAACAATTACTGAACATTAATTCTCTTCTAGTCTCAAATGCTATTTCTGGCAAAGGTTATGGAGACAATTTTAATGGGAGAAATACACCATTATTTAGTTACTCCTGATTCCCAATACGCGGCAAATGTTTTGTGCTAATTCTTTTTACTGACCTTCTCTAATGATATGGATTTTCATTCACATTTGAAATGTGGAGAATAAAGCAAAAGAGAAAAGAACTAGAACTCACAGAGACTTATTGTATCTCTTCATTCCAAATACAGCCCTCAGTGACATGGCATCTCATTCAAAGGATGCGATTTAATTTGTATCCAGGAAAATTCTTCCTTTACTCTTTCATCTTATTCTCAATTAATAGAATATAGTAAAACCAAAAGGCTTTTTCCATATAGAATCATAAAGCTGAAAAGAACCAAATTTCATTCACTAAGTAAAACAGACAGACTCAAACAGTGTAAATAATTTTCCCAAAGACACCAAATTTCATAGCAGTAAAACCATGACTTGAGACCAGGTCTCTGGACATCCAGTCTTCTCGCTTCTGCATAATGTTGCTTAAATATAACTTGTGAATTCGTTATTTTTGAAAGTCAAGCATATATCTTTTCCTACCCTGCCTTCAGACAAAAATATAAAATGAAGAAAATTCCGATTCCAAAAGAAGTAATTATGTAATTGCGATTGCATTTGAAATTTCTAATCTATACAGTAAAACTGCTTATGGAAGGAAAATAAAGGGGAACCATGAAATCAAAAAGGGAATGAGTTTGAAGCTTTCTTAAATTTTACAAAACTTTTAAATAAAGATATATTTTTAGGAAAACAACCAAAATGCAAACTAATGACTGAGAGAGACATTAAAATACAAAGCAATGCTAAACGCAACTTAGCAAAATTTTTCTGCTGTCAGGAAGGTAAGAAACCAATAAAGAAAAAAATGAGAATATTGGTGGATGAAACAGGAAATGAAGAAGCTCCGGATGGCAAATAGCTCATCTGTTAAAAACGCAAAGAGGAATATAATTCACATATTAAATGAACACAAAGTATCTGTCATCAAACATTGATTTTGCATTTAACCATCAAAGGGGACTTCGGTCAAAAAGTAAAGATAGTTAAAGTAAACCAAAGGTGCCAGGCCACAGAAGTGAAGAAAAATGATTACAGAATTTTATTTAAGGGAAAATGAGAAAACAGTTGAAGTATGGTTAAATAACAGGCTGTTTTATCCGTTTGTATGCACACGTAAATCATACTGTCTTCATAGAAAGTTTACACATGTCCAGAAAAACCTCTGCTTTCTCCCTTTAGCAAGCAAACAGTACTGTTTAAATAGCAGCATGCTTGTGGAGGTTGTAGGAGGCATTAATGAAATCAGGGCACAGGTGGGTCTTCTAAACCACCCATCCTCTTTGGAAAAGCGCTTTGTGATATGAGAAGCCATGGATCATCTATTTATTTTCAGTCTTCAGTGAGAAGAAAACTAGCCTGCTCATCACTGAACTGGCATGTCAGCTCTTAGACTTTCTAGGACACGTAGCTAAGTAGTAAGAGACAGGAACTTCCTCAGGTAAGCCCCAGTGCCTGCCATTTCAAATGCACATCTCCCTTAGGCTCAAAATTAGTATTAATATTAACATTATTTATAATGTTTTCTAAAATGTATCTTTCACAACATTTTATAATTACATACGATACATACAATGCTTAAAGTTAAAAATTCTACCTTTCTGCCAAAAATGCATACATCTCTTTCATATACATCTAATGAATAAGACAGAAATTCACATGATAGCTTTTTAATGGCCATCAGTAGATATCACTACAGAAAGGTAAACATCACCATAGTTCAATGAAAGAAGTTGAATTTAAAGTTTTCCAGAGGCATCAGTACTAATCTCTAGGACAAATGCCAATCACATTTGAAGTTAATCAGCAAGCACCCAGCTGGTTAACAGTGGGCAATTCAAGTTTTATTTCGACTACATGCCTACCTTGTGGGGAAGACAGTTAAAAGGATACTTGTTAGAAGACAAAAGCTACCTGTTGTGGTAGAAGAAAAGGTAAGATCTACTCTACTGCTCTAGCCATATGCTGTGAAAAAAGTTATTTTCTTGTGGCCAATATGCTATGACTAGTTTACTCTGTGGGGAAGAGGATTCCAGCCTCCAAATATCAGCTCTAGGACAACAAATGTATGAAGGACAGAAAGAAAAGAAGTTACTCCGAAAGCTACTATTGGATAGGAGGCAGGTGGGATATCCCTGAGAGGAAGAAAATCTTACTGAGGAGGAGAACATTCAGGTGCCTTGACTTTGATCCTGGATCCCAGATATTATTATTGAGAAAGCAGACTTCAGCACAGTGGTTTTGTTCATCATTGACTGCATAACCTTATTCAAATAGGCATGAGGCATTTATTTCTTTTATAACACTTTCATTCTCTTTTCTTCTGATGGGCTTTCATATGAAAATGTAAAGAAAAGTTATATCTTGTGTGTTTAAGGCACATAATCTTTGGTACACTCATGAGATTATACCACACTTATGCATGTCATTGGCCGTGCACATGGAGTCAGTAAGGTGTAACGCTCAGGTGGTATCGCTGAAAGTCCATTATGCGGGTTGGAGTCAGGTAGGGCTAGAGATTTGGGGAAAGGAGGAAACACAGAGAACAAAGCAATCCTTTAGGAAGCACAATGAAGCAGCAGTAACTTTTGTGAGTAGAGTATTCTCACTTCTTCAGGAGAGCAGCTTCCACTTCTGGAGATGCAGATGATTTAGAACTTTCAAATCAGACAGAGCAGCACTTAAGCAGCAACTGCTACATGAGTCAGTAGTGTGGAAAACAGGATGGGTGGGATGGCAGGCAAACAGAAGGCCAGCAGAAAGGGTGTGTAAGAAACCAGTAACCACGCCTGCTAAGGTCAGGGACTTGGTGTGTTTGAAGTCCCAGTGACTGTATTGGTTGAGGACAAGAAATCAAATCAAAGGTAGAGAAAGAGCTAAACATTCCCTCTTCTGTGTTCTCAAAACATGAATTACAATGATTAATAAACAGCAAGCATCCATCTACGCAACTCCCTCACTAAATGGTGAGATTCTGTAAGGGTTGGGACCATGTCTTACCTCTCTGTCCCCAAGACCTCAAGTAATACTAGGCATAGTGTAGAGGCTGAAAAATGATTATTAAAAGAGAAAGTATAAAGTCCTTTGGAAGAGGCAAGCTGAATAGCAGAAATGATACAGTAGTGGTAGTTAGAAGACTGCCTGTTATAATTTTGCCTCTGCGTATAAACCAGCCGTGAGACTTTCAAAAGCCCTTTAATATTTCTGAGATTCAATTTCTTTATTGGTAAAATGAAGTTATTCTTCAAGATTGCTCTAAAATTCTATTACTGTGAAGATAAAATCTAGATTTTTTTGGAAGTTTGCTCATATTAGCTAAGTTCTAGCTTTTACTAGATTTAGCACCTCAAAAAAAATGGTGTATGTTAAAACACCTAGCGTGTTGAGATTTTAACTCATCCTAGTAATGTACTAAACACTTAACATTAACTGATTTATTACTTCAATGAGGAAGTCACTAAATTGTGAGAAATACATTTGTAATTTCTCCAATGTGAAAATATATTGTTCTTACCACTCCTATGACAAAGCTGTGAGGTTATTATTACTTTGCAATAGTTTAATTTCTGATAATGTCCCTGCAAGAGAATAAGCAGCTATGTCTTAAGTTGATGAGCTCTGTTAATCTTCTAGGTGATGCCTTTTTTACAGAAAGTAAAAATTGCAGTTATCCTGGATGGCTTCATTCTTCCAAAGATGAGGGAGTTTTGTAAAGATTAGGAACATTTAAAATAAATTGTGTAAGAGCATATTTATTTGTTTAATTATCTATGTAAGCCATAGCATAATGAAAATATTGTAATTGTGCCACTTTTCAAAGAAACACTAAGGAGAAAATTGTAAACATCGTGGATGGGGAATTATGCACGCAAAGACTAATAGCCACAATAATGTTATTCAGAACTGTGCTGGTAATTTGCCCCTTAGGGGGTAAATTTAGAAAAAAATATGTATAAGGTTTAACCACATGACTATCATTTAATGGGTGTTGTACTGCAAAAGCCACACACACCACATCGAACATTCGGTAATAGCTTTTTTTTTTTTTTTTTTTTTCAGTTATTCTCCTGGTGGCTCCTCTAGTATCTCTAATTGCCATGTTCTCAAAAACAGCATTCTTTATATGGCGACTGCCCAACGAATAAAATGAACTGGTGCTTACAACATATGATTAGCAATTAGAAATATTTTTTTTCCCTCTACATTTAATTACCAAGGGCTTATTCAAAAAAAGGAACAAACATAAAATGAGTAGATGATGTTTTTCTGTCTTGAGACCTAGGAATCTCAGCTGGTGGAATTTCTTTTTTAAGCATTTCACTTAAGGATTATTTGTCAAAATACGTTATAGGAAATGGTTTGCTTTTTATGGATAAAAGAGAAACCTATGTTTTGTTTGGGAACTATGCTGATTATTCTCCATTTGCCAGTTCTTATCCATTGTTTTCTTTTCTTTTCCTACTCTTTGCCCCAGGAGACTGACCTCAATGCATTGCATCTCTCAGACTTACTTGTTAGTTGGCTTCCAGTTAAGTAGGCCTGTGAGGAGGCACCAGCAGGTGATCAAGGGCTTTGGCATCACTTCCCTGTTAGTAGCTGTACGTCTCCAGGACTGCAGCTCCTGTTGATGGTTGACCAGCTCTCATTGGGCTTCAACAATTCTCTTTACATCCCTTATTCTTTCTAACTCAGAGAAGTTAACTGCATCTCACTTTTGTGAGTTTCTGGGTCCTCAACATCCCTATTTATTCCTCTGACTTGTCCATATCTTTGAAATGGAACTTTAATAGCAATCTGTTTTTGAAACCATTAGGAGTGAATTCAGTCTTCTGCTAAGACAGTGGCAACAAATCCTAATGGTATATGCACTTAATGATAGTTAATAATACATACTTTTTACATGTCGAGTTTTTGCTTGATTATGAGTCAACTATTGCTATTCCAGTTATCTGTTCACTGTTTTATTTTGTGACAAAGTACTATAGTGGATACTCCTAACCAAATAAGCAAATTACTAGATTAATTGGAGGTACAAGGTCCTTGCCCCTTGCCTCAATTTGGCACAACTCTGAAGGGCCGTATCAACTCCAGAGCTCACCATAAAATTAGTTGATATGTCATTAGTTTCTTCACTATGGGTCAGCTTCTGCCTCTGCCCAATCTTGCAAATGTATCACCTAAGAAAAGCCCTCAGTAAATCTCCTGATTGCAAGTCGCAGTCTCTGAAATGGTTTCCAGGGAAACTAGCCTAAGTCATACAGTGACTGGGGTCAGCCTAGACCTAAGCTAGTAGAGGAATATAGCTAAAGCCCAAAACTCAGCAAACACACCACGACTATTGGAATCAAATTTTCCTACAGTCTCTCATGATAAAAATTGCTGCAACCACCAGTGCTGTTCTCACTGAGAAGAGAAAAGATACTTTCTCCCTTATGGTGTTATAGCTCTTTATTAGACATGCCCAAAGAATGACTTTAGCCTCTAATACATCATGTTGTGTTCCATCAGGGCCTTGACAGGTTAACATTTGAGTTGCGTCAACTAATTCGGAAGTGTTATTCCCCGAACCACCTCTCCTGTTTTCCAGTCTCTATTATCCCTCCTTTCAGAGACTAGGATTGATCTTGCCCGATCCACAAAAGCAAATTAGAATATGTGTTTCTACCAAAGCAGCCAGCTTGGTATGGGCCTAAGTGAAACAAGTCATTCTTTAAAGGGAGCTAATCAAAAGAAATCACTGCATCAAAAACAGTCAGAAACAAGTTTAAAGTCTGAAATTCAGAAGGAGTGATATTGACAGGGATGAATGGGGTAAAAACAGGTTCACAAGAAGTGAACAGAATTCTGGGCATCTGCTACAGAAAGGCTTGGGTTTTAGAGACTCATCTACAAGTGTGCTGAAAGGGTGGATAGGGCAAAAAGTCAAAAGACTATTTCCATCATCACACTCTCTCTTCTCTCAGTGATTCCTAGGGCAAGACTCACTTGCATGCTGATAAAAGCCAGGGAGGCTCAGAGAAGCTGGAAACAGCTGTGTCATCAGCACAAACTACTGCACTCCACTAGAACTGGTGAGTGAACCAGAGCCTTGGCAGAGGTAGAACAGGAGATGAAGAGGCAGAGTGAGGGAAATAGGCAGAGAGCCTTTAAATCTATGGCAATGACAGCATCAAGAAATAATGTCAGCATAATATGCATATAAGATAACTGGGGATCTAAAATTACATTTAAATGGATTAAGTCCACTAAAAATAATCAATACTAATTTTATAGTTTCTTTGCAAGATCAAACAACTATTAGTGGTTTCTTCCCACATAGAATAGTAGAAATAAAATCAAAACAAAGAAAAATATGACCATAGTTAAAAATGGAAAAAATAAAACCCTTAAATGACCAATCAATTTTCTTCAGAAATATACATTTAAATATCATAGTTAAAAAGCTTACATTAATTTCTCTTTCAATGTTTGAAAGTTAGCAAGGGAAAAATGTGATTTTCTCTGCAATAATGATAGCCTTGCTGTGCCTACTTAGTATAAACAAAAGATAAAAATTGCTCAATAACACAATGTGCTTATTTGCCTCCTATTCTTCTAGGCTGACTCTAGCTAAATAAAAAAGGTAATTTAAGGTTAGTCTTTCAAGAAAATGTTCTTTTAATGAAAAACAAACCTATTCCAACTAACACCCATTTTAAACAGATTTAGAATTAAGAATCCTCTTTAAATTCAAGCTAATCAATTTCGGTTGAGTCTAAGTATTCATAGTCCAAATAGGTTTTTACCAAAAGATTTGCTACCACAGCAGACTGGATTTAGTGGGACTAACCCATGAGCAAGGGACATGCAAAACATTAATAGAGTTACTCACAAAATGGTCCTAATGAACTGCAACTAATTTTAATAGCCATTATTCAAGGTGGTTTCTGCCCAATTTAACCATATCCATGGAGGCAATGCTTTGAGGCAGGAGTGATCTTCAAGTCTTGTTCAATTTAGAAATACTGAATAATCTCCCAGGTATTTTCATCTCATAATGCTCTATGTGGGTTTCCCTGTGCTTCTTTCCCCCTACATGTCAATGCAGAATGGCAGATTCGTGTTCTGTTATTTCTGAGAAGCTATTGTCAAGTATAAAGTGGGAAGCACAGGCCGTGCTTCCCATGGTTTACTTCCCCCATGTAAGCCCACTTAAGTGTCTTAATATTCTGACTGAAATATATGCAAATAAGGACAGAATTCTCTAAGTAAGTCATAGTCCTTCCTTGGAATAGGGTCAATTCAATCCTATTCAGAACTTCCACCTGAGATTGGAGGTATGATGGTCTCTCAGAAGGAAATCAAGCCACTTGTTATGGGTTGAATTGCGTCTCACAAAAAACACATGTTGATGCTCTAAGCCTTCAAACCTGTGAATGTGACCTTATTTGGAACTAGGTTCTTTGAATATGTCATTAAACTAGATGAGGTCATTAGAGTGGACCTATGAGACTTGTCTTGATAAGAACAGGGTAATTTGGACATAGACACATAGAGAAGATGGTCTTGTGAAGATAGAGGCAAAAATATGAACTGAAGAATCTACAAGGATCTAACAACAAGGATTGCAGGAAAATACCAGAAGCCAGGAAGAGGCAAGTAAGGATTCTCTCCTACAGGTTGCAGAGGAAGCATGGCCCTGCTGACACCTTATTTACAGATGTCTGGTCTCCATACGTGTGAGAAACAAATTCCTATTGTTTTAAGCCATTCAGTTCATGGTGCTTTGTCATGACAGCCCTAGGAAACCAATATGCTACCATTGGTGAGGATAGAGAGAAACCCGATGCTAGGGAAACAACAAAAAATTATCCCTTATAGTTTCCCAAAGCAGCAAAGGAGGGCTCTTACAAAATTAAATCACCCAGGCCAGGAACAGTGGCTCATGCTTGTAATCCTAGGACTTTGGGAGGCCAAGGAAGGTGGATCAGGAGTTCGAGACCAGCCTGGCAAACATGGTCAAGTCATGTCTCTACTAAAAATACAAAAATTAGCCAGGTGTGGTGGTACATGTTTGTAATCCCAGCTACTCGGGAGGCTGAGGCATGAAAATAGCTTGAACTTGGGAGGTGGAGGCTGCAGTAAGCCCAGGTCGTGCCATTGCACTCCAGTCTGGGCAACAGAGTAACACTCTGTACCCCGCCCCCCAACAAAAACAAATTAAATCACCCAGTAGACACTGTGTACTTTGTCTGGTTTCACAGTTACTCTACTCTATTCATCACTCCTTTGTGACATCTCTTTGGCTCAAGGTCATTGAGTACTCAATGGGAAGCAAATAAAATGTGGTTTTCCACCTTCTCCAAACAGACTTTTAAGAAAATAAAAGAAATTCTAAAGAAAGAAATATGCAGATATTTGGAGTGTGGTGATGAAAAATTCCTTAGCATTGGGTCAAGCGACCATAGGTTATTAAAAAAATTGTTTTGGGAACCATTGCCTACATCGCCATGGTCTCAACAAATAGTATAAAAAAACACTATCATAGAGAAGTCTTAACTTGAAGTTACTAATTCATAGTTTCCCAGTTTCACTCCTCAGCACAGACTATGTAAGCATCTATACTGCTGTATTAGAGAAAGAGAAAGCAATAAGAAAGCTCAATCTCCTATCTGCTCCTACTACTAGCTCTTATTTCATTTGATTATCACAACAATACCACAAGGCAAATATTTGTGCCTATTTTATAAATAAAAAGGATAAAGATCAGAAAGTTAAGGAAGGGTAATAATATACCATTGTAGGCTGCATGACGGCTCACAAATCTGTCAGATTCTAATCCAAGGAGCCTGTAAATTTTATCTTATCAAGGAAAGATTTCTTTGCAAATGTAACTAAACTAAGAATCCTGAGACAGAATATCTTGAATTATACAGGTGGGCCCTAAAAGCAATGACAAATGTCATCCTTATAAAAAAGAGGGAGAGGGAGATTACTCCATATACAGAAAAAGAGAAGCTGATGTGAAATAGAGGCAGAGATAGAAGTGATGTAGCACAAGCCAAGGAAAGTCATCAGCCACCAGAACCTGGAAGAGGCAAGGAACGTATTCTCCCTTACAGCTCTCAAAGGAGTGCATTCTTGCCAACACCCTGATTTTTGGCCCAGTGAAACTGATTTAGGACTTCTGGTCTCCAGAGCTTTGAGAAAACACATCTCTAGTGTTTTAAGCCACAAGTTTGTGGTAGTCTTTTATAGCAGTCATAGGAAACTAATACATACACCTAGACGGTAACTACTAGTGCTTTAATATATAATGGGTTCTGTTAAAAACATTATGCAACAAACATAAGAAGTGGGTAATATTATTATTCCCATTTTATAAAAGGGGAAACTAAGGCACAAAAATGGGTAACTTGCCCACAGTCACACAACTAGTGGGTTAGGGTTATCAAATATACCAGTTTGCCTACTACTGTCCCAGTTTTAGCTTTGAAGGTCTGTGTTTTAGAAAATCTCTCCATCCTGAACAAATCTGAATGATTGGTCATCTTATATAGAAATTTAAATCCAGGCAGTCTGATGCAGAGACGGTGCTTTTTAAAGCACTCCAGCCCATACTCTCTGCCTCACTCATTGACATTTGGGTAGTGAGGCATTTGAGTCACCTATGATTGGTCCAGAGTCTATGTTCATTATCTTATAGCTCACATCTCAAACTCCATAGCTCTAGGCTGTAGAAGCCTGACTTTGCATCCAAAGATTGGAATGCTACCCTTTGCCTCCTAAAAAATATGGTAGCAAGATGCTCCTCCATTGTCAGAACCACCTCTCAAAGCAAGAGAGATGATATGGTTTGGCTGTGACCACACCCAAATCTCATCTTGAATTGTAACTCCCACAATTCCCATGTGTTGTGGGAGGGACCCAGCGAGAGATAATTGAATCATATGGGTGGATCTTTCCCATGCTATTCTTGTGATAGTGATTAAGTCTCATGAGATCTGATGGTTTTATAAAGGGGAGTTTCCCTACACAAGTTCTCTTCTCAATTCTGCCGCCATGTGAGACATGCCTTTCACCTTCCACCATGATTGTGAGTCCTCCCCAGTCACATGGAACTGTGAATCCATTAAACTTTTCTTTTGTAAATTGCCCAGTCTCTGGTATGTCTTTATCAGCAGCATCAAAATGGGCTAATACATGGGAGTATTCATTTGCCCAGAGAGTTCAAGGGTACAAGGGCAAAGTTCATGTGCCCCCATGGACTCCTATCCTGAAATGAGACTTAGGACTCACTGAAGCCTTGAGTGAAGAGACAGAAGTAATGGGTTAGCTAAGTCACCTGGCCTGTGACACTGTGACTCAACCTCAGCACTTTATTTCAGATCAGGTCAATCTACAAGATCTGAGTGCTCTTTATACATTATGGATTTCTTCTAAAAAAAGATATACTAATTCTATTGATATCCATTTTCTGATGGCTATTGCTTTTGTTAAAAGTCCTGTGCAGCAGCTAAAGCCACCTTTAAGTACATTACCAGTCATATTAGAAGAATAATTTCAGGCATTCTCTTACATTTTCTTAACCTTCCTGAACTAAAAGCACTTTACTTTTTGGAGCTGTATCAGAAAAAAAGAAGATGGTTACTGACTGAATTTTCACTTTTTAAATTCATTCTTTCTAAGACTCTTTTCCATGCCTTGCCCATCCCACAAAAGTCTCCCTTATCCTTCATAGTTCAACTCAAGTCACGTATTTTCCAGGAAACCTACCCTAAACTTCTTCGAACAAAGTAATGGTAAAATTTTTATATTATAGCACTTTATTATGTGCCAAACACTGTGCTTGATAGATAAGTAGGTGAGTGGAGAGATGATTGATAGACAAGTGGATTAAATGTATATGTGTGTGTGTGTACGTATGTGTATAAATATATATTTTAATATGTATAAAATATATTTTTATATATAATAGATATAAAATAGTGCTATTAATATTGAAAATAATATACAAATATTTAAAAAATTATAAAAATATTTTATAATACATGTATAATATAAATACATAAAATCTTATTTTATATATTTAATATATATTACAGTATATGTAATATATAATATATAATTATATCTAACATATAATATAATATATAATTATATATAACATATAATATATTATATATTTAATATTATATATAACATATAATATGTAACATATAATATATGTTATATAACATATTATATATTAAGTTAAATAAGATTAAATAAGATTTTATATATTTTTTATTTTATATATATAAATATATAAAATCTTATTTAATCACAATCACACTATAAAGAAAGTGCTATTTTAATTCCCAGATCAGGAAATTAAGTCACAGAAAAATCAACGAGTTTGTCCAAGGTCACATGGGTACACAGAGTCAGTGTTCAAACCAGTTTGTCTCTTAAGCAAAAGTCCGTGCCTGTAATCTGTAGCCACCTCATGGTAATTCCCTGAACATTCACTTCCAGAAACACTCACTGAGTATACTGCGTCAGTATGGCTTAGGTAATTTTTCATGTGCATGTCTTACTTACACCAGTTATATCTATAAACCCATGGATTACAGGAACTCAGCTTTATGTCTTTTTGTATCTTCAGCACTTAGCACAGTGCCTTTTTTAGTTTGAACCTTGATTTTCATCCAAATCTAACACTATAATAGCATTTGTCTTGGAAGGAATGCAAGTCTAGGTTAACTGCACACCACAAATGAGCATTTGATTTATAAGCGTACAATGTTTTATTCACTTACATTATTATTATTGAAATATTTGAAAACTGATGAGGTGAGAGAGATTACATTCATTCATTATATATTCAAAATTATTTATCAAATAAATATCTATCTAACATTTCTACTTAAAAGATGCTTTTTTGAGCACTGAATGAATGTCCAAAAATAAATCAGATGTAGATTTTTGCCTTAAAGGATTTTCAATGTAGTAAGGAAGATAAGGCATGGAGGTAAATGACTAGAAAATAAAATAAGTGGGCTGGGCGCGGTGGCTCATGCCTGTAATCCCAACACTTTGGAAGGCTGAGGTGGGTGGATCACAAGGTCAGGAGATCGAGACCATCCTGTCTAACACAGTGAAACTCTGTCTCCACTGAAAATACAAAAAACTAGCCGGGCGTGGTGGCGGGCACCTGTAGTCCCAGCTACTCGGGAGGCTGAGGCAGGAGAATGGCGTGAACTCGGGAGGCGGAGCTTGCAGTGAGCCGAGATCATGCCACTGCACTACAGCCTGGGCCACAGAGCAAGACTCTGTCTCAAAAAAAAAAAAAAAAAAAAAAAAGAAAGAAAGAAAGTTAAATAAGTGAAAGGGACAGATATTCCTTCCAGCTGGGGCCTGACAATGGTAGAATTTGGACAAGAGAAAATGGGCAACCACATTCCAGGCAGAGAGAACAACATGAACAAAGAAACACAGGCAACAAAGGAGGCACTACACAGGGAACAGAGGTGTCCAGCCTAGGTAAGTGGAGAGCAGAAAGGAAATGAAACTCAAAAGGTAGGTCATGTCTTGGTGGCCTCAATAGCAGGCTACAACGTCTAGGCTTGGTCTATGGGGTTTGACAAGGATAATAGTAAAAGATTTGCTTTCAGAAAATCAGTACTGCAGAAATGTGAAGGACTAGTTGAAAGAAAAACAGTTGCAGTAGGGAAGAAGACAATTAGGTGATGGAGTGGAGGTGATTGCTTTTTATTATGGTGGAGGTTATCAATATTTTGTTTGTGTCTGAGTTAGTTGTAGATATTGACTTTTTCTCTTTTCAAAATTTATTTATTTACTTATTTTTCATTTTAAAAATGTTTAAAATTGACACGTAATTGTACATATTTATGGGGTACACAGTCATGTTGTAATATATGTAATGTATAGGGGGCACTATTTAAATTTCAAGTAGGATTATTAAAATATTGACTTTAAGATATTTTATAAACTTTTGAAGAAATATTTGTAGCAGATGCCTCTCCTAAATGATCAGTTCTGGACAACCAGTCAACCCTGTATGCATTGAATCTCTGTCGATACTATCACCTCCCCATTTTCACCTCCACAGTCCTTTGTTTAAAAACTTAGAGATTTGTCACAGCTTGTCTTTCATTTAGATTTACCTGTGTCTATGCTGATCATTAGATTATCATCTCCTATAGTACAGAAAACACTATGGAGGTCATCATCCAGAAAATAATTAGTAGTTGATAAATCATTAAATTAAACCCAAAATATATTAGTCTGTTCTCGCATTGCCATAAAAACCAACCTGAAACTAAATAATTTATAAGGAAATTTATAAGGAAAAATTATAAGGAATAATTTATAAGGAAAACAGTTCCACAGGCTGCACAGGAAGCATAGCTAGGGTGGCCTCAGGAAACTTATAATCATGGCAGAAGGCGAAGGGAAAGCTGGCATGTCTACATGGCTGAAGTAGGAGGAAGAGGAAAAGAGGAGGTGCTACCCACTTTTAAACAACCAGATCTCATGAGAACTCACTATCATGAGAACAGCAAGAAGGAAATCCACCCCCATGATCCCATCTCCTCCCATCACGGCCCTCCTCCAACATTGGGGATTACAACTGGACATGATATTTGGGCAGAAACACAAATCCGAACCATATAATTCTGCCCCTAGTCCCTCCCAAATCTCACTTCCTTCTCACATTGCAAAATACAGTTGTCCTTTCTCAACAGTCCCCCAAGTTTTAACTCATTTCAGCGTTAACTCAAAAGTCCACAGTCCAAAGTCTCATATAAAACAAGGCAATTCCCTTCTGTCTATGAGCCTGTAAAATCAAAAACAAATTAGTTACTTCCAAGATACAATGGCGGTACAGGCATTGGGTAAATAAACTCATTCTAAAAGGGAGAAATCAGCAAAAAAAAAAAAAAAAAAAAAAAAAAAAAAAAGGAACATAGGCCCTATGCAAGTCTGAAACCCTTCAAGGCATCATTGAGTCTTAAAGCTTAAAATAATCTCCTTTGACTCCATGACTCACATCCAGGCCACACTGATGCAAGGGATGGGTTCCTAAGGCCTTGGGCAGCTCTGTCCCTGTGACTCTGCAGGGTACAAACCAATCAGCTGCTTTCACAGGCTGGCATTGGGTGTCTGATAGTTTTCCAGGTGCATGAGGCAAGCTGTTAGTGGATCTACTATTCTGGGATATGGAGGACAGTGACCTCTTCTCACAGCTTCACTTGGCAATGCCCCAGTAGGGACTCTTTGTGAGAGATCTAACCCCACATTTCTTCTCACACTGCCCTAGTAGAGGTTTTTCATGAGGTTTCTGCCCTTGCAACAGACTTCTGCCTGGACATCCAAGTGTTTCCATACATCCTCTGAAATCTAGGTGAAGGCTCCCAAGCCTCAACTCTTGCCCTCTGTGCACCACAGGCTTAACACCATTTGGAAGTCAACAAGGCTTACAGCTTGCACTCTCTGGAGCAGCTATAAGCTGAGATGTATCTGGGGCTTTTTTAGCCGTGGCTGGAGCTGGAGTGGCTGGGATGCAGGGAGCAGTGTCTTGCCTTTGTGCAAGGCAGCGAAGTCCTGGGTATGACCCAGAAAACCATTATTCCCTCCTAGATCTCCAGGGCTGTGATGGGAGAGGCTGCCACAAAAGTCTCTGAAATGTCTTTGAGGCCTTTTCCCCATTGTCTTGGCTCCTCTTTACTTTTGCACATTTCTGCAGCTGCCTTGAATTCCTCCCCTGAAAATGGATTTTTCTTTTCTACCACATGGCCAGGCTAGGAATTTTTCAAACCTTTATGCTCTGCTTCCCTTTTAAATATAAGTTCCAGTTGCAGATTATTTCTTTGCTCACTCATAGGAATATGCTGTTAGAAGCAACCAGGCCATATCTTGAACACTTTACTGCTTAGAAATTTCTTCTACCAGATACTTTAAGTCATCTCTTTCAAGTTCAGAGTTCCAAAGATCTCTAGGGCAATGTCACAATGCCTCCAACTTCTTTGCTAACACATAACAAAAGTGACCTCTGCTACAGTTCCCAATAAGTTCCTCATCTCCATCTGAGACCTCCTCAGTCTACACTTCATTGTCCATATTACTATCAGCATTTTGGTCACAACAATTCAACAGTTCTCTAGGAAGTTTCAAACTTGCCTTCATCTTTCTATCTTCTTCTGATACTGTCACACTCTTCTAACCTCTGCCCGTTACCCATTTCCAAAGTTGGTTCCACATTTTCAGGTATCTTTGTAACAATACTCCACTCCTGGTACCAACTTTCTGTATTAGTCCATTCTTGCATTGCTATAAAGAACTACCTGAAACTAGGTAATCTATAAAGGAAAGAGGCTTAATTGGCTCATGATTCCATGGTATTCAGCAGGCATGGCTGGGGAGGCCTCAGGAAACACAATCCTGGTGAAAGGTGAAGGGGATGCAGGCATGTCTTTCATGGCTAAAGCAGGAGGAAGAAGGAAAACGGGGTGGTGCTATACTCTTTTAAACAACCAGATCTTGTGAGAACTCACATCACAAGAATAGCAAAGGGGAAATCTACCCCCATGATCCAATAACCTCCTACCAGGCTCTCTCCTCCACATCGGGGATTACAATTCAACATGAGATTTGGGTGTGGACACAAATCCAAACCATATCACAAAGTCATTTCTACTTTTTATTGATGCATTTAGTTTTCTCAATTATCCATTGAATTGTTGACCAAATATCGATTACCTGCTATCTACAGACACTAAAATCAGGCAGCAGGGATGCAGACATTAAAAACACATTCCTTATTCTAAAGACATTGACAGAAAAAGGCAAGAACACAATTATAACACAGTCTTATAAATGTAAAGAGACAGACAGTAACAGTTAAAAAACCTTCCAGCTTAGCTAGTAACATTGAAAATCTTCTCAAAAAATGAAACTTGTAGGATAAGAAGAAACAATACAGAAAGACAAGAACATCAAAAATCATTGCACATTGCCCTATAAATGATAGATGATTCCAAATACTCTGGAATTTCAAATTAAAGACAATTGTTTCCTCAATTTGTATCTGATTCACTAAAATCCCTTATCATTGAAAGACAAGACTGTTGAAGGCACTTCTCTTCTTTTTTATATTCCTTGGGCTTTTACATTCCTTGGGAGGCAGACAGACCCTAAATTTGATTTTCAGTTCTACTTACTAAACCACCAAGGACTAAATTTCTCACCAACATCATGGCAGCACAATAAAACAGCCTTCCTTTCAGGCTTGTTTGGAGGATTAAATGAGATGGCTTATGTAAGCAAGACATCTATCAAAGTTCTCTATTGTTCTTCCTCTCCACCTCAACATCACTTCACACTTTAGATGACTCCTCTCATCACTTCCTGATCTCCCCCATATCCTTGAGTTAACCTTAACTTCCCCAAAGAATATCTTTAAAGTATAACTTCTGTAGTGACAGGGTTGGCAGTGGCCAATGGAAAAGAAAGAGGGAGAGAAACTGTTATCTTTTGATGTGGTGATATTTATGCTAAACATTCCAACAGCTTGTAATTATGTCATCCTATACTCAGAAAATTCAGGATCTCTGCAAATGTCATATTTTACATAAATCCTATTCTTAACTATTATGATTTGCATAATGCAGACTCACTCCTTTCATCCCAAATTATTACCTATACTTTTTATTATAGAAACTCTCCTCTACTCAGACTACTACACAAATACAATAGGACATATCCCACTTTTGTATCTTCAGTTATACAGCTGTCTACACGTAGATCTCTATTCACCTTTATTGTTTTCTACTTATCTATCTTTTGGCAACAAATTCAATTTATACATCTATCTCCTTATGTATTTTCAATTTCACCAGGCATCATATATACCTTCTCCAAACTATAGTTATCATCATAAATTTAGTACTATAATAATGCTCCCAGATTGTTTTATATGCTATTTCACGCACCACATTTCCCCATGCTTTTGTGCATGTTGTTCCCGGTTTGGAATACCTTCCTCCTACTCATCTTGAATGACTGTATTTAAACATCTCCTTTTCTGCACTTTCCAAGACCCCAGGCATACACAAAATTGATTATTCCATAACTCTATTATCCTCTATTATAGTACTCATCAAATGTTATGCTCATGTGTTTATATAGCAGATGTCTCTAATAGTCTATATGATATTTAGGGCAAGGACAGCATTTCCTAGAATAGTGTCTGGGATGGTTGGTACTCAATAAAATTTATTGAATGAATGAATTAACCCACTATAAACTCATAATATTATAGGATTGTTTCTCAAAAGTTGATTTTTCTGCAATATAAAAATCAGTACTAGTACCACAGAAGTTGAAATATACAGAATGTCCCCCTAAAGACATCCATGTCCTAATCCTCAGACCCCGTGAATATGAAAAATCCCTGTTACATTAAACTGTTACGTGATCCTATTACATGAAAAAAAGGAATTAAGGTTGCAGATAGAATTGAGATTCCTAATCCCTTAATTTCTTAATTACCTTACACTTAATACCTTAATTACTTTAAAATGGAGAAATTATCTTGCATTATCTGGATGGGCCTAATCTATTCAAATGAGGTCTTAAAAGTAGAACAGGGAGGCAAAAGAGCATCAGAGGCATGCGATGTGGGAAGGACTCAACCCTCCACTGATCGTTTTGAAGATGGAAGAAGTAGGCCGTGAACCAAGGAATGAGAGTGGCCTCTAGAAGGTGGAAATAGCCCTCAATTGACAGCTGCAAGGAACTGAATTGTACCAAAAACCCCAAATGACAAAATAAATAAATTATTTCCTAGAGCCTCCAGAAAGAAACACAGCTTGCCGAGAGGTACAATCTGTCCTGGATTTCTGACCCACAGAATTCTAAGACAATAAATTAGAGTTATTTTGTGACTAAGTTTGTTATTTGTTATAGCAGCAAAGAAAACTAATACAGTAGATATTCAATAAATACCTACTTTTGTATATAAAATGTTCAACTCACAATCTGGTGAGTTGCAGGAGAGCTTGAAAGCATGTGTGTTCCAGCCTTCCATCTTTAGAGAAAGAAATTTCTCTTTCAGTTACCAAGCACATTAAATGTTTAACATTGTTTTCTTCAGCAGCCAATTTCAATGTTTTATCACCCATATGATCAAGAGGTACCTGCCATGTCCATCAGAGCACTTTCTTGCCATTGATTTAATAATATTTTCCCTTGACCATTTAGTTCTGAACATTAAGTATAACTAGTAAACATCCCACAACTAAATGTCCCCAAAATTCTCAAAGATAGTAATCTAGTTGCTCCTTACAGCTTTTCTCATCAGAATTTCACTTTTCCTCAATGACTTTTCAATCCCTATAATCATTTTTCTTCCTTTTGTTTGGATGCCTTTTTTGAATGACTAACATGAAATACAAAACATTCAGTCAGTATTAAGGCTAGGCTAGATTTAGGGGGAAAAAAATATTCCTCACTCCCAAACTTTGCAGTGACAGTGGCAAAACACACAACTTCAACAATGGTAAAACATTATATGAAACTTCTCATATTAGGTACATTTTTGTTCAGCAGAAAGTCTTAGCTGCTTTCAATTTGTTTGGACCAAAGCCTACAAAATTCACACTGTTTTCTAAAATCTTTGTCCAAAGGAGTTCAAAGAGAGAGAGAAACAGGAGATGAGAAATTGCCTTCAGAATGAAACCACTTATTTTTATAATCATATGTATCTTTGCTAGAAATGTTTATAAAGATGTTCCTCTACCTATATTAGGGCCAGACTTTCCCAATCAAGGATTTGACTTTTCTGTTTCCTTTTAAATCTCAGCCAGCATTTCAAAAAATCAATATGCTTTACTAATAATTCATAACCCTCTCTATGATGCCTTTGTTGGCCAGTTACAGTAGTCATATCTTGCTAGTTGAGTTTTTAGGAGAATGATCAGCAACAAACCAGGAATCGCAAATCACAAGCACAGAGTTCTCAGAAGCCTTCTTGTTCTGCTGAGCAGTGTCACACCCTGAGCCAGGCATACGTGGTAACTTCCATATAAGCAAAATCAGAGTTCTCCCTGGAAAAAGCAATCGAATGCTTGACTAATATTCTTGTGTCCCTATTATAGAAGAGTTGTAAGTCCTAAAGAATCATTGATTTAATATTTCCTAACCACATATCATCATTTTGATCTAAGCCTATGGAATCTAAACTACACTCCATACCTTTTGGAAGAGCAGACAGTTCTTTCAGTTCATGACAAACGATTTTTGTAGAATGAATAAAATAAGATTTTTTTTTTTAGAAATTTGTAGTTTTGATGGTTACTTTTACGTGTTGACTTAGCTAAGCTATAGTACACACTTATTTAATCAAATGGAAATCTAAGTGTTGTTAGAAGGTATTTTGTAGACATGGTTAACATCTCCAATCAGTTTACTTTAGCTAACTAAAGCAGATAATCATCCATAGTGTGAGTGGGACTTCACAAAATCAGATGAAAAGCCCTAAGAATAAAACTGCAGTTCACTGAGGAAGAGAAATTTCTGCCTCAGAATTGCGACATCAACTCCTGCCCAAGAGTTTTCAGTCTGCCAACCTGCTCTACAAATTTTGGACTTTCAGCTCCCACAATCATGTAAGCCATACATGGCATACATACTGGTTCATTTTCCCTGAGAAACTCAACTGATACAACACTATTTTTCAAGGTATGTAGATAAAACTTGAGTTTGTTTACATTAATTGATTGCAAACATATGCCTATGTAGTAATGTCTGTCATTATGTATTTTCACAGTCAATTAATAAATGCTAAAATAAAACTAATAGCAAGAGAAGTCTACAAATTTTTTGACATCAATCAATGGTTATTATAACAGGAAAATTTAGAAAATGTAAGATGGCCAATGAGTTTGGAGACTAAATTTCACCAACTCTATAGAGTTGTTGACTTCTAAGAGAAAGAAAAATGTGACACCATGAAGTTCAGAGTTAAAAGTCACAAGTTGCTTCCAGGCAACTACCAGACTGGGAATTATATGAGCTGCCTTCAGATCCAAAGCCCTTTTGCCCTCCCACAGCACTTATAATATTTCAATTGTCCCATCAGAGGCTCTGTGAGGTCACAGACTACAATCTCCACCAATAACAGTAATAATAGTAACTACCCTATCTTAAGCACATTCTACATGTCATGCACTGTTTACAGATTACCTCAGGCATATAGGTTATTTTCAAAATCCTGTAAAATGGGAGTTATTTTTAAAAACTTGTTTTCCATATGTAAAAACTAGATCTTTGAGAGGTAATTGCCCAGAGCACTTTTAGTTTTGTGTTGGCTGTCTAGAACTTATCAGAGTACTGAACACATTGTAGGCCCTCAGTCTACCTTCATTGAATGAAGTAATGCAGGTTCTCTAAAGAGAATCTGATGAGGAACCTGAGTCCAACGCTAAGGTTAAAGTCAAGGTTAAGTGATTTTTTCCATATACCACCACAAGTTAATGGCACAGTCAGGACCAGAAACTAGTTCTCTTGACCACTACTCCAGGATATCACAGATTCGATGTTTCTGTTTCCAATGGCCACGACTTCCCAGGCCCTTTGTACCCTCAGTTTTTGTACCAGCTAACCACATATCATACTTGTGCTCTGTTAAAGAATGGAGGAAAGTTAGTAGCTAATTCCTCTTTCTCATCCTACCTAGGACCAGTGCAGTCTGCCAAAAAGCACAGCATTGATAACGTTAGTCTTCTTTTGAAGAAAAACAAGAAATAAATAAACATAAAAGCTTTCTCCTAACCCATCCACATAGTACGGTATTTATTTGAGTTTAGAAATATTACTTAAACTCTCCTATGGTGTGCAGTGTTTTTACAGAACACGTATAACTTCCCCCAAAGAACCTGGGAAGACTTTAACACTTGTGAATGTTCTCTGGTCAGTGGCGCTAAGAAAAGATGATACAAATACCTCTTAGGATTTTAAAATCCCAAGTTAGGGAGAATTTTTAGAAGTGTTAACTAAGAAAGCTAATTTTTGGTGAGTTTATTTTTTTAAATTACAAGGTTCAGTGGTTTATTCAATGTAATAGAGCTTACATTTAGTTGAACACATATATTTAAAACCAGAAACAAATGTTCTAAGCATGTATATTGGAGACAAAATAAGAGAGCTAATTTAAAGCTAAACTCTGGGGTTGGGGAAAAAAAATCAAAGAATTCCAAGCTGTCAGGAATTCTAGAATTAATGTGTCTCCTGGCCAATGGAACTCCTTTTTCCAAGTATAAATTACCTATTCATATATCTTAGACAGGTCTCTAAGCTGTGACCTGGATGGAGCCATAGCAGGAACCCACCAATCGATAAGCAATTATCTCTAATAAAGATAAATAAGCTTCACTTTTCAAGAGTAGAGAGAAAGGAGCTATAAGTTTCTTCCTTTCCAAGCTCTGATTCCTGGCCTGAAGAGATCATCTTCATTCATGTAGAAATGTGGGCTTATGAAATTACACCTTCTTTATTAGAAATGTGGGCTTATGAAATTACACCTTCTTTAGTAGAAATGTGGGCTTATGAAATTACACCTTCTTTGACAATGCATTAAGCCTTGTCTCTTAACATCTATCTTCTAGTATAAGTAGAAAAGCTTAATTACATCCTCAACTCACCAATATTAAAGTCAGTTTGTCTGTTCACCACATTCCAGCCAGAGTGGTCTTTAGATTCTTCCAGTACCTTAAGCACCCTTCTACAAGAGTTTTTTAGACTTTGCTTTCTTCACGTGAATGGTTTCTTCTTATTGCTTAGGGCCACCTAAATAAGTTCTTACAAGAGGATTTCTTTGATCACACTATCTAAATTAGTTCTTCCCACCTGTTATTCTCTATCAAAAACACATTTGTTTTCTTCACAGTCCTTATCTCAATTTATATTTTTTGTTTGTGTATTTATTTCTATTTCCTTTTTTAGAGAGCAAATTCATTGAGGTTAGGGATCTTTATATTGCCAGGATTTAGCAGAATATCTGGCATATAATAGATGTTCAATAGATACAGATCAAATGAATGTTCTAGCCCAGAAATATAAATGCACAAAAATAAAAATCCTACATGTTTGATCTGCACTCTTTTTGGTCTAATATATGTCTGAAGCCTGTTTTCATTTTTTTCTTCTACACAGACAACTATATCAGTTTTGCAATTTTATCTAGAATATTTCTAGAAGAAATAGTGCACTTTTTTTTTTTTTTTCACTTTAGCGTGTAGTTCACCACCATAGAGAGCTGTGATTCATGGGTGACATTAAGGATTAAAAAGGACCAGGCTATCCTTTCCTGGCTTTGTGATCTTATTCTAATTATTTAACTAACTTAATTTATTTAAGTTAATTACTTGAGTTTTGTAGTCAGTTATAGAGACATAATAATAGTACCTTTCAGAATAAACGTGCTATTTCCAGGATAAAATGAGGAGACATAAAATCCGTAGTATGATGTCACACTTTATAAAAACTCAAAAAATGGTAAAGTAACTGTTTTCCTGACTATTTTAACTGACAATAGCTGTGTAGTCACAAGGAATCTGGAAGCAATACTTTCATATGCTTTTCTTTCTCCACACCATATTTAAACAATTTTTAAATGCTGAATATAGCAAGAGACATAATAGTTTCAAAGAAATTTTAGATGAATTGCAAGCTATCTTATTCGCAGTTTTTGGAATGCATATTGAAACTTTTAATGCCTTGACCCTTTCTAACCCCTGATGCCTCCCATGTGGTATTAGAGATTGATTCTCTGCACTTTATGAAATGCCTCAAGGATATTTTCCAAAAGCCAGTGATTCTCCAATAATAAATACAGATTTTCAATCAGTAAACAATTTGCTAATAACCAAGATCTTAGAACTGCCACAACAAGATTGAGTTGCCTTTTGGCAGCATACCTCAAATGTTTCCATTGGATAAAGTTGCGGTGTATACAGTTTATTTCTCCTATCTTAGGCACATTTTCACTTTGAAAGTCAGTGAAATGCTTTTGAAGATAATGGGATCTTTCATCATTATTTCAAGAGCGACTGAAACCTACAGTCCAACTAATTATCTGTCCTCCCAAACTCAACGTCAAACCTTTCAGTATTCTTCTGAATGTTTTAAAATCATTTCTCTCAGTACTACTTTGCGACCTCCATCAGCAAAGTTTACTGAAGTGTCTCCAAACAGTAGGAAAGGAGCCATATTTGTCAAGACCTAGTGTTCTACCCACATATCACATTAGCAAACTTTAAAAATTCCATTTGCAAGTAGAAAATTCTGTTGGAGAGGCATTTATAAGAGGATATTTTTTCCTATACACATTTAAATTGAAAAAGCAGAAGTGAAAAGAGTATTTCTTTCATATCCAAAGTATAGAAGAGGAGAGTACTACTAACAATAAAAAGCCATTGTTGGATATAGAATATTATATATGAGATATATAATATTATATAAATTTATATAATAGATAAAGATTTATAAAGATATATAAAATTATATATCTCATATATTATAGATTATATGTATATTATATATATATATATTAGAGATAGGACCAAACTCTGTATCCCAGGCTGGAGTGCAGTGGCACAATCCTAGCTCACTGCCACTTCTAGGTCCTGGGTTCAAGGGATTCTCCCACATCAGCTTCCCAAGTAGCTAGGACTACAGGCACGGAAAATGGTGCAGTTTTTGTTTGTTTGTTTGTTTGTTTGTTTGTTTGTAGAGACAGGGTCCTGGTACGTTGCCCAGGCTGATCTCAAACTCTTGACCTCAAGTGAGCATCCCACTTCAGCCTACCAAAGCACTAGAATTATAGGTGTGAGCCACTATGCACAACTAGAAATTCAGTTTTGTTTGTGATATAATGAGTATACATCAAAATTATAGGGAAATGTTGTCTATTAACAGTACAATCTTTTAAAATGTATTTTATAGGCACAGAGTAACTTAGAAAACTGTAATTACATTTATATTATGGTTTAGAGTATTGCACAGTGCTCTCTCTTTTCTGACTTGATTACTTAATAGAAGAACTTAAAAATGGCAAGTTGCCTTCTTAGGTCATCTCTCCACCAGTCATGGGAGATGTGCTGATTTTTTTTTCTTTTTGTCTGCATGTGGAAGTGAAAAAATCTGTGGCCTCTTCACTTACTTCCCCTGCCCATTTCTATCCCTAGTGAGGAATAGGTTATTGGCATAAAGATGCATAAAGCTGTACTTTAAAAGACAAAAAATGTTATTGGAAGAGAAGGGTTTGTCTTGTAGACAACTACAATTTAAAAATTTTGAAAGAAACAGGGTTTTAGAAGCTTGGTATCAAAGAATAAATGGAACTTGGCCTAGGGCACAATGACTAAGACTAAACAGAGATAGTACCCTAAAGAGAGAAGAGAGAGTACAAAAAAATGGTAAGAAACTTTTAGGTACCCTTTGGCAAATAAATGGTTGGCCCTGTGAGCTGACTTCCGGAGACTGTCTGTGTCCATGATTGCCTGTGAATAGTTATTATTTCTGGTGATAAGCTAAGCTCACAAACCCTCCCAGTCATTGCAGCTCATGAACCAAAGCTTATAAAGTTAATAACTGAATTTTCAGATAACTTTAATCAATATATAGAGACAAACTCAGGCTTAAATGTAAAACATTTTTGGCCAAGAATTTTGTAGGCTGTGTCCAAATATTTCAGACCATTCACAAAATGGTTCATTTTAACTGTGTCACATAATGCTGAAACTAATAGTTCTAATAACTGAAATAGAGCATAATAGCAAGAGAATATTTTATTTAACAGTTTCTGGTTCTCAAGTCAACCCATCTTCCCTAGAGAAAACTATTATGGGTACTATTATTATGATAGCGTAATTGACTGGTCAGAAAAGATCAGCTCCTATTAATAGGCCTGGGTAGATATAGTCATAAGCTAAGATGAAAAACTTCATCTATACTGATCATTAATTGAAGTAAATTATAGATAATTCTAATTTTAAAAGATGGAGAGTAAAAATAATGAAGCCTAATCTCATCTAGAGCAACTGCTTATGTTGATCAGTTTCATTACATAATTGTTGAGTTCTCTATTTTCTTTTGTTTGCATAGATCAGGCTTAGTTTATAAAGAAATCATAGCCTATCAGTTGGGTGCAGTGGCTTACACCCGTAATCTCAGCCCTTTGGGAGGCTGAGGCGGGTAGAGCACCTGAGGTCAGGAGTTCAATACCAGCCTGGCCAACATGGTGAAACGCTATCTTTACTAAAAATACAAAAATTACCCAGGCGTGATGGTGGGCACTTGTGGTCACAGCTACTTGGGAGGCTGAGGCAGGAGAATTGCTTGAACCCGGGAGGCGGAGGCTGCAGCGAGCCAAGTTCACCCCACTGCATTCCAGCCTGGGCAACATAGTGAGACTCCCTCTCAAAAAAGAAGAAAGAAAAGAAAGAAAGAAAGAAAGAAAGAAAGAAAGAAAGAAAAAAGAAAGAAGAAAGAAAGAAAGAAAGAAAGAAGGAAGGAAGGAAGGAAGAAAGGAAGGAGGAGGAAGGAAGGAAGGAAGGAAGAGGAAGGAAGGAAGGAAGAAGGAAGGAAGAAGGAAGGAAGGAAATTAAGGAAGGAAGTGAAGGAGGAAGGAAGGAGGAAGGAAGGAGGGAGGGTTGGAGGGAGGGGTGAGGAAGGGATTGAGATCAGAAAGAGAGAAATACATCACTAAAAAACGAGGCCTAAAGAAATACAGAAATCACCGCCCCCCCCACCTGCCCCTAATGAAAAGAAAAGAAAAGAAAGAAGCCTATGTTAATAAAAATCTCTTTATAAATTGAGTTTATAGAAGTAGAGAGTAGAATTGTGGTTATTAGAGGGTGCTAGGAAGGGTAGAGGGGAGGGAAGGACAGCGAGTGGCTGGTTATCACATATAAAGTTACAGCTCATTATAGATACAAAGGGAAGAATAAGTTTTAGTGTTCTTAGTGCTGCAGGATAAATATGGTTAACAATAATTTAGTGTATATATTCAAAAAGTTAAAAGAGGATTTTGAGTGTTCACAAACACAAAGAAATGATAAATGTTCCAGGTGACAGATATGCTAATTACACTGATATGATCATGCCACATTGTATACATATATTGAAATATCACTCTGTATCCCATAAATATGTACAATTATTACATATCATCTAAAAATAAATGGAAAAATGTTTTGATGATGTTGAGAAAATTTATGAGTTACAAGTATTTGGTCCTCCAAACTGAGTCTTCCATTATTCGTCTATTTTCCTTAGGACAGCATTTCCCCTAAACATTACTGCTGCTTTAGGCTACTCAATAAAAATATTATTTCCTTCCTATAAATGTCTGTTCTGATTTACTTTTATATTGTTTCTTTAACCCCAATTTAGTTTTACCCTATGGCAATGTTTTTGGCTGAAAAGGGTAACTTTACTTGGCATTGTACCTGTAAGAATTACTGACGTGAAGATGTCACAGTTATAAACCAAGTGCAGCAAAGATTAAAATAGAAGAATAAGAAGAAAAGGGTTAGTGTTACTGAAAAATATGCCTTTCAAACATCTAACTCTTAATGGATACGATTCTCAAGTACTAGAATAAATTGTGTACTGTAGCACAGTAGTTGGTGTAGGGAGAAACTTTGAGAATTGAACTATTATTAAAATAGTAGACTATAATAAATGAAACAGCTTTGTGACCAGAACACTTTTGGTTATTTTAATTACCAAAGTATGCTGTAAAACACTTGCATGCTTTCTTTCTAGCACAAAGACCTTTGCTGAAATGTCCTAGCCAGCAAGAAATGGTAACATTCAGATGAGAGATGACCTTCAAGTACTGGTTAGAGGTAAGCAATGGTTCTCCTGCCACAGAAGAAGAACTCAACACAGGCAAATTGAATTAAACTAAATTGAATGGGATGGAATAGAATAATTGAATGAGAAAATATTTTCTTTTCTTATGAGTTTACTGCAATCAATATCACCAAGTATACTGTGAGAAAACACCAAGGGAATTACACAAATAATCAATCTTAAATATTAAAGGGAGTCCTTCTCTATCTTGCATTTTCCAAGGAAGTGTATGTGCTCTCAGAGATCACAGGGCAAACTATCATGATTCAAACTTTACTGACAAGCAAGAGTTCACATCACAAAAGTAAATAGTTGTCAGTTTTCTAGCACACCAAATTTCATGGGTTAGAAACTCTCTAAGCAGAGCTACATAAGGCCACATACTAGGCAGCTTGAAACCCTCTTGCACTAAATAATGATAAATAGGGTATCACAAAAGATAGAAAATAAAGCATCATTTGGGGAACTATTGGCCTACAAAACAATTTGCCTTTTTTTCCCGACAGTATATGTGAGAAGCTGAAGGAAACGAGAAAAACGAGAGCCATCAGATTCTCTACATACAAGCCACCTATGGAAGCCCAGAGAAACGACTTCTGGCTTAGGAGTTTGCAGCCACTCTCACTCCTCCAAAATTTGCAGTTTAAATTTTCACCATCTCCAGCATCAGGTCTAAGTTCCTCAAGAAGTATAAAACATGGAAACAGTAATAGATGAAGAAAGAAAGTAAATTGAGATTCTTACTAGAAGGAATTTATAAAATTCAGTATCTATGATTCAACCTTAGCAAATGTAATTTAACTTTTTTTTTTTTAAGTTTAATAACAGAGCAGCTTCTCGGTAAGCCACAAAGTTGGCATCTGAAAAAGGTCTGATAAACAGTTCAAGCTATATAGAATGTCATCTCTAGTACTTCTTAATGCTCTTCATTTAGTATTTTGCATGGTGTGATGGAATCTGTTTCTTTTTTTTTTTACCTGGCAATGTAATGCTGTCTGTGAATTCTCATGGGATCTAAGAATATGAAAAATAACTTGCAAAATGCTGTTTGCATGTATCTTTCTAGTCTATGTTAATATAAAATATCTCACCCTCATGTTTGAAGCTCGCCAATCAAAATGTGCAAAGAGAAGGAAGTTCTTTTAAAGTATGCAACTTTCAGGGAATGATACAGGCCTGTGTGGGGCATGGCAGGCAGGCTTAGGATAGTATTAGGGAAGTAAGTGTTTAGAAGTTGGAAAGAAAAGCACCAGGATGTAAGAGATAAACACAACAAAAGGTATGGCGGATGCCAAGCAGAAACTGTCCATTTCCGTATTTATTAAGGATCATCTTGTACCCAATAAAGTGCTTTTTAAAATAGATATCTTTCATTTACACCAGGTTTCAACTTACTATCTATTATGGCTTCTAATCTTGTCCATTAATTTGTATGTTCTAAATGATTTTTTAAAAAATCTTAACTGCAATTTGTTTATAGGAGCAAAACAATTCAGTGATGGTTGAATTTCCAAACTGCTCCACAAAATCCTATTTATATACTAGCTAATGAAACTTATTAAATTGATAAAAACATAATTTGACAGTTATTGTGTAATGGATATAGAGTTTCAGTTTTGCAACATGAAAGAGAGTTCTGGAGATAAATGGCAATGATGGCTGTACAACATTAGGAATACACTTAATATCACTGAATTGTATATTCAAAATGGTTAAGATGGTAAATTTAATGTTATGTAATTTTACCATAATAAAGCAAACTGACAAAATGAAGGTCTGAGTCTAGCTAATTTAGCATATCCTTATGACTAAAATCACCTGTACTTAATTCCTAGTCAAAGCAAAGTCCCTAAAGGGTGCTTTATTTTACCATACCTGAAACTATAAAAGACACAAAAAGCATATTATATACGAACCACGAAAAAATCTGAAGTTACAAAAAGGATCATCATACATACTGCATGCAATTCACCGGTCTGGCAGCACTACACTTTATCAGCTAGGGCTTCCTTTGTTTGTATCTTCAGCTCAAAATGAAAACACGATCTTCTTAAATTCCTCGTCAGGCCCTAGAATAGTGAAGTTTCATATCTACCACTGAATCTACATCTTAATTAAACCCTTAAATGCTCTCTCAGTGCATACAGAAATTAGCTGTGCTTTCTCCATCACCTCTTCATTTAAAAATTTTAATCTGAAATTATAAATATTCTCCTCTTCTATAAAAATCTAGTCAGTAGCCAATAAAAGCCACAGTCTAGGATTTATAACTTAATTTCCTTCATAAGATTTGCCTTTTTCCTTCTGACTTATACAGTTATTTATTCAAGGATTAATCATTCCATTCCCAAAGGAGATATCATAAATGAGTTTTCAGTGTTTTTTATCGCAAATTATTATAAGTTCTCCATAGCTGCTAGAAGACAGGAAGCAATTAATGTCTCCATCACATAGAATACTAGAAGGCAATGAAAGAAATAGGATGTTTAAAGAAGAATTAGATGTTCACAGCATGTTATATTGCAGATTAAAAAAAAAATCATATTGCTACCTTCTGGTTTGATGTTCTGGCCCATGTAATTAGAACCTCTCCTCCCCCAAATCATTCTCTCTTTATCATGACATCACTTCATTGAGAGAACCTTCCTTGGCATCTTTACACTAGATTACATGTCCCTCTTAAACATTTCAATAACCTCCTATACATCTTAACTATGGCAATTAGCTATTCGTTATAATCATATATTTAATTATCCGGTTTTTTTCCTCAAAACTCTGAAAAGGTATTGATTCTACACTCAGTGTTAGTTTCAGGTCCTACCATATTGGCTAGCATTTTATTAGGATTAAATATATAATTAAGTAGCTCTGGTGATTATGCATAAAAGCATGCCAAACCAAATAAATAGAATGAGAGCTGAGAAATACCCCACACACCAATTTCTGGGTGACTTAAAATTCTAAGACATGAAAGGCCACATGGAAAGAAAGCTATTCTTTGCTGTCCCCCAACCCTGTGCTTTTTTTTTTTTT
Organism: Rhinopithecus roxellana; assembly: GCF_007565055.1. Classification (NCBI taxonomy): domain Eukaryota; kingdom Metazoa; phylum Chordata; class Mammalia; order Primates; family Cercopithecidae; genus Rhinopithecus; species Rhinopithecus roxellana. Next base: position 23,236,551 of record NC_044549.1, on the reverse strand, counting down.
TTTTTTTTTTTGAGGTGGAGTCTTACTCTGTCACCCAGGCTGGAATGCAGTGGTATGATCTTGGCTCACTGCAGCCTTTGCCTCCCAGGTTCAAGTGATTTCCTGCCTCAGCCTCTTGTGTAGCTGGGATTACAGGTGTGTGCCACCATGTCTGGCTAATTTTTGTATTTTTTGTAGACATGGAGTTTCGCCATGTTGGCCAGGCTGGTCTGAAACTCTTGACCTCAAGTGATCTCCCCACCTCGGCCTCCCAAAGTGTTGGGATGACAGGCGTGAGCCACCGCGCCTGGCCCGTGCTTTATATTAAACTAGTAAAATATCTTTGGTGATGAATAAAATTAAGAGATTTGTATTATCACCATGCAACCAAAGATAACCAGTTCACATTAGGGTACTAATTCTTCCAAACTACTTTTTTCTTCTTTTAAAATTATTTTATTTTACTTTAAGTTCTGTGATACATGTGCAGAATGTGCAGGTTTGTTACATAGGTATACATGTGCCATGGCACATGGTGGTTTCCTGCACCTATCATCTAGCTTTTAAGCCCCATATGCATTAGATATTTGTCCTAATGATCTCCCTCCCCTTGCGCTCCACCCACCGACAGACCCTTGTATGTAATATTCCCCTCCCTGTGTCCATGGGTTCTCATTGTTCAACTCCCACCTTTGAGTGAGAACACACAGTGCCGAACTACTTTCTATACAAGAAAAAAAAAATTTTTGATACAAAAAAGGGGATCATACTTCTTTTCTTTCTTTTCTTTTCTTTTTTGTTTTGAAACAGGGGCTCGCTCTGCCTCCCAGGTTGGAGTGCAGTGATGCAATCACAGCTCACTGCAGCCTCAATATCCCAGGCTCAAGCAATTCCCCTGCCTCAGCTTCCTGAGTAGTTGGAACTACAGGTGCATGCCACCATGCCCTGCCTGCTAATTTTTTTTTTTTTTTGTATGTTTTGTAGATACGGGGTTTTGCCACATTACCCATGCTGGTCTTGAACTCCTAGGCTCAAGTGATTTACCCACCTTGGCCTCCCAAAGTGCTGGGATTGCAGGCTTGATATTACATTTCTATGTACTCTTTAATAATCTGTTTTTGTCTTTTAACATTATATTGTATGCATTTTTCCACAACAAGAGATATAAACCTTCATCATCATTTTTAGTAGTTGAACAATAAAATTGTCTTAAATGCATTGTTTCAGTACCGTCTCTGTGTTCCAGTAAGTCAGCATAAAGATATAAAAACTTAAAGCTGGTCTGAAAAGTACAGGTGTTAGGTGAAAGATCAAAAGACGAGATAGGGGAATGCTACTGATAGGATATAAACAAGAGACAAGACAAAGAGAAGTTAAGGTTATAATGGCCACTGTCAACCATGGAAGAGGTGTAACTCTGGTAGTAGATACAAAGAAAGAGGTTAGGAGAGTGAAGATATATTATTTTTATGACCAGGTTTGTAAGCATGCATTGATTAATTGGTTTCATTGAAAATTCCCATTAGATGTGAAAGAGTCAAATGGATATTAGGAGACCTTTGAGAAAACTTGACATTGGTTAAATATAGTTGGTCATTTAAACCTGTAAGGTAAAATCTTTGGCACCTTTTGTTTTCTTCTCAAAATGGTTGTGTTTTTCTAGTTTAGAAATTGCATCAAGAATGTCCTGGCATTCAGACTAATGCATAGAAGAGCCTAGATCAAGGATGGTTAGCTACAATTGAAAATATGAGAAGAAAAAGGAATGACTGCATTATTTGCCAACTGTAAGCAAATTTATAACTTATTTTGAATTCATGTTTGAATGTGTCAGGCACAAATGAACCAGGTGACAGAGACATGCCTTGACAGGGAGCAAGAAGGGAAGTACAGGGTACACTTGCATGACAATGCACATTTTCCTGGAACAGCACAAGCATGGCACTTAAACTGTACATAAAACACTTTTACAAGCAGATCTCTTTCCAAGGAAATGAAAAGACATGCTTAATCTGTAGGGAAATAAAACCTCCTGGGGTGAGGCCTCAGACAATTGGTTTTAAAGGTTCATTCTTTTTCAATTGTGGTGTTTTGTTTTAACGAGGCACATGAAACACTTCGATTTACCTCTTGGCCACTTTAAAACCTTGTTTTAATTCCCATCTGTCCTTAATAGGGTTCTTAGAAAAGAGAGATCTTCCATTTTCATGAAAGTCAGCCATGTAAAGAAGTTCAAGCCTCAAGAAGAAGATAATTCCTGGATCACTAAGAAAGTACCTGCAGCATAGGGGGATGAAGTCTCCCGAGATCTACAATAATCAGGAGCCAAGGTCTTAAATTTAGGATGGACTTAGTTTGGTTGATATCTTCTTCAAAGCCTATGTTTGCAAATGGAAGCACAGAGGTAATTATTTTGCATATATAATAAACACCTCTTCTCTCTTCTTAAACATTTAATACTGCCCCTCTTCACTTCACTCCTATCCCTTACTACATTGAGGGAATAAAAACAAAATCAGAGTAGAGTCACCACAGAGGCCTAACAACCTCCCTTCATCTATGGTCCAGCAAATGAATGGTCCTGGTTTCTAAATTTTGAATCTCCTCACTTGCATACTAATCCCAGTCCTCTCACACCTGTAGTACTTTGGCTCCTGCAGTATTCTCCTTTTTGTCCCAATCAACTTCTCTCTCCGGAGAGGATCATTTCTCTGTTTATGTAAGCCAGTGTCCTGTATTCTAAAGAGCATGCGCTCTGGAAATAACTGGGTTTGAAATCCTGGCCCCACCCTTTAGTAGCTGCATTGAGTCCATTACTAATCCTTTTTGTGAGTCAATTTTATCTGTAAAATAAGAGGTTCTTATGAAAATTACGAATTAAATAAATTGGTACTTGTAAAACACTTAGAACACATTCTGGTATGTGCTAAGCTATATAAGCATTAGCAAATTTTATTACTGGCATAGAAATATACCTCAGTATTTTCTATATTTAAAAAAGATCATCTTTAGACACTAGGTCACTTTCCATCTACAGTCCCGTTTACTGATTCTCTTTGTAACAAACTCTTCAAAGCAGTCTCATATCACCACTCCCTCCCCTCCTGGTCTTCCAGTCAAGTGTAACTCCCCCACAAGACTCCACCACATCAGCGCTCAGGTCATCTCACCAGTGGCCTTCATATTGCCAAAGGGAGTCAGTAAAACTGTGCTATTATTTTCTGAGTAACAAGGATAGGGTAATTTCAGCCAATGTCTAGGTTACATTAATATCAGTACAAACAATATTTTCTAGGATTACACAAATCAAATTCACTTGAACAGTTAGAACCAAAGCCTGTTGAATCAACAGTTCTCACACACTAGCACAGCACCTCATCCCTCTTCTGTACAGTATAGCTATGCAATCTCTAGTGTGGGGCTGTCATAGATGGTCTGCCCACAATCTCTCTTCATTTCTTTCCACCTGCCTGCTGCTGTCTTGGAGTCTCACTGATTCTCCCAACCAGGACTCGCCTTCGCTCTGCTTGCCTCTGTTGATGTTGCCTCTGCTAGACTTGGAAACTTAGGGCAAATTTATCATCCAAATCAGGACCGGATTGAGAGTGAAAAAGGCTGCGTTAGAGCAACTGCCCTGGAAGTGGAGCCCACCTGAAACGAGGATTCATGTAGACGTGATTCAGCAAGGGAGTGCTCTTTAGGTTAAACCGCACCATGGACTGTGACTCACTCCTGAAGGGCCTCTTTCTTTCTGAAAGCTGAGGCAATTCTGTATTTAAGTGTGTGTGTGTTGTGCAGAAAGGGATGATGTGATGTCAGCTGTAAGCCATCAGCAGTCTACACACCAATCGAGATATGGGTACAAGAGGCTACAAAATAATCTGAGTGAGTCACTAAGAGCACCTAATACAGAAGTACCATGAATAATTATGCCAGGACCATCGCAAGCAAACCAGGACATTTGGTCAGTCTTTTATCCCTTTTACTCACATCACCATCCGTGCTGTGGCTCTCCTCTGCTTTAAGCCTTCCATGGTTCCTATGGTCATTGGGGATCATGGCCATACCCACCCAGGGTCACTGCATGGACTCCCTCAGGCTGCTGCTCCATGCCTCTGAGACTGACCACCACTCTCTGCACAGACTACTTTATAGCTGCAAGCTGCTTCTGCTACACAGAAGATGGTGAATGAAACTCAGAAATCTTTGCCTTCATGACTTGACTTTGGATCTCTGCCTCTGAGTCACTCTTGCCTATGGCTTTCAGAACTCTTTACTGTTAAAGTCCACCTGTAAATCTTTGCTGCTTTTTGTAGAATCCTTGCTGCCTCTCAAAAATGTCCTATTTTGGGTAATAAATTCTAATTTTGCCCCACTAGGAATCCTGGTTTTTAATTATTCAGCACTCTTCAACAAGGTACATAGGAACTGCATAGAGGCCTTGGGAAAAGTGAGTTCAAATGCAGCCTGTCACTGTCCTCGGAATCACTGACCCTTACAATTCAGGCTGTTACCAAATCCAGACGGACTGATGAGACTATTTATTCCTTCACATCCTCTCAAAGATCTCATAGCACTCTCTATAGTTTAGATTTATTTGGACCCTCTCCAAGGGTCAGCACATATTCAAATGTATTCTGATCCTGAAGTGTGCACAAGTTATTTATGAAGAGACTCAAAGTCTTTTGCAAATAAATGCATAGAGCTGGAACTATATATCAGGACATTTTGCCTAAGTCCAAATATAAATTTTAATTCTGTTTTTACTCTGAACTAGACAGACTCTTAGATACAAAACGACATTGTAAAGTATGGAGATTTGTAACTTTCATTGTATTTGTGCCTGAACACGATGATCCTAAAGTTCACTTGAAGAAATGCCTCTCAGTAGATTAAAAGAGCATCTCTTGTGTTAGTTAAATGGATATCGGTTTCTTCCCATTTTCGTATAAAAGCTCAGAGGGTTAATCTGGAATTCACTTCACATCACTGTGCACCAATATGCTAATACCCTGCATAATTACTTAGCCTCATTTGTACATGAATGGTCACATATGATAGATGTTCTGAGTAAGAGAGTTAAAGTCAATATGAGTTTGAATATCTGGGAACAGAGTTAAGTCCAGTAGATCTTATTATGTAATGTTCTTATTTAGATACTTCTCAAGTCTTAGGCAATTATTTAATAGTGGAGTGATAAGAACAAAGAGCACTTGGACACAGATTTGCTTCCACATGAGAGCACCATCCCCCGTAAGACAATGGGTATACATTAGGTACATGCCCATGTATGCAAGACTCAAAATTTCCAAACATGTAGTTCTAATATGTATTTTATAATTATAATGTATCTTTTATTTAGAGAAATCAAATTATAATTTGCACTGAAAGCATGTCTGATACTGTCATCAAATTATAACCAGTATGTTCTGAAGATCGGCAAAAAGCTAGAAATTAGCAGATATGTGAGTTATTGCCTATAGTTAAATTATAAAGAATGTTAAGTACACTATAAAGTGTTACTTACATAGTTACTGGTAGCCTTTAACAAAATGAGCTTCATTGTTAAGATTTATTAACTGTATTCAGCCTGGATGGTCATTCAGTTCAAACTTTAAAAGCTTTCAAGTTATCAAGTAGCAGTCTGGTTTTAATATAAGTAACAAAGTGATCATAAGAAAGACTGAATAGTTGGATTTCAGGAAATTTGCCAATCTTGGGTTAATTTTTAATGGCCTTATCAGGTCAAGTCTGTAACTTGGAGGGTTAAGATAGACTTGTTCCCTGAAGTGAAAGGGTATTCCCACTGTCAATCATCCCAAGTAGTGGTTAATCCTGGGGTAGATTGTCAGGCACAAACCTGAACTGAGATGGAGGGCGGTCTTTCTCCCAGGGCCTGGAGCTAGGGGAGAATAAACTCCAAGCCTGGAAAAGCCTACAGTGATTCCTGGAGTGGAATGGCATTCTCCAATAATGTAGGGCCAATATGAAAGTGAGTAGGGGCAGCGGGCTTCTGCTGTTTGCCAGCAGCAGGATAGAGTGAGGTTGCCATCAGTAGTCACGGCAGAGCAGTGCAGGGCCTAGCTTCCAGAAGCAGCCAACATCTGTGCAGCAGTTAAGAGTAGACAAACTGACCTTTGAACAGGTTCATGAACAGCAACCACACCTGAGATAGGTATAGTGGAAGTAGTAGAAGCATTAGCACAAACAGCTTTGCCCAGCAAAGCTCCTGCTTCACAAGTATCTTTGGCAACAGGGGTGGACGACTGGTGGTAAGAAAACTGCCAAGTAAAAAAATTTGAGGCTCTTGCTTTGAAGTCACGTGGTGCAGAACTGTCTGGAAGAAAACTCTCAGAAACATGTGGGAAACCTTTTATGTGGAAGTAATTCCTGGGAAGGAAGTACACGGCCATTATTATTTAGGTCTTAGGCCATTATTATTTGACTGAATAAAGAAGTATAACGTTATTTGTAGTCATCGGTTGGTGAGGACAAGGAAAGGTAAGACACATAGAAAAATAAGGTATTTCTACTTGGGAGCTTGTTGTTTAGTGTGTCTACAACTCCTAATTAACACTTTGAAGGATATTTCTTAAAAATTGGAAAAGTAAGCAATTCATTTTTAAGAGTAAATTTATACTCAATTTTAGGAGAAGGAAAACTTGAGAAAATGATGCTAAATTTATAGACAATCAATTGAACCAAAATTAAAACTAACAAAAAAATAAAAGTGATTATAAGATTGACTTTTATTGTCAAGATTAACGAATTATATTTATCAGGCACTGCTTCATTGAAAAAGTTTCTGTATCTTTTATTTCAAACATGGTTTTCTTATTTTAGAAATGAAATAAAATTTTCCCTTGTTCTGTCACTGTGCATCAAACCATGAGCCTTCAAATACTTCTTGTTTTTGCTTGAAGAATAATTTCTAGTATTTAAAAACTATTGTACTTTATAATGTTTGCTCATACTTATATTTCATTTTATAATTACCCTGTGATCATTTCATTGTTATTATAATTATTCTTAGAACAATTCTATTTTTAAATATAAAAAGAGTCTAATAAATTAAGATTTCTCCAAGATTTTTAAAGTATTGAAACTTAGAGGCAGAATATTAGTATTGTAAATCATTCCTTTGTTTTACAAAATATTTCAGAATGTTATTTTTTAGAAAGAGAGTCTTTCCCTAATATACTAAAAACAGATTAAAATGGCCAAAACTCATTATATGTTTTGGGGTACATCTTGTTTACATAGTGTGAGGATAGTTGTACTTGCATAATTCTTTCCATTTGAAAATATTTTTTAAATGGCAGGTCTTTATTTAACTGCAAATGTTTAGAGAAAAAGCATACATGTGCCATATGAGGTTTGTCTCTCTTATTGCGTATGAAAGCAAAAGTAATTTTTGATCAAATTTTAGTAAAGTTTAAGAATCAAATTTGCATAGAATTAAAAAAAGATATTTTTCTTTCTTTTCTTTTTTTATTTTTTTATTATACTTGAAGTTCTAGGGTACATGTGCATACCGGGCAGGTTTGTTACATATGTATACTTGTGCCATGTTGGTGTGCTGCACCCATCAACTCGTCAGCACCCATCAATTCGTCATTTATAAATTCGTCATTTATAAATTGCATTTATAACTCCCAATGCAATCCCTCCCCCTTCCCTCCTCCCCATGATAGGCCCCAATGTGTGATGTTCCCCTTCCCGAGTCCAAGTGATCTCATTGTTCAGTTCCCACCTATGAGTGAGAACATGCGGTGCTTGGTTTTCTGTTCTTGTGATAGTTTGCTAAGAATGATGGTTTCCAGCTGCATCCATGTCCCTACAAAGGACGCAAACTCATCCTTTTTTATGGCTGCATAATATTCCATGGTGTATATGTGCCACATTTTCTTAATCCAGTCTGTCACAGATGGACATTTGGGTTGATTCCAAGTCTTCGCTATTGTGAATAGTGCCGCAATAAACATACGTGTGCATGTGTCTTTAGAGCAGCATGATTTATAATCCTTTGGGTATATACCCAGTAGTGGGATGGCTGGGTCATATGGTATATCTAGTTCTAGATCCTTGAGGAATCGCCATACTGTTCTCCATAATGGTTGAACTAGTTTACAATCCCACCAACAGTGTAAAAGTGTTCCTATTTCTCCACATCCTCTCCAGCACCTGTTGTTTCCTGACTTTTGAATGATTGCCATTCTAACTGGTGTGAGATGGTATCTCATTGTGGTTTTGATTTGCATTTCTCTGATGGCGAGCGATGATGAGCATTTTTTCATGTGTCTGTTGGCTGTATGAATGTCTTCTTTTGAGAAATGTCTGTTCATATCCTTTGCCCACTTTTTGATGGGGTTGTTTGTTTTTTTCTTGTATATTTGTTTGAGTTCTTTGTAGATTCTGGATATTAGCCCTTTGTCAGATGAGTAGATTGCAAAAATTTTCTCCCATTCTGTAGGTTGCCTGTTCACTCTGATGGTAGTTTCTTTTGCTGTGCAGAAGCTCTTTAGATTAATTAGATCCCATTTGTCAATTTTGGCTTTTGCTGCCATTGCTTTTGGTGTTTTAGACATGAAGTCCTTGCCCATGCCTATGTCCTGAATGGTACTACCTAGGTTTCCTTCTACAGTTTTTATGGTATTAGGTCTAACATTTAAGTCTCTAATCCATCTTGAATTAATTTTTGTATAAGGAGTAAGGAAAGGATCCAGTTTCAGCTTTCTACTTATGGCTAGCCAATTCTCCCAGCACCATTTATTAAATAGGGAATCCTTTTCCCATTTCTTGTTTCTCTCAGGTTTGTCAAAAGTCAGATGGCTGTAGATGTGTGGTATTATTTCTGAGGACTCTGTTCTGTTCCATTGGTCTATATCTCTGTTTTGGTACCAGTACCATGCTGTTTTGGTTACTGTAGCCTTGTAGTATAGTTTGAAGTCAGGTAGCGTGATGCCTCCAGCTTTGTTCTTATGACTCAAGATTGTCTTGGCAATGCGGGCTCTTTTTTGGTTCCATATGAACTTTAAAGCCGTTTTTTCCAATTCTGTGAAGAAACTCATTGGTAGCTTGATGGGGATGGCATTGAATCTATAAATAACCTTGGGCAGTATGGCCATTTTCACGATATTGATTCTTCCTATCCATGAGCATGGTATGTTCTTCCATTTGTTAGTGTTCTCTTTGATTTCACTGAGCAGTGGTTTGTAGTTCTCCTTGAAGAGGTCCTTTACATCCCTTGTAAGTTGGATTCCTAGGTATTTTATTCTCTTTGAAGCAATTGTGAATGGAAGTTCATTCATGATTTGGCTCTCTGTTTGTCTGTTACTGGTGTATAAGAATGCTTATGATTTTTGCACATTAATTTTGTATCCTGAGACTTTGCTGAAGTTGCTTATCAGCTTAAGGAGATTTTGGGCTGAGACAATGGGGTTTTCTAAATATACAATCATGTCATCTGCAAACAGGGACAATTTGACTTCTTCTTTTCTTAACTGGATACCCTTGATTTCTTTCTCTTGCCTGATTGCCCTAGCCAGAACTTCCAACACTATGTTGAATAGGAGTGGTGAGAGAGGGCATCCCTGTCTTGTGCCAGTTTTCAAAGGGAATTTTTCCAGTTTTTGCCCATTCAGTATGATATTGGCTGTGGGTTTGTCATAAATAGCTCTTATTATTTTGAGGTACGTTCCATCAATACCGAATTTATTGAGTGTTTTTAGCATGAAGGGCTGTTGAATTTTGTCAAAAGCCTTTTCTGCATCTATTGAGATAATCATGTGGTTCTTGTCTTTGGTTCTGTTTATATGCTGGATTACGTTTATTGATTTGCGAATGCTGAACCAGCCTTGCATCCCAGGGATGAAGCCCACTTGATCATGGTGGATAAGCTTTCTGATGTGCTGCTGAATCCGGTTTGCCAGTATCTTATTGAGGATTTTTGCATCGATGTTTATCAGGGATATTGGTCTAAAATTCTCTTTTTTTGTTGTGTCTCTGCCAGGCTTTGGTATCAGGATGATGTTGGCCTCATCAAATGAGTTAGGGAGGATTCCCTCTTTTTCTATTGATTGGAATAGTTTCAGAAGGAGTGGTACTAGCTCCTCCTTGTACCTCTGGTAGAATTCAGCTGTGAATCCATCTGGTCCTGGACTTTTTTTGGTTGGTAGGCTATTAATTATTGCCTCAATTTCAGAGCCTGCTATCGGTCTATTTAGGGATTCAACTTCTTCCTGGTTTAGTCTTGGAAGAGTGTAAGTGTCCAGGAAATTATCCATTTCTTCTAGATTTTCTAGTTGATATGCATAGAGGTGTTTATAGTATTCTCTGATGGTAGTTTGTATTTCTGTGGGGTTGGTGGTGATATCCCCTTTATCATTTTTTATTGCATCTATTTGATTCTTCTCTCTTTTCTTCTTTATTAGTCTTGCTAGCGGTCTGTCAATTTTGTTGATCTTTTCAAAAAACCAACTCCTGGATTCATTGATTTTTTGGAGGGTTTTTTGTGTCTCTATCTCCTTCAGTTCTGCTCTGATCTTAGTTATTTCTTGCCTTCTGCTAGCTTTTGAATGTGTTTGCTCTTGCTTCTCCAGTTCTTTTAATTGTGATGTTAGAGTGTCAATTTTAGATCTTTCCAGCTTTCTCTTGTGGGCATTTAGTGCTATAAATTTCCCTCTACACACTGCTTTAAATGTGTCCCAGAGATTCTGGTATGTTGTATCTTTGTTCTCATTGGTTTCAAAGAACATCTTCATTTCTGCCTTCATTTTGTTATGTACCCATTAGTCATTCAGGAGCAGGTTGTTCAGTTTCCCTGTATTTGAGCGGTTTTGATTGAGTTTCTTAGTCCTGAGTTCTAGTTTGATTGCACTGTGGTCTGAGAGACAGTTCGTTATAATTTCTGTTCTTTTCCATTTGCTAAGGAGTGCTTTACTTTCAATTATGTGGTCAATTTTGGAATAAGTGCGATGTGGTGCTGAGAAGAATGTATATTCTGTTGATTTGGGGTGGAGAGTTCTATAGATGTCTATTAGGTCCGCTTGGTGCAGAGATGAGTTCAATTCCTGGATATCCTTGTTAACTTTCTGTCTCGTTGATCTGTCTAATGTTGACAATGGAGTGTTGAAGTCTCCCATTATTATTGTATGGGAGTCTAAGTCTCTTTGTAAGTCTCTAAGCACTTGCTTTATGAATCTGGGTGCTCCTGTATTGGGTGCATATATATTTAGGAGAGTTAGCTCTTCCTGTTGAATTGATCCCTTTACCATTATGTAATGGCCTTCTTTGTCTCTTTTGATCTTTGATGGTTTAAAGTCTGTTTTATCAGAGACTAGGATTGCAACCCCTGCTCTTTTTTGTTCTCCATTTGCTTGGTAGATCTTCCTCCATCCCTTTATTTTGAGCCTTTGTATGTCTCTGCATGTGAGATGGGTCTCCTGAATACAGCAGACTGATGGTCTTGACTCTTTATCCAGTTTGCCAGTCTGTGTCTTTTAATTGGAGCATTTAGTCCATTAACATTTAAGGTTAATATTGTTATGTGTGAACTTGATCCTGCCATTATGATATTAACTGGTTATTTTGCTCGTTAGTTGATGCAGTTTCTTCCTAGCCTCGATGGTCTTTACATTTTGGCATGTTTTTGCAATGGCTGGTACCGGTTGTTCCTTTCCATGTTTAGGGCTTCCTTCAGGGTCTCTTGTAAGGCAGGCCTGGTAGTGACAAAATCTCTAAGCATTTGCTTGTCTGTAAAGAATTTTATTTCTCCTTCACTTATGAAACCTAGTTTGGCTGGATATGAAATTCCGGGTTGAAAATTCTTTTCTTTAAGAACGTTGAATATTGGCCCCCACTCTCTTCTGGCTTGTAGAGTTTCTGCTGAGAGGTCTGCTGTTAGTCTGATGGGCTTCCCTTTGTGGGTAACTCGACCTTTCTCTCTGGCTGCCCTTAAGATTTTTTCCTTCATTTCAACTTTGGTGAATCTGGCAATTATGTGTCTTGGAGTTGCTCTTCTCGAGGAGTATCTTTGTGGTGTTCTCTGTATTTCCTGAATTTGAATGTTGGCCTGCCCTACTAGGTTGGGGAAGTTCTCCTGGATGATATCCTGAAGAGTGTTTTCCAATTTGGTTCCATTTTCCCCCTCACTTTCAGGCACCCCAATCAGACGTAGATTTGGTCTTTTTACATAATCCCATACTTCTTGCAGGCTTTGTTCATTTCTTTTTCTTCTTTTTTCTTTAGGTTTCTCTTCTCGCTTCATTTCATTCATTTGATCCTCAATCGCTGATACTTTTTTTTTCCATTTGATCGAGTCGGTTACTGAAGCTTGTGCATTTGTCACGTATTTCTCGTGTCATGGTTTTCATCTCTGTCATTTCCTTTATGACCTTCTCTGCATTAATTCGTCTAGCTATCAATTCTTCCACTCTTTTTTCAAGATTTTTAGTTTCTTTGCACTGGGTACGTAATTCCTCCTTTAGCTCTGAGAAGTTTCATGGACTGAAGCCTTCTTCTCTCATTTCATCAGTCATTCTCTGGCCAGCTTTGATCCGTTGCTGGCAATGAGCTGTGCTCCTTTGCAGGGGGAGATGCACTCTTATTTCTTGAATTTCCAGCTTTTCTGCCCTGCTTTTTCCCTATCTTCGTGGTTTTATCTGTCTCTGGTCTTTGATGATGGTGACGTACTGATGGGGTTTTGGTATAGGTGTTCTTCCTGTTTGATAGTTTTCCTTCTAATAGTCAGGACCCTCAGCTGTAGGTCTGTTGGAGATTGCTTGAGGTCCACTCCAGACCCTGTTTGCCTGGGTATCAGCAGCAGAGGTTGCAGAAGATAGAATATTGCTGAACAGCAAGTGTACCTGTCTGATTCTTACTTTGGAAGCTTCCTCTCAGGGGTGTACTCCACCCTGTGAGGTGTGGGGTGTCAGACTGCCCCTAGTGGGGGATGTCTCCCAGTTAGGCTACTCAGGGGTCAGGGACCCACTTGAGCAGGCAGTCTGTCCGTTCTCAGATCTCAACCTCCGTGTTGGGAGATCCACTGCTCTCTTCAAAGCTGTCAGACAGAGTCGTTCGCGTCTGCACAGGCCTGTGCTGCTTCCCCTTTTGTTGTTTAGCTGTGCCCTGTCCCCAGAAGTGAAGTCTACAGAGACAGGCAGGTTTCCTTGAGCTGCTGTGAGCTCCACCCATTTCGAGCTTCCCAGCGGCTTTGTTTACCTACTTAAGCCTCAGCAATGGCGGGCGCCCCTCCCCAGCCTCGCTGCTGCCATTTCGGTTCAATCGCAGACTGCTGTGCTAGCAATGAGGGAGGCTCTGTGGCTGTGGGGCCCTCCTGGCCGGGTGTCGTATAATCTCCTGGTGTGCCCATTTGCTTAAAGCGCAGTATTGGGGTGGCAATTACCCAATTTTCCAGGTGTTGTGTGTCTCAGTTCCCCTGGCTAGGAAAAGGGATTCCCTTCCCCCTTGCGCTTCCCAGGTGAGGCAATGCCTCGCCCTGCTTCAGCTCTCGCTGGTCGGGCTGCAGCAGCTGACCAGCACCGATTGTCCAGCACTCCCCAGTGAGATGACCCCAGTACCTCAGTTGAACATGCAGAAATCACCGGTCTTCTGTGTCGCTCGTGCTGGGAGCTGGAGACTGGAGCTGTTCCTAGTCGGCCATCTTGCTCCGCCCCTTTTCTTTCTTTTCTGTTTTTTTGTTTTTTGTATTTTGCTTCATGGAATTACCTCCAATAGATTCCATTTAAGCTGAAGCTCTGCATACAAAGCAAAATGGAGAATTGGAGCAGAAGAGAGTACTTCAAACTATAAGTTTTCTTCAAAATAGTCTCAAAATTGTAGTCAAAATGATTTTTTTAAAATTATTGTACTTTAAGTTCTGGGATACATGTGAAGAACGTGCAAGTTTGTTACATAGGTATACATGTGCCACGGGGGGTTGCTGCACCCATCAACCCATCATCTACATTAGGTATTTCTCCTAATGCTACCCCTCCCGTTGTCTTCCACCCCACAACAGGCCCTGGTGTGTGATGTTCCCTTCCCTGTGTCCACGTGTTCTCATTGTTCAACTCCCACTTATAACATGGTGTTTGGTTTTCTGTTCCTATGTTTGCCGAGAATGATGGCTTCCAGCTTCATCCACATCCCTGCAAAGGACATGGATTCATTCTTTTTTATGACTGCATAGTATTCCATGGTGTATATGTGCCACATTCTCTCTATCCAGACTATCACTGATGGGCATTTGAGTTGGTTCCAAGTCTTTGCTATTGTGAACAGTGCTGCAATAAACATACGTGTACATATGTCTTTATAGTAGAATGATTTATAATCCTTTAGGTATACACCCAGTAATGAGATTGATGGATAAATGGTATTTCTAGTTCTGGATCCTTGAGGAATCACCACACTGTCTTCTACAATGGTTGAACTAATTTACGCTCCCACCAACAGTGTAAAAGCATTCCTATTTCTCCATATCCTCTCCAGCACCTGTTGTTTCCTGACTTTTTAATGATTGCCATTCTAACTGGCATCAGATGGTATCTCATTGTGGTTTTGATTTGCATTTCTCTCATGACCAGTGGTGATGAGCTTTTTTACATATGTTTGTTGGCCACATAAATGACTTCTTTTGAGAAGTGTCCATTCATATCCTTCACCTGCTTTTTGATGGGGTTGTTATTTTTAGGAAATTTGTTTAAGCTCCTTGTAGACTCTGGATATTAGCCAGATGGATAGATTGCAAAAATGTTCTCCCATTCTGTAGGTTGCCCGTTCACTCTGATGATAGTTTCTTTTGCTGTGCAGAAGCTCTTTAGTTTAATTAGATCCCATTTGTTGATTTTGGCTTTTGTTGCCGTTGTTTTCTGTGTTTTAGTTATGAGATCTTTGTCCATGCCTATGTCCTGAAAGGTATTTCTAGGTTTTCTTCCAGGGTTTTTCTGGTTTTAGGTCTAACATTTAAGTCTTTAATCCATCTTGAGTTAATTTTTGTATAAGGTGTAAGAAAGGAGTCCAGTTTCAGTTTTCTGCCTATGGCTAGCCAGTTTTCCCAGCACCATTTATTAAATAGGAAATTCTTTCCCCAGCTTGTTTTTGTCAGGTTTGTCAAAGATCAGATGGTTGTAGGTGTGTGGTCTTATTCAGAGGCCTCTGTTCTGTTCCATTGCCCAGGAGATTCCCTTGGGTGCCTACACCACCAGGGCCCTGGGTTTCAAAATAATTTTTTAAGTTGCTTTGATTTTATAGGCATATTTTGTTATGTCATTCAGAATACTTACTGAGTACTAGCAATGTACTAAGCCTTATTGTAGGTTTGGGAATACACTAATGGAGAAAACAGCCAAAAATTCAAAATACCTAAATATATAATATCCTGAAAATATCATTTCTGTGAAAGAAAAAACTTCAGTGAGAGAAGACAAAGAATAATGAAAGAGGAGCTATGTTATTTGCTACAGAGCCATCAGGTAGGGTCTTCTGTAATGGAGTGATATTTGAAAAGGACAGAAGTGATGTTCTTAAAAAAGGTGTTTGAGGCACAGGTATAAAACCCTAAGATAAACAATAACTTGACAAAAAAATAATAAGAAGAGCAGTGCAAACTGTGTAAAAGTGTGGAATAAGTGACAGACAGTGACAAATGAAGTAAGGGGCTCCAGGGTACCCAGAATATGGAACTTGCAGAGAACTGAGAACATAATGTTTAGCCACTGAAGATATCTGAGAAGGGATAAGAAATTAACTGAATCATGTTTGTTTTCTCTGCATCCACTGGAATTGAATTAAAAATGTACATAAAGCAAACCAAGAGAATCTTAAATGTATAGACCACATGTTTTACACATGTATACATCACATAACTACAATTCAGGATTATAATTTTAAAAGATCAATCTAGGGAAATGTAGAGAATTAAAGAATTTTTTAAAAGCATGGAAACTACTTAGGAATAAATGACTATAATTTGAGATAATGTAGACTTGAATGAGGATGGTATAGCCATTGAAGTGGTGAGAATGTAATCTGGAAATCAGAATTTACATTTCATGGTGGAGCCAGTGGGATTTTTTTTCTGCATTGAATGCATGGTGTGAGGATATAAAAAGCTTAAATGACTCCAAAGTTTTGATTCTTAGCAATGGTAGTAATTAGAAGAGACAGGAGGAATTTATTTGAGGATTAAAGTAATCAAAATTTCTGTTTTGGCCATGTTGAATTTAAGATGGCCATTAGAATCCCTGAGGGGAGATTGGATGAAACTTTCTATAAAAAGTATGAGTAGATAGAGAAAAGCAGAGGACAAGAAAAGGAAGTAGAGCCAACAAAAGCCTACAGAAGAAAAGCCATGAAGTAGCAGGGAAAAATCAGAGACTTGAAGGTTTTGAGGAACCCCATGTATGCACATGCATTTCTCTGTGAGAGAGGGGAGCAGTGATAGAGGCTGGACTCCCTCCTTCCTATTGCCAAATTTATGTGTTGAAATCCTAACCCCCCAGTACCTCACGACGTGATTGTATTTGGAGATACGGTGTTTAAAGAGGTAATTTAGTTAAAATAAGATTGTTAGAGAGGGCTCTAATTCAATATCACTGCCATCTTTATAAGAAGAGGAAATTAGTTCTAGAAGGAGTTGGACTGCACATCTAGTGCCCCAATTATCTGGCTTCTTTCAGCTTCTCCCTGGGAGTTTCACTGCATATCTAGCTGACCAACTTTTCTGCCTGCTACCCAAGGGATTGGCTTATAACTTGACTATCCCTGAGAGCCACTAGGATCTTGCATCTGCTAGGCCCCTGGGAGCTGCAGAGAGCAAAAAAGCAGTTTGAAAGAGCGTACAGAATGAACGAGAGTACAAGCATTGCTATAGCTCTTCTCCCCAGCTCAAAGGGGAGTAAGTAGGTGATAAACTCCAGCTTCCAGCTTCTCTCTGAGGAGAGAAGGGATTGGACCAATCATCTAATGCCCCAATTTTTTTAGTTGCTACTAGATGGACTGGCTTCTGCCCTCCTGTCTTGGTGCACTGGTGGGATTTGGCACATTCCAGGCTCCTGGGTTTGAGACAGAGGTCTGAATGAGCATGGACATTTGAGAGGCATCCAAAATCTCTGGCTATGCTGATTGGTTAGTGTCTTATTTCATATAAGATCAGTCTGTGAAAACTTGAAAAGATAGCTGTTTCTTCTAATGCACACATATCAACACAGAGAAAACAATTTTGAAGAGGGAAATATGTTTTAAATAAAAGAATATGATAAATAAAAAATTTAACTCCAATGAAAATGAAGATATGTGGCTTAGAATTCACAGATAATTCAAAATAAAAGCCATAAAGGTACCCCCAAGTTCAGGAGAGTAATACGTGAGAAAAGTTAGAATTTCAACAAAGAGACAGAAAATATTTTAAAGTACTAAAAAGAAATCATAGAGATGAAGAATATAATAATTGAAATTAAAATTCAATAGAGGGGTTCAACAACAGGCTAGATCAAGCAGGTAAGTCATTTGAGAAGAAATGACTTGAATACAGCTCTTTGGAAAGCATCCGGAGAAGTAAAATGAAAACAAGAAAATGAATGAAAGAAAACAAGAAAATGAATGAAAAACAGCGTCATGGGACACAATCAAACAAATAAACATATATTATGCAAGTTCTAAAAGGAGGAAAGAGAGAAAAAAACAACAGAAAGCTTATTCAAGTGAATAATGGTAGAAAATTCCCCAAATCATTAGAAGTAAACAGACATCCAGATCCAGGAAGCCAAAAGGGCACGAAATAAGATAAATAAATCCTAAGAGACCCATAGCAAGATGCATTATAATTAAACTGACAAAAGTTAAAGATAAAGAGAGAATTTTGAAAGCAGCAAGAGAAAAGCAACTTGCCACATATGAGGGAAACTCCATAATACTATTAGCAGATTTTTCAGCAGAAATTTTTCAGGCTAGGGAGAGTAGGATGATATATTCAAAGTGATGAACATAAACAAAACAAACAAGAATACTATATCAGGCAAGATTCCTTCTAAAATGAAGGAAAGAAAAATACTTTCTTAGATAAACAAAGTCTGAGATAGTTAATCACTACTCTATGTGCCTTTCAAGAAATGCTAAAGGGAGCTCTTCAAGTTGAAATAAAAAGACACTAAACAGCAATATGATAACATAAAAATATATAAAAGCCATTGCTAAAAATAAATATATATACAAATATAGAATACTGTGTTATCGTAAAGGTGGCAGGTAAATCACTATTAATTATAGCATATAAGTTTAAAAAGTATTAACAAAACTATAAAATTATGTTAATAGAGATACGTAATGCAAATAGATATGAATTGTGACATCAATAACATAGGATGTTGAAGAGACAAGAGGTAACAATGTAGAGCTTTTTATGAAAGTGAAGATGTTAGCAGCTTAAAATAATTGTTATAGCAATAAGGTATTTTATAAAAGCCCCATGGAAACCATTAAAAAAGTATAGAGAGAAGTTACACAAAAGAAAAAGACAAATGAATCCAAGACTATCAGCACACACACACACACACATACACACACACACACTAAACTACAAAGGAAGACAGCAAGAAAGAAAAACAGAAACAAAGGACTACATGACAGACAGAAAAAAGGTTAACAAAATTACAACAGTAAATTCTTCCCTATTAATAATAACTTTAAATGTAAATAAACTATCCAATGAGAAGACATAGAGTGGCTGTGTAGATTTTTAAAAAATAAGATCTCACTATATGCTGTCTATAAGAAATTCACTTTAGACTTAAAAAGCTATACAAAGTCAAAAAGTGAAGAGATGGAAAGATAATTCATGCAAATGGTAACCAAAAAAAAAAAGCAGGCACACATATTTATATCAGACGAAATAGATTATAAGTCAAAAACTGCTTCTTAGAGACAATGAAAGTCATTATATAATGATAAAACTGTGAATTCAATAGAAAGATATAACAAGCACAAATATGTATGTACCCAACATCAGAACACCTAAAATATAAAGCAAGTATTTACAGGAATTTATTTATAGGAATTATTTATTAGCAATTTATTTATAGGAAGAAATTGACTGCAATACTATGAGTATAATACTTCAGTATCCGCTTTCAAGAAAATATCTACACAGAAAATCGATAAAGAGAAAGAATACTTGAAAAACACTATAAGCCAAATGGACCCAGCAGACATACTCCAAACTTTCAAACCAACAGCAGAAAAATGTGCATTCTCCTCAGGTGCACACAAAGGATGCTCTAAGCTAGGTCACATTAGATTACAAAACAAGTCATAGCAAATTTAAGATTGAAAGCATACGAAGTATCTTTTCTGACCAGAATGGAATGAAACTAGAAATCATTAACAATAAGAGAATAAGAACATTTACGAAAACATGGAAACTAAACAATATACTCTTGAGTAATCATTGGGTCAAATAGAAAATCAAAGTTGAATTTTGAATATATCTAAAGACAAACAAAAATAAAAACAACACACCCAATTTATGGGATGGAGCAAAAGCCATACTCACAGGATAGTTTATTGTGATAAGTGCTTACACTAAGAAAGACAGTTCTCAAATAAACACCCTAACTTTACCTCTCAATGAACTAGCAAAAGAACAAAGTAAAGCCCAAAGTTAGTGGAAGGAAGGAAATAATAAAGAATAAAGCAGAAATAAATCAAAGAGAATGAAAAATTAATGGGAAAAATCACAATACTACAAGTTGGTGTTTAGAAAAGTAAACAGAATCAACAAATGCTTAGCTAGAATGAGAAAAAAAGAGAGGAATCTCAAATAAATAAAATAAGAATAAAAGAGGAGACACTACAATGGATGCCACAGAATAAAAAGGATCAAAAGGGATTATTATAAAAAATTATATGCCAACAAATTGGATAACTCAGAAGAAAGCCATAAATTCCTACAAATGTACAACCTACTGAGACTGAATCTAAAAGAAATAGAAAGCCTGAACAAACCAGTAACAAATAAAAAGATTGAGTCAGTAATCAAAAACCTACCAATGCAGAGAAGTCCAGGACCAAATGGTTTCATAGGTGAATTCTACCCAACATTCAAAGAATACTAACGCTTCTTAAATACTTCAAAAAAAGTGGGGGAAATACTTCCAAACTCATTTTATGAGGCCAGCAACACCCTGATACCAAAGCTAAAAAAAGGCACCACAAGGAAACTACAGACAAATATCCATCTAATGAAGATAGATGGAAAAATCCATCATAAGATACTTGCAAACCAAATTCAGCAGCACATTAAAGGATTATACACCATGACCCAGTGGAATTTATCCCTAGGATGCACAGATATTTCAACATAATCAATCAATGTGAGTCACTATATTAACAGATCATATGATAATCCCAATACATTCAGAAAAATCATTTGACAAAATTCCACAATTGCTCATGGAAAAAAAAATACCTCAACGAAATAGACAAAGAACAAACTCACTGCAACACATAATAAAGGCCATTTATGAGAAGCCCACAGCTAACATCATAATCAGTGAGGAAAAAGTTTTTCCTCTGAGATCTAGTACAAGATAATGTGCCCACTCACACTATTTCTATTCAAAATAGCATTGGAAATTCTAGGTAGAACAATGAGGCAAGAAAAGAAATAAATATCATTCAAATTGGAAAGGAAGAAGTAAAATTGTCTCTGCTTGCAGATGATGTAATCGTATTTGTAGAAAACTTTAAAAGCTCAAAAGAAACAACAAAAAAAATGAAACTAACAAATTAATTCAGTGATATTGTAGAATACGACATTAATCTACAGAAATGCTTCATTGATATACACTAACAATAAACTGTCCAAAAAGTAAATTAAGAAAGCAATCCCATTAACAATAGTAACAAAAGAATAAAATACTTAGGAATACTTGAATCAAAGAAGTGGAAGGCTTGTACACTAAAAATCATAAAACATTAGTGAAGGAAATTAAAGAAGATGGATCGATGAAGAGACATTCTATGCTGATAGATTGGAAGAATTAATATTGTTAAAATGTTTATACTACCCAAAGCGATCTACAGCTTTAATGCAATATCTATCAAAATCTCAATGTCATTCTTTACAGAAATAGAAAACATAATCCTAAAATTCATGTGGAACCACAAAGAACCCAAAGAGCCAAAGCAATCTTAACCAAGAATAACAAAGCTGGAAGCATCACATTTTCTGATTTCAAAATATATTACAAAACTACAGTTACAAAAACAGTATGATACTATCATAAAAACAGACATATAAACCAATGAAATAGAATGGAGAGCCCAGAAATAAATCTACACATTTCCAGACATCCGATCTTTGACACAGGTGCCAAGAACACACAAAGGGAAAAAGACAGTTTGTTTAATAACAGGTGTCCAGAAAACTGGATATCCACACGCAGAATAGTGAAATTGCATTCTTATCTCACATCTTATACAAAAATCAAATTCAGATGGATTAAAGACTTCATCATAGGAGATGAAACTTTAAAATCCTAGAAGAAAACAAGAAAAGAGCTTCTCAACATTTGTCTTGAAATAATAGTTTGGATATGACACCAAAAGCACATGCAACAAAAGCAAAAAACAGACAAGTGTATTCCATCACATTTAAATGCTTCTTCACAGCAAAGGAAACATTCCATAGAATGTTCTATGGAATGGAACAAAATATTTGCAAACTATACATTTGATAAGGGGATAATATCCAAAATATGTAAGGAACTTATACAACCTCATAACATACACACACACAAAATAACTGATTTAAAGAATGAGTAGACCACGTGAATAGACATTTCTCCAAAGAGGACATGAAAGTAGCCAGAAGGTATATGAAAATGTGCTCCACATTATTAATCAGGGAAACATAAATCGAAGCCACAATGAGATATCATTTCACATCTGAAGTGATACCCAGCCACTCCTTAGAATGGCTATTACCAAAAAGACAAAAGATATAAAGTGATGAGGATGTGGAGAAAAGAAAACTCTTGTAAACTGTTGATGGTAATGTAAATTGATGCAGCCATTATGGAAAACAGTATGGAGGTTCCTCAAAAAATTAAAATTAAATTATCATATGATCCACTAATCCCACTTCTGAATATGTATCCAAAGAAAATGAAATGTGATTCTTGACAAGATATTTGCACTTCCATGTTCATTGCAGCATTATTCACAATAGCCAAGATATGGAACAGCCTAAATGTTCATCAATGGATAAATGAATAAAGAAAGCATGACATCTATATACAGTTGACTCCTAAACAATGTGAGATTTGACTGCTAAACCCTGTGCAGTCAAAAATTTGTATATAACTTTTGACTCCCCCAAAGCCTACCTACTAATAAATCGGCTACTGTAAACAGTCCATTAGCACATATTTCACACATATATTATCTACTATATTTTTACAACAAAGTAAGCTAGAGAAAAGAAAATGTTATGAAGAAAATCATAAGGAAGATAAAGTGTATTTACTATTCATTAAGTGGAAGTGGATGATCATAAAGATGTCCCTCGTCATCGTCTTCATGTTCAGTAGGCTGAGCAAAGGGGAAGGTGAGGGGTTATTCTTACTGTCTCAGGGGTGGCAGAGATGGAAGAGGGAGAGGAGGTGAAAGGAGAAGCAGGAGATGCAGGCACGCATACCAAAACTTTACTGAAGTATGTTATAATTTTTGTCCAACTCTTTTGCTTTTCCATTTATCTAGAAATATTTCCACACAGTACCAATCCTTCTTTCACTGTTTGTTTAATTTCAGTGCCTGTATTATAGAAGAGTCCATGTCAGTTTGTAGTGAGCTGAGATCGTACCACCACTGCACTCCAGCCTGGGCAACAGAGCAAGACACCATCTCAATAAAAGACATCAAAAGCAGTCTTAGATAATTGGAATCCTTCTGCCAGATTGTATAACGTCAGTTTGTTTTCTGGTACTTCTAAATCTTCCTCATGATGGGGCACTGAATCAGAAGCACTCATCTCCATCAAGTTGTCTTCTATTAATTTCTCTGGTGAGCTGTCTATTAGTTCTTAAATTTTTCCAAGATTCATATCTTAAAACCCTAACCACTCTCCCCCACATTTTTTACCATGTTCACAATCTCTTTTATGATTTTATGATTTCCTTGATTGGTTCTGCATGTGTATAATGTTACCCAGTCTACAAATTGCACTTTGTACATATGTGGACTGGAATGTCTTACAGTAGCTGTGAGCCCCACCCGCAAGGTTCAGGGAACAGGAATTGAAAGCTACAAACAGAATATTTGAGCTGTGGGAACCAGGGTCTTTATCGCCCAGGCTGGAGTGCTAGAATGCAGTAGTATGATCACAGCTCACTACAGCCTTGACCTCCCAGGCTCAAACAGTCCTCCCACCTCCTCCTCCTGAGTAGCTGGAACTACAGGTGTGCACCCCATGCCCAGTTTATTTTATTTATTTATTTTTTGTAGAGACAAGGTCTCTCTTTGTTGCCCAAGCTGGTCTTAAACTCCTGGGCTCAAGCAATCCTCCTGCCTCAGACTCCCAAAGTGCTGGGATTACAGGCATGAGTCACCACGTCTGGACTGTGGGAACCTTTGAGTTCACATAAAGTGGCCATCTTGGGTAGCATTTTAAGCATGAGGACTTTGGAACTGAAAATACGTGTGTTTCTGTCTCTTTTCCACTACTTAGCCTTACAACGAACAAGGACCTCTGTGACCTTCAATGCTCAAAGTCCTTCTATTTAAAATGGGGATTCTAATAATTGAAAGAATCCCATGAGATTCATGACTTAGTACAGAGGCTGCCAGACAGTAAGTGTCCAGTACATGCTAGCTGTTGCTACTTGGTGTTCAAACATGTTGGCCATTCAGTGAATGATGATAGTAGATCTTCATTCTGCAGTCGAGTAAACTGAAACAGTCTGAGGTATTTCCCCGGGTGCCTGTTCCAGTTTTGCTGCTAATATCTAAGCCCATGCTCTTTCCTTTAAACCTCACAGGAAAGCAAACTGGAGATATGACTCCCTCTCTGAGACAGCTTTTAAAACAAAATCATTGCCATTACCATCTCTGAAGTTTTGCCTCTTACATACCTGCCTTATTTAGCAAAACTGTTACTGCCTAAATGCTTTTAAACAAACATGATGTCTGTAACAGATGCAGAAATAATGTGCTTTATGTTGCAAGTCTACTCCTGTAAAGCCAATTACCTCAGATCAACAATTATTTTTAAGAATTTCTCAGTACTTCACCAGGTTTAAATTGGGAATCATTTTCTTTCCAGGTATTGCATTGCTACCACAGTGCTTTGTTGTGCTGGTGGTTTTCAGCAAGTAAAATGCTTACAAACTGTAATCTCTTAGTGACGACCATGTATACCATGCACAGTGAAAGAAGCCTGTGTTCTTTTTATTATTATTATTATTTTATTTTTATTATTATACTTTAAGTTCTAGGGTACGTGTGCATAACGTGCAGGTTTGTTACATATGTATACTTGTGCCATGTTGGTGTGCTGCACACATCAACTCATCAGCACCCATCAATTCGTCATTTACATCAGGTATAACTCCCAATGCAATCCCTCCCCCCCTCCCCCCTCCCCGCTCCCCATGATAGGCCCCGGTGTGTGATGTTCCCCTTCCCGAATCCAAGTGATGTCATTGTTCAGTTCCCACCTATGAGTGAGAACATGCGGTGTGCTTGGTTTTCTGTTCTTGTGATAGTTTGCTAAGAATGATGGTTTCCAGCTGCATCCATGTCCCTACAAAGGATGCAAACTCATCCTTTTTTTATGGCTGCATAGTATTCCATAGTGTATATGTGCAATTCCTCAAGGATCTAGAACTAGATGTACCATATGACCCAGCCGTCCCACTACTGGGTATATACCCAAAGGATTATAAATCATGCTGCTATAAAGACACATGCACACGTATGTTTATTGCGGCACTATTCACAATAGCAAAGACTTGGAACCAACCCAAATGTCCATCTGTGACAGACTGGATTAAGAAGCCTGTGTTCTTAACAGGAGTCAGGACTGAAGTTTACAAGGATTAGATTTCTATCGCACTAGGTCAAGATGATGGACTGGATAGAGAAGGGCTGGGCGTTGACCGGCAATCAGTATCATGACTTCTAAGAACAAAAATCAGGAATAAAGTTTGGCTGCATGCAAACTGGAAGACTCAGGCAAGATTCATTGCCTGAAAATGTGGAGAATTACATGGGTAAAAATCACAATCTTGGTATACATCTAAGGTTTGATAGTCATGAAGCTACTTATTTTACTCTATATATTTACAAATATCCAAATCTTCATTTTTTGGACCAGAAATCTGATTTTGCTCAATATATCCAATATGAACTATCTGCTTCAAAATCTTATTTTCTTTTAGAATCCATCCTTACGTAAAGTATATGCTCTTCTTTGGTGGAAATGATCTCTTCAATCTCAAATATCCTTAAATTTCATTCCTTGTTCCATCAGCCATCAGAGGTCCATCTTGATATTCCTTCTCTGTATCTTTCCTAACTCCCTGTTACCTCTCAGCCTCTAGAAACTGTAACTCTGCACTGTTCTTTATATTTTCTCCCATAATCATTTTTTTTTTTAGACGGAGTCTCATTCTGTCACCAGGCTGGAGTGCAGTGGTGTGATCTCAGCTCACTGCAATCTCCGCCTCCTAGTTTCAAGCGATTCTGCTGCTTCAGCCTCCTGAGTAGGTGGGATTACTTACAGGTGCGCAACACTACACCCAGCTATTTTTTTTTTTTTTTTTTAATTATTAGAGACAGAGTTTCACCATGTTGGCCAGGATGGTCTGGATCTCCTTACCTCATGATCTGCCTGCCTCTGCCCCGCAAAGTGCTGGGATTACAGGTGTGAGCCAATGCGCCCAGCCCATAATCTTTTTCATTTAAAAAAAATATAATTTATGTTAGTCTACTTAAAAGGTGAGTACCAGTAAACTGTTTTCATTAATATGACTATAATGTTTTTTTCCCTGAAATATAAAGCAGTACGCTAGCATTATATTTCCCTTCTGTATAGGTCAGTATATTGAGCTTATGCAATGCTTCTCTTTTACAGTTCAAATAATAATTATTTTTTGCTTTAAGTTTAAATTAATATTCCTCTTTATAATTTATCAATGGAATCTATTATAATGTTGGGTTCTTCCAAGTTCTAACTCATTCTATCACATTTGAAATCTTCCTTTATCAAATAAACCTTCCTCCCAGGGTTTTCTTGAAAGTTTATGGTGAGCATTAATGGAAAACATACATATAGAGTAATTAGCACCAGATCTGTCACTACTAGTTAGCAATAAATTTTATTATAGCATTATTGTTTCAAAAAGTTCTCAGCTGGATGGAAGATTCCATTAAGGTCAATCCCATTTTTTATTTTTACTATTATATCTTTGTCACCTGGCACAGCACTAAACTGAAGCCATTCAAAATAGTTGAACGCATGTTCAAAAATAATAGATTCGTATTTTGTGAGGATCTTTAAGAATTAAGAAATAAAGTTGCTTAGTTTATTTGAACTAATTTTTAACATTCCACATAGTCAACAGTCATTTGACAAAGTAAAAGAAAAATAAGTAAATACATTCTAGTTTGTGGTTTTTAAAATTTATCTATATATTTGATAATTATTTGGGAAAATATGTTTCAATATGCTCTAAAATTTTTAATGTTTTTGCTCAAACTGACTTTTCTACATGCATGATCAAAGGATGTGGTTTTCCTCATATGTTCATAGTAGGTCTCTTTTAAATTTTATTTATTTATTTATTGACAAATCAAAATTGTATGTATCTATCATTGTACAATTTTTTTTTTTTTTTTTTTTTTTTTGAGAGCAGAGTCTCGCTGTGTCCCCCAGGCTGGAGTGCAGTGGCGCCATCTCGGCTCACTGCAAGCTCCGCCTCCCGGGTTCCCGCCATTCTCCCGTCTCAGCCTCCGAGTAGCTGGGACTACAGGCTAGTTTTTTGTATTTTTAGTAGAGACGGGGTTTCACCGTGTTAGCCAGGAGGGTCTCGATCTCCTGAGCTCGTGATCCACCTGCCTCGGCCTCCCAAAGTGCTGGGATTACAGGCTTGAGCCACCGCACCTGGCCTGTACAATACAATTTTTAAAACAAATTTTATTGTGTATACTTAATGAATAAAACATGATTGTATGAGATATACACACTATACAGTAACATTGTTACAATAGTGAATCAAATTAATATCTCACATAGTGACCCTCCACTTCCCTAAGCAAGAGCAACTATAATCCACTCATTCAACAAAAGTCTTGAAAATGATACACTATTTTAGTAACTATTATAGTAGATATTAGTATAAACCATGTTGTCTTCTGCTTCTCTGTTCTGTTGAATTAATTTTAAATAATTTATACTAGTTACATGCTGGCAATTTTATGACCACAGTGCATGAACAAAATAATAATTCAAGATTTTTCTCTTAGAGCTGTTCTAGTATGGATGTCCCCTCCAAAACTCATTTTGAACTTTAATTGCCATTGTGTCAGTATTAAAAAAGTGGGATGTTTAAGACATGATTAAGCATGAAGAGCCTGTCCTCATTAATGGATTAATGCTATTATCTTAAGAATGAGTTAGTGATTGTAGAAGTGGGCTCCTGATAAGAGCATAAGTTCAGCCTGATTTCCTCCTTCTGTTTCCCACTTGCACCATGTGATGCCTTTCATCACAGTATGATACAGCAAGAAGGCCCTCACCAGATGCAGCCCGTTGATCTTAGACTCCCCAGCCTCCAGATCAATAAGCCAAATAAACTTCTATTCTTTCTTAATTACCTCATCTCTGATATTTTGTTATACCAGCAGAAGATGGACTAAAATGAAGACCACGGATAGATGGCATGTAAGTAAAAGCCTATCACTTTCTGCTTTGTAAAAAAATTGCTGATTCTGAATTCTTTCATAATTTATCAGAGTAGTTTCAAAAGTATTAGCTTTTACAATGCTTAAATATCAATTTGTAAGAAAGTAAATATATAAAGAGCAATGTATTTCATGATATTCACCATGTATTGTAACTTTTAATTTTGAGATAATTGTGGCTTCTCATGCAATTGTAAGAAATAATGCAGAGAGCTCACTGGTGAGCACTTTGCCCCATTTCTCCCAGCAGAACATCTTGCATATCTATAGCACAGTCAGTCAGGAAATTGACACTAATCCAATTCACTGACTTTATTCTGATTTCACAAGTTATAAGTACTTGTGTGTATGTGTTCAGTTTAATGCAATTTTATCCAAGTGCAGATATATGTGGCCATTATCAATGTCAAGCCACAGAACAGTGCTATCACACTCACCATTATTTTTTAATTTTTGATTTGTTCGAATAAATGTACACTTTAGCCACAGTTTGTTTAATTATGGTTTCATGTTCCAAACTCAGGTACAATTAAGTAAAATATAGTTATTGTTTCAGTTTCAACTCAAGTAAACTTAAACTCTAATTACATAAATAAGAAAAACACTAAATGTAGCTAATTACTAGTCTTTAACACTACACTTTTTTAAAGATACATATTTATGACCTAAAATTTAAAAGAAAAATTTCTTAAAAACGTCAGGAAGTAGCTCTTGGTTTCCCAAGGACGTTGGTGGAATACCTCTTTCAACCACGATTTGTTGGTAGCTATGAAAACTCCAATGGGCTTTGGGCGAAAAGTCATACAATTACATTTCCAGCTTTTGATCATCTCTTTAATGAGAGACCTGAATAGCCATGTCTTAATCTGAAATGTATTCCATTGCCTTACTCTTTCTGATCACCTTTACCACATTGTGTAGCCGTCCCAGAGTCCTCAGACTCCCCACCCTCACCTCAAAGCAAGCAGAAATGAAAGATAAATGAAATGAAGAAACACCACGATGCTGCTGGTCTGTGTGAAAACACTATTATTACCTTTTTCTAATCAGACGGAGTAATTTTCTTGCTCTCCACCTGACTAATTTTCTTCAATCTTCCCTCTCCCATCAGCTGTCTAACTGCTACTTATTTACAGATTGATTTGCATAAAATGGTCCCAGAGCAATGATCACTCACAGGATCAAATTCCTCTGCTCTTTTATATAAGCGTTTTTTTTTTTTCTGATGATACACCTGCTTTTTTTTTTTTTTTTTTTTTTTTTTTTGTAGTTAGCTATTTAATGAGGTTCTTAAGACATTTAGAACACCAATTTGTGAGGATAAATTCCATTCATCAGGGCAAAAACAGATCGCAGGTAGCCCTGGAGCTGAGGAACAGCTTTGACTTTTGGTAGAATTTGTGAGTCCACAGCTTTCTGATCAATCTTGCGCTGCTCTGTAATCTCGTATTTCTCTTTCTCTGTGTGGAAGATCTCACCTTCCTGGTGTCTGGGCTTCCGCAACTTCTTCTTCTTGAAGTAAGCATCAGTAAGATGTTTTGGGATTTTGACATTGCTGATATTGATTTTGGTTGAGGTGGCAATGACAAATTTCTGGTGTGTTCTTCGTAGAGGAACTCGATTGAGGACCAGAGGTCCAGTCACAAGTAACAAGCCACTAGCCAGCTGCTTCAAGAAAACCACCCTCTTGACCCTGTGGCGTCCAGTGAGGATGATCAGAATGGTCCCGGGGGTAATGCTGGCTCGCAGTTTTCTCACGTGCTGACTGAAGGGTTTTTTGCCGTGGCTCAACAGCTTTCGAGGCACATCTTCAGTAGGATAATATCTAGGCATTTTGCGAAGTTTAACCACCCGAGTACCGCCGTTCTTGTCACCACCAACTGGTTTTGTAAGAGTTGCAAGAACTTCTCCTTCTTTTTCTTTTCAACCTTGGATTTAGCGGCTGAGTACTTCCTCTTGTACATGGCCTTTCTGGAATACATGGCAGATCCGGAATACCTGCCAATTCCTCTGACAAGGACAGGGTTGCGGCTGCAATGGGGCTTCCCCTTCTCGGGCTTCTTGGCCTTGAGGTGACCCTTTTTCACCTCGCCACCAGCATCAGCCTTCTTGGCTTCGGGTTTCTTCTCTTTAGTATCTGGCTTCTCAACTTTTTCACCCGCCATCTTGCAAGATGGGAAAGAGCACACCTGCTTTTTAAACAAAGACTTCACCTGAAAATAAAACTCAAATCTCAGAATCCAGCCTACATAGGCCATAGCTTTTAAAATTAACTTTTAAACCATGGTTTTATACTGATACAAATATCTTCACATTCCAGAATATTTTTGTCTTTTAGATCATGTCTATACAACAGGAAAATTTATATTGAGCTGATTAGTTCAAAGAACACAGTTGCTGCTTGTTGTCAAAGTAGAGTCACCAGGTCACCAGAGTTTGCTGTCTACATCCCTGACTCCTGTGCCCCAAAGAATGAAGTAGTAAGTGACACTGGGAGTAATAGAGAACAGCAATAATGAAAGGCCCATGGTCTAACAAGACTGGCCTTTTCTACCACTGATTGTTTATGTGACTTTTTCAAAGACAAAGACCGTTTACAGTTAGATTTCAATTCTGCCAAATGATTATTACCCTGATAGCTTAATTGTCAGTTGGTTTTAACCCTAAGTTATAGCCAACAGAGGGTTATGGAACACTCTAATGCAAATGAGTATACCTCCCATATTTGTGTTACCTCCCACAGTAGCACAAGCAATGGGTGTTTTTCCTGGTGAGAGACAGATAATTGGGGGTTGGCAGAGATTCCCAAGCCAGCTCCAGCTCCAAACTGCAGTTTTCAACAAAATTATGGAAGACCATTGTTTTGATTTGGCCTTTATACACTCGGCCCTAGTAAACTAGATCAAACTAAAATGAAGTCACTCATGCTACATGCCAGATAATAAAACTAAGGAAACACATAGATCCCCCAACAGACCAATTTTTTCTGAAAACAGAACATTTCAGTCTACTTGAAATGTGTGGTAAGCAAGCTGCCTCTGTTTTAACCCTTACAAAAAAAAAAAAAAAAAACATAAACTAAGTAACCTGAGGTGAACCAATCAGCTTTTTTTCTATTGTTCTGTTTTCTTGTTCCTTCCTTACAAAACCCACCATTTTGCCATTGTCCATTGGGATTCCTTATTGTATTTTGCAGCATGGAGGCTACTCTGAGTCATGAATCACAAATAAAAGCCAATTAAATCTATAACTAAATTTATTGTAATTTCATCTTTTGACAACAGGAATGACATTTTAGCAATAGCATGCTTGAAATGTGCTAGCTCATCAACATTTCTCGAGTATTTGCCATGATTTTTTTTTATTGGTTCTACCTGGTTCTCAGAAAGCTTGAAGCTAAAGGAAAGTAGTTTTAATAGAGCTCTTTCTTTAATTATTGATTTGTTGCAAAAATGTTAGTTTAACGTTTTAAAATAAATAAGTTGTACATTATTTTTGTTTTCTTAAGAACAAACAAGTTACCTTTCTAACATCAGAGTCACAAGATTTCCTTTGAAAGTGATGTAGTGTCAGGACCCTAGTGTCCTGAGTCTTTACGGATTCACCGACCCACAGGGCCAGACTTCACCTAGAGAAGCTTAATGGTCCAGCAGTGCTGTGTGAATATCACAAGTTGCCTGGGCAACAGTGCGGGGGGGGCGGGGGAGAACACTAAACATGATATTATTTAACATCACCATACCTGCTATTCAGGATGTTTACAACAGACGTGGGACTTCCCCACATCCAGGCACTCCATGGCCCAGTCAAGTTGACATATAAAATTAACCCTCACAATATTATTACAACATATGCATGAGATACTCACCACTAGAAACATCTGCATTCCCTGCAGTCTATTTTGTAAACTTCATATTGAGTGACAGTAAACCTGTGTTGACAGAGAGGCCAGCAGAGAATTTGCATGAATATTTTACCTGTTTGTGATATATAGCATCACATTCCTTGGGAAAATATTGTTTGGCATAATCTGTGGTGCTACCTTCTTTCAGATTAATTGTTCTGACCTTGGTCTACAAGCATAAATGGAAACGCATTTTAGATAATGTTAGCTCCTGTCATAATTATATTCTGTGCACATTCAGGTGGAGAGGAATTAAGGAGCATCTGTGTTTGCCAGCGGGAACAAGAAACCTTGAACCAAAACCAAATGCATAAATTTAATCTTAGGTAGGATACTAGCTAGCAGATGAACACTGAGCAGGGACAGGGACAAGCAAATCTTTGCCTGAACCAAAACCACACCATCCAGAGAATAACATGAATGATAAATTACCATAATCTTGTGCCTATAAAATGAATCTTTTGAATGGGCTTGAAAAAAGCCTTTGTTTGATTACATCTATTAGATACTAGATATGACAAACATCTTTTAATATATCTTAAAATCTGCTGCATGCTTGCCAGTGTTAAAAAAAACAAAAACTGTCAAATGACTGTGTATTGGGAGTACTCCGAATCACACTGCATTCATCAAAAGCAATGCTATTTGGGGGAACATACAAAAGTTATGGCAATATGGTGATTGATAATAAGTAGGGTCCTAAAAGTAACTTTGTAATTAATAAACATTTGGTTTACAAATTTTTACCTGACTTGCCAGATATGAGAAATTAATATCTGTGTCTGATTTTAAAATTGTGCATGCCCGCTAACATAAAATGTGTCTCAAAATAATAAAAATTGGAAAGGGGGTAAGCACATTTCCACTTCAAAGAAGGAAATGAATGACTGTGGGTTGAGAGAAGGAGAGAGAAAGAAAAGAAGAGAACGGTTTGTGTTCAAGATCTGGAAGAAAAAACAAACCACCTGTAGCAGTCTGGCTTTGTCCTTGCAGGGCACATCTAGAAACAGAAGGCAAATCAAAATCATTTTTTGGAAACTAAAACAGAGAGCTTATTTTTTTTTAATTTTACTCTGAAATCTGAAGTAGGCATAACATCTGTAGAAAGATTTTTCTTTGCAACAGATGAAAGCAAAAGGAAGAATCAAGGTGAATTTTGTGTGGACTTAAAATTAAATGTGCAAGAAAAATAAAATGTATAAGTGAGAATAAAAGTCAATGTTTTGCTAAGTCCTTATTGGTAATATTTGATTCAGTGAGCAAATATGCCATCATTGTACATTCTTCCTTAAAGTGTACTTTACATTGAATCCTTCTATCACTGTAAGAGAATATGCAAATTTTCTATTGCTGTTTTATTAGCTGTGCAATTGCTGAATATCACTAAAACATTTCACTTCACATTTTTCAGTTACACTGAGTAATCTATGAATCTACATACAAAGCATCATCTTTTACCTAACATAAGCTTCTGAAAAAGCAGACAAGATTTCTACGAAAAAAATCTATTTCTATTGAGCCATTTTGCATTTCCAAATATGCAAAATTTATTAGTCAGGATACTTTAAGTTACATGCAAATTAAACTTAGCTGAAACCAGCTTAAGTAAAAGGGAATTTATTGAGTCATATAACCAGGAAGCCCAAGAGTGGGATTCAAACATGGCTAGACCAAGGAGTTTAATGGCTCTTTCCATATTTTGACATTTGGAGAAGTATAAGGCATAATCCTAAAGTCAAAAACTGGTGGTAACCTAATTAGTAGACATGTTGTACCACATGATAAAAAGAAGAAACAATTTTCCATTGAGAAGGGTTTGGGAATGGTGAAAAACACAAATTTCTACTGCTTTAAATGGCCAAACAATTCTATGAGTTATATTAGTTACGTTTCTGTTTCTCACTTGACTCCAGAATCTCTGGGTTGAATAAGATGAAGCATTTACTGTTCCAAAATAATGCAGATATCCACCATTTATTCAAAGCACCATATTAATCATTATAAGCAGTTGCAAGAGAAAGATAAAATATTTCTCCTAATGACCTGATAACCTATGGAGCTGTTGTGGAGAAAAATATGGAAATGAATTCTCGGAAAAAAGTTATAGAATTGCAATGGAAACTCAGTTTCATCAAATATTTTATGTCCTATTCCATAAAGCAAGCAAAGATCTTACACAAATATAGGATATTCTCATTTATAAGTAAGCATTTACTTATTTTGTTTATTTATGGGCTTAATTATTTTTCTTCCCTGGGGTTTCACTTGGCAAATTAACATACCAGGACACTAAATGGTATTCAGGTGATCTGAAAGAATTTAGAAACCTTTCAATTTGCTTGAAACTCACTTTGCCCAAAGGTGACCTAATTAAATAAGTGTTAAAACACTCCCAAGAGAAGACTCAGGTTGTCACCAAAGAGAAAGCTGTAATACAATATTTCTGATAAATAGCATCTATCGCCATGTTGTCCTACATAAATTCTTAGGTAGAAAAATCTGTGCAAGAATATCTAACACTTGGCTGGGAGCGGTGGCTCAAGCCTGTAATCCCAGCACTTTGGGAGGCCGAGACGGGCGGATCACGAGGTCAGGAGATCGAGACCATCCTGGCTAACACGGTGAAACTCCGTCTCTACTAAAAAATGAAGAAAAAAAAAAAAGAATATCTCACACTAAAAGGCATCAGGGTAGGAATTCAAACATCATGCCTAAACAAATACTTTATTTAACATTATCCTTACAGTGTCTTCCTTCTTTCATTAGCCTTTGTATTACAGATTTTTTTAAAGTGACTATTGGTCAATAAATCAGTAAGTTCCTGGAGCACACTACATTTATCTGTCACTCTATATATGTTCTCTCTCTCTCTCTCTCTCTATATATATATATATATATATATATATACACATTTTTTTTTCTTTTTGGACTTCAAAGAGAAGAAGGTCATGCCAGAAACAAAGGTATCATCAGGAGAAAATGTTTGACTATAAGTTGTTCTGCATCATTGGAGAAGACACAAAACTAAATATATTACCCAAGGAGGAGTCCTGTTGAGCCATCCAGAACAACTTTTACTGAAGCATAATTACAGGGGCTGTAAATATATTTGCTTTAATAGCTGGTACTACACCTACAATTGTAAGCACTCCATTTACCTGATGCACCTCTAAACAAATAAAGCAATAAAGGGCTTTGAAATACCGGACAGCAGAGGGTGTTTCTCTCTGCTTCTCAGTGAGTTGTAGCCATGACGGCTATCTCAGCGACAAAGAGTCTGTTAACTTCATGTCACTCTATGGCAAATACACATCTCCACTGCTCCTTAGTTCTCCAAACATACCCCAATCACTTACTATTATTATTATTAATTTTTTTACAGTTAAATATATTTTTATTGAATGTTTTCTTCTATACAAGCATAATGAAGAAAGCTTACTTTTTATTCTAATAAATAAAGTTATCAAAAATAACTCATTCATATTTATATGTCCACTTTGCATTATTTCTTTACTCATAGTAAGTATGTATATATTAAAGTGAATTATATATTTATATATATTTATTTAAATGAATTATAGTCTTATATTATGCCACAGTTGGACACAAATTGCAATCCTTTCTACTACAGGTTTCCTTTTTCTTTTTTTTTTTTTAATTATACTTTAAGTTCTAGGGTACATGTGCATAACGTGCAGGCTTGTTACATATGTATACTTGTGCCATGTTGGTGTGCTGCACCCATCAACTCGTCAGCACCCATCAATTCGTCATTTATATCAGGTATAACTCCCAATGCAGTCCCTCCCCCCTCCCCGCTCCCCATGATAGGCCCCGGTGTCCAAGTGATCTCATTGTTCAATTCCCACCTATGAGTGAGAACATGGGGTGTTTGGTTTTCTCTTCTTGTGATAGTTTGCTAAGAATGATGGTTTCCAGCTGCATCCATGTCCCTACAAAGGATGCAAACTCACCCTTCCTTATGGCTGCATAGTATTCCATGGTGTATATGTGCCACATTTTCTTAATCCAGTCTGTCACAGATGGACATTTGGGTTGATTCCAAGTCTTTGCTATTGTGAATAGTGCCACAATAAACATACGTGTGCATGTGTCTTTAGAGC
Source organism: Rhinopithecus roxellana (assembly GCF_007565055.1). Lineage (NCBI taxonomy): Eukaryota > Metazoa > Chordata > Mammalia > Primates > Cercopithecidae > Rhinopithecus > Rhinopithecus roxellana. Next base: position 23,200,581 of record NC_044549.1, on the reverse strand, counting down.
AGCATGATTTATAATCCTTTGGGTATATACCCAGTAGTGGGATGGCTGGGTCATATGGTACATCTAGTTCTAGATCCTTGAGGAATTGCCATACTGTTTTCCATAACGGTTGAACTAGTTTACAATCCCACCAACAGTGTAAAAGTGTTCCTATTTCTCCACATCCTCTCCAGCACCTGTTGTTTCCTGACTTTTGAATGATTGCCATTCTAACTGGTGTGAGATGGTATCTCATTGTGGTTTTGATTTGCATTTCTCTGATGGCGAGCGATGATGAGCATTTTTTCATGTGTCTGTTGGCCGTATGAATGTCTTCTTTTGAGAAATGTCTGTTCATATCCTTTGCCCACTTTTTGATGGGGTTGTTTGTTTTTTTCTTGTAAATTTGTTTGAGTTCTTTGTAGCTTCTGGATATTAGCCCTTTGTCAGATGAGTAGATTGCCAAAATTTTCTCCCATTCTGTAGGTTGCCTGTTCACTCTGATGGTAGTTTCTTTTGCTGTGCAGAAGCTCTTTAGTTTAATTAGATGCCATTTGTCAATATTGGCTTTTGCTGCCGTTGCTTTTGGTGTTTTAGACATGAAGTCCTTGCCCATGCCTATGTCCTGAATGGTACTACCTAGGTTTTCTTCTAGGGTTTTTATGGTATTAGGTCTAACATTTAAGTCTCTAATCCATTTTGAATTAGTTTTCGTATAAGGAGTAAGGAAAGGATCCAGTTTCAGCTTTCTACTTATGGCTAGCCAGTTTTCCCAGCACCATTTATTAAATAGGGAATCCTTTTCCCATTTCTTGTTTTTCTCAGGTTTGTCAAAGATCAGATGGCTGTAGATGTGTGGTATTATTTCTGAGGACTCTGTTCTGTTCCATTGGTCTATATCTCTGTTTTGGTACCAGTACCATGCTGTTTTGGTTACTGTAGCCTTGTAGTATAGTTTGAAGTCAGGTAGCATGATGCCTCCAGCTTTGTTCTTTTGACTTAGGATTGTCTTGGCAATGCGGGCTCTCTTTTGGTTCCATATGAAATTTAAAGCAGTTTTTTCCAATTCTGTGAAGAAAGTCATTGGTAGCTTGATGGGGATGGCATTGAATCTATAAATAACCTTGGGCAGTATGGCCATTTTCACGATATTGATTCTTCCTATCCATGAGCATGGTATGTTCTTCCACTTGTTTGTGTCCTCTTTTATTTCACTGAGCAGTGGTTTGTAGTTCTCCTTGAAGAGGTCCTTGACATCCCTTGTAAGTTGGATTCCTAGGTATTTTATTCTCTTTGAAGCAATTGTGAATGGAAGTTCATTCATGATTTGGCTCTCTGTTTGTCTGTTACAGGTGTATAAGAATGCTTGTGATTTTTGCACATTAATTTTGTATCCTGAGACTTTGCTGAAGTTGCTTATCAGCTTAAGGAGATTTTGGGCTGAGACAATGGGGTTTTCTAAATATACAATCATGTCATCTGCAAACAGGGACAATTTGACTTCTTCTTTTCTTAACTGGATACCCTTGATTTCTTTCTCTTGCCTGATTGCCCTAGCCAGAACTTCCAACACTATGTTGAATAGGAGTGGTGAGAGAGGGCATCCCTGTCTTGTGCCAGTTTTCAAAGGGAATTTTTCCAGTTTTTGCCCATTCAGTATGATATTGGCTGTGGGTTTGTCATAAATAGCTCTTATTATTTTGAGGTATGTTCCATCAATACCGAATTTATTGAGCGTTTTTAGCATGAAGGGCTGTTGAATTTTGTCAAAAGCCTTTTCTGCATCTATTGAGATAATCATGTGGTTCTTGTCTTTGGTTCTGTTTATATGCTGGATTACGTTTATTGATTTGCGAATGTTGAACCAGCCTTGCATCCCAGGGATGAAGCCCACTTGATCATACTGGATAAGCTTTTTGATGTGCTGCTGAATCCGGTTTGCCAGTATTTTATTGAGGATTTTTGCATCGATGTTCATCAGGGATATTGGTCTAAAATTTTCTTTTTTTGTTGTGACTCTGCCAGGGTTTGGTACCAGGATGATGTTGGCCTCATAAAATGAGTTAGGGAGGATTCCCTCTTTTTCTATTGATTGGAATAGTTTCAGAAGGAATGGTACCAGCTCCTCCTTGTACCTCTGGTAGAATTCAGCTGTGAATCCATCTGGTCCTGGACTTTTTTTGGTTGGTAGGCTATTAATTATTGCCTCAATTTCAGAGCCTGCTACTGGTCTATTCAGGGATTCACCTTCTTCCTGGTTTAGTCTTGGAAGAGTGTAAGTGTCCAGGAAATTATCCATTTCTTCTAGATTTTCTAGTTCATTTGCATAGAGGTGTTTACAGTATACTCTGATGGTAGTTTGTATTTCTGTGGGGTTGGTGGTGATATCCCCTTTATCATTTTTTATTGCATCTATTTGATTCTTCTTTCTTTTCTTCTTTATTAGTCTTGCTAGCGGTCTGTCAATTTTGTTGATCTTTTCAAAAAACCAACTCCTGGATTCATTGATTTTTTGGAGGGTTTTTTTGTGTCTCTATCTCCTTCAGTTCTGCTCTGATCTTAGTTATTTCTTGCCTTCTGCTAGCTTTTGAATGTGTTTGCTCTTGCTTCTCTAGTTTTTTTAATTGTGATGTTAGAGTGTCAATTTTAGATCTTTCCAGCTTTCTCTTGTGGGCATTTAGTGCTATAAATTTCCCTCTACACACTGCTTTAAATGTGTCCCAGAGATTCTGGTATGTTGTATCTTTGTTCTCATTGGTTTCAAAGAACATCTTTATTTCTGCCTTCATTTCGTTATGTACCCAGTAGTCATTCAGGAGCAGGTTGTTCAGTTTCCATGTAGTTGCGCAGTTTTGATTGAGTTTCTTAGTCCTGAGTTCTAGTTTGATTGCACTGTGGTCTGAGAGACAGTTTGTTATAATTTCTGTTCTTTTCCATTTGCTGAGGAGTGCTTTACTTCCAATTATGTGGTCAATTTTGGAATAAGTGCGACGTGGTGCTGAGAAGAATGTATATTCTGTTGATTTGGGGTGGAGAGTTCTATAGATGTCTATTAGGTCTGCTTGGTGCAGAGATGAGTTCAATTCCTGGATATCCTTGTTAACTTTCTGTCTCGTTGATCTGTCTAATGTTGACAGCGGAGTGTTGAAGTCTCCCATTATTATTGTATGGGAGTCTAAGTCTCTTTGTAAGTCTCTAAGGACTTGCTTTATGAATCTGGGTGCTCCTGTATTGGGTCCATATATATTTAGGATAGTTAGCTCTTCCTGTTGAATTGATCCCTTTACCATTATATAATGGCCTTCTTTGTCTCTTTTGATCTTTGATGGTTTAAAGTCTGTTTTATCAGAGACTAGGATTGCAACCCCTGCTTTTTTTTGTTCTCCATTTGCTTGGTAGATCTTCCTCCACCCCTTTATTTTGAGTCTATGTATGTCTCTGCATGTGAGACGGGTCTCCTGAATACAGCAGACTGATGGGTCTTGACTCTTTATCCAGTTTGCCAGTCTGTGTCTTTTAATTGGAGCATTTAGTCCATTAACATTTAAGGTTAATATTGTTATATGTGAACTTGATCCTGCCATTATGATATTAACTGGTTATTTTGCTCGTTAGTTGATGCAGTTTCTTCCTAGCCTCGATGGTCTTTACATTTTGGCATGTTTTTGCAATGGCTGGTACCAGTTGTTCCTTTCCATGTTTAGGGCTTCCTTCAGGGTCTCTTGTAAGGCAGGCCTGGTGGTGACAAAATCTCTAAGCATTTGCTTATCTGTAAAGGATTTTATTTCTCCTTCACTTATGAAACTTCGTTTGGCTGGATATGAAATTCTGGGTTTGAAATTCTTTCCTTTAAGAATGTTGAATATTGGCCCCCACTCTCTTCTGGCTTGTAGAGTTTCTGCCGAGAGATCTGCTGTTAGTCTGATGGGCTTCCCTTTGTGGGTAACCCGACCTTTTTCTCTGGCTGCCCTTAAGATTTTTTCCTTCATTTCAACTTTGGTGAATCTGGCAATTATGTGTCTTGGAGTTGCTCTTCTCAAGGAGTATCTTTTTGGTGTTCTCTGTATTTCCTGAATTTGAATGTTGGCCTGCCCTACTAGGTTGGGGAAGTTCTCCTGGATGATATCCTGAGGAGTGTTTTCCAACTTGGTTCCATTTTCCCCCTCACTTTCAGGCACCCCAATCAGACGTAAATTTGGTCTTTTTACATAATCCCATACTTCTTGCAGGCTTTGTTCATTTCTTTTTCTTCTTTTTTCTTTTGGTTTCTCTTCTTGCTTCATTTCATTCATTTGATCCTCAATCACTGATAACCCTTTCTTCCAGTTGATCGAGTCGGTTACTGAAGCTTGTGCATTTGTCACGTATTTCTCGTGTCATGGTTTTCATCTCTGTCATTTCGTTTATGACCTTTTCTGCATTAATTAGGCTAGCTGTCAATTCTTCCACTCTTTTTTCAAGATTTTTAGTTTCTTTGTGCTGGGTATGTAATTCCTCCTTTAGCTCTGAGAAGTTTGATGGACTGAAGCCTTCTTCTCTCATCTCGTCAAAGTCATTCTCTGACCAGCTTCGATCTGTTGCTGGCGATGAGCTGCGCTCCTTTGCAGGGGGTGATGCGCTCTTATTTTTTGAATTTCCAACTTTTCTGCCCTGCTTTTTCCCCATCTTTGTGGTTTTATCTGCCTCTGGTCTTTGATGATGGTGACGTACTTATGGGGTTTTGGTATAAGTGTCCTTCCTGTTTGATAGTTTTCCTTCTAACAGTCAGGACCCTCAGCTGTAGGTCTGTTGGAGATTGCTTGAGGTCCACTTCAGACCCTGTTTGTCTGGGTATCAGCAGCAGAGGTTGCAGAAGATAGAATATTGCTGAACAGTGAGTGTACCTGTCTGATTCTTACTTTGGAAGCTTCCTCTCAGGGGTGTACTCCACCCTGTGAGGTGTGGGGTGTCAGACTGCCCCTAGTGGGGGATGTCTCTCAGTTAGGCTACTCAGGGGTCAGGGACCCACTTGAGCAGGCAGTCTGTCCATTCTCAGATCTCAGCCTCCGTGTTGGGAGATCCACTGCTCTCTTCAAAGCTGTCAGACAGAGTCGTCTGCGTCTGCAGAGGTTTCTGCTGCTTTTTTTGTTGTTGTTGTTGAGCTGTGCCCTGTCCCCAGAGGTGGAGTCTACAGAGACAGGCAGGTTTCCTTGAGCTGCTGTGAGCTCCACCCAGTTCGAGCTTCCCAGCCGGTTTGTTTACCTACTTAAGCCTCAGCAATGGCGGGCGCCCTTCCCTCAGCCTCGCTGCTGCCTTGTGGTTAGATCACAGACTGCTGTTCTAGCAATGAGGGAGGCTCCGTGGCCATCGGACCTTCCCGGCCCGGTGTGGGATATAATCTCCTGGTGTGCCTGTTTTCTTAAAGCGCAGTATTGGGTTGGGAGTTATCCGATTTTCCAGGTGTTGTGTGTCTCAGTTCCCCTGGCTAGGAAAAGGGATTCCCTTCCCCCTTGCGCTTCCCAGGTGAGGTGATGCCTCGCCCTGTTTCAGCTCTTGCTGGTTGGGCTGTAGCAGCTGACCAGCACTGATTGTCTGGCACTCCCTAGTGAGATGACCCCAGTACCTCAGTTGAAAATGCAGAAATCACCGGTCTTCTGTGTTGCTGGCGCTGGGAGTTGGAGACTGGAGCTGTTCCTATTCAGCCATCTTGCTCCGCCCACTATTATTATTTACCTTTTCTAAACAGTTGAGTTGCTTTTACTGCTTTTTCAAACTTAAGGTACCAAGGAAGGCCAAAGACAGCAATCAAAAATTTTCGTTTAATCAAAAATCTTTCTATTTAGGGATTTTATGTACAGAGGAGAAATCAGAAGTGTAAACACTCTCATTTAGCCCTTTTAATAACTATAAACTTTAGCATAAATCAAAAGGTCATGTCAGAGATTAAGACAACAAGCAGGTTCAAAACTACAAACCTAGGGCCTACAGTAAATTAAGTTAGTAGAAAACAGTGCAAACTGTGCATGGCCAAATACCTCAAATCTATAATCCCTTTGCTGAATGTCAGATGTGTTTTAGAATTCAGAATGGTTTCAATTTTAAAAAGGTAGCACAGTCTGAAAACCATGTATTGCATAAAGGCCCCAGCAGGTTGTAGGCTAGCTCCTATAATCAAACACTGCAACAATCTGCTGTGAAACCCATGAATATTCCAGAGGGTCAAACGGAGAGTCTGAGGAGGTACGCATGCTCACTTAAGTTCACTTAAGGCTTTCCCAGCAAATGTGTTTGCAGAAGACATTGGAAAAATCTTTGTTTTCATGGTTTTTGGGGTTTTGAGTACAAAACAAAAGGAATATTGTATAGCTTAGCAAATCTTCTTTCTGTGCAGACTTCTGTCCTAGGATCCCTTTTACCCACTTTGCAAGTGGGCTTCTGCCCAGACCTGCCTGCATCTCAGCAATGGATATAGCTCAGCATCAAGCTGAAAATTCTGGTATAAGAGTGTATAGTTGATGGGAGGAATCCTTAAATTATACTTAGCACTTGTTGAGAGAAAGAATTGTTTCGGGGGCTGAAAAGCAAACACACACAGCAGACTGGTGGTATTTACACACTTAACTTGGGTGATTCACTTCTAAGAACTTTGAAACAAAAGAGGGAAAAAGAACAAACTATTTAAATAAAGTGGTGAATCCTGTCACTAAGTCAGTTAGTCAATAGCCCAGAGCGATAATTATATGAGAGGAAAAACTCACTCTTCCCTCGATTAGTGTTAGTTCTGTACATCCACATTGTGCACATGCTCCATGCTTATTCTAATTCCAGTGTTTAAAGTTGCTATACTTTGTTTGTTTGTATCATATGACTCCTAAAAATAAGCCAGATGTTTAATCTGATGCTCATTCCAAGAAACAACAAGGAAAATTAGCTGTATAAAACCTATTCAGGTAGTGGTATACTTGATGGGACATTCCAAGGGCAACATTGATTGTATATGATTTTTACTTTATGCTCTTGATTTATATTCTAACTGCTGAGAAAGGTATAATTTTACTGCATATGTAAGTCATTTGGAGCATTAATGAATATCATACTATTAGCAGATAATTTTGTTTCAGAATGGATTGGGATTAGAAACAAATACGCTACAGGCCAAACTCAAAGATATGGATGATTCAAAACAGGCACAGCGGAAACCATGACATACCTTTTAAAATTCAGTGCTTTGTGGCCGGGCACAGTAGCTCGCACGTGTAATCCCAGCACTTTGGGAGGCCGAGGCAGGTGGATCACCTGAGATCAGGAGTTTGAGACCAGCCTGGTCCAACCTAGTGAAACTCAGTCTCTACTAAAAATACAAAAACTTGCTGTGCATGGTGGTGCGTGCCTGTTATCCCAGCTACTTGGGAGGCTGAGGCAGTAAAATCGCTTGAACCTGGGAGGCAGAGGTTGCAGTGAGCCAAGATTGCACCACTGCATTCTAGCCTGCGAGACAGAGTGAGACTCCATCTCAAACAAATAAAAATTCACTGCTCTTCTTTTTGCACACATCCAAATGACTCATACATGAATGCAGACTCATCTCCAAATTACTATACTCTTTAAGACTACAAAATTCTGAAGAAAATGCTATGAAACAAAAAAAATCTGTTAACCACACGATTGTGGTATTTTTGTGCATTAAATATTCTTAGATACCAGATCGTCTGTCCCCATCACCTCTTAACACATTGTATAACTACTCTTCATGAATGTGCCACGGTAATGCTAACATCCTTTTATATAAACTTAATGTAAAAAGTTGGTTAAGAAACTTTCTTCTAACTTTCACTAAAGAAAATTGGTCAGGGTTTTTTGTGGCTCCTATTCTATTTTGGCATTTTCTTTACATTAGAAACATTTTCCTGGAGATTTCGCCATTTGTAATATATATCTACTAAGCACAGGCTCAACACTTTTAGAACACAATTTCCTCACATGTAAATCAAATCACTGTGTCAAATAATATAAAGCTCCATTCTTACCCTAATAATATATGAATCTATGAGCCAATGTTATGAAAGAAAATTTAAGAGCCTGTGACTCATTCTATTCAAGTGCATTCAAACTACTTACCAGTATGGGGTTATATGCCGCACTTTGCAGATCTGACAGTCAAAATCAAGGCCATAGTTCTGCAAACCAATAGCCAAGAGTCCTACTCTGAAAACTTGTAGAATTCGCCTTAAGCCAGACAGTGTGCTGTGGCTCACACCTGTACTCCTAGCACTTTGGGAGGCCAAAGTGGGCGGATCACTTGAGGTCAGAAGTTCCAGACCAGCCTGGGCAATATGGTGAAACCCCGTCTCTACCTAAAGTACAAAAAAATTAGCTGGGTATGATGGTCTATGCCTGTAATCCCAGCTACTTCAGAGGCTGAGGCAGGAGATTTGCTTGACTCCGGGAGGTTGCAGTGAGCCGAGATCAGCACTGCACTCCAGTCTGGGTAACAAAGCGAGACTCTGTCTCAAAAGAATTCTGCTTAAAACAGATAATCATTGAGCTTCCTTTCATATCTCACTTCCCAGGAAAGTAGGACTTTGAACACTTTAAAGAAGTGGAAGGATACACCGTATCTGAAAAATACCAACCTTAGAGTCAGAAGACTTGCCTTTGAGGTCTATCCCAACCGTTTTCCAGCTGTTTGGCTGTGAGCAAATCACTAAATTTCTTTGTCTCCATTTCACCAATTATGAAATGAGAATGATTGCTTCTGTTCATTCAGTAACTCACTGTAAATGTGAGAGGATTTTGTAAACTCATATGTCCTATTCAAATGTGAGGATGCACGCCTCTTTCCCTCCACTGAGGAAATGATTAGAAATCCTAACATAAATGAAAACTCTCAGGAAGATTAATTTTTTTCTGGAATCTTCCCTTACGTGTGGCTTGGCATCTGGCTACTCTAACGCAGTGGCCTAGAGCCCCTCCTCACCATTTCTCTAAGGCTGTTAACTCATGTTGAAACTAAAACTCATTCTGGGTTCCCTTCTGGCTTTAGGATTCTTCAATTAGTCCTAACAGCGTAGTTGCCACTGATGTTTGGGTTTGTGTATACATGTTCAATACCTCCCTTCCTTTAGGTGGCTTGTGACACATTTAGAACATTCTTATTCTTCAGTAAAAAAGAATAGGTCAAGGAACATTGATGTAGTTCATCCACTTGTTTTCTGAATGAAACTTCTTTAAATTTTAAAACCTCTAGAGAAGAAAATTTTGTTATCTACTCCAAAGCTATTTTTTAATATTCAACATCTTCTACCACCAGGAAATTCTCTTATATTATCCAATCCAATTAAAAATCTGTTTTGCTTCATTGTTTCATACTCACACAAGATGTTGGTAGCTATTAAGAAAGTGTAAAACATTAAATAAAAGCTGCCCTATAGTTGCAGGTAAAAGAAAATAACAATAAGCTAATTTTGAAAATATCATTTCATTCACATTACTGGAAACCCCAACACTGATATGGTTTCAAAGTTTAGGAAGGACCACATATATAGCAAGAACATGAGTTAATGTTTTAAACCTGAAATTTATTCTACATCTCAGAAGATAGGTTTCTAACCAGAAGCCCAAGGTCTCACAAAGCACTATAATACTAATTTCTACTTATTACAAAACAGCTTTTTTGCCTGTATGACATTGCCTCTTGGACCCCATACATGACTTTAATTAAGATCTAACTTATTCATGACTATAATTCAGATCTAACAACCAGTCTAGTCAGATCAGGGTAATTAGTCCCACAGGGTATTGTAAGAGCTCATTTTTCTTTTCATCTTTCTATTCTGGCAAACAAGTTGGGGTACTGGTTCATTTGGAGAATTCTGTAGTTCAGATGACTCAAAAAGTGGGAGTAAATAAGCTAAGTAAATTATTTTAAAGAGGTTCTTTTAAAGGGCTCATGTGCTGGTTAATTTGGTTTGTGTTCCTTTACTGTGGTCCAAAACAGAAACAGTAAAGATGATTAACCAGCATCAAGCTAATAAACTTTCAACAGCCTGTTGCCAATTTTATTAGAAAATTTAACAGCAAGGAATTAACCCTTATATCGCTTGCCCACTTGAATTTTGGTGGCTTTAAAATCATTTATCTTACTCTCACTTCATCGTTTTTTGTTTTCAAGGATTCTATTAAGAACTTACTTCAGTCAACTGGAAAGATCAAACATCTGATATAGACCAAGATGGGGTAAAGTGAAGTTATTTTTCCCTTTAAACCCTTGTTATTACAGGATTCCTTTTTGTACTACCATTGTCTGATGCTGTAGGACATCTAAGGTTATTCTTAAACATCACTATTCTTACAACCACCTTAAACATTATAGAGGCCTCCTACTTTCCCTTTATCTCTCCCCATTACCCTTACTTTGTAACACAGTATCACAGTGATTCTAAATATTATAACCAAATAATTCAGAGCTTCAGGGACTTTTAGAATATGGCTTCTTAAATTCCGAGCCTAACAATGATTCTGTTTAGTTTAGCCCATTCTGGGTTTAGTTTAGTTTAGTTTAATGTATTATAAACAGCAAGGCATTGAACTGACAATAATTTTAGGGTCAAGAATTACCTATGATGGATACTCTGTACCAAGTAGTCAAATATTATGTAAGATTTTAGATCATTTTCAAATATGTATATACAAGGAATGCCATATGCCAAATAACTAAGTAGATGGCCTTGAGTAGATGGCTGTATTTTGTTTTGGGTTTTTTTGTTTGGTTTGGTTTCTGTGTTTTGTTTTGTTTTGAGATGCAGTCTCTTCCTCTGTCGCCCAGGATGGAGTAGAATGGTACTGTCTTGGCTTACTGCAACCTCCACCTCCCAGGCTCAAGTGATCCTCCCACCTCAGCCTCCTATGTAGCTAGGATCACAAATGTGCCATCACGTCCAGCTAATTTTCTGTGTTTTTGGTAAAGAGAGGGTTTCCTCCACTGCTCAGTGAAATAAAAGAGGACACAAACAAATGGAAGAATATGCCAAGCCCATGGATAGGAAGAATCAATATCGTGAAAATGGCCATACTGCCCAAGGTAATTTATAGATTCAATGCCATCCCAATCAAGCTACCAATGAGTTTCTTCACAGAATTGGAAAAAACTGCTTTAAAGTTCATATGGAACCAAAAAAGAGCCCGCATTGCCAAGACAATCCTAAGTCAAAAGAACAAAGCTGGAGGCATCATGCTACCTGACTTCAAACTATAATACAAGGCTACAGTAGCCAAAACAGTGTGGTACTGGTACCAAAACAGAGATATAGACCAATAGAACAGAACAAAGCCCTCAGAAATAATACCACACATCTACAGCCATCTGATCTTTGACAAACCTGACAAAAACAAGAAATGGGGAAAGGATTCCCTATTTAATAAATGGTGCTGGGAAAATTGGCTAGTCATAAGTAGAAAGCTGAAACTGGATCTTTCCTTACTCCTTATACAAAAATTAATTCAAGATGGATTAGAGACTTAAATGTTAGACCTAATACCATAAAAACCCTAGAAGAAAACCTAGGTAATACCATTCAGGACATAGGCATGGGCAAGGACTTCATGTCTAAAACACCAAAAGCAACGGCAACAAAAGCCAACATTGACAAATGGGATCTCATTAAACTAAAGAGCTTCTGCACAGCAAAAGAAACTACCATCAGAGTGAACAGGAAACCTACAGAATGGGAGAAAATGTTGGCAATCTACTCATCTGACAAAGGGCTAATATCCAGAAGCTACAAAGAACTCAAACAAATTTACAAGAAAAAAACAAACAAACAACCCCATCAAAAAGTGGGCAAAGGATATGAACAGACATTTCTCAAAAGAAGACATTCATACAGCCAACAGACACATGAAAAAATGCTCATCATCACTGGCCATCAGAGAAATGCAAATCAAAACCACAATGAAGTACCATCTCACACCAGTTAGAATGGCAATCATTAAAAAGTCAGGAAACAACAGGTGCTGGAGAGGATGTGGAGAAATAGGAACACTTTTACACTGTTGGTGGGATTGTAAACTAGTTCAACCATTATGGAAAACAGTATGGCGATTCCTCAAGGATCTAGAACTAGAAGTACCATATGATCCAGCCATCCCATTACTGGGTATCTACCCAAAGGATTATAAATCATGCTGCTATACAGACACATGCACATGTATGTTTATTGCAGCACTATTCACAATAGCAAAGACTTGGAATCAACCTAAATGTCCATCTGTGACAGACTGGATTAAGAAAATGTGGCACATATACACCATGGAATACTGTGCAGCCATAAAAAAGGATGAGTTCGCGTCCTTTGTAGGTACATGGATGCAGCTGGAAACTATCATTCTCAGCAAACTATCGCAAGAACAGAAAACCAAATACAGCATGTTCTCACTCACAGGTGGGAACTGAACAATGACATCACTTGGACTTGGGAAGGGGAACATCACCCACCAGGGCCTATTATGGGGAGGGGGGAGGGAGGAGGGATGGCATTGGGAGTTATACCTGATGTAAATGACGAGTTGATGGGTGCTGACGAGTTGATGGGTGCAGCACACCAACATGGCACAAGTATACATATGTAACAAACCTGCATGTTGTGCACATGTATCCTAGAACTTAAAGTATAATAAAAAAAAAAAAAAAGAAGAAGAAGAAGAAGAAGCCAATCCCATTAAAAAAGAGAGAGAGAGAGAGAGGGTTTCCCCATGTTGTCCAGGCAGATCTCAAACTCCTGAGCTCAGGCAGTCCACCTAGCTTGGCCTCCCAAAGTGCCGGGATTACAGGTGTGAGCTGTCACACCCAGCATAGATGGCCAGTGTTGATGGTTACAGATAAAACATGAACCTTCCTATCGAAAAGACAGTAGTTCAAATGGGATAGGGCTAGAACAATGGGTTGTAAATCAGGAGACTACAATTATCATCCCAATAATATCTTGATCCCATTTATTTTTTACACTACTGCAATAAGGTACTAAGTAGAACCATTGGTAAGAGTGGTAGACTTTTGAGTCTTAAATGCTTGGGTTTAATTCTAACTCCTTTATCTAGTTGGCTACATAACCTTGGAAGTATTATCTACTTTTTGAGTATTCTTCCCTTAAAAGTAAAATGGAATTAGTATTCTAACCTCACAGGATTGTAACAAGGATTAAATTAGATTATGTTTACTGGCTCAGAAAGCAGAGTACCCAGAATAGTTTCTTCCTCCTTGTTTCCTTCCTTCATCCCTCTCTTCTCTTACCCCCACTCTTTTTTATTCCAGGTGCATTTTACTGAGGAATATTTCCCTCTAAATTACTAGCTATAAATTTGGAATACAGAGGCTATCTCTGATAAAAGAAGTTGGGGGATAAATCCCCTTTTTTCATCCCTCTTCAGTTTCTTTTCTCCCACCAAACTGCAAGATTAATAATAACTGACCCTCTTGACAGTAAGCAATTGATGTCAAGAATTATTTAGATTGTATCAAAATATTACAGCACCCAAAGTTAAGTCTTTACTTTCACCAGATAGAGAAAACAGCATGTTCAAAGATTAGCATAAATGGGCAGGAATTTTTGGGAAATAGTGAAGGACACAAAGTGGGCAGAGAGCAGGTGTGTGAGATTGTGAGGTAAGAAGGAAATGGATAGGGATAAATGAGGCTGAATAAATAGGCAGAGACCAGGTAGAGAATGTCGTATAAATCAAGGTTTCCTATGCATTCACTAGATTTGCCTTAACCAGCAGTCTTCAGAAATTACAATTATATTTAAAGCATAAATTCCTCTTTTATTCTGGTCTCATCCAGAGGTGAATTTAGTTTCAAAAGTTCCAGAAGAACCTCGTCATGTAGAGTAGACTTATTTATAAGGCAGCCAATACCATGAGGATGTTATTGTAGAAATTATCACATCATAGAAAGATGGGAAGTTATTTCTATGTAAATAAACATACACCTGCAAATTCATGATACATCCAATGACAGTACCATGATAATTGAATTATTCTATTAGAACAGAATTGGGTTGTTACTTGTACTCTAGCTTATATCCTAATTTTCCCAAGACACATAAAGAGTCATGGAATCTCATCAGAATAAAGGAATTTCCTTTTATGCTTAATTTCTGGAAACTCCTATTAAGATAGACCTAAAACTTGAGTCTATGCAGGAAGAGGCATCCTGAATACAGCACATGGAACATACTCCACCACCCAAACCCAGCTTACATTTCCAGTCACTTCTCTCTGGAATCCTCCTTCTTCATCAAACTCCACACCTACAAAAATCCCATGAATACACATTCCACCAGTCTGCACTAACCCAAGATTACTGAACCTATCTTACTCTTTCTTACACTTGAGTCTTTGCATGTGCTACTTTCTCTGCCTGAAATATCTTCTTCTGTCTTATTCACCTGACCAAAGATCAACTGTCTAATCTGCTTGAGTTATTCCTTTGCTTGAGTTATTCCTTTACAATGTTGTCAAGGTACTACATGAACAAGATGGATGGGAGATAACTGGTTGGATATTGTGGGTTGCAAATTGGAGAAAGATACCGGTAGGCATCTGAGGCAGCATGGAAATCAGTGATGTCCCCATGTCTACGAAGGCTAAAGTCAGAGCCCAAACAAATACTTATGAATCATCTATCATACATATTCCTTGATGCCAGTACTCAAATGCTTAAGGAAAATCTCTCAATACAAAATTTCCCTGGTTCTATTTCTTCTCTTTTTGCTTAGAATTGGATTTAATTATCTGGATTTTTTATAGCTGTGTCTCTGCTTTCACTTTTTCCAAATACAAGCCTGGTCCTTAAAGCTCACATGTCACTGGTCACTGCATCAACTTGGACACTGTTTTACTAGATCAAGTATCTAGCTAGACATGGCTCACACCTCTAATCCTAGTACTTTGGGAGGCTGAGACAGGAGGATCACTTGAGGCCAGGAGTTGAAGACCAGCCTGGGCAACATAGCAAGATCCCAGCTCTACAAAAAGTAATAAAAGTTAGCCAGGTGTGGTGATCCATGACCATAGTCCCAGCTACTCAGGAGGCTAAATTGAGAGGATTACTTAGGCCCCAGAGAGTGAGGTTGCAGCGAGCTATAATTGCACTACTGTACTCCAGCCTGAGCAACAAAGTAAGACCTTGTCTCAAAAAAATAAAAATAAAATAAAGAAAAGAAAATGAAAAGAATAAAACTAAGTGAAATCCCAGAAATCTACAGTGACTTGCCCAAAGCTATGTAAACAAAAAGGTACCAAATCAGAACCCAGATGTGGGCCCCCTGACACTCAGGTCAATATATTTTTCTCCCCAAGAATTTGAGAAGTATGTTCAGTGAAACACTAGCTTCTTGGAGTGGCAATAGTCAGTGCTCAATACATTAGTTCTGTGATCAAGTACATTTGGGAAATTCTGAATTAAACAGAGTTAAGCAGATTTATTTACTGGGAAGCCTTTAGTATGATAATGTATATTGATTTACTAAATATAACGATGTCTTCAGTTATGTCCTCTTTCTGAAGTTCCCGTGTAACCCAAATCCGCTTGTCTGAAGATAATGGCCAGCAACGGAGAATTTAGTAAACATTATATAAAGATAGTAGAGCATATTGGTTAGGGCAAAATGCTTGAGTTCAAATGCCAAACTTACTAACAAGGATGACTTTTACTAAGTAATTTCACCCCTCCACGCTCCAATTTATTTATCTGGAAAACATAAATAAAAATAATAGCACCACCTCAGAGAGTTTCTGTAAAGATTACATTATTACAGATGTAAAACCCTAGAACAGTGTCTGGCACATAGAAAGTGCTCAATAATCATTAGCTATTATTAGAGGAGATAGAAAATAGGACATTGTAATGTAGGTAGCAAATATCTTAATAAATTCCAAGTAATGTTTTTATCTTCTCTCCAAGGGCTGCTTTGATCTGTTCAACAACCTATGGCCTTTTCCATGCTTCCTCCAGCGCACTGTGCTCAGATCCAGAGCCCTCCTCTTCCCCTGTCATTATCATCCGCACTTGTCTTTTTGTTCTGCAAGAAGCTTGGATGCCAGATAACCAGAGAAGCCACCTTCTATCCTGAGTTAATTTCTTCGTAGCCTCTCCATTTTTTTTTTTTTTTTTTTTTTACAGAAAACAGGATACTGCTTTGATAGCCACACACAAGAGAATCCTCCTACCACCTATTAAGAGGACCTTTTTTGGTATACATGAAAAGTCTCTTGTCTTTGATAAAAGTCCAATATCAAATGAATGACTACTCGTTGGGAAGCAGTGCCTTGCAGTGTGCAGACACCAAACTTAAAATCTATAATTTTACATTCATAGTTTAAGGGCTTGTTACTCTTTGTAGACTATTAGAATTAGTTGTAGTACAGTTTAGGCTACTGTAATAAACTAAAAATAAAAAATTTAAGCTTAAGTTAGATAGGCATTGGCTTATTTCTCAGGTAAGGTCTGCATAGGCATTCCAGGGCTGTTATGGCACATCAGAAGTGATGGGAAGTCAGGCTTCTTTTATCTTGTTGCTCTAGTTCTCTTTAAAACTTAGCATTCTTCTCTTGGTCCAGTGGCCGTTCCATTCTCATCATCATATCCACATTCCAGCCAGCAGAAAGGTAGAAAAAGACAAGCGGAGAAGAAAATGCATGTTCTTCATAAAGACATGGCACCAAAGTTAGCACAAATCACACAGCCGATGCCACACTTAAGAAGCTAGGGCATATTTGGCTGTATAGTTATGTACCAGCAAAAAGTTCTATTACCTTAAGGGAAAAAGAAAAACAATTGTTATTCTGGGATAAATAGCAGAATCTGCCATGTCTGGGTTAAACAAAATTGATACTTTTATGCCTGATAGCCCCCATGAAAAAGGCTCTTATAACAAAAATCTCCCCTCCCCTACTTCATACCCTAAACTCTTGGCTAATTTCTTTAATCAAAATATTCTAAACAGTCCTCAAAATAAAATGGAGATATTTGGAAGGCTGACGTGAGGATAGATTTCTTTCAAAAAAAAAAAAAGATAGCATAGAAAAAAGAATGGAGGTATATTTTCAAGGTTTTTAAGTATTCGAATTCAATCATTTTAAAATATGATTACAATTTAATAATTTTTAAGAATTTAATCACCTGAATTTTTAAGAATGAATGGTTTTCTAGTCTCAGAATATATGCCTTCTTTATCTATGTGTTTGGTTAAAACATTTTGATCTCCTGTGCCATTTTAATCTACTGAGCAAGATGAAATCAGTCTCTATCCTTCATTTCTACCATTTCTAATTGATCTATTTTTATTATTAATAATAATTATTAACACTTTTGAGCACTTGCTGCTTAATTTATTTTTCCCAAATGCCCAGTGATAAATGCACTATTGTTATCCCTATCTCACAGATTTAAAAATTGGCACTAGCAAGGGCTATAGTCAGGATGCCACCCAGGTAATCATCTATTAAATAACAAACTAAAACCCTGTGCAGTGTTTTATCAAGCTAACAAGCTTTTTATACAAAACAGAATCAGGGTGGGTGATCAAGCATAAAGCATTCAGTGCAAACAAACACTGCAGAAGAAATAAAAGATTGTTTGCAATAACAGAAAAACTAAAGACAAGAAAATTTTTAAGCAGTGTTTAGTGTTTTTAATTCCATAGTTCCAATGCTTCGTAACCAGAAAGACCATGAACAGACTACTTCTGTTCTACACAGAAATGAAAGTAGAAAATGCAAAATATTTTTATTAATGAAAAGCCCAGAATTAAATTATTCAGAACTGGCAAATTATAATAATACGGTTTTAACCATTTTTCAAGAGTAGGTAACAGGTTCCTTGATAGAAATCCTTGGTTTGTTTTCATTTCTAAAATGTGTGCTGTTGACTTTTCCGTCACAGCACACATTTAGAGCTCAGCACCAGACAAGCTGTCGTTTTCTGTGGATGTATTTCTGAGCTGATTTACTAGGTGGCGATATAATCTTAAAAATAAGCATTAACATTTCGGTGCCAAAGTGTTAGCTCTCCATTTTTTCACTGATGCGTTTTTCAATTCCACTCCTTCTTTTCTTTGGCTCTTACTTTTGCTGTCTTTCTCTGAAATTTTGTGTCATCTGCTTTATTTTCTTTTTTTTTTTTTTTTTTTTTTTTTTTTTTTTTTTTTTTTTGAGGCGGAGTCTCGCTCTGTCGCCCAGACTGGAGTGCAGTGGCCGGATCTCAGCTCACTGCAAGCTCCGCCTCCCGGGTTTGCGCCATTCTCCTGCCTCAGCCTCCCGAGTAGCTGGGACTACAGGCGCCCGCCACCTCGCCCGGCTAGTTTTTGTATTTTTAGTAGAGATGGGGTTTCACTGTGTTAGCCAGGATGGTCTCGATCTCCTGACCTCATGATCCGCCCGTCTCGGCCTCCCAAAGTGCTGGGATTACAGGCTTGAGCCACCGCGCCCGGCCTGCTTTATTTTCATAACAGAAAAACTATTAAACCATAAAAGCTGGCTTGAGAAAGAGAAGCTTGAAATCCCTCAGTAGTATGATCTGAATATAGAAATATAGGATCTTCAGTCTTTTGCTATCAGCAGCTCCTGAGGGCTAACATTCAGATTTATTTGCTGTATATCTGGAATTCTCCTTATTGTTAAAACATTAGAGAAGTCAACCCATTTTCTAGTAAATGGGTAAAGATATATACATATATATCTTTCTCAGTACTCCTAGAAATAGACCTCCTTGAGACCAATAAAAACCAATACACTATCAAATATTTTTGCAAATCTAAATCCTCCACCCTCACTTCTCTCTCATCTTCACACATCACACCACCGGCCTCAAAGTGTATAGTAATTTTGGAAGAACTTACAGAACTATGAATAAGCAAATATAAGTGAAGGTGCTTTATAAACAGTTAAATGCCATTCAAATACTAATTACTATTATTTTACAATATCCAGTTCTACCATCCAGGGACAATGTAGGGGATATCTGATCTGGAAATTTATAAATGAGAAGCCTTCTTTTTCCTTGCTTTTTAAAATTATCTTGAGAAAATGTCATCCCACTGGCCTATAGATGATGACCCAGAAAATGCCACCACTACAAGTTCATGTAATTTACCCACCAATGTTACTTGGTCTTCTACTACACGGCATTGTGCTGGGCATTATGACACTGTGAGAATTACTGAGGAAGATAAACCATAATTTCTAACCTCAAGAAGCACATATGTTGGTAAAGCACAGTAAACACATGGTTCTGACATAATATGTCTGGATTCAGAGCTCAGAGATGAAAGAGAGCAGAGAAGGCAGGAGGAAGTTGAAAGAAAAATAATAGATGATTCAAACTTGAACACATCCTGGAAGGATGGGAAGGATGTTGACATGTGAGAAGGGGAAAGGGGCAAGAGGAGAACCTTCTAGACAGATAGACCTTGTAATTGGGATTGAACAAGTGTTCATTTAAGCCTGAATCAATGAAGAAAGGTGATGTGGGCAGATGCTACTTAAAAGGGGGAAAGAGAGAAAGATTGGCAGAGTGGGGTTTGCTTGTGGAAGGCAGTGAGAAGCAAGCAGAGGAGCAGATTTAATTTGACAGCAAACACCATTTCTAGGAGCACCAGAACAACACTGTGAAAGAGTTGTTTTAGAAAAATCAGCCTATGCCGGGTGGCTCACAACCTGTAATCCCAGCACTTTGGAGGCCGAGGCAGGAAGATCACCTGAGGTCAGGAGTTAGAGACCAACCTGGCCAACATGGCAAAACCCTGTCTCTACTAAAAATACAAAAAATTAGTTGGGCATGGTGGCAGGTACCTGTAATTCCAGCTACTCCGGAGGCTGAGGCAGGGGGATCACTTGAATCTGTGAGGCGGAGGTTGCAGTGAGCCAAAATCACGCCACTGCCCTCCAGCCTGGGCAACAGAGTGAGACTCTGTCCAGAAAAAAAAGAAGAAGGAGAAGAAGAAATATCAGTCTAGCCATGAGAGAGGAAGGGATTAGAGAGGAAAACAAGACAAACAGCAAGGTGATCATTCACACATGAGAAGAAGGTCTGGGCTAAAATGATGGCAGTAAGGATTTATTCACAAAAGAAATATGAGAACAATGTCAAAAGAAAAAAAATGCCTAAAATCTAAGACTGATTTGGATGAATGAAGGGAGAAAAGTTACTCTTGTTAACTGGGATAATGGTGGTTTCACTGAAAGAGATTATGAAATTTGGGAGGGAAAGACGGTAAATGTGGCTCTAGAAATGCTACTTTTCAGGTGACCACAGGAGACTAAGTATAAATCCCAACAGGAAGTATGAAATACTATTTCATAGCTAAAGGATCATAGAAAAATATGTGCACTAACATAGAGGTAACAGTTGAGGAAGGAAAATAAGAATAAAATAATTCAGCCAGCCAATTCAACATGATTATAACATCCATATTTTAGACACTGTGAAACACTGTAATAAGAAGACACAGAGATGAATAAGACATCTCTGGAAAGAGAGACACTCTGAAGTGTTTACAATGCAATAAAATAAATTCTATATCCAAAATGCTATGAAAAGGAAGAAGAAAGAGAAATCAATCATGCAGAGGAAGCTGAAGGAGAGGAACATTCTTCTTACTTGTTCCAAGAGTGGACTAGAGAACACTAACAGGTTTAGAAACATGTTTCTTCCTTCTTGTCAGAAGAAATAGTATCTGGAACAACGTAAGACATGAAGGAACACATTTTACTCAAGAAAGTGTTAATGCTCAAAATGACTAGAGCTTAGGACACACAGGAGTGGTGGGAGGTGGACTCAGTGAGGAAGGTCAAGGAGAACTCATAAAAGAACTGTAATGAGTTTAACTCTATGGGGAAGACACAATGGAAGCTTAGTAAGAAAGAGTGACAAGACCTGGGTGTTGAGTCTTGCCAGTTTTGGGGGAGAAAAGCAAAGGAACCAGAACCAAGGAAAGTGATGGAGACAAGTACTAAGGAAGTGGAAGTGATGCAGAGAGTGGTGAGTCAAAGTGATAGACGATTTGATTAGAAAGCTAAAAGGAAGAAAGTTTCGCAGAAAGGAAGGAACACACAATCTGGGTGCTTAAAATTATTTAAGAAAAAAAAACTATTGATTGTTTATTAAAATGTAAGTGTCCTATGATAACAAGTTAGCTAGTTTGAAAAGATGTCCCCAATGAACCATGCCTTCAGGCATTCCTAATTTTGTGTAGTCCCCTCCCACAATAAATCTGTCTTCCCTGTGACTTCCATGAACAATGGTACATATTAGGAGTGACATGGTGACCCTCTGGACCTAGATTTTAATAGGGCTGGTAGCCTCTGCCTCCATTTGCTTGGTTTTGGGAACTCTGAGCGGCCACATAAGAAGTCTTCCTCCTGCTGGGTGCGGTGGCTCACGCCTGTAAACTCAACAATTAGGGAGGCCGAGGTGGGAGGATCACCTGAGGTCAGGAGTTCGAGACCAGACTGGCCAACATGGTGAAACCCCGTCTCTACTAAAAATACAAAAATTAGCCATGCACCACCATGCCTGTAATCCCAGCTACTCAGGAGGCTGAGGCAGGAGAATTGCTTGAGCCCTGGAGGCGGAGGTTGCAGTGAGCCGAGATTGTGTCATTGCATTCCAGCCTGGGCAACCGAGCAAGATGCTATCTCAGAAAAAAAAGAAAAACAAACAAAAAAAAAAAGGAAAAAAGTATTCTTCCTTGGTTCAGCTATCACAAAGAGACATCATTAAGACATCATCATAGAGAAGTCCTGAGACTACATGGAGAAGGAGGGAGGTTCAGCACTCCCAATATCTCACACAGGCCTCCAGATTGTAACAGCAGCCTGCAGATGAGGAAATAGTCATCGTCTGACTGCAACCACATGAGAAACCGCAAGCAAGAGCAGTAGAATAATAGCCAGCTGAACACAGTAAACCCATGGAAACATGGGAGATAACAAAATGATTGCTGTATTAAGCCACAAGTTTTGGAGTGAAACTTACTCCTATGAAACAAGGTACATTCAGCCATAAACACTCAGAACCTGTAAGGGTAAATGTCCTGTTTAGGTGACCGCTGTCTGGGAAAGGCTCCCAACCACAGCAGGTGTAGGAATCCAGAAAAGGTTGTAGCAACTCTGTGGGGGTTCTTGAGAAACCAGAGGACAGCATAAAGGACCTGGATAGCCTGGCAAAGTGAGGAGAATATGGCTAAAAGGAGACAGTGGAAAGGCACTGGAAGAAAATAGGATTGTCCTTGTTAAAACAAAACCTCAAACTTCCAGGCTTTTTTTATTTCTGGAAAAATAATTGATCCAGTAGTTCTTCCACTCTCCTTGAAAGTCTTTCCTTTCCACTTGAGATTCTCACATTTCAGATATTGCTGCTACCATCTTGCTAGCCGCAGGAGGGATGGTGTGCCCTTTCTTTGCTCCATCTAAAGCACAAACAAAATCTCTTCTATGTTTCTCTCAGCACAGTTTAGGGAGGCTAGAACTTTAAAAGAGACTTTATTAAATACCAAGGTAAAGAAAAAGCAGCAAATATAGTGAAAGACAAAAACGATCTGTTATTCAATGACTAAGATATCTACTCCGGTTCCAAAGGGCTGGCCAACTTCAAAGACACCTTTTCTAGATTCCTCACTCCTGACTTACCCCACTTATTCCTTCAACAAACACTGACTGAAGCTTACTGTATATCAGACACAGCTAAGCACTATAGATTGGTACATAAACGATAACATTCCTAGGAACAAGGAACTTACAGTGTAGTGGGTGATAGTTAAATAAACAAAGAATATCCAGGAGGAACGAAAATCTCAGTTGGAGTTGGGACATTGGTGTAAAATTAAGGGAGTTTCCTTGAAGGAGTAATTGCATTCTAGAAAATGAATAAGAGTTATTCAAGCTAATTTGTAAAAAGGGTTTACAGGGTATAGGAATCACAAATCCAAATACAAGGAGATGAGAAATGTAGTAGCCAAGGTATAACAGACAGTTCAATGTAACCAGAAAATAATGCATGAGAGGGCCAGAGAAAAGAGATGACATTAAAGAGATAGTCTAAGGCCTGAGGTGCCATGATTAATACTTTAGATTTTTATCCAGAAGGCTACAGGAAACTAGTCATCATAGATGATTGACATAAGAACTGCATTTTGAGAAATACTTCAAAGTCATTGTGGAAAAGTTTGGAGAGAGACAAGGCCTCCACCTAAAGTATAAATTTTCTCTCCTGAATATCATGATACATTTTTAATCAAGACAAAGGCAGACAGATTCAAATTCGAAGCACACCGTGGGTGGACCCGTTGTCTTATTTGTAACAGATGTAGATTCTCCAGTGGATTCACAATAAGAATAATTACACCTTGGCCAGGCGCAGTGGCTCATGCCTGTAATCCCAGCACTTTGGGAGGCCAAGGCAGGCGGATCAGAAGATCAGGAGTTCGAGACCAGTCTGGCCAACATGGTGAAACCTCGTCTCGACTAAAAACACAAAAAATTAGCCGGGTGTGGGAGTGTGCACCTGTAATCCCAGCTACTCGGGAGGCTGAAGCAGGAGAATCATGTGAACCCTGGAGGCAGAGTTTGCAGTGAGCCGAGATCGCACGCCATTGCACTCCAGCCTGGACGACAGTGTGAGACTCCATCTCAAAAAAAAAAAAAGAAAAAAGAAAAGAAAAGAAAAGAAAAAAAAAGAAAGATGAATGATCACACCTTTTGGGTAAGGCCATACTCAAAGGTGTTTGTAGTTCTCTTTCAGCCCCTTAGCACAGAACAATTTTACTACAGTACAATAACCACATTTCTCCATATTTTGTCTGTCAGATAAACCAAAGACAACCATTACTATATTTATAATTATCCCATGGGTCACCACACAGCTCAGTTCTATTTATTATATGGCTGCATGCAAAAAGGAAACAGGAAAACAACTCGTAGCATTAGATGTGGAATGCCACAATGCCTCATCTATCCAAGAGTTTGTAAAATTCTTCATAGGTTATGAAAAGTTTTCTTCAAATCTTTAATGTGTAGTTGCTTCTCAGTGCGGTTGATACAGGTATTAACCATGAGAAAATGGACACGCCTCATCAGGCAAATCAAAACCTGGACAAACAAACTGCTTATTCTCTTCCTTCTAGTCCAACCTCTGGCCACTAATTGTACTTCAGAGAACTTGAACCATCAATTAGTCTTGCTAAGCTGGTCTATGCAATGTCCCATCCATACAAACACAGGTCCTTTACAGCACTGCTGGTCCAATGTTCTAGGAGCAGAAGCAAAAACCGAAACCAGATTCTTGAATTCTTTTCCCAGGATTGTTTCAATGGAGTGTCTAATTTCCTGATAACAATCTAAAGAACTCAGTGACACTGTAGGGAGCAGTTGAGGATCATCAGAGCATACCCAAAAAAGGTTCTGCTGCATTTTCAAGGAACTTCACTCCACATTAACAAGGACCTATTTGCAAACAATATCACTAGCTTGCTTACATGAAATAAAATGCTGAATATAAATTTAGGTGGAAACGTCCATGTCACTCAAAGAAATGGGAGTATAATGGTCTTACTTTGGAGATGTTTTCTTTCTTAGGACATCTGTCATTTCATGAACCGTTCATCTTCAGGCTACTCCTTGCCTTAAGTGAGATTAACATACACTCTGGATCATGTTTATTTATTTATTTTTTCTTGTGGGAAGAACAAAATGGGGGCAAGGAACATAACCGGAATTTGTAAAATTTAAATATTTATACCCTGAAGAGAATTAAGCCAATTTGATATGGTAATGTTCTAAATGAAATGCTAATAAGCAAAAGACTGTGTAATCTCACCCTCTCCTATGACAATCATTTGACAAAATTCAAAGTCAGCTCTGTGGTTTAATGCTGATGAAGGACCAAACATTCAAGGGCAATTTTCCTGTGGTGGGACTTAATATGAGACTGTACAAAAAGGACCCTGGTGAAAGCAAATACTTTATCACGGTTGAATTATGGCTGCATTGACTAACTGCAGTCCTACTCCCTCAAAACCTGTGCAGGTGTGCAGAACCAAGATGAGGCATTGTTTGTAAAAAGAGAGAAGTCGCTGTGGGGAATCAGGCTGCAGAGGGCTCACTGACTTCAGTGCCAGCCTCAAGATTTGTGAGGTTAGGAAACTAGAGTAAAATATGAGGCTCCCTGACAGCAAAGCTGTTTAAAACTGACCTTGCTCACCTTGGAGGATAACCAAGGAACTGATTGTTCCACTGCACTCTACAACTGCCAACCATGAGGAAAAACAATATCAGGGTGGCTCAGGCAGTCTCCACCAGGGAGAGCTATGTTCAAAGTCTTGCGAGACTCTAGAAAATTTACCCATTTGTCACATGTTGTTACCTTCTCAGCACGTCTTTCATTGAGTACCGCAATGTTTATATGAACTTGCTGATTTTTTTTTTTTATAAACCTATCATATTTTTACCCATTCATTTTGAGACAAAGCCTTCTCTTTAGCAAACCAGCTTAGAGAGAGGGTGAGTGTAGCCAATCACGGTTCCCTAACTGACAATGTTGTTCTGTCCACAGTGTGGCCTAGACTAAGACAGAACATTAAGAGGAGAGTAAATTAGCTGGGCATGGTGGCGGGCACCTGCAGTCCCAGCTACTCGGGAGGCTGAGGCAAGAGAATGGCGTGAACCCAGGAGGCGGAGCTTGCAGTGAGCCGAGATGGCACCACTGCACTCCAGCCTGGGCGATAGAGCGAGGCTCTGTCTCAAAAAAATTAAAAAAAAAAAAAAAAAAAAAAAAAAAAAAAAAAAAAAAAAAGAGGAGAGAAATGATTTTTTTTAATGTCTCTGACAAATGGAGAGATGAAAGAAAAGAAAGTATCCTATTTTCATCCCAAGGATATTGAAACAAAATCTCTTTTCTGAGAGAGCCCAGAAATGTCAAATAGATTATAAATTTAAGAGCTAGACTGAACCATGGAGGTATAATGGACCTTGTGTTTTCTAATTCTTTCACTATAAATATAAGGAAAGCTGAGGTTCAGAAAGTATTTAATTTTGCTATGTTCACACACTTCATTGAAGAAGATTCCAGCCTTAATCAGCTCTCCTGACTTCTAGTACAGTTCTCTTTGCACTACATTGCCAGTTCAAAATGAAATTATGTGCGATATTTATATGAACCTGGGTGATTCATTTTAATCAAGTCAAGATCCCTTTAAATGAATTTTGTGGGCCATTATTCACTCTACTGATTTCTGGATTAGAAAAATACCATGATTGAATTGTATTTAAAGCTCTCAGGAATCCAAAACATTGTACTTGAAAGATATATTCCTGCATGGATAATTCCTGCTCTAACAATAGAGTTAGGACTGGGGTAGAGTGCATCCGTGGCCTGGGGACCCACATCTTTCTGTAGGAGAGCTCACAAAACTAGTACTGAGGAAAGATGTCTCTGAGAAACATTGTCCACTGTCACTACCACATATCCTTAAGGTTTGCTAAATCCCCCAAATCATACCACATCATGTCTATTTTTTCTAAAGATTACATCAGTTGGCCTCCACAGAATAGACAAAATCATTCGTTTAATACTTTTCCTGTGAGACACACTGACAACTTCATGTCTGGGTTCCCATATCTCATCCTTGGACTGTATAACACTAGGAATTTGGGTATGGAAGACAAAAGTTATCTTCAAGATATGACCCTACAGCAGGGATGCTCATATGCACTTTTCTTCACTAAAAGTGAAGCTTACTATTGAGGAAGCCTCCCATAATAGTGCTTACAAAAGAGGAGTAAATCCTAATTTTTCCTCTGGAATACTTCCGTAATGGCAAAATCAATATCTTTTTTTTTTTTAATTTATGGGAATTATAATATTTTCTGCAATGGAATGGGTATATATATATTCACTGGAATAAATGTGATTCCATTATTGTTCAGAATTCTGTTGTCTATCAAATGGAGCTCATCTAGTCTCATTTTCTGTATGCTCTGAGGACTGAGATTGCATAAGTATTTCTCCAAATGAGAAAGCAAAAACAATTATATCATTTCTATTTCATTTCAGCTTACTTAATAAAGGAGAAACAAGAAAATTTAAAATTAATTGCAAGAGGTAGGCTAGTACTGGGAGAGTTAATGAGGAGCTTTTATGGGCTGTAATTTTTATTTATTTATTTGTTCAATTAATTATTTATTATATGCATTGGATATGGCTAGTGTATAATAGCCATCTGGGTGTGTTTAAAGCTATAATTACCCCAAAAATGAGTCCTGCCCTTACAACTTGTAACCTAATCAGAAAAGCAGAACATTCACATATGGAGTGAATGGAATTTAGTTAGCTATCTTATAAAGTGAGATTTCAAGGAAATTTATTTTCACCTGATAAGAGGGTGATATCTATGTGGTCTTATTAGTCAACAGACAAGTTGATAAATAAGTTACTTGCCACCTACTACTGGAAGACATTGTGGTGACCAAGGTGAGAGGAGAGAAAAGCATATGATATATTGTATTCATCCCGAAGTCAAGCTAGCAGTGACCAACCACTGAGTACCAGGCAGACTATATATATCCTCTTTCACAGATTCACACTTGTTCAACAGCAAAGCATTATTATCCTCATTCCCTAATTTTACAGACCAGAGAGCTGATATAGTAGCTTGAATGATCTATATCAATGATTTCTCTGTTGGCTGTTGCACTAGCCAGACATAACATGTGGTTCCCATTCTACAATGTTATTTAGAAAATTAACTTGTCTACATAATAGTGAATAAAAGTGGTGTTTTTTTGTATGTTTTTAAATTAGTTTTTATTTTATTTTATTTTACTTTTTGAGACGGAGTCTCACTCTGTCACCTGGGTTGGAATACAGTGGCTCGATCTCGGCTCACTGCAACCTCCGCCTCCCAGTTTCAAATGATTCTCCTGCCTCAGCCTCCCAAGTAGCTGGGACTACAGGTGCCCACCACCATGCCTGGCTAATTTTTTGTATTTTTAGTAGAGATGGAGTTTCATCATATTGGCCAGGCTGGTCTTGAACTCCTGACCTTGTGATTTCCTTGCCTCAGCCTCCCAAAGTGCTGGAATTACAGGCTTGGGTCACCATGCCCGGCTTTAAATTAGTTTTTAATTGGGTAAAATTTGTCTAATGTAAACTAATCCCTTTAAAGTATTAAATTCAATGGCATTTAGTACATTCACAGTGAAGAAAAATTGTATTTTAACTTATCTTTCTTGATGTTTCAGAAAGAAAATTGATATGAGAGTCCGAAGTTCTCTATTTTAGTTCTCATTTGTCTGAATTGTCTCTGTGAACTTGGCTAAGTTGCTGAATTTCTCTTGAACAATGGTATCTTTCTGTAGAACGAACAATGATTTTCATTGTTTGCATCAAAATCACCTTGAGAAGCTGTAAAAACTACAAGACATCAATCCATCCCCAGAGTATAATACAGTAAGTTTGGCATTTGTGATTTTTAACAAGCCACATTTAAGAACTACTAGCCTTCATAATTTCTAAGATTCCCATACAATCTTATATTTTTATGATCCTGAAAACCGTGATTTCATAGGCCAAAGCTGGAGTAACCAAAAAAACTCTTTTTAAAAAGGCTGAATTCAGAGAGAGGAGCATGAGATTTAACATGTGTGTGAAGCTACATAACATTTGGTAAATATGAACATTATTTGGAAAATTATATAAAAAATGAATGTGTTTTAGTGAAGAGTAAAGTAAGTAGTAGAAGTCAATCCAGCAGCAAATGGTTGAGATAAAATTCAAACTCAATTTATGACAACAGGCATTTTCTGCTAAATATACACTGAAGTGTTCCTCTTACTCTGTTTTGTAACCATGCAAGTCATCCATGTTTCTTCAAGCTACATGTTCATCTCTCATACAGTCAACATGGTGGCTCCTATGCAGATTATACACTCAATATTTTTCATGGAAAATTTGATCCAAAAGTTGGTTTCATTCCAATAATATGTGTTTTTAACACGCTTTCCTGGTAATTTTTAGTATCACACAGGATAGTGAACAATGACATAGGCAATAGTTTATTTTATTGTGATGCAGTCATCCAAAAAACAAAGGGCTCATCTGATTTGTTTTTATCAAATATTCATAGTAATTCCTTTCTCAGCTATTTTCTGCCTTGATCTCAATTTACCATCCATAGTTTCAGCTTGAAATAGAAAATTCAGATTGTTGATTTCTAGCAAATGCACCCATTCACAACACAGTAGCTCTCCTACTTATTCATTATATTTGTATGCTTCCAAGCTATCCAATGGTCAATACTGCTGGTCTCTATTAAGTAAGTGCACATTTGTGCAAGCTGATTCTGAATTGTTTTCTTTTAATACTGGATGCACCCATATAGAAGAGATTTATCAGGAAATAAGAATCATGAAGGCAGAACTGGATATTATGATAAATGAATTTGGGTAAGATAACTTGATTTTCCTCAGATATAGTCTTACTGGACAACAACACTTTTGGTAATTTACTTCCTCCTAAAGTTCACTTTTGGCCTAATGAGAGTGATTTCTTTGTGCTCCTTCAGTGGGTTTCTTGGTCTGTTTCATAATAGACACCACAACATTTGCATTTCCCATTAGTCCACTTTCCTTTTCAAGTATTACCCAGTGAAGACTGATGTCCTCAGACTCTTTTAAATACAGTGCAACCTTTCTCAAAATGCTGCATAATAAACCTAAATATTTACTTCCTGATTATGAGATAATAACCTTCCTGACTTTATTAGAATATGTTATTTCATGCTATTTCAATAACAGATTTTTGTTTTATGATGTCTTGCCAAAGAATAACACTCTCTCTTCCAATATACACACACATACAAAGCCCTAAATTCTTAAAAGTCTTCTTACTCCTTTATGAGTTTATGGTTGCTTTTAATATTTTTTAGGACTAATGAGAGGGATGGAAGGGTGAGAGTCTGTACTGAAGGGCTATGGATTCCAGGATGCTTTGAGTATGGGTCAGCTTAAGATCTTCACCTAGCCTGCCCCAAAGGATTTTCCATTTCTGTTTGATCATCCAGTTCAGCCCACATGCTTTCATCCATCCTTAAGCTCTGAAAAGCAATCTTGACAAATCCCAAATTCCCACAGGAGTCATCAAGTGTCCACTCACTTTGTCCCATCAGATTTGCCTGATGGATAGCTTCCCATTCTGCCAAAATCGTGGGGCAGAGGGTGGAAGACAGAGAAGACTGCTTTTTGCTGCGTTAATTTTCTTCCTACTTTTCCAACCTCCATCCCAAGATGAGCATTTAGCAAATAATGGCCACTCCCTTTTCCAAACTGGAATGGAGAAAAAATTACACCAAATGAGAAACAGCTATAACTAAAGCAAATCCTCATGGAGAGCTTAAAAGTTTTCCAGCAGTAAAATGATCTCCAAAATTCAGACTCTCCAGGGGGAAGCAGACAGGTGGTAGCCCTATGTTAACTTCTGTTACAGTAAATGTGATTAACTCATTGTTTGTTTATTTGATAACAGTTAACAATTACACAAAATATGGCAATAGTAGTCAGAGATCAGAAACTCAAAGTCCATATCCAGTTACATAGCCAATGTTTATAATGCAAGCAAGGAAACCTTTTCATGTATAATAAGTCAAAGATAAGCTAAGAGCAACATCCATAGCACAACAATAAGCAAACCTACTCCCCAGGCAAACTCAACCTTTTCACTTGCCAATGTTTCTGAGGAACACCGAAGTTCTCAATTTCACAAATAAGCATTTAGGAAATGAAACTGCTCACTAAGTCAGGTTGTTAGGTAAGATTTTCTTATACTTGATGAACAGAACTTGTTTGAAATGCCTCCAATCTGATCATGAGTCTGATACATAAGCGCTGTTTCATGAGTGCATCTATTCCTTTGAGGAAGGATGAGGGGAGGACACTCTGCACAGATGCATGTGTAAAGACTTGCAGGCTGAAAAACACCTGGTAGTTTTGAGAATCCAGAAGGCCAATATGGTTGGAGTGAAGTAAGTGGTTGAAGGGTGGCCAGAAATAATTTTGGAAGGATACACCAAATCTATATCCCTATCCACCATTAGAAAAATGTGAGAGACTAAGTCTAGTGGGAGGTCACTGAGGGTTGATATTCTCTGGCTTCCATGTGTAGAATGGACTGGAGGTATCAGAAGACAAGTAGGCACTCTATACCCACACATTCATGTGTCACCAGGTTAACACTCACCACATGGGTACAGAATATCTAGCCATCCTCTCTTGTTGTCCAGACAGTGTAAACCACTCTCTGTTATGTTACCTCTTTATGCTTTTTATGCATCTTTCACTTCACAGTGTATATTTTATATACTTCTGCTACAAAATGAAATGAAATAAGTAGAGGTACCTATTACTGTGTATGACACAAAATGATTGCAAATATTGGTTCCTTCTCTTTCTTCTGAGTGACACATAGTCACTCTTCATTTTCTCTCCCCTACAGAGAAAGTTTTAACTAGAGGAAAATTTTAACCAGAAATTGCCAGTAATACCACAATCAAGGTAGCATGCAGAGCAAGGTTGATAGAGAAAAAGGATGTTGGGAAGTTTTGGCAAACAGAGTAGGGTGCCAGTCACAGATATTGAAAGCCCAGTAAAGAACCAGGGCTTTAGAAAACTTAGAAAGGGAAATGAGAGCTTGCAGAAGTATACAGAAAAAAATTAAGAAAAGAATAGTCCTTTTTGAATACCTTAGGCAGGTTGGTTTTACTTGGTGAGGGAGCAGACCAGCTATGTCTAAGTGGTAAGGAAAGGGGTGAAAAGCCCTGGCATATTCTCCACTGATATAACCCCATGTCATAGCATACAGCCAGGCTCACAGGAGAATATTTAAAATGCTATTGAATGATTATAAATAACACATGCTTCTAGGAGAGACAAGCTGGTAAACTGAGGTGCAATCAAGATCCCCTTGAGGAGAGGATAACAGTGCCCAGGGAAAATACCTCTACGTGGCCTTGTGTTATACAGAGATAACTCTCATACAAATAGCATAAACATAGTCAAAGAAGAGCGGCCATGCCTTGATTGTTAGAATGCAGAAAGGAAGGAAAACAAAAGAAGAAAAGGGATAATTATGTCTTACAAGCAAGACTGTCCCATAATGAATTTGTGATAGACAAGTACCAAGATGAGAGAGGCCTTTTCCTGAATAGCCCCAATAATATGATTCAGAACTAATGTGGTTTAAACTCTCGGAGCCTCTTCCTCTATTTCAGGATCCCTTCCAGCCTTACCATGACATTATCCTCTGAAGTTTCAACTATTGGCCTGAACCTGGTTTTCACTCCCTCTTTTCTGCGAAAATCATAGTCAAGTCATTTAAGCTCAGAGCCAAATGGCTCATTGAGTCATTTAATGACTGGTTCATTTGTTACTTCTAACTCCTAATAGGGGTGGAAGCCCATCTAGTGGTCACTTATAAGAACAAAAACAAAACAAAACAAAACAAAAAAAACAAAAAAAGTTGTAGTTCCAATGCCCTTAAAAAGTACTAGTAATCAAAGGTCTTGCTAAACCCCGTGGCAAGCCTCTGAAACTTACATCAGAAAACTATGGAAGCCAAATTCTAACAACACAGAAAGACTGGAGATGAAGATCCCTTTCATAACTGATTCATACTGTGAAGTTTCTAGGTTTACATTGAAGCCTATTCTCAAAGGTTGCCCCCAAAAGAAAGGCAACTACGCAAGGCAGATTTGCAGCCTTTGTCCACCCACACTAAGGTAAAGACTGATGAGGTCCAGTAACGAATGACTGTGGTGAATGGTAGAAAGACATAGGGTTGCTTGAGTATGAGGTAGCTTGTGCTCAGGTGGAAAACTTTCTGGCTTTGGTTAGTTATGACCTGATGAGAGAAGGTATTAGCAACTGTGAAACTACCCTAGGATTTGGCACTTTATACCTCCTCAATAAAATGTAGTTTATTATCCTGTAATCATTCTTTTCTCATCTCAACACTACCTTCCACATACCCCATCACACACACACACACACACACACACACACACAGGTTTGTACAAGGCAACCAAAAATCTAGCACTGAAGCTGACAGCAAGTGAAGCCAGATAATCAAAACAAAGTGGAAAAAATTGTCTTGGGAGCAAATAGCACAATATGCTTGGATGAACTTGCTTTACGTAGACTTTTCCTAAATGCATGTCTTTCAGAGAGATGCTTTTGTTCTCAATGGTCAATAATGTGTGACAAAATAGGAAGGAATAAAAATGTCTTAGAGAAGGAGGACATCCTGCTGGGAAACATGGGTGTATCAGCTGCACATCTCACATAATCCCCAAACCTCAATGTTTTGAAACCATACTTGTTTCCCTGCTGATGTAGAGTCTCGAGTTCCCTGCTTACCCCCCAAACTATCTGAGACACAAATTAGCCACCAGAAACCCCAATATATACCAATTTTCTGATTAAATTCATGAGTAATAAATGATTTGAAAATACTTTTGGATTAGCTAGTTTTTCACCAGGATGGATAAAATTATTTATTTCCCTTTGGTGAGTTAAAGGCATACAGCTACTTGACAGCCTTGCCTGAATCCAGTTCCATAAACATTCATTGTAAGTCTTATTTTAAAAACTCTAGTGTTTTCCTTCCCCTAGCTAAGCTATAAAATTTGGCTCTGTCTTATTTAATGCATCCTTTCATCTCATTACCATATCCTGTTAATATAAACAATATAAATAAAAATTTAAAAAGAACACAGCATTACATTTATGGCTTTAACTTGTGTAAGTTTTTATTTAAACATAACTAATTAGTAAGTGTTAAACTTGAATAGGCTGTGCTTTTCTTATGTTAAAAACCATAATTCCTTTCAAAATTGAGTGGAAGCTGTTCAGTGGTTTATGTGGCAGCTTCTACTCCAAGTTTTAATTATTTTGTATGAAGATAGGTAATGTAATAATTAATCACCTTCAACTCCTGAAAAGAAAATAGCAAGTTCTTTGTTCCATTAGTAGTGATGGATTTGGTAATCATTAACCACCACAACTCCTTTATTCCATAAGTAGTAATAAAATTGATATTTTTAAAATAACTGAGACATTGACATTTTGCCTAAGATTATTAGTGAAGTCATTTAAAAAATAAGTATCTAAAGCATGTGAAGCATTTGAAGATTTTAATCAACCCAAGCCTTGGACCATAGTACACATGATGTAAAATATCCAGTGAAAGCTTAGTCGGTAAACTAGCATATCTAACAATACTTTTTATTCCAATTAAGTTGATTAACTAAAATCTAAAAAATACAAAGGAAACAAAATTGGCAAGGTGGGACTTATAGCATACAAGCACCCAGATATCATTTCCTTTTGGTGGGTATAGGAAAACATTTTAAAATGTAAAAGACATTCTTAATCTTTTTACCATTAAGTAAAATGGTAAGAACCAGGGGTGTATTGTCCTTTAAAAAATTTAATCTAGGCGGCGGAGCAAGATGGCCGAATAGGAACAGCTCCAGTCTCCAGCTCCCAGCGCGAGCGACAAGGAAGACAGGTGATTTCTGCATTTTCAACAGAGGTACTGGGTTAATCTCACTAGGGAGTGCCGGACAATCAGTGCTGGTCAGCTACTGCAGCCTGACCAGCGAGAGCTGAAGCAGGGCGAGGCATTGCCTCACCTGGGAAGCGCAAGGGGGAAGGGAATCCCTTTTCCTAGCCAGGGGAACTGAGACACACAACACTTGGAAAATCGGGTAACTCCCACCCCAATACTGCACTGTACCAAGGGTCTCAGCAAACAGGCACACCAGGAGATTGTATCCCACACCTGGCCCGGAGGGTCCCATGCCCGCCCATGGAGCCTCCCTCATTGCTAGCACAGCAGTCTGCAATCCAACTGCAAGGCAGCAGCAAGGCTGGGGGAAGGGCGCCCGCCATTGCTGAGGCTTAAGTAGGTAAACAAAACCACTCAGAAGCTCCAACTGGGTGGACCTCACAGCAGCTCAAGGAGCCCTGCCTGTCTCTGTAGACTCCACCTGGGGGAGAGGGCACAGCTAATCAACAACAACAACAAAGCAGCAGAAACCTCTGCAGATGCAAACGACTCTCTCTGACAGCTTGGAAGAGAGCAGTAGATCTCCCAACAGAGGTCGAGATCTCAGAACGGACAGACTGCCTGCTCAAATGGGTCCCTGATCCCTGAGTAGCCTAACTGGGAGACATCTCCCACTAGGGGCAGACCGACACCCCACACCTCACACGGTGGAGTACAGCCCTGAGAGGAAGCTGCCAAAGCAAGAATCAGACAGGTACACTCGCTGTTCAGCAATATTCTATCTTCTGCAGCCTCTGCTGCTAATACCCAGGTAAACAGGGTCTGGAGTGGACCTCAAGCAATCTCCAACAGACCTATAGCTGAGGGTCCTGACTGTTAGAAGGAAAACTAACAAACAGGAAGGACACCCACACCAAAACCCCATCAGTACGTCACCATCATCAAAGACTAGAGGCAGATAAAACCACAAAGATGGGGAAAAAGCAGGACAGAAAAGTTGGACATTCAAAAAATAAGAGCGCATCTCCCCCTGCAAAGGAATGCAGCTCATTGCCAGCAACGGATCAAAGCTGGACGCAGAATGATTTTGACGAGATGAGAGAAGAAGACTTCAGTCCATCAAACTTCTCAGAGCTAAAGGAGGAATTACATGCCCAGCACAAAGAAACTAAAAATCTTGAAAAAAGAGTGGAAGAATTGATAACTAGAATAATTAATGCAGAGAAGGCCATAAACGAACTGACAGAGATGAAAACCGTGACACGAGAAATATGTGACAAATGCACAAGCTTCAGTAACCGACTCAATCAACTGGAAGAAAGAGTATCAGCGACTGAGAATCAAATGAATGAAATGAAGCGAGAAGAGAAATCTAAAGAAAAAAGAAGAAAAAGAAATGAACAAAGCCTGCAAGAAGTATGGGATTATGTAAAAAGACCAAATCTACGTCTGATTGGGGTGCCTGAAAGTGAGGGGGAAAATGGAACCAAGTTGGAAAACACTCTTCAGGATATCATCCAGGAGAACTTCCCCAACCTAGTAGGGCAGGCCAACATTCAAATTCAGGAAATACAGAGAACACCACAAAGATACTCCTCGAGAAGAGCAACTCCAAGACACATAATTGCCAGATTCACCAAAGTTGAAATGAAGGAAAAAATCTTAAGGGCAGCCAGAGAGAAAGGTCGGGTTACCCACAAAGGGAAGCCCATCAGGCTAACAGCAGATCTCTCGGCAGAAACTCTACAAGCCAGAAGAGAGTGGGGGCCAATATTCAACATTCTTAAAGAAAAGAATTTCAAACCCAGAATTTCATATCCAGCCAAACGAAGTTTCATAAGTGAAGGAGAAATAAAATCCTTTACAGATAAGCAAATGCTTAGAGATTTTGCCACCACCAGGCCTGCCTTAGAAGAGACCCTGAAGGAAGCCCTAAACATGGAAAGGAACAACTGGTACCAGCCATTGCAAAAACATGCCAAAATGTAAAGACCATCGAGGCTAGGAAGAAACTGCATCGACTAACGAGCAAAATAACCAGTTAATATCATAATGGCAGGATCAAGTTCACACATAACAATATTAACCTTAAATGTTAATGGACTAAATGCTCCAATTAAAAGACACAGACTGGCAAACTGGATAAAGAGTCAGGAGCCATCAGTCTGCTGTATTCAGGAGACCCATCTCACATGCAGAGACATACATAGGCTCAAAATAAAGGGATGGAGGAAGATCTACCAAGCAAATGGAGAACAAAAAAAAGCAGGAGTTGCAATCCTAGTCTCTGATAAAACAGGCTTTAAACCATCAAAGATCAAAAGAGACAAAGAAGGCCATTACATAATGGTAAAGGGATCAATTCAACAGGAAGAGCTAACTATCCTAAATATATATGCACCCAATACAGGAGCACCCAGATTCATAAAGCAAGTGCTTAGAGACTTACAAAGAGACATAGACTCCCATACAATAACAAGGGGAGACTTCAACACTCCACTGTCAACATTAGACAGATCAACGAGACAGAAAGTTAACAAGGATATCCAGGAATTGAACTCATCTCTGCACCAAGCGGACCTAATAGACATCTATAGAACTCTCCACCCCAAATCAACAGAATATACATTCTTCTCAGCACCACATCACACTTATTCCAAAATTGACCACATAATTGGAAGTAAAGCACTCTTCAGCAAATGTACAAGAACAGAAATTATAACAAACTGTCTCTCAGACCACAGTGCAATCAAACTAGAACTCAGGACTAAGAAACTCAATCAAAACCACTCAACTACATGGAAACTGAACAACCTGCTCCTGAATGACTACGGGGTACATAACAAAACGAAGGCAGAAATAAAGATGTTCTTTGAAACCAATGAGAACAAAGATACAACATACCAGAATCTCTGGGACACATTTAAAGCAGTGTGTACAGGGAAATTTATAGGACTAAATGCCCACAAGAGAAAGCAGGAAAGATCTAAAATTGACACTCTAACATCACAATTAAAAGAACTAGAGAAGCAATAGCAAACACATTCAAAAGCTAGCAGAAGGCAAGAAATAACTAAGATCAGAGCAGAACTGAAGGAGATAGAGACACAAAATGCCCTCCAAAAAATCAATGAATCCAGGAGTTGGTTTTTTGAAAAGATCAACAAAATTGACAGACTGCTAGCAAGGCTAATAAAGAAGAAAAGAGAGAAGAATCAAATAGACACAATAAAAAATGATAAAGGGGATATCACCACCAACCCCACAGAAATACAAACTACCATACTATAAACACCTCTACGCAAATAAACTAGAAAATCTAGAAGAAATGGATAATTTCCTGGACACTAACACTCTCCCAGGACTAAACCAGGAAGAAGCTGAATCCTTGAGTAGACCAATAGCAGGCTCTGAAATTGAGGCAATAATTAATAGCCTACCAACCAAAAAGAGTCCAGGACCAGATGGATTCACAGCTGAATTCTACCAGAGGTACAAGGAGGAGCTGGTACCATTCCTTCTGAAACTATTCCAATCAATAGAAAAAGAGGGAATCCTCCCTAACTCATTTTATGAGGCCAACATCATCCTGATACCAAAGCCTGGCAGAGACACAACAAAAAAAAGAGAATTTTAGACCAATATCCCTGATGAACATCGATGCAAAAATCCTCAATAAAATACTGGCAAACTGGATCCAGCAGCACATCAAAAAGCTTATCCACCATGATCAAGTGGGCTTCATCCCTGGGATGCAAGGCTGGTTCAACATTCGCACATCAATAAACATAAGACATATGCAAAGAGAAAACCACATGATTATCTCAATAGATGCAGAAAAGGCCTTTGACAAAATTCAACAGCCCTTCATGCTAAAAACGCTCAATAAATTCGGTATTGATGGAACATACCTCCAAATAATAAGAGCTATTTATGACAAACCCACAGCCAATATCATACTGAATGGGCAAAAACTGGAAAAATTCCCTTTGAAAACTGGCACAAGACAGGGATGCCCTCTCTCACCACTCCTATTCAACATAGTGTTGGAAGTTCTGGCTAGGGCAATCAGGCAAGAGAAAGAAATAAAGGGTATTCAGTTAGGAAAAGAAGAAGTCAAATTATCCCTGTTTGCCAATGACATAATTGTATATTTAAAAAACCCCATCGTCTCATCCCAAAATCTCCTTAAGCTGATAAGAAACTTCAGCAAAGTCTCAGGATACAAAATTAATGTGCAAAAATCACAAGCATTCTTATACACCAGGAATAGACAAACAGAAAGCTAAATCCTGAATGAACTTCCATTCACAATTGCTTCAAAGAGAATCAAATACCTAGGAATCCAACTTACAAGGGATGTAAAGGACCTCTTCAAGGAGAACTACAAACCACTGCTCAGTGAAATAAAAGATGACACAAACAAATGGAAGAGCATACCATGCTCATGGATAGGAAGAATCAATATCGTGAAAATGGCCATACTGCCCAAGGGAATTTATAGATTCGGTGTCATCCCAATCAAGCTACCAATGACTTTCTTCACAGAATTGGAAAAAACTGCTTTAAAGTTCATATGGAACCAAAAAAGAGCCCACATTGCCAAGACAATCGTAAGTCAAAAGAACAAAGCTGGAGGCATCACGCTACCTGACTTCAAACTATACTACAAGGCTACAGTAACCAAAACAGCATGGTACTGGTACCAAAACAGAGATATAGACCAATGGAATAGAACAGAGTCTTCAGAATAATACCACACATCTACAGCCATCTGATCTTTGACAAACCTGAGAAAAACAAGAAATGGGGAAAGGATTCCCTATTTAATAAATGGTGCTGGGAAAACTGGCTAGCCATAAGTAGAAAGCTGAAACTGGATCCTTTCCTCACTCCTTATACGAAAATTAATTCAAGATGGATTAGAGACTTAAATGTTAGACCTAATACCATAAAAACCCTGGAAGAAAACCTTGGTAGTACCATTCAGGACATAGGCGTGGGCAAGGACTTCATGTCTAAAACACCAAAAGCAATGGCAACAAAAGCCAACATTGACAAATGGGATCTAATCAAACTAAAGAGCTTCTGCACAGCAAAAGAAACTACCATCAGAGTGAACAGGCAACCTACAGAATGGGAGAAAATTTTTGCAATCGACTCATCTGACAAAGGGCTAATATCCAGAACCTACAAAGAACTCAAACAAATTTACAAGAAAAAAAAACAAACAAACAACCCCATCAAAAAGTGGGCAAAGGATATGAACAGACATTTCTCAAAAGAAGACATTCATACAGCCAACAGACACATGAAAAAATGCTCATCATCACTGGCCATCAGAGAAATGCAAATCAAAGCCACGATGAGATACCATCTCACACCAGTTAGAATGGCAATCATTAAAAAGTCAGGAAACAACAGGTGCTGGAGAGGATGTGGAGAAATAGGAACACTTTTACACTGTTGGTGGGATTGTAAACTAGTTCAACCATTATGGAAAACAGTATGGCGATTCCTCAAGGATCTAGAACTAGAAGTACCATATGACCCAGCCATCACATTACTGGGTATATACCCAAAGGATTATAAATCATGCTGCTATAAAGACACATGCACACGTATGTTCATTGAGGCACTATTCACAATAGCAAAGACTTGGAATCAATCCAAATGTCCATCAGTGACAGACTGGATTAAGAAAATGTGGCACATATACACCATGGAATACTATGCAGCCATAAAAAAGGGTGAGCTTGTGTCCTTTGTAGGGACATGGATGCAGCTGGAAACCATCATTCTCAGCAAACTATCGCAAGAACAGAAAACCAAACACCGCATGTTCTCACTCATAGGTGAGAACTGAACAATGAGATCACTTGGACTTGGGAAGGGGAACATCATACACCGGGGCCTATTGGGTGGGGGGAGGGATTGCAATGGGAGTTGTACCTGATGTAAATGACAAGTTGATGGGTGCTGACGAGTTGATGGGTGCAGCACACCAACATGGCACAAGTATACATATGTAACAAACCTGCACGTTATGCACATGTACCCTAGAACTTAAAGTATAATAATAATAAAAAAGAAAAGAAAAGAAAAGAAAAAAAGATTCTAAAAAAAAAAAAATTTAATCTAACTAGCAAAATTTAGGTTGCTCTGTTTACATTAGAAAAATTATCTCGAATCAGCTTTCATTTTCTCCATCATTTTTTGGCAGTAATCATTAGGATTCTTTTTCTGTCTAGTGATAGGAACCAGATTAAACTAACTAAAGGGAAAAGAGGAGAATTTGTTGGTTAATGCCAGCAATGGCACTGAACAATCAAATAGCAAGAAATACATGGATGCTAGAACAATTAAAGCCAGACTGTTAAACACAATCAGTTTTTTTTTCTATCTTTCTATCTCTGTATCTCTCTATCTTCTTCATCTTTTTCTTTGTCTCTGTCTCTCTCCATGTCTGTCTGCCTGTCTGTCTGTCCCTTTCTCTCTCTTCTTGTCTAAAAATACTGATCCAATTCTTCTTTGCTATGCCTGGCAGAAAATGTAGGCAATAATTCCCATGTTTAATGTCTTACAGGTATCATTATGGAGACTGACTTGTTCTGTTTAGACTAAACAAAATAATTCTGACATTTCCCTACTCCCAAATCTTTGTAAATTAATTCTCCTCTGATTCTAACCATGCTATAGGTGTCTTGCTATGATTTTCATTGATATGAGCATCCAATCAAGAATCATAAATTTGAGAAACAGCAATGCCACGAAAGAGGAAAACAACTTTAACAGAGAAAATAACATATCTGAGAGAAACACAGTTAATAGAGCGAGGAAAACAAGATTTTAAAATATATCTTAGAGATTTGGGCTTGAATACTACACTCTTTTTAAAAATTAAGCAGAAGAATTTTGCATCCAAATATGATAATATAACTAATACCAGTCAATCCCTCTAACATGAATAATTA
The DNA here is from genome assembly GCF_007565055.1 of Rhinopithecus roxellana. Classification (NCBI taxonomy): domain Eukaryota; kingdom Metazoa; phylum Chordata; class Mammalia; order Primates; family Cercopithecidae; genus Rhinopithecus; species Rhinopithecus roxellana. Next base: position 23,159,037 of record NC_044549.1, on the reverse strand, counting down.
TAAAGCTGGACAAAATGTATGAGGCCACTATTTTTAGATTGGATAACATGAAGTGCAATGCTGCAAACCTTGAGGAAAGGGAAAGCCCATGAGATAAGTCCTACGATAACTCCAGTTTTCTGCCTAGTGACAGTTTCATGACCAATGCACAGTGAGCTGGAGTCCAGAGAGAATATGACAACTGCTTCAGCTACCCTACACCCTGATTTTTACCTCTTCACCTTAGTAGGAGCTTCAGAGCATCAGGAGGAAGAAGCTGTACAGAGGATGGGCAAAAGTCTGTTTGGGGATTCCAGGCAAGTCTTTCATTAAGGGATGAGTTGCACATGTGCAAGCTGAAATCTCATCAAACTTAACAGACAATAGCTGCTGCATGCTTCAGAGCTTGATATAAGAGACTGATGATATAAGAGACTGAATATTGCTAGAAGATGGAGTCTGGCCCAGACAGTCTCTTTAACACTTCGAGAACCCTGAAAATTAAGCTGAGACACTGCAAGATTTAAGACAGACTACTCTAGACCTGCCCAATAAAACCAAAATCTAAGCCATGTCGAAAGTTTCAGGAGATAAGTAATTTGGAAGAATTTAAATTCTGGCAAGTTGGAGTGACCTGGGAAACATGTTACGCTGTTGTCATATCTACACTAACCAAGTGAAAACCATGTTTACGCAAATTCAAGTTATTTAACAAATGATTACCTTTTTTGCTAGAATGAACACTGGGACACTTAGAGTAAGACAGAATAATTTATATTCTTTACAATGCATTATCCAAAATGTGCAGTACACAGTAATTATTTGTGAGATATTCAAAGAAATAGGAAAATGTGACACTAACGCAATAAAGCACTTATAGAAATCAACCCTGTAATAGGCATAATGTCAACTTTAACAAAGATGCTAAAGGAGCTATTATAAATACCTTCTAAGAATTCAAGGACAAGATGTTCAAAGAATTACAGAAATATATAACATGAGTTAGTATACTGAAAAGGATCCTTTGCAACAAAAAGAAATTTAAAACCAAAAAATTAAAGGAGCAAATGAAAATTCTAAAACTGAAAAGTAAATGAAACTTAAAAAAAGAATTCCTTGATATCAGCAGATGGGAGATCTTGAAGAGGGACTTAAAAAATTTGATAATAGATTGATATACATTATCCAATCTCAAAAACAGTAAGAAAAAGATTGAAGAAAACTGAACAGAGCAATATTTACCTTTGAGTAATATTTACATACGGTCTAGAAGGTATGTAATTTGAATCCCAGCAGTGGAAGAGATTGTGAATGTAAGAAAAAGTGTCTGAGGAAATAGTGACCAAATTATTCCCAATTTTGATGGAAAAAAACAAACATTGACTTACAGACCTATAAGTTCAGCAAATGCAAAATAGAATAAATAGAAAGAAAATACCCACATGCATCATAATCAAACCACTAAAAAGCCAATACAAACTCTTGAAAACAAAGAAAGAGAAACATTACCTGCATGCAGAGAGAAACCAATGTACTTGAAAGCTGACAATGATACAAATTATAGCTAATTTTTCAAAAGAAATATGAAAATCAGAAGATAATGGAAGGATATTTTTTAAACACTCAGAGGAAAAAATAGCACTATCAATTCAGAATTCTGTATCCAGTGAAAATATCCTTCAGAAACAATAATGGAATAAATACATTTTAACATAAATTAAATATATTATCAACAGGACTTTACAATAAGAAATATAAAAGGACTGGGCACAGTGGCTCACACCTGTAATCCCAGCACTTTGGGAGGCTGAGGTGGGTGGATCACCTGAGGTCAGGAGTTGGAGACCAGCCTGACTAACATGGTGAAACCCCATCTCTACTAAATACAAAAAATTAGCCAGGCATGGTGGCACATGGCTGTAATCCTAGGTACTTGGTAGACTGAGGCAGGAGGATCACTTGAATCCAGGAGGCAAAGGTTGCAGTGAGCCAAGATTGTACAATTGCACTCCAGCCTGGGTAACAAGAGCAAATCTCCATCTCAAAAACAAAAACAAAATATATATAAAAATATATAAATGTAAAATATTTATATTATATAAAATTAAATATTAATGTATTATAGAAATATTTAATATAAAATATATTTAAAATATATTTATATTGATATATTTCACATTATACTATATAAAAAATACATATATAAAAGTATATTCTCCAGAATGAAGGAAAACAATGCCAGGAAAAAACTCAAATCCCTAGGAGGAAGGAATACCACTATAAATGGTAAAGAGGTAAATATAAAATACTACGTTTTTTTGCCATAAATTCCTTAAATATACAAGTGTCTTAGTCTGTTTGGACTGCTATAGCAGATTACCATAGACTTTGTGGCTTATGAGCAACAGAAATTTACTTTGGGCAGTAATGGAGGCTATGAAGTCCAAGATCAAAGTGCCAGCAAATTCTGTGTCTGGCAAGAGCCCACTTGTTAGTTCATAGAGCACCATCTTCTCTTTCCCCCCTCACATGGCAGAAGGGTCAAGGGAGCTCACTGGGAACTATTTTTAAGGCACTCATTCCACTAGTGGACTCTCCGTCCTCATGACCTAATTATCACCTCCCAAAGGCCCCACCTCCAAATGCCATCACAGTTAAGAGTCAGGAGGATTTCAGCATATGAATTTTGGAGAGCTGCAAACACTCACACTCACCAGGAAGACTCAAATGTTGGACAATAAAACATTTCTGAATATATTTCAAAAGACTTAAGTCATCAAATATGTTCCCTGACCATTAAAATGAGATACTTAATCAAAACAATAAGATACATAGAAAACAATTCCAAATTACTTGGAACTTAAGTTATACACTTCTAAATAACCCATAAACCAAAGCGGAAATTAGAGAAAACTTCAAACTGAAGGATAATGAAAACTTATCACCTATATCAGCATTTAGAAGAAAATTTAGTTTTAAATTCCTCTATTAGATAAAAAGATTTTAAGTGATCTAATATTTCATATTAAAATGCTAGAAAAAAATTGAAATTCATAAATGAGAGGAAAGAAACAAAGATAAGAACAGAACTCGAATTAACAGAAAACAAAAATGATAGAAAAGTTTAAAGGTGAAAAGTTTGTTTTTGGCAAATAATAATAAAACTGATAAACTCAGTGTTAAGGGAAAAAGCCACAAATGACCAATTATCAAGAATAAAAACAGAGATATCTCTTTCACTCTTATAGATATTAAATGGATAACAAGATAATATGAACAATTTTATGATAGTACATTTGATAACAGATTAAATAGGAAACTTAAGAAAAAAAATACTGATTTTACCCAAATTTTTGTTTAAAAGACAGGCAGAAAAAAATCCCATATCATTTTATGAAGTCAGCATTACCTTATACCAAAGCTTTAAGAGATAATATAAGAAAACTTTTGTGTCATAACGAAGACATAAAAATTCTCAAAAGTAGTAGAAAATCAATTTCAGCAATATATATAAAAAGGACAACACACCATGACAAAGGATGCAAAGTTGGTTTTACATCTTAAAAATTATTTAATATAATTTGTCATACTTAGAGAATAAAGATACATCATATGATAATTTCAACAGATCCGGAAAAAGCATTTGACTTGTATTAGTTCATTTTCATACTACTCTAAAGTACTGCCCGAGACTGTAATTTATAAAGTAAAGAGGTTTAATTGACTCACAGTTCAGCATGGCTGGGGAGGCCTCAGGAAATTGACAAGCATGGCAGAAAGCAAAGGGGAAGCAAGCCATCTTCTTCCCAAGGCAACAGGGAGAAGTGCCCAGCCAAAAGGGGAGAGCCCCTTATAAAAGCATCAGATCTCGTGAGAACTCACTCACATAATGAGAACAGCATGGAGGAGCTGCCCCCGTGATTCAATTACCTCCACCTGGTCCAACCCTTGACACGTGGGGATTGTGGAAATAACAATTTAAGGTGAGATTTGGGTGGGGCCACAGAGCCCAACCTTATCAGACTAAATTCAAACCTACTGGTTAAAAAAAAAGTAGAAACGAACTTTCTCATCTAATAAAGAACATTTTCTAAAAGGTTATTAAGTAACATGAAACTTAATAGTGGAAGAATAACTCCATTCTCTTCAGATTAGGAACGAAAGTGAAAGCATCATTTTATTGTATTGGAGGCCCTATCTATGTAATAAGGCAAGAAAAAATAAAGTATGCATGTTGAAAACCAAGAAGTAAAAAAGTTTCTATTCATGGACAGTATGATTATCTACAAGGAAAATTCTTTTCAAAAGTCTCACTACATTAATAAATAAATTTAGAGTTTACAATATAGAAGTCCAATATAAAACAATCAACTATATTCTACAGACCAGCAATAAATAACTGAAATTTGAAATTTAAAAACAATATCATCCAAAATACAAAAATTTAGGGGTCAGTTTGATAAAAGATATTTGTAAACCCTACTATAAAATCTTCACAACATTGCAGAGTGAAAGTAAAGATCTAAATAAAATAAAACAAAATACAACGTGTTCGTGGATTAATCAGCTCAATATTGTTAAGATGGCCATTCTTGCCAAACTGATCTATACATTCAACACAGTCACAAACATAATCCCAACAGGCTTTTTATTTTGCAGACATTGACAAGTTGATTCTAAAATTCATCTAGAAATATAAAAACCTAGAATAGGCAAAATAATTTTGAGAAAGAACAAAATTGGATGATTTATTGGATTTTAAAGACATAATAATGAAGACTGTGGTATTAGCATAAAGGCAGGAATACAGATCAATGGAAAATAATACAGAGTTTAAAAATAGGCCAACGCATATAAATCAAGTGATTACAACAAAGGTGCCAACATAATTTAATAAAATTCAGATATTCCAATTGGGGAAAGGATAGTCATTGTTTTCTAACAGCTACAGCTGCTTAGAAAACAGATAGGAGGTACAGGAACACTCCTCACAAACCCACAAGGGGCAATATCACTGCCAAGAGGTCATGGATAATTAGGCAAAGCTGAGATTAGTACTGCAATTACCCAGTTTCCTGTCCTTGATTTAATCCACTGAATCACTCAGTCCCTGTATTTGGTTTAAAGCAACATAGCAAAGTTTCTCTAATTGACTTGCAAACAACTGAGAGCCAAATTGCAGTCATAGTGGAAAAAAAAATGTATATGGGATGAGCATTATAAGATGGGTAGGAAATTCTTTTTTTTTTTTCTTTTAAGCAAACAGATTTAGGTTTCACTTTTCTACTTCCTTGTTTGACGGTTGAAACTTCTTGGAACAAAAAAAAAATTTCCATTAATTAGATGTCATTTGCTTCTGTTACGAGTGAAGGAGCGTTAATAGAAAATTTATTTTTGTTTCATACAATGTGTAAGTGAAAATAGAATATATTTTTGCCAAATAAATTATTTTTAATCTCAGTTATTTTTAATTGCAGAAAGCTAATTTTGGTGCAATCATTTCTTAATGAAATTTAGCTTAATTTGAGTAAGAAAAAAATTACTGCATAAATGCCTCATTTGTTCCTGCTCATTTGAATAACAGCCAAAGTAATATCGTCTCAAAGAGATTTTTTTTCTAATGTGGTTTATACAGCAATAAGTTATTGATGTTAACATTTCCAGTCATTATTACTACAAAGCTAAATATCACCAAAATCTATTCATTTCTATTTGATACACAGGATGTGATCAAGGTTGAGAGGTCCTACATTGAACATATATTTTTCTTTTATCTCCTAACGAAGTCCGTATAATTTAATGTCACTGCATCATGTTCTGATAATATGTTAATTTTTAAATGCCATTCTTCCCAACAAGCTAAAATACAAACCTCATATATAGAGAAAAAGTCATGTTGTCACCGACTGCTGTTTAAACACAAAGGCTATTATTGGTGGCAGATGGATTTTTGTTCTGAAAAGCTTCATCTTCCTCTTCTGTTTTCCATCAGCACAAAATTAAGTGGAGCTTTGGTAATCAAATATTTCAGTAAATTCGGATTGTGAAAAAGAGAATTTGGACCTTGTATCATTTAGCACTTATTGCCCATGAGAGATAAAGGTGAATGCTTTAGTCTGAACTATGCTAACCATCTATAAAGCTGTGTCATGAAACAATTATAAATTTTCTTGATTGGGCAGGAATTCCCTGCTGTAGTTACATTATTTCACCAAATACATAAACAAAAGCCTGGAAATTTTTATTTTTATTATCTTCATTGTGCAACTTAATTTTGTAAGGATCTAATTGCATTTAGTATCCACTGTTCACTTTATTTTACTTTAAAACAAATAAATGGGCAGCAAATCATGGAGTACAGGGAACAAAGGACAATACATAGGGAGTCCATTATGTATGAAACTATTTGCATACTGTTGAAATCAAGAGATCTTTACATTGTGCCTCTTCGCTTTCTTTGCCATTCTCATACTCACTTAAAGGGAATGAGTCATCATTAATGTAACCACTAAGAAGGGCAGTAAAGACCTCAGAGAAAAGGACTCAACTTGAGGAGTCATTGAATTCCAAGATTCAAATAACACAAATATGCACTGGCATATTAATGGGTACATCACAAGGTAGTTTTATCTCGCTGCAACTAGATTATACTCCATATAAGTTTCCTAACTAGAGGGAACCTATTGCAAGAGAATGTCAGTGAAAATTATGCATGTCTTTCAGAAGAACATTCTGCCCCAGAGCTTGTTTTTAAAATGACAAACTACCAGAACCTGAAATTTATCACTTGCCATAACTGTAAAAACTACCACACCAACATGCTGAAGGTTCTTTGAGCCAATCCTTTCAGTTGCCAGTCTTTATAAATGTCTTCCTTTCTTCTCTAATCTGTTCCTGGGTTCTTCTGGCTGGTAAAACTGGAATTGTGCCACCGTTTGAATGCAGTGGACTTGCTGTGTACATAAATAAAACCTCCCCACTTTCTTCCCCATTTGAAAGTTCCCTATTACTAGCCTAAATATAACATTACTTAATTATAGATTGCTTTATTGCAAAGTGGTTTTTTTCAGAAATTAATTATCAAAGTTGCCTAATCAGCAACCTAAATATAATATGATGCTAGTTTCACCTTTTATAGCACAATTAAGTGCTCTAGAAATTCATAGAATTCTTATGCTTCATATGTTTTATAAATAACATCACCTAGGGACTTTACCAAAAGCATCAAATATTCACTTTGCCTTTTATGCCAGGAGAATTGCTTCAGTGTTGCTACTTCTTGTCTCTGGTGTTGGAAAAATTTCTTAACTCATCCTGTATTGCAATGTGGAATTACAATTTAAGAATGGGGAGAGTTTCCTTACTTACAGGTCCAGAATGAGAAAGAGTTTTGTCAGAGCAGGAATATATCAGCTTCTTGACGCCAGGAATTGGGATGTGGGTATCAGATGTTTATAGGAGCTGTCTGAGAAGGCTAGCTGCCCAACAACTGGAAACCTTGTGGCATATAAGATGCTGGCAGAGTAAAGGATTCATTAATGCCATGGGAGGGATGCAATGTCACCCTTCCTACCTGAAGAGAAAGAAGGCAGTCTCCCTGCTGCCTTACTGTCCAGTCAACTCATACTCAGCTCTTGGGACCCCTTTCACATGATTCTGCTCAATGCTTCACACATTGTTTTCAAAAATGTCCTTACTAAAGTATTATATCACATGATTTGGGAAAACAAGTCAGCAAAGCTCAGGTTAATTTCCTTTCAGGACTTGGTTCCAGGAAAGTTTACTCATTATTAAACCTTCGACGATAACAGAAAGACTCTGGTTATCCCCAAAACAAAGAATGGTCTTGAACTACCAATGTTTTACCATCAAAGTAATATTGACTTACTTTTATCTGCTGACAGTTACAGAACACAGCAGAAAATTCCTTTAAAGATGACCTTGTCCCAAAAAATACATTCAGTGGGCTCTATCCCATTAGATTCTACAAGAAATGTTGACTCCTTTAGGAAAACATGTATTCAGTTGATTTTTATTTACTTTGCCTTTTGATCCAAAGATCAGAACACTGTTAAATTCTTTGTCAGCACCACAATTGTTACTTATTCATCTTTTGTTTTGTTATGATTATCTATTTCTATACTAGCATATATGTGTCTTCTCATCCATTGACAACTTGAACAAAGCAAGGATGAATTATTTTAGATTTTCAGGAATTCTAGGTGGGTATATTGCATGCCATTTATTGTTACCAAACTTGTTGGAAGACTCCTGGTGTCAATGTTTTCATGTTCCTGAATACTCATGAATAAATCTTATTTTATACATGTCTCCAAAGAAACTTTGAGTTTTACAGGGATTTCCTCCTCCATGCAAATAATCATGCTAGAAAGGAAATAATTACTACGTTGCTAATTTGTTTATAAATTTGAAATTGAATTGCTAATATTTTCTAAAGTCAGGGTGTATGTCTCATATGGTAAACAAATCATCTTTTTCAAAATGGATGCTCTGTTTTTGAAATGGCATTTACAAAATCTTCAGGATAGGTAAGACTGAAAAAGTATCATATTAGTAATGTTTATGACTAATAGACAGCTACATTGTATGTGTTTATGCATGAGCTGTTCTGTTTCTGAACCAGCCTGTTTCTGTGTGAATATACTGTAGCATGAGGCAGTGCTAAGTTGATGGGACTGTATGTTAATGTTCACAGATTTACTGAGGCATCGTATTACTGGAGTGATTAGGTTTGGTATACATAATGCCATGGTGTCAGCAATGTTGATGTTGGCTCAGAAGCTTTTGAAATTAGCATTGCTCGTGGCATTTTTTATATACCAAGATGTTATTCATAATGGCAATACTGAAGAAAATACTTCTTCTGTAGGTGTCACACAACACCCCCAACTGTCAGCAAAACAGATTAAGCAGAATTTAAATTCAGCTTTTAGAAAATAAAAGGATGGAGCATTAGAAATTATGTGATCATTTACAAATGACTGTTCCAAAATTCTTACGTTTATATATTTACTGCAATTTTAGGCTATGTTTACATTATGAAGACATAACTCCTGTGCATGCCGTTGGGTTTTATAAAAGCTTCTTTCAGACATTTGCATCAGGAATTCAGTTTTGAAATAAAAGTCATTCCCAAATAAGGCTGATGTTTTTTATTAAAATAAAATTTATGCCCAGACCCCCAAATGACTCTGGTGGTAATTAAGCAGAATCAAGTATTGGAATGCAGCAATTTTTAAAAACCAAGCTGACAATTAATTTTTAAAGAGAGACAGTCACCTAATAGAGATCAAATTTTAATGCATTTTCTTAGCCTGCTGCCATTTCCAGAACTTTGTCAGATATTTCCTGTTTTCCAAGTAGAAGAAAAAGTAACACATTAAAATAAACTTTTTTGCTTTTTACAGTGGTATTTCTTTGCTGAAACACATACTCAGTTGAGCTTATTTACATGACCTCTTCTCTTCCAAAAGCTCATTGCGTTTTATAATATAATCTAATTTTAGTAATTACAGTGTCTGTATAATACCAGCCAGTGAAAAAAGAGCACTCCCATTTTTCAGCTGAATAATTGCAGAAAATAAAAAATAAAAGGTAAGTCACTTTTCTAAGGTCACTCAAATGAGAAAGGCATAAATATCTAAACAGAATTCATGGCCCAAACACCTGCAGTTCCTAGGGTACATCCCACAACTCCCTTGAGCATTCCATTCACATGAATGATGATATATGATTTAATCTCATGGCCCCAAAAGTTTACGTGAAACTGTAACATATGTTGTTACATGTAATTCTTACAACGATGTGAATTTTTAATCCCATTTTACTCATGATGAACAATGCCAACTTTAAAGACATAAATTGACCTTTCTAAGGTTACATAGATGATAACTGGAAGAGCGGAAATAGGAGCTTCAAGAATAACATTCTTTCCTCTTCCTTATAACTACAGTTGCCTTTTCCTGAGTTATTTCTGTCTCTGCCTTTAAAGCATATTTCGCCCTTCAGGATCTGTCTCAATGCTACCTACTCCACAAACACACTAATGCCCCAACATTCCCACAAGGAACTTTGTACTAATACCTTGCATACAATTATAATATGTGTCTTATCTCTTTTTTCTAGAATAAAGCAGTAAAGGGAAAGGACTGATGAATCTTGCTCATACCAGTTATCAAAGAACATAGATTGGATTAATGAATGGAATGAATGAAAGGATTAACGAAAAGGACGGATTAATGAGTGGAATCATTAAGAAAAACAATTTGTTTTTTTATTTTCACATAACAATAATAATAAGATGAAAGTTAAAATACTATTCTGGCCTATTCTCAAGGAAAAGAGAATATCTGTGGCTCTGCTATGGCCTGAGTATAGAAGAAGGCAGGGATAATGCTCAGCTGTGGAAAGAACGAGGTAGGAATTAATTCCCAGTCCCAGGTGAGGTGTCCAGGAAACCTGGTAAGTTCTGGAAATTCAAGTCAAAGGAAGCAGGTAGAGATGGATCTTGTATTCTGCAAAACTAGACACTAGTTACAAAACAAGTTTGTCAAACAAGTGTTTTTTGTTTGTTTGTTTGTTTGTTTGTTTTATGAACCAAGAGGTGTTTATCTAAGCAACTTATCCACACAGGTCTCAGAGCATCTCATGCATCTAAATTTGTGTTTGCAATCACAGTTGAGTCAAAATTAGGGCAAAAGAAACTTTTCTTGCTTGTTACTTCACTAGACTCTAAGCTCCTTGGTGGCCAGGACTGTGTCTTAATCATCATTATGTTACTAATATCACTGATACAAAGCAAAGTGCCTGACACATTTGAAATATTTAATACTTTTTAAAAAATAAATAAAATGCCAAAATCCAGAGTATTATAGAAGGGAGGCATTCGCTCTACATTCTCTGTGGCATGCCAGCATATTCTCCTCCCAAGATGTTTTTCAGAATATTAACTTAATAATTTTTCTAGGACAGAAAATCTGGCCCTTAGCCTGAAAGAATATGAAGCCTTATTTGTCAGCACAAATAAAGTGATCTGTCTCTCAGAAGCAGATTCACGTTAACTACACACAAAAATGGTCACTAATACTAGTGACAACTGATTAATTGTAGTATAAAATCTATTTGATTCAATTTCCTCATTTCTATCCAACGCATTATCTCCCTGAAGACAAAATATATGGGAAATTCAATTATAATAAAATGTTGTTGGGTGAAAATATAATTGAAAATTGAATATTCAAATAAAACCACTACCTCCTATAAAGGATAATTTTGATGAAAGAGCAGATATAGTCAAAGTCATTGGCCAAAGGTCTTCTCCACTCACCAGACTGTGCCAGCATGGGTCTTTCCTGTTTACCTCCCTAACTCTTTTTATTTGTTCTGGAGGCTCTTCGTACTTTTTTCTGATAGATTCATACATTTTAAAAATAGTCTTTGTTAATATATTTCACTGGGTTACTATCAAGTCTTGTAGGACTGGAAGCTAGACTCCTTTGTCTAGCTCTATTGATATAAAAATGTGACTCTCATAGCAAAGACAACAAATAGATTTTCCTCATTTCAAAGTTCCTAGGAGAAACCACATTGTATTATGATGACATCACAACAATTAGATACAAGAATAATTAAGGAGAGGAAAAATTGTGTTTTTTTCCTACTAAAAGGATTAAACTCTCACAATGCCAAAAAAAGAGAATGATTACTATTGAGTCTTACCTGGGTTCATGATGCTTTGCTGGCTTCACAGAACAAGCCTGTTGACTTCATCTGCAATGCAGATTCAGCTCACCCAGAAGCTTTTCTTGATTGTTAACTCACTAGACTCTAAGCTCCTTGGTGGCCAGGACTGTGTCTTAATCATCATTAAGAACAAATATGTAATCATAGGCAAAGGAGATTCAAGAAGTTTTGCCCTGAATTCTGGATATCTTCCTCAAGCCTCCTTACGGTTAGCCATATCTCTACACTTACTACAGTATGACAACTAGGCATTTTACATGAACTGGAGACTGTATCCCTTCACGTGCCAAAGTATTAGATACTCTGAGAGAAGAGACTTGGGCAGCTTGAAATGAACCTTTAGGGAGTGATGTGACCGAATATATACTTTGATCTCAGTCCCCTCCTTCCTTCTCCTAACTCCCCTCTAATCTCCTCCTGTCAGCAAGAGTAAGGTGGAGAAGGATGCAGAGTGTATCCACAAAGCAAATAGAAGATACTTGACACCATAGGAAAAAGTGCAAACGAGCAGTGTGAATTTGATCAAGTCTCTCCTCTAGACCTTAATCTCTCCTTATTTTTGGAATATCGATAACAAGAGCTACAGAATTGGCGGGAAAATTAACTAATTCATGAAAGAATGTTTAGCAAAGCACTTGGCATCTAGTACAAGTTTTAAATCTACCAGCTCTCACTGATGCCAGCGTTATGATTACTACAATTACTATCACAGTCCATTCTTTGGCACAAATTCACTTCTAACAATCCTGCCAGCAAGAAGACATCTTCCTGAGGATGACTTTGTCCATGAACCTTGGCTTGTGAGAAATACCTTCTTGCCTGATTACCCAGATGATCAAGGCTGAATCCTTGCCTTCTTGCCTTTCAGATCCCCCATCACTGGGTTCCACTGACTATTATTGCTTCCCTGAAAAACATTGCCTTACTGGACTACTCACTGATGAGCAGTGCTACCCCTATTAAATATTTGTATTAGTCCATTCTCATACTGCTATAAGGAAATAATCTATAAAGTGTAATTTATAAAGGAAAGAGGTTTAAACTGACTCACAATCTGCATAGCTGAGGAGGTCTCAGGAAACTTACAATCATGGGAAGCAAACACATACTTCTTCACATAGAGACAGGAGAGAGAAGTGCTGAGCAAAGGGGGAAAAGCTCCTTACAAAACTATGAGAACTCATGAGAACTCACTCACCATCATGAAAATAGCAGCATGAGGGTAATCACCCCCATGATTCAATTATCTCTCACTGGGTCTCTCCCATGACTACAATTCAAGATGAGATTTGAGTGGGGACACAGCCAAATCATATCATTCTACCCCTGGCCCCTTCCAAATCTCATGTCCTTCTCATATTTAAAAACACAGTCATGTCTTCCCAACAGTCCTCCAAAGTCTTAGCTCATTCCAGCATTAACCCCAAAGTCCAATTCCAAGAGCTCATTTGAGACAAGGCAAATCCCTTCTGTCTATGAGCCTGTAAAAGCAAAAGCAAGTTAGTTACTTCCTAGATACAATGGGGGTACAGGCATTCATAAATATACCTGTTCCAAATGTGAGAAATTGGCCAAAACAAAGGGGTTATAGGCCCCATGCAAGTCTGAAATCAAATAGGGAAATCATTAAACCTTAAAGTTCCAAAATGATCTCCTTTGACTCCATGTCTCACATCCACATCACACTGATGAAAGAGGTGGGCTCCCATGGCCTTGGGCAGCTCCACCCTTGTGGTTTTGTAGGGTGCAGTGCCCCTCCCAGCTGCTTTCATGGGTTGCCATTGAGTGTCTGAGGCTTTTCCAGGTGCATGGTGCAAGCTGTTGGTGGATCTCCCCTTCTGGGGTCTGGAGGATGGTGGCCCTCTTTTCACAGCTCCACTAGGCGTGCTCCAGTGGGGCCACTGTGTGGGGGCTCCAACCACACATTTCCCTTCTGCACTGCCCTAGCAGAGGTTCTCCATGAGGGCTTCACCCAGCAGCACATCTCCACCTGGACATCCATGCATTTCCATATATCCTCTGAAATCTATGTGGAGGTTCCCAAACCTCAATTCTTGTCTTCTATGTACCCACAGGACCAAAACCACATGGAAAATTCCAAGGCTTGGGACATGCAATCTCTGAAGCAATAGCCTGAACTGTACCTTGGTCCCTTGTAGTCACTGCTGGAACAGCTAGATGCAGGGGCCGAGGCTGCACACAGCAGGGAAATCCTGTACCCAGCCCAGGAAATCATTTTTCCCTCCTAGGTATCTGGGCCTGTCATGGGAGGGGTTGCCTCAAAGGTCTGTGACATACCCTGGAGACATTTTCCCCATCGTTTTGGCAATTAGCATTTAACTCCTTGTTATTTATGCAAATTTCTGCAACTAGCTTGAATTTCTTCCCAGAAAAATTTGTTTTCTGCTACATCATCAGACTGCAAATTTTTCAAACTTTTATGCTCTGTTACCTCTTGAATGCTTTGTTGCTTAGAGATTTCTTCTGCCAGATACCCTAAATCATCTATCTCAAGTTCAAAGTTCGGCAGATCTCTAGGGCAGGGGCAAAATGCCGCCAGTCTCTTTTTTAAAGCATAGTAAGAGGCATCTTTGCTCCAGTTGCTAACAAGTTACTGATTTCCATCTGAGACCATCTGCACCTGGATTTCATTGTCCAAATCACTCTCAGCCTTTTGGTCAAAGCCACCTAACAAGTCTCTAGGAAGTTCCAAAGTTTCCCATATCTTCCTGTCTTCTGAGCCCTTCAGATCTCTAGGAAATTCCAAACTTTTCCACATTTTTCTATCTTCTTTTGAGCTCTCTAAACTATTCCATCCTATGCCTGTTAACCAGTTCCAAAGTGGCTTCCACATTTCAGGTATCCTTATAGCAGCACCCAACTCCTGGTACCAATTTACTGTATTAATCCATTCTCCCACTGCTATAGGGACATACCCAAGACCGGGTAATTTATAAAGGAAAAAAGTTTAATTGACTCACAGTTGTGCACGGCTGGAGAGGCCCCAGGAAACTTGCAATCATGGTGGAAGGACAAGCAAACACATCCCTCCTCACAAGGCAGCAGGAGAGAGAAGTGCCAAGCAATCGGGGAAAAGCCACTTATAAAACCATCAGATCTGGTGAGAACTTACTTACTATCAAAAAACAGCAGCATGGAGGTAACCGCTCCCATGATTCAATTACCTCCCACTGGGTCCCTCCCAGGACACATAGGGATTATGGGAACTAAAATTCAAGATGAGATTTTGGTGGGGGCACAGTGAAACCATATCAGTATTACAGTCTTCTTACCACAAGGGTAGAATAGAGATAGAGATGGGCTTAGTCCCTGGGTTTTAGGCCTTTTAACTCCATGTCTTTATTCTTAACTGACTACAGTTGATATAATTATATTCCATGCTATGACAAGGAAAAGAGTTTTATTTTTAATGCCTTGGTATTAGTCAGAATCATATGCATTACTGTAGCATTTAAGAGTGACATTTAGAGAATGAAAGGATGCACCATTAGGAATTATGGGTCTGTACACAAATGAATACAAATGCAAACATGAAGAGCCTTGGTCATTCCCTGTTTCCTTACTGAGTCTATGGTTTATGGGAGAAAGCTTCATTGCTCACAGAAACCATTTTAGAAGGATCATTACCAATTGCATAAAAGTTTTTGACAGTCAAAACATATTAGGTGATTGTTGGCCATAACTTACTGAAAATATGAAAGTAAGTGAAGCAAAACTGAGACTAGGGGATTACTCTGAGGCTCTGAACACCAACAATTTAGTTGAATCCAGTAATTTACTGTTGCCAGCTTAGTATGGCTCTCTGAAGCACCTTAAGCTCTACTGCTTGCCAGAGTGGTCAGTTGGTGGGTGAAACGGGTTTTTTTGTTGTTGTTGTTTTATTTTCTAACAGGTTTAGATTGTTTTTTTCCTGGCAACGAGGTTCTAATATTGTTTCTTTTCAACTCTCAAAACCCTACTCTTCTGCCCAACTTGAGGTGTCTGGGAATGATATAGAAAATAATATTATTTTTACTCTAGGACTGTGCCCAAAAATCACGTAGAAAGACTTGCTTTGTTTTCTCAAGGGCCGGAAATCACTGCCATAGGAATGAAAAAAGGGTGAATTGGATAGAGTAAGTCATCTATCTCCTAAGCTGGGCACCTGTAAAATACCTAAATGGACGTAATTTACACTCCAGGATTTCTCAGCTTGATTTAATTTTTTGTGCTCTAAATGGCAGGCTTAGTGTGATATATTGGATATAATCTCTGTGGAAGGTAAAATTACAAGATTGTAATTGGGAGGACATGAATTACAATTTCTGTAAAAATGGGCAATCAGAAGATGTGACATCCTCAGTCAGTGCTGCTGATTCCTGGACGAAGGCCCTGCCCGTGTCTTTGCAAAGCCTCACATATGGTCTTTGAAGTATACTGACAAAAAAAAAAAAAAAAGAATAATTATGAGTGGTATTGACGCTGGTGCTGTGATTAACAGTGATACAAAATCCTTTGAAAAAATATAAAATGGCATAATTTAAAGTTCCTTTAGTATCATAAAAACAGCATGGAGGAATAAATGAATCTAAGCATTCAAACCCAAAGGAAAATAGCTATCTCAGCCATTTGTCAGGAAATTGAATGAATTCTGTAATCTTTCTTCGATCAGTTGATTGGGGGTTTTAGGAAATGGTGTAATCACTTGAAAGTGGTAGGATTCCCCTAGATGCACACAGAAGTGCTGCTCACAGTGTCCTAGACAAAACATAGAATCTAGTGGTGGGGAAAGGTTTTCCAAGACCATGAAACTTGTCCCTCATTATGTGGTGCAGCACCTAAGCACTAATTAGCTGTGAGATCTTGGACCATTTACTTAGCCTTAATCTTCAAATGTAAAATAAGAGGTTTGAGAAAAATGATCTTATATACTCTTATGATGATTAAATTATGAGATCCCAGGTAGATACCTGACTTCCTCTGGAATGGAAGGGCAGTCAAATGAGCAGGTGTTTATTATCACATTTCTTTTATCTTTTCTTTTTCTTTTACTTTTTATTTATTTATTTATTTTTGAGATGGAGTCTTGCCTGTTGCCCAGGCTGGAGTGCAGGGGTGAGATCTCGGCTCACTGCAGCCTCTGCCTCCCAAGTTCCAGCAATTCTCCTGCCTCAGCCTCCTTGGTAGCTGAGATTACGGGCACACGCCACCATGCTCAGCTAATTTTTGTGTTTTTAGTAGACACAGGGTTTCTCATGTTGGCCAGACTGGTCTCAAACTTCTGACCTCAGGTGATCTGCCCATCTCGGCCTCCCAAAGTGCTAGGATTACAGACGTGAGCCACTGCACCCACCCCGACCTATTATCGTATTTCTAATTTTGATTATTATATGCTGTATGTTTGGTTGGCAATGTGATTGACAATTTTAATACCTTGGTTTCTTCAAGAGCTAAAAAATAATTCTTCCTAGAAAGTTATATTATTGTCAGTTTCAAATAAAACATATAAAGCATGCCAAGTATTACTGTAATATACTTTTCCCAAGCCACTTGTTCCTGCTCTTCCTCCTCCTCCTTCTCTTAGTCATTTCTTTCTTTCATATCACTCATTAACTTGCCTGAATTGTCTGCTCACAATTCAATGCTCATAAAAGAAATAAGTGACTTTTACATAACCAAAGATGCTCGATTCTAACCCCTATGTAGCTAAGCTTTAGACCACATTATACCAACACCAAAGGCACTCAACCCTACAATGACCCTTATCTACTTATCTACTACAGCCTTTGAGGTATGTCCTAAACTTAGACACCCATTCATTGTAGGTACTCTATGCTGTACTATAATTATTTGTCCGACTAGATGGTTTTTCTTGAAGAACTTGAATACAAAGAATAGAGAGACTCAGAAGACATAGCAGCACAGAAGAAAAGTCATGAAGAGTTTTTAGTAAACAAGAGCCATAATACAGGAATAACTGCAAAAACAGAAGCCAGTTAGCTCAAGTCTTAGTTAATAGTAGAAACAGAAGTAGAGAAAGAATTATATAGAGAGATTGAAACTGAGTTGCGGGAATAATTTACTACCAGAATTGTTGTGCACCTAGAGTAGCTTGAATTTTTATTGAGTTCCAGTTCTCCATGTGACCTGATTATGTACATGCTGAGGCCCTTTTCAATGTTTCCTGGTTCTTCTGTGTGAATCCTGATCAAAACTAACATTATCTGAAAAAAAAAAAAAAAAAAAAAAAAAAAAAAAAAAAAAACACTTGTGTACCTTTTTGTTCTTTGCCACCTTAAAGAGCCTAATACAAGGAAGTGTCAGTAAAATTAGCCTGTTGTTTCTGGTTCAAAATGGGCTTATTCCTGAATATGCAAAAGTATTTCAGTAAGGGTAGGCAGAAGGGAATCACAGTAAAGCCTAGACACATTAACCTATTTTGTTTTGTATTTCAGGTTTTAGTAAAGGGATAAGTAGTCAAGGAATCTGAACCTAAAAGTTTACATGAGGTGAGTATCTATAAACTGCATGTATCCATATTATCTCTGTTCATGATTTGCAGGGATAGTCAAGGTTGAGGTGTAATAAGATTATTTTGTAAATAGAATTTGGTTAATGTTATTATTACCTTCATGAATCCCTGGTATCAGCAGTATAGTTTATCATTCCCTACCAGAGAATGGTATAAATTAGACTGCAGAATGCGTATTCTGTCTGCTAGTCGTTGAAGTATTTATCAGTGTGCTAATTAGAGTCCTGTTTATGAGGCTGAAAGAGCTCAGGGCCAATTTCTCACATAGCTCCTGTTGGTGGGCATAGTTTCCAGAGAAGCATGGTTACATCTGGTGTGCATGTTGTAGCTCAGCATTGATATTTTATTCATTTCATAGCTAGCAGCAGTTTTTCAGGCAATATCTGTCTGAAACAGTGGATTCAGTAGAAACAGCAATGTAGCTATGATGTGCTCTGTTCTATCAAGTGGAAAACTTTAAAGGAAAACCTGTGTGATTTGAATATCCTTATAAATCATGTTTAATGCACCTTTAAATTAAAGGAGAAGAGTTGATCACAGAAACAATGGCGCTTAATACAAATCTCTTCCCGGTCTGATGCAAAGTAAGCCTCATATGATGTCATGAGAATGAAGCCATAATCGTAGGGCCAATTCAGGAACCAAGAAGACCAGAATAATATTTTGATCCATGGAAAAAAGGGCGGTGCTTTCTCCACTCTGATTTAGTTTGTCAGTCAGGCAATAGAACATTTACAAACTTACATGTTTTGCTCAGCTTGACTTTGAATTTGAGGGTGAACATACTTTCTTTTCTTCAGTCCATCTATTCCCATGTTTAAATTGAGATCGAAAACAGGAGATACTAAGATCATGCATTCCTCACAGGAAAAACTGACTAATTTTCATTGTCCATAGGTCCAGTTGACATGCAAGTTTAGCTGCTGACCAATTTCATTCATTTAGAAAAACAGGTGCCTCTAGGTGGATTTAAACATCTTTAAAGGGACAATGCTATTGATCCAAATTATTACTCTATCAAAGGAATGGCTAGTTTATGACAGTATCTTGTCCACAGCCATCAACACTGTGGTCCCCAAATGACCCACCCAACTATATTATCGACACAGTTCACAGCAGCGTCCTGCGACTTACATGAAGGATGAAAAAACATTTGAAAAGCCTGAAGTCATCCTCAAAATGTTACCTGCTTGATAGACACTATAGTAGACATTCATAAACCTGCACCTTTCTGGTGTTGAAAGCCAAGAAAATATTTTATAACTCTGCCCTTCTATTTTCAACATCTCACCTGGAAAAGCAAGTTAGGTCTAGAGAGAACCATAAAATATTGGGGTAGAGTTAGGATGTAGAAAATGAGAAGAATGGTCATTGATAAAATGTTCTTTTGTTCTGTGATGACTTTTCTCCTTACTTTGAATATTAGACTGGCCAGGTCAGGTTAATACAGGTTGCCATCAGATGGCAAAAAGAGAAAAGAAGTCAGTGAGCTATGTATGCACTTTGTTGCAATTGCTGAATGACAGTGGGGATTTGTTATGGGACTTGGTGAAACACTTCAGATTTTGGTCCACAGTGATGCTTTTGGTTTAGGGAGAAACTGTTTCTCCCTCCATCTTTTATCCATGACCTTCACCTAACACTTTTATCCTAGTGAATTCTGGTTAAAATAAATATCAAAGGAATATACAGCTTAAGAGAAATACATTTTTAAAAAGAGAAGGAGGCATCAAAGCCAACCTCTGTCCCCTATGGGTTCGGGGACTTTTTTTGAAATCCAGCTACTGTTCTCTTTTTTGTTCCTGTATTTTTTTAACTGCAGCTTAGTATTAGTAAATACATCTATAGAGAAAAAGACAATATTTCCTCTCATGAATTAGCACCTATCTTGCGAAAGATGTTCTACTTAGCATTGTAGAGAAAACGGCAACCTGATTCTTGCCCAGGCCTCTCAGATTATGTTGCGAATAAAAAACTAAGGTAGAAGGATGAATGTGAGTATGTTCTAGAAAATGGAAAACAGGCACAGGAGAGATTGATTCTCACCTAAGAGATCTGAGAAAGCTAAAGTAAACAAAATTTAAAGGTGGAATTTGTGATTCCAGCATTTTGGGAGGCTGAGGCAGGTAGATCAATTGAGCCCAGGAGTTGGAGACTAGCCTGGGCAACATGGCAAAACCTTATCTCTATAAATATAATATATAAAGTAAGCCAAGCATGGTGGCACATACCTGTGGTCCCAGCCAGTTAGGAGGCTGAGGTGGGAGAATAACCGGAGTCCAGGAAGTCGAGGCTGTAGTGAGACATGATCGTGCCAGCCTAGGTGAAGAGTACGACCCTGTCTCAAAAATAAATACATAGAAATAAAAGAAGAATTTGGGGGGTAGAAATAATGGAAAAGAGGAACCTTTTGGTAGAGAGAGGAGACATATGAAAAACTCCTCAATCAATAGTCGTCCGATTAACTAAAGAGTTGACTAGCTATATAAGTCAAGAAAAATTAGAACAAATTCAAGGAATGGCATCTTTTTGCATGCTGGAGAATAAGATGCTGGAGAGATCTGAGGAAAATATTAGAAGATGAGGTAATAACAAAATACAATGGCTACATTCAATAGAACATTATCCACTGTACTGAGGGGCCATGGAAGTGTTTTGAGTAAAGTTGTAATCTGAAAATATAGGTTTTAAAAGGTACCTCTACCAACACCATTAAGAATGGATTAGGATGTGTAATGACTAGTAGGTAGAATATCAGTTAATTAGTTACTATAGTTCTGGTAAGCTTCAATAAAATGTTTAAAATTCTATGGTGTGCTGTAGTTTGCAAAGTTCTCACACACAGCAAAATTCAAAGTTTTCTCATTTGAATAGTACCTGATTTAGGGGAGAAGGGCATGACTGAAAATAAAGCACAGATGTGAGAGATATTGTAGAGACTGAATTGAAGTATCTGTCTGCTGTTTAAACAAGGACAATACAAAAGCTATCAAAAGACATCAGTCTTAGCTGAGAACCACTTATCATCATCACCACCAACAATATATTGAGGACATCCTGAGTGTCATTCCCCATTCTTAGATGATTACCTTTAATTCTCACAACTGCGTGTAGTCACTCCCATTTTAGAGATGAGGAAACTGGGCATTAAAAAAGATGAGGAAATTTGAAGTGACAGAGTCAAGATTTGTTTGAATTTGAAACTGTCAACCACTTTAACATTGAGTGCCTTCTGTAATACTGGTGAGTGACACGCATGGAAACAATCTGTTTGTTTATATTTTCCTGATTTGGTGCAAGAAATAGGGGTCTTACAAAAAGTTTTAATTTGAATTTTTAAGTTATTCATTATTTGATTCAAGATAGTACTTTATTTTAAATTATTAGCCAGAAGCTTGTCAGATTTGATTATAATGGCAACAGATCCCACTTAAGGAAACTTGGCAATCTCTTAGCACACTAGATTTTAAACATGATGGTGGGCAAATAATGGGAAGCTTTTCTGCCAAGGTGCTGTAGCATCATGATAAAGTCACCTTTACTCTCAGAAACCGTTATATCCAAAATCCTCAAGGCTTGAGTGACAATTTCCTCTTACCACCCATACACATATGACAATATTTGCATTCTCAAAGTTATTGTTATGCAGTCACAAAATGTGTTTCCAACATGTCTCACTTTTAGCAATCCTGTATCAACTACTGTAGATTTCTTTTGGAGCCCAACTTAAATCTTTCAGGCCCCAGGGATCACTTAATAGGTTACTGCTTCAATGCGCTAAGTGGGCCCTTGATGGCATGAAGCAATTAATGAGTTGTCCAGAAATGCCTGGTAATAGCTTAAATCAAGAATACAAATGAGGCTCTCATTTGCTACATCTTCTACAATGTATTTTCATGTAAGTGTAAATGTGCACTATCTGATGGTTTCTCTATGATTTCTTTCTATGCTGTGCTTGAAATCACAGTAGAACTAGTACAAATTTCTTTTTCTCTATGTACTTCTTTTAATTATATGATTATACACTCTCCAGAGAGGTTGTATTGGAAATGACCTGTGGAAAGAATGTTTAAAGGTGCAAAGTCATACTATTATGAGAATGTAGAATTCTTAGTTCAAATGAGAGGGCCATTTAGTCACAAATATTTTAAAAAAATAATAAGTATGCGCAAAGTAACCATTATTATGTTTCTTATCTTGTCTTTCCCTTATATGACACATTACTTTATTTTATTCATAAATTTGTCCTGAAGTACAGGAGAAAATACAACAGGCTGTATTAAAACTATTTCTTTCCAGAGAAAGCACTGGCATGGGAAAAATCTATTTAAAGAGCATTGTCTCTTTGGTTAAGCAGGAAATGAATTTTCTACAAAGGGCTGTGGAACCCTGCTCTGATAGAATTGAAGGTAATTAAAATCTAATGGTAGAATCTAACCATTTAAATTGCAATTTAAATTGGTCAAATAGGATTGAAATCAGAATATTTGACAACCTTAAAATGGGACTATAAGAAATTCACTGTGTGCATATGAAATATTTTCCTTACTCTGGATTGAAATTAACATTGCATGGAAGAAATGAAATAGTTTTTACCTTTATATGACTTGTCATTAGTCTAAAAAGAGAGTTGTGAGCATTTTTATTTTATAATATATCATGATAAAGAACAATTGGCAGTAAATTAAAAGCTTTCAATAACAAATGAAAGACGATTAGGTATTTGCTGTTTATGAGATCTTATTATTTTAGCATGTTTATTATATAAAGTCTGAAGATGAGAATTTTATATTATCAAATTACATTTATTGCTGGTTTAACTTAAGGCTGCGTGGTTAGGCCTAACAGTTTTTCTCTTCCCAAGTGTGGAAAACTTAAAGTTGCAATGCAAATGTTTCCACATGTAATTTTACTATTTTTATTAAAATGTTAACGTATTAAAGTGGTTTGACACATGAAGTCAAGGTAAAGCTAATTTTACTTCTTACAAGAATTAATAAAACACAACGATAAAGACTAATGGAAGTTTAGAGAGATTATGATTTGCCTAAATGAATAATTCTTCCAAGTTTTTGCTCAACACTATTTTTTTAAATTATTTTAAGTTTAGGGTGACATGTGCAAGTTTGTTTCATAGGTAAACTTGTGTCATGGGGGCTTGTAGTACAGATTATTTTGTTACTCAGGTATCAATCCTAGTACCCATTTGCTATTTTTCCTGATCCTCTCCCTCCTCCCACCCTCCACCGTCCAACAGGCCCCACGGTGTGTTGCTCCCCTCTATGTGTTCATGTGTTCTCATCATTTAGCTCCCACTTTTCTAGCACATCACTAATTCTTACCGTTTTGCACATTATATAAGGCCCTAGGTACAACTATTCTTAATACCACACCAAACACCAGATGTCCAGTGTTTTTGAGGATACGATCCACTGCATCTACATCTGTCAGACTCCATCTTCTATCAGAGGACCACGGAGAAAGTTTTCAGGCCTTACTGGCCACATACAACCTACATCTCTGAAGAGGGCTAGGAATTGAAATACACTGGTAGAAGAATGGCTAGCTAAAGTGCTAGCAATAAAAGAGAGATGTAGGTAAAATCAATTTTATTTTATATTTCAATAGCTTTGTTCTTCATTAAAATTGTTTTCTAATTAAGGATTTTAGGAGGGGGGTTGTAATACATTTATACAAACAATTCTCCCCTACACCCCCCAAACACACATACAGGCACATTTTAAGAACTTTAGTTTACTGAGAATTTTGTATCTCAAGGAAATGTGTGCTTAACTTACAGTAAAAGACTCCAACACTACCTAAAGTAACCACATAATTTTAAGTGAAATCATTATTTCAAAAGGGAAACATAGGGAGGAAATAAAGTTCTAACAGCAAGAAGAAAACCTGGTTCTCCATCCATTAGCTTCATTGAAATTATAGACAAGCAGATGTTCATGAAAGACAATATATTGATGTATTTTCCCACAGAAACAATGTTAAAATTGAGAGTTCTATTCTTGACAGGAGATTTGGCATAAAAGTAAGCCTAGCTTAGGCCAATGATGTCATAAAAAACCCATAAAATTCTTCCATATATTTAATAGTAAAATTATGCTCAGAGCCCAATAAAATGAGCATAAATATCTTATACACATTGATTATACAAGAGGGCACTCTATGCTATAAAGTATACATGCTTCACATAAATAAAATTATACTATACTATAAATTAAAACTACTTAAAATTAATATGCTAGCTATAATAAAGATTTAATATTTAATTAACAATATTTTTGCTTGCCTTCTTAGAAATTTTATGATTTGAACGGCTTGGGTATCTTAAATTGCTGTCTAAGGAAGATTGAAATAACTTATTTTCTTTGAAAGGTTCCCTGTCTTAACTCACACGATCCAGACTGCAAGAGATGGTGAGACTGCTCAGCAGACTATTGCATAAGAGAAGTAAGCTGAGAATAATCATGGATAAGAACACACAGGCACTGGACCCTCTGGCATTGGCCAGCCATCCAAAAATCACAATCAGACCTCAGACAGATTTACACATGACTTGGGCTAGTGTAAAATTCCAAAAGGGGGAAGAGATGGAAGAGACACAAAAGAGAAATCTTGTAACATTAGTGATACTTTTGGTCAGGAAGCACTGCAGCTCATGATTCCCCTATATAGCAGGAAATACAGCTGGGGAGCAGCTGACAGAGGCAGGGAAAAGGGCTATGGAGATTATCTGAAAAGTGAATAAGTCAAAGATTAGAGATAAGGTCTAGTCTTGAGAGGTGACAATAACAGAAAAGGGTGCTACTTGGTGGATATACAGATGTCCAGAGAATTCCCAGAGATCTAATGACACTGGATCTTAGAGGCAGCAAGACAAACTTAAGACCCTATCATCAACCCTGATGGAGGAGGGGTCTCTAACACACAGTCAGGTTTGTCTTTACTGGCTCCAAAATTGGATCTTCAGTAATGTGCAGTTAGGTGGCCTAGAGTAAGAATTGATCAGCACTTCCCCCAGTAGACAGAAGCTCAGATGTCATCCAGTGACCTTCACATCATGCTCAAAAATTGAGTTCTCATTTTCAGAACAAGAATTTTATTTTATTTCAGTCCATTCAGATGTCTATAACAAAAATGTCATAAACTGGGTGGCTTATAAGCAACAGAAATTTATTTTCACAGTTCTGCAGCCTGGAAAGTCCAAGAGCAAGGCACCTACAGATTCAATATCTAGTGAGGGCCCCTTCCTTATAGACCGTGCCTTCTGGCTGTGTCTTCATTTGGTGGAAGGGGCAAAAAGCTCTCTTTAAGTCTCTTTTATAAGGATGCTAATCCCATTCATGAGGGCTTTGCTCTAAAGACCCAATAACCTCCTAAAAGCCACACCTTTTAACACCATCACTTTGGAGATTAGGTTTCAGTATATAAACTTGAGGGAGGGAGACACAAACGTTCAGATCATAGAAATCTTGGTGGCATACAAATGTTCATTCCAAAAAATAAACTTAGTAATATAGCACATTTTTGCAGCAGTAAATCGTTTGCTTTTTCCCCTCATGTCATTCCACCAAGACCACTAAGGCTGCCAAAAAATGCAAATAAGTTGTCTGCTTATGTTATTGCTTGCTTATTTTGCTGTGCATAAGTATGTTTATTGGAGCACTATTCACAATAGCAAAGTCATGGTGTCAACGAATGTGTTCATTAAGAGTTGATTGGAGAAAGAAAATGTTGTACATATACAGCATGTAACACTATGCAGCCATAAAAAAGAATAAAATTGTGTCCTGTGCATCAAAATAGATGGAGCTGAAAGCAATTACCCTAAGAAAGTAAGTCAAAAACAGATACTCAAATACAGCATGTTCTCACTTATAAGTGAGAGCTAAACAATGGGTACATATGGACATAAAGACGGAAATTATAGACACTGAGGACTTCAAAAGGAGGGAAGCTGGAATGGGAATGAGGGTTGAAAAATTGCCTATTGGGTACACTGTTTATTATTTCGGTATCAATTCACTAGAAGCCCAAACTCCAGCATTATGCAATATAGCCATGTAACAAACCTTCACATGTATCCCATGAATCTGAAATAAAACAATAAAAAAAATAGAAAATGAAAATAGCAAACTGAGGAATGTGATTTGAAATGAGCAGCTATAGCTATCTTCCTCTGCCTTCATGTTGTATAATCTGGGGAGGTGTTGATGGTTCAATTATCTGCACATGGCCTTGAAGCTTTTTATTTCAGTTTTTGGAGTCACGTTCATTACCTCATTTTATTCACAATGCTCTAACATAGATACTGGGAGAATTATTATTATCCCCATTTTACAGATTAGGAAACTAACTTGAAGAAATACAAAGTAATAAATGCAAATTTGTGCTTCAATAGTATTAGGCAAAGCATCTATCAGTGCTCAAGCCCTCTCAAGTGGTAAATCCTCAAAAATACTTATTTGCTAAATGAATGAAGTAATGGATTTTTTTTCCACCGAAGTATTATGTTTTAGGGTACAAGCAGAGTAAGGTAGAGATGTGAAGTCACACCAACCTGATGAATGAAGATGATCGTCATAGCTAACATTAATTACATGCTTACTATATGTCAGTCATTTGATAAGCACCTTATGCTAATTTATTCCTTGGAAGAACTTATGAAGGGGGTAGTAGTATTTTTTACGTTATACACATGAGGAAACTACAGGATGTATTTTAGAACTGGAATTCACACTCAAGAAGGCTGACACCACAGCCTATGCTCTTAGCTCCCACTACTCCAGGTAGAATCAAATCTAAAAGTCAGAAGTCACAATGAAGGCAAAGAGCAGCCTTTGGAATAGCAAGGGAAAGCCAGGCAAGTTGGGAGGTCTAATATCTACCATGTGCCTGGACTTCAGCTAGCTGCTTTACATAGATTATCCCTAGTTCTCAAGTTAAACCCTAAAAATTGATATGAGAATCTTACTTCATAGATAAGGAAGCTGAAGCTCAGAAGCTAAATGACTTCCTCAAGGTCATTCAACTCACAATTGACAGAACTGTGGTTCACATCAGGCCCAACACCAAACCAGGTCATTTTTTTTCATTATACATAATAATCTATGGAACTCATCTGCAGAGGAATTCATATAAGTGTATTTTTCACCAAGGAACAGTCTTTCTCAGTTTGAAAAGTTCACCCCTTTTAATGGAACATATATATTAATGCCTCCCGAGAATAAACAAGGAGCTATGAGGAAAAAACACACTGTTGCAGACGTTGCGTGGTGTGTATACTTCTTTGTATTTGAGGATATAAAAATGATGCCACATATCTATGATGATCTCTTTTTAGCTTTCTGGAATTGAATTCAACTTTATTCCAGAGCAGTGGTGCTCAAACTTTAGGATCAAGTGGAGGGCTTGTTAAACAGAAAATCTGGGGTTCTACCCCCAGTTTCTGATTGAGAAGGTCTGAACTTGGTCTTGAAGAATTGCATTTCCAATAATTTCCCAAGTAATACTTATTGTACTGGTCAGGGGACAATGCTCTGCAGACTAAGGTTCTAGAGTTATTACAAGTTCTCAATTTATTCCTCTTTACCCCAGACCCATGTTCACTATGACACAATATTAGCTTTTAGGAATGAGCAATATGTTCTTTGAGCAAAGTGCTGAATTCCTTGACTTCAGGTATAACAAGGCCTCTAGGGAACTAAGTACTGACTTGCAGATGTTATGCATTTAATAGTGAGTTCCACATTTTCCCTAAGCTAAGAAGCATGGATATAGATGATAACTAAAAGTTAAAAATAATAATGCATACAAATGCAATGTATGCATAGGTCCTATATTTTTTAGATTATTTGA
This sequence comes from Rhinopithecus roxellana, assembly GCF_007565055.1. Classification (NCBI taxonomy): domain Eukaryota; kingdom Metazoa; phylum Chordata; class Mammalia; order Primates; family Cercopithecidae; genus Rhinopithecus; species Rhinopithecus roxellana. The sequence goes on along the minus strand of NC_044549.1, from coordinate 23,130,890 downwards.
GGTAGCCCTGCAAAATAAACATCATCTAGAAAGCTTCACCTGATCAATATTGTAGACTTTGTTCATTTTTTCTGCCAATAATCAAAAAGAAATAAGGCTTTGCTCATGTTTTGCAAATGTTTTAAAAACAATTTTCATAGCTTCACAGCAAGCCTTGGACTTTTATAGTTGTCAAAATTCAGCTAGGAAAAGCTATGACTGACTGTTTCATTCTGACAGTTCCTTTGGAACAATTGTTTAATGTGAGCATTATTTAAATGTGAGGGTGGAATGAATGTATCTTGGAGTGGCTTTTAAAATTTAGTCTCAACATCTTATCTTCCACCTACATTTAAAACAGCACATTATCCTTCGCTTCCTGCCTTCTATCTAGAGTTAGCCCAGAGTTTACATATTGGGAGAAGCAATTCTGATTAAAGAGCAAAGGATAAACATAGTGATGTGCTATCCTTGGCTCTGTTACTCTGTTAATCCCATCTGAAGAAAAATAATGTTGATTTTAAGCTGAGAAGAAAATATGATCCCTTTTGAACTGTACAGTTGACATCAGAAAACCACACAGTCTTCAAAACACTATTTTAAATCCCCTGGATATGTATAAAATTACTTTCACTGGTTGCCATTTTGAGGAAAAACCCTGACGTGAATAGAATCAATGAAGAAAGGCTGCTGTAGCCTTTCTCTTCTGACATGCAGGAATTACAGTTATATTACAATGCAGTTATATTACAGTTGTTTTTATAATGGAGTCCTGGCCACCCATTCTAGGATATTTAATAGGTAATGAAGGAAACATTTGAGAGTCGACAAAGCAATTATCACTGTTCTCATGGGGAGATGGGGTAAGGTGGAAATGCATAAAAAAGAGTGAGTCATTTACTTCCAAAAAATGGGTAGTGTTCAACTGAAGGGGACAATCTGAAGAGTTTCTGTATCTTTTCCACATGCCATTTCTCTCAAAAATCATCAGACAATGGTGTTATACTCATTCTGGAAATTGCCTTCATGTACAAATAGTATTCATTACATGCAGCTTTTCTCAGCTCTAAAGGGCAAGGGGAAAACAAATTATTTGTAAAATAAAAAACAATAACACTGGCATAGATTTTTTTTTTCTGGATGAGTGAGAAAATGCCTAGATGTTGTTTTCAAACATTCTAGCCATCAGCTCCAGAGAGCACGGACAAACATAATTTTCATTGTTGACATAATGAAGATGATGATGCTTTTCAACCATTTCCCAAAGCATAAACTCATTTTCTGTGTGAGCTTGGCAGTGTGACCATAACAAATGCTAGTGATGTGGGAAAAACAAATGCACAAATGAAAAACAATGAGTCAGATAGCTCATTCATTTCTGTCGGTAGGAGCCACAGCTCCCCAAATCTGCTTAATATGCTGCTATTGTATAATCTGAAACTCGTTGCAGACCATTTTCACATTGAATAAAATGTTAGAACTGGTTAGGAACAAACAAAGCCATTATGTTTTCACTACATCTCAAAAAAGATTTGGAAATTTATTTTCTTGCTGTACGTGCTCATTAGATTAGGTACAAATAATTTTTTTTCAGTAGGAAAAACTAAATGAAGTTGAAAATTGATGTAATTATCTCAACAGTATAGATGAAACACTTTATTCTGCTTATCAATTATCAGACAACTAAAACTGTTCTGATTTAAATTACCTGAATATTTTCTCATAAAAAGATAGCATTATAGATAGTAGCATAAGAAGACCAGTATTAAAACCAATTATTTTTCCTTACTGTTCTTAGTCAATATTTTTATCAACTTCCTTCCTGTAGTTTTTTTCTGTGTGAATTCATATTATATATAGTTGTGTATTAGTCCACTTTCACACTGCTCTAAAGATACTGCCTGAGGCTGGATAATTTAAGAAACAAAAGAGGTTTAATTGACTCATAGTTCCACATGGCTGGGGACACCTCAAGAAACTTACAGTCATGGCAGAAAGTGAAGAAGCAAACACTGTCTTCACAAGGTGGCAGGAAAGAGAGAGAGAGAGAGAAGGGGAACTGCCAAAAACTTTAAAAACCAGCAGCTCTCATAAGAACTCACTCACTGTCATGACAACAGCCTGGGGGAAACCATCCCCATGATCTAATCACCTCCCACCAGGTCCCTCCCTCAATACCTGGGGATTACAGTTCAAGATGAGATTTGGATGGGGATACAAAGCCAAGACATATCATACTGCCACTGGCTCCTCCCAAATCTCATGTCCTTCTGACATTTCAAAACCAATCATGCCTTCCCAACAGTCCTCCAAAGTCTTAACTTATTCTAGTATTAACCCAAACATCCACGTCCAAAGTCTCATCTGGGACAAGGCAAGACCCTTTCACCTATGAACCTGTAACATCAAAAACAAGTTAGTTACTTCCAAGACACAATGGAGAAACAAGCATTGGATAAGTGTTCCCCTTCCAAATGGGAGAAATTGGCCAAAACAAAGGGGCCACAGGCCCAATGCAAGTTCAAAACCCAGCAGGATAGTCATTAAATCTTAAAGCTCCAAAATAATCTCCTTTTACTTAATGTCTGACATCCAGGTCATGCTGATTCAAGAGGTGGGCTCCCAAGGCCTTGGGCATCTCTGCCCCTATAACTGTGCAGGGTAGAGCCCCCATGACTGCTTTCACAGGTTGGTCTTGAGTGTCTGTGGCTACCATTCTGAGGTCTGGAGGATGGTGGTGCTATCATTCTGAGGTGCACGGTGCTACCATTCTGAGGTCTGGAGGATGGTGGCCCTCTTCTCACAGCTCCACAAGGGCAGCAGTCTTCTGCTTGGACATCCAGGCGTTTTCATACATTCTCTAAAATCTAGGTGGAGGTTCCCAAAACTCAACTCCTGTCTTCTGCACTCCCAAAGGCCTAATACCACATGGAAGCCACCAAGGATTGAGGCTTTCACCATCTGAGGTGCAAGGTCCAAAGATATGTCTTGTCCCATTTTAGCCACGACTGTTGCTGGAGCACCTGGGATGCAGGGCACCAAGTCCCAAAACTGCACAGAGAAGTTGGGCCCTGGTCCCTGCCCAGAAGCCATTTTTCCCTCTTAGGCCTCTGGCCTGTGATGGGAGGGGCTGCTGTGAAGGTCTCTGATATGCCCTGGAGACATTTTCCCCATTGTCTTGACTATTAACATTCAGCTTCTGATTATTTATGCAAATTTATGCAGCCAGTTTGAATTCCTTTCCCAAAAATTGTTTTATTTTTTTCTATCACATAGGTTGCAAATTTTCCGAACCTTTATGATCTACCTCCCTTTTAAACATAAGTTCCAATTTCAAACTACATCTTTGTGAACACATATAACTGGACACTTTCAGAATAAGCCAGGCTACCTCTTGAATGCTTTGCTGCTTAGAAATTTCTTCTAGGGACATGGATGCAGCTGGAAACCATCATTCTCAGCAAACTATCGCAAGAACAAAAAAACAAACATCGCATGTTCTCACTCATAGGTGGGAACTGAACAATGAGATCACTTGGACTCAGGAAGGGGAACATCACACACCACACCGGGGCCTATCATGGGGAGGGGAGAGGGGGGAGGGATTGCATTGGGAGTTATACCTGATGTAAATGACGAGTTGATGGGTGCTGACGAGTTGATGGGTGCAGCACACCAACATGGCACAAGTATACATATATAACAAACCTGCACGTTATGCACATGCACCCTAGAACTTAAAGTATAATAATAATAATAATAATAATAATAATAATAAAAGACAGAAAGAAAACCAACATATTGGTTTTATTAATATACAAGGAACTTTGAAGAGAAACAAAAAAGAAATTTCTTCTGCCAGATACACTAAATCATCTCTCTTATGTTCAAATACACTAAATCATCTCTCTTATGTTCAAAGTTCCACAGATCTCTAGGACAGGGGCAAAATGCTGCCAGTCTCTTTGCTGAAGCATAGCGTGAGTGACCTTTACTCCAGTTCCAATAAGTTCCTCATCTCCACCTGAGACAACCTCAGCCTGGACTTCATTGTCCATGTCACTATCGGCATTTTGGTCAAAATCATTCAACAAGTTTCTAGAGTGTTCCAAGCTTTCCCACATCTTCTGAGCCCTCCAAACTGTTTCAGCCTCTGCCTGTTACCCAGTTCCAAAGTCGCTTCCACGTTTTCAGGTTATCTTTATAGCAGTGCCCTATCCCCAGTACCAATTCTCTGTTTTAGTCCATTTTCACACTGCTATAAAGATACTACCTGAGACTGGGTAATTCATTTAAAAAGGAGATTTAATTGACTCACAGCACCACATGGCTGGGGAGGCCTCAGGAAACTTACAATCATGCCAGAAGGTGAAGGAGAATCAAGCGCCTTTTTCACAAGGTGGCAGGAGAGAGATTGAGAGGGATTGAAAGAGAGAGAGAGAGAGAGAGAGAGAGAGAGAGAAGGGGGAACTGCCAAACACTTTTGAAGCCATCAGCTCTCATGAGAACTCACTCACTATCGTGACAACAGCATCTCTTTTACTTGCAATATGGACTGTAATTCTAACCAATACAAAAATGTGTACCTTAAAATGACATGAAACTAATAATCAAGTAATCTAACACAAATTACGGCTATCTATAATATTTAAAATTTTACTAAACAGCTAAATCAAGTTGTTATTAGTTTACTCAGCTGTCTACTAATGGTACAATATCTATAAAACTATACTAATACTAGCAAATTTCCCTGTAATCAGTGTTCAATTCTTCAACCTTTATCTTTCACACACACTAACACACACCTATTAATATACAAGGAACTTTGATCAACTCTGTAAACTGGAGTTCTTTATTCTCTCCATTTCTCTCACATCCCAAGTGGTGAAGGAGAACTTAGTCAAGGGAAACAATTAAAACATTAAGAGAACAATGACTCCAAAAGGTGAACTAACTAATTAATAAAACTTAGAAGGCATATTACACCTCCAATATATTCAAATAAAATATGACTTAAAGTTTTCTAAGTAAATTAGGAAAATATCATCTACTTCATGAAGTTATTACAATATGTACTAGATATAAAAAGTATCTACAAATAGTAAGTATTCCCTTCTTCTTAGTTTTCCCCTATTACATATAGATTAAAATAATACTTACATAACAGGAAAAGCTAGATGATTCAATTATAATTCATAATTTTTCTTAAAAAATCTAATTTGCAAAAAAAGATATCAAATTAAACTATATGTAGATTCTTGCCTTATTTGTCTAAGAATAAAAAGATTTAATATAAATTTAAAAATGCAGATTTCTTTTAAGAGTGGAACATAATTTTTTAAAAGCTGTTGAAATATATAATTCTCTAGTAGATAAGTACTTAGATTTCAATTACACTAAGGAGATTTTATTGCCCCAAGGCTTCTGAAAAATGTGATATTGTTACTAATCCCCTAAGATAAGGCTTTTAAGAGAAATTCAGTGTAATTTATTTACAGTTCCTTTATCTCTCAAAGAGGTCAGGAAATTCGGAACTTTAATGTAACCGTCACCATTCTTTGACAATCTATGGGAAAAGCAATATAAGTTTTAACAACTTGGAAGATTTATCTTACAAACTGAAAAACAACGGGTGATTTGTAAGTGACTACCTCTAGACAAAAGTATATAAAGGCAACCAGCCTTTTAGTATTTCCCCATGTCCTATCAACCTGAAGAGATTAAAATGAGGGAACAAGAATCACCATCATGTAGACATCAAATAAACCATACACACTGAGTCAAACACTCACCAGCATCACTGTTGGGCACCTAGTGGCCCAGTCTGTTACTTCCCAACTTTGTTGCTTTATCTGTTCCCTCAGCAAACGTGGGCTGAGAAGTCCAGCCCTGGCCATAACCTTTGATGTGCCTGTCCTCTATTCCAACATTGCTTTCCTCATTAGAAGAGACAGATGGCCAATCTTAGTACCTTAAGTGACGCTAGTGCGGGGACTCCTTCCCTATGGAATTCCCCATCCCTGTCCATCACTTGGCTTGGGATGAGTGCTAAGGGACAGCATATGCAGCATGTAACTTTCCTCATTGGCTCATAGTACACTAATACCCACCTCCAAAAGCAAATTTTAAAACATAAGGTAAGTTTGATGAAAAAATATAAAAACAATCAACATGTATGAATTTACCAAGCAAATTTTAAAACATAAGGTAAGTTTGATGAAAAAATATAATAACAATCAACATGTATGAATTTACCAAATGCATTCACAAATATCACATTTATGACTTACGTAAGAGCTGACAAAAATCAATGTCCTTTGATCACTGTCATTCACCTACTTGTACCAAGCAGAGTTTGAATTTCAGAACTAGCCTTGGGCTAATAACACTTCCAGAAGTTCCCCATGACACAAAATACTTCCCTGAATGACTAACACTATTTAGTAGCACTCCAAAAAGCCTTTTGGAGAAACCTTCACATAGGAGACAAAGATAATAAAATGTGATTAAATAAAAAATTCGGACTAGGCACAGTGGCTCAGGCCTGTAATCCCTGCACTTTGGGAGGCCGAGGTGGGTGGATTGCCTGAGTCAGGAGTTCAGGACCAGCCTAACCAACACGGTGAAACCCCATCTCTACTAAAAATACAAAAGTTAGCCAGGCATGGTGGCACAGGCCCGTAATCCTACCTACTCAGGAGGCTGAGGCATGAGAATCGCTTTACCGGGGAGGCATAGGTTGCAGTGAGCCGAGATTGTGCCACTGCACTCCAGTTTGGGCAACATAGCAAGACTCTGTGAAAAAACAAAACAAAACAAAATTCCAAGGATGTTGCTGAGAAAAATAAAGGGTACTTTGAATGAAAGCGTTTGGCTCCAGGGCCTCATTGTGGACTTTGGGTGCCCTGAGCAGGTCTGAGGGAATCCACAGCCAGAAGGGTTATAATACAAACTTGGTACTCTATCAATAGTGGTAAATAAAATATAAAAACAAAATCACTAACATTTGTATCCAGCAGCAATATGTAATTAGAAACTTTAGTTCCTAGAAAAGATTTCATTTACAATAGCTGCCGAAACCTATGACACCTACAAATAACTGTAACAAAAGTTTTACATTATGAACTTTTATAGAGAAAGTACTAGACTCAATTGAAGATATTGCAGGAAGACTTGAATAAATGGATCCATAAAACAAGACTGATGATGGAAAAATCCCTCAGTATCAAAAATGTGGCAATTTTTCCCCATTAATCTGCAACTTCAATGCAATTCCAATCAAAGTTTTAACATAATTTTTCTCATATCAGCTTTGAATAAAAGTAAGATGCAAAAAGAGCCAAGGCAATTCTGAAGGCCAAAGAGGGGAGAGGGAGAGAAAAGGACTTTCTTATAAGATACACAAAGTAATAACTGTTGGAACGTAATTCAAGCCGGAAGTTATTGAGGCAGGAATGTAAAGATGTCATGAAACTGATCTGTCTCAAGATAAAGAGATTTCAGTAACATGCTGTTGACTTCAAAAATCAGCATGTAAAAGAAAACATAGTGTGATAAGGAAGTATAAAGTATGATAACATTAAAACTCTGTTGTTCGAAAAATATCCACATGTAGTAATCAGTTTTTAAATGGCTGGAAAGAAAGCATGCAACTTACTGACAATGATCCCTCTGGACAGACAGTTAAAAGAAATAGAGTACAGAGGAGGACAAAATGGACTTCAACTTACATGAAAATATTTTTTGTAGATCTGAAACAATTAAAAAATACGTGCATATTTGTTAATCCAAGATGATAAAACTTCTGTGTTTGTTATATTGCTGTCTGCAGTTTTCTATAAGTTTGAAAGTTTCAGGAATCAGAAAAAGAAGAAAATTATGGAAATTATGGAAGACAAGTTTGAGGAGAATTCCTGTGGGTCTGTGGAAATACCTCCTCGGGGAGTGAGCCACATGGATTTGGAAACCACTGCAATGGTAACCAGGCAAAGTTCTTTACACATCCAGCTATGAACCCGAGGCCCAATGTGTGCACACTTCTTCAGCCTGGCATACCTTTGTAAAAATAACCATAGGTCCTACTGGTTTAATCACAATATTTATGGCAACTTTCAAAAGAGTTTCTGATCAAGTCTTAGAGGCACGAATCGTCCATGTTGATGATTAATTTGTGAAACAAGAGAAACTCTCAATATATATCCATTGACAAGGTAGAAAGAAAACACTACAGTTCTTCTTTTAATTTTTAAATTTTTAAAATTTTTAAGTAGAGGCAGGGTTTCACTATGACCAGGCTGATCTTGAACTCCTGGGCTCAAGCAATCTGCCCACCTTGGACTCCCAAAGTGCTGGGATTACAGGCATAAGCCAGCATACCCAGCCTGCATTAAAGTTTTTAGTGAGCATTAGTGAATTGCCTTTGTTCCACATTGTATTTACAGAGTGAGATGAGATACCAAAGAAGCACCCATGTCTTATCTTTACAGGATTCAAAAGAAATTATTAGGTTCCATTTTCTTTACAATGAGAACCCTACATCATTTTCTGCCATCTCATTTTATCAGCCACAAAATATACGTTAGCAAAATGACAGCTTTTAAATAAATAAGTTCTAATTTCCAAGTCGTAAATAATTGCTAAACACAACTATATTTCCTCTGGAGTAATTTTTCAGTTTAGCCAATTGTTTCCTACTATAAAAATTAATAAATAAATAAGTTACAAAACTACGTACAGGAGAAGAAATAGCTTCAGGACCTGTATGACTCTGAGTCAGGGTTGCATGAAATTGTCAAACCACAGCTCTCCCAAGATCTTCTAGTGTTAGTTGATTAGTTAAACCAGCAGGATTATTCAGTAATGGATTTTGCTCTGGGCAATGCTAACGCAGCTATGCTCCTGATGAAAACTAACCTCAAAATTTGGGCCACATTGCCTTTGACTAAAGCTCCATGTAATGATTAGCACTGCTCCTTTCTACACAGAAAATGGAAGAGAAAATTGAAGCAATTATGTTGGCAATTTAAATAAAAAAGGAAATATCCAGATACTTGAGGCAAAGAGGAATTGGAGACTTGAACTAAGCAGATAACAATCTGAGTTCTCAATTTCACTTTGCCAAGAATACAAAGCATTTTATAAATGAAGATTACTGAGCAGAGATTTCTAAAGGTTACGTCTAGTCCACATGAGCAGAAGCCCCCAAACTAATCCTCTTCTGGATATCTCAGCAAAATGTGGCATTAATTAAGGTTATTTCAGTTTTCTTGTGTTATTCAAATTTTCAGAGACTGCGTTTGCCAATAAGCTGTCAGGCAAGATATCTTCACAAACATGAATATATAACTTTTTAATTCAATTTTCACTTACCTTTGAACTTCTGGAGGATGGGCAGCTGTCATGAGGAATGTGGGTAACAGCTGTCAATGATTCTCGTTCTGCCTCCCACCAAAGAACTAGTTCCTCCTAAGAAGTGGCAGAGGCCTCTTCTCCCAGAGTCCAGCGGCCCCTTGTTGCATTTGCCCCCTATTATCTCAGCTACTCTGTTTTATGTTCTTTACTGCTTCCAGCCTGTTGTCACTGCTGATGTCATTCTTCTTCTCCTTGGCTGCCAGCATCCCTGATGCCAGCCCTGTAGGATATGGGTCCAATAAATACCGCCTGGCCATGTATCTTGGTACTTTGTTTCTCTTGATGCTGAGGAATAATTTTGTATAACTTTAGAGTTCATCAATCCCCACCTACTCATGGCCCTGTCTTTCTTCCATTTGATCAATATTATTCAGGTAATATAAAAGAGGACCCTCAATTCATGAACCCTTACCTCCAGACAGTAAATAGTTTTAAACCATTTCAATTGCACTGTCAGATTTTGTAACACTTTTATTTATTAATTGCTTAATATCCCTGGACTGATTAGGAAGTTTAGCCCTTTAACAATATGATACCTCCAATCAGTTTGGCCCTCCTGTGAATAATAATGATTTCCTTCTGCCTACCTGCCTTTCAAAGTTGGACTTTTGTTTCTCCTGCCTTTGGTTTGCATGGAAACATCAACTCTTCCAGGGCCTCAAGCCTACCAGCTTTTGGACTGGAACTACACCATCAGCTTTCCTGGGTCCCGACCTTGCCAACTGCAATTCTATTCTTAGGACTTGTTTAGTCTCTAGAATTATGTGAGCCAATTCCTTATGTTACACACACACAAATAATATACACACACACACACACATATCATATATAACACACACACATATTATATATATAATATGTGACATATATACCAATATCTTATATATTCTTTTTCTCTGGGGAACACTGACTGATACACCAACTCCATCTCACTCTGATATTTGTTTTGTTTACTATCCAAGTATTTTTAAATTTTTTTTCTAAATTATGAGTTTAGATTGTTTTATTTTAAATGTTTCCCCACTTGTAAATAACTGAAGAATCTCGTTCCCAAAGGCAGTTGCTCTACGATCAGCCTTCTCTTTTTCTTATAAATATGGAATCAAAATAAATGCATGCTGGCCCTCCATCCTGTTGCAATTCTTCAAACTATTCTTCATATCATGACCCGTGTTCACAAAAAAGGGTCTCCCATGAACTTCTGCTCTATTCTAACTTCTGGAAGTTTACTGTCTGTGAGGCTTCAGAAAGTGGCCTTACATTTTCCACAGCTGACAATGCCCCTCATGAACCATCATGTCTTGTGAGGCTCCCAAAGCTAATTGTCAATACTTAGGGCTCAGGATAGTGCCCAGTTGTGTGAGATTGGATTATCTCTGGGTCAGGAAAAGGATTTTGCCTCAACACTATGCCACTTTCCTACCAACCGTCTCCCAAGACACAGATCCTGCTGGCACTTAGGAGAGACTGTGAAATTCCGGGCAGAAGCCAAGCTCCCTGTCTTTCCAGTTTTTTTTTTTTTCTGTCCCTACCAAAGTTTTTAAAATTGTAAGTTCCATTTTAGTTAAAGCTCAAGCTCAAAGAAAAATGTACTTCCTTACCTTTAGCTGATATTGAGAATGTGTCTCCCTACACAGGGCTCAGTATTGAGAGGGCAGACTTCATCTACCTACAGAGACCACTGACCTTCCCTGTTGCATTAGGCAGCTTATTTTAGACTAAATCTTTCTCAATACAGATGCTCCTCAATTTCCAATGGCGTTATGTCTCAAAAAACTCATCATAAATAAAAAAAAAAATCACAGGTCAACAATGCATTTAATGCCCTGATAAGCCCATCTTAAAGTCAAAAATTGTAAATGTAACCATCATAAGTTGGAGACCCTCTGTTTTTGTGAAAGTAGGAATAGGATGTCGAGAGCAGGAAGGAGGGGGAAAAAAAAAACAGGTCAATATTTTAAACAATTATTTTATTAAACGATCATCTTTTACATGTCATCAGACCTTACCCCTGAAGTGCAAAAAAACAGTTTGAGGTATTAAAACTGAAGAAATGTTTGCACATATTTTGTAAGGTTTTTCACACTATAATAACTGTAAAATTCAGTATAACTAAATACTCCACATAATTGCAGATTTATAAGAACAAAGTTGTAAAAAACAGGCTTGGTTTATCTCATTATAACTCTGATTCTTCCTTTTATGATGAAAGGGTGGCAAAAAATAATATGGTACTTAAATTGTTTCCCAAATGATATGTATCCATTATTCGATTCTATAAAATGGAGTATAGAATTGAAAAGGCCAACAGCTGAAACAGCGGCCGTTCCAAAAGCATAAAAATCAAATTGACAAAACAGCTTAAATGATATAATGTCCTATTCACAGAACTTAATCCTAGAATCAATGGCAATTCACTTAAAGTATCTGAAATAGATTTACCAGCATATTTCAATACCATCCATGTACACATAGGGTAACATTAGTAGTATGGTCAGTTAATCATGTTAACACAGATAAAGTTCAGAACAGTCGCTTCAAAGTTATTTTGAAGTAACACAGGGAAGAGTAGACTGGCTTTTTACGTGATTTAAATTTCTGTGTGTGTGAAGAGATTATCCAGAGACTTTCCAGATCCCACTTCCCTTGGTGTCTACACCTTGAAATAAAAAGTTGATGCAATTATATAGCTAATTATTGCAATATAAACACTTTCTCCTGAAATATTCAAGCAAATTGGAGAAAAAGTGTTTTTCAGCTTGAGGATTGATTTAATTATTAACTCACATTGTAGACATCTCATTTGAAGCAACCTAATAATGCTTGATGATTCACATGCAGTATAGTAAATTAAGTCCCAACTAATGGGTCACCAATGTTGAATAGAAATTAGCGATTACAGCAATTTCTTATAGTTAACATGGCACTTCTAGTAACTTCACATGCTGGGTTTTGGTTGGCTATTAAACTGTTTTATTTGTTCAGCACATAGGTAGCTTAAACAAAGAGAACATTGATTTTTTTTGTAAGAACATGGCTGCTTAAAACTTACTTTTTTGCAAAACTGATAAAGGATCAGATGCTTCTTGCAGTTTTCTTAATATTTATTAGAGGAAAATATTGTTTATTCATGGCAATTATGAAACCTACAAGAAGGTACCTTAAAAAGAAACCCTCTCCTGATTAATTGTATTGCCTGGCACCAAAAATATGGGGGGAAAGAATATCTTTTAATGTAGATTTCAACAATGTTCTGCAAACGACACTTAACCTAAGTTTCCTTTTTGTTTTAGGAAAAACGGAATCTAACTGATTCAAAACCCTTCTAGGAACAGTATGTTTATGAGCTGATGATAACGTTCTCTTTTCACAGCTACGGCTTGTTTTCACATGTAATGATTCCTGAATTAAAAATAATCTTTGCATAGTTACCTCACTGCTGGAAGCACAGCTGCAACAGCAGTTGAACTGTTGACCTGGGAGGAGAGTTAACATGTGCTGGTGTTCTCACGTGAACCAGAAGAAAACCAATCACAGCCATTCCTATTCTAACAAATAATGATCTAGGGACACTTAGTACTAGGACACTTGGAAGCTAACAACTATTTTCACTATCTTCTATACGAAAGGATGCCCCAGGTTAAGAGATATGTCCCAAGAGTTTCTTTTAAAATGAGTATTGTCAGACATGGAAATCAGCCAAAAACACAGGAGGTCATAGAATGAGTAGTTAAATCTCAGGTATCCAAATTGGCCAGTCCAATTAAAACACATCCTGAAGCGAGGAATATCTGGATTAAAACAAAAAGCAACATTTATTCTAGGACCACATGTGCAGATCTAAATGCCGCTGCAGTGGGCTTTAATGCTTAAGGGGGAAATGCAACACATTTCATTTTTTGTCTACTCCAACCTTTTATCTTTTAACCAACAATCAAAAGCAAACTGACGTAAAATGAAATATTACTGATCCTGGAAGACGTAAGTCCTGAATATTTTTCACTTATTGTCAACGTATTCATTGGTGGCATAAAAATACGGCTGGCCACATACATCAGTGACATAGCAATATTATAAACTTCTTTCACTATCATTATGCTGACAAGCTACACTGTGAAATTTATCAGACCTACAAATATTGAATGTGGACTGACATGAAATTCAGATGGAACACTGACTGCAGTCACACGTAGTTTAGTCAGTGAAGCCTTCTCTGGAGAGCAGGCACCTGTTACAGTCAGTCAAAGACTGGGTTTCTTATGCCATTCAACACTAAACTGGTGGGTCCCTTCCTGTGCAGAACGGCCAGTGAGCACAGAAGAAGAGAAAAGCTCGTAACTCCCAGAATGACCATTCCTGATATCAGTGCACTGGTGATGGCGTTCAGCTGGAAGGGAGGCACACTTGGAGAACCTGCAAATAATGAAACACACCCAGTTGTAAAGGCCCCATATAATATTTATCTCACCTTAACCCAATTTTACCTGCAAAACGTCTTTCATCAGCATCTCATAGAATAGCAGCATGGCTCTGAATTGTGTTACAATCTATTTGACTGTAATTCAACCCAATACCAAAGGATTGTATGGTTTAGAGGCTGCCCATGGTCCTCCAAAACCAAAAATACCAAAAAGCTATCAAATGCTATAAAAATTGACCAATAGATCACATATGAGTTTGAAAACCCTCAGTGAACTGTTATCTAAAATGTACCAAACTTGGAAAACTCAAGCTCATTACACTGAGATGATTACAGCTTTGTAACTGATCACCAAAAATGTAAAAAAAAGAAAAAAAAAAAAAAAACAGCAAAATATGTTAATTATCTTACCAAGTTGTGAATTGTTGGTTGGAGTCTCATCTGAGGGGAAAAAACAGGAGAAGAGAATTGACATCATCTCTCCAAATATTTACTTTTGTTTATTCTGATCAATAATTACTTTGTACCTACATTTTTACATATATCTCCTCTTACTGCCACCCATAATCTCCTTGAGTAAGGCAAAAATGAAAGTCCTCCTAAACCATTCTGCTTTTCCACGCCCTGTTTCATATGTCCTGGATTTCATCATCTTTCTATTCCCCAAGCCCACATCCTGCACCTGTCCTGGGTACACAAATGTAATCGAAAAACATCTATACTATGCTGTTTTCTTGCCTGCCAACTTTGTTTCATCATTAGCTCTCCAGTCAGGTTAGTGGGGGCAGTAATTGTTAACAGCTATTACATTTTTTATGGTCCTATAACCTGCTATTTGTTATTCTGTTATACAGAATATTCATTATTTAGTGCCACTCTATTTTAAGTATTGCCAATTTGTCCAACATAATCTGCAAACACATCACTTTAAGTTCCAAGAAGATAAATTTACACTTAATAACTATATGAAAGGAAAACATGACTCCTGAGCTTGAGTTGTAGTTTTATTTGCATCTGTTAAGTAAAAGATTGAAGCTGTTGATTTTTGACTTTTCCCTGCCAAACACAATAATAGATGTGAAAAACATATTACCTGATTTCCCAATTTGTATTGTCCAATTTGTCATCGTGTTGCTATTAACCCTTGAGCTTGTATGAGCTCATATTTCATATTTGAAATAACAATAATTTCATATTTGTGTTTTAATATTTGTGTTTGTTATTTGAACCATATAATGTGTGCAATTGACTGTTTATTTCTGGAATATAAATATTATTACAATCAATATGTGTATAAAACTACATAGTTCATAAACTGTTGTTTCATACATTATCACACTTCATTCTCACAGAAGCCATATGGTTTGGATATTATTGCTACCCCCATTTTACAGATAAAGAAATTTCCATCTGTCACAGCCTTTATGACAGAGTAAACATATGCTTAAAACAAAGCTCAGTTTCAGAGTCCTTTTCCTAAAATACTATAAACTGGCCAAGTATGAAAAATATTTCTGGTGATGAAGATGAATATCTCAAGCTATGAAACTCTAGGATTAGTATTTAAAACAAGTAAGGGGAGAACCTGGTGAGATATTTATAAAATATCTGACACCATTTTTTCTTCAGACACATGAATCTTGGCAGAAACGATGCTGTCTGATCCTGAAGTACAATGCTCAAAATTAATACGGCACTCATTCATAGGACTCTTTTGAATGGTGCAATGCATCGCTATAGGACAAAAAGAAAAATAACACACATTTTTTATTATACAACATTCAGAAAAATCCTAACCTCTAACCAATACTACTTTATAACAACACTTGCTTCTCATGGAAACAGGTGGGATGAATGGACTATGATCAATTCTTCCAAAATATCCATGTGCTCTTTTCCCAAGATGAGCTGCCTCACTGGAACACAGGGGGAGAATATATAATGGTACAAAATGTCTTTTTGAAAGCTATTGTCTTTTTTTAGAAATCACACTTAATTGCTTTAAAATATTTCAACTAAAAAATAGAAAGTTCCTTTCTAATAAGTGTTCCAAATAGGACAAAAGTGCTATGACTAGATGCCCTCTCTGCTATTTTCTGCCTCCTAAGGTTAACAGAAGTCAGACTGTCCCCCTCACTCCCCATATTACCACCAACACTTTTATAGAAGCAATATTTCAGGTGTCATTAATGAGGACTTGGCTGTGGACAAAACCTCCCCGTGTGGGGAAAAGACACACTCTTTTCCAAATGAGACTGGAACGACAAAATCCAGGTTCCAGAACTCTGAGAAAATGAAAGCATACTACCTTTGGCAGGTGGTTGAAATCAAAACCTGTGATATTCTAATACTATTTGGAATTGTATTTGATAGTGGATAAAGGTGGAGAGAATTGCTTTATCTAGTTGCTATTTCTGGTAGCCTCCAATTTTTGTATCATTGCAAACAAAGCAAACAAACAAAAAATCAAAGCACTGTAAAGCCTTGAAAGGGAAGGTAGACATTTTTTCAGGAGGCTTTTATCGCACCACAGCTTGTTTTATCCTCGAACCCACTTGGTCTTGACATGTACATATATGCTAAAAGAAACACCTGAAGCCTTCTGGAATTAGAACTGATTGGAATACCAAACTTTTGGGGCTCTCCAAGAGTATATTTATCTATTTGAAATCCTATAGGAGGAAGGTGATAGCAGCAATGCCACAGTCATTTGAAAGCCAGAAGTGGCAGATAAATTGTCATTCTCTGCTTTCTCATGTAAGTAGTTGAAATAATAATAATAATAATAATAATAAGACCACCAAAGACATATACAGAATAATTTTTTTTCTCTTAGCACTAGAAAACTATTTTTAAAAAAAATTTTAATAACCTATGTAGTAAAATGGACCACACATTTCAAGTTAATAAGCGCCAACCTTTTTACTTTTCACAGTGTTATGCTCGTTAATAGTCTGTTTCTACCACTGAACTCTAAGATCTCCGAGGACAAAGTCTGTGGCCTGTTCTCTGTTGTACTCCCAGTTCCTAGAAGAGTGCCCGTCCTATGAAGGGACTAAACAAGCATGCTCAAGTGAATTATTAACTACTCACAAAACTCAACAATTCTGATTGAACAAGAATATGGCTTGGGTTTCTCCAAAGGAATTTAATTAAACAAAACATTTAGGTATTATTTTCTGGTGTTGGTGCCTTTAGATTTCCAGAATTGCACCCTTTGATAAGCACTCCCCTACCCAAGCACCTTTAGCATTTTGAAGTTTTAAATAAGAACACTTCAGGAAATTTTTCTTGAGGGGTGGCATTATGAGGGTGTGAAGATTTTCCTAAGTCAAGTAACAAAACTATTAACAATGTTGGGTAAAAAAATATCCAGAATGGATTTGATTTCATTAAAAAGCAAAACAAAACAGGAGTTCTGAGGTTTCACAACTTACTGAACTTGACCTAAGCTATATGTCTAGGGAAAAGGAGTGGTTCAATGAGCAAACAGAGCAAAACTTCCAAGAATCAGAGAGCTTTGAAGAAAGCAAATCAAGCCTGAAATTGGACTTGTCTATATAAAATTGGCCACAGGACCTGAAGAGATAAATTCTAGCTGACCTAAGATAAAAATAAAGTGAAACTAAGGAAAAAAGGTAGTTCTGGTCATGAAGCTGAACATGAAGTTTACATAGGATTTGCATGTGGATGCATAGGGCTTGAGTTCTGAGTTCTGTGTTCATGTGGAATTTTTAAAAATATACTTTTTCATAGGTATCATAGTATTACAATGTAAACATCTTTATATATGTTCCTCTAAGCAGTGAGACCACCATGATGACTAAAGAAGACCATGCCAAAATTTATCAAAATTATTTAAAAATAATTCCAGAGAGAATGAGAGAGGATTCAAGGGAACCCTGAAAGTGTGAGTGTGCTCCTCTGGGGGCTCTGCCGGTGGAGAAACCGGAGGTGATCCCGAGACAACTCTAGCATGTTGGGCAATAAGTGACATTCTTGAGGTAGAAACTGGTTGAAACTTGGAAAGAAATCCAGGCATGACATCAGAGGCATTGATAGCTCTTTGTGGCAACTGGACATGGGATGGATGAAACCTATAAACCTGGAGAACTGTTTACTTATGTTAGAATTAGAGACTTCTACTTATTTATCTTTGTTGGGATTTTGGGGATCTTATAATTTTTTTTGAATTTTAAAAATTATTTTACAATAATGATATGGTTTGTGTACCCACCCAAATCTCATCTTGAATTATAGCTCCCATAATACCCACATGTCATGGAAGGTAATTGAATCATGGGGTCGGTTTTTCCCATGCTATTCTCATGAGAGTGAGTAAGTCTTACGAGATCTCACAGTTTTATAAAGGGCAATTCCTCTGCACATGCCCTCTTGCCTGCCACCATGTAAGACATGCCTTTGCTCTTCCTTTGCCTTCTGCCATGATTGTGAGGCCTCCCCACCCACGTGGAACTGTGACGCCATTAAATCTCTTTTTCTTTATAAATTACGCAGTCTCAGGTGTTTCTTTATTAGCAACATTAGAACGGATGAATACAGCTAACAAATTATTTAAAAACCGTAATACTTAGTTCCACGTAGGCAAGAAGGAAGTAAGATGGTAATTAAGGAGGAAAAGCCGTCTACCTAAGATGAACAGAAGAAATGTCACTTTTAAATTTCTTTTCTTATAGCAAACTGACTCTAGATATGCTCCATGGAAATAAAAATCTCTTTTATTGTGCCTACCCAAAAGCAATCCTAATTATTGGCAGCAAGAACTGAGTTTCCATTCAATGTAATTCTATGAGCCACTTCTGAAAGCTAGATAGAGATCAAAAATGGGACTTTCACAAGCCACAAACCAGTCTTTTATTTTATTTTATTTTATTTTATTTTATTTTATTGTTGAGACAGAGTCTCACTCTGTTGGCCAGGTTGGAATGCAGTGGCACGATCTTGGCTCACTGCAACCTCTGCCTCCCTGGCTCAAGCAGTTCTCCTGCCTCAGCCTCCCAAGAAGCTGTGATTACAGGCGTGTGCCACCACACCCGGCTAATTTCTGTATTTTTAGTAGAGATGGCAATTCACCATGTTGCCAGGCTGGTCTCGAACTCCTGACCTCAGGTAATCCGCCCGCCTCGGCCTCCCAAAGTGCTGGGATTTCAGGCATGAGCCATTGTGGGCCAACCCAGTCATTTTTAAACCAGTCAAAGCACATACCAAAAATCTTCAGGGAGTATGGGCTAAGTTTGAAATTTCATATTTAATGTATCTCTACATTATTGAAAGGGCCTATTGGTTTGTTTTTAAATAATGTTAGGTCTATACAAGCACAGGGAGGAAAGTAATTAAAGCAATTGTCTGAATGTTTTGGGCCAAAACCACTTTTTACTGATTTGCCTATTTCAAGCAAAACTTTCTTTTGACCGTGGGATGGGCAGCATGGAGAAAAGGTACCGAAAATGTAACAGAAACGCAGTAACAGCCTTAAGGCTAATATAAAATGGAGAAAATATTATTAGCATATAATCCAAATCAGAATTATTCTCTTTTTTGGGAGAAAATTTAGAACGACAGAGTTAGAAAAAAAAATCTTAAAACTTTTATTTTAAAATGAAAAAAACATTTTAAAACTTTTTAAACTTTTTAAAAACTTTTACTTTAAAAATGAAGAAACATCTGCCCAGAGAAATGAAATAAAGCCTCTACTCACATGGCATGTTAGAACAAAAGCTAAATCTAGAACCTGTTTTTCTAGCTTTAGTTTCAGAGCTTTTCATGCCACATCTCTGTTTTATCCAACGGACTCCGGAAGCCTCTGGGTTCACACTGACTTAAACCTACAAAATCTACATCCATTTACAGTGTGTGTGTGTGTGTGTGTGTGTGTGTGTGTGTGTGTGTGTAGGTACATGTATGCACATATATTTGTATACCTGAGAATATGTTTATAAAGAGTTATAAAGAGTTGTGTCCATTAGATCATATAAATTCATGAGCACAAATGAATGCAGTAGATGAGAGTATGTAATATGCACAATTCTGAAAGGAAACAAATGGTACTCAAACTGGGCCATATACGGAGTGTTTAATAGGCTATTTATAAAGACATAGAAAATTCACGAGAGAGAGGAGAGTTAAGGGATGAGGAGAGTTAAGGGACAAGGAGAGGGTTTTCATAGTAGTCACAGGGAGAGAATTGTCTGGGAGGAGCCCTGTGGACTCCACTGCTGCTTACAGCACCACCGATTAGTCAAGCCCAGCCAGAAACTAGAGGGCAAGGGAGCTAGAGGCTGCAGTCCACTCAGATTAGTAGTCATGGGCAACAGCAGGGCAAAGGAGGGTGAAGTGTATTCACAGGGTGATTACACACATCCAGCATGGGCCGGGCTCACGCCTATAATCCCAGCGTTTTGGGAGCCCAAGGTGGGCGGATCACGAAGTCAGGATTTCAAGACCAGCCTGAGTAATATGGTGAAACCCCATCTCTACTAAAAATACAAAAATTAGCCAGGTGTGGTGGCAGACACCTGTAATCTCAGCTACTCGGGAGGCTGAGGCAGGAGAATCTCTTGAACCTAGGAGGTGGAGGCTGCAGTGAGCCAAGATCACATCACTGCACCCCAGCCTGGACAACAGAGCGAGACTCTGTCTCAAAAAAAAAAAAAAAAAAACAGGTCCATCATGGCATACTCGTGTGTGTGTGTGTGTGTGTGTGTGTGTGTGTGTGTGTGTGTGTAAACAGGAAATGTAGTAAAGACAATATTGCCCTTTGTGTGAAAGCTGAGTAAACAGGAAAACTACTGTGAAATTAAAGTTGCTTAGCAGTTTATCTTGTCTCACAGTTAATTAGTGCTGTTTAGGAACCACTTTGAGTTCTCGTTAGAAGCCAAGTAAGGAGGCATTTTGGAACCGTCTATTACTGCATACAGAAGGAGGAGCACACTTACCACTCCGAGTAATGATGGGACCAGCAGAGAGCACTGCACTGCCAGAAGAGCTCTGGGGGCTCCAAGTCGTCCTCCTCCCAGCATCTCTCCTTTCTCTGTGGCTGCAAATCTGAGGTGTTAATGAAAACAAATGAAATTCCACACCGGCACAGAATTGTTTCTTTATGGCCATTTGGAAAGCAGATTCTTTTGGAAGAGATACCACATGTTTAATTTTATTCATTTCCTTCTGTGCATTTATTTAATTACTTTGCATGTAACTACTACAGTGTTTCTTACCCTGGCTTGGGCCACATTTCTTATTTCCTCCCTCTGTAATTGGGCACTGCCTCATTAATTTACATAGCTCAATGGCTCTCTTGAAAAAGTGCTGTGTTTATCAAACTTTTCTACTTTTATTTCTCTCAAGCCTTTAATAAATCCTTCCTGGAAATGTTGGTCAGCATGGACTCAAGGTAATGTGGACTCTCCATTTACCCCTATCTGACATAGCTTATTAGCCCAAAGGGATCAATGAGTATGAAGAAATAGCTTCCCATTTATGCATGAATTGAACATAAATATAAACATATTAATGGCATTTCAAATTAAAAAGGGGCCTGCATTTTTCTCAGGTTAATAATGATGTGACCCTAGAGAGCCAGTCAGAATAGAATTTTTTAATTCACTACTAAATGGATCTTTATTTTAATGGTGACTGTATGCAATTCAGATGCACACCTTTCACTGCTTTTAACCTTCAATCTCAGTGATTTCCCGACCATCTGACCACAATCTACCTTTCCAGCACCAGCCCACTGTGCTCCCCGGGTTTTCCAATCATCTCTACTCTGCTCTACAACCCTCCTGAAGAATTAGAAGTTCTCTGATCACACTAATTTATGTGTCTGTGTCTTTGACCATCGTTTGGCCAGCAGTGTCTCTCACAGTCTTGATTTTGGTTCTTTGGGGTTCAGTCCTCTTCAAAGTAACAGCTGGAGTTCATCTCCACCAATCCTCTCAATCTCTCCTGATTTAACTCTCTTGCAATGGTGAATACTGCCTGTTACTACAACCCATATATTTGTCTGCCTTTGCACCATAAGATTTTTGTCTTGCTTTCTTCTGTGACTAGCTCATGATCGTAAAGGATAATCTAATTAAATTCAGAATTTGTGCATGCCTCATCTATGTATCCTCAGTGTAATGCTTGGCACAAAGTAGGATATTTAGCAGATCTTTACTAGACAAATGAATAAATCCGACTTCAAACTATTTTACCTAACACATATCCACTTCCCAAGCAGAAATTAGTTTCTGACATTTGATAAACTTTCAGCTTAGATCAATTCAACAACTTAGAATGAGGTTCCTTAAAAACATACCGGCATAAGGAAGGGGCAGTCATCTGCTCTACAGAGCTTGGTAACACAGTGCAAGAAGACAGTGGACATTTTCTGATTCTTGTGTTTCACAAATCGGAACACTTCAAATGAAAACCGACCCCGCTGGCTTCGGCCATTCTCAATGACGGTGGTCTGAGGATCCTTGTCACAGCTAAATTTCAGGGAACGTGAAAACAGGACATCACTGGAAAGTATCAACCTACTGAGACTTGTAAATTAATTTCTACCGTATTAAGGATCCATCATTACGTTAAGAGCTAACAGAACCATGCCATGTTACAGACATTTAATCATAGTATAAGCTAATTCAACAGATATGACAATAAAACCTGGATCATAAAATTTAAACAGATCAGTTTCTGATTGCAATAATAGCTAGAAGAATTATACTTTCATATAGTTCAAAAATCCAAACAATTTAAAATATATAGAAACCTGCCAGAAGCGATCTCACTTCTTTTTGTTCTCATTTATTTTCATTTATTTTCACATCATTCCCAGGGTATATGAAAATAGAAACAGAAGCAATGTATTCTTACTGTCCTCATTCCTTAAACAAGTGATAGCATACTGCCTACACTACGTTGTACCTCGCCTTTTAAAGATTTAGCAGTGTTAGAGATCTTTTCGTATTAACATTTAGAGAGCTTCCTCATTTTCTTCCACAGCTGTATAGTATTTCATCATGGACATGTTTCAGAGTTTATTTAATCAGTTTCCTATTTATGTACATGCATTGTTTTTAATCTTTTGCTTTTTAAAAATGAAGTAATAATGAATAGCCTTACAATATATCATGTTGAACATGTACAGGATTATCTACAGAATACATCCATATAATCATTTAATAGATATTGTCAAATTGCCCTATATAAATATTGTTCAATTTTGGACTTCACAAGCAATATATGAAAACAATGCTTACTTCTCCAGAGCTACATCAGCAAAATGTATGGATAAAACTTTTTATTATTCCCTATTTGAGAGTAAAAATAAACTATCACCCTATAATTTTAACTTATATTTTTCTTATAATTAGTTTGTATATCTTCACATACCTTATAGTCATTTGCATTTCTTTATCTAAAAGTGGTTTATGTCTTTTGACCAAATTCTGCTGTGTTGTTGGCCATTTTCTTTCTGATTCTTATGAGTTCTTTTATGTATTAAGAAGAGTGGCTACTGGTTGTTATATAAGTTGCAGATTGTTTTACTTTATTATTTGGCTTTGGACAGTGTGTGTGTGTGTGTGTGTGCGCGCGCACAGTTTTATTCTTATGTAGTTAAATTTTCAATATGTTATTTTGTGGCTTCTAGTATTTAGACTGAAAACAGTTTCCTTACTCCAAAGTTCTGAAGGTATTTCTCTTGTTTTATTCTACCACTTTTAAAGTTGTAGTTTTTACATTTAAATAATAATCTATTTAGGTTTTATTATGGTATATTAAGTGAAGTATAGGTCCAGTACTATCTTTTATCTTACTGTTATCCATGTCCAACACTGTTTTTAAAAATCTACTTATCTCACTGATTTGTGATTCCACACTCCATCTTATACTAAATTCCTATATGTTTGGGGATCCATTTCTCAGTTTATTGTTCTGTGACTTTTATTGTTCTGTGACTTTTGTCTATGTGTCTAGCCTTGCATAATATCACATTCCTTTAATAATTGTAGACATTTTATTGACTGTGATATCTAATAGAACAGTACTCTGCTCATTTCCATGTTGATTCCCCCCTTATCTTTTTGTATTTGTCATTTATCCCTTTTCTTCTTGATTTGATTAGCCTGTGATTCTCTATTAATGTATTTTTTCAAGGAACCTACTTTTTCTTAACTTCTTCCAAAAAAATTGGTTCATATTTTCATTTTTGATACAAGTCTTATTTATGGGTTTTGCAACTTCCAAGTGGTGAGGACTTCCTGGTTTTTGATATTGTTATGAATTGCTGTCTCTCTGTATATAGCTTATTGCTTATGTCATTTAGATTTTCTATATCCTTACTTCCTTACTTACTTGTTGGTCACCAGAAGTAAGTTTTCTAAGAGGTAAAATCTCTAATTTTTTATTGTATTTCTATGTCTTTTTATATTTCCCCTGGTTTCCACTTAATGAAATCTTCAATTTCATCCAGGGCATCAATTCATTATGTCAATGACAGATTTTTTTTTTTAATTTAGGAAAATGTTCCTGGATTATATTTTTAAACATGGTGTTCTATTCTTTTGACTTTTGGGGGGACAATTCTAATTATGCATATTATACATATATTGAATTCCCTTTCTCACCTTTTTATTTCTATCTTACTTATTCCTTTTTATTTTCCTTTATATTTGTTTATTTTTATTTGTATTCCTTATACTTATCTTCCATGTCCCACACTGTTTTTGCTGTGATCTGCACTCCTTTGAATGTCTTCTAATGGCGTGTCCCTTCCTCTCATACATTTTTTATATTTCCATTTATTTTCACTTATCCCAGTTTCCTTTTCACATTTCCATAGCCATGACTTTTACTGTCCTACCCTTACTTACCTAAGTTCTCATAATTCTATCTTCATAACCATGATGCTTTTTGCTTTTTAAAAATTAACGTTCGAATGTATATATTATATATTCCGTGGCAACATTTTTCTGGTGAGTTTATTCATCTTTAAAATTTCTTTTCTCCCATTTTCGATATTTTTCCTGTAGAATATTGGAATACTACAGGAAATACCTGCATCTGTTTATCATTCAAGTTTGAAAGAGTGGATTTCCCTAAACCTAAAACTTTTAGGACCCCTAAGACAATGCAGAATGGTAAATACCTTCCTCAAGGATTTCCCCAACTCAAGGGCTCCCTCCTCTGTTTTTCAATAACAATTTTCTTTGAATATAGCAGAACTGTGCAGCTGACTGAGCTTAAAAGATATTCACGGGTTCTACCATCAGCCCTGGGTTCCTGAGGTTTATTCACCAGCCTTGCCAGCAAGGCTAGAGCCCCTGCCTTCCCAGGTGATTCCTTCACCTTTAGAAGGTATACTTTTGCTGGCACTTTCTGAGATCTGCCACTTCTGAGGCTCTGAGCATTCTCTACTGTTTCATTCTTCAGATTCCCCAGCCTGGGGGATAGCAGTTTCCATTCAAAGTAGTGCCCTTTCCTTCTAGTTGTGTATTTCTCCTGCTGTTTCTGGGAGCTGACTCCCTTAGGACCCCTCAGCACCCACTTTTCTTCCCTGCCTTCCTTACCACCTCTTCTACACTGCTTTCTACACTATTTTCTCTTGATCTTAACTGTTTTCATCCACACTAACATTTCCTTTAGAATTTCTAGGTATTCTCTTCCTCCTAGATTCACAAAAAAAGGACATTTGGGAAATTTTTTTCTTTATACATTTCACTCTGAATGGTTTCCAACATGAAAACTGAAAAGATTCAGCACTAAGCTGCTTCTATATTCACACTAGAAGTCTGATGATCATATTCCAGATTATCAATATATGAGGATTATAGAAGTTTGGGAAAATAAGAGAAATGTCAAAAAAAATCCATAACCCTACCAAGCATAAATAACCACTGGGAACCTCTTGCTGTTTCTCCTTACAGTCTTTTCTGTTATATAAATGAAGTTCATTATATACACAATTATATATTACGATCCTTTTCCTTGATATTTTAATACCTTTAAATGTTAAAGAATCAACTATTTTCAAAGATAGAAATACCAATAAGACAAAAAGGGAGAAGGTAAGAGAAAGCCAACCATTTTTTTCCTATCTAAGACATAACTCTATAGGATTGTTATGCCTGTATGGACTCTCAACTTACTGGTTGTCCATCATTCACCTAGCCATTTCTTTATGGCTGAATATATAATTCGTTCCCATGTTTTACTATTGTAAATATCACTGATAGACCAGAACATCATAAATATTTTAAAATGTATTTCCCAATTTGTGAAGCTAGAATCAAAGAATATGAAACTTTTAAGGCTTTTGATACATACTGACATTTTTTCCCAAAAATGTTGCCCAAATTAACATTTCCAGAAATAGGATATGTAAGAGTAACAGTTTGACTGTACCCTCTGAACATCATCTTACCCTTGATTAGCCAATAAAGTGTATTCTTTTGGTTTCCCATTATATTACTTCCATCATGTGTCAATAAGCTGCAGTGAGCTAAGCCAACTGCATTTTACAAGCATGATTAGAAGACATTGCTTGACTCTCAAGTCTGTTCGGCTGTCAGATAAAAATGCTGAAAAGGAACTGGGATGATTGAATGGTTTTGTGATCGATGTCCTCTTTCCCCAAATGTATATTACATTCACTCTCTCACTGTCTATTGGGGAAGGAGGATGAAGTTATTGGCTCTAATAAAAAAAGGAGTGGTAGGTTATATTATAGTTTTATACTAAATACTGATAAATGAACAAAAGTATTTTGGGGTCTAAATTATCCAGACCATTACTTTAATTTTACTCTCCTTTTGACATATGAGACAGTCCAGCTGCAGATAAATAGTAACCTCTATTGCATTTCTTTTCCTGCGAATATTATGTCCTAACTATGCTTTTCCTAAGACAGTGAAATATTCCCATATCTCCTAAACATGAATAAAACATCTTTGGTGGACCTAACTTACTTACAACTCTGATTCAACAATAGCCTTATCAGCATTTTGTGTTGAAAACTTCTCTCAACTTTTATACTTTCAGCTTTTATAAGGACTCAAAGTTCAAAATATAAAACTTGAAATTCAAAAGCTATATTAGTGATTTCTAATTTATCTGACTTAGATTTTCCATTTCAGTTATCTACAACTGGGTCATTGGTATCAATACAATACTTAGACAGCTAAGTCTTACCTAAGGAAGAGATCATATCGAATGTCATCATTTGGGTTTCCTGATGGAGTTGTATAGCAATAATCCATTAAAACATTCCATCTGAAAGAATGTAAGCAAACATAATCTAGAGTCAGAATTTCCTTTTGGGTATTAGTTACTAATACAAGGGAAGTAAATATTGACAAAATTATTATCTCATGCAATATAATGGTTTATTACCTGTTATTTGCAGAGGTTTATTGTATATTAAAACTTTCTCTTATTCCATCCTGCTTATTTCACATGCATGCCTGCATCAAAACATCTCAAGTACTCCATAAATAGATACACCTGCTATGTACCCATACAAGTTTTTAAAAAGTATTAACTTTCTCCTAAACTCAAAGTGTTTAAAAATCTGCACCAAATTGTCAATTTCACATTAAGGTGGGTCAAGGTTAATGCCATAAATAATTGTGTACAAGACAACTGAATGCTCAAAGTCTGAGAAGTAAACTTTAAAATGAGCTACATAGATGCTTATATGTTCACTGTAAACAATAGCCTTTTATTTCTAGATATTACTGTCTCTAACAGATTCAGAGAATATTATAATAGCAAATACAGCAAAAGAGTTTAGAGCATAAATTGTATATCAGAATCAGTGGTTTGGCAATTGTGGAGTCCACAATAAACACTGTGTTAGGGAGAAGAAAGCCATGAGGCGCATACACATACACATCCTTCCTCCATAATGTTAGATTTTGCTCACACTTATACATTAGCCCACTCCAACTCTGATGTTATAAAAAAAAAATACTAATCCATGGGAAGTGAATGTCAATGGAATGGAAAAACTCCTGCATTATTAAAGGACAATTTTAAAGACTCATACAAGAATAGAAATATTCTTCAGGACAGGAAGAGGGAAGGTAAAGAAGAACGAAATTTCTAGAGTATACCAATCTCTTCAGGATGCAAAGTTTAAATATTAATACATGAGCAATCCAAAATAGGCCATTTTCACATTACTTTTTTTAATAAGGCAGGGTTAGAGCTTCAGCTTTTGAGTTCCATTTCAGTTTGATTGCTCTGAATTTTCTTAGGTATCATCTGAAATTTAAGAGTTTTTTATAGAGATGTTTCTGGAGATCATTTTATGTAATTTTGACACACTCTTATGCAGTGTCCTTTCATTTTTTAATAAATTCACATTGAAGAGTAACATACATATGGAAAAGCAAGCAAATCAAGTGTTCACAGAATTACTACATCTGGTTAACCATCTTTCCGATGAAGAAATACAACATTTCGGCATCCCAGATCTTCCCATGCCCCCTTCCAAGAACCACTCGCCTTCTTTGTGGGAAGACATGTTATTTTCCGATTAATGACACAACACGAGTGTAACCTCTTAAATTTTGTAATTTGTTATTTCTTTTTAGTAGCATGCCTAAATGGTGTGGCAATGATAATATTTTCAAACTGAGTTTAAAAATGAATGGGCCAACTTTATGACTCATGAGGGTTTGGGCAGTCAAAGTGTTTTGACCTAAAAAAGATAAGAGTTTGAAATTACCTGCCATCCAGATTAGTGGCTTGGACAGCTGCAAATACTTTGGTTTTCAAAGGTAGTCCTATACTGGGGATAATTAACTGCTGGTTGTAGGTTGAATCCTAATGACAAAACAATAAAAAATCTATTATTACCTCCCCAACAACAGCACACTTACTACTTAAAACAACAATGTTAGAGAGAAAAAAAAGAAAGTAAATCAACATAAATCTGCAGAATCAATCGAAAAAGGATTTACGTGACCCTCTGGTTTCTTGGCAGAACTGTTATTAAGCCATATCCATGTAACAAATTGATTCCATGCATAAATCTTTAGTTTCCATAGTTTACCATATATGGTGGCTAATGTTCAGTGTATCTCAATTATATTCAGTGGTCATTAGCTAATATTCAGTTTGGTTAATACTCAATGGTCAATACTTAGCTTACTTAAATTAATATGCCATTTATTTGATTATATTAGAGACTAATATTCAGTTTATTTAAATTACATCTGCTTCAATTTAAGCCCTTTACTATAGACACTGTAGGTCTTATACTTCTGATAATATTTTACTTACCCAAAATCACTTACCTGGCAACTTGAAATTTTTAAAATTTAATTGAAAATCAAAGTAAGACCATTTTAAAGTCACACAAGAACAGAAATTTTCTTCTAGGCACAATAGGAGAAAGTACAGGAGAACCACATTTCTAGAATATATCAACATCTTCAAGATGCAAACTTCAATAATATACGGAAAACCAAAATGAGACATTTACACATTACATTTTGTGTAGGGCAAGATTCAGTTATTGAGACAAACACAGACTCCAGGCTGCTAGAATACATGTCGTATGGTTCCTGCACAAATTCTGTAGAGGTCACTCATACATGGGTATCTCAGGACTTCATTTTTACTTTTCTACCCTTATTTTAGACCAATTCTAGAGAGCTTATTTGTATCATTCTCAAACCCACAGTAGATTAAAGCATCGGATTAGAAATTAAGAAGTGGCAGGTATAATCTGATAATGAAGAAAACCAGAAAAACTAGAGTGCAAAAAACAAACCAAAAAAAAAAACCCTCCAAATTTACGCAGTCATGTAATTTAACAGACAAACCAATTGTTTCCCTAAACTTAGTAATTCTGAAGACATTGCTGTTTGGCAGCAAAGAAAAGTTTTTAATGGTCATTATAAAATCTTAAAATCATTGGGAAAGAAAACATCCTGACCATACTCTCTTTAGAAGGCTTGGAAGAAAGCAACATATTTTGAATTTTATAATTTAAGACAGTAATAGTTTGGATGCTTCACTTTTGAGAAAAAAAATGTTAATACGGAACATTTTATTTCCAAATAAAGTCAAATAAATAAGAGATATACTTAAAAACTGATACTCTTCAGTCTTTTGTTTTCTGTATTTTGGTGATAAATGATCACAGCTCCTCTAACCATGTCTGGTGGGTAGTATTTTTATGTAATTATCTTTCAGGCTCCCTTTTCCAACTTCTCCAAGTAACCTACACTTCATGAACTATACAGCCCTTTCATCTTATATTTGAATCAATATTGTCCAGAAGAATGCTTACTTTCTTTACAACATTATATTGCTGAGTCATATGGCAAATGACATATGATCCAGCTGTGGTTTAATTATGAATCATCAATTTTTTCCTACTGAAATTGCTTCTAAGAGGTAATTTTCCGACTTTAATTTGTATGGTGACTTTTACTCATTAGTAATATATTGTCCCTAAAATCAATTATATCCATTTTAATTTTTCTCCAGCATTTAAAAAGTGTTCATAATTATAATAACTTTATGTAATATTTGTTGACTCTCCACTCTCTCAGAAGGATCTAACATTTAGGTAGAATTCCAATACACAAAAGCATCCTTACTTTCCATTCCACAATGAACAAAACTGACATATTTATATTGCACAAAATAATACCACAGTTCAATTAGTAATCTTCATTCATGAAAATCACATAGTTGATGTCATTGGTTTTTTAAATATAATTTCCCTTCAGTATACTTACTGAATCCCAAAACACATAAAAATAAACTATCGTGCTACATCGAACTGAGTACAACTTTTCTTCTCCAAACAACAAACAGAAAATGAAAGTAGTAGGGATGTAATATAAAATTTCATCATCCTCAAGGGTTAAAAATGAAAAATGAAAAACTTTCCTTGTGAAACAGGAATTAATGGCTTCGAAGATTATAATATTTTATTTGGAATGCTACAATAAAATTACATCTGGCTAGGTACATGTTAATTATTTCAAACAAATAATAAGGATGATTTTGGATCAACTAATGAAGTGTATCAAAATTTTTTCTAATGTAACTTACTAATTTTTAGATATCCTGTAACATGGCAAAATACCATGATGACACTGTGTTAAAAAAGTTTTTAGGTTGAGGCATTGAAACTCTTCTGTATTATACAGCAATGATGAGCAAATGCCACTTTATATTTACCAAAACCCACAGAAGGTACAAGAGGAAGAGTAACCTAAACATAAAATAAATGTCAATTATGAATTTTGGTTAATAATGTATCCATATTGGTTTATTAATTTTAACGAATGTATCACACTAACACAAGATGTAAATAATAGGAAAAAAATGTGTGCAAGGGGAGGGGGTATGTTTGGGAACTCTGTACTTTCTAATCAACTTTTCTGTCAAACTAAAACTGCTCTATAACTGATTTAAAATGAGAAGTATTTTGGCACCGTCTATTTCACTTGTAGTCTAATATAAAAAAATTGGTTACCATATAATTAAAATATTAAGGTTATCATCTAATTGTAGGCTTTTTAAGCATTATAACTTCAGAGATTCTTTGAAGGATTATACCTTGTTAGCAACAGAACTACAGTACCATCTCTAGTGATAAAAGAAAGATCTTAATAACAAAGCTTTCCTGAAATCCACACTTCTAGATTTTGATTTTCTGCTATTTCAGTGAGAGAATAGTTTAATTTCACAGAAAGTAATAGTATCATTAAATGTCATATGGATATATTTTTCACTTTCTTAGGATCAGGAATTCTCATCTTTGTCTCACTCGATTATAACAAATAATATTAAATCCAACTAGTAAAAAAAAAAAAAAAAATCCAACTAGTAATCTCAACTCTACCTCAGAGAGATTATGCATATAAATTATCAGACAAATTTTCCAGTTTAAACTTATATAAATATTGTTAACAATAGTAAATATCTAGCCTTATCAAAAATGAATATTGGCGGCCTGGGCGCGGTGGCTCAAGCCTGTAATCCCAGCACTTTGGGAGGCCGAGACGGGCGGATCACGAGGTCAGGAAATCGAGACCATCCTGGCGAACACGGTGAAACCCCGTCTCTACTAAAAAATACAAAAACCTAGCCGGGCGAGATGGCGGGTGCCTGTAGTCCCAGCTACTCGGGAGGCTGAGGCAGGAGAATGGCGCGAACCCGGGAGGCGGAGCTTGCAGTGAGCTGAGGTCCGGCCACTGCACTCCAGCCTGGGCGGCAGAGCGAGACTCCGTCTCAGAAAAAAAAAAAAAAAAAAAAAAAAAGAATATTGGCACACGTTTGCTGAGTATTGTAGAATCAAGTATCTTGGCGGCTTCTCTCTTTCTCTCTCTGTTTTTTTTTTTTTTTTTTTTTTTTTTGGAGACTGAGTCTTGCTCTGTCACCCAGGCTGGAGTGCAGTGACGCAATCTCGGCTCACTGTAAGCTCCGCCTTCCGGGTTCGCACCATTCTCCTGCCTCAGCCTCCCAAGTAGTCGGTACTACAGGCCCCCGCCACCAAGCCTGGCTAATTTTTTTGTATTTTTAGTAGAGACAGTGTTTCACCGTGTTAGCCAGGATGGTCTCGATACCCTGACCTTGTGATTCGCCCGTCTCGGCGTCCCATAGTGCTGGGATTACAGGCATGAGCCACCGCGCCCAGCTGACAGCTTCTCTTTGCAGAAGGAAGTTCAGAAACGACAGAAAGGCAATCTTGATTCTAACACATTTTAATTTGTTGTTTAGAACTCTGTGGTGTCAGACTACAAACTTATAAACATGATTTTTTTCAATGCCTTTGGAAAATGTCCTACTACAATATTTATAGCTCATTATATTCAAAGTATAAAGCACTGACTTTTAAATCAGTTGCATGAATTATAACTCGGTGCCATGATGACATGAATAATAATGCAAAAATCCGATTCATAATTTACAAAAATGTTGGTTGATAGATTGAAAAATTGATATTTAAATCAGGCATTTAAAATGTATGAATAAAAATTTTTAATCAACATGAAAATATCATTTAGGGGATTAATGTTAGAGTTATAAATAGAAATCCATGTATTTTTCACGTTTTGCTGCCACTGTCGATATTTACATGACAAAAATTTAGATAATGCTGTGTAGTCAATCCAAATTATTTCAGATGTGACAGAATTGTCATCAGCCAAAACCCATATCGAAAATATTAACACATTTATCACCAAGGATGCTGCCAAGGCAAACACCGTTTGTACTGTTAAAATCTTTGCATCACACATTAAAAAAAATTTCCTAAATCTTGAAACTAACTGTAGCTACTCACACACCCCTACCTAAATAAACAAATAAATACCTGTAAAGGTAGATAGACATTTGAAGTAATTATTTAAAATCACACTTATGATATAACATTTAAATCATTTATCAACTTTTAGAAAATTTAATGGAGATGTTATTAAACCTTTATCACTAAGACATATGAAAATGCTAGCAAAAATAGATAAATGTTACCAAGGCATAACAGGGTTAATGTGGCTTTCAGTAGATTTTTATGTAAAAGCCATTCACATAAATGACTCCTCACAACAGTGAAAGAGAAAATAACATCCTTCACCCATCAACTTACGTTATAAAGGAGCAGGTTCAAAGTGCTGACAAATGTGCCATTGTTCTCTCTCACAGAAATAGCAGCTGAGGACCTAAAACACATTTAGAAAAAGGAAAGCGCTCATGAGATTTTAAAGTAAAAGTGATACCTGGATGTTAGATTTAAAGCACTAAAACTCCCAATTAATTCTGACATACTGTTAATTATGCTTGAAGTTGCTATACTGTTTAAATCTCTGAACAGATAAAATAATGAAAAAGCAAGAGGGAACAAGTAAAGCCAAGCTATTCTTCATGATCATTTTATTTTTAAAGCAATCTTTTTTGTTTGTTTTGGCAGAAAAGGGCTTGAATCTGATGCAAATACACTTTCATCACTTCCATTACAAAAGAAGTTTCATGAGATCAGGGAATTTGTTTTACTTTGTTCATTGCTAGAACATTGGATGGTAAATAGGTAAGTGATACATTGGATAATCAATGAATTTCCATGGAATTGAAGCTCAGGAATGTGTTCAGTGTGGGGAGTAGGGGGCAGAGTGAGAGATGCATCCCTGTACACCCATATTCTTTTGACTCAAAGCCTTTCCTTTCTCATTCTCCACATCAAAGTCTTGCTTCTGTCCAAGGTACTTATCATCACTGTGCTATTAAAACCAGCTACGAATATTTTTTCACGGAAGTAGAATGTGACCTCCACATTTCCTCATAACTAAGATTAAGCAATAACTAAGACTTCATAATAGCAAATCCTAAAATTGGAGAAAGCGTTCGCTTAATCATCCCATTTTGTCAAAAATATTCAGCAAATCCAGGTGATTATATTGGAATATGTACATCGCCCTCTCCGGGAGTATGTGCTTTGGAGATAATGAATACATGAATATAAACAAAAAGCTACACCCTCAGTCCATATTTGGAGCTCCTTGACTATATGTCATGCCATGTTTCTGGGAGAATCATGAGCACCCACGCAGGTGACAGCTCAACAGAGGGATGGAGATCCCAGAATCTGGGGTACAAGAGCCCAGCAGTGAAAGCATATGGCCGAGACAGAAGCCAACCAAAATTCAGCAATGTAGTTACCAAATGTCATACACACTGGAGACACCACAGGGCCTTCAGGGCCATGAAACACCCAAGGCTCTTGG
Source organism: Rhinopithecus roxellana (assembly GCF_007565055.1). NCBI lineage: Eukaryota > Metazoa > Chordata > Mammalia > Primates > Cercopithecidae > Rhinopithecus > Rhinopithecus roxellana. Next base: position 23,096,324 of record NC_044549.1, on the reverse strand, counting down.
GCAAAGGGAGTGAAGAGAACCCAAGGCAGACAACTGGCTAGTTTGAGTCAGCTTAATTTGGGGGAAAAATGGTTTGGGTCTGTTATGGATCATAACAATTAGAGATAAGTAGATAGATGGATACATAGATAATGATAGATAAACAGATAGAGATAAATATATTAGACATAATATGCTTCCCATTACATTGTCTGAACTTAACTATTTTCAATAAATCCTGCTATCTTTCTAAGTCCCTGAAAGATATGAAACGACTGAAGCAAGAATGTCATATGAGAAAGCAAGAATAAAATGCAAACTTACGAAGCAAGCTGGGTATTATTAACCAGGTATTCCAATGGATAACTACAACTAAATTTGTAAAGAAGCCCAGGTAGATAGCTGATGATTGTTGGTGGGTCTGGAGTATCAATATATCCTGAAATATTTCCTATTTGCACTGAAGTTGCATTTCCATAAGCACTGACTCCAGGAATTGTGGATACCTGTTAGAATGTTAGAATAGTTTAATGATTAAATGGCTATATATATGTCTAGGCACTTCATATACAAAATAAAACATTAAGCAAGATCAACTATAAAATGAGAAGGTTTTGAAATTGCAAGTTTATAAGTGAGAAATGCGATTTATAAATGGCCTGTAAGTAAATGAAACTTTGTATTTACCAAAACACTTTACTCATACTTTATAAAAAGAAAGGAGATTATAGGTTCAGACGGTTACAACAAGTAATCTGAAAACACTCATGGATGAAGCCAAAATTCTCTGGCATGGCTGAAAAAAAAAAAAAAAAAAAAAAAAAACCCTGTTAATCTGAACCTTTTTCCCTGTTAGCTTCATATCTCCAGGCTCCAACTCTTGATAATAATGCTGTCACTCTCCCTACTTTCCCGTGATGTATCCTACTCCTCCCTAGGATCTCACCTTCCCTAGGAAATTCCCCTGACTCCTCATATGCAGTGTTTATCTCCATCATATTTGTAGGCAGAGCAAGAGCAGCCTGCTCGCTGGGCAGTTCCCTCAGCCATCATCGACACTCTTTGTGGGCAGGGACCATCTTGTCTACCTTTGCAAAGTCAGCATAGCACAGCGACCAGCATCTTGGGCCCCATAAAGGATTTTCAAATGAATGAAGGTTGTAAATTTTCTGAGGACTGATCTTCTCAGGGTCTTCCTGTTTAGTTCATAAGGATACTTATCTACTTCTAGGACACTAGTTTATAGGTGGGTTTTGGGGGTTCATGAAGTGTAAAAATGTTGTCCATGTGTATTTTCTTGGGTCTGCTTGGCCTTCGTTGAATTCTCCAGTCTTACTAAAATTTAAGATCCACCATTTTAGAAATAATCAATAATTTTTTGACCTTCATAATACCAGAGAGTTCTTCGACCTTGTCAAATACAAGAGGGCACTCAATAAATATTTTAGCAGATACTACTATATTACTAAGATCTGTGATAATTTTCAACAATAGAGTAAACTTTACACATGAACCTAACAGCACATGGGTAAAGCCATGGCAATTATCTAGTTAATTTATAAATGGGACAAGAATCTTTATGAATGAAAACATCATTATTCCAATCCAGAGACTTAGTAGCCTACTTAATTTTTTTCCCATGCAGGAATGATCTTAGAGCAGTTGCCAAAGCTGATAGCACCTAAGGCAAAAATGAAAGATAAGCAAATCTTCCCCTCCTCCCACTACTTGCTTGATTTGACAGCTAAACACACCAATTCTGTCTACGAAAATAAAAGACATACATACATATATATATATATAGCAATTTTTTTTTTTCTGAGACAAAATCTCACTCTGTCACCCAGGCTGGAGTGCAGTCATGCAATCTTGGCTCACTGCAACCTCCACCTCTTGAGTTCAAGTGATTCTCCTGCCTCAGCCTCCCAAGTAGCTGGGATTAGAGGTACACGCCACCAGGCCCAGCTAATTTTTGTATTTTTGGCAGAGGTAGGGTTTCACCATGTTGGCCAGGCTAGTCCCAAACTCCTGACCTCAGGCGATCTGCCCACTTCGGCCCCGCAAAGTGCTGGGATTACAAGCGTTAGCCACTGTGCCCAGCCTAGCAATTTTTATAGCAGACTTATTCAGCTTTTTAAAATGATAAACAGCACACACATTGCATACTTTTCCTGGCTTTTCTCCTGAATGGTTTTCTAGGCAGCAGGGCAAGGTGACACATTCAGACAAGAAAGGGAAGGAAAGGCTTCAGGGCATGGTGGGAGACCAGGAAATGCTGCTCATCTCCACATAGGCTCTTTCCTTCCACACAGAACAGGAACTTGTAATAATCAACCTGCATCACCCTCCCTTAGGCCCACTTCATAACTTCTCTGCACACAACTCAGAGAGTTGAATAAACGTTTTTAATAAAAATAGTCAACAATACTCAAGCTGCAGGCTTGGAAATGGTCATGGGCACAATATTCTAACTGCCCTCTGGGAAAAGATAAAGAAGAAGATTCAAAGAAATCTATTTTCTCTGTCTTCCATCTCCCACCAAGTCTTAGAAATCCTGGCCTTGGAATAATCAATCCTTTCTCCTTAATATAAAATAATAACCTGTGAAGAGTAAAAGTCAATATCTCCTTCCCTGGGCTAAGTGATCATGTTTATTGTGCTTCCTTTTTTATATTTGCAAATTTACCAATAAGATTATATTTAAATATGCAAAATAAAAAATAGTACTAAGTGAATTTCAGTGTAACTATTTAACTCATACTCCTGTCAAATCACAATATATTCACTTCTATTAATTTTAATTCACTAGAGAGTCAATTCCTTATTCAACTCTATTTTTGGTGTTCAATGCATTAATAAACAAATGAATGCTACAAAACAGTATTTCTAATTCAGGGTGGAAATGTTTGAAGAGATGTTTCAATTTTCACAATGACTACAGAGAGTGTGCTACTGGGATTTCATGGTAAGACTGGATATGATAAACATTTTGAAATTCAAAGGACAGTCCCACACACTTAAGAATATTATACCAGCAATACTGACAGCCCCTTTTTACAAAGTACTCGTGTCGATCATTCAATGGTAAGCATGAAAGAAGATTACAAGCTTCCCATTCTGTCTTTCATCTTTCTTTCCAAATGAGGTCACTGAAACAACAGGCCAAGTGGTTCACTGCCAGACTCACTGGAACAAACATTGTTTGAATGGTCAGACACTTCCTTCTAAAGTCTGAGGAATATGGCTAATGCTAAACTGTAGAGACAGATCCATCAGTGTCACTCACACAAAATAATGCTGCTTAGAGGGGCACAGCTGACCTCAGGCCCTTTGACTGCCCCACTGCTATAAACATAACCATTATTGGAAGATAGAATTGTGTATTTGGGAGTGCAGGCCTCAAACAGGCAAAGGAAAGTGATTTGTTCAATTTTATTGTTTGTTTGTTTGTTTTTCTTAAGAGGTAGATTGGGCTTCTTATCCTTTCATGAAATGGGGAGATTTTTTATTTATGACCCCAGACCTAGCACAAAATGTCACACTAATCTTACCACCAAGTTGTTTCCACAGCCCTCCAAGGTGCTGAGGTTGATGATAAAAATGACCACTGCTGGAAAGGTGTTGTTATTGATGAACCCTCTGCAGTGGGAGTCCCCATGCCTTCCATTCAGTGCCAGATCTGTTTCCGAATAACCCGAGAAAAGTACCGTGCAAAAATTAATCTTCATCGTAATGGCCTGTACCCCACAATAGACACTGATGTCTCTTTCAGCTGAAATAAAAATATATAAAAAACAAACATAAGTCAGAAAAGCAGAAAGAATCATAAATAACATTAACATCCCACTGATATATTTATTCATCTCCTTTGTCTGTGTAACTCATTTTTATATTTGATACACCATAATCCAATGTGCCAGCTATTAAGTAGACAAGAAAAACAGCCTTTTATTTAGTTATTTAAGGAGAGATCTTTGAGTGTAGAGATTACAATTCACCTCTGTTTCCTTGTGCTTGGTGTCCAGTGGATGTATATTAAGTGTTGATCAAGTATTGCCAAATGACCAGAGAATTGAGTGGAAACAAATCAGGTTACTGAGGAAATTCAGAACGAGAGCAACTGGATTATTCAGATGACCTGTCAAGAGTAGTGAAAATCACTACAAATGATGCATTTTCTCAAGTATAAGGAGAAAACAGTTGAAATCCACCCTAAACCCAATTGTCAAGCACTTTGGTATTTGGTAACCCATCTTATGGGTTGTATAAATAAAAGCCATCCATCAGAATTCAATTTTATTTTGCCTAAATTAAATCACACTAGAGAGAAAGGGAATGAAAAATAGTGTTGATATTATGCACAAAAATGCACAGCTCACTATAAGAAAATTTTGCCAATGACTACGCATGCCTCAGTTAAAAAAAAAAAAAAATGACCTAAACATGGAAATGTAAAACACAATTTGCATGGTTCTCCACGACTCCATGGGTTATCTGTGATGGGATCTAGCCTCTGTCTATAGAAGTGAGCACACACACATGGTCTTCATATCTCTATTTAGTTATTTTTCTACTTGTAATGTAGAAAATGTACAAAGGAAATGGGGAGAGTGGCTGCTAGGTAATTCCCTAGAGGCAGATTATTTTACATTCATCAAGTTCTAATAACTGCTATGGGTTGGATTATGTCCCCCCAAAAAAAGATATGCTGCAGCCCTAACCCTCAGTACCTTAGGCTTTATTTGGGAAAAGGTTGTTGCAGATTAAATTAGGTAAGATGAGGTAATACTGGGGTAATTACTGAACCCGTAATTCAATATGACTGGTGTCCTTATAAAATAAACATCCAGTGAAGAGACAGACACACAGGGAGAGACCATGTGAAGGTACAGGATTGGAATGATGCATCTACAACCCGAGGCACACCCAAGGTTGCTGGCAAACCACTGGAAGCTAGGAAGAGACAAGAAAGGATTCTTCCCAGACTTTCAGAGGGAGCATGGCCCTGTCTGGATTTTGAACTTCTGGCATCCAGAACTGTAAGGCAATAAATTGCTATCTTTTAAATCACCCAGGACACAAGTTTCCGTTGTCTCAAATCACATTGTTTGTGGTACTTTGTTACAGCAGCCCTAGAAAACTAAGAGAGTGACTTTACCATTTTTTTAATCACCCTGTTATACCAATTAGATAAAGCACCTGAAACAAGTAACAAGCTTTCAACATGTAGAAACAAACAAAAACTGATTCTGCTTTTCAATGGGGAAATGACCTTGATTGTTCAAAAGAGGAAAACCAAACAAAATAACACATATTTTTGGTGAATCATGGTATGTTCACCTAAGTATGTAAATTTCATTCAAGGTTTTTAGCATAGAATTAATTTGCTTAAATAATTCAGTCCTAATCTAACAGTAGAAATGTTCAATAGCATTATCTTTTTAGAGTGTTTATTCTATATACACACTGGGTTTTTTTTTCTAGCAAAGCGAGTCATATTTGGGGAATGTGAATAAGCAATATGGAAACGTCTATGTTTTTTCATAAGTTTAAACTCATTAAAATTACCTATAAAGAAAGATGAAAAATCTTTTTCATGGCCAAAAACCAAAAGGCTAGGTGTTATAGGAAATTCTACACAGTATTTCCTTTGTTGGTGGAAAAATAATGAATTAATTATGAAGTATACTTCGCCAACCCAGAAAACAATTAACACCATTTAAAATTAAGGGGCTATCTCCATAGCCTTCAGCAACATTAACTATTTAAATGCAAAGATAATTTTTAAGTGATACTTTTTTCTAAAATAATACAGTTTATTTTAATAAATGTTTATGAGTATCTATGAAGTATGTCTTAAATCTACTGATTTTTCTCTATCTACATGATATTCCTTTGCTCATGCCATCATTATCTCTCCCCTGGAATATTGTACTAGCTTCCTAACTGGTTCCTTTATTTCCAGTCTTAATGTCCTTCAATTAGTACAGCTGTTAATATATTAATCCAGTCATGTCATCCTCATGCTCGGATTTTCAACAGCTACTTTTTCCCATAGGCCAAAAGCCCAAATCTTGAACTAGGTGCTCAAGTCTCTCCATAATCTGTTACCTGCCTACCTCTGCATGCTCCTCCCTCCCTCTCTCTTCTATCAACCTTGCTCCCTAAATTTGACTCTGAACATTTTTCATGTCTTTAAAGGCATCGCCTTGAGTGATAGAAACCAGAAAAGTAGTTACCTCCTGGGGTGGGAATTGCCTATAATAGGAGCACGAGAAAAATTGGAGAAAATATAAAAATGTTCTCTATCTTGATTTGGGTGGAGGTTATATAAATATATACATGTGCTAACATTTCAAGCAGTACCCTGAAGATTGGCACATCTTATGATATGTAAATTATTCCTCACTAAAGTACTGTGGGCATTTTTAAAAGCATAATACAGGAACGCACACAAACTATGTGTATCAGTGCTCTTTCTTCTGTTTGGAATGCTCCACCTACCCCAAAGCTTTGCCTAAGTAACTCCTACTCATTCTTCAGGTTTCAAATTTTATTTACCCAAATACTTGACCTGATCCCAAGTCTAAGGTATGCCACTCTGTTTTATGCTGTTGTATTGCCTTAGAGTCGTATATGTATTTGTATATTTTTCTTAATAAACTGTAAGTCCCAGAGGCAGGAAAGGTTTTATATTAACCAATGTACTCCAGTGAGTAATTAGCTAATTAATCATATAAGGTACTGGAGCAACAGAGTGCACGAGGATTCAAAACATAGTGGTCATATTCCCAAGCACAGGAGTCCTCTCTTATCTTCTAGGGATACATTCCAGAACTCCCAGTGGGTGCCTGAAACCACAGATTATAATGAACCTTATATATAGTATGTTCTTTCCTATACATACATACCTATGATAAAGTTGGTTTTATAAATTAGGCACAGTAAGAAATTAACAATAATACTAATAATTATTATGAGTAAAGTATTATTAAGTAAAATCAGGATTACTTGCACACAGCAAAGCAACGCTGAGACAGTGAATCTGATAACCAAGATGGCTCCTAAGTGACTAGTACGTAGGTAGCAAATGTACCATGGATAAGCTGGACAAAGGAATGACTCACATCCTGGGCAGGATGGAGCTGAATAGCGTGAGATTTGTTTACACTACTCATAAGGGCACACAATTTAAAATGTATGAATTGCTTATTCATGGAATTTTCCACTTAATATTTTCTGAACACAGTTGACTGCAGTTAACTGAAACTATGGAAAATGAAACTGCAGATAAAGGGAACTCCTGTATATTATGGTCCATTAGAGGAGACAGACACATTCGCGTGACAGAAAGATGGACAGAAAGATCACGTGGAGAGCTATGGAGTAGCATAGAATACCAGCATTGCCCAGACCAGCTGGTTAGGAATGGCCTCCTGGAGAAGATGGCATTAGCTCAGTCTTTAAGTATCAGTAGGAGTTAGCTCGATAGAGGAGTGAAAATTTTATAACACAGAGGGGACAAATGTGAATAAGGAAATATGCTCAGGCCACCTGGGAATCAGGTAGTTCCCATCCATTTGTAATTAAAATGCAAAGGAGGAAATAGCAGGCAATGAGGACATGTGTTAGGCACAGGTGAGATCACAGGGAACCTTTACATATAAAATGGCCTAAGATACCATCTACCTGAATGTCAAATCAAATCCTCAGCTATGAGAGAGTTCACTACAAATTCACTTTCTGCTTGGTGAAATGGAACAAGTATCATTGCACTCCTTGATATACCATAAATATACCAAAGTGAATACCTATTCATGAATATATCACGAAAAGAGAAGTATCATTCTTCTTAACATAAACCAACTAAAGACCAGTTTCCTCAGCTCTGTTTAAGGGTATTAATTAATGCTTAGAGTATCTGAACAAATGGCAAATGATTGCTGTGACCAGATGTAGTGCTTTTCTCTGTTTTCTGCTTTATAACCAATTTGTAACTCCTGCAATGAAACTGAATTTGCTACAAGCTTATCCCACTTTAAGATATGATGACACACTAAAGGCTTTTTGCAGTGTAAGAAAAGAGATCTGTCCAAGTCTTTCCTAACCCAGCTTTCTAAGGACTTTTCACTATTGTTCAGAGAAACACATTCTTTTCCTGGTTGTAGGTACTAAAGACATCCATTCAGCACAACTCTACCATTTGTGAGGCTTTGAGGAAGAAAAAAGAAAGATACCTCAAGTTGCCAAAGGGCAATTTCTGCCAAAAGGAGAGAGAGTTTTTTCAGAGTTACTGAATAACAGTTGCTCTCTTGCTCTCAACAGCTACATTTTTTAAGCCTTTTACTGTCCAATCCCCGGGCTGAATTATGATGTTCAAGACTACTAAACAACCTAATGAGTAGATATCTTTAGGGGCTTGATTTTTAATGTTTTATGTTTAAAGATACTAAGTATGTCAAATGGCAGGCCGGCAGACAGAGTTTATGTGCAGTTACATTGCCAAAACAGCAATGTTTTTTCCCCTGATATTAATCAAGCTAAGCTTTTCATAGAAATTAACAAGAATTGAATATTCAATTGAACAGGGTAAAAATAGTGTTCTGTACTCTGTCGTCCATCTACCGGGCAATGGTTTTATCTATCTCAGATTTTCTAAAATTTTGCAAATTTTAAACATCCTGTCACATTGTCAGCCATGTATCTCTCCGTGTATAAAATGTGTCCTGATTTGAGGTTCATAGAATGTGATTACCATATAAATGGAAGTCAAGAAAGTACGGATCCAGTTCTATATACATGAATAAGAATTCATTCAACTTCTTTATCCCCAATAAAGTTCTATTCCTGGAACATTTAATTACACCTTTTCTTTTACACACAATTACTGAAAATATATTTGCATTGTATTATTTACATATCTAATAATACATCTAACTTTGATCTTGCTTTAAAAATTCTATACTCAATTTGCTTAAATCTAACAGCATTCAATTGAGGCTAACGGTGAGGCTTTTGATAGACTGCATCATTTTCAGATCATCTCAATATTGTTGGAGCCTTCATTTCCCTTCACTAGCATCAGAATGCTTAATATTTTCCAGTTATTTTACAGAATAATGAGTACAGATTGATACAATTATTCAAATAATTTGCACATATATATTCTGCAATACAAAGATGGCAACACTCCAAAATTTGGCTGTAGGCTGGTACTCAGTACTGTAGTGCAGTGACTCAAGATGTTCCCTCATCATTGATCTGTAAAAGTAAACATCTGTATGAAAAGAAATTCTGGAGGTCAGTGTATAGTGTAAAAGAAAAAAGATGGGGAGGCCGGGCACGGTGGCTCATGCCTGTAATCCCAGCACTTAGGGAGGCCAAGATGGGTGGATCATGAGGTCAAGAGATCGAGACCATCCTGGCCAACATGGTGAAACCCCATCTCTACTAAAAATACAAAAATTAGCCGGGTGTGACCGTGCATGCCTGTAATCCCAGCTACTTGGGAGGCTGAGGCACAAGAATGGTTTGAACCCACGAGGTAGAGGTTGCAGTGAGCCGAGATCACACCACTGTACTGCAGCCTGGTGACAGTTAGACTCTGCCTCAAAGGAAAAAAAAAAAAAAAAAGATGGGATGCAGAAGAATCAAACATGAAAAATCGGTGCCATCAATTTTCCACTAGTCTAGAGGCAATTGATTTTATTTATTTTCAAGATCTAAACTACATGCCACTTCATATCAGCAACGTGTTTCAGGAAAGGATTTATTGTGTACATATCACGTGCCAGTCTCTGTGCTAGACTTTGAGAAAACAACATTAACAAACGACCCCGTTTCTTCAAGGAGCTTACTGAATAAAGAAGACAGAAGAAAAGTAAACAATTACAATACAGCTTGATATTGATATACTAGAGATTTGTAAACAACATTATAAACAACCTTGTCTTGGTAGCAAAGAGGTGTTTGAAAGGGATTGTTAGGAGGAAATAAAATAGTTCCACCTGGTTAGATTCTATAAGGAAGTGATGGGAAGATTGAATGAAGGAAAAGGGATGTCACTGATGTGTAGGTTTCTAGCTTTGGTGAGTGGGTGGCTTATGCCCTAAGATAAAAAAATTCAGGGAGAAAGATGATAAGCTCAGTTTTTGAGAGGCTGAGTTACTTAGGAGACATTCAAGCAGAAATGTACAGTAGGTAGTTCGAAATATGAGTCTAATATTTGGGGACAGAAGATAAGAAATACAAATCTGAGAATCACCATATACTCAGTATATCAATAATAAACAATAGTGATAGCTGAAATTACCAATGAGAGTATTCAGGTAAGAAGAGAAATAAACTTAAAACAGAAAAATAATTTCAAAGCTGACCTTTGATGAGCCTTTCTGTAATTTTCCCAATGGAGTGTAACCATCCTCTCATGTTCTATCCTATCTCACTTTAACTGTGGGGCTACTGTCTCCCTTACATTCTATCTGAGAGTGGATATTTACTTTTCTATTAAATTATAAACTAATAGTAGAGAGTTCTGGGTTTTCCTAGAGTGTGTCACAAATAGCAAATATTGATTAAAATACATTTATTTCAATGGTGTCTAAGTCTTTAATATCAAGTTCTAATATTTACAAACAAAATATGTGTACAGTTGATATGGGTTCATCTTGACTGTTCATCTATCTGTATTCTGCCAACTGCTTGAGATGATGCCTCTGTTTTCTGAGTGTTCAATGAACATCAAAATCCTTAATGTCTAACTTCAGATTGAGAAAAGGCAACTCATTAAATAACATAAAATTAATAGATGATTGCAAGTTGCTTGTATTTTATCTCTTTAAGTGTATTAGCCTTGGTGACTAGTTATCTTGCCTCATTAAAAACTGAATTTTTAACAGTGATAGGTTTGTTGATACCTATTACTATTAATAGCAAGCAAGTGCATGATGGCCAGCTGGGGCTAGTGTAAATACTGTGTAGTTTTGTAACAACATAAAGATAGCAGACCATCATGGGTACCATGTCCTAACCAGCACTTCTTATACTTTACTGTGCAGATGAACCACCAAAGAATCTTATAAAAATACAGATTCTGATTCAGTAGATCTGAGTTGGGGCTGAGTTTCTGCAGTTCTTACAAGCTTCCAGGTGATCCTGATGTTACAACTTTTCAGCCAATTCAGGTGCTAAGTCACAGCTTTGTATTTTGACTGGACAGAAGATCACTCATAGGTGGATTTCGCCTGGCGAGTTTAAGCCTCCTTCCAAATATCCATTTGTCTGATTTACATGCTTACAAGAGAGAAAAGTTTGGTTGTAAAAGGGACAGGAGGGAGAGAGACAAGAATCATGAAGGGGCTAGAACTGAGTCTGACTCCCTTTCTTGTCTGAAGAGCTGACTGGTTTTGAATCTTGATGAAAGAAGGCTCATAAAATGCTCTGTGAGGCTGAGTCTAAGTAAGCCTTCTTTAGTGCCCCAGTGGCAATGTGTGAAACAAAACTGGGAACAGAATCAGCCTCTTCTCTTACCCCCATCTCTGTCTCATTCTGTAAACCACAGCAGTTTAATACCTGGAGGAAGCAAAGCAGCCCACATCAAAAGGCAGCTATGCCAAGTGGGGCAGTGTTTCCATAAAAAGCATTTCTGGCAGTGGTGGTGCCTGTAGCACTGTGGTCAAGGAGTCCAGACCAAAGAACCTAAATGGACCTTTCCGGGCATGTGTGACATACTGTCTTGGGGAATCGGAAGCAACTGGAGAGGATGGGGGTAGAGTGGCTAGTCTGCAGTGAGCAGGCAGGAGGCTCTGTACAGTTCAGATGTGGAGATTCCTGTGAATATCATCACATTAGTATTGATGCACTGGTTTGTATGTACTTAAAAGTAGTATTGGTTTAAAACTGATAGTATAAACAGCAATCTGTTCAATATAGTGGGAGGAACCTTTTCTGTATGCTGCAGAGTACTTTGTGGCATGGTAGAAAATCTCACCTGAAAATAATTTACATTCTTGGCTCCAATAAATATTCCAATACTAATTTATACCATCTTTGTAGACCATAATAATAATTTATATATCAGTTCTGCTTTTATCTCTAAAATGACAGTGGTGATATTTGGTACTACACGGGCTTACAAATTGCCTAGAGAACAGATGCTACATATGTTGTTTTAGCTCATTTTTGAAAGTTAAGATTTGCTCTTACCAAGTTTTTATATAAGATTGAGGTTTTGGTGCTAAAAGAGCTAGAAGTCCTAAAGGGGTATTGATATTTCATCTACACGAAATACCAACAGCTGATGAAGAACTTAAAGTGGATTACGAATTCAAGTTTCCTCTGTATATTGAACAGGTTTTGTGCCACCTCAGTTTTTCATCACAACATCTGTTTCTCGTTAGCAAATGCAAGCTGTTGTTTCCAGTGCTGCAGGAAATTCATATGCAGTCTGAGGCAAACTTTGCAGACTTATAATCACACTTGCTGCTCCACATTCTTTGGAACCAGAAAAGTTTGGTCATCTTTTTTCAGGCAGAAAAAAAAAAGCAAATGGGTTTTATTTATAAAAACAGAAAAAGTGAAAATTTGTGCAATAAAGAACGCTGTTATTAAAACATGGGAGAATATGGACCTTGAATCACTCATTGAACTTGCTGATTGCTGTCTTCTCCACTGCACTTCATCATTGTAAATTAACCAGAACGTGGTCAGCAATAGCTGCCCGGATCTGTTCTTCTGCCTCATCTGGTGTAGTAATTGCAGCCACAGGTGCAAAGTGGAAAGCAGGCATCCTCTTGACAACTTGGAGACCAAAGAACTATCAGTAAGTAGGAATAAAGGAGAACTGGCCTTTCCTTTCTACACAGAGGACCAGAATATATTCCCTGGGATAATTATTCCACTAGCCTCTCTTACTTTGTCTTTGGGCACAGAACAATGCCATGGTTAAGCAAAGCCTACCACAAAATTAGACAGTTCATTTTACTGAACTCACTCATGAATTCTATTGATTAAATCATTGATTCTCAATTTTACCTCCTGTGGAACACTTGTGTTCATTGAATATTAAAATATTAAAAATATTACCGATAAAAAGATTTCCTTAGTCAAGCAGGTCTTGAAAAGACTAAACAAATTCCCCTAACACATGACTTTTCAGATCCTTAAACATGGTAATTTCAATTGAGAATCTCCATACATACATCATTTTTAAAACTTACTATTCAAATTTCATTTTTAGACATCATTGTTTGATGGAAAGAATCCTAGTTTTGTATCTCTATTAATTTGCAGATTTGCAATATTTAACAAATTTATATCCTCAGTTTTCCTACTGTAAAGGGAGGATTTAAAAAGATTTTAAAAATTTGTTGTAAGAAATGAAAGAATTCTGTGAGGTGCCTGGTACTCAAAACATGGAACTTATTGCTTGTTTCCTTATTAGTATTATTTACAACATAATATCAAATCACATGGTATGAAACACTGACTCATACTCAGTTTCCCATGACTACTTAGATCACCATAAGACAGTGTCAAGCCATAAAGTTTATTTTGCTATAAGCCCATTTTTCTCCTTGGATCTGACTTTATCATTGAAGATTTCTTTAGAGGCCAGAAAGTTTAGTCTAATCCTCATGCACTTCCAAAGAAAGGGCTGGCTTCAGAAAATACACACCAATCACAAAGGCCAAGTACATTCATCTGTATGTTTTACTTTAACCAAATAAAGTAGTTGAGTTTTATTCTAGAATCATCACAACTGTAATTTTAGTGGTTCATGAGTCTGCTTTTTGCTGTAAGCTTGGATAACCAAGGGTTAACTACCTCTAAAAATTAAATGGCATTTCTTTAAATTTAAATGAATTAGACCAGGATGCATCTCTTGGTCCCAGGATAAATGCCATGGAAATTAAAGAAAATAGTTCTAATGTCATGAAACAGCAAAGGTCAGATAGGGTGAGATGATTACTCTCATCATTATTAACATTGCTTTGCATTTAGATAGCCCCTTTCCTTTGCCAGACTCATTCTCATTCCATCCCATTGCTTAGGCTCTGAGCAGCTTGCAGAGCTCCTGATGACATCAAGGGTGATCGTGATGTGGAAGAGATACTGAGAGTCAAGAAGGCAGTAAGCAATTAATCTTTAGGCTTTATTTGCTCACTCTGATCTTCTTTTTGCAAACAACCTCCAAAAAAATGGGTTAAATAAAACCCATCTAAATATAAAGTCTCTCCTGGGACTTCAGCATTATTTGGATTTTATTAACATTTGTTTTATTAAAATACAAATTTAATGTTTTTTAAATACAAATTTTAAAATTATAACTGTGTGTGTGTGTGTGTGTGTGTGTGTGTGTGTGTGTGTGTGTGTATGTGTGTGTTTATGGGTGTATGTGCTTATGAATGTACGTCCGGAAAGTTTGGGTGTTTGTTACCTAAGCCAGATAATACCTAAAGTGCTATTATGTGTAAGAAAAAATACAAACACAAAACACAAATATAATCGAAAATAGAGGAAGAGACTTCTCCCTCCCTTTTTCTGAGAGCATTTACTTTAGAAAACTTATAATTAGAAGTACTTTCTCCTCTCTTTGAAGTGTGTATTAATCCTTTTGAAAACTAGATAGGATTCTTGTAAGCTTTATGACCCAGGAATGTCTTTCTCAAGGATCTGAGAGCCATCTCTTTGAAATGTAAACATCAAGGGAGATGGTAGCCTTATGTCCCAGTTTCTGCGCTGGGGAAGGGAGCCGAATTTTGATGTGAGCCTTGCTCCAAATTGCAAAACTCCCTCCTGTCATAAAGATATGAGAAGTTAATTTTTCCTCTGGATGAAACAAATCAGCTAACACAGATGGTCACCCTACTTACCAGATAAAGAGAGGATTCATATGCGTCACAAACGGTCCTGTCAAGTCCTCTTACTTGAGGACTAGTTATTGTCCATATTGAAAACATATGTAATGAACTGTCTCTGCTTGGCTATATAAAATGGCAAGGTTTCTTTCTGTTTTTGTAATCTCTTACTGATTACCTGTGATGTGCATCACATTCTGGTTTAATGCTTATTTAATGATAAAAGTGTTTTTATGTCTCTACTACCCAGGCAGAGAGTATTTCTAGGTTGGGAGAAGATTTTGTTTTTAGTTATATTTCCCCAACAAATAATTGTGCTTTTCATTGGAATAATTGACTCAAGAAAATGATAGAATACACTATCAGTTGTTCTTAACCATAAATGTACATTAGATTCATCTGCAGGGTTTAAGCTACAGATTTCCAAGACCACATTCAGAGATTCTAACGTCACTTATTTGAGATGAAACTGGTTGAGTCCCCACTTTAAACAACTAACCCATATGATTTTGATGCAGGTGGTCGGTAGATGCCATTGTACACAGACTTTTTAACATGATTTTTAAAACTTCACCATATGATAAATACTTCTTTTTCCTGTCCTAGTCATTTCATGGCTCTTTAACATGTCTTATTAACCTTTACAAGTATATAATTACCACACCAGTCAGATCTTCTCTGCTGAGCAATCTTTCTATTACTTGGCCTTCTTATCCATCCATCACAGGGTCATGGCTTGACCACCCTTCCCAGGCCTCCAGTGACTCTGATGACAGGGAGTCACCGCCTCCCACTACACTGAGGGAGTGAACACAATTAGCATCTCTCACCTTCTCCAACTGTGTCCTTATCTCTCCTTCTCTTTTAAATCAAACAAACAACTACTACTTTTCCAAGATTAATTCCTTCATCTGTACCGTTGATCGCTTCGGTATTTTCTTTTCTCATTTCAACAATTATTCTTTATTAGTATTTCCATTTTTTGAATACTCTCCCTTTAATCATGTATGCTCAGGCCTCCATAGTCCCAGGAATTGATTTCAACTCCTGCCTTAGGTTGCTCCTTTCTTTTGTTTCAATTCCTAGCTCAGGTTGCTCCTTTCTTTCTTTCTTTTTTTTTTTTTTTTCAACCACAAAAGTTATCTAAATAGCAGTCTATTTTCATACTTTATATTTTCCTACTCTCTACTCATGGCTTATGCACTGCACAGGGAATCAACTCTCATACAGCCATCTTCAGTTTTGATCTCTCTTCTCAGACCCAACTCCACATTTCCTACTACTGAACAGGAAGAAACTGCCTCTACATATTCTAAAAATGCCTCAAGCCCATTATTTCCAAACTCGAACTTCCTTTCTAAAACATGCAAGTGTCCTATGTTTTTGTCTGTTAACAACATTACCATCCAGTTGTTCCAGTTAAAAACATCCTCTAATCTTCTCTCACCTCCCAAATCAATTCAATTCTCCTTTTCTGCTGAGTCTACCACAAAAATATCTCTTAATAACTGTCCCCTTGTAGTGCTTCCACTGCCTTCAGGATATTTCTCTCTGTCTCTTGTCTATCCTAACTTGATTCTATCTTGCACACTTCTCCTAATGTCTCTTCCTAAAACAAAATGTGACCACATCAAACCTTTAAAAGGTTATGTTTAAAAAGACTCAATGACTCAATTGCATTCAAAATTAAGAGAAAACACTTTTATTACACTACATAACACACGTTCTCACCAAAATAATTGTACTTGAATTTACTCAAACTTCTAGCTCTAATTGGTTTACAGGATAGACAGGGAAAGAGGAGCCTGTTCAGTGACACCTGAGAGTTGCAGTCGGCCAAATCCAGTGTCAGAACTCTACATGACAAATGACCAAATGGCTCAAAGAGATAAATAGCATTTTGTAAAAGCAAAGGACAGAGGACACCGTTATAAAACAAAATGAAATGAGAGATATATCAACAAATACTCTGTGTGAAGATTTTAGAGGCAACTTGGCTGAATTTAATGATATTAAGAAATTACTGTTGAGCTTATTTTATGTACACGTAAAGGATAATGATTTTTAAGTTCTTTTCCATCACATATAAACACCAAAGCATGAAAAATACATTTATTTTAAATATGCTAGAGATGGGAGTGGTAAGGACAAAGATCAAACAAAATTTATAAATCTTGATAATTGATACTGCTGGATAATCAATATGAATGCTCTTTCTACTAACCTCTACTTTTATATATGTTTGAAATTTTCCATAATAACAAATGTAAATAAGCTCATTGTTGATATTGAAAGCCATTAACAACTCTGCCTTAGCATATTTTCCCCGAATTCCTTTAGTCATTCCCACCATGACCTTCATATTTTACTAACAAACCAACCACTTACATCCTACGTCTAAGTTCATGAAGACATTCAGACAATTTCTGATGTGTGCTCTGTTGTAGAAATCGCACTTTATCTATGTAACTACCTACTGATTGCTCTATGCAGGTTTGCTGTTCCACAGAATGCTCCAAACACAGGAGGACTGACAGGTTTTGAGAATGTAAACCATGGCCAGAGAGATTCCATTTGCACGGCAGACTTGGAAAAGTATGTCCGATTATCTAATCTTTATTTGGTAAATGTTGAACTGTGGTTCCATTGCTTTAGCTAATATAAAATGATGAATACTTAAGTAAAACGTTGAGTAACTTCTCATTGGGTGCAGGTTTTAGAAACCTGTGGGACATGCCCATCAATGTTGCCAAATCTCGTATTTGTCACGACGTTGATGGGCTTCTGTGAAATTCATTCTGAAGCTCACTGTGTACTTTGGTGGTAATCATCATTCCATTGAAATAGCATTTTTTTGTGTTGTACAATATTTCACAATCATTTTCTTAAGATTATTCCTAAATAAATATATGAGCATTTAAGAGCAGTTTTTTAAAGTCTGAATTAATTTATGAGAAAAAAAGATACAAATTTTGCAAATTTTGAATGAAATTAGTCTCTCCCAATTTTTTACACAATAGGCAATATTTTTCATATCTGTGAGCAGCCATTATAATAATATTAACTATGATGAACACTTTGTATGTTAATATGGATGTAAATTACAGCTCTAGAAAAATGTCTTGTCATTTGCCATTTGTTAATATCCATTTAATGTAAAGAGATAGCCCCCCGTTCTCCATATATATTTAAATGACTTGCTCTTCAAATATAATCACTCTTTCAGAGAATAGATTAGGCTTACACTTACCAGGAAATCTACTGTGGAGGTTGGCATCACAGTTGTAGCCATTGAACTGAGCAGACCCTGGAAGCACTCTAATTGTTAGAAGCAGCAGCAACCATATTTGTTCCATTGCAAAACCTGGAAAAGAGATATCTATCATGTGGACACTCCTACTTACTCCTTCACTCCTACTTACTGGAAAAACTGAGGCTGATCTCAGCTCACTGTTGGATAAGTAGTCTACATCCATGCAGCCAAAGCTCATGAAATAACTGAGGATTATCAGTAATAAAGGCAGATATTTGGGTTATAACATTTCAATATTGTTTTCATTGTTGCCTTCTGTTGGCTAAGGGTGACAAAGCTAGATTTTCATAGTAGAAGAGCTAAAGTATAAATCATAAAGTTTACAAAAGGAAAATTCTTTATTATGCATAGGAAGAACTCAAACCAAGTATCTAGCAGATTGGAATAGCATAACTAGGCAGACTAACCAATTTGGAGATGAGTCTACATTTTTTAATGCCAACAAATATATAGTCAGAGGAATTTAAATGTTGAATACTTGATTCTAAGAGGAATCTCAATAATCTTAATGACCAAATAACAATTTGCCCTCAATAGAAAAAAATTTCCCCCAACAGAAAAATTCCAGACTACTGCCACTTTTCAAAATCAATGGTTTGTGTGTCATTTTCTTAGGAGACATAGTGATAAAACAAAAGGAAGAACAGGGAAATACTATGTGTGTGAACGATATTGCAGTTCCTCCCACGACTGTTCCTTGGTGGGTAGTAAGGACTGATACAGACATAAGAAAACGTTGAATTCTTAGGATAAAGTAATGGAAGATGTTTTAAAACGTATCAGTGTGGGTTGAACAGTTAAATAGAAATGGACTTTAATACTTAAACACCGGTCAGTCTTGCATTTAATAATTCTTTTCTTGGATGCCCATTTATTGGCCTGATAGAGTTAAAACATCTTTCAGAAATACCTAACTTATTCTCAGAGCATAGTTTGTACCCTGAAAAAAGTCTTTTGGGTTGGTGGTTTTGGTCTATGCATAAAAAGCAAAAAGAAAATAAAATTGCAAATGGTTTACTCAAATAATTTAGTGCATTTTAAAAGCTAGGGTTTTGGAGGGAAAATGGTGTTTTAGCTGTCCTTAAAGATCTGCCCTTAGATAATTAATCAAGTCTTTAGGAAAAGGAAGGAAACACATCTTGCTTTTGAATCATCATTTCACAATAACAAGTTTACAGTGAATAAGGTCACTTTGGTGAGGATGTGGGAAAGAAAGGTATGCTTACTCTTAAAAATAGACTGAAAAAAATACTAATTCAGCAGGCACTTCCTTCCTTCCTTCAGCACTATCACATAGTACTTAGGCACAGATCTAAAGACTTTGGAGAGAACAGCCATATGCCTAGTTAGTTCTGATTGCCTGTGACAGTCCATAAGCAAAAGGCTCATACCAGTGGCTGACCCAGACCCAAGGCGCTCTTGGCCATACCTGCGCCATCATTATCTAGCTCCTCAACATACTTCAAATAGAATAAGACAGTCTTGCTCTTTTGGAGTCTTTGGAAGACACTAGAAAAGAAAGAAGCCTGAATAAGCAATACACTCCACTGCACCCACATTTATTCCCTGCCCCACCACTTCCTTCTCATGATGGGTCTCAAGAACTCCTGGAAGACACTGGAAACTCTAGACCCACACTGTTATCCCCAACATAGAGTTGTATTCTAAGAAATTACAGAATCAGGAATTTAAGTTGGTGAGTTATTTTGTGGTTCTGAAATGCTTTCTAGCTAATATATTTTTCACAGAGAAAATAACATTTCTTGAATGTACACTTTGCACAAAGAAGGCACTTGGTGCCAGATAACTTTCCTATAGCTGCTCATTTATATTTTTTATAATGATGGGTGAGATTACAATTATTGCTGCATGTACAGAGAAAAGAATGAGTCTCAGGAAGTTTAAATGACACGAAAATAAGTGGAGGAACTAGAATTCAACCCTAAGTCTTTCTGATAGTAAAGTTTGTTGAACAAGCTACCTAAATTTCATGTTATTAAATTTAAGATTTTCTTTATTGCCGTTTATCATCAGCCATTTTCTTTAGCTTTTTACATTTTGTATCCTTTAATAGATCTGTTCATCTTATAATGAGTAAATAATTTTTATGTAATTAATACAATTTGCTTTATAGATATATTTTATAATGGGGCATTATGAGGAATAAAATTATTTTTAAAGAGACAGAAGTCCTTATTTCTCATTGTGAAAACAGCAAAAACATTATTATTGACTAAACTAGACACATTTGTGTTGGCCAAAAATAAATGAAAAACTCGTGTTAATTGAAACAGCTCACTGAGAACAAGTAGTAAACTCTTAGCCTCAAAGCTTTAAATCACACCTAAGGTTGTCCAAAAAAGGCATGACACTGTCCTACTCTCTGTAAGAAAACCTACTGCATTTTCATGCAGATTAATACCCTAACATTTTTTAATGAATAAGAGGTGGAAATAGAAGGCAGCTTTCTTTAACAGAAAATATATTGATAGGATTCAAATAATCCCTTCTCAGCCATTCTCTAGATTTGTCATTTAAAAATCAAGATAAAGGCCGGGCACGGTTGCTCATGCCTGTAATCCCAGCACTTTGGGAGGCCGAGGCGGGCAGATCACGAGGTTAGGATATCGAGACCATCCTGCCTAATACGGTGAAACACCATCTCTACTAAAAATACAAAAAATTAGCCGGGCGTGGTGGCAGGCACTTGTAGTCCGGGGTACTCGGGAGGCTGAGACAGGAGAATGGTGTGAACCCAGGAGGTGGAGCTTACGGTGAGCCGAGATCGCACCACTGCACTCCAGCCTAGGCTACAGAGCAGGCTCCGTCTTAGGAAAAAAAAAAAAAAAAAATCAAGATGATGATCATAGACTTACAAAGTATAAGTGCATAAAGAATAGTACAGTTTGATCTGTGTTTTAATATTAAGGCACATTAAGCAAGGAATTTTAAGAGGACACCCATATCTCTTATAGAGGCAGTATCTCTATTTTTAATTTCTACACTCTTGGTAGAGCTTATGACATTTTCAAGCCTTCTGGAGGTTCTTTATAGTTCAACTATAAATTAAAACGAACTGATGAACTATTATCTTGCAAATTTCCAATCCTCAACCTTACCTTCATCATTTCCCCTGCACATGGAAAACCTGAGCATCCTCTTGCCATAGCAAGCTTGGAGATGCTATTTTACCACAGTCCCTAAATTCTTTTCTGAAATTGAATTGTATGGGATTGGGGGACTATGTTAACACCCTTTACATTGCTCAAAAACATATCATCCTGGCTGCTCAGGCTCCCTGGCTCTTACACAGGTGCAATTCCAGACATGTGTATTTTAGTCCTGATCTGGTTATAAAGGTTTAGTGGACTTTCTCTTCAGAATGTAGAACCTGGTTCTTGTGGTTTACTCTGGAATAATCTGAGGTGCTTGCTGTCGCACTGTGGCTCCAGCAAACTCTTGACAGAGAATCTGAGCAGAAGCATTTTTCACCTTCTCCACCACATCTAAGTACAGAAACCAATGTCTCTGCTTGGATTCTAATAGTGGTTTACAAGAATGACTTGCCTAATACATCCAATAATACAAAATATTAATACCACATTCTGAGATGATAATGGCCTTGAAGATGTGTGTGCAAAAGAGTTTTGTATGTGTTTCTTACTTAGAATCTTCATAAGTTTAAATTGATGGGAATGGGGAGGAGAAGGAGGATTACAAGTAAAATGTTGAATTTTAAGAAATTCAGAAGTGTTTATATAAAAAAGAGACACCTGTATCTCATAAACTGTTACTAATAGAAGAGGAAATCATATGCTAAGTGATTTGCTGTCAAATATGTCAATATTTCTCATACTAAATTTTCTTTTTAAAATAACTTCGTCCAACATGTAAATCTCTAATTTCTTTGCTTAGAATTAAATTTGGAGACAGAAAAATATAATGCACTTTCAATTCCTCCTCAATTTTATATTAATTGATATAGTTCTGTCACAAACATTGTTCTTTAGATTTTAATATAAAATAATCTTTGTTTAATCTTTTTATTGAGATCTGTTACTGTATGTACCAGGTACTGTTCTATGTTTAATATTCAACTAATTACATAGATTTAATTTTTACTTATGTTAAAAATGTGAAAACCAAAGCTTAAAGATTTTAATTGACTCACACAGGGTCACAGACATAGTAAATGGCAATGCAGAATTCAAAAACGAGCTTGACATTTGGAATTATTACATTACTCTGTTTGACTTGATTGGAGTTTTTCAAATAAATAAAATTAATGTCCTACTGATTTTCAGAAAGTAAATTATATTAATAATGTATGCTTAAGATATGCTTTGAATTAAATAATTCAGATGATTGAGACAAAATATTTGTTAATATCTACACAATTTTCATGACTCTATTTCATTTAGGCAGTGAGTGCATAAAGAATATTGTTCTTTTCAAAAATTGATTTAATGTAATACTTACAAGTTTTAAGAGCTGACTGTGTACCAGAGTGTTTTAAGTACTTTTATATGTGTTTTCTAACTATGAGACAGGCAATTTATTCTCCTTATACTGGGGAATGAGAAAACTAAGGCACAGTAATCTGAAGTAATTTGCCCAATGCTAAGCAGACAGCCAGTGTCGGAATCAGGATTCACGCCCAGAACAATGACTCCAGAAACCACCTTCAGCTATTATATGTGGTACCACCTTCCAGAAAATGATGCATGTAATTCTAAATCAAATGGAAATTTGGCAATTTCCTTGGTAAATTTGATCAGCATTCATTTATTCCTGTGTACGCTGTTCAAATAATTATTGAATGTTTATATGTGTCTGATACTCTCCAGGGGGTGGGGAGATGCTAAGGTACAGCAATTAGAAAATTTTTTATCTGCATATCTGCATAGAACTTACATTCTAACTTCTAAGAGAAATCAGAAGGAATCAAAATCTATAAGTAAAATATAGAGTATATTTGTGATAAGCGCTATGGAGAAGAATAAAGCAAGAAGAATAGTAGGAAGTTGTAAGGTAGAAGGGAAGAAATGTTGAAATTTTAAATAAAGTGGTCAGAGATATATAATTAACCCATATAAATGAAGCTTGCTGGCAGGGAACATTGATTATGAACAACCCAGATCTCTGTGTCTATAACGTATCCTCACTTGCTTTTTTTTCTTGCTATTTAGGTACTTCTCAAATAAAATAGACTTTCCTAGTGCACAAATTACTCTTGGGAATAACTTGGACACTTTAAAAATCTGCATTAACCTTTTCAGATGAATAAAGGTGGCTCTTAGTGCCTGAGAAAAGTAATTTATTAAATAGCACCCCTGTGACCTGAAAAAAAAGTGAACATGTTCGAAAGTGCCTTTATCTGCTCTCAAGAAATAACTTTTGCAGAGTCAAATGAGCTCAACAATTTATCAAACTTTTAAACTTCCTTAATTTTATTGCCTTGATATAGGCTGATCTGTTGTTATAGTTGGAAAGAAAAATAGAAAATTCAAACTAAATACATCTCTTCAAATGTTAAACATCAATCTGAGATTCATGCACTTTTCCCCAATAAACTAAAGCTAACTTTTTATCATACAGATTCACAAAACTATGAAACGAGTTCTTTGGCATTGGTGATGCCCCAGTCCTCTCATTCTTGGCTCTCCTCTGCATTTACTGAGCAGCTACTCTCCACAGGCTGCCGTTCCTGCAGGGGCATGGCCTCATACTTGGTGCTTCTATATCACTCACTCAAACCTGCTCTGCAGAAAAGATCACAACAGTTCACTAAGGTTTAAATTACTGGAAACATTTAAAGTTCTCAGGAAAAAGGAGAAAAAAAATGTGCGTATTTTAACAGAGATCAAAGTTTAAGTTAAAGGATGAAACTCTACTCCAGCATTGGACAACGAATAGATTTAGTGCCTAGGTAAACAGGCACAAAAGCCACACAGGTAGGCAACTGTATTGCCCAGTTAAGAATCTTGATGTTACACAGTCTACTTTCCAGGAAAAGTACATATTAACTCACCCTCCAAAATCATTAGTGTTGTTTGTTTGTTTGTTTTGTTTGTTTGTTTGTGAGACAGAGTTTCGTTCTTGTCACCCAGGCTGGTGTGCAATGGCGTGATCTCAACTCACCGCAGCCTCTGCCTCTTGGGTTCAAGTGATTCTCCTGCCTCAGCCTTCCGAGTAGCTGGGATTATAGGCACCTGCCACCATGCCCAGCTAATTTTTGTATTTTGAGTAGAGACGGGGTTTTACCATGTTGGCCAGGATGGTCTTGAACTCCTGACCTCAGGCGATCCACACACCCCGGCCTCCCAAAGTGCTAGGATTATAGGCATGAGCCATCACGCCAGGCTATAAATCATTAGTTTTAAAGTGCTAAGGATCACAACTCCTTAATAAAGAAACATGTTTTCTGATGGGGCGTCTAGACTGAAGCTCTACATTCTTTATCTTTATCTTGCACTTGGACAATATAGTCAACATATATATTTTTTAAAAAATAAAAATATATGACCTTCATTGGAAATATTCATTAGTATGTACATATACATTCATTAATGTAGAATGTCCTTGTCTTGCTAAACAAAGAAAAAAACACACCATGTACTTTCTGAATAATGCCTCAAACAAAGCAGGAAATATGTTTAGCCATCAAGAAGACATTCAGAAATTTTATGGCTCTTAAGATTCTGATGTATACCATAAGTAAATATGAAAGCTAAAGGCTGCTCTTAAGAGAAAAACCTACTCCAATTTTCTCTGACACAAACTGAGTGTTCATTTATTTCCCTTTGCCTGCCTTCCTCATTTGTCTTTCTGTTGAGGGTTTTCTCAAGTAATCTACAGCATTTAAATGATCTACAGTGTTTAGAACATTTATTGTAGTACCTTAGTTTTGGGGGAGTAAGTGAAATGACACATTGAACTAAGTCACTTTAAAAGCTTTCCCTTAATAATTCACCAGGTTCCTTTTCAAGATATTTGCACATTTTATTCTTCTGAAGCAGCACTGAAGATATGCTAGCATATTGACTTCCTTCCTCCTTTCACGAAGTGTAATCATAACAAATTAATAATAAAATAATAATTTTACTAGTTATCTTAATTGCTAATTTCCCTCTAATAAACTTGATTATTAGTATTATTACTTCAGAATAAATATATTTCTTTCTCAATAGAGATGATAGGCAAAATATTTATGAGAAGGCACAGCACAGAAATCAATCACAAGGGACATAACGTCAATATCTTTTGGCTGAATATAAACCCACTCCCCAATGTTCAAAAGTATGTTCATGGGCACTAACAATGAGTAACGGCAATATAATTTCACATCTTTGTCAACCCTTTCCTAAGAATAAAACAGCTCTTTTTCCAATAGTACTCCTCTCTTTGAGATTTCTGTTAATTAATTAACTTATTTATTTCACATATTTTTGGTGAGCAGTTTGTAAGTGTTGGACTCAGGGTCTTGGGAAGCCAGTAGTAAGCAAAACAAACATAGGCTTTACCTACACAGAGCTTATAGACTAAAGACGGAGGGAGTTATTAAATTAATAATCAAGCACATTAAAAATGTTTACAAAATATACTAGGCAATTGCTATGAAAGAAAAGTAAAGCACAGTAGAACCTGATTTAGATGGCAGGTGTCAAGAAAAGACTTTCTGAGAAATGCGATAGTTGAAAAGTGTTGAAGGACTGAGTCGAGTTAGTCAGATGAAGGCTGGAGCAAGGCGAACTAGGTAGCGTTCATCGCATGACCATAGGTTCTCCAATATCAAAACAATCAATGGTTTGTGAAACTGTTTTGGAAGAAAGTTCATCATCCTGAGCTAGGAGGAGAGGACCAGAAGTTAAGTCTCCCTGTAGGCAGCAGGGCCAGGCTGCACCTTTTCTCCTAAGTGGAATGGAAAAATCGTTGAAGACCTTTGAATTGAGTGCTAGCAATATAATACTAGGGGTGCATTAAAGTAAACATACTTAAAATATTACTTTGAAAAAGAAATAACAGGACTTGTTGCCTTCTAGGTGCAGAATGAGTATGAAAAAGGAATCAAGAATGACTCACAAGTTACATTCTCAGAAACCAGGACTATAGCAGAGTCTAATACAGCCTTGAGATATGGAGATTCTAATCAGATATTGTATTTCTCATCTTTTTTATCTATGTATTTATCCAAACACATATACATCCATCTATTTACCCACCCATCTATCTGTTGTGGTAGTGGTGGACACTGAGTCATTTGGAAGTAAGTTTTAGACATTTTGATCCATATTCCAACACACATCTCATAAGAATAAGGCCCTTCTTCACATAACCACAATGGCATTATCAGTCTCAAGAAAGTTACAATCCAGTATCAAGTCGTAGTCAAACTTTCTCAATTCACAAAAAATATATCACATAGCTTTTCCCCCCAATCCAGGAAACCCTAAAATAGGCCAAGGAGATAATACAACTAAGTGAAAATGATTATGTATTACATTTGGTTGCTATATTCCATTAGTCTCTTGTAATAAAGAAATTTCCCTTCCTCAGATAACATTTTAAATTTGTAATTCTATGGTCCTACCAGACCAGAAGAATGGGAGAAAATGCAAGATTCTGTCAAATCAGAAATAAAGTGGCATGACAAGTTATTCAAATATGTTAAGAATCAAGAAATGCAAAGTTTAATCAAATATTAAAAGCTGCATGGTTGCAGAGAGAATTGGGTAATGTGTCATTTGCATCTAAGGGATGTTAGATACTTAGATACATGAGCTAGATGAGTTGTGTGGGCTATAACAACAATGAAATGAACTTCCCTAATTTATTAAGTCCTTACATAGACTATAAATAGGATTATGTTGCATGATGGCTGCAAATAAGAATCTAGCCATCGTCCCAGCCGAAACCTTTGACTAATAAGTAATTTCAGTTAGTTTAGAAGATAAGTGCATTTCAAATGGATGAGCATCGCTTAACCCCAGGCATATGTAAGCACATGTTTAAAAGAATCGACAATTAGATAAATGTTTTAATGTTAAAGAATCTATGCATGTTGGTTTTTTTAGCAGTTCAAATGTGTTAAAGAATTTGATCTACTTAAGTAACCGGTTAGTCTTTTTATTATGACTCAAAGTGAGTAACAAGTAAACAATTGAAACTTCTTATGTAAAACTGAAATGCTACCAAGGTTATATATATAACCAAGGTTACATATATATATATATATAGTTATTTAATAAACCTAAGATTGAACAAATTTATTTTTTAGTTTTTAAGCATTAGTTAAATGCTTGAGATTTTTTAATAGCAGATAATTAAACTCCTGTAAACATATTAAACTGCCCCTACTAAAAATGTAGTATATTTGATTTCCTTTTCAGTACATCAATCAACTGGTTTTGTATATAAGATGAAACATTTTTCAAAGTCCACTTAAAAATTATTATTGAATGCTTTTAAGTCAGAATTTGAACTTAAAATCTTGAGGAATGACTAGATTTGGGCCTAGTTTTTTATTTGAATATTAATTCTTAAAACTTTAGAATATATTTTTAAATAATTCAATGTAGGGGATCAAAAACATCATAGTGAACACAAAAAAAAGTGGTTGCTTTGCTTCAGAAGCCATGTTAGATGTAAGATTCACTTCTTTAAACCGTAAAATCATAGACTACAAGGTGAGATGCTCACACTAAGAGAGTTATATGGGAACTAAAACCAATGGAAGCAAATCTGTTTGATATTGTCTCTCACATTTATACAGGGTCATAAATAAATTCATTGACCAAAACAACAGAAAGGCTACACATACTATTTTCATTAATTGCACTTCCCTCTTTTTTCCGAGAATATATAGTTGAGTTTGTTAATAAAAATGCCAGTTTGATGTGACTTCACTAATTGCATAGAATATCTGTTTCTTCCTCAAAAACTTTTAATCAAAGGGAAGCACTTCAACTTTATAATAATCGCATTAAAAACAATAAAACTTACAGAAGTTAATATAGGAAACTATCTTTATGATCTAATGGCAGTGAAAGTTTTTTAAGAAAAAAAAAATGCTTTACCACCATAAGTAGTGAGCTGAGCCTGCCAACAACTTTTAGAGGCTCACTGAGATATTTGTGTTTTCATGTTGTCTGTGCATTTCATGTAACATGTCATTTATGCCACACACCAGGGCACTCCCTTGAATAAATATAACTGTAGGCTTGGGCTCTGGTTCTCATTCTGTCACTAATTGTGTGTGTGCTCTTGGGGATGTCACATGCTGGGTCTTACTGCCAAATACTTAATATGTGAAATGAAGTATTGCCCTAGAGATAAAGTGCCTGTGAAACTATGATGTTTTAGCAACTGAGGGATAAAATAGTAATGCATTCCCTAGGACCACCTTCAAATATCACCTCCTTTATCAGAATGTAGGCTTTACCATTCCAAAAGGATTTAGAGCTCTTCCATTGTCTTCTTGCTTTATCCATGACAATTGAAGAGGTGGCAAGTGATGCATCCCCAAAACACTCATATCTCCCTCTGGTCATTGTTTAAGAGATAAAATCAGCAGGAGATCTTACAGCCTAATCTCCATGTTGCTAAAGAAAAACATTAGCCCTTCTGCTTTGGGATGATTTTGTCCTTCCTTCCAGACAAAAATGGCAAAATTAAAATTACGTGAAAAAAATAAGTCGCTATTGGTGGTATACTTTTATTTCTTTTTGAGTCTACATTTTTGCTTCTCAATGACCTTTAGGAATCACGAAATAAAATAGGCTGCTGTAATTTATAATGGTACTTTATTCTGCCCAAAACACATTTTCAACCCTGTTCTCATTAACGTTCATGATTTTTTTTTTTTAATTAGTTGTTGACCTGTTTGGGGGGATGTAATATTAAACTTCATGACGTCACTCAGGAAGGTGTTGAAGCAAACAGAACTGCCTTTGCTCTTTAGATCTGGAAATTGATGTCAAGTGGCTAAATGTTTTTCTTAAATAGTTGCATTATTGCTATAAGTAACGTAAAAGAAGACAACTAAAACCATCTCCTGAAATAATAATTTCTAAAATTTATAGCTGCTTGTGAACAATAAAACTACATCCACAAAATATGATGCTTTCAGACATGATGAAATCACATCCACAAAAGTTTTAGCCAGTTGGATCAAGTAGCATATATACCCAAAAGTATTACTGAACAGTCAGTGTTGAAATCTGGGAGAACCTAAAACTTAAGCCCTTACTTTTAAGCACTTCAATTAGCACTATACTAATTGCTTCTATTTTATGGATTTCATAAAATCACTCATAGACAAATGAAGATAACCATTACACAAATCTTTACATTGGAAATTAATAATTAAAAGGAAAGAATTAAGTATGAATTCTGAATTTTTTTTTTTTTTTGAGACAGAGTTTCACTCTTGTCACCCAGGCTGGAGTGCCGTGGCACAATCTCGGCTCACTGCAACCTCTGCCTCTTAGGTTCAAGTGATTCTCCTGCCTCAGCCTCTTGAGTAGCTGGGATTACAGGCATGCGCTACCACACCTGGTTGATTTTGGTATTTTTAGTAAAGACGGGTTTTCACCATGTTGGCCAGGCTGGTCTTGAACTACTGACCTCAGGTGAGCCACCTGCTCAGCCTCCCAAAGTGCTGGGATTACAGGCATGAGTCACCGTACCCAGCCCAATTCTAACTTTTAAGTAGTGGCAGTATTATTGTTTCGAAATGGCTCTTTAAAAAATGTTCGTGTGTGTGTGTGTGTGTGCATGTGTGTGTGTGCGTGTGTGTAGGAAATATGTCAAAATGTTAACGATCATACTAATTATACTATTTCAGTGTTTGTATATTTGAAATATAACATAACTAAGTTATAGAATTTTCAAAGGATATTTCATCTAGTAGGCTTAAGGCATAGAAGTAGAAATAAGACTAACTTATTTAAAGGATCAAAGTAAATGGTGTCAAGATATTGGAGAATGAAAGCATTGAAGGGAAGGAAAATTATTACTTAAGAAGACAGCTAACATGCTTTTGTGTCTTGGATGAGATGAACATAATTCTAAGAAAATTATATCCCTACCATAGTCAAAGTTGGGGATATGAGACATAACGCTAAACATAACTTTCAGTTCCTATCTCAATAAGCAAAATGTTCTTTGGGATCTGAAACACCAGGCAAGCTCTAGAAATAGCTGTGAGCCACCGTAGGCAAGGTAAGCTGTTCTAGCAATGGATCTCTGTCAAAGGAAAAGTTACTTTAGTGGGGCTAGGACCAGGGGCAGGGAGGAGGTGAGCAGAAGGATGTATTATTCTGGTTCAGATTGCAGATAATGTTGCATTATAACTAGTAAATCAGGATTTTTGGCAAATTTGAACATAAACATTTACAGGCATGAAGACCCCCACCTTTTCTGTATATTATAATATATAATAAATTTCATAATATTTTGGTAAAAGTTCTATCAAGAACAGTATGAAAACCAAGATTCATCATGACGAAACTATCTCTACCCAGAGACTTACACAAAAGATGTCATCCAGAAATACATAACTACTTGCCAATTGAATGACAATAGCTGTTTAGTTTGGTCTATTCCTTGGTCAGTGCCATCAAACAAAGATGAAATATAAATGGACTTGAAAAAGATCAGGGATTAGATATTTGAAAAACATAAAACAGTCAAATTTCCTCCTGTATGTGATATTTGAACTTCTAAATAAATTAGCTTTCTTCACTAAAAAGAAATCAAAGTAAGAGAACAACAACAACAAAATAAAAACAGCTATTTTTCAAACTACCTACACACCCTGGAGAGTTTTACTAATTCCCTGTTCCACAGGCCCTGCTGAAAATCACGGGTTTAGATTAGAATAATAATTTGCAATGAATAATGTGCTAGAATATTGGTGAATGAGTCAAGAGCGGCAATTTTCATGAAACAGAATAGGATAGCATAATATAGGAACAAATAGAAAGTATTGGAATAGAATGGAACATCTTACAGAGCACTGTGTATATAATGTATTCGTAAAATATATATGTGCCTTGTATGAATTTATAGGTGTGTAAATATTAGATCACTATTAACATATCTTACCGTGAGTCATAGTCAAAAAGTTTAAAAGTTACTGGTTTAGAGCAAGACAGCAGCATGGTGCCCATGGGCTGAATCCTCCCACCCACAGACAAGTTTTGATTGGGTTCACAGAAGCAGCAAACAAGAGGAAACTAGCATTCCAAGACTGAACACTTACAAGAACAATGTCGAGAGAAAATGTATTTTCCCAAGTTCTAGGTAAAGACTCAAAGTTGGATTACAGAGTTTGATTGATTCTTCAGTTGTGTGTGTCTTGGGAGGATGCTTGTTATAAATATATATTATGGTAAGGAAGTAGAGGGAATAGATATAGGGCATTCATTTGTGAATTAAAGGAGAAAAATATGAAAGTACCTAGAAGGAAATTTGTATCTAGAAGAAAATTTTTCACAAAGGGAAAACTTGATGGCAGAGAAAGGAAATGCAAAAATATGTATATTCAAGAGACTGGAGAGACGAGGACAATTTATAACAATAGTGTTTTCTCTTTTGCTCATTGATGCAATGTTGTAATTAATTCATAGGGAACAAAGGTTGAACCATCGTTTCCTTTCTGTTTCCTGATGGATAAAAGAAAATCATCCCCTTATATAGAGCAGATAATTAATGACTATTTGTAAACAAAGGATTAAGACTGACATCTTTGGTTGCTTTTTACAAGGATGAATTAGCATTGGTACACAGTTTCTCCTGTAGCACTCTAGTAGGAAAACCCCCATTTCCAAAGCAGCTGCCTAGGATGGAATATGTGACCTATAGCTGAAGAGTAGAGAATGGGCTGCAGGAAAAGCAAACTCCCAGCCTTTCCATGGCTAGCACACTGCTTACTAGCCATGTTAACCAATCAATTACAGAGCTGCGCAGCACAAAATAGGACTTTTTAAGAGTATGCATTGCCACCATTGAAAAACTCCACGCTGAAATCTCTAGCTATCTCTCCGCTACTTGAGACTCACCTAACTCATGAACATTAGATGAGAAATCATAGTCTAGGTCCCTCTTGTACTGTAACAATGTCAGAAAGCTACTCTTTGAAAGTTGGTGTATGCTTAGAAAATGCACATTTATTTTAATTTTTAATGGAAATAAGAAAGTGAGTTTACTGGAGAAAAAAATATTTTAAAAAATCATTATGGAGCCAAAATAAAATTGGAAGATTAATATTCTGTGTTTATAGGAGAGATCCTTGAGTTAAGATAATATAATGGTCTGCATCCTAACTGCCAATTTGAGTTACCTGAGGAGTTTTAAGAAATATGAATGTCCAAATTTTTCCTGCAGTGATTCTAATAAGCATTTGAGATTAAGAACCACTGAGATAGAGGAATAAGGTTTTGCTATACTTGAGATTCCATTTCTAGTTGTCTTTTGTTACTGGTAAGCGTATTTTCTTTTTCTGCACCATGACTCCATAGCTGGAATCTGAAAACAGAACTTCCAAGAAAGGATAATGTTCCCTGATGCTACAACATGGCAGTTTAAGCCTGAAGGAGTCAGCCAATCAGCAACACAGCGCGTTTATGAACCCACTGAAAATGAATTCAGTTTGTATTTCTTTGATAGAGTTCTTAAAAATAAAGTGAAAAGTTTTGGACCAAAAGTAAAACAATTGTAAGGAAAAAAGAAGGGATCCTTCTTCCCACTGAGAGACTCACTCTCCCTGTGGCTCTTTTCTGACCAAATGATATAAGATTTTGTGCTTTCTTAAATAACCATGACATTTCACACCAAGGTTGATGAATCCTATAAATAGACTGCCTGAGTATGTCATGTCCCTGCTTGAAACCCTTTATTATTTTCAACACCATTCAGGAGAAAGCTCCAATTCCATGACACGGCAAAAAACAACAACAACAAAAAGTTCTTATCTGCCCAATAGAATGTTTCTATTCCCTATGCCCATCGTATCCACTCTAGACTTGCTACGGTTCCCAAATTCAATAAGTTGTTTTCTATTTCCATATCTTTGCTCACTTTACTACTTCCAGCTATAAAGCAGCTCTTCCCAAGCCCACCAACCCTCCACAGACATCTCTCTGTTCAGCTTTTCAAAAATCTTCCCACGCTCTTCTTTCAAGACACTCCTCTATCAAAACAATCCCTTCTTGCGCATAGAATTGACCACTTCTTCTGTATTTTCATCAAAGTCTAGGCATCATTCTATAATAGCAGTTCTAAAAATGCTATGCATTTAGATCAGCATTTCTCAAAGCTGGCACTATTGATGTTTTGGGCCAGATAATTCTTTGTTGTAGGATGCCATAACAGCATTGTAGGATATTTAACAGCATCCTTGGCTTCTACCCACTATATACCAGGAATAGTTCCCCCACAAGTCATGACACCCCAAAATATCTTCAGACATTGCCAAATGTCTCCTAGGGGGCAAAATCTCTCTTTGGATGTACATCTTTGTTCTTTCCTAGTAAATCTCTAAGCTTCATGACAGGAAGAGTATTATATTTGTCTTTGTATTTAGGAGCTGGTAGAGTGTCAGATCCACTGCAGATTTTCAAGTAATGTTTGTTAAATGAATGATTACTTTGCTACAAAGGGGATAGTGCCATATCACCAAAATATAGAAAGTTAAGTGTGTCAACATTTAGTCCTCAAGATAATGCTTTACTATTTAAACATTCCATCATTAATTTAATTAAACTTTTCAATTTCATCTAAACATCAATCAAACTAAAATCATCAAATCAATCTACCCATCACTAGAAATAATTTATATTTATTTTTGTATGTTTTTAATACAAAAGAAATGGGACTTAGGGTCTAGAAATTGATTTGAAATTGTACCCACATATATAAAATTCACATTAAAAATTGCTTGAATTTAGTGAGCTCATTGGTTCAATTTTTTTTAAGTCTCACTAGTATTTTTATGTTCTATAAGTAGCTTTAATTAATTGGTTCAATTTTTAAAACAAGGTTCAGCTGTACTTTTTATGCCCTGTAAATAACTTTGATTTTTATAAACTAAAAAAAGTAAAACAATACAATCTTCTACTAAGTTTCCTTTTCACTTCACTGACAGTGATGGCACACATTTTAATAGAATTGATAAATAATTTTAGAAAATAGAAATATATTACCTTAATTTTAAATATTTATTCAATAGGTTTCTAATTAGAATTGCTCTGCCAGAATTCAAATACATGAACACAAATACATAATACACAAATGCACAAAAGTTTTTTAAATGTGTGTACTCTATGGATAACAATTTCAAATCTCTAAAAGATGAGTAGTTTTTAAAAATTATTCAATTATTATAACTTGTTACATGAAAATTGTGATAAATTACATTTGAAATAGAAAGAAAAGTTGGTCACAAATTCTTTCCAATTCCATAATATTATATAAAGAAAAATGATTTAATTTCAAAGTACAATTCATGTAATATAAACAAGATTTATATTCTGTCATGTAATGATGGTGTGTTCAACTGAGAGATAGTATAGTTGTAGCTCTGGCTTTTCTCAGATGAGCATATATGAGCAAATATCATACTTTAAATTCTAATGGATAACAATAAGTGGTCTTCAGTCTCTCTTACTTTTTGAATGGTGAAATTTTAGATTCAAGAACTTACAATGTTAGTGAAAGGTTCAAGTTAATCTCATTTTATAGAGAATCCTAAGTTTACAAACAAAGCCACTGACAGTTTCATTTGGCCTCAGGTAACGTTTAATCAAACTAAATATATTTTTGAATTCAGCATCTCTATTTTTCATAGATACAAAAATAGAAATAACAAAATTATTATATTGGTATAACTTTAACTTTACTATTCTTGTGGCTTAGCCACTTTAAAAAACTTTGGTTTCATAATTTTTTAAATATTTTTATCACTTTCCAAGAAAAAATCCATAAAGCTCCATGTATATAATTTTGTTTTTTTAAATGCATTTCTTGATGTTCTAGGATATCTTATTGTGACTTCCAGAAAATTAAAATGTAAACCAAGGGATTGGCAAACTATAGCCGGCAAGCCAAATTCTGACCATCACCTATTTTTGTATGGTCCATGTGCTAAAAAATGTTTTCACATTTTTCAAATGGTTGAAAAAAATCAAAGGAAGAATAACCTTGCATGAAAAGTGAAAATTACATGAAATCCAAAGTATAGTATCTATAAATGAAATGTTATTGGAACACAGCTTATCTGTGTTTAAATTTTCTTTGGCTGCTTTTGAGATACAGTGGCGTATTTTAGTAACCATAACAGACACCAACAAAAACTAAGATATTTGCGATCTGGCCCTTTACAGAAAAGTTTGCTGACCCTGCTATAAACAATTAGACTATGACTATAAACCACACAACATATAAATCTGGGGGACAGGACACAATATATTTCTAAGGAAATTTGTTTCAGCAAATATTGTCTTTCAGTACTCTCTCATTGATATATTCTTTTGTAAGCCTTGATAAAGGCCATTGTCCGTTAGCAATAAAATACTATGATGTTCATTCAAACTGGTGGAATTGATCAGCTGCTTTTTTAAGGTGTACCTTCCTTTACCTCATCATTCAAGTCTTGAGAGTTTGAAATTCCTATAAGTTCCCACTTGAAATCAACTTAGACATCTAACAATAATCAGCAGTGACTCTGAATCTGTAAAATTCAGTCTAGTGCTTTACTTTACCACGTCTTGGTAGAGCTGTTGTGTCTGGCTTCCAGCTACACCATTTTATAATGAAGACAAACACAGCAAACCAGATCAAGCTTAATTAATAGCCTTGACCTACTTTACATTCCAGCTTAAATACAGAAAGAAAATAAAGCACAAATTAGGTAAATTAACCAAAAAGATGAATTCCTTGCAAGCAAACATTTCTGAATGATACAAAAGATGATCATTCTCTACCCATGAACTTAATGGTATTCAGGCTATTGAAAAAGCTATGAAAACATGTATCTTTAGCCATTTACTGTTTGATATCATAACTGAATAGATTACAATCTGAGCATCTGCTCACAGTTCAGTGGTTCAAAAGTTACGTTTAAAAGAAGGAGTCCCTGCAAAAAAAAAAAAAAAAATTCAGTGGTTTATTACCTCTGCATTATGGTCCCTTTTAAGGGGAAAAGAAGCTTTAAGTGTCTTGAAAGAAATGTAGAATTTTCCCTTAGTTCCCAGAATCATGAAAAACAAGAGAGAGAGAAACAAAGAAATGTAGAATTTGCTGTAATATCTACCATGATCTTGTTACTATATTACATGGCTATTAACACTAATGATAACTCTGTGTGTTTTTTTGAGGTTGTTTCTGAAAAATCTCGAAAATGAAAATATATACAACACATTTTTAGATTTTTATATTTACCTAAGTATTATAATAGTAAAGAAAAATAAAAACTTACACAGGGAAACTTAAAAATACAAAACTGGGTGCAATTATTCAAATGGAAGTTCTGAAATGTGTCAGATGAGGGAAAACTAGTGACTGAAAAATGACATCATAAAAAGAGATTTTCAATTATGTATTAAGAGAAATATTAGATGTCTAACTAAATTCAACCTCTTCGTTGTTGCTACCAAATTTATTTAAACTGACAATTTAGAACTGTTTTTGATTTTCCTTTTTATTTGACCCTTAAAGTGAATTATAAGAACCAATTCAAAGGAGCAAAATGAATAATGTCATAACCCTGAAAACCAAAAAGATCAATATCTCAAATACACAAACATGGTCTCTTCCTTAACACCAAAAAGTAACTGATTTTTGCCATTGGAATGGAAGGAGCCTTAGAGATCACCCAAGAAATGGAAATCACGTTTCCCCTTATTCATAAATAACTTCTCCCAGGTTATGGGAGATTCCATGTCAATTTTAACAATACTAGGCTAATCATTAGAATAATTTTTATTTAAAAGAAAATCACACCATAATCATTTTCAATTATCATATCATCATTGTAATCAGAGATGATGCCACACATATCCAGCCAGCTTCTCTGGTACAATAGAACCCTGATAAGAAATCTAAAATATACACTGTTCACTTCCATTCATGAAGCATGTGTGGGCTGTAGCCTGCTGGCAAAGTCTGTGGTTGGAATTCATGTCTGAAACACAGTGGTGTGGCAAATCCTGCACAACTTTTGACCTCAAGCCTCAACCTCAAGATGGAAGAAATTGCCAAAAGACTCGGTCCTTTCTCCAAATATAACACAAATATTTGGGATAAATTGAAGTTTACAAAATACAATTTTGTTTCTATCTTCCTGCACCCAAATAGGGGAAGACGTTTGTAACCTCCTTTTGCTATATTTAAGATACTTCCCAGGCCAAACTTTAACCATCACTGGAACCACAACAACTACAGGAGTTTTACTGGAGGTTGTCTTGTGTGTTAAAGAGAAAACATTATTAAATTAAACTGAATCTTCCATGCTTAGTAAAAAGGCAGCATTTTTAGTCACTTCAGGTGGCTTCAGTGCTGGGCACTTACCCCAGTCCCCGGTTCTGTGGAGTCAGCTGTCCTCCATGTGCTAGGTTCTGCCGCATGTGGCTGAGTGTTCAAATGCTAGACCTTACCAAACTTTTTCAGAAAAGAGTCAAGCCTTCAAATGAGAGAAGAGCTGCTCTTTTTGAAATGTCTTAAAAAAAAAAAAAAGAAAGAAAGAAAGAAAGAAAGAAAAAAAAAACTGAATTTTAGACAAGCAAATGCTTCCACAGGTCTCACAAGGTTTTATAAAACTAATCATCACCACCATGAAACCTGAGCTCATCTTCTACGGACCTTTGTTTCCTTCTATTTCTCTTTGTTTTCATTTCATTCCCTTCCTCTTTTTTTTCCCCCTACCTGCGTTTGATCTTGTGTTTTATACTGTACAGATGTCGTGAGTGGTATATGTGAAGTGAGCTATCATCAGCCTGATGAGGGAAAGCCTGCTGGAAAAAAATCATAAAGTAAGAAACAAGGCCTGGGATTGG
The DNA here is from genome assembly GCF_007565055.1 of Rhinopithecus roxellana. Taxonomy (NCBI): domain Eukaryota; kingdom Metazoa; phylum Chordata; class Mammalia; order Primates; family Cercopithecidae; genus Rhinopithecus; species Rhinopithecus roxellana. The sequence continues at coordinate 23,058,120 of NC_044549.1, read as the reverse complement.
AAGGGGAGCTAACCTGCACAGTTATCAATGTCCTGTTGTGCTTCGTGAAAGATGCCGGGCCCTTTCAATACTACGTTTCATGTAGTGATGAAAACAGGATATGGAATGTCACCGTGAAAACTTGTTTGATTGGAATAATAATGACTAAGAGGCAGACAACGCAAACAAACCCAACAGGACCCAATTGTCAAGAGGAAGCTAGACACTGAAACTGCTTCATAACTTCTGCTTTTGTTTAGGGGCCTCCAAGCAACTCCCACCTCCAGCAGCCTTTGGAGCCTGGGACCCAACTAGAAGTCATCTAAGCATTCCACTCCAAAAGCTATTATGATTCCTCTTTGGAAAGAAGAGTGGGAAGCTGGGATACAGGCACCACAGCAAACACTTTTCAAGATGTTTTGGCCATAGTGAAGTAGTGAAATACTTTGCTGCTATTTTAGTACTGAAATGCACTACTGTGCTTAGGGATAATTGTGTGGAAGATTGAAGCCTTTTGTATTGATTTGTATTACTCCATCTGCCATTTAATAATGATGCTACCCTAAAAAAGCACATTGTGCTAACAGTAATTCCGCTGGCCTACACCTTTATAAGATTTCATTTTATTCTATTGGCTCAGGGTACCTTAACAACATTTACGTTCTCAATTACCTCTGGGATAGAGGCAAGCTGCCTATGGCTACTGCAAAGTGAGATTAAAATCTAAGAGTTCAGCCTCTTAAAATTTCTAATCAACCCCCTGGACCAAACTCTTTCCCTAAATGGTAAGTGATTTAAAATCTAATGTAACCACTAAAAATATAATAGCCAGAAGCTATTCACATTGCTTTCTATCTTCTGTTTAGTGTGAGTGAGAGCTTGGTACTTTCTACACCAAACAAATCCAGGCTCATGCTCTGCAGGGAAGTGTCAGCTCCGCCAAAAAGCATACTTAAAATACTAATCTACCCACGAATAAATGTGAGGTGCCTGAGTTACTGATTTTTCAAATACCTTTAATATAATCTGTCTTGTATTTGAGGGGGTTAAGCACTCATTAAAAACATAAAAAAAAATAATGTATCAAATTATTGCGTGCACCCCCAAATATGTACATCTATTATGTATCAATAATAAATAAGTAAATAAATAATTTAAGTGATCATGAGAAACTTTTTTAGGTCTTCCTAATTATGTTGACAGTAACTGCAACTTTTTCTCATTCTCCAGAGACTCATGTGTGTTTTACTCTATAATGAAGCATCAAGCTAGATACTTTCAAGCAATGTTTCAGGTTTCACTTTGAACGCATATCCATCATGTCTTCTACTATTTTAAAACTTAAAATGAAAATGCAACAGGTTAAGTAGCAATTAACAAATTCTGTCATTTATAGAAAAATATCAGTAGCTCTGTCCTACGAGAAAATGAGCATTTCATAAATATTGAACACCACTACCCACATACTCTACAAGTTGGTTAGCTAAAAAGAAGGTAGCAATTCCACTAAAGGCTTTCAGCAAGGAAAAGATAAAACAGTTGAGATAAAGTAGCTGACATTATTTGTTACTATTTTACTTTTAAAATGTGATGAACAACAATGTCATACATTCCACAAAATTTCAAAGGAAATTACCAGTTATTGGAAAACACTGAGCCCCTTATCAGGGACATTTCTTGTCTTACAAGCTGGGTGACTTGGCTGAATATTTGATTAGTTGTACATGCATCATATGCTTTATCAGGGAATAATTTTAGACATATGAAATATTCATCACTATCTGATAGCACCAGAAGTGGAAAGCTGAGGAGTTATCCTGTCCAGAAAAGGACTTAATGTTTCATAATCAGAGGAAAAGTGACCAGTGCCCTTTAGTTCCTAAAGAAGGTTGAATTTAGATTAAGAAGGCATTCTGACTGGTATCTCCTCAAACTAAATGGCTCATTCCTGTCATCCTTTAAAAGTCATATAACTAAACTCTCAATGACTGAATTACTCCAGTTGGAAAATGAAAGTAAAAAGCCCTCCTTGTCACAGGGAACTGTAAATTAAGCATCGTTAGTAAGTCAGTACTTTAGGATCTTGCTTATGGGAGGATTATGTCCTTTATATTATTCAATATAAGCACCTTTTCAATATGAGAAAAGCAGATTACATTTTTTCTTTAAAGCAAAGTTTTAGATTCACACTAAAACATCACATTATAAAACAAATGTAAGAAATTTGTGTCTCTAAACCCCTATGCTTCATGACATTTGTAGCATCCATCGAAATGTTTAGCCTCATTTTCAGAGTTCCTTTTTTTTGCTTTACAATGGGCCTAAACTGAGCAACATAAATACATATTTATATTGATTTTTCATTTGGATTGAAATAATCAGTTAATCCAGCAGCCAGAAAATAGTTTTGAACATCAGAGATCCCACCCCCACCCCCACCCTGGCCCAGCTCATTTTACCTTTTATTTTCAACTAGTATGTTAGTATCTCATAGACACAGTGTAATGACTTTCTTGCTGCAGAGCTAAATTATAGGAGAGCTATAGGCTTTTCAGTTACTTACAAAATCAGTTGTAGTCGAGATACTCTTATTATACACAAATAAATTGGCTCTATGTCCTAATGGGATTTCAGGCCACACAGCATTGTAGACGAATTATAAGAACAGACTCAGCCACACTTGAAAGAAGGCCCAAACAAGCTTCATACATAAGTACAATCGATTTCCCAGCTCAACAAGTGATTTACTCAAATATTTCTAATCTCAGAGTCTAAAAGCTGAATAAATTAGCCTTACTTTTGATCAGCATGAATTGTTAGTTGATAAGTTAGCAAGCAGCTATAAGGCTAAAGTTTTATTGTATTGTACATATTATTTTACCACAAAAGGGGAAAATGTTATTTTTAAAATGCTGAATTTATTACTTTAAGACCATTAGTGGAAATACTGATATATTGTTCATATATGGCATGACACTTAAACCTCTGTTTTTTGGGTATTTTTAAATAATTCCCCTTACGTATAAGATTTGCTGATATATTCTAGATGGTTTCAATGAAGAATTCATGGTGAATACAGTATTTATTGTACTATAATTTCTTCACAGTTACTTATTTACAGATGATCAATTCCAGGAACTAGCTTTTCTAGGTAACTGATATTGAATAACTTTAAGAAAGCTTTTGGTCGGCAAAGCCTGAGTCCTGTCGTCTCGCCTTCCTCCCATACAGCATGAGCTTCACCACTCGCTCCACCTTCTCTACCAACTACCAGTCCCTGGGCTCTGTCCAGGCGCCCAGCTACGGCGCCCGGCCGGTCAGCAGCGCGGCCAGTGTCTATGCAGGCGCCGGGGGCTCTGGTTCCCGGATCTCCGTGTCCCGCTCCACCAGCTTCCGGGGCGGCATGGGGTCCGGGGGCCCGGCCTCAGGGATGGCTGGGGGTCTGGCAGGAATGGGAGGCATCCAGAACGAGAAGGAGACCATGCAAAGCCTGAACGACCGCCTGGCCTCTTACCTGGACAGAGTGAGGAGCCTGGAGACCGAGAACCGGAGGCTGGAGAGCAAAATCCGGGAGCACTTGGAGAAGAAGGGACCCCAGGTCAGAGACTGGAGCCATTACTTCAAGATCATCGAGGACCTGAGGGCTCAGATCTTCGCAAATACTGTGGACAATGCCCGCATCGTTCTGCAGATTGACAATGCCCGTCTTGCTGCTGATGACTTTAGAGTCAAGTATGAGACAGAGCTGGCCATGCGCCAGTCTGTGGAGAATGACATCCATGGGCTCCGCAAGGTCATTGATGACACCAATGTCACTCGACTGCAGCTGGAGACAGAGATCGAGGCTCTCAAGGAGGAGCTGCTCTTCATGAAGAAGAACCACGAAGAGGAAGTAAAAGGCCTACAAGCCCAGATTGCCAGCTCTGGGTTGACCGTGGAGGTAGATGCCCCCAAATCTCAGGACCTCGCCAAGATCATGGCAGACATCCGGGCCCAATATGACGAGCTGGCTCGGAAGAACCGAGAGGAGTTAGACAAGTACTGGTCTCAGCAGATTGAGGAGAGCACCACAGTGGTCACCACACAGTCCGCCGAGGTTGGAGCTGCTGAGACGACGCTCACAGAGCTGAGACGTACAGTCCAGTCCTTGGAGATCGACCTGGACTCCATGAGAAATCTGAAGGCCAGCTTGGAGAACAGCCTGAGGGAGGTGGAGGCCCACTACGCCCTACAGATGGGGCAGCTCAATGGGATCCTGCTGCATCTGGAGTCCGAGCTGGCACAGACCCGGGCAGAGGGACAGGGACAGGCCCAGGAGTATGAGGCCCTGCTGAACATCAAGGTCAAGCTGGAAGCTGAGATTGCCACCTACCGCCGCCTGCTGGAAGATGGTGAGGAATTCAATCTTGGTGATGCCTTGGACAGCAGCAACTCCATGCAAACCATCCAAAAGACCACCACCCGCCGGATAGTGGATGGCAAAGTGGTGTCTGAGACCAACGACACCAAAGTTCTGAGGCATTAAGCCAGCAAAAGCAGGGTACCCTTTGGGGAGCAGGAGGCCAATAAAAAGTTCAGAGTTCAAAAAACAGAAAAGAAAGCTTTTAAATCATCCCCAGATTTGTAAGGCATTTCCTTGTTTCTTGGATTACTTAAGCTTACTTATTTCTGGAAATGCCTAATCAAAAGCATTAAATTTAAAATTATTGTAAATTGGAGTGCTGATGGCTATTAAAGTGCAATTACTGTATCAGCTCACCAATATCCTTTGCCCACTTTTGAGAGTAAAAGCACTGAAAGTGTGGTTTGTATTTCCAGCAAATCTCTGTTGAAAGCCACAAACTGGATAATGGTAGGAAAAACTGTTCTAATCATACTTCTATTGTCATAGTGCTATTCCTTTTGAAACCAACAATTCTAAGCAACATGCAAGCTAGAAACAGGCTACTGCAATACTTTCAAAACACATTATAGAATTGTGGGAGTTTGTCCTGAACCCAGTAGTTAAATTGAGAATCCCTTCTTCTGTAGAACAGGAAACAAACTTCAAGGACCACCAAGGCTGGAAGGTGATATAAATAAGTGATAAGAGCCACCTGGTGAATGGGCATGTGAACACATTCAGCAAATAGCAGGAATCATGTCCAGATGGAAAGCACACAGCTCACCTCCTCGCCTCAAGGTAGCAATGGTTGGCTATACTCTTCCAGAAGATTACTGCCATCCAGGAATGCGTTATCCAACATTGCCAGAAACTTCAATTTTTAAAAAAAAAAAAAGCAATCAAGGTTTTTATTTGAAATCACCCAAATTTTATATGAATTTTATATTGAAATCACCCAAATTTTATATGCTGCTCATGTTTTTTAATCATTTGCACATATTTGGACTGGATTAAACCTTTGAGCTTCCAGTTTTCCACCTTATCTAGAAGTCTGACAAGTCGATAATATGTTCTTACTATGGGATCATTCTCTACTAAAATCTCATTGCTTTTGGACAGCACTACCCAGCTGGCCAGAACTGGCATTCTCCTGAGTTAAAGACTAGATTTCGTATGCCCATTTATAGGGAATGTCCATGGGGCCCAGCATCAAAGTTGCATGTATATATTTTCAGCATATGAAAAGCACCATATACTTAATTTTTGTTTCAGGATGGTCATTGTCTAACAGATTTTATAAAACCATTGTCCATAAAGGAGTTTTCTAAAAAATTAAAATATAGATTTTTTATAAGAAAGAAAATAAATCATTTAATAATAGAAAATAAGCACTACCCTATTGATAAGTAGCAATGAGGCTATTAAATGAATGTGAATAAGTTTCCGACACAAATAATTAACTTTTCAAATTGATTTGGAGAAAGTGTCTATGACCATCCTAAGATCATTGCCTGCGCTGTGAACCCCTGCCCAGAAACAAACACAACATGGTCTTAGTCATTTAATTTTACTGTTAAAAAATAGCCTTTTCTGGGAAAATTGGCTAGCCATAAGTAGAAAGCTGAAACTGGATCCTTTCCTTACTCCTTATACGAAAATTAATTCAAGATGGATTAGACACTTAAATGTTAGATCTAATACCATAAAAACCCTAGAAGAAAACCTAGGTAGTACCATTCAGGACATAGGCATGGGCAAGGACTTCATGTCTAAAACACCAAAAGCAACGGCAGCAAAAGCCAAAATTGACAAATGGGATCTAATTAAACTAAAGAGCTTCTGCACAGCAAAAGAAACTACCATCAGAGTGAACAGGCAACCTACAGAATGGGAGAAAATTTTTGCAATCTACTCATCTGACAAAGGGCTATCCAGAATCTACAAAGAACTCAAACAAATGTACAAGAAAAAAACAACCCCATCAAAAAGTGGGCAAAGGATATGAACAGACATTTCTCAAAAGAAGACATTCATACAGCCAACAGACACATGAAAAAATGCTCATCATCACTGGCCATCAGAGAAATGCAAATCAAAACCACAATGAGATACCATCTCACACCAGTTAGAATGGCAATCATTCAAAAGTCAGGAAACAACAGGTGTTGGAGAGGATGTGGAGAAATAGGAACACTTTTACACTGTTGGTGGGATTGTAAACTAGTTCAACCATTATGGAAAACAGTATGGCAATTCCTCAAGGATCTAGAACTAGATGTACCATATGACCCAGCCATCCCACTACTGGGTATATACCCAAAGGATTATAAATCATGCTGCTATAAAGACACATGCACACGTATGTTTATTGCGGCACTATTCACAATAGCAAAGACTTGGAATCAACCCAAATGTCCATCTGTGACAGACTGGATTAGGAAAATGTGGCACATATACACCATGGAATACTATGCAGCCATAAAAAAGGACGAGTTTGCGTCCTTTGTAGGGACATGGATGCAGCTGGAAACCATCATTCTTAGCAAACTATCACAAGGACAGAAAACCAAACACCTCATGTTCTCACTCATAGGTGGGAACTGAACAATGAGATCACTTGGACTCAGGAAAGGGAACATCACACACAGGGGCCTATCATGGGGAGGGGGGAGGGAGAAGGGATTGCATTGGGAGTTATACCTGATATAAATGACGAATTGATGGGTGCTGACGAGTTGATGGGTGCAGCACACCAACATGGCACAAGTATACATATGTAACAAACCTGCACGTTATGCACATGTACCCTAGAACTTAAAGTATAATAATAATAATAATAAAATAGCCTTTTAAAAAATTTTATGACTTACTGTGAACTGTAGAATAAGGACATTTAATTTTAATCATTAATTAATATTTGTTTATTTCTATATTTATTCTCAATAAAAACTAAGTGTAATAAACACCAAAGGACAGATGATTGAAGTGTAGTCTAGTGGAAGTAAAACCAGTTTCTATTCTAGCTCTGCATAGCCATGTAAAATCATTATAGGCTTCAAATTTTTCAAATGTCAAATAAAATTCATAGAATTATTTCAATAATCATACGATGGCGGCCATCTACTTAATCCAATACACCCTCGACGCTTGAATCTCTTCTAACCATTCATGTACATAGTCTCATAGTGTCTCTCCCTCTCTTACACACACACACTCATATATATACACATATGTGTGCATATATAGGGATATATACATACGTCCCTATCAAATGAAACAAGCCAGTCTGTGCTTGTAGACCCCCTACAGAGCTCACAGTCCATTTTATCTCTGGAGCAACGATGACTATCAGCAAATTCATCCTTATGTTGAAGTAAACTCTATCTTTCTGTTACAGTTACTTATTCTTCCTCCTTTTTTATTGAAACAATACAAATTATGTGTGACAGCACTATATATTTCAATACAGCAAACTGAATACAGCTAATACATCACCTCCAACTTTTCCACTTTTCAGGCAAAACAACTTTAGTTCCTTCAATCATTCTTATGATAGGTTAAATCCTCCCTAATATCATGTTCACTTCTAAATATCCTACAGCTGGTATAGCAGCATCCTCTTCTCTATGTCTGGTTCTAGAATCAAACATAATCCTCTAGATGGGAGCTAGTGAACATACCACACAGAATTGAAAAGTTCTACTACTTAAGTATTCCAAATCATATGCCTCCCAAAACATATTTTTGTTAAGCAAGTATGATGATTAATTTTATGTGTCAACTTGGCTAAGCTATAATGCCCAGTTGTTAGTTCAAACACCAATCTAGATGTTGCTATCAAGATGGTTTTTAGATATGATTGTTATTTACAATCAGTAGACTTTGAATGAGGCAGATTGCCCTCCATTATGTAAACAGGCCTCATTCAATGTGAACGCCTAAAGAATAAAGACAGGTTTCCCAAGAAAGAAGCAATTCTGCAACATAGAAGCCCTACCTGAGGTGCCCACCTGCTGCAATTTCAAGCTCAAGAATGCATCAACCCCTCACTGGATTTCCAGCCTTCCAGCCCACCCTATAGATTTTGGACTTCCTAGCCCCACAATTGCATAAGCCAATTTCTTTCTTAAAACATTCCCTAGATAGATATATAAATTGATAGATAGACATGAAGACATTGAGATAGATAGAGATATATCCTATTGGTTCTGTTTTTCTGGAGAACCCTGACCAATACAGCAAGCTAATTTCATACATGCTGCTGCTAAACTCCATCTCTCCTATCATATAATTTAATTTTTTTTTTAGTTTTTATTTGTCCATACCCAAAATGAAACAAATTATATTTATTCACAATGAACTTCATTCTATTTGAGTTGACTCATTATTCTTGAGGGAAGGATTCTTTTGGAGACCTAACTCTGGTCTCCCATGGTTTCACTATCTGTCCAGCTTTATCTCAAATACAGATGATAGAATCATACTTGTTTCACTAAGCCCTGTTCCAGAAGTTCAATCCACATAGGAGTTAACTCTGTAAGAAAATAGTTTAACACCAGCAATAACCTATGTGAGTGTTATTCTTGTTTCTCCAAAGCATAAGTAACTCTTTTTAAATCATACTAGACAAATTATGAAGCTCAAATTTAGTAATACAGTTTATTCCTATCCAGCTTACTAAATTTTCAGAAGAGATCATACCCTTTGAATGAATAATCCCAAATAAGCATTGAATTGAGCCTGCGTACCCCAAGGGGATTTAGACCATCTGCTAATTTTGCTGGGCAAAGGGTTTCTTGGTACAGTTTTACATACTTTCAGCTTTGGAAAAATAGAATCCAATTTGCCTCCAGCTCTCATATTTTTTCCCACAGTTAAATACTTTGTCTATTTAAAACAAACTTTTGAAACCAGTTCGTGTTATTTAAAACCCAATGTATTTTGTCCCCACAGCAAACACAGCTGGGGATATTAAGGCCACTAAAAGACTATTTTGCAACAAACACAATTCTTTCTTAGGAACTGGGTCCTTTAAAAATTATTTCCCGGAACATTTTTAACCTTTCCATAAACAATTATTAGGTCAAATAATATTTTTATTTAGTCCAGCAAATATTTTGGAGGGTGAACAATATTACATTTTGAAGCATGACACAAATCTGTTGGAATTTTTATCTGACCACCATTCCCAGCTCCCTACCCTCTCTGTGAACACAGGCATGTGTAGCAAGCCTTTCATGAACAAGGAATCCATTCAAGACTTGGATTCCTAGGCCAGTTCTCAGTCAGCAGGTTTCCTACGCACTTATAGGTGCCAAACAGCAACTCTCCTGTTTCTCCAAAAGAATTCTTAATAGAGAGGGGAATAAACTTTAAGTGGCTTCCTGATTTCACCATTTCTAAAGACCAATGTTAGGTTGCTGAAAGATTACTTCATTTGTGCCATCAGGTGTCTAACAAGCTTTAGAACAGAGTAAATTATGCAATTATTTTTTTCTTCCTTTTTTTTTGGTGTAATAAATATTAGTGTAGCTAGCAATCTGTTGCATTTTTGTGCGTACGAATTTTTGAACGACATTCTTTGAAAACAGCACTTCTGTGGTATCCTAATTTTCAGAATTTCAGGCTTTCATGAGAAATTAGAGATTAACGTTATAGTGATTTTAATAATAATCTGTGTAGTAATAGAAAAACAAAAGTAAAGAAATGTGTGTGTTTGCCCAATACTGATTCTGGACTCCACTCTAAGCAAATATTTACTCATTATCTGAATACAAAAAGTAAAATGTCCTCAGGGTGGAGTACATCCATAAACTTCCAATCTACAGATGTCAAAAGCCAGGTTGCAGCAATGGTTCCACATATTCATGTTCAATCAGATCAATATGCAATCAAGATGAAAAAGGAAATATAATTCACACTGAAAGGAAGACTCTCCAATTGATCAAATACAAAATTAAAACAGGAGACAAAACACTAAAACTATTACTTTTATGAATATGATCAGTAGTCTGGAAAATGAGTTTCATACAGATATAATGACCCCTCAAGAATAATTTGTGCAAAACCTAATCAATGTTGTTAGCCTTGTGTAAATCATGCCTAGTGCCCTCTTGGTTATGATTTCTTCTCCTAAAGAATGTCCATTATTCTCTATGCTTTCTGAGGCATAAGACTGCCAAATATCCACATTTGAACCATGTGATCCTGCAAGTTAATTTGTGAAGATTTATTTGACTTGGATCCACAGTTGAGCTCTCACCTTGAAACCAAGTTTCGGCATTACTAAAATAAGCAGCTTTACAGAAGTCAGCTTTTAATCACTGTTTCGGCAAGAAATGGAAACTCCATAGGTAATTGTTTTTAATGATATTCATCCTAAGGAATTTTCCTTCTTTTCAGAGGAGGTGTGTGCCTTCCTCAAGTTTTAAGAAATACAAGACAAAAGGATTTAGAAGGATTTGGAAACAAATACTCCATATAATGCTGAAATTAAGGAATTAGATTATATCTTTGATAGTTTAACATGTTTTTAACATAGTTTTATTTTTGTATAATTCCTACATTACACAGGGAATATTCTTGGCAGTGATATGTGTGGGTGTGTGCTATGGTTTGAATGTCTCCTCCACAACCCATGTTGAAATTCAATTGCCACTGTAACAGTATTAAGAGGTGGTGCTTATCAGAGGTGACCAAGTCATGAGGGTTCTGCCCTCATAAATGGATTAAAGCCATTATCTTGAGAACAGGGAGTGTCCTCCTACACTTGATCTTAACCAAAAGGAGGAAAAATGATGGAGTATACTCCTGATAAACACATAAATCTGACCCCCATTTTTCTCTCTGTCTCTTGCACCTTCTCTTCCTCACCATATGATTGTCCTTCTGCCATGTTATGCAGCCAGAAGGCCTTCACCAGATGTGACCCCTTGATCTTGAACTTTTCAGCCTCCAGAATGATAAGCCAAATAAACTTTTATTGTGTATAAATTGATCTGTCTGCCATATTCTGTTGTAGCAGGAGAAAACAAAGACAGTATGTTTTTGTCAACATTTGTGTGTTCTGTTTATTGAGGATCTCAATGTCCATTGTACTAGATATGTGGTTAAGAAAATATTTTAAGAATCAAGTTTGCTTCCTCAAGTTCACCATATTATCACATTTGTTTATTTAGATTATTATTAGACTTCTAAACTGATTTAAATAATCTTATAAATAAGAAGAGTACATATAATAAAGGTTTTGTGAAAAATTTAAAGGACAAATGTCAAACAGTGAAAAGGGGATTTAGTGCATAAGAGTGTATAAAGGACCATTGACTAAGATATGAACAGTATTTTTAATAGCAACTCACTGAAAACAAAGAACACAGTCATTCTGCTTTTAGACTGTTTCTTATCACTGTTTCTTAAGAAAAAAAAAAAAGTTGAGAAGAAAAGTCAAATGACAAGAAATCTCTTTCCTGTAAGTCTCTAGATGGTCTTCTGAGAATTTTTCTTTCTTTCATTCTCAGTTTCTGCAGAAATTATCCATGTGCTAGACATTTTTAAGTGTCCTCCTAATATCTATTCACTTAATTTTTCTAATAGAATAGCAATTAACTTAATGGCTAATGTTCCCGTTTGAAAATACTTAGCTTTCCACAGTCCCATGAATCTGAAGGCGGGTGTGTGATCCAGTTCCGGGCAAAGAAGTGTAAATGGCAATTACAGGGTTGGGCTTTTCAGTGTTACTATCTTCCTGAGAAATGGAGCAAATCTACTCAGTGTATCTTTTGCTCTCCATCTTTTCCCTTTTTCTCCTTTTAGAATTGAAACAGAAGGTCTAGAAGAGTAACAGTTTTTTGTTTTGTTTTGTTTTGTTTTGTTTTGTTTTGTTTTGTTTTGTTTTGTAAGCATGAGGAAAACAACACTGCTCTAAGGATGGCAAAACTAAAAGCTAGACGGCATCAGGGACTTCGATGTGATCATATCACCATAACAACCCTTGACTTTCTGCCTGCAGACTGTTACGTAAAGAATAAGATAAAATCGGCCGGGCGTGGTGGCTCAAGCCTGTAATCCCAGCACTTTGGGAGGCCGAGACGGGCGGATCACGAGGTCAGGAGATCGAGACCATCCTGGCTAACACGGTGAAACCCCGTCTCTACTAAAAATACAAAAACTAGCCGGGCGAGGTGGCGGGCGCCTGTAGTCCCAGCTACTCGGGAGGCTGAGGCAGGAGAATGGCGTAAACCCGGGAGGCGGAGCTTGCAGTGAGCTGAGATCTGGCCACTGCACTCCAGTCCGGGCGACAGAGCGAGACTCCGCCTCAAAAAAAAAAAAAAAAAAAAGAATAAGATAAAATCATAAAATCAAGCACTTGCGTTGGGTTTCTGTGACATACAGTTAAAAACAACCTTAATTCTTGAACTTCCTTTATGTGTCCCCACTCCCAGTCTGGTTTAGGTGCTCCTCCTTACCTCTGTGATATTCCATACAAACCCAGTATGTTTAGAGTGGCACCTGAGTCTCATTGCATCGTGCTGAAAGGTGAATGGAGGATAGGAAAAGGTGAATGGAGGATAGAGTAGGAAAAACAGCATTTTATTATTTGCTATAAATAAATAATCGTAAGTCTGCTCTGCTCCAGAACCTTTATGTTGGCATTCAGGACAATAAACATAGCAGTGAAAAAGGTAACGCCTCTCTTCTCTTTTTCATAGCTCTTATCATTGCCTGATGGTACTGGGTATCTGCATCACTCTGTGGCAGTCCATGAGTACAGAGTCATGACTGTGTTCATGACTAGTGTCTAAAAGAGTTTCTAGTAAATAGTTAGATATCAATAAATACTAGTCAAATATACAATCAATCATTGAAATGAAATATTTTGAGAACTGAATATTGTACCTTTCTACTCATTTAATTTAAAGCAGAATATAGATTGTAAAATTTAAAAATTGTTTATCCCAGGTAGACTCTTAAAGGATGGCATATGTACATATATTTGAAAATTAAGGCTTCTATAAATGTCTGAAATAAAAATTTTAAATGACTTACCTATTAGTTATAGACTTGGTGACATTTGAGATTGATTTTATGTAAATATTGAATAATTTATCTGTATTCCTACCCAGCTGCAGAACAATAGAGTTGGGAAGGACCAAGACTTTTCAGCAATTTCAGTTCTTTCCAAGGTATGTTCAAGAATGCAATTAAATCCTTGGAGCGCAGCCTGATACATTAATAAAAAAAACTTTTTAAGAGTATACTTTAATAATTTTCAATCTCTAACATGTGAGTGCTGAGAAAAATTTAAATTTGAGGAGAATCACAGCTTAATGGCATTTCAAGATGAGTTACCTCCACAGAACCTGTAGAATAAACTTGTTAAGCATCATCCACTTGGATATGTAATCATAACTTCAAAAATGATAACTTTCATTTTGGTGAAGTTGATATTGAGCTCTTACTTCTGATAACATTTGCACAATATGTTCAAGCTGACCACCTCATTGTATAAATAAAAGAAACATGTTGACACCATAAATAATTGGAAAATGCAATTCTGAATGATTTCATTCAAAAGAGAAAGATAGGCTCTGAATTACAGCAGTGGATTAGAAGATGGCTAGAGGTAGTCATTCTTTTTAAAACATTTTAAACTGTGGTTTAGAGTAAAAATCATTTATTTTTTAAGAACTTCTGAATGTAGCAGGTATTTTTAAAGTTCTAACATAAGAAGTTTGTAAAAATTACCTAGAATTTGAGGAGAAAGTAAGCAAAATATAAACTTCTACAAGTGAAGTTAACCATAACCAATATATTTGATCAATCATCTAGAGAAGTGTCCATCCTAAGAGATTATATATAAATATCTTGATACTGAGGTTAAGGGTGTATAGACAAATTCCACAGTGGAAGGGACCCCAAAAGTATAAGTAATAGAAGATCAATTACATAACTGAAGTTGCAATACCCAAGGTCTCCAGAAGGGTGAAATCCTGGCAAACAAGAGTTGAGAATTACATATTGCAATTACATGTTGCGTTGAAGGTAACTCGTGTAGTTGTGTGTCAAGCCTACTCCACAGAAAAGGATGCCTGCCTTTCTAGGTTTAGAAACCTAGTCTTCTCAACAGGTTTATTTCTATAGTAAAGAAGGATGCATAACAATCTATTGGCATGGTTTCAGAGTTAATCTAGACTTTTGTCTGAGTTTTCTGATAATCATCTGATTTTCCTAATAGACATCTCTTCTGTGAAGAGATCGTTAGTGTACAACTTTATGACTGCCATGCCTGGTCATATTAATTATAAAAGTAATATATTATGAAAGCAAGCATTTCTGTCAGATCCCATCACAGACTTCCATTTCCAAAGACAGTTAATTGTCATTGATTCGTATTATATAATTAAGTAAAACTAAAATAGTTTTTAAATGATGTAAAATAGAGAATTTTAGAGCTGGGAGGAATCTCAGGAGGAATCTCATACAGCCCAACTCTTTCACTTAACAAAGAGAAAACCAAGGCCCAAAGGGGCAAAAGATCCTAGGTCATCAGCTGGTTAGCCCGAGCGCAAGAAATGGAGCCAATACCATCTCACTCCCAATCCAGGCCTCTTTTAAAGTAATTGAACAGGACAAGGAGAAATTTTCTTTTACCAATGATTCAGACTTTTAAAAAAATCAGAATTAGAAACAACTTGTCTATCTGGTTATAGCTGACACTGATGGAACATACTAGTATACGTTTAGAAGATAATTTGGCACCACAATGAGTAAGGAGTTACCACTTGGATAAAATTTCTTTAGGTTTCATTTAACACACTTTACCTTCATGCATTCGAATTCAAAGGCCCCTGGAAGAGGTGGACCTGTTCCTCCCAAATTTTAGGTTCTTGCTCCTTATACCACATGACTTCAAGTCTTCTGTTAGTTATCTTGCTTTCTTTTCTGCTATTGATAGTCAACATGTCGATCTGATTTAAATGAAACATTTAAGCAGCTAAAGTAAACATTCTACTTTTATGAGGCATAGATTTGGACAATAAAAATTGAGAAATCACCTTTCTCTTTAGATTCTTAGGTAAGTATAAATAAGGCAAGGTAACTCAAAATGGAATCTTGTGGGTGTTGGGTAAAGAAAAGGAAAGGAACGTCATCTTTTCCCCACAAATCAGAGAAAGAACCAAATGCATAACTCTCAACAATCTACTTATTTGGAGAAATGTTTGGATTATTAAGTGCACTTATTATGACTCTTGCTTGGGATTATCAAAAAACCAAACGCTTTTCTCTACTCCACTTCACAATACTTGTAATATAGCAAATAGTAATCTATTAATCATAATTTTCAGGTAAAGGAATATCACAGCAGCTGTTACAAGCTCAAAGATACTGATATCTTCCTAAAAATATGTTGTTGTTTCAAGGACTAGAAAAGTGTACAGTACTATGCTGAGTAGCTCTTGGGGGAATGTCTCTGAGAATATTATAGCTTTGATATGGCTTTTCTATTATATAATATGTAACCTTGTGTCCCAGTAAACCACTTGGCTGATGGAGTTATTCCCATTTGCACATTTTGATGCTGGGTGCTGTCTCTAGGAAGAAAAGAAATAGAGAACAACTTTCTGTTGTCCAAGCACTTAGAGTTGAACTGGAAATACGGACCATACACAACAGATAGCCTAAGAGTTAGTATATCTTGCTCTGCCTTGGCTCTGGCCTCTACTTACAGTTGTGCTGCTTAGATCTAGATCAATTGAGTTTTGTTTATACTGGAAGGGAAAAATTCACCATCATATGTTACATCAAATCCTAATAGAAACACCTGGAGCACAAAAGCAAAAGCAGATTTACTATTAACTCACTCTCCCCTGAAACATTCATCTCAATTCGAACTTAGGTTAACACACAGGCACTGGTATTGTCCTCTGGGACAGTTCACACATCCTCTAGAATTTAGAATTTTGAAATGAATGTCTAGGTGAAGACAGAGTATCGAGGCAGCCTACACTTTAAAGGCTCAAAATGAAAAAAGGCACAGTAAAATAGATCAGCGGGACTACTTAGTGGTCAATACCTCATTTTCTTGTTGTGTTTACCCTTCTGACCCAACAGAACAGTAATGTATATCCTCTTACTGCATTCTTAATAAGGTTATTTACGCTGCATATCCAAGGAGTTTATGCTGTATGCAATAAATTCTCGGCTCTGAAACGTGGGTGAGATTGTAGACATCAGTATTGGAGGAATTAACCTTGTAAATGAGGAGCACTCTTATTGAAGTTCTGGATTTTGATTATTCAAGAGTGACACGGGAATATAGGCAGTTTTCTGCAGAATGATAATGATCAGCTTCACAAAATACCACTCGCTATGAATAAGTAATAACATCTGGGCAACGAGTGAAGAATTCTGACTTCATTTTTTAAATGTCTAGGTACTACTTTGCAATTTTCCATGCCAACAGAGGAAAGAAATATTGTGAATCTCTCTGATATATAGAATTAAGGTCTTGTTCATCCGTAGTGATCTGTATCATGAAATGGTTGGGCTTGACAAAACTAAGAGGAGGAAATCTAAGTAGAGTAGAACCTTCTCAATTCACACTGCCTGTTACTCACGCCCCCCAATATGCCCCAGAGATTCCTTTATGGCCCACCTACCACTCAACCGTACCTATGTGACTTCAACTTCCACAGTTAAGACACATCAGGATAAACTAGCTTATTAATTTCCTGATTTGTGAAGAAGTTATGGGCATCTATGGGCATGATTAAGCTATTGAATTAAAGCCCAAAATTGGGTTACTGGGATCAAAAGGAAAAACTAATATTTTCTCATTTAAGTAAAAGCCTCAGATAATGTTACGTGAATTTAATTTCAGCCAGTTTTCTAACAAAG
This sequence comes from Rhinopithecus roxellana, assembly GCF_007565055.1. Lineage (NCBI taxonomy): Eukaryota > Metazoa > Chordata > Mammalia > Primates > Cercopithecidae > Rhinopithecus > Rhinopithecus roxellana. The sequence continues at coordinate 23,040,860 of NC_044549.1, read as the reverse complement.
AAAAGCCTCTGAGGATTAACATGGGACTTGAAAATTCTTCCACTGATTCTTTCTCCACCAATTCATGATAGTTATATATATGTTGAAGAGGTACAAGAAGAGGATATGTCAGAGAGTCTGTAATTCAGATGAATATTAAAATTTTTCCTAGTAACTTGGAAACAAAAGCTCATCTACCTGATGTCTTTTGAGCCCATGTCTAAAACCTAACCACCATGCCGAGGAATCAGGGAGTAGATGGATGGAGAATTTTTTTTTTCTCTCTCTCATATGAATACTTACAGAATATATAGCATCCACAATAGTAAACATAAATCCCATTGCACATTATGGTATAGGCAGGGTTACAGAATGCACCTATCTGTGAAAACTGTAAAGCTGCTATTTGTGCACTTTAATATCTGTAAATTATATCTCACAAATAGAACTGTAAATAATAATAACAAAGTAGGGGTGGGAAGTGGGCAGAAGCAAAAAATAAAACAAGAATAGCTGAATATTGATACATTTTGAAGCAGGATGATGGGTACATAGGGGTACATTATGTCATTTTGCTTACTTCGAATAGGTTTGAGATTTACCATAAGAAAAGTTTTAAAAACACTAATAGTTTTAGTTTCATTATCCCACAGTCACAACTTTTATTGCTGTAAGGACCATGTTTAAAATCCACTAATATCTTTGACATTTAACAATGCAGACTGAAGACATCACCTTCACACAGCCCTACCTGAAGGAAACAGCTTGACATTTTCTAACCTCTGGGTCTTTGCTTGAATAAAGATGGGACATTAAAAAAGCATTCTCATAGTCATCAAATATTGTTCTATTGCCTCAGAAAGTCAGTGATACCCAAGCAACTCTACACAGTTAGGTTTCTTAGGCCTGCAATGTTGTCTCCATTTCTTTCCATTGCCTTAAATAGACTGAGCCTACTTGGACTTACCAATGTCCTCTCATTACCAGCTTAGCCTTTATTAATTCTACCACTGTATTTCTGAGATCCTCAGATTAAAAATACTCTGTACTATTACACAGCATCCTACTTAAAGTACTGATATATCAATACTGAAGTCTTTATAAAAAATGTTTAGTTGATATTCAAGCTTTGGTACAATTAAAAGTGAAGGTAAAACTGCTTTATAAGCACAGATATCTTCATACTGTTACATAAGAAATGGTTAGTGCTCAAAAAATGTTTAGTGAATGAGAGAATGGTAGAAGGGAAGTATTTAAATGATTTTAAATTTTTTTCTAATGGACTTTGAACATAGAAGTAAAAAAAAAAAAACAGTAAAATACTTAAACTAAAAAAGCATTTTCAAGATTTCATAGTGTCACTAGGAAGCATTTATGAACTTACTGTGGGCTAAGAAATGCCTCATTATACTGAGGCATTTTTAAAAATATGTATAGTATTTTTTAATTATAAAAAGGACTATTGGTCTAATAGCTGCTAAGAGAAGCAGTCAAATCTCTAGAGGAAAAATGCCTCTACTTATAACACATTTATTATGAGGATAGCCTTAGTTTGCTGAGTTTTACTTTGGTGAAAATTGGTTTTAAAAGATCTAAACACTGAAATCTAAAATGAGGCAAAAAGCTGTGTGGAGTCTAAATTAGCTGAATAGTTACTATTTCTCTCTCCTTTGCTACAGTTTATGTGCCAAATATTAAGCAGCAACAGCTTAAGAATTGAAATAATCCTAACCATTCATTGACAAAGGGGGCTATACTAAATGTGCACTAAGCATTCTATAGAATGGTTTCCTTTTCATAACAAAGAGTAGCAAGTCCATCATTATCAACATCAAAAGCCAAAACTAATACATTGAACTTCAGACAAAATTAGCTGGTTTTGCTCCTGCCATATTACGGTACCTACATGCCCTATCCTTCATTTCAAAGAACATTAGACAGTCAATGCTATTCTTTCTAGAAACAGGCCAAAAGAAGCACATGCAAACTTCTAAGGTATGGTGTGAAAACAAAGCACCAATCCAATGGACTGAGTGCCCACAGTCTGTGAAAAATTCAGAAGAGATCAGAATAACAGTTTCACACTGTATGCACTTCACACCCAGCCTTTGAAACACTAAGCTTTGCAGTAGCAAAAGTACAAAATTGTGCAGTCCTGTCAAATGTTACATTGCCAGAGCATGAAAATATCAGTAATGACTGTATCTAGAAATTGTATTTCAGCAGTCTTTTGAGATGCGTATATATATATATATATATATATACACACACACACATACACAATGCACATACACACTCATATACATACACACACATACATATATATGTGTCTGTATGAGAGAGAAAGAGATCTCTCTGCATAGTTCATTATAGAAGAGGAATACTGTGGCTGACATGCCATGCATATGACTAGCCATATAACCCAAATTTTCTCTCACTAGCAACTTTTTGATGCTTTTTTCCTTCAGGGCTACAGCTTGTTTTCTTCTTAGACTAAGCTTAACGATGAGTTGTGATGGAAATTTTGTCCTAAAAATGTTTAGTCGTGAGAGCAATGGGTTAGGAAACGCTAAGAAAGCAGAGGAAATGACTCATATTGGTTTGAAATTCATGGAAATATTCCACACCTGTGGTCAGCTCCTGGTCTGGGTTAGTAGCCTCATGCTGAGTATCATAGGCCAAAGGGAGACTAGTTTAAAGAGTGGTGAGAGGTCCAGATGCTACGGGCAGTAATGGAAAGTCAGCAGGATGACCATGCTTCCTCTTTATATTTCTTATTAGTGTGTGGGATGCTGCATCGGGTGTGGAAACAGGAGTAAGGGTGGGATAATATCTCTACCCTTGAGCATCACACTATTCAAGCGAGGGAAAAAAGACATAAATTAGATAAACAATAAATGATAAAGTATAGTATATTTTAAGGACCAAGTAAATCGTGCAGTCAGTAAGTGTGGAAAGAGTAAAGAAAAGGGAGAGATACAGTCGGGGGAAACTTTTGAAGGAGACAACCGTGGTGCTAGCCCTCCTGAGCATGGAGAAGGCAGAGGATGGGTATTCAGCAAAGGGACCACCCGGCTTATCCCCATAGAGAAGCCTGGGACCCTCCAGCCAGGCAAAAACACAGCTCAGACTTTCCAATGTACATAGCAGGAGGTCAACTCTTGTTTTTATTCCAGTACTTCTAAGCCTACGACTCATCCTTTAGTTAGCAACAGGAAATGTGAGAGGCTGCGTTCAATATAAAATTTCCTACATAAAACCCTGCTGAGAAAAGTGCACATCAAGGAAAATCATTCAAGACATGTACTCCTAAAGGATTTCTAAGCTCTATCCTTGGATCAGGTTAGAGCTTCATAAAGCTACATATCATGACTACCTTAGCTTGGACTAAAAGGACTAAAAACTGTCTTCTGAGTTATGCTTTAAAATTAAACTCCCTGGCCAGGCATGGTGGCTCACACCTGTAATCCCAGCACTTTGGAAGGCTGAGGTGGGTGAATCACTTGAGCCCAGGAGTTCAAGACCAGCCTGGCAAACATGGCAAAACCCCATCTCTACTAAAAATACAAAAATTAGCAGGGCATGGTGGTGCATGCCTGTTATCCCAGCTATTCAGGATACTGAGGCATGAGAATCGCTTGAACCTGAGATGCAAAGGTTGCAGTGAACCGAGATCACGCTACTGCAGTCCAGCCTGGGTGACAGAGAGAGACTCTATCTCAAAATAAATAAATACATAAAAAAACTCTCTGACTTGGAAAAATCTATCAGAAATAATAATCACATAGTCTTTGATCCAGTAATTCTAATTCAAAAAATTATTCCTAAAAACAATTCCCCTTGAGTATATTAATATGTATTCATGATCATTTTGGTATTTTTTTTTTCTTTGTAGTTGAGAAAGACTGGGCAAACAGATACACCTTAATTTAGTTAACTCATCCACTGAAAATACGCATATACCATGCAGACATTTAAAAAAGAATAATTTATCTGTCCATATACTGACCGAGAACTAGCAAACTAGGAGTTGATATCTACATGATGAGAAGGAACATTCACATGATGATCTTGGATCAGAACATAAAAGGCTTAGGTGACAACAAAAGCAAAACGGTCTAGAAAAGATGTCCTGAAGGATCATAATGAAGGCCACCCATGACTGAAGTGAGGTGGATAAGGAATGAGAGGTGATGAGGATTGATATCTGGGCATGGAGAAGATCACATATAGCCCTGAAGATTGTGGCAAAGAATGACATTGTAACCTAAAAATAATGGAGCCAGCACAGTATTTTAAGCAGATACCATAGTTTATCTTTTAAAATAGTCACTCTACCCTCTGTATGAACATGAACTATACAGGGGTAACAGCAAAGTGGGGATACAAGATAGGTGGCCTTGCAGCAGTCCCTGCAAGAAACTGACTGTGATCACAGGGCAAATGTGGTGGAGTAAACGGTGTGGGGAAACATTCTGGAGATAAAAAATGCTTGCTTCTTCTTCCTTTTCATAGTTCTTGTTTTGCTTCATTACTAATGTACTAGCGTGTTATACATGTGAATTTTATTGTTCCATCTTGTACCCTTTTTGAAAACAAGTGGCGCATGAATATAAAGTTATAAATAAAAATGTGTGTGTGTGTGTGTGCGCGCATAAACGCACAAGCTAAGTAGCAGCAGTATAAATATGCATGTGGGAAGAGCATGAGCCAAGAATCCAATAGACATGCCTTCAAACTTGTGCTTTTAAAGATTTTATTTTCTTTACATTTAAAAGGCATGATCTTTACTAAATATGATCATGGTAGTATGAAGATTAAGAGTTAATATTTAAAATGCACAGCACAGGTCACATTGAAGAGGGTCAGTAATTGCTTGGGATTAAAAATGGGAAGAACCCTGAATATTATGCCACAGAAAAGATCTAGGTGTTTTTGCACAGAGGGCTAGAGTGCAAAACAGTGTTTTAGGAAGTGTCTCTGGAGGTAGTGTATAAAGGGGAAAGGTCAGTTAGGAGATTATTGCATGCTTCACAACATCTATATTAGAAAGAGAAAGAAGACATCTCATTATCACCCTTGATAGACAAAGAAGAGAATGACTCACCTTAGGTCAAACAACAAATCAGGGGTAGAAATGAGACTGGACTGGAACTCATACTTCCTGACTAAGTACGGTAATTCCCTAGACCTCTGCTGCCTACATTATTCAAATACGGTATGTGAATTTGGCTATCCTTATGACCTTTTTCAAATATTAAAGCTTGCTGCAACCCACCAGATAAATAATACACCAAAGGTCAAGAGAATAGAGAAAATAGTGGTTTTCCCTAAGTTAAAAAAAAAAAAATCCCATTCCTTGAGATTCGTGTCTACTAATTTTCAATTTTTTCTAAAATCAAAGCTTTTATTTAAATGGCATCAAACTTCCTCTTTGCTACTGCTGAATCTATATGTATATATGAGTGTATATAGTATGTGGGTGTGCATTCACACGTACATTTATCTTAAGTGTTAAAGTGATCTGTCTCCATTAACTCAACTGTGCAGAAAACACTTTTAAAGAGAAATTATTACTTAGCTCACCACATCTTTAGAACAAGTAAAGGTTTTACAAATACCTCAAGGAAGTATTATATTCAGTAAATGTGGGAATTTGAAAGCCCGGATGATTAGTGAAGGTAGTGGCCTAGACTATGAGAACAAAGCACAAAGTCACATAAGATCCTTCATTAGTAATAAACTGCGCTAATTGCATTAAGATCCAGGGTATATTCAGAACAGGGAAAGGTGAGTGAGGTGGTATCCTGAACAGGTGGCAGATAATGTCATCTTCTAAATTTGCCCAGGAGTAGCAATGCACAGGACTCCCTGTGCTAGAGAGGCACCTTCTGAAATAGAATACAAGGAACTGACATAACAAAGACCAAATATCACTACTTTTCAAAATTTAAGGCTGTAATCTTTAAAATACCTCATCAGAGTTCTCCTACTCACTTCCAATTTATAGTGGAGAAAGGCACCTAGATTATTTTTGAGCAGCGGGGCAAGACTGGTTGACGTGTTGATTGAAGAGTCTCCCGTCAACCCTCCTTCTCCAAGCAACATTCAGTGGCAAAGATGGGGCTTTACATAAGTCTACCCAATTAAGGTATTCCAAAAATATTACATTAACTGAAGCAGTAGGAGGAAAGAAAGAGTGAGAAAAGGAGGACCACTGCTCACAGTCCGTCTGCCATTGATTCTGGTGTGAGAGCGCTCCCCATTGCACAGCATTCTTACATTTCTTGTACTCCCTTAATTCCCTTGATGATAGTGAAGCCAGCACTGGGTATGCACAAAGTAGATGATCCCAAAAATTTTTTCTGACTGTAATCAAATTTAAGGATATGAAAAATTTGCTGTGAGGTGTGGTGGAATTTATTCAAAAGCAAGTAACATAAGCATCAGTCCTTATTTTCCTCCTCTCCTCCTTTTTATTAAGTAGAATTTATTGTGTGCCTGAAATTAATACTAAGCCCTTTACCTGTATTATTTTATATGATCCTCACTGCAAACCTATGACATAGGTACCAAGAAATCTGCATTTTAGAAATGAGGATAATGAGGCATGGTTAGTAAGTAGTGGGGCCAGGGCTCTAATCACTTAACTTTTGAGCACATATTTTTAACCACTCTGTTTAGAGAAATTGCCAGGTGTGTAAATTGAGACTAGAAAGAGAACAACATGTTCATAGACCACTGAGCTGTTCAGTATAGCTGGTGGAAACAGGAAAGAGCGTAACAGTGCAGTGGTCAAAGGCTCAGGCTTTAGCCAGCACCACTGCATCTAAATGCTGCCTCTGACACCAGCTAAACCTGCAATCTTGGAAAAGTTACTTATCTTCTCCCAGCCTTAGTGTCCTCATCTGGACTGTGCTGTATTAGCTGTTATTCATATTATTACCATATCTCTTTGATGCTGATGGCCACGTTTTTTCACAGTCTTATGTATCTAAAAATCAAGATGTATTATGTAATCAATATCAAATAATCTTTTCAACTGAAAGATAGAACCCATGTGTTTTTGTTCTGAGTGAAGAAAACTAGTCTGCATGAAAGGTGTTTGTTCACTAACTTGTCTGAGTTCATTGTGTTGGTAGCATCGCATGCAATTTAATTTTCACTGAAATATGAATATCCAATTGGGACTTAAATGTCTTCAAAAAAGATTTCTCTATGAGGCCTATGAAGCAGCTTGCATATGAAGAAGACTGTTGCAAACAGGTAATGCAATTAGAGGCAGAAGACATAGCCAATGTTTTCAAATAAATCACAAGACTTTTAAAAGTAGTAAAGCATAGCATGGCTGATTCATGCATTGTGATGGACTATCACTGAGGCACCAACATCTGCCTGACAAATGCTCCTACTAGGTTTTCAAGAGAAACTATTAAACTTCCAACATGTAATTCAATTAAAGAAAAAATGGAACCATGAATTAACAAGTAGGAAATGCAAACAAAACATCTTGAAATGACAATATCTGTCTCTAAAGAAGTCATGAACATGCATTATTAAAAGCAGCATGTCAAGGCCAAACTATATAATTTCTCTTAGCCGAAAGAAAGTCAGAAAAATCATTAAACTCTGACTGTAAAGGAAACTTGAGCTCCAAGTTTAATTATGCTATTTAAAAGGATAGGAATATGTAACTGATATAAGTTATTATTAGTTCATAAAAGAAATGTTTGTATTTTGTACCCGCCTCCAAGTCTTATGAAATTAGTGCTGTGTCTTACAATAGATGGCACCTTGGAGACAAAGTAATATGATGCAACCATTATGAATGTGCACAGGTGTATTGGTTTTCTATTACAAATTACTCCAAATATCGTAGTTTAAAACAACACAAATTTGTTCTTACAGTTCAGAAGCCCAAAATGGTCTTATGGGGCTAAAATCAAGGTGTCAGCAATGACTGCATTCCTTCAGGAGGCTCTGGGACAGAATTTATTCCTTGCCTTTTCCCGTCCCTAGAGGCTGCCCACATTCCTTAGCTTGTGGCCCCTTTCCATCATCAAAGCCAGCATTCACATAACTGCAACCTCTGCTTCTTTCATCAGGTATCCTCTCTGATTCTCCTTATCAAGACCCACATGACTACATTGGACCTACTGGGATATTACAAAATAATCTCACGATGTCAAGATTTTTAAATGAATCACATCTGCCATATATATATCTGCTAAGTAAACCAACATAGTCATAGGTTATGGGGATTAGGACATGGACATCTTTGGAGTTTGTTATTTGCCTGCCACTGGAGATAAACAGGTGGTAGATTGGAGTGGGGAAGATTTTGTCTGCCTTGTCAAGCATTTAGACCTTAAGCAATGAAGTATCAGTAAACGTTATCATCTACTTCCTGATCCCTCCTTCTACTACCTCACTGATGTCTTTGCCATCTTCAAATCTCTGATTTAAGTTTATATTCAGTTTCTAATCTCAAAACCCAGGTATATTTTTGCTACTGTGCTTTGCACTTATAATGGCTTTACCTCTTTCCTTCCTTTTAATTGCCCTAATTAAGAATAATCTTTTGAAAAGGAGAATCTACCCTCTTAAAAAGCCTTCTTGAAATCAAAATTTATCAGATGTGGTTATATCACCACTCTCAATTTCTTTCTATATTGTACTTTGTAAGGTTGAGAAATTTACAAATGTGACACCAAATCAATTTGTTTAGGGAAGACAGTTCCATGCTTAAATGAAAGGGTCAAACCACAGCATCAGGTGATGTTCAGAGACATGGATGACCGCATCCTAAGGAATGTAGGCCATAATTCTGGCTAATTTTACCAGCCCCTTTTTAAAATAACTTCTTCGGAAAGCTATATGGAGGCTGAGGGTAATTCTTAACACTGTTAACATCAGTGATCAATGGAAACTTTTTTTTTTTTTCAGTTTTTTAAAATAAAGGAAGGAAACAAAAAAAGAAAATCTATGTCAATGGAACTTTTAAAGTTACCAATTTAAACATAAAAGCCAGGATATTTAAGTATCCCAAGGGAACATTAGCTTGTTCATATTTCATGTGCTTCGTTTTAAGGTATAACACTTAACAGTATAATTAGCAATCAAAAATATTTTATCTGTGTACTGTGGGTGTTTGATGTTATTATGAGATCCTTGAATTTTGCATTTCCTGACTTCTGTGTTTAAATGTATAACCTTAATGTTGCATTATTGTCATGTCTTGCATTAGTTATTGATAGCTTGTAAATGAAATAGATGCCCTAGCAGGTCTTTTCTACCTCTAACTTCCGTGGATAATTTCTGCAGACACACATTTTATGAACCAATATTACAGAGGCTCTATAAAAACCATAATGGAAAACAACACAATTCTTGCTGAAATGTATGGGGGGTTCTAAAAGGTTTTTCACTTTGTAACAATTATGTTGAATCTCTTTGAAAGGTTGTTACTTGTTTTGCTTCTTTATGTCATTACATCAATTTTACCTTGCACTGAAAACCTATTTCAACAAATTAAAGCTCCACAGCAATTTTCAACCTATCAAAGATTTAATGTAGCTTTATAAAGCCTGCATTATGTTGTTTTCTCTAAAAATCACCAAGATCTCAGGTAAAGGACAGAGTGAGTCAGTACTTAAATGTATTCTAATTGTGAAAGTCATTTCTTTCTTTGATATTCAGGATTTTCCATTACCACATTTCATTGGCAACTGGCAAATTGATAGTAGTTTAAACACCAAAGACATTTCTAATAAAATTTTTGCCAACTCAAAACTAGCTTTCAAACCTGAGTGTTTTATCCAAAGTTTTTTTTTTTTTTTTTTTTTTTTTTTTTTTTTTTTTTTTTTTTTTTTTTTTTTTTTTAATCCACAAAGCAAATGTAATGTGGGAGTATGGATCAATCTCAGCACATCAGGTTAGGTAGATTTTTGCCATGCCTTCTTGTCCTCAGAATGTCACCCCATTCCCCAATTCACTGACAAGTAAGCAGAATTCAAAATTGCAAACTTTATTAGTTCCCTGTCTAAATGCAAACACTATTATACGAAAATACTCTTATTCTTTGTACTGCACTGGTAACAGTTTGGATATCCAGAGTTGTTGAATCTGCAATTGAAGATAAGATTTTTAAAAATCTGTTTAATGGAAGAACAACTTTGAGAAAGTGATTTTTTTAGACAAAACCCTGTGACTTCACTGCTACAATGAACCCATGGAATAGCACAGTTGCTTAATACACTTCTGGGCTGGTAGTTGACTTTGACATGTTGTCTTAAAATTTAACCAATTCAGTCACCTAAGGAAAAAAAATGCTAAAATTTTTGGTGTTGTATCTTCACACCCTCTATCTCAATTTCCACCTTGGAAAACTTTAGTTCTGATATATAATTATAATATACATTACATATGAATACAAAATATTTGTGTTGACAAATTCATATTGTTTAGGCCTCAGACAAGAAATGTCCAACAATTACAGACTGGATTAAGAAAATGTGGGACATATACACCACGGAATACTATGCAGCCATACAAAATGATGAGTTTATGTCCATTGTAGGCACATGGATAAAGCTGGAAACCATCATTCTCAGCAAACTATCACCAGGACAATGTTCTCACTCATAGGTGGGAATTGAACAATGAGAACACTTGGATACAGGAAAGGGAACATCACACATCGGGGCTTGTTGTGGGGTGGGCAGAGTTGGGAGGGATAGCATTAGGAGATATACCTAATGTAAATGATGAGTTGATGGGTGCAGCACACCAACATGGCATATGTATACATATGTAACAAACCTGCACGTTGTGCACATGTATCCTAGAACTTAAAGTATAATAAAAATAATTTAAAAAGAAAAAAAAGAAATTATAGCTATACCAGATATACATGTTTGAAGGAAGAGGAAAGAAGGCAGTATGCATGCATACAGATATCAAGAAAATGTTTTCAAATTTCAATTTCCTGCTATTATTTTTGATTCTGAGGTACATAACACCCAAAATATATTTTCTTGAACTATAGTCTATTACATCTTAAGGCGGAAATCAACATGGTTGCATGAAGGTACTCAATAAAAAGTGCAACTGTTCTTGAAACTCAGTTTGGTTGCTCTGGTTTGAGTATTTGTTCCCTCCAAAATTCATGTTGTAATTTAATCTCCAATGTGGCAATATTGAGAGGTGGGACCTTTAACAGGTAATTAGATGACGAAGACTCTGCCCTCTTGAATGGATTAAACCATCCATAGATTGATGGATTTACAGGTTAAGGAATTAATGAGTTATCATGGCAGGGCAACTGATGGCAGAAGAAGAAGAAAGAAGGAAGAAGGAAAGAGGAAGGAGAAAGGAAGGAAGGAAGGAGGGGAGGAAGGAAGGAAGGAAGGAAGGAAGGAAGGAAGGAAGGAAGGAAGGAAGGAAGGAAGGAAAGAAGGAAGGAGAAGGAGGAAGGAGAAAGGAGGAAGGAAGGAGGAGGAAGGAAGGAAGGAAGGAAGGAAGGAAGGAAGGAAGGAAGGAAGGAAGGAAGGAAGGAGGGAGGGAGGGAGGGAGGGAGGGAGGGAGGGAGGGAGGGAGGGAGGGAGGACGGACCACCTGAGGTAACATATTAGCACATGCAATACCCTGCACCACCTTGGAACTCTGTAGAGGGTTCACACCAGGGAGAAGGCTCTCATCATATATGGTCCCTCGACCTTGGACTTCTTAGCCTCCAGAACTGTAAGAAATGAATCTCTTTTCTTTACAAATTACCCGGTTTCAGTTATTTTGTTGTAGGCAACAGAAAATGTACTAACACATTTGTTGTAGACAGCTATGATAAGGCCTTAAGAAAAACATACCTGAGAGTTCTTATCGTTGCTAAGCTTGTCTTCTGGCACAAAACCAGTTGCACTGATTTATACTAAATGCCAAAAGAAGAGGATATTGTGGAACAATATCATTATAAAGCAGAAGTCAGCAAACTTTTTCTATAAAAGGCCAGATAAAAAAATATTTTCATCTTTGTAAGCCACATACAGTTTCTGTCACGTATTCTTTGTTGTTTGTTTGGTTGATTGGTTGGTTGGTTGGTTGATTAGTTGATTAGGGTTTTTCTTTTCAATGGCCCTTTAGAAATGTAAGACTCATTCTTAGCTATGAGCCCTAAAAAGCAGGCTGCAGGGCCTATTCAGCCTGCACATTGCCCACCCCTGTTACAGAGGAATGGAAAACACCACCAAATTTGAGTCCCCACAAAGTTAAGTCTGATTCCCTGATACAGTTATCCCTTGCTGCCTAACAAAGCACTCCAAACCTTAAAACTACAATTACAATCACTTATTTTGCTCACAAATCTGCAATTTGTCTAGATCTCAGTGGGGATATCTGATTGCTGCATCATAAAATAGTGAGTTGGAGTGGTTCAGCTGGGGCTGGATGATCAACTTCCAAGATGACTCACTTAGGGCTAGTGAGAAGGTTCTGGCTATTGGATCCTTCCCAGTGGCTTCTCCAGGGGGTTGCTTTGGTTTCTTTATAACATGTTCCCAATAACATGACTGTGTTCTCTCCCAAGAAAACCAAGCAGAAGCTGTATCACTTTCTATATCTAGATTCAGAAATCACATCATATCATTTCTGCTATAGTCATAATCCCATTCAGATTCAAGAGGAAGGAACACAGACACCCCACATCTTGATAACAGGAACATCAAGGAAGGGAATGGGAAATGGGAGACATTGTTGTGGCAATTTGGAGGATATACAATCTGCCATCCCAAAATTAAGTTTTCTCTCTTCGCTTTTCATATGGGGCAGATTTGGACAGAGTTTAGTAGATAAAACATACTTTTATAGTTTAGACTTAGAGAATCTTTTTAAATACTTCATAAACTTTCTGCAAGTGTGATGTATTTAGTTGCAGAATTTAAGTTTAGAAGCTAGAATCCATAAGCTCTCTCTCCAAAGAAACTGGCAGGAGGTCAGCTCTTTGGGTTGTATAAAATGAGTTAAGAAAGCCAAAATATATCAGCATACCAAAAGGAAAGCATGTGTTAAACACATCCTTTCCCTTTCTGGATGGTTTTCTAAGGAGACTAAAAATTTACTTAGTCTATAACTCAAAAAGGACATGGGGTCCTTTTCTGGCATCTTTTTTTTTTTTTTCCTTGGGAGCCTAGAATATCACTGGGCTTACATGTTAATTATTTGAGGTGCTTTCCCATTTCAGCAGCTTCAACCTACCTTGACATTGTTTCAGTTTGCAACATTCCAATAATCTCTCACATGTTGGGACATTGATCTAGACACATGGCTATGAGTGGCCAGTTAAGCAATGTGTGGCAAGGAAAAGACAGGCTGTGGTATGCACCGCTGCTCATCTCAGCAATCAATTTCAAGCACCACAACTTTATCAGTTGTTTAGAGATCTATAATCACTGTGAAGACTCACAGCAGCAAACCATGCTCTTCATGTTTGTCAAGCTTTGATTTGATTTTCTCTGCTCTAGGGAGGAACTGACAGGCTTAATAGAGGCATCTGCATCATGTTGAATTGATACGGTGAGGAAATACCTTCAAAACATACTCTTTGTTCTAAATACCTTAGTAAGTCAGCCTTAACTGAATAAAATATTTTAGGATTTTTTTAATGGATTTTAAAGCACATATGCCCTATTTCTCAGCAAATCTTGTGAACACAGAAGTATAAAATGTGGTCACATGCTGTTTTCATATTTCCATTGGTAGTATGGTGGTACTAACACAGATTCTAAAAAGGAGAGACTTAAGGGTAGAAATCCAGTTGGGGGTACAAGCTGGGAGGCTGCTTTGAAGTCAGTTGGAGTAGAAAGCACGCTGTGTGTTTTATTTGTTAGGGTAAAATTATCTTTTTGAGTAAAGTACATGGTTTTAATATAGATTGTTTGTTTGAGGTGCCTTGAAGAAATCTCATGGAAACTACTGAGACCTAACTCTCTTGCCTCCATCAATTCGTATCTGGTCATTAATCTGATAAACTCGCCAAAATCACAAGGAGGGTGTAACACACTAAGTATTTCTTTTTAGCCTGCTTTACAAGTATCCCTTCAAAGGTCTTCCTCCAGTCCAAAAATACATTTATATTTTTTCAGTATCCAATATGCTATCAACCCTACCACCATCACATATCCAAAGCAAATAATTCTTAGTAATTCTTCCTTCAATCAGCATCAGAAAACCATGACACTCAGGATCTCATCTGAGAATAAAATCGCTAACTCTCTGTTGCATTAGCTAATGGCTTGACAAGAGAAACGATATTAAAAGTGACCATATAAGAATATGCCATCCATCTGATCCTCAGTTTATATATTATAACTCGGCCCCATCTCTGGATAAAGCTATAGAACCAGAAAGCTACATAAATGAACCACATTAACCTAGACCTATACAAAATCACTTTCTCTGAGTTATGTCTCAATATGCAGCCCTGAATTTATATCTAGAGTCCAAATGAGAAAGAAACCTGAAGCATGCTGCCATCATACTATAAAATCAAGGTAGAATTACTGCCTTTAAGATTATTCAGGGCCTTCTGCACTGAAGTTTTTTTTTAATAGAAAAATACAGTGTTTCATTTTTGGTATGCCTTGAGGTTGCCTGTGCATGGTAAAGATATGCTTTTACCTAGAACCTTCGTTCATTTAAGGTAGCTTAGAGGAGTCTGACAGAAAGTAATGACTTAAAGCCCCCCGACCAAGAAGTAATTAATTTATTTTAGAGTTTAATACTTAGGACAACCCTTGAGTCAAGATGACATGTCAACCATATGTGTTGATCATTTTCGCCTCTGAAAATTTCACCAAATTGATTGTAAAAGAATAAATCATAGTTGAAACAAGTAGTAGCACTCTCTCCAGCACCAGGGCATGCTTAGTCCATTTTTATTTTTTAAGGACCAGCCTTCCTCATTTACTTAATTACCTGCCTGGGCCATATGGGTATTTGAGTGTGCAAACATTGAAGTGAACAACAAAGGAAAGACAGTACAACAAAAATGATGATGTGGGGATAAAGAAGCAACAGCCCAGAAGAGTAAGATTGAAGTTATACAGCTGAGGGTGGAGGTTGGGGTTTCTTAACACCATCACAGGAGAAAAATTGAGGGAAAAATAGGAATATTGATTAAGAGTCAAATTCTTGCCTTTCTGTATCACCATGTAGGACCCAGACATCTATCACTTGGACGAAAAAATCAGAAGTCTCTTCTCTAAAGGATTTCCTGTTTCCCTCCAGAAATATTTTTAATTGTAATATTTTTTAACAGTTGTAATAGTCACATGCCTGCCTAATTGCTCTAAAGTAAACCTATCAAAAACCACTGTGCAGAGAACTACTGACATGCTTAATGTTGCTTCATTTTTAAATGTATATAGGCAGCAAAACATCGTAAGGTATTGGAGGCAAGGCCGCACCACGGAATAGAGAAACTAATGGTAAACAGGAAAATGTCATTCCGTAGGAAATTGACAGAATTTAGGGAGTAGAGGAGAGCATTAAAATAATGAAAATAACATCCTCAGAGATAAATTCGTATTATATACATATAACAGAAACACATACACACACAGAGAGAGAGAGAGAGAAAGAGAGAGAGAGAGAGAGACTCTAGGAGAGAAAATCCAATAATATAGCTTAATACATTTTAAAAATTATAGCCCGAATAATAAGTTATAAAATAATTGAAGATAAAAATGTTAAAACATTGCCAAAAATTACAAATACGAGAGAAAATATGTAAGAGAGAGTATACTCTCTCAGCGTATCCTCCAGGAGGTCCGATATCTAACCTACAGTACTTCGGATGATCAGAGCAGAGTGGAAAAAGTGTGAAAACCACGACAGAAAAAACGAGAAAGAATTTCTCAGAACTGAGGCTGGGCGCAGTAGCTCACGCCTGTAATCCCAGAACTTTGGCAGGCCGAGGCGGACGGATCACAACGTCAGGAGATTGAGGTCATCCTGGCTAACACAGTGAAACCCTGTCTCTACAATAAATACAAAAAAACTAGCCGGGCGAGGTCGCGGGCGCCTGTACTCCGGAGGCTGAGGCAGGAGAATGGTGTAAACCCGGGAGGCGAAGCTTGCAGTGAGCTGAGATCCGGCCACTGCACTCCAGCCTGGGCGACAGAGCGAAACTCCGTCTCAAAAAAAAAAAAAAAACATTTCTCAGAACTGAAGGACATGAATCTTAAGATTGAAATAGTGGATGAGTGCTTAGAATAATTAATGAAAAATTACAACTAGACATTTTATTGTAAAATTTTGTAGTGCCAAATATAAAAAAGAAAATTCAAAAAGTTTCAGAAGGGATTAAAATTTACATACAGGTCAACAAAAATGACCAACAAAAGACTTACCCATAAATATTGGATGCTAAAAAGTAGTACAATAATGCCTTTGAAATATGAGAGAAAATGATTCTTAACCTAGAAGGAAGTCCCAGGATTACAACTTTGATCCAAGAGCCAGTCCTGATTGTTAGAGCCTGAAAATGGGCCAGTGATTGAGTATAGTGGTCTCTGACAAAGAAAGTCGAGAAAAAAATACCTAATATAATTTTTTTTAAATGATGACAGAATACAAAAGAGGTGAAGAAATGTGAGAGCATCTCAATATACAAATGCCTGATAGGGTTTACAATGTGCAATTCTCTATAGTCAGATGAATGTGAAAACCATATATTAGCTATCACATTTTAAAACTAATCTATAGGTAAAATACAGAAGACATGAAAAATGGAATGTGTTTTTATCAACTGTGATGATGCAAAAGTAAAAACAGGAGATTTGGGGAAACTTGGGACAATGGAAGAGAAGGCCACAGGCAGTCACATCCTCATCTTATAAAATGAAGAGTCAAGAGAGCCAGCTCACAGTTAATGTACAGGAAAGAACGATGGAGCCACATAATTAAAATTAGAAAAGTAGCCAGTACACAACTGAAAAATAATAATGTAATTTAATGGAAGTATAGAGGAAATTACGGAGGAGAGTAGATAGCTAAATCTTTGTCATCATTGCAGAAAAGAAATAGACAGAAAAAATATTCCATCAAGAAATAACAGCATAATCATCTGATTAAAAATGCTAAGATAACAACTGGGATGGCCAAAAGGATTAAAAATGGATACTTCTGGAGAGGGAAGCTAGGGTTCTTAAGTTTTGTTTTTATTGTAAATAATTGTTCGTGACTTGACTTTTTAAATTGGCATACATATTTCTTTAATGACTAAAAATATGTTTAAGTAAAACCTATAACTACCAAAATGTAATAATGAATGTACTAACATTTAATATACTAACCTTCTAAACATTATGATTTCAATTTGTCTTTAATATATTCACTTGCTTCAGAAGCCTAACTTTGGGATGATGAGACACATGCACTATTTTTACGTAACATTTTATCTTATATATTTTCAAAATATCTGGGAAGCCACAAACAACCCGTTAGGTTCTGAAATTACTGATCAAAGTAAATTTTGGAAATTACTGATAAAGAATACATTTTCAAAAGTAAACTAATTTTCCCATAAAAACTTTACAAACTAGGAGAATACAAAAATAGATTTGCCTATGATGAAAGAATTAAAAAATGCTTTTAAATGTACTCTTAGAAATGTGGAATTTATAGACTGGAGAGTGACCCACTGGGGTATTCCTGGAGGAAAAGTTCTCAAACACAGCTACACAACAGAGCCACCTGTATTTGGAAAAAAAAAAGACCCACTTACATCAATTTTCTGGAGGTGGAGGCCCAGGCATAGGTATTTTTTAAAAGTCTCCAGGTGAATCTGAAGTGACACCAAGGTTAAAAACTACTGTCCTAAATGAGGCTATTTCCTAGTATTTCCATGAGGAATGTCTTTTGAGCATTTCGTGGATAATTTACGTGTTTTGCATTGGGAGAAAAAATCAGTCAAGGAGTGGAGAAAATGGGGTGTGATGATTTCTTGCAAGTGATAAAAACAACAATCAACATAGAGACACTGTTGGCTCGAAGAAACCCACTAGTCAAGTTTACTAGTCCAGTGGAGAGCAGAGAGGTTGAGGTTGACATTTCTGGGAACCAGACAAGAGGAAGGAGGAGAGAAGTTTCATGATTTAATCAGGTGTCTGGCTTGTGGCTATCACCCTGTTTTAAATGTATATTCATGGCCCTGTGTACTACTAAAACTAAATCATGTTTGCAAATAATATTTATATTAATAAATGTAATGCATAGCATAATTCAGACAAATCCTATGAGTGATGTCCCAAGAAATAAGTTTAGAAAGCAAAATAAATCTTAACATCGGTGATTTTGGCACATGATTCTGGGTAGTGCTGTTAACTTTGTAAAGGTTGAGAATATTACATTATTTAACTATAACTCAGTAGTCTTCACTGGTGTATACACAAGTATTTAAATATGCACCATAAGCTACAGCCCTTTGTAAATATACAAAATGTAGCATTTCATTTATCTTTGTAATAATGTGTTTAGGTATTCATAAAGACTACAAGGAATGTATTTCAAGGATCATTTATGTTTTGTAGAATTCCTGAAAGTCCCCAGGAATTCCAATTGCTTATTGGAAAAATCCAAAGACTAATATATGTCAGAAAGTTTAAAACATTACACCTTTCCTTTTTTTTTTTTTTTTTTTTTTGAGACAGAGTCTGGCTCTGTGGCCCAGGCTGGAGTGCAGTGGCGGGATCTCGGCTCACTGCAAGCTCCGCCTCCCGGGTTCACACCATTCTCCTGCCTCAGCCTCCCGAGTAGCTGGGACTACAGGCGCCCACCACCTCACCCGGCTAGTTTTTTGTATTTTTTAGTGGAGACGAGGTTTCACCGTGTTAGCCAGGATGGTCTCGATCTCCTGACCTCATGATCCGCCCGTCTCGGCCTCCCAAAGTACACCTTTCTTTATAATTGTAGTACCAGTTGTAGGTGAGTGCTGTCAAAATCAAAAGTCTTCACACTTACTTCTTTCAGGTGAAGAGGACTCCATGACTGATGCGGGCTTTTGGAAGAGGCAGAATGGGGGTGACGATAGTATTGATGGAGCGTTGGCATTGGACTAAGGAAGAAACAACTGGACAAATGTGGAGACTTTTGGAAAAAGTCTGTGTTGGTGCAGTCACTAATGGAGTTACTGAGTCCCGAATTCACTGAACTGAAAGAAAACAAGCATCAGCTGGTCGTACGTTCTTCATTTAGTCAGCTTTTCTTTTTCTATCATTTCTACAACAGAATAAGCCTCAGTGCAAACCTTGCAAACATCTACCAAGATTCCCTTTATTTGCTAGCAGTGTATTTTTTAAAGAAAGAGGTGGGGCCAGCGCAGTGGCTCACGCCTGTAATCCTACCACTTTGGGGCAGATTGCCTGAGCTCAGGAGTTTGAGACCAGCCCGGACAACATGGCAAAACCCCATCTCTACTAAAAATGTAAAAATAAAAATAGTCAGGCGTGGTGGCACACGCCTATAGTCCCAACTACTCAGGAGGCTGAGGCATGAGAATCACTTGAAGCCAGGAGGCAGAGGTTGCAGTGAGCTGAGATTGAGCCACTCACTGCACTCCAGCCTGGGTGAGGGAGAGAGACTCTACCTCCGAAAAAAAAAAAAGTGGTGGCCATATTTGTATCACAGGAACATCCATCTTCAACTTTTAAATAAAAACTTAATGAAATCCGAGATACAAAATAAAAGTAAAAGTACTTAATATTTAATTTTAAATATGTTGGTCCAGAAAAAAAAAGTTACCTTATTTTTTTCTCAACTAGTGGCAATACTATATAACCTACTGCATTTCTCTTGTCACCTTGTCCATCAAGAACCTGATAGCTAAGTACTACAATTAGTCACGGTAAACAAGATTAGGCATTTCTTTAGCCTAATTGTTTTATCTTCCTTTTTATTATTCTTATTTTGATAGTTCTGCTGCAATGTCATTTTTTCATATTCCTGTGTTTGTGGTAAGCCACCTCAATGGAGTGCAAAGAAGCAGAAGTGAACACAACTTATTAAAAGCATATAATATTCCATATACTTTACATAATATTTACAACAACCCTATGAGGTTTGTATTATTTCCATTTTACAGATGAGAAAACAAATTCAGACAGGTTTAGTGAATTTGCAAAGCAAATAAAAGTTAATTATCTGTGAATCCACAGCTGGAATTTTAACTCAAATGTTCTCAATGCCAAGCCCATATCCTTTTTGCTGTAGCACAACACCATTTTTCCTTCCACAGAAACTGCAGTTACTCTATGAGAGCTGATGAAGGATGTTTTACTTGGTTGTGATTATAATATAATTACAGTACAGACACACACACACACACACACACACACACACACACACACCTAGTCTCATTTGCATGAAAAAAGACAAGGCAGTAAAAATTTTAAAATATTCACATGACTAGGTTCTAAGCCCCTTCTTGACTCCTGCTATGGTGACATTTTTTTTCACCCTCAAATCAACCAAGGAAAGTTGCACAAATAAATAAACAGCTCCAAAGGACCATCCAAAGCAAGAGAGAAAGTGAGGCCTGTCCCCATTTATAATCTCTGAAACCAGAGCTGGAAGACTGGGGGGCCAGATCAGCTCAGAGGTTTCCCCAACATTCTGGTATATGAGAAGACTGAAATATTTTAAAAGTATCTCTACACTGCTGTGGCTTTACCCAAAAAGAAGAAAAAATTGAAAATTTATCTCTACCGCTATACTGCCAAAGATAAGTATGATCATTAAAATTTGTGAGAGAGCAGTTAGAACGGGTGGATGTGTAATATTAAACTGTTAATAGATAAATCTTAAATGTTTTGAGTGGGGTAAGGTACTCATGAAATATAAATTTTCTGCAAGTGGAACTTCTCTAGATTTCTGACTATTATGATCTCCTTCTAGGGACAGAAAAGAAAAGCACATTCACATAGCTCCAATTATCCTTCACATTACTGGAAAGATACTGTAAGGTAGATATTAGAGCAACTTGTTAATTGTGATAATGATACAATCAAAACAAATGCTATTAAACACGAAACATTATCAGCTATTGTCATTAGAGAGCACAATTTAAATAATCCATAAAAGTTTTTTTAAATAATAAAGCTGTTCTTATAGGATTTAGAGCTTCATTTGCTCCTTTTCCCTCCTGGCTGGTAAATTCATCTAGCTATTATTTATTTATTAAAGAGCTTTAATCAAGGGAACTGCTCTATTGTCACATTTTATTAAAGTTGGTCCTGAGCTGAGCACAACAGGAGGTCATAATGGTACTACGCAGCTCCCCCACAATTAGACACTAAAGTAAAATCACTCCATCACTGATTCAATTGATTTTTATAATTAAATAGTCTTTACTTAAAATAGTAAAACGGACACAAAAACATGTTCTGCCTTGTTCAGCATCAGCAGGTCCCTATTTGCATCCTGAGTTTTTCCTCCAGTTATGCTTACACATGTCTTTAGAATTTGTTATTTGCTTTGCCTATATCCAAAGCAGTTATATATTTTAAGGTACTCTATAAGTTCTATAAGGCTCAATTATTCTTTTTTTTTTTTTTTTTTTGAAACAGAGTTTCACTCTTGTCATCCAGGCTGGAGTGCAATGGCATAATCTTGGCTCACTGCAAGATCTGCCTCCTGGGTTCAAGCAATTCTCCTGCCTCAGTCTCCTGAGTAGCTGGGATTACAGGCACCCGCCACCACACCCGGCTAATTTTCTTTTTTTTTTTTTTTTTCTTTGTACTTTTAGTAGAGATGGGATTTCACCATGTTGGCCGGGCTTGTTTCTAACTCCCAACCTCAGGTGATCCGCCCTCCTCAGCCTCCCAAAGTGCTGAGATTATAGGCATGAGCCACCGCGTCTGGCCTCAATTAACCATTTTTGTTGACTCCTCTGAAAAGTGGGTCGAGACTGTCACTTCATTTGCAAATGGAGAAGAGGGCACACTAAGCATAAGTGAATTATCAAGGTCAGATCCCAAGAATAATTTCAAGTACTATCTTAAACTTTTAAGATATTCATCTTAACATTTGTCTTTAAATTTTAAGTGCTGTCAAAGTGTTTAAAAGAAAGAACTGTGTAAAAGGAAGCCATTTCATTATTCTTTTAATGAACATGGTTAGCATGATGTCTCAGAACCAAGAAGTTGAAGATGGCCAAAATGCATAAAAATTTAACAAGTTATAGGATTAATAGTCAAATCAAGCTTTAGGATTAGTTTAGGATTAATAATCAACCAAATACCAAGATCAGAACTAAAATACAGTTTGCACCACATGGCCATAGTTTGGTTGAGGAGTCACAGACTGGCATGACTTTCATATGTACTACTCATTAAGTAGCTTTGCAACTCACCCTACGAGTATATTTCATGTAACTCACATGGTTCCATCAGTGTTGTCAGCTTTGACAACACACAACAAGAGTTTGTTTTTTGAAATTATTCTCACTGCCAGAAATAATTTTAAAAATAGTATACAGTAAGGACCTTACAGAAACAATGAAAATTATGACTCATCCAGCTAGATGTGGATTCCACATTTCAGTGTGCCCCTAATTACACACCTTAGAGGAGCCTGATTGATGATATCCCATAAGGAAAATACCCTCTTAATTGATTCGTCACCCAACCAACCCCAATCCGCTGTTCGCAATGACAGCCACAGAAGGCTGTGTGAGTTATTGACTAGGATTATTAAATTACTCTAATCCAGATACTTTTCAGTTCTTTACAGTAGATTAAAATAAGCTCACACAAGTTGACAAGAACAAGACCAGAAAAAGAATGAAGGTCACATAAGAAAAAGCAACTAAAAGTTTTTATGTCATTCATTCATCTCACAAGTATTTATAGAGTATCTATTTTGTACTAGGTGTAGACTAGGTGCCTCACATACCATGGAGAGAGTAAACAGGCATGACCTTTGTGCTGGTTAGCGTTACCATCTGAATGACAGAGAAATATTTTTTAATTCTACTTACCTGCTTTTGAAAGCAACACCAGAGAACAATATAAAATGAAGGCAAATTTCAGTCCTCTTCTTTCCCCTTTCTTGCTAGTCATCAGACACTGAGGCTCTGAATCTAGTTAGTGTGAGCTTGAACTCATTATTTAATTTCTGTGTGCCCGTGTCTTCATTAGTAAAATGGGGGAAATAATGGTACCCATGTTAAAAAAATTATTGCAAAGATTAAATGAGTTAATCAATGTAAAATGCAATGTAGAACCATGTAGGTCCTACAGTAGGAAAACAAATGTTAGCATTTGCTATTGTAATAAAATTTTTATTACAATTTACCTGACTTGCCACCTTAAGTGGTTAAAGTAAAAATCTTCAGAGGTAGTGACAATGTTGATGTAAATAAAGAGCATGGAATTCACTATATTAAGGGTCAGGTTGTTTTGTCCAGGATTGGGCGTGTCTGCTCCGGATAACTGGTGGTACAGAACAACCAAGGTTAGGATTGAGGATATTTGTCCAGGGAGTTCAGAAGTCCTTTCAGGGAGAAGTAACTCATCATTAAAAGAGCAAGGCTATGAATCCAGGATGAGGACAGCAAGGTGAGGCTGAGTATTGAAAATATCACTCAGATTGATGTTTAGCCTAGTCCTTGTGCTCTTGCTCCAGGCCTAGAATGGAGCATCACCAAAGAAAGAATGCAAAGTAAGTTTTCTTCCTCCCAACTGAATCTCCATAAGAAGTTTAAGGTATCAGCAATGGCAATGTCAGAATCCCTGTGAGACTTGAGTGAGCACTAGGGACAGTAGGCGGGCAGTCCACAGATTTGGCTGGTCCAGCTGCCAGTTTTGGTTCTAGCACCCATAGCTTTCCCACAACAAGCCAGAGCTGCACAGGACACCAATAACAGGTACCACAGGATGATCAATTTACAAAGGTCATATGAAACATCCTTGTTAGGAAATTCAACACATTTGGGTGAAGAAACTGAGAATTTTTAGATTTTCTGCAAAATGGGCATTAGCTTATCCAGAGAAATACTGATTTGCATCTGTTATTTTGACACTGTTGTTAACTCTCAATTTGTGCTATTTAGGGTATTCTAGTTCTGCTACTCTAAAAAGTACTTTAGAATATTTTAATGGGGAAACATTTTTTAGATGTGTTGTTAAAGTGTTTTAATCCTACCCGTAGTTCGGAAGCAGCAGTATTTTTCTTATTTTCAACAGAGAATAAACCCGACCTGACTTCCTTTCCTGGGAAGTAAAAAGTGTTCAGTATCATTTTTATAGAAGATTAGGTTTACTGTCATAAGCAGTCGTTGCATCCTGCAATGATTTTTGGCGCACTCATACTACTTTTAATTTGAGTTGAAGTTTACTAACTATAAGCAGGAGACAGACTTCATCCCTGAGCAAAAGATCACTAGTTCTAGATTAGGGAAAGTTTGAAAGTTCATATCAGACAGCCTCAGATCAATGCCTAACTTTTGGTTTCCTGCTACACTGAATAATTTTTAGGTAAGTGAATTTTTAGCAAATGTACTAAAAAATGGTTCCCAGTGAGTGCTGTTCTTCAAAAATGAATTCATATATTTGAGAACTAGCAACTTACTCCAATGAAGGTTGCTGTTACTCAAAACTTGATTAGAATTCTTTCTGGAAATTTTTTCAGAGCTACTTTACAAACTGTATGAAATACCAGATCTATCAGTATAAATTATATGGTCCCATCTATTCTGATCCTCAATTTAATATCAGGTTTGGTTCAGATTTCCTTCTGTCCTCTTCAGAAGTACCAAACCCAACAAAGCAAAAATAACCTCTGCTGAAGTTTTTCAGAAGGAAATTCTTTAAAGGTTATATCTCATGAGAGTTGCAACAGTATCTTGAAAAATAATACCGTAGTTACAATATGTTTATAATCTCATAAGCTGTAAGAGGCAAGATTCTTATTTGTATACAATTAAAAATGTGCATTGTATAATACATGTAATTTGCATACTTCCACCCGAAACATGAGTTTCAGCAAGGCTGAAACAAAAAAAAAAAAATGTATTTTGGAGTTGGTCATTTTGAAAATTAAGTAGCAAGCAGTTACCTAATACCAGTTCTTCATAAATTGTTTTCTATGATTAAGTTTTATTTGTGGGTATTTTCTGATTTAAAAAAAAGGTTAAATCAGCACCATTCCACTGCATCTAAGCTCATCTCTGCATTTCCCCAGGACTTCAGGTTTGCTATGCTGTATTTTACTAGTGTGTGGTGCATACATGGTGGTCTGTGTATGGATGGAATCGTTATATCCCGGAGAGCTTGAGTTAGTTTTATGTTTGAAAATTTTTGTTTACTTTCAAAAACCTTGACACAAATTGACCCAAGTAGGCTAAAAAGCTGACTGTGGAAGTTATATTTTCTCAACATATTAGATCAACAACTGAATCACTCTTAAAGGTAAAATGATTTCCTCAAATCCTGGAATACAATGTATGTACTGACCTGTGTCAGTCAGGAAATTCAGAATGCCAGATGTCTGACGAAAGGCGCATTTTCTTAAAAAGAGACCCCATTCCTATATAATGCAGGCAGGGAATAATAGCACGAGCATCTGGCACAGTCTGGCACAGTCTGTAGATCA
Source organism: Rhinopithecus roxellana (assembly GCF_007565055.1). Lineage (NCBI taxonomy): Eukaryota > Metazoa > Chordata > Mammalia > Primates > Cercopithecidae > Rhinopithecus > Rhinopithecus roxellana. Next base: position 23,015,237 of record NC_044549.1, on the reverse strand, counting down.
GTTTACTTGGCCCAGAGATCTGATGCATAATAGCATTATCGCAAATCCCAGACTCACCAGCTTTTGCCCATGAATGTTCGTGGATTCTGGCTGCACAAACAAAAACAAAAGCAGAGGATGGCCATGTCAGGACCAGTCGACTATTGACATACAGAAGATGTATGAATGCAGCCTCTTGATGATCAAGACGGAAGCAAGCATTGGAAGACTACCAAAAGTAAACAGCTTTCCTTGTCCCTGCAGGCACACGTGCAAAATAAATCATTCCTGAGATGGTGATCAATGTTTTATACTTTTCTACTTCTCCTTCCAATTAAATTAAATTAACGTACATCTAGTTACTTATGAGACTGAGTTCTTATGGCCTTCTCGAAGGCTAGTTTACTATTTATGAATGTGGTTTGCTGTTGTGCTTTTTATATCTCTTTAATGGCCTTGATAATGGTGAAGACATTCAATGTTATTGTGCTTCCTCCATTTAGTGGGTTTTATCTTAGACTCCCCTGGGTTGGGGTGAATTGTGATCTACCAAATAGACCCATTCTTTGTGCCCCCCACTCTGTTTTATTCCAATGTCTAGTAGGTGCATAATTGCTACTCTTTTTGACACAGCAGCCCCATGTGAACTGTGATGTTTGTGGGCTGACGTTTTGATCTGGAGTGAAATTTATGAGATTTAGTGCCTTGTTGTTGGATATTCTTCCTCACACCTTTATGTAGCTTCCTATGCTGCCATTTTACCTATTTGATACTCGTATTGATGGATAAATCACTTCTGTTGAATACTTAACCAGGACTGGATCCCGTTTGCATATTTCTAACGTGAACTGGTGTTGTGTAGGTGTCCTAAATGTTAATGAGCTGTCAGCGACACTTACTTCTCGGCTCTCTGTTTAGAATGTTCGAGGTCCGGATGACGTGAAAACCGTGGGAGGGGAGTCAATGTCCAGCACCCCTGAAAAGATATGAAGGATCTGTTCAAGATCGTTAATCTCTCTAAGTCTCAATTTCCTCACCTGCAAAATATTTTATTAATGGCTTATTTTGTTAATTTTATTAATAGCTTATTTTTAATATTTATATTGATATGTAATATTTGTACACATTTGTAGGGTACATGGACTATATTGATATATGTATAAAATGTGTAATGATCAAATCAGAGTAATTGAGATGTCCTTTATCTCAAACATTTATCTTTTTGTTGGGAACATCGCGATTCTTCTAGCTATTTTGAAACATATAATAATAAACAATATATTGTTAATTGTAATTCTCACCCATACTATCAAATACTGGAAGTTATTCCTTCTAGCTGACTGTATTTTTGTACCCATAAACCAAGCTTTCTTCATCCTCTCCTCGCCCTTCCCCTGCCCTGCTTCTGATAACCACCGTTCTAATCCTCACTTCCATGAGATGCAGTTTTTTAGCTCCCACCTATGAGTGAGAACATGCAATCATTGGCCGGGCGCGGTGGCTCAAGCCTGTAATCCCAGCACTTTGGGAGGCCGAGGCGGGCGGATCACGAGGTCAGGAGATCGAGACCATCCTGGCTAACACGGTGAAACCCCGTCTCTACTAAAAAAATACAAAAAACTAGCCGGGCGTGGTGGCGGGTGCCTGTAGTCCCAGCTACTCGGAGGCTGAGGCAGGAGAATGGCGTGAACCCGGGAGGCGGAGCTTGCTGTGAGCCGAGATTGCGCCACTGCTCTCCAGCCTGGGCTACACAGCAAGACTCCGTCTCAAAAAAAAAAAAAAAAAAAAAAAAAAAAAGAACATGCAATCATTGTCTTTCTGTGCTTGGCTTATTTCACTTAATATAATGACCTCCAGTTTCATCCACGTTGCTGCAAATGACACGATTTCATTCCTTTTCACAACTGAATTGTAGTCCATTGTGTATACATATCACATTTTCATTATTCATTTTTCCGATGACGGACACTCAGGTTGCTTCTGTATCTTGACTACTGTAAATAGTGTTGCAGTAAACAGGAGTGCACATATCTCTTTGATATGTTGCTTTTCTTTCTTTTCATATATACTCAGCAATAAGACTGCTGGATTATATGGTAGTTCTATTCGTACATTTCTGAGGACCCTCCATACTGTTTTTTGCGGTGGTTGTACAACTTTACATTCCCACCAGCAGTGTATGATCATTCCCCTTTCTGCATATTCTTAACAACATTTTCTTGTCTTTCTGGTAACAGTCATATAAAGTACTTAAAGTAATTGACCGTCTCATAGTGTGGTCATAGAAATGAAACAAGTTGATAGAGCTAAAACACCTAATGCCTGTTAAACACTTAAAAAATGCTGGCCACCATTAAATATTTTTAATTTTACAACTATTGATATAACAATGTTGACAAACTCTATACAATTAATTTTAGAATTACTAATACATTGATTTATTAGCAAACCTTATAACTTTTATTCTTTATCTGGTTATATATATATGATATATGAATTTATTATATGATTCCTTAACAGTCACCTAGCTCAAATAATGCATAAATATGATCGCATATTCTTGAATGTACTTTTAGAAGATTGTTGGTGATAGGTATAATGTGGAAGAGAATAGAAATAGTTCAGATTAAATGTAGGTCACAGATATGTCTAAGTGTTATCAACACATTAATCCCACAAATTATCAGTTTTTTAAAAGACCAACCATAGCTTAGAACCCATTATAGTGACAATACAGACACAGGCATTGTCTAGAAGGGATCAAGTTTCTAATTTCAGAATATGTTTACTTCTGTAACTTCTTAAATACCATTATATCTTCAGGTATGAAATTTCACTTCTGTGTCACTTTAAGAAATACTAGTATATTTTCAGATATTGGATTTCAATGATATTAGGTTTTATAGGTTCTCTTCTTTTTAAAATCTCCCTAATGTTGAGATTTATATATAATATAAATATTAATATGTTAATAAATATAAATATTATAAACAAATTATGTAAACATAATTATCAAATAACTATATAGTATAATGATAATATAATAAAGTGATATAAGGTAAGTAAAATAATAATGGTATAATTTTGGTTAATCAGAACATATCCTAGATTTTTTCAGTCTAATAAATGCATCCCAGGTAATTTCCATGAATTTACTTTTTAAAATTACAAGAAATAATATCCCTCATACAAAAAAGGGAGTCAGTAGATTGGTATTCCAATTCCCTCTGCTGCATATTCTCAGGGTTTTCTGAACAGTAGATTGTGGTATCTTTCTGGAAAGGGGGACAGCTTTCCTCCAACCTAGGCAGCAACTTAGGCAGCTAAGAAAGATAAGACCGTGGGTTTGGATTTGAAGAATATCAGCTTAGTAACTAAACAGCCTGAGACGATGCTCAGGAAGACAGACAGCTCTTCTATTTCATATGACTTCATTATCTGAATTAAATTTCATTCCAGGAAGAGTACAAGACTTTGTCCACCCAGCAATTGAGCATCTTCGGTGAAAGACTGTAGCTGCTGATACTTAGGCACTGGACATTTTCAGAGGTGGGGGCTCTGGGAGCACATACCTGCTGGATTAAAAAGAGGTGGGTGACACAATAGTGGCAGGGAAGGCAAAGTGGCCTTTCTTGATAATTCTAGTCTTTGATAACTTTCATAAAAAGAGAAGTTTGTCTCTGCCTCATAATACATTCAAATTGCTATGAAATAGGATCAGTGTTTCAGCATATGAACTAAGATGTATATTCTCATGTCTAGGGCCTAAGTGCCACGTTAGTCTTTACTCTCAGTAAGACAGTCAAGTGAGAAATGGTGATGATGAAACCTGACACAAAACCCACAGAACTGGGCAGGCACAGGAAGAAGCTTTAAGGGGTAACAGAGTCTGGAAAACAAACCCAGACTGGCAATAGGCATCAGCGAGGGCTGCTGGATGTTAGAAGTTGGTTTCCATTCCCTATAAGGAAGCAAGGCTCCCAGGTTATAAATAATCTCTGGAGAAAATACAGGATTTCAGTGCAAAACATGAAATGACGATAGGTCCAAAAGCCCATACTATGAATTGAGGCACATAGAATGATGCTGAACTCAGGAAATTAGATGCAATAGACCTATCCTATTCTCTATTAGCGGAAACTGTAAGGTAAAAGCAATGTGAGAGCTCCAGTGATCAGAGGAAGCACAGTATGTTCCAGATGGGTTTTGCAGTAAGAGTGGCTCAGTGATGCTATCCTCAGTCAGAACAGCAAGGAGGATGGCCCACTGTGAATATTCAGCCAAACTGGGGTGTACAGACTGGAGCTCCTTAAATTTCCTATTAAATCAAATTTCCTGTCAAAACATGCATTTATCAAGGAACCAAAATATGGCTTATCTGGGAAATAAGGCATGATATCAAGGAACTGAGCAGTCTGAGACATGCTGAGGTAAACAGTTACTCTGAAATGGCAAGATCCTGTAAGTGGTGAGATCTACAAGTTCATCTGTGGAGGAGCTGGGCCAGGAAGAGGCATGGAGATCGAGATGTGAGTCAGTGTAGATGGAGTGATTGAACTGACTCAACTGTTTAGAGGACACTGTGTGCAGATTCAGTGGGGAATATGCCATATTGGCTGAAAATACTGGATAGGACAATGTCTTGGTTTAAGTTGGGAAAATAAAACCCAAAGGAAATTGAGTACTTGAAAAAGAAAGAGAGCTTCAGATCACTGATATGAGTATGTGAGTATATAACATGTGCATAAATACGTTCCCAGAGTTTTGTGTAAGAGCTGTGAATTGAGTATTATTGTTGCTTCCCTTATAGGAACATCTTACTAACTGCCCAAAGATTGCTTCTGTCTGGATACACTAGGGCTATCACCTCCCCATCATACAGTGAACATGGCGGTTTACCAGCTTCTCAAGATTTCCTTAGCATGACATTGTATGTCTGTGTGTGTGTGTGTGTGTGTGTGTGTAAAGCTACAGAGAAGCAAAGAAAGTCTGAGTGAATTAGAATGCCATTATATGTAGCATTTTATCTTCCACAATTTTTGACAATATATAAATCCTATTTATAGAAGCAAGCTTGTATATTAATGATTGCATGTCAATATTAATGATTAGAGCAACAAAACAATGCCTGTGGGTGGAGACTGAGAGACTGAAATGAAATCAAAGCGGGCACCATGGAAACATTTCAGAAGGAAGAGAGCTTCATTATGGTATTTCACTGAAGTGCTTATCTTATTTGGCACTTCTAATTAATGCACTAAGAGAGAAGGGTAATTTCTTTTATTCAGATTGCTGAATCCTTGTAAACAACAATGCCATGTTAACCATTATTTTAAAAGATGGAAAAACATTCAAAATTCAGAGCTTTTGTTTCCTAACTTAAATGTACCGCTTTGCCTAATGGCTTTATCTACTTTGATACTTATTTTTGACATCTTATATCCTTCATCAGAAATCCAAAATTTTTAAATGTGTTTCTTAGCCACTCGTATGTCCTCTTTTGAGAAGTGTCTGTTCAATCGTACTCCAAACCCCAGCATCACACACTCTACCTTTGTAACAAACTTGCACATACACCTCTGGAATCTAAAATAAAAGAATATCATTATTCTAAATGTTATTAATGTGTTATCAACACATTAAGATCAGGAAATTACTTCAAGTTCATGCGCTTATAGAGCCCATTCTTTAGAACATACAGGGTGTCATTAAAAGTGTTTTTTTTAACAACAGATTTGTGCAAATATAACAAAAAGAGATCAAGTAAAGTTTAGAAAGAATGGTAAAATGTAAAAGGAGATGGGGCCGGGTGTTGTGGCTCGTGGCTGTAATCCCAGCACTTTGGGAGGCTGAGGTGGGCAGATGATTTGAAATTAGGAGTTCAAGACCAGCCTGGTCAACATGGTGAAACCTCGTCTCTACTAAAAACACAAAAATTAGCCGGGCGTGGTGGTGCATGCCTGTGGTAGCAGCTACTCAAGAGGCGGAGGCAGGAGCATCGCTTGAACTTGGGAGGCAGAGGTACAATGAGCAGAGATTGTGCCACTACACTCCAGCCTGGGTGATAGAGCAAGACTCTGCCTCAAAAAAAAAAAAAAAAAAAAAAAAAAAAAGTGAAGGGAGATGGGAAAATTAATGAGTGAGGTGATGTCATACAGGAAGCTATTATAAACTTTTAATTTAAAATACATAAATATGCATTTAGTCAGAGTGCAATCTGGAATGAGAAGAGAATGTTAGGAAATAAACAGGAGCCAATATTATACATTTATTTTAGAGAAATTTTTAAATAAATACTAAAATACTGCAGTGGAATTACACACCAGATAGGAATCCCTAAATTTCCTGGTATTGGAGGCAAAGTCTCTTCTAACACTTCAAAGAGAAGAATAAAAATGAAAATACACTAGAAAAAGTGGAGTTTAATTTATACTAAAGTATAAGGACAATGAAAACGTGAGCAGAGAATAAAGGAACAATTACAGGACAGCCCTACTAAGAAATAGGCAAATTGAAACTGCATATGAAGGCAAATTTCACCCATCTTATAACTTGGCCCTGGGCAGGACTAGATGATCTGGAGCTCAGGGATTTTGAGGCACATATTGCAGTAAGGGTAGGCACATTTCGGAATAATTGCATTTCTTCAATGCAAATGCGTAGTGCCGTTTCTGTCCACATATTTATTATTCATTGTCACTTAACCATGAACAAGTGTAAGATCCCTTTCTGGCATGAAAATATATTTGCTTACTTTGTTTTTCAGTCAATACTTCTCATTCAAGTTTGTAATAAGAATTCGAGCTTGAGTAATTACTGGGCTAGAACTTGTAGAAATATAGAACTTGAATACGTAGCAATCATATTTTTGTAAGTGATTTCAGCATTAAGAGAAATGTATCATGGTTTCTCAAAACAAGATACCTTACAGTTGCCCCACGGCATGAACATGAAGATAAATTAGGTTGAACTGAGTAATTAGTTGAAAAATAAGAATGCAAGTAAATATGGAATATATGACTTATACAAGTCTTAATCTTGTTTTCCAAGGTGCATGGTAACTGTTTCTCTTGTTGGAATAATTGGCCAAGGAATTTGTTCGCTAGTAGATTTTGTTAGAATGATAAAGTAGTTGTAATTACATGAAATTTTATAATAGTCCTCATTTTGTTGGCATATATAAGTAACAAAAAGGGAGCCTCTATTTATTTAGGTTACCCTGAATAATTCTTTCTCTTGAACCGCTTTGCTGCAGAAGTTTGCATGGAATTAGCTAGGTTGCTGTACCCTCTACAGGAAGCCTCTGAGAGATTGCACAATAAAAAGCATGTGTGAGATTCAGTCTGATTTCTGAGTACAAGCATACTGAATCCGGCCTAGCTGTGTACAGACTGAATTCCAATAGACAATCTCTTGGAAGGCATTAAAGATTCTTAGCTCTCTGCTGAGCATGGGTTCTGCATCTCCTTAGGATATTAAGAAACTCTGTTATCCAAGCTCATTGATTTTATTTTTTTTCATTTAAGACATGCTTCTTGATTGAAAAGAAGAAATTAGGTTTGGCCACCAAAGAAGAATGAGGTGAAGAGTGGCCTTCAGTTGATCTAAGTCTCCACTCAGATGAAATGTTCCACTCTCCCTGAAGAGGTGGGAGGCAGTATAGTTGGTGAATAGACGTGGACAACAGGACAATCCTAATGGCAATGTCAGCTTGGGTCAAGTCTTCTGACATAAGGGGTATTTGAAAAAAAATAATAATATTATTTGTGAAACTGGACAACTTACTTTATATCTTTAATCCTCAGCTTTCTTATCTGGAAAATGGGAATAATGATGGAGCTATTATGAGGCTTAGAAAGATTGTAATCAATGGTAGGTATACATGTAGCAACCTGCACAGATACACTACAAATAGTAGTAAAAAGGAAAAAAAAATGTAAAATGTTTCTATGCAATAAAAAGTATGAATTCAAAAACAATATTATTAATAAAATGTAAAACTAGTGGTACAGAGAATTGAAAAAGTCTGAAAATGAAGTTTTTCATATTAAATTAAATTTTCTTTATTTCTGACCTCAAGCCCAGATTCACAAGGATACATTAGGTTGGAAGATACATGGTAGTGAAAAACTGAGTGGCGTAAACACATGTGAAAGAGCCAAGGACAAAACTTAGGATGATGTATTATTTGTCTGTTTCTCCGACTGCAATAATGGAGGTCAATTAATTAAATACTCAACACATATTTAATAAATAGTCACTGTGCATTCGGCAGTGCAAATTACCACTCTAGTGCCTGCTTTAATCATAACTCACACTTTATTGAGAGGAAAATAAAACTCTTTTTTTGTTGGCTTTGAATGAATTTATATACTGATACGTGCAGAAAAAAATGAAATCGGAAATTGTATTCTTTCTTCAGCCCACATCCAATGGGATTTAGCATATGTGTTGTCTCTGATTTAAAAGTCCACATTACACAGTGTGCCTTAATTACCATATGGTTAGTGGAAAGTGTGCATCTATGGTGCAGTAATCTATTCAATATAGAAAAATCTATTTATGACTCAAGAATAAACCTAACATTAGACTTCAGTGTGTTTTTTTTTTAGCTTTGCTATAACAACACTTAATCTGGAAAAGAAAATTAAAATTCAAAAAATTATCTCGCTGAATTATAAATTAGAAAAATTGATGTGCAATTATCTGTGACATGCACATCACATATGAATTGTGTGGCTTATGAAAAAGGACTAAAGTTGTCTACTTGGCTTACTTTAGCTATTGATCAATCAAATAGGTTCATTTCAGGAGAGATTTTCCTATAATACTAGTTAGGAACAATGCAAATCTGCCTGCTACGTGGTCACTAAGATTTTAAATAGAAGAAAAGTCATCTATAGCATGACATAATGGTTCTCAAAATGCAAAAGTTGAACCTAATTTCTAAAAATATTCTAAAGTTGAAGCAAAATTAAAGAACATGATATGTTATTAAAGAAAAACAAAAATTAACCATTGGTCATTTGAAGGTATGTTTCCAGTGGAACATCATTAATAGAAAGGATTGATCAAAGGCCGGTTAGAAGAGACATTGTCTCTTTTGTAGACTTAGAGCATCTTCGGGTTAGTTAAAAAGCAATGAAGAGATAAAAAGAAGAATATCACAAATGACTCCATGATGAATACTTAAATGCACATGTCACCCTTTCTTAAGCTTCCTATTTTCCGACATTTCAACCAGGTTTCTTCAATTAGAATAAAGTTTTGTGCTGAGACAATTAATAGAAAATTAGAACCGCAAACATATTTTTTTTTTATTATAAATGTCTGGAAAAAAATTAAGGACAAAGTAGAATTTTCTTGACCATTCTAAGGAGTAATTAGTTTACATTAAACTTGGACCCAGGCTAAATCTAGAGAAATTTAATAAAGTAGACAAATAAGCCATATATTCCACTTGGATATCTTCCATAACTCCTACAAGTCTTTAATAAAATCTCATGTTCACCACAAGACCACTGGTGAACTTTCAATTAAATACTATAACCTGCCCCCTCTGTGGCACCCCAATCTCCTTACCTGATGTTCTACATTTTCTTTCTTCCACAGTATTTGAGAATTGAGGCCATCTGATTCCATATCCTTAATTATTAGGACTGAGATACAGGAGGTGCAAGTATCAATATAACGCAGGACATTTTTGCCCCAGAAGATAATGCTACAATCCAATAAAATACATCAATCTTTGCTTCAGAAATACTCATTGATTCATACAGTTTACTCACCTAAGCAATCAGCTCTCCTAGCAAGCAATCAATTGTTCACACTTATCAAGCAAGCGTTTACTTTGCAAGACTTTCTCTACCAATCAGATAATGTCACAAAATCTGGCCAATCCTAATCAACTACCCATTTTGAAACATAAATCTTAAGCCACTTGATCTCAGGCTACAAACATCAGAAACACTCTTCAGCAATCTGCTAGCCTTTTATCGATTTCTTTTGGCTGTGGATTTTTTTTTTTTTTTTTTCAAAATTTGTTGAATATGGGGGATCATGGGAGATGGGAAGCAGGATAGATTGCAGCTCCAGACAGAGCAGCACGCAGAGGCTTGCATTGTGAATTTTAGCTCCAGATCAACTGCAAGAACAAACCAGCAATCCCGAGAGGACCTACAGACTCTCTGAAGGAAGCAGACTGCTCCTACAGGACCTGGGAAACACCCCAAATACTGTGAGTGCCCCGGCTGTGGAAGTGGGAAAGGGAAGTTGAAAGGCTGTTTGCAGGGGAAGTTTCTGACTTTACCTGGAGCTGAGTCAAGTTAGAGAGCTGGGATGAGTGAAATACAGGGGTAGAGGAAGTAGCAGAAAGGCCCTAGGAGCTCCCTGGGTCCCCAAGCAGCCCATTCCTGCCTGGCACCAAAGGGATCCATCAGGAGGGTGGCCAGAGGAGCCTGGGGTAAAACTCCACAGGGAAAAGGAATTCCTGAGCTGAACTTTGTAACAATTTGAATAGGGTGAGAAGCCTCCTGGTCAGAACTTGAGAGAGGGCATGAATCTGGCTTGCAGACTTCAAAGGCAGGGGAAGAATTAAAACCCTTTTCTTTAGCAGCTGGGAGGTGGAAAGCCTCGGGCAAGTTTTCAAGCTCATCTCACCCACCACCTGGAAACAGACTCAGGGCTGTTGCAGGGGGCACCGTGGGAGTGAGACGGGCCCTTCAGTTTGTGTGGGAGCTAGGTGAGGCCTGTGACTGCCCTTCAGTTTGTGTGGGAGCTAGGTGAGGCCTGTGACTGCCGGTTTTCCTCCACTTCTCTGACAACCTGCATGACTCAGCAGAGGCAGCCATAATCTTCCTAGGTACACAACTTTAGTGACCTGAGAATCTCACCCCCTCCCCACAGCAGCCACAGCAAGACCCGCCCACAAAGAGTCTGAGCTCAGACACACCTAGCCCCATCCCCACCTGATGGTCCTTCCCTTCCCACCCTGGCGGTGGAAAACAAAGGGCATATAATCTTGGGAGTTTGTAGGGCCCCACCCACTACCAGTCCCTCTCCATACTACTACAGATGATGCTTTCTGGAAAGTGCCACTTCCTGGCAGGAGGACAACTAGCAGAAAAATAGAGCTTTAAAACACCAAAGCTAAGGACCCTCACAGAGTCCACAGAGTCCATTGCACCCTCGCCACCTACACCAGATCAGGCACTGGTATCCATGACTGAGAGACCCATCGATGGTTCACATCACAGGACTCTATACAGACAACCCCAGTACCAGCCCAGAGCTGGGTAGACTTGCTAGGTGGCTAGACCCAGAAGAAAGACAACAATCACTGCAGTTCAGCTCATAGGAAGTCACATCCACAGGAAAAGGGAACACCCCATGGGGCAAAAAAATCTGAACAATAGCCTTCTGCCCTTGACCTTCCCTCTGACAGAGCCTACCCAAGTTAGAAGGAACCAGAAAACCAACCCTGGTAATATGACAAAACAAGGCTTGTCAGCAGCTCCCAAAAAATCACACTAGTTCACCAGCAATGGATCAAAACCAAGAAGAAATCCCTGATTTACCTGAAAAAGAATTCAGGAGGTTAGTTATTAAGCTAATCAGGGATGGACCACAGAAAGGCAAAGCCCAATACAAGGAAATCCAAAAAATGATACAAGAAGTGAAAGGAGAAATATTCAAGGAAATAGATAACTTAAAGGAAAAATGGCTGGGTGCAGTGGCTCACAACTGTAATCTCAGCATTTGGGAGGCCAAGGCAGCTGGATCATCTGAGGTCAGGAGTATGAGACCAGCTTGGGCAATATGGCAAAACCCTGTCTCTACTAAAAATACAAAAATTAGCCAGGTGTGGTGGTGGGCACCTGTAATCCCAGCTACTTGAGAGGCTGAGGTATGAGAATTGCTTGAACCTGGGAGGCAGAGCCTGCAGCAAGCCATGATCACGCCCCTGCACTCCAGCCTGGGCGATAAAGCGAGACTCCATGTCAAAAAAAAAAAAAAAAAAAAAAAAAAAAAAAACCCTTTTGGATACAGCTAAGGCTGTGCTAAGAGGAAAGTTCATAGCCCCAAACGCCTACATCAAAAAGTCTGAAAGAGCATAAACAGACAATCTAAGGTCATGCCTCAACAAACCAGAGAAACTAGAACAAACCAAACCCAAACCCAGCAGAAGAAAAGAAGTAACCAACATCAGAGCAGAACTAGATGAAATTGAAACAAAAAAATACAAAAGATAAATGAAACGAAAAGCTGGTTCTTTGAAAAGATAAATAAAATTGATAGACCATTAGCCCATTAGCAAGATTAACCAAGAAAAGAAGAGAGAAAATCCAAATAATCTTACTAAGAAATGAAACAGGAGATATTACAACAGACACCACTGAAATACAAAAGATCATTTAAGGCTACTAGGAACATCTTTATGCACATAAACTTGAAAACCTAGAAGAGATGGATAAATTCCTGGAAAAATACAACCCTTCTAGCTTAAATTAGGAAGAATTAGATACCCTGAACAGACCCAATAACAAGCAGTGAAATTGAAATTTTAAAATTACCAACAAAAAAATGTCTAGGACCAGACAGATTCACAAAAGGATTCTACCAGACATTCAAAGAATTGGTACCAATCCTTTGACAGTATTCCACAAGACAGAGAAAAAAGGAACCCTCCCTAATTCATCCTATGAAACCAGCATCATCCTAATACTAAAATCAAGAAAGGACACAACCAAAAAAGAAAACTGCAGACCAATGTCCTTGATGAACACAGATGCTAAAATCCTTAACAAAATAACAGCTAACTGAATCCAACAACATATCCAAAAGATAATCCACCATGATCAAGTGGGCTTCATACCAGGGATTCAGCGATGATTTAACATACACAAGTTAATAAATGTGATACACCATATAAACAGAAACAAAAATCACATGATCATCTCAATAGATGCAGAAAAAACATTTGATGAAGTTTAACATCCCTTTATGATTAAAATCCTCAGCAAAATCGGCATACAAAGGATATACCTTAATGCTTAATGTAATGAAAGCCATCTATGACGAACCCACAGCCAACATAATACTGAAAGTTGAAAACATTCCTCCGGAGAACAGGAACAAGACAAGGATGCCCACTATCACCACTCCTCTTCAACATATCGCTGGAAGTCCAGGCCAGGGCAATCAGAAATAAAGAGCGTCCAAACTGGTAAAGAGAAAGTCAAACTGTCCCTGTTTGCTGACAATATGATCGTTCACCTTGAAAACTCTAAGGACTATTCCAGAAAGCTCCTGGAACTGATAGAAGAATTCAGCAAAGTTTCTGGATATAAGATTAATGTACACAAATCAGTAGCTCTTCTATACACCAACAGCCACCAAGCTGAGAATCAAATCAATAATTCACCCCCTTTTACAATAGCTGAACAACAAAAAAGTAAAAAACTTAGGAATATACTTAACAAAGGAGTGAAAGACCTCTACAAGGAAAACTAGAAAACACTGCTGAAAGAAATCATAGACGAAACAAATGGGAACATATCCCATGCTCACGGATGGGTAGTATCAGTATTGTGAAAACGACCATACTCCCAAAAGCAATCTACTAATTCAATGCAATCCCCATCAAGATACCACCATCATTCTTCACAAAGTTAGAAAAAAAAAATTCTAAAATTCATATGAAACCAAAAATGAGTACACATGGCCAAAGCAACACTAAGCAAAAAGAACAAATCTGGAGGCATCACACTACCTGATTTCAGACTATACTATAAGGCCATAGTCACCAAAACAGCCTAATACTGGTATAAAAGTAGGCACATAGACCAATGGAACAAAATAGAGAACCCAGAAATAAACCCAACTACTTACAGCCAACTGATCTTCGACAAAGCAAACAAAAACATAAAGTGGGGAAAGAACACCCTTTTCAACAAATGGTGCAGGGATAATTGGCAAGCCACATGTAGGAGAATGAAATTGGATCCTCATCTCTCACCTTATACACAAATCAACTCAAGATGGATTAAGTACTGAAACCTAAGACTTGAAACTATAAAAACTCTAGAAGATAACATTGGAAAAGCCTTTCTAGACGTTGACTTAGGCAAGGATTTCATGACCAAGAACCCAAAAGCAAATGTAATAAAAACAAAGATAAATAGCTGGGATCTAATTAAACTAAAGAGCTTTTGCATGGCAAAAGGAACAGTCAGCAGAGTAAACACACAACCCCAGAGTGCGAGAAAGTCTTCACAATCTGTACATCTGGCAAAAGACTAACATCCAGAATGTACAATGAACTCAAACAAATCAGGAAAAAAAAAAAAAAAAATCAAAAAGTGGGCAATGGACATGAATAGACAATTCTCAAAAGAGCATATACAAATAGACAACAAACATGAAAAAATGCTCAACATCACTAATGATCAGGGACATGCAAATCAAAACCACAATGTGATACCAACTTACTCCTGCAAGAATGGCCATAATCAAAAAATTAAAAAACACCAGATGTTGGCGTGGATGCTGTGATCAGGGAACACTTCTACACTGCTGGTGGGAATGTAAATGAGTACAGCCACTAAGGAAAACAGTGTGGAGTTTCCTTAAAGAACTAAATGTAGAACCACCATTTGACCCAGCAATCCCACTACTGGGTATCTACCTAGAGGAAAAGAAGTTATTATTCAAAAAAAGATACTTGCAGACACATGTTTATAGCAGCACAATTCATAATTGCAAAATCGTGGAACCAACCCAAATGCCCATCAATCAATGAGGAGAAAAAGACACTATGGTGTGTGTGTGTATATATATATATACACATGAATATATATATACACACATATATATATGAAATGGAATACTACTCAGCAACAAGAAGGAATGAATTAACAGCATTTGCAGTGATCTGGATGAGACTGGAGACTATTATTCCAAGTGAAGTAATTCAGGAATGGAAAACCAAACAGCGTATATTCTCACTGATATGTGGGAGGTAGGCTATGAGAACGCAAAGGCGTAAGAATGATATAATGAACTTCAGGGACCTGGGGGAAAGAGTGGGAGGAGGGTGAGAAATAAAAGACTACAAATGTTGTGCAGTGTATTCTGCTCGGGTGATGGGTGCACCAAAATCTCACAAATCACCACTAAAGAACTTACTCATGTAACCAAATACCACATGTACCCCAATAACTTATGGAAAAATTATAAACTAAAATTTAAAAAGTTATATTGAAATATGATGTGTCTCACTATATTGCTTAGGCTGGTCTCATACTCCCAGCCTCAACAGATCCTCCCACCTCAGCCTCCCAAAGCATCGTATAGAGGTTTGCAACAATCTCTAATATTTCCTTATATTATTGTGGCCTCAGTTATTATGTCTCCTTTTTCATTTCTGATTTTATTTATTTGGAATTTTTTTTCTTAGTCTAGCTAATGGTTTTTCAATTTTGTTTTTCTTTTCAAAAAAAGCAACTTTTTCTTTTCATTGATCTTCTGTAATTTTTGGGCTCAATTTTATCTATTTATGCTCTGATCATTGTTTATTTTCTTCTACTAAATTTGGGTTTGGTTTGCTCTTGCTTTTCTAATTCCTTGAACCTAGTGCATTGTTAGGTTATTTGAAATCCTTCTACTTTTTTGAAAGAAATTTTTATTGCTATACACTTCCCTCTTAGTACTGCTTTTACTGAATCCCATAGATTTGATATGCTGTATTTTCACTTTCCTTTTGACAGTTTGGCTATAATGTACCTAGGAGAGGACCTGTTTGGATTGAATCTATTTGGGGTTTCCTTGAGCTTCCTGGATATACATGTCTCTCTCTTTCCCAATACTTGGGAAGTTTCCAATTATTACTTCATTAAATATGTTTTCTATACCTCTACCCTTCTCTTCTCTTTCTGAAATATCCATAATGCAAGTATTTATTCACTTAATGTTGTCCCGTATATCCTGTAGGCTTTCTTTTTCATGTTTGATATGTCCCTATGTTGTCTTCTGTGCATCTAGTAGAACAGTTGCCTCTTCTAATTTTATGGAGTAGGCTTCATAGAAAAAAACACATTAATTTAACAGGGTTCATAGAAAAAATATATTAACAGGGTCTTCGTATATCAGTTGAGTGGATTGCATTGGCTTTGTTTCTAGGGGAATGCAGTAGTATAGTCTCCATATAGTTTCTCCAGCTATAATCCATACTAGTGACATTCGCAAGTGTCTCAGTGGCCTAGGCTGAGAGAGTTTGCAATGGTGATGTGTGACTTTGCCAGGGATAGACTCCCTAGGATGTTTCTCAGGTCGGGAGTGCATGCATGCATATTGTGGGTCAGCCAACTTGGGGTCTGGCTCACAGGGGCTGGAACTACAGCCTGTTACTCTGGTCAGGGGCATGAGTGGACAGTTACTGGGGTAGCCCATCATGCTGTTTCTCAGGCCCAGGACTTGGACACATGGTTGCTAGATGACCTGGGCTGTGCTTACCAGAGGCAGCCCATGAGGCTGTTTCTCAGGCCCAAGATGTGGGCACCCTGCTGCTTCTCAGGTCTGGGGCATGGCCACAAGGCTTCTTGGTCGACCTGCGTGTGTATCTGATGAGGGTGGCCCCCGAAGATGTTTCCTAGGTCTGGGATGTTAGTGCAAGGCTGCTCAAGTATCCTAGAGGCATGCCTATCAGGAACAGTCCATAGGACTATTTCTCAGACCCAGAACATTGATGCAAGATTACTCAACTTGTCTGAGGGTGTGAGTCTGCCAGGAGTAACCATGAGTCTGTTTCTCAGGTCCTGATTGCAGGTGTACAGCTTCTTAGCTGGCCTAGAGGCTTATCTGCTAGTGGTAAGCCACACAACGCTGTTTCTGAAGTTTTGGGTGTGAGCATGTAGTTTGTTCCACTAGCCTGTGGGCATGTGGCCTGCTCAGTGGCTTGAGGACTTCTCCCCCTTGGGGGATGTTGCGAGTAGTTTGGCTGGCTCAAGGGCAAGTTCACCTTGGGCAGCACTGCCAGACTGTTCCTCCAGCTGGAAGTACAAGTGGTGCCGATTTGTTTTCCCGCTGTGCAGGACCAGTGTCACATTTGATCCAGCAATCCCACTTCTGCGTATGTATCCAGAGGAACCGATGTCAGGATCTGGAAGAGATTAGCACTCTTATGTTCATTGCAGCACCATTCACAATAGCCAAAATGTAGAAGCAATCTAAATGTCCATCTATAAATAAATGGATAAAGAAAAATGTGCTCTTTATATGTATACATGTATATACATATATGAATTTGATCATATGATTCATATTGATATAAATTTTCCTGATGATTAGTGATACATATATACATGTATGTATGATAGTATCCATTTTTTAAAAAGAAGAACATTTTGCAATATATAATAACATGGATAAAACTTGAGGACATTATGCTAGGTAAAACAAGCCAGTCAAAGGCTAAATACTAAATGACTCCACCAGAAGCTGGTGGGAGGGGGAAGTGAGAAGTTGCTGTTCAAGTATAAAGTTTTGGTTATGCAAGAAGAATAAGTTCTAGAGATTTTCTATGCAACATTGTGCCTATAGTTAATACTGTACTGTGCCCTTAAATTTTTTTTAATATTGTAGATTTCATGTTCAGTGTTCTTATCACAAATAAAGAAAATAAAGTATGAATAGATAGATTGCCTACCTACTGCACTGTGCTTCAGGGAGGTGTGCAAAATGGATAACAGCTATTAACCTTGTATTATAAAAGTTACTATCTATTTATAATAAGAGGAATATGGTCAGTGCTTAATAGGCACTTGGTACTATCCTAAACATATCAATATATACCAACTCATTTAATCCAAAAGAATCCTATAAAGAGAATGATATTAAAAACTTTTATTAATATGTACAACATAGGCACTAACCTGTGAGGACAGGTGCTGAACATAATGCTGAAGCAGCATCCTGTGAACCCTCTCCTGGGCAAACAGTCTCTTGCTGAAATACTGTGGTGGGAAAAGCTATTTTGAGGCAGTGAGAAGAACAGGAATCATCAGGGATCTTGAGGCTGCAACTACTTACCAAATAGTATCGAAGAATTTCAGTGTTTTAACAACTTGTGCACAGGTTTATATCCACTGAGTATCACTAATATTACAGATAGTAATATTACTATGCCCATTTCACAGATAAAGAAATGAGGCTCCAGAGAGTCCCAAGCCACACAACCATTAAGTGGAGGAGGTAATATTTGAACTCAGGGAGTCTGACTCCAGATCCTGGGCTCTTAACTACTATGCTATACAGTTTCATATTTACAAAGAAAATAATTAACAACAAACAATAAAATGTTGTTTAGCAACTAAAGCATGTCAGGCACTGTGGAATACAAGATGTAGAAAGATTCAAACATAAATTAAGTAGAATTCCAAAAAAAATAATGGTTCTAGCAAGAAGTACTAAAAGTCAGGGAAGACTTTAACCCAGAGATTGAGATTTTTCTTCAGTGAACTGAAACTGAAAATTTACTGTTTGCACATATTATCTGAATAATTGCTCCAATTTTCCATTATGTTGTATCAGAAGACAGTAGTTTGGAAATAGGAATTTGTTAAATTTCCAGTAATATCCCCAGGGATGCAGCAGAAGTAGTTCCAACTGCACCTTGGCCAAATCTCTTTTCATTTTGGAAGTAGATCATTAACCATGATTGGCGACGATTGCTAAAGACAGCAGGGGAAAACGGAATCAGTCATGCCAGGAATTCTCCTAAATGCACGATAGAGGAAAGCAGAACAGCACTTTTTCCCTCCTTTTCTTCATTTCTTAATGTTCCCCCACAATGACATTCTTCCTGGTGCAGTCTCCAACCACCTGGGATTAGTTCACTGAACAGCATGGCCAGAAATTTGTGTGTTCAAAGCTCTTGCAAACAATGTTCACCTAAAATGGATCATCATCACCTTTTGGAAGTAAAATGTGGTCACTACTTTCTATTGCTGGGCTAACCTTTCTTTATAATTAAAGTAGCAATTTGGGTTCAGAATACCTCCCGTGAAACAATTTTAAAGTGAGATACACTTAAGATTCTGATGATACTGACTTCCTCTGAACCTAAAGAGACTAAAAACTGCAGACATAATTATTTTAGTATTTCTATGACATTTTAAAAAGAATATCATGATAACTAAAAGTTTTAAAGGTTTATATTGTTTTTCTCGAATAGTAAATAACACAAAAATTAGAATAATAATTTTAATACAGTGAGCAATTTGATTAACATTTAATCATCTGGAAAATAATAGCAACTGGAGCTGAGAAACCAAATCCCTTAACACCAGCTTTCATTTCAAATGATCTCCAGGTGGCTGCTAGCCAATTTGCCACATGAAAAAAATCCTGACACTATTGGAAAACAGACTCCAACTATTTAAAAAAAAAAAGAAAGAAAGAAAGAAAGAAAAGAACAATCAGTAGAGAACAGACAATGTTGTGCTAAAAGGCTATGTTATGTTGCCAAAAAAATTCAATCTGTGCACAAAATACCTCTTCCCATGTCTTTTGATCTGATGTAGCACTTGTCCAAATGGATGGGCTCCCTAAAGGGAAAACCCGTTTCAAACATTGAGGAGCTCTAACAAATGCGAAGCACTCAACCTGGGGCTTAAATATCCCAAATGGTCTCTTGCTGGTAACATGAGAACAAAATCAGTGTTTTACTCAGAAAACAGCTTTCCTGGCTTTTATCTTCTGTTCCATTTGTGAATTGATATGAAGATCAGAGTCATTGACTTGAATGTGACTTAGAATCTTGATACAAACAATGAGACATTAAACACTTTCTAGCCCTCTAAAATTTGTATTCAGACTCTTCTTTTTTCAGGGTATAATCACAGTCCCATCAGTATTCGAGGGATTTGTGCACACAGACTGCCTCTGTCAAAATTGTAGCAAGTGAATGCATTCCAGTATAGCTTGGAATTTTCTAAGGCAAATTATTGCCTCAGAAAAAGACTGTAACTTGGTATTTTGACATACGTTATTTTATAGGGAGTACAATTTGTTTAATCTTTTGGTTTTGACTTCATCACTTAAAGATTTGGAAAATAAAGTTAAACTTAAAAAAAAAGAAAACAAAAGAAAGAGCAAGCATGGAAATAATGATCGAAAGTCACAAAGAAAGGAAGGCAAAAACCTAAATCACCATCATACTATGGCCAGGCAAGAGGAGTGAAGACTGCTGGAGGTGCAAAGTCTTTAGGCTTTAACTTCTTGTCTTTTCAAACCAATAAATAATGTTGCAGCATTTATTTATTTATTCCCCGAGACTTAACAACATGTATTGCTTTCTTTCATCGCTTTGCCAATTTTCTTCAAAGAAATTTACTATTTCAAGCTCTTCATAAATCCTGTAACCTCTATGAGTTTAGTTTCCTCATGAGTAAAATGGGAATGAATAACAATGCCTAGCTTGTGGAGTTGGTATGAGGGTAGAAATAATATATTAAAATCACCTAATAGTGCCTGGAACATAATGGAAGCCGTCACTATTATCATTTCCCAAAAGCTATATCTGGACATGTAAATTGGAATAAAACGCTGAGTCCATTTTCAGACTAATTCAAACATAGGAACACATTTTCTTGCAGATTCAAAGTAATTGAGGTAAATGTTAGAACATTTATTTGAATTATCAAGATACATAAATTGTTTCAGTTTTCCACTTTACATGTTCAGATATGGCTTTTCTGCATAGCCCTAGAGTAGTCCATCACTGAAAGCCCTCACCACTAAGTTTAACCAGCCTTGATATGTAGTTGCCAATATATTGCCGGACAAGCTCCACTCATTAGTAAGGTTGCCGCTTCAGATATCAAAAAACAAAACTAATCCAAATATGTAGTTCCAACAACTCTCCCCCATATAACTTAAATTGGTAAAATTGAAACTTGCCTGAATGGAGAGTAACAGAATAATGGGTCATTTTCAGAAAATATCCCTGCCTTAAGTCATTATAATATAATCTTTTAGAACATTCTAGGAAAATTTCCAGGGAAGAAAATAAAATCTGCATCAAACTAAAGGCAGAAATGAACTTGCCTACCTAAAATTACCAAAAAAAAAAAAAAAAAAAAAAAAATCTTTCGTTTTTGTCTTTTGACACATTCTTAACAACAGTTGCTCAGGGAAGGGAAATTATAGTTTGAGATTTGAAAGTTACCAACTCTACATTTATACCATAAAAATAATATCAAAGTAGCAGTATGATATTAGAGAGTTTGCAATGAGTCAAAATCAGTTTGTGTTCACATTAGTTACTAATAGGGCACTAAACAACTGTGAAGGTCTCATAATTCTCATCTTTAAAATGAGAGAATCACACTAGACTGGATCTTCTTGTCCCTTGCAGCTATAACATTATTCAATTTCATCATCACGCCTCTATCATGTAATTCACCTTTGGTCCATGACTAATAATCGTAATGCCAATTTAATTTTAGAAGCAGTTATTTTCATTACTAGATTGGGCTATACTGAAACTCCCTGGAATATTTCACAAGACATAAAACAAGTGAGGGGGAAGCTCAGCTACACAAACACTGAGATTAAGAATTAAGACAACTAGAAAAGCTCTTAGAGAAAAAAGAGCTCAAAAGGTAAGGGGTCTGATTGGAGCAGGTCATGCAGAAACCACCAAAAAAAAGAGTATGTCTATTGTTCAGAGGCAAATCAGCTAGACAAGGCATATAAGAGGGAAGCAGATGGTTTTTTTGTCCAGGTGGATTATATTAGTCTCAAAAAGGGGTTTTACTTGGTTTAAACGTGGTTAAAGTAGAATGTGATTTCCAAGTTTTACTCTTGGAAAACTTTTAGAAACCATGAAGTCAGAATTTAGATAACAAGAGAGCAAGTTTGACTTTGAACTACTAAATGAGTCTGAGGACAAGCAAGCAAAGATTGAGTAAGCCAAACATGACTGTTAAATGAGTGATCTAATTAACCTCGTAAGGATCTATTAGAAGAGAAGCTGCCTAAGAGACCAGTTACTAAAGAAAAACAATTCAAATAACAAGATAGTACAGCCATGATTAACCATGGAATTTACTTCAAATTTTTATACTCAAGATCCTCATTCATTGTAAAACCTGACCCATAAAATATGCCTTTTATTTTTACATCTGAGATTCCCATTTCCACTAGCCGATTGTCAGATTCAAGAGAAGGAAAATCAAGACATGGTGTTCAAGGACTGAGTTTCAAAAGAAATACATCCAGCTACCCTGATACCTTAAGCAATGGCACAGAAATAGATCAGAAGTATGGAGGATTCTGCTCAGGGGTTATAAAACTGTAAGCTCTTGAAGGTGAAAGTGGATTTAGAAAGCAACTAATCCATTTCTTTTACTTTACTCATATGCCCAAGTGTCCAACCCCATGCTCTCGAAGATCAGCTCCCTGTGTTATCTTTTTGGAAAGCAGAAAGTCAGTCTCACTCCCTTACCAAATGGTCTCATTAACATCATGCCCTTCTCTGTGCTGCTTCTCACTCTTCCACAGGCCACTGTTTCCCACTGATCCCCACCTGGATTCAGGTGCACACTCCCCTCGAACGGAATATGATGACAGCAAGACAGAGTAAATGACACTTCACTCTCACACTTTGTCCCACAGTTCTCTGCAACACCATCAAATAGACTTTACTGAAAAGTTTGGGTAATTCAAGGGAAAGAGCACAAAGAATGTGAAAAGTTAAATTACGTCACAAATAAAACATTTTCAATAATCAAGAGAGAAACGCAAAACAAGCTTGCTTTAATGCCATCTCTTTTTGGCTAATCAGACATCAGATTTCTCTATTGTATAAAAACCCACCTTCTTTTACCCCCACTTGCCTTTAGGAAAATACTGCTAACTACCCCAAGGATTCTTCTCAACAAGAATCACCTACGTGCCTCCAGCAAGAAAGTCTGTCCCTTAAGACTCATTAATTCTGGAACAATGTCCTGAGGACCTTCAAAGGGTCAACTCATAACATTCAAAGTTTTATACCATAAATCTATATGAGATAGAGCCCTGATGGGCCACCCTTTAAAATCTCCTCACCAGTAAGAGCTGCATGCATAACTATGTATGCTCTCAATTATATCAATCAGGGTAGGTCCTAAAAATGAAAGCCATTGAGATGAATAAGATTACTATCAGAATAGCTGGGGAGTAAAGATAAGAAAGACCACTGCTAGCTTTCAGGAGCCAGAATGCAGGGATCACAGGAAAGCTTCCCGTGAAGGATCTCAGCAGCCCACAGCGTTAAAGTAGGTGATTCTCAAGAAGTGGCCTAGAATGAGACAAAACCAATATCATATCTACCCCTGCTGATACCCACACACCTGTCCACAGTCACCACTAAAGATTAATAGCTTCTCCTTTTCTTCCACGTTCCAAGTATTACACTAATGTGTCTTATTGGCAGAATTTAATCAGAGGCCTACTGAGAAGAGCCTAGAAAAGTAGTTACAGAGATAGCTTAGACAGACTGGGATGATCCTCAGTATCATTCAGTCATAACCTTTGGATACTCACCATCCATACGTATCTGTTTACCGGTATCTAAGTTTTGAAACAACAAAAGTAAAAAACAATAGTATGCTTTCACCTAACTTGGTGAATGTATTCCTTAGACTAATAAAAGCAGGTTCATCCTTTCACCTAAAAGAGAAGACATTTGTCTCTCGAGTCCCACAATTCACTGTATCCAACTCTGTCGATGTTCATTTCTATTCTCAAAGTACCCTTTGTTCTTTAATATTGCAAATATTGAATTATAAGATATTAAGGACTGAATTATGTCCTCCCAAAATTGATGTGTTGAAACCCTACCCCGAGTGTGACTGAATTTGGAGATAGGGCCTTTAAGTAAGTAATTAGGATTAAATGAGGTTAGAGGACTGATGCCCTTATAGGAAGAGGAAGAGACGCCAGGGCTGCACGCACACAGAGAGGAGCACACGTGAGGATGAAGTGAGAAGATACCCATCTGCAAGCCAAGGAGAGAGGCCTCAGGAAAATCCAAGCCTGATGGCCCCTTGCTTTTGGACTCTTAGACTCCAGAACTGAGAGATAAAATCTGTCGTTTGAGCCGCCAGTCTGTGATATTTTGCTATGGCAGCCCTAGTAGACAAAGGGCTAACCACCAGTCACATAACTTATATAAAATAGCAAAAACATAGGGTAGGAAAAATGATTAACATGTTGTTTGGTATATAACCAAACAAAGAAAAAAATATGCATAGTTATCACCATCCTCATTTCTGTAACTGGTCATTTATTTTTTCCACAACTCATTCCATGTGCTTATGTCTGCCACATGTTTTGATTCCTGCATGGTCTGAGCCATTCATGGCCTTGACTTAAATTGCTATTGTCATCCATTAACTTTGACCACTGGTCATGGCAGTACCAAGAGATACCTTTAAAAATCTCCTGAGTTCAGGCTGGGCGCGGTGGCTCACACCTGTAATCCCAGCACTTCGGGAGGCCAAGGCTGGCAGATCACGAGATCAGGAGATAGAGACCATCCTGGCTAACACAGTGAAACCCCGTCTCTACTAAAAGTAAAAAACATTAGCTGGGCCTCACGGCAGGCGCCTGTAATCCCAGCTATTCAGGAGGCTGAGGCAGGAGAATGGCATGAATCCAGGAGGCGGAGTTTGCAGTGAGCTGAGATTGTGCCACTGCACTCCAGCCTAGGCGACAGAGTGAGACTCGGTCTCAAAAAAAAAAAAGTCTCCTGAGTTCTACATGCGTTTTTTATTTTGCAGTGGAAACCCTGTTTCCGTCTGATAACCAGGATCCGTTATCATAGTTAGGAAAGCAACTTTCTTATTTGCTTGTTGGTTCAATGGCCTGAGAAGGCTGAAGTAACCATGTAGCAATCTCAACTGCCAGTTAAATGGAGCCCTTCTTAGTCTCCCAGTGTGATTATTCTCTTTTTAAAAAATAATAGTTTTTTTACCAGCAGAACTAAAACATGCAGAAGGAGAAAGTATAAATTTTGTGAGAGGATTATTTTGGGTAAGAGTGAATAAATCCACCCTGTTTCAATCCCTTGGATCCTGGACTCCAGTATTCTTTCTTTTGAAGAAATAACATCATACTGGTCACTGGCTCACAGCATATATTGCATTGTATATGACAGCTCCTCAAATTCCTAAGTTTTATAATCCAGGGCAGCTTTGTAACTATGGATCTAATAGGCCATTCCACTGTTCTGTCAGGCCATCTGTGTTTTGCAGTGAAGGAATATCAGATAAAACCAGTATCTCCTCCCCCTGACTCCCACATGGATTTAAGCCAATTACCTCTGCTATTTTACTGTACAATGTCTTTCTTGGTCAAAAGCAAGATTCTGTGTGATACCTTGAGGCATTCAATTAGTCGTAGACGATAGTATTAGAAGAAGCATTGAAGGCAAGAAAGGCAGAGTGAGTGCCTTTTCCTGTGAAGACAAATTGCTGCCCCCTCCATGATGGAAGAGATCCAATATGATCAATGCACCACCAGGTGGTTGGCTGGTCCCCAGACAATGGTGTATTATCAGGGGCTCAAAAGTGGACACTATTATTGGTAGATTAGTTACTCAGAGGTGATGACAGACAGTTTAGTCTTGGTAAAGTAAGCCCATAATTTTGAGTCCATATATACCCACCTCCATCCCTGAAGCCATAGCTGCTGTGTTCATTAGTCCATTAAAGCAAGCACAGGAATGAATGACTGACATCCATGGAATAGGTCATCTGGTCTACCTTATTATCAAAAACCTCACTCAAAGGGCTTCCTTTTGGTGATCATTCACATGTGATTTAAATATTTTCTATGTCCCCATTCCAAGAGTCCTATCCACAGAAATCTTCCTAGATTGCTTCTCAGCAACCCATCAATCTTGTGATTTCTAAGTTCCTTCTAAACAAACTGTTAGCTTGCTTCCCTGTGATTACATTAGATACATACCTTTGCTACCTCTCTTTTCAGGCAAGTAAACAAAGTATTCAAAGCTCTGTCCACAGTATTCAGGGCACATTAGTGCTAGAGTAGCTGACCTTTTGCTTGCATTACCATATGATGCAGTAGTATCTATAAATAAGGCTAAATAGTCTTTCTTCCTCTGTCAGTTAGTCATAGGGAATTTCCCATAAGGCTATAGGCATGGGTAAAGAGATGGGCAGATGTGTAGCAAGAGTAGGGTCTGGAGCATCTGAGCCACTGGTTCATGCCACTTAGATGTGTTTTTCAGGACATACTTGTGCCTAGTTGTATATACCCACTTCTACATCATGAGGCATGCTATTGCCCAAGCCAAATTCATGACTTTAGTAGTCACGTAACACATAGTTTATTATGTTCAGGTTATGTCCCATAGTCTTCTTAGGAGAAGAATAATTAGAAGAAACAAGCATGCAAAGGCTTTTCTCAAAGCCTTCCCTCCACTTAATCCTTTTCATTCAGCTGCCTGAAGAGTGACAGGGTGTCAATATGGAAGATCACCTGAGATGCTTTAGGGCAGGGGAACCTGCAAGTGGCATTTAAGACCATATGCAGATTCTATTGACCAGAACTCATCTAACTACCAAAGTGTCTAAGAAATGTAGTTTAGCTTCCTCCTCTTCACCCCTAAATAAATATTTACTATTTCATAATTTCTATGAGTTAGGAATTTAAGAGTATCTTAACTTAAGAGTAGCTTGATTTGGTCTGGCTCAAGGTCTTCCAAGAAGACCTTCTAATCAAGAAGTCAGCCAGGGATTCGGTCTCCTAGGGATGTCTGATCAGGGAGGGTATGTTTTTACGCTAACTCATGTGGTTGTTGGCAGGTTCCATTTCCTCGATGAAGAATGACCACAGACACAGGCACAGCTCTCCCAAAGACAAACAGAAATCATACGTTCTAGACCAGTTGTTCTCAAAATGTGGTCCCTGGAGAGCAGAAACAGCATCATCAGTGGGTAACTAATTCCTGTGCCACATCTTGCAGTTACTACACACAAACCCCTAGGGATAGGCCCCTAGTAATCTATGTTTTCACAGGTTACCATATGATTCAATGCACACCAAATTTGAGAATCACTGGTCTGGGACCAAATCAGGAAACATGAAACTTATCATCTTAGTGGCTTTCCATAATCCCCTTTCCGACTCCCAGAAATAAGAATTGAATCCATCACCCAGTCAAGTGTTTATAGCTTTAGCTACCAAGCTCTAGGGGGAAGCCCTGGTAAATACTCTCAGGCAAGAATCTACATCCTCTTCACTTTCTGTTTAGCTGGAGGAGGAAAGATCACTTTATGCTTCCAGGTACATCATTTACTGTGACAGCCACCAACAATGCAGAAAAGAGTTTAGACTAAATACCTCTAATAAGTGGTATAATTTTAAATCTAAACATTCAATGGGGTAAAGACTGGTCATCTTCAAGTGACAGAGCAATAATCTCAGCTATTCTAAAACTTTGCATTTTGTTGCCTTAATTTAAAAATCAGTCCAATTACCTCTGCAGTTTGTTTCTTTGTAAACGAAGTCACAGCCTCAACTATAATGAATTGGAACGATACTGTATATTTTGAAGGTCAAAATGAAGTTTGTGATTATTAATTTAAATTCATTCTAATTTTCATTTGCTTTTTCATTAGTCATTTCAATAACACAAAATTGACCTTTCATATGGAGAGGCAGTTAAATTTTATAAAGTTATAGTTTTGTATGTTTTCGTTTGGTAGCTAGATATTAGGTTGGTGCAAAATTGATTTCGGTTCTCCCCATTAGTTTTAAAGGATAAAAACCACAATTACTTTTGCACTGATCTAATAGACATATACCATAAGTTTTCATTCAGAGGGTAATATTTTTTGAGTAAGTAATCTACTTACTGGGTGTAAGTTATTATAAGAATTAGGTGTACCATATTTTTATAAATCATTGGTTCTTAGTCATTGATTAGTATGTTAGTAAAACAAGAAACTTGAGATGTTCAAATTACAATCAGGAACGATTCACTAACCCAATAACTCATATCTTGTACATTTAGGAAAGATCATATTTATTGGTTATTTACTGTTGTACAACAAACTATCTCAAAGTTTAGCAGCTTAAAGCAATAGATATTTATTATTTTTTAATGTCTGTGGGTTAGTAATTTAACAGCAGCTAAACTTGGTCTGGCTCAAGGTCTTCCCGGAGGTTGTCGTCATCAAAAAGTCAGCCAGGGATTCAGTCTCCTCTGAATGTCTGATCAGGGTGTGCTTTGACTCATGTGGTTGTCAGCAGGTACCACTTCTTCACTGACGATTGGCCAGAGGTCTGTATTTCTTTTCCCTTGGGTCAATCTAAGGCTGCCTGAGTATTCACAACATGTCAACTGGTTTCTCCCAAAATGAGATATGAGAGACAGAGGGTGCATGAGGGCAGCCAATACAGAAGATAAATGCTGAACTTAAATATTTTATCTCATTAATTTCAATTATTTCCACTCAAATGAAAAGATCATTTCTGTTAAACCTAAACATCTAATCCAAATCTAATTTATTAACAAAGGCCTGTGTATCTCCCTGTATAGAACACACTTAAACTGTAGATCTGTTCCTACAGACTGAGAAAAATGTATTTTCTGAAACTTCCATTTCATATTCTTAAACTATACAAGACTTTAGAGAGGAGAGACCATAATATAGAGACCATTATTTTTTATTATACCCTAATCTTGGAAATGACTTACCCTCACTTCTGCCATATGTTATCAATCACCTATATCAAACCTGGTACATTGTGGAAGGGGTCTCCACAAGGATAGGAACACATTCAGGAGCCATGCTGAAGGCTTTCTACCACAGCACAGCTATCAGATTTGGCAGACTGAAGATTTTTCATACAATAGTAAAATTATTTACCTAAGATGACTATTAGATAATTCTAAAACATAATCCATTTTTTACCTGGGTATATTCTGGAAATATATTATTTTCTGAAAAGTTTTGTGGGAATAAAATACTGGTCAATTCTGTTTTCCCACATCTATCTTCTCTAGGTTGTGAATTCATCAGGGGAGGTACTGTGTCTTGTTCATGTTTGTACTTCCAGCCCCTCGAACAGCAGCCAAGATATTCATGCTTAGTAAATATGTATTACTTTAAATGGATTTGTCTTATATTTTAATTCTCAAAGTATTTTGTTTTTTCTCATATTAAAAAATTAAGGTATTTTATATATGTATATAATAAAATATACAGAACTTAAGTGTTCATTTTGATAGGTTTTAACAATCGTATATGGCTATGTCACCCCAAACCAAAGAACATTTTCATCACCTTTGAAAATTCTCATGTGCCTCTTTCCAGTCATTTCCTTCCTTCTCCTTCACCCTCAAGCAATAACTTTCTGCTTTCTATCACCCTAGATTGGTTTTACCTCTTCTTGAACTTCATGTAAGTGGAATAACATTATGCCAAAAACCTCATGCTTATGTATCTGACCTTTCTTGTTTAACACAGTGTTTTTGAGAAACATGTCGTTGTTGCATGTATCAGTAGTTCATTTCTTTTTACTGCTGTATAATATTCTAATGTATGTATGTATATGCCTCAATTTGTTTATTCATTCTTCTCTTACAGAACATTTAGATTGATTCCATTTTGGGCTACTATGAATAAAGTTGCTGGGAATAGTCTTTTACAAATTTTTTGTGGACATATGATTCTATTTCTCTTGGGTAAATACTAAAGAATAAGATTGCTGGATGCCACTGTTTATCATTAATCAAAGGGCGTCTTTGTCTTCTATTGTCTATTTATGAATTTAAGAGCTAATTTTAAAAAGATTTGCTTGTGCCTAACTCCCGAAGAGAATGGAAGCAAAGCAAGATGGAAAGACTGGTTTTTACACTAAATTTCTGGAGGGACCAAGAGCAATAGGCAACATCCCATTGTGCGAGGTTTGTGTATAAGGTTGTGGAACAAATTCTCCGCACTAGCAGAGAGGCACCGCTGCAACATGGACTGGGAGATGTGTGGGAGCGGTTCACTGAGAGAAAGCAATGACAGAACAAACTATGGCAGCACAGACAGAAGTGGGCTTGCCCTCCATTCTCCTTGGGAATTAGCCATGAGTCAGTGGACTGCTCTTCATATTCATTTTGCCTAACTCCCATTTTCAGGACTTTTGACAAAATGTCTCCTTCTTGTTATCCACATACCTCTTAAAGGTTCATAATCAGTACACTTCACTTATTCATCTATTTAACAAATACTTATTTAACATTTACTATTTACTAGAAGCTAGGAAAGACAAAGCAGACAAAAATCCCTACCCTTGTATAGCTAAGTATATTTGCACCTATATAATCAAAATGCATATTTCATTTTTATTGTGATTTTACCAAATGGATTAGAATCTTGACATACCTAAATACATTGTAATATTGGATATATTGCTTGTTATCACATCTCTTAAACAGGTACTCATTGCATGTTTGCTGAATTTTAAAAATGCCTCAAAGTTTGACATGAATGAAAAAATGTCTCAAAGTTTAAAAAATGCAATAGCGATTATTATGTAATAAAGAGTTAGTAGGTGAGTATATAAATTAGGATTTTCCATGAGACAACTCAGTAATATATTCAGGAATTCTGTACCAAATCCTTTTTGGAGGTAGGTGGACCATACTAACAATTTTGTCACATAGTACCCAGTGTCAGTCTCAGTTAAAGATGAAGTTTATTTTTCCAAGGAAGGTTAAGTCATTTTCAGAATAAAACTAAAAAAAACTTTCAACTTAATATTGTCAGACATTTATCAACAACTTAATAACCACCAAACCAATACAAGGCTTGTGGTTAAAGTTTTAGCATAAATAAATTTCAAGATGTAAAGGGAAAATAGCATTTTATGAAATACATCTAATTTTTAAAAATCACTTCTGAAAATCCCCTAAGAAAGCTGCAAACTCAGGACTTGCAAGGTTGTGCTGCTTTCAGAATGAATGGGATCAAAGGTTTTAAAGAACATAGGAAATACTTTCAGACAGGAAGACACCACGTCAGGAGGCTATCACCAGCGACCAGTAGATGTTAGAGGATAAATCATCATCGCTAAACTAAGCTGCTTACACACAAATCTATTTCACTTTTTTCTGATGATAATAGCAACACTTGTCCATTATATATTTAAAAAACTAAGCACACAAAGTTATAAAGAAAAAAATTAAAATCACCAGACACAATCACTGATAAATGGTGAATTTTCTTCTGATCTATTTTCCCTGCATTATGTTTTAGCTAGTGGTGCTGTTTTGCATTTTAAAATTGTGTACAGCTTTTCATATCGAATACTGCAACATAAGCTTTTCCCCTAGAACTGCAAATACTTCACTATACATCCTCTTAATGGCTTCATATTTCACCTAACTCTTTCTCTATTTTGACTATTGACATTGTTTTTATTTTTCAATATTTTAAACTATTACTACATTAAAGGTTTCTGGAATTTGGGGAATTGGTTGGTTGTGTTGGTTTTTAGAAGCATGGTGGGGAATTTATTATTTTTCACTTTAGATTTATCCTCAGAAGTGAACTTAAATGATGTGAATGTTTTAAGGCATTATTATATATTGCCAAACTATACAACATCATAAATCTAATACATGAAGAGATAACCCACACCCTACCCCATGTATATATTTCTGAAAACCAATTTCACCTAATGAACCATAGTGATATGATGCCAAGATTTGATATAGATTCAGGATTTATATAGCCAATTTTAAATACATAATCTGGCCCCACTAAACTCTGCAATAATTTTTATAGATATATCAACATTCTCTAAATGGCAGTCAGTGTCCTTTTTCTGGTTCTCCGAGAACATCGCATTTTTTAATATTTGATTTTATTTGATGCAAAAACCCTGCAATGGGCAAGAGATAAATGCTGAACTTAAATATTTTATCTCATTAATTTCAATTGTTTCCACTCAAATGAAAAGATTGCTTCTGTTAAATCTAAACTAATCCAATCCAAATCTAATTTATTAACAAAGGCCCATGTATCTCCCTGTGCAGGACATAGTTAAACTACAGACCTGTTTCTACAGATTGAGAAAAATGTATTGCTGAAACTTGCATTTCGTATCTTAAACTACACAAGACTTTAGACAGGAGAGATCATAAGAGGGGCTCAGCAGGTATGAGGAAGGAAAGTTAATGACAAAATAAGATGGATGAACACACACAGACAGACACCTAGACCAAAATCTTAAGTCATTTTTTCTGCCCTAATTCTAACAAGTCGAGGCAACGGAAAGCACTTTTTTGGGTCTTGTTTCTTAGGACTTCCTGATAGGTTTAATGCCTGGTCTTCAAGGAATCTTCAACAACTACAAGACTCATTTAGAATATGTGGTAAAGGACTAAAATGTTCAGAATCAAATCCAAGAACCTTTATTGATGAACTTTCAATACTGAAATGAAATGTTGGTTTCAAAATATGATTAGAGGTAAAAATGACAACAAATTATCTGTCTAGTTATGGATGACTAATAATGAAACAGTTAAGGAAATTGGAAGTGAAAACACCATTGTATGACTTCGGGCAGATAAGAAAGATAGCTACACATGTGTGTTCCTATGCAGCTCTTTTCATTCAAGTGCCAAATGGATCCTTTGTAAGGAACCATTCCCCATTACAGTATGTCAAGGGCAGAACTACAAAACCAGAACTAATGTGGTTATACCTAATTCTCTCTTGCTCTACAATTTACAGGTAATTGCCTGGTGTTTCATTTTTTTAAATTCAGCAGACATATATGAGCACCAGTTCTGAGCTAAGCACACTACTGAGTACTGAGGATACAAACAGGGGTAAAATGTAGTTTTCTTCCCTCAAGTGTCATGTTTTATCTAGCACAGTTTTAGAGCAGAAAATAAAAGCTGCACTATGACCAATTGGGTACAGTCATATATATTTTAGTAAATACTCATTTTATCTTTTGTACAGACATAAATAATTCAAGTCAATTCATAGAGATATTATTTCATTTAATGTCACAAAAATCCCTGTGTGGTGGGCATTAGTATTATTCCCAATCAGTAGATGTACAAATATAAGCTCAGAGTCATGTGTCAAGTACCAAGAAGAGCCAAGATTCTAGACAAAGCTCCCTCGTGACAGTAACCACAGGGTCAGAGATTCCAATAATTAAGATGCCACCCATCTGATATTGCAGTCATTAGAGTTGAAGATAGCTTGATAAATAATAAAATTAGATAGCCTTGATTACTGAGGCATATAAAAATATCTCTTCAGATGATATGTTAAATCATAAAATATGATAGTTTTTATATATATA
Source organism: Rhinopithecus roxellana (assembly GCF_007565055.1). NCBI lineage: Eukaryota > Metazoa > Chordata > Mammalia > Primates > Cercopithecidae > Rhinopithecus > Rhinopithecus roxellana. The sequence continues at coordinate 22,981,865 of NC_044549.1, read as the reverse complement.
TAAATCATATGATTTATATATATAAATCAAAAATATAGTATTTTTAAACATATGATATATATCATGTTTAAACATGATATTTATCATAAACATATGATATATAATATAAAATATGATGTATAATATATAAAAATATGTAAATATATAATGTAATATATAATACCATAAAAATATGATATGAAATATACAATATTATATTATATAAAATATTATATGATATGAAATATTTAAAATATATTTTTAATATGATACTTTTATATCATGCCCACAGAGCACCTCCCAATTATCCACTGTCAGTTGAAGACTTTATTCCCATAGTTGGCCCCCTATTTCCTAAATAATACACCCCCCTTTTCTATTGCTGTCTTTTTTCCTCCTATTCACAATGAAAGTTGTTTTCTTCCTTACTTCTGATTCACCTTTGATATGGTTTGGCTGTGTCCCCATCCAAATCTCATCTTGAATTATAATTCCTACAATTCCCACTTGTCATGGGAAGAACCCAGTGCAAGGTGGTTGAATTATGGGGTGGGTCTTTTTTGCACTGTTCTCATGATAATGAATGAGTCTCAAGATCTGATAGTTTTAAAAATGGGAGTTTCCTTGCATAAGCACTCTCTTTGCCTCCTGCCATCCATGTAAGATGTGACTTGCTCCTCCTTGCCTTCCACCATGTTTACGAAGCCTCCCCAGCCATGTGGAACTGTAAGTCCATTAAACCTCTTTCTTTCGTAAATTGCCCAGTCTCGGGTGTGTCTTTATCAGCGGCATGAAAACAGGTTAATACAACTTTCAACCATTTTCTAATTTGTTTCATTCCAAGCAGTACAATTCACTTGCTCTTATCAAGAACCAATGTACACTTCTGAATCATCTTATCTCTGCTCAGTTTCATTCAACAGGGCCATTCATGACTTTCTTGACTTCCATTTTTGTTTTTCTTCCCTAGAGCTCTCCCTAGGCTCATGATATCCAAGTGCCCTTCTCCATTTCCTTTGAGGGCCTCACAATTAAATGTTAGAATCACGCCTTTCTTGGCCCTGAGCCTTGTACTTTTCTCAGCAATCTCATTAACATCAGTAGCTTTATATAGCCCGTCTTTATGTTAATGACTACCAAATTTCTATCTCCCAACGGCTTCTCATATGAGTGCTAGATTATATAACCAGTTGTGTACTTGACATTCCCACTTGGCTATCAAATGAGAGTCTTGATTCTTACTAACATCTTCCCAAAAATATATTTCTCTCCTAACCGTCCCATTTCAGAAAATTATTCCATAATCTCATTCAGTTGCTAGATAAAAACCTACAAGCCGTTCTTGATTCCTTATATTTCCCACTTTTTTTCATTCAACCAATCATTAAATGTTCTCAATTATACCTCCAAAATAAAGTTTGAATTTGTCCACTCGTCTTTATTTTCATTCCTACCATTCTTGTCTAAAACACTATATATCTCATATACATTCTTACTATAGCTTTGTATCTGATCTTCTTGCTCTAGTTCAGCCTGATCCTCCCCTAATAATCCATTGATTAATTCAATAATAAATATTTACTATGAGCACACTATGTGCTAGAGACTTTTCCATCTGCTGGGAATGTGAAAACAACAAAAATCCTAATCATTATAGAACTTCCATTCTAGTTGGAACAGCAGACAATAAATAATAAGTAAATATATACAGCATTTGAGATGGTGACAAATACTAAGGAGAAACGTCAAGCAAATGAGAGATGAAAAATGTCAGATGAGAGTAGCTTGTAATGTAAATAGAGTGGTTGGGTTCATTCTTGATATAGCTAAGAGGGTTATAATTTTTTAATACAAATAAGTTCATGTAACTATGTACCTTAAAAATCTCCTAACAAGTCACATTAAAGACAATAAAATTCAAATTCCTCACTTTGGTTTAGAAAATTTTCATACTCTGTCTCCTGTCTACCTTTTCAACCTCTCCCTCATCACTAGATGGCAAATGGCAACTTCTCAGCAATCCCAATTTTTGTGCCTCAACACCTTTGCACGAGGTGCACCTTTGCACCTTTCCTCTACCTGGAGCACCCTCTCTTAGCTCTGCTCTTAGCAGGCTCCTTCTTGTCCTTTAGATCTTTGCTTAGATAGCACATCCCCGGAGATGCCTTTTTGGGCATCTGATCTTAAATTACAAAACCATCTTCTAAGCCTTGCTTACTTTGTTTAGTTCTTGTATAGCCCTTACCATACTTATTTTGAATACATATTTTTGTACTATTTTATTACCTATCTTTTTCAACTGGAATGTATGCTGCATGAGGGCAGACCCTCATGCTTTCTTTATTCACTGCTTCTTCCCCAACTTAGAATTATGCCTGGCACAAAAAAAGCACTCTGTAAGCACTCGTTCATTGATTGGTTGAAGGAATGAATTTAGATTCCAATTCTAACTGTTATTGTTAAGCCAAATTTATTGAACACCCATTTTGTGCCAGACATTGTCACAATTCTTGACATTTGACTGGCCTCTAGAATGTGGGCTAACTATCCCATCTTATTTAGAATTAGAGAAATGTGAAATTCCAGTGATGAAGGGAATTTAAAAATGATTTTTAAAAATCTAATCTCTCCAGTAAATTTAAGCTAATAGATGTTTAACAATATGTCCAAATCACCTAACTTAACAAGAGTGCAGTAAAAACACTTTCTTTAGCCGAAGACATCTCACTCCTAGTACATTGTCTCTTACAAGACACAAACATTGTAATGAGGATGTAAAAAGGAAAATGTCAGATTCCAGAATATTGTTGTGAGTTTAGAGAACGTCCACACGGAATGTCAAATAATGTCAATGTTAAATAAAAATTATAAATTTTTATATATTCTAAGTAAAATCCATGATAACCACTGTAGGGGATGTAAAACTCTACCTTCAACCTCTTAGGGTTCCTGCTGGGCCCAAGAATAAAACTGACATAAGATAGATAAACAGGAGAAAAGCATATACATTTATTTGTCTAAGTTTTACTCGACTGGTGCACTCAGGAGGAAACGAAGATCCACAGGAGCAGCTAAAGTCAATCACATACACACTGAAATGGAAAAAGAATATTAAATTGTGACACGTGATAAGGCAGAGGGCTTATGCCAGAGTAGTTAACTGGGTAACGAAGTGACCAGGAAGATAAGGGTTAGTCTCATAAGATTTGTCTGTGCAGATTTCTCTCAGCTTCAACTTTCCATCCTTGATTATAGAATGCTATTCTCCTTTGCTTTAAAGAAGGCATCTTTCACATGGGAACTTCATTTACTGCTTTTAAGAAACAGAATAAAGGTCAGAATGATCTTGCAACTGCTGTTTTTGTTGTTTTTTTTTTTTTTAAGTGCTTTTAATTCAGAATAGTCAAGCTGCCAGAGTTAGCATATTTTGGGGTGGTATATTTTTAACTCCTTCACAACTTTCATTTGCAAGTTTTTGCTGTGAATTCCTGAATGGATATATTTAGAGATCAAATTTTTTGTGACGATCAAGTTTTCAACTAGGCTGGGTAAATTAGTGATGCAAGGACAAAACTTTGAAAACCCCAACATTTCACGTTTAGAAGTAACAGACTGACTATTATTATCTCCTTCCTTTACCAAGACCCCAGTAAATGAAGCCATAGGAATAAAAACGGTATAAATACCAATTCACAGAATAGGGCTACGGGAGGAAAGGATAGAGAAAACATTCCAAGAAAATATCTAGAACAAGAGGACTGCACACAGGTATGTAACTGAGGAAGGAGGACAGAAAAAGTATAACCTGAAGCATTCACAGAGGGCACACAGGTGAGGGGAAACCACTTTCTCTGCAGAATCCCAAGAGGCTCACCACTCAGAAATGTCAAGTACTTAGGAAGGCAGAGGTGAGAACTGAGACTGAAAACTGGGAGATAAACTGAAATTTAGTATATGTAAAAGTTGACTTGACATCTGAGGGTCAAAACTCACTAGCTAAGCGTCTTGACCTGAGCAAGGTATCAAATGCTCCTTCCTGAAAAAAAATGAAATGCCTCAGAGACATCTTGGCACATGCAAAATCCCACAGCATAATGATCAGATCCCCATTCAGCCCTCTGAAATAACGCCACCAATGGAAAAATCTAATTCACCTACTACAATGGACTAATACCCATCTTTTATTGTATCATTTAATAATGTTTCTTTTCCTGTGTAGTTTTTGGTTTTTTTTTTTTTTTCTGCAGCTCACAATTACCTTTTATTTCGCTTACATTCCATCGAAACAGACCATCGAAAGTTACCAAACTTTTAAGACAAACTTACAATGCAAAAGACAGAGAAAGAGAGAGATAAGCCAATAAGAAAAAATTTACTCCAGAGGAAAAAGTTACCAAACTTTTAAGGAAAACTTACAATATGAAAGAGAGACAGAGAGATAAGATAGTAGGGAAAAAATTGCTCCAGAGGAAAAATGGAGCTAATTCAGAGAACAGGCATGAACAAAATCAATATATAATTCTAAAAAGTACTAATTAGTATCTCCAGACAGATAAGAGAAGACAATTATAAATATAAATAACATGAAAAATGTATATCATTTCTCAGAAATAAAAAAATACAATCACCCAAATTATAAATTCATCAATAAGGTAACAATAAAGTTTTATTTAAGAAAGAAATCTCCCTAAAATCAAACAATAAGCAAATGAGATATAAGATAGAATCTTTTCTGAAGAGCGATAGAGAGGATTAATCCAGAAAGAATAATATCCAATGAAAAGAATTTCAGGGAGAAAAGATTGGGAAAAAAAATGAGAGAAAGTTATTACAGAAACAATATTTAGAACTGAAGGACCTATCAAGGACCCTGCAAAATGACTGAAAATAGAGCCAAACCCAGACAAATTTAAGTGAAATATTAGAACACCAAGTATAAAGAGAGGATATAAAGGAATCCAGAGGAAAAACAGACCATCAACAAAGAAGCAGCAAGGAAATTATAGCAGCGTTTTCAACAGCAATGCCGAATGCTAGAAAGCTATTGTTTTGAAGCAATGCCTTCAAAGTTTTAAGGAAAAATGGTTTGTAGTTAGACCCCTACACCTATCCAAACTATTGGTTAGATGAAAGAGCAGAATGGAGATACTTTAAAACTCAAACAATGTACCTCCCCATCACCTTTTCATAGGAAGTTACTTAAAATGTGACTTCTGCAAAAGGATAAAGTAAACCAAGAAAGAAGACAAGGAAATAGATGATCTAACTCAGAAAAAAAAACAGAGAAGAAAAACCTACATGGCAATCATGAAGCTTACCTAGAGTTCCACGGTAAAGACTGGACAAGGGCAAAAGAGAACTCCAGGATCGTGGTAAAATGTGGTGGAGGTGAAATACCAGAGATAATGAGAATTTGAGAAAACCGAAACTGTGAAAAAAAGAATGTATGCAAAATAAAAGATAATTGTGAGCTGCAGAAAGCACACACACACACAAAGAAACATTATAATACTATATTGTTTTTCAATAGAAATATTTCTATAATCATAGCAATATATTTATACCATTCATCAATTTGACTAAAAGTAGCAGTGAGCAGGATACAGGACTATGTAGTGCTGGCCTATCAGGGAATTAATAGACACTATTTAGATTAATAAAGATATATTTCATTGGCACATTAATAAAATATATGGGAGTAACAGAGTAAATAAGTGAAAACACAAAAAGTATTTTTTCTGGATAATGGATCTAAAATAAGGGAGTGAATAAGCAGAGTCAGTCACTTTTTGCTGTAATTTCGTATGTATTATGCCATCTGCATGTGCTGTATTTTTATTTAAAAAATTACCGTTTTCTCCCAAAAGGCTTTGTATTTTAAACCTTCACTTAATCATGTAAAAAATGAAAAATGATTATTATCCTGCCCTACCCTTTCCCACTTCTTTGTCACCAATTATCACCTGGAGAGCCACCCATCAAGCTCTCAGTTCATGTGGTTTTAGTGGAATTGACTCCACTTTCTTTTATATGCTTTCGTCACTCTAAGAACATTTTTTAAAATAATAGCAATAGAAATTCCAAAGAAAAAAATTTAGGTAAGACAAGAGCTGAGAGAGGTAAAGATAAGCCTAGTGGATCTCCAGTGCAGGCATGAGGAAGTCAGAAACCACATTTCTGAAAAGAACAGTCACATTAAGGACAAAGAATGAGGACAACAACAGAAACTCTGAACTTCATGTGAACGCTGTGGTCCTGGGAAACAGCGACTGTTGAATCTCTCCATGGAAACCACCTTATTGTAAAGAAACATCCTTCCCCACATGACTTATGTAAGACTCATAGATACCCCTTCTTGTCTACGTATGACAGGATCAGACACAGAAGCTCCAAATTCCCATTCCCATTCTTGGCCTCACGAATGATTAGTTGACTGTTTTGTCTCCATTGATTGACTTCTCCGCTTCTTCCAGGCCCTGTTGATCCAGCCTCAGTCTGGGCCAGCATAGAGTCCTTCCCGAAAGTATATTGATCTTGGTGTAAAACATTCTCTTGTCTTGTGACTTTTCACAGCCACTCACTCATCCTATTTCCTCACATCTGGTTCTTGTTATTCCTTGTTTATTCCTCCCTCTAAAAGACAAGGCTTATCTGACCAACCTTTCAGATGCTTGCCGATCTCGTGGCCCAAGCACTCTCCCTATTGCAATAGTGTCTGTTCCTCTGTTGCAAAAGTCTCTTTCCCCTTCTTGCAATAAAGTATCTCCTTACTTAAGTCTAGATTTGTTTTTCTTTGATATTGATTAAAATTCAAAAAGTAAACACAAACATTAGAGATAGGGTAAGGGAAAAATCTAAAAGAAGGGACAGAAAGAAGACAGAATTTCTCCAAGGATTTGGAATCAATTGGCACCCAGGTTGATGTGTAGGGGAGGGAGGGAAGCTTGTGAAGTCGTTGAGATTTCAACCGATGTCAGAAAAAAGCACATCAAGTGTCCAAACAGAACAAAAACCTTCTTGGACTCCTTGATAGAAAGTAGGGCCAGAGATAATGACTCACCCCAGGATGGGAATGGGGAAGGCCAGGCAGTGGTCAAAGGAGGTGCAAGGCCAGGGCCTACTGGAGAGACCACCAGTCTACAAGTGAGTGAGGACAGGTGGCAGTTGGAAGGCTTCGTGCTGAATGTTAAAGCAACACCATTGAAAAAGCCAAAATCCAAACTGTCAGCCCTGTTGATCAAAATAACTGTCAATTCCCTCCTTCCAGTCAGGCATCACAACCACAACCTTAATGAGAGCCTCAACATGTGTGGAATCTGAAGGTGTACAGGAGTCATAAGGAAGAACATCGTTTAGGCTGCAATCCTTCTGATCTTACTACTCAGTAAAAGTGGTGAAGCCTTAGGCATAGAAAACTAAGCTTTTCCTAGTGCTCATTAAATATTGTTAGGGCAACTCTGCAGGGGAGTTTCTGATCCTTTGCCCTGAAGCACTAACTCAAGAAAGAGGGAGGAGCAGGGGCCTTTTAATTACTTGCATTTGCAACCATCAAAGTAAATTCATGATTGTATCCTTAGCAGAACATTGCAGTAGAATCTTTGTTTTCAGATCTGGTGAATTAGCCTAGAGCAGGATTCTCAACCAGTAAGTAGGGAGGGATGCTATCTTGGTATTATGCAGAAATAGAGTGCTTGATTTCATAATATAGCTAACAATTTACAATGAAATGCAGCTATTTCATGCCCTTATGTCCTCTATGTCATTTTATGTCCTTAAAGTGTATTATAAATGATGAATGTTAAAAAAAAAAAATCTGTTCATTATAGGTTATTTATGTTTTAAAAATTTAGAAACAACCAATTTGGGATTGGTTTAAAAATTTATAGTATATCCATAAAATACAGAAGATACTTACATATTAACATGGAAGGATAGCTGCAATATGTTGTCGAGAATAAAAAAGCAAGTTACAGGATATCACACATACACACACAGAGATATATTCCAAAAGAAGAGATACTAAACCATTAATTTTAGCTCCCTCTAGGAAGCCAAATTATGGGATAATGAGGGGTAAGAGTCTGGGTTTTCCATTTTTTTTTTTGTTTCATGCACTTTAGTATTTTTTTTTTTTAAATAACTTTGGGCTGCTTTTATAATTCAAAACCATCAATTCTGATGAAAAGAAGTAAATGTCAATCAACAAATGCTCTCTGAAAATGTGCCCAGTTTGTTTCCAACATGGCTACCTTTCACAGAACATATGAAATATGACACAGCTTTACAATCCACAAAACAGCTATCCCACCAAAACAAGAAGACATTCAAAATCTGGAGAAAACAGCAAAGCCAGAATCAAAATGTACCCTTTGAACTATGCTTCAGCCTAGGAAAGTAAAAGGTGCTAGCAGTCGTGATTAGCAGGAAAAAAAAAACTACATCAGAATTTTCTGCCACATTTAAAAATATGTTGCTTTTATTTTCTTTCATCTAATTTTGTTGTTAATTACTCCTCTGCTCACATGCATGCTTTACTATCCCCTCAGACTTCACTTACAAAACATGACTTCAAAAATAAAATTATGAAGAATTTCAAGAGGATGACAGCACAGTTTTCAACCAAAAGTGTGGCCCTGCTGAAAGTGAGGTCCTGAGAAAATGTACTTGTCACACGCCTGTAGAGCCATTCCTAGGTGTCCCCTTAGAAACGCAAGAAGTTGAAACACTACCATGTAGCAGGGTCTGTGAACAACTGGGGCATTTCTATGCCAGATGTATGTGAAATATGTGAGGGATACAGGCTGAGATGTTCTGCTATATAAAGAGTAGTCTGAACTTGTAACCACGGGGGTTTTGAAGTTTATTGAATACCTGTATGCTTTATTGTTTGGTAACACATTTTAGCTTGTTTTTCAATAAACTGTTTCATTTATGAGAAGCTAAAAAGTCATAAATGCATGTTTGTTTTAAAAAATAAGAACTCAAATTCTGTTTCTCAAGAAAATTGGTGATGTACGTGTAATTTGCAATGTGTTTGCAAGTTCACCATCTACATATGGACCCATAGCGATTTCATTGACTCCTTGAAAAACAAAAAGTATCAGAATCTGCTGAAGAAGCATCAGCATCCACTTCAAAAGTTAATAGCTGTTTTCAGGAAAATGTGATCAAAGACAATAGTTTAACATGTACATCTGTACAATTCTTTGAAGCATAACTTTTCATTATGATCAAAAGACTATTCTTCTAAATTAATTTCACTTACTTTTGCAAACTTATGAAATGTGAAATGATAGCTGTTAGTGGGCTGTCTTCATTAACTGTAAAATTTTGTAAGCAGTTGAATGATATCAGTTATATACTAGTGTTATCATATGCTACCAGCAGAAAAACAATTCTAATAATGGTTTAACAATTTTCATATAAGGCAAGCAAGCTGAGTCTTGGCTTTGCCCAGGAATGAATTCAAGAGCATGCCAGGATAGAAGAAAAGAGCTTTAATGAAGCATCGGTGTTACAGCTCCAGTGGTGTTACAGCTCTGTGACTGCTCCCAAAGGGCACCCCATAGGCGGAGGGTAGCAGCTCAGGGCAGTTTTGCAATCATATTTATACCTACTTTTAATTACATGTACATTAAGGGGTCATTAATGAAGAAATTTCTATGGAAGGGGTAGTGACTTTTGGGTCATCGGGTCATTGCCACGGAAAGGGGCAGTATCTTCTGGGTGTTGCCATGGCAGTGGTAAACTGACATGGCACACTGATGGGGGTGTCTTAGGGAATTCTGCTTCCACCTCACCCCTATTTTGCCTAGTCTTCAATTTGATCTGGTGTCCAACCACCACTTCCAGAGTCAAGTACTGCCTCCTACTTCAATTTCATGCAAATCATAAAATCAAAATAAAGCTCTAAAAAGTTCTTTCTGTCAAAAAAAAAGAATATTTAGCCTTATTTTTAAAACCAAATTTAGTGAACTGTAATTTTAATATAATAAAATGCACCCATTTTAAGTATATGGATAATTTCTACAAATGTGGACAATTAGATGATTACCAGCACAAAAAAAAGATCTAGAACATTTCCATCGTTCCAAAATATTTACTGCCAACCCTTGCTAAGTCAAATCCTGTCCCCAGGCAACCACTAATCTATTGTCACTACAAATTAATTCTACCCGTTCTAGAATTTAATATAAATGGAACTATGCAGTGCCAAGACCAGCTCGGTTGGGGAGACCCTAACCCAGCAATGCTAGAGGAATTAAAGACACACACAGAGAAATATAGAGGTGTGATGTGGGAAATCAGGGGTCTCACAGCCTTCAGAGCTGAGAGCCCCGAACAGAGATTTACCCACATATTTATTAACAGTAAGCCAGTCATTAGCATTGTTTCTGTAGATATTAGATTAACTAAAAGTATCCCTTATGGGAAACAAAGAGATGGGCTGAAATAAAGGGATGGATTGGACTAGTTATCTGCAGCAAGAGCATGTCCTTAAGGCACAGACTGCTCATGCTATTGTTAGTGGTTTAAGAACACCTTTAAGTGGTTTTCAGCCCCGGGTGGGCCAGGTGTTCCTTGACCTCATTCCGGTAAACCCACGACCTTCTAGCGTGGGTGTCATGGCCATCATGAACATATCACAGTGCTGTGGAGATTTTATTTATGGCCAGTTTTGGGGCCAGTTTATGGCCAGATTTTGGGGGGGCCTGTTCCCAACCATGCAGTATATATACTCTTTTGCATTTGGGTTCTTTATACCCACCATGACATTCATTTATGTTGTTGCATGTATCATTACTTTGTTCTTTTTGTTGCTGAGTCTATTCAATTGTATCCATATACCATGATTTATTTAACCATTTACCTGTTGACAATTGGATGTTTTTCATTTTAGGGCTATAATAATTCAAGCTGTCGTATTGTTGTGCAGATCTTTTTGTACAGACATATGTTTTCTTTCCTCTTGGTTAAATATGTAAGAGTAGGTTTCCTTGATCATATGTTAAGTGTATGTTTCATTTTAAAAGAATCTGTCAAAATATTTTCCAAAATAGTTGCACATTTTAATACTTCCCCAAGCAGTGAATGAGACTTCCAATTGCTCCACATCTTTGCCAATACAAAGAAATTCTTTCATCATGCCAGGAAGTATATAGTGACAGCTTATTGCGGTTTTAATTCGCATTACCCAGTGACTAATGATGTACAGCATCTTTTTATATGTTTACTGGCCATTCCTGTTGCTTTGGTTTTGTGATTTTTAGAGTCGAGGTTTCATACTGTCACCTAAACTAGAGCAGTTTATGTTGTCATTGTTCTTTCCTTTTTAAATTCTTTCCAAGACCTTTGCATTTACATTTAAATTGTAGCATACTATGTATTTCTACAAAAAAACTGCTGTGATTTTAATACAGTATAATTCTTCATTATTTGTATCTTTAATTTCTCTCATAAATGTCTTAGAGTGGTTTTCATGGACATATGTATATTTTGCTAAATTTTTCCTAAGTATTTTGTATAACTTGATGTTCCTGTAAATGATATTTTTTTAATTTTTTTTGTTTTCCCATTGTTTGTTGCTAGTATACATAAATACAATGGGATTTGCATGCTGACCTTTACATGCAGATTTTTAAGCAAAATATACTCATCAAAATGGTCAAAACTAGAATGAATGAATAGATGTTATAAGGAGGGAAATTCAACTCTAATATTACACAGCTTTCTTAAAGCAGTTGCCAGCTAACCATATGATAGACTACCTGGTGGAGTAGTGAGCTCTCTATCACTGGAAAAGTCCAAGATAATTAAGGGGCCAATCACAAGAGGAAAAAAGCCCCAAGGGACTAATCATATCTGCTACCAAGAAAAGTTTGACACTGTATGAAGAAATCTTATATTTTCTTAAGAAAATATACACTAAAGCTAAATTTTAGTGGTGTTCAATTCCCCATAATTGTTTTGCCATGTATTATGTCATGTATGAAATAAAAGCAATTCTGTCATATATTTACACACATACAAATATACAGGTGTATTCTAATGAAGTTGCTTCCACTTTCTGGGTCAAACTGATTTGTATGTTTGTGTGTGTGTGCACACACGCATGCACAATATATGTAATAAGTTATGGATGTATACATATATTTTTTTCTCATCCCTTTATCCATGGTACACAATACACATTACCTCTGAAAGAAAGATAATACTATGAGCAAAAGTATTTACTTTAATGTAAAATCATTGTCTCATTTTCAAAGGACTAAAGATAAGACAACTGTTTTCCTCATAGAGATAGAAACTTCTGAAAATCAGGTTTTAAAATAAAAATACGAGTATACCTTAAAGCACTGCCTTAAAAAGGCCAATAAACAATGAAAGAGATTACCTCAAAGAAAAGCTCCATTGTTCCTGATCTCAAACAGCCAAAATGGAAACCAATTTTTAAAAAAGAGGTGCTAGCTGTTGAGAAGATGGGTTTTAAGTACCACTGATATACGCTACACTCTGAAAGAAATATGAACAGCATCTGGCCTTCCCCTCTCCTGAACTTGGCTGATTGCACTATATAGAAAGATGCATCTGTTCCTCTCATAGAACAGATAGCAGAGTCTTTAAAAGGATACTCAAGGAATCCACAGGGATCCTGAGGCAGGACTGTTAAGCACAAACCTTGATGCATGTGGCTGTTTGCTTGACGCTGTGTGTACCGCACACACTGCTAATGTGCATCGATACTGTCACCAAAGCATGGAAATTAAACCTTCATTAAGTGCCAACAGCAACAAAATTTCAAAGCCAGATATTACTAAAGACAAATGGACATTTTGGCCTGAAATATTGAGCTTTTGCAAAAGCATTTCTTCCCTGAATTAAGGCTCGCTTATCTGTTTACCTCTAAAAAGCAGAAAAAAAAAGAAAGAAGTCTACTCTGAAATATTCTTTAAAATGAAATGAATAATGCAATAAAATGAGAGGTCCACAAGGAGTTTTGTGGAAAACGGAGGTTTATTCAATTTTAGAGATGCATTTTCTATAGCTGTACTATCCAACATGGTAGCCACCAGCCACATATGGCTGTTTAAATTTATATGAAATTTAGTTTAATTTAAAATTAAGTTCAAATTAAACACTCAGTTCCCCAGTCACATGAGCCATATTTTAGTGCTCCATAGCAAATGATGCAGAGCTGGTGGTGCTCCATAGTGGCACACAATGACCATATCAGACAGCACAAATGTAGAACACTTCTATAGCAGCAGAAACTCTGTTGAAGTTTCTTTTTGAAGAAAAGCAAACAATTTTGAAGAAAAGCAAACAATATGTTACCCAGACTTGAGCTATGGACACAATACAAGCAGAAAAGTTGGGAACATTGTCAAATAGATTTTTATAAAGTCCTACCAGTTAAGGAAAGGAGAAATACTTGGCCTTGCCTCTCTAAATCTACTTTTAATAACCATTAAGATGACTTGATCCTTAAAAATTCATTGAATAATAAGCAGACAATGAGGAACACAAAATAAAGTGCATTGCACAAATAGCAGGTGGGCAAAGAATCTACCATCAAAAATAAAACACTGAGTAGCTGCAGGTACACAGAAGAGACAGGTTAGAAATTAGCAGAGATTTCTAGAATTCAAGGAGGCTGGAATCTTAGATGGTTTTCCTTCTTCTTGAAATAATTTGTATGTTCATTCTGTAAATCTTTTGAAGGCATATCCTAATTTTCAGATTTCTGTAACAGAAAATAATATGCATGAATGAAGCTGTTTATTGAAATAGCTGCATTCAGACAAAATAAGAAACAAATTATTTTTCTCACTACTGACTGGGGAAACTTGAACTTCTCCAATCCTACATGATAACCCTGATAAAAACATACAGCTTTTCTAGCAACTTTTAGGCAAACAAAGAGTCCTGTCTAATATAACAAAATTAGTTGCAGCTATTTGACTCAAACTTCTCCCTTGCTCCAACTAAAAGCACTTAAGGGAGTTGAGTTGGAACCTTCATCTTTATTTATCCACCTTGCTCCTCGATTTCCTCATTCTTTGTACTGAATCTGGTCTGGTTAATGTTGCAACAGGAGAAGGCAAGGGAAAGAAGGGTCAGAAAGTTATTGTTTGACAGACTGGGTATCTTAGATTTCAAAGGTGACTTCATTTTTTGTGGAGTAGTTTGTATCTTCTTGAGAGACACTTACAATGCCCCTGACCTACCTGCCACTCTTAGCTCTGTCAAAACAGACAGATTCAGCCAGCCAATGTCACTGTTTACACTTCATAGAGAAGCACATCATTCTGCTGCCAAAAGCAAGGGATTTGGCATCAGAACAAGAATAAAAATCCTTTCTCTTCTACTTTTTACCCATTCAGATTGTGCAATCATTTTACCTGCTTACACCTCAGTCTTCTCTAGGAATATTTAGGGATTATTGTGAAATATAGGATTATTACAGGCAAGATAAATACAACAGAGTCTGCGTGTAGGGTTTCTTTTCCTTTCATCTATCCTCTCCCTTTCTAATGACTAGTATCTGTAGTTAGATGATCATGTTGACAAAGCATTCTGCTCCATTTACATTATTTGCCTAAACTTATAAGAGAATTGCCAAATATAAATTTAGTTGATTTTAAAAGAAGAATATTTAAGAAAATTCTGAAATGTTATCAGAATTTTTTATTACCAAATAATTGAAAAGAATACTGGTGGATATTTTAATTAATATTTTTTATCCATTGCCCCAGTTTACAAGAGGCTTAACCATGCTGCAAAAAGATTTTAAGAAACTTTTTAACAGTTCTTTGAAAAAAAAATACCAAGATATTAAACTAACCAAATGTTTAACATAAAGCTTTCTTTTTATAAGCATAAGATCTTATTCATGGAATTATATTTTTCTCAATAAAGAAAAATTTAAATAGTCTTATATATAAGTAGAAAATAGTTGACACAACTTGTGGGCTTTGTACCCAACTGCCTATATTTGAACCCAAATTCCAGCATCCACCAGCTAGTGACCTTAGGCAAGTTACTTCACCTCCCTGTTACTCACTATTCCCCTATAAAAGGGAGACATTTCAATACTCACCCACTAGGCCTGAGTCAATGCATGTGAAGTGCTTGCATGAATACCTCACAATGAGTAACTGCTCATAAATGTTAACTATTTCTTTTTATTTAGAAATATTTTTGTTTTAAATATATGTCAGCTAATAATATGAGGAAATTAGTATCAGAACAAAATTAGAACTCTGTTTTCTTAAGGCAAAATATAAGCACTGTTTTTCTGTGCCACAAGAATGTTACTCTAACCCTTCATTAAGCAACTGAAGAAAACTAGAAAATTTAACTTGTCCAAAGTTACCCAATAAGTTGGTGTCAGAACAGAAAAAAAAATATCAACCACCAACTGAGAAGGTATTAGTTACTTTATTTAAAGCTAATAAAAAAGATAGTCCCCAACCTGGATTCTGGCTGTAAAAGAACACTACAAAACAGAATATCCAAACCCTGTGGGACAACTCCAAAAGGTGAAATGTACATGTAATGAGAACAACAGAAGGAAAAAAAAAAAGAGAGAGAAATGCCCAGAAGAAATAATTGAAGCAATAATCACTGAGAATCTCTCCCAAATTAATATTAAACATTAAACCAGAGAATTGAAGATCACCAAGCAGGATACATGCTTAAAAAACGACACATAGGCATATCATAGCCAAACTTCAGAAAATCAAAGATAAGGAAAAAATCTTGGCAAAAGCCAAAGGGGTGGGGGTGGGGGGGTGTGGTTAGAAACACTTTACCTATAGAGGAGCAAAGCTAAGAATTACATCTGATTTCTCCAGAAATCATGCAAGCAAGAAGATAATTAAGTGAAACATTTAAAATGTTGAAAGGAAAACCCCACTAACCTAGAATTCTGTACCTTATGAAATTATCCTTCATAAGTGAAGGCAAAATAAAGACTTTCTCAGACAAACAAAAATTTAGGGAATTTCTTGCCAGAGATCTGCCTTGCAAGAAATGTTGGGAGCAAAGAAAAAATGGATCTCATAGAGGTGAAGAATCAATGATGGTTAGAAGAGGCTGGGAAGAGAATATCACTATAGATCTCATGAACACTAAAAGGATTAATAAAAGAATGGTATGAACAACTGTCTTTGCCCACAAATTTGATAATCTAGATGAAACAGACCAATTCCTTGAAACACACAAATTGCAATAACAAGAAAATAAACATCCTAATTTAAAAATGGGCAAAAGATTGAAACAGATGCTTCACCAAAGAAGATATAAGCACATGAAAAGATGTTCAACATGCACTAGGGAAATGCAAATTATGACCACAATAAGGTATCACTACACACCTAATAGAATGACTAAAATTAAAAAGACCCTACCAAGAGTTAGCGAGAATGAACAGCAACCAAAATTCTCATGAAGTGCTGGTGTAACTTAAAATGGCACAATCACTTTGTTAAACGGTTTGTCAGTTAATAAAAAATATAACTGTACACCTATCACACCACCCACTCAACTCTTAATTATTTACTCACAAGAAAAGAAAGCCAGTATCTACAACAAGACTTGTAAAAGAATATTTGTCTTTATTTATATTAGCCAAAAAACTGTAAACAAACTAAATGGCAAATGGATGAACAAATTTAGTACACCCATACAATAAATTACTACTGAGAAATTAAAAGAAATGGAGCATTGAGGTGGACAAAAACACGAATGAATGTCAAAATAAATACATTGAGTTGAAGATGCTAGACAAAAAAGAGTGCATACTATATGATGCCATCTATATTAAATTCTAGAATGTGCAAACTAACCCATAAAACAGGGGTTTGAATCATCATTCTGAAAGATACAATCCTGAACCCCACAATCCCAAATGCTGAAATTCCAGAAGATCAAAAATGCCTCAAGTCCAAATTCCTACAGTCTAAACTCTCTAATGTCTAAAATCCCCCAAATCACAATCACAAAATAGTTGCATCACATTTGATTGACTTATTACCTTGTTATCGTCTAAATGCAGAAAAAAAATTCAGTTGAGTCCCCAAACCATAATGATGGATTTGGAATTAGATGTGACCAAAGCTTCTAAAAGTGGGTTTCAAAGTGTTGCCAATAAAGTTTGTTTTGCTCCATTCAACCCAATGCATTTGTTAGAAAATTCAGGTAAGTGGATTGGCCATGAGATAATGGCAATGATAAAAACTGCTGTTTAAAAACGTGCCATTTTCCTGCATTGACATTCCTTCTAGCTGATGACCTCCCAAGAGATTTTAATTAATTAAAACCACATTTGCCTGAAGAAGCCAGTGAAGTTACTGACTGGCTTTAAAACAATTATGTGCATGGTAGGATAAGAAGGCACTTATGCAATGGTGTTGCTGTTTGATCACCAGTATTATTTCCAGCAAACATGTGGTCTGTGTATGAGCACACGCAAAGTGAGTTATCAAGTGCCAAAACAACATAGAAGCATAGCATAGAAGATAGAAATACTAGTTTCAGTGTATATCAAATCACAGAAGAATTTCACAAAGAGAAAGACCACATAGAAAATGAATGTGAGTGTATTCTCCAATGGCTATGTCAAAAAAGAAAAACGAAAAGGCAGCTATTTATCATGTTGTAAGGCCTCAAAATATAGTTAATAATCATGAAGATCAGCAACCTCTTATGGACTGTTTGCATGCAATTACCCATAATCTATCCCTGTCACCGCGTCATACACTTTTTCACATGTTGAATTTTCTTTTCAGCTTTTTATTTTTTCTTTTATTTCATTTTTTCCCACTATCTTAAATTGTCAGCATTATTTTTTACAATTCACTGTGCTGTGTATTCCATCTCTGCATCATTTCCAATGCTGGAGGCATAAATTGTGTTAGACTATTAGTGAGTTCAAATTTATTTTATACAGTTTTTGCAAATGTGCATTATCATAAGGTTGACTGTATGTAAACATGATGCATATACATTAAAAAGTTGAAACTTCCTTAGTAAGTGAAGAGATGTCCTTTTTGTACATCTGCATTTGTGACAGATAAAATTCATGAGACCTTGGGTCTTTGGAGGGCTGGCTCAGTGGTGATGCTGGCTTTTGGTTGAGCTGGTCAAAAACTTCAGTTGTCCATCACAGTATTTCAGATGACTGCAATTATAAAGCTAGGTACACACAATTACCACCCATAGTAGTAGGTTTTATACATTTTGGTTTTTTGCCTATTTCTTTATGAATATAGTTCATCTGCTCATAACTATTATACCCATGTGACTGTCATTAGTATACCTCAGTGTTTATGCAAAAATATGTATGTTATTGTTGACTTTTTTTTTGCATAAAGTGACCTATGAAGTGTTGTAATGCTTTTATATGTTTCTCAAATAAATCCATTTTTAAAATATAAACAAATATCTTTTTACAAATTTTTAAAATTTTTTCCAAAATTTTATTTCTAGGATTTTGAGATTTTGGGATTTCATTTGGGATTATGTCATGCAGGATTGTGTCTTTTGGGACTGTAAATAGCTCCCATGGCAAAAACCTATTAGACGTGCCAGAGGGACAGCAGCGGAGATAAGGAGAGTCAGAGAAGTTGGAGGGGAGAATTACAAAAAGGAAAAAGAAACTTTAGGGTGTGCTAAAATGTTCATCACACTGACTGTGATACTTTAATATGTATACATATATGTCATAACTTGCCAAATTTAATAATTTCAATATGCACAGTTTATTTCATGTCAATATACCTTGATGAAGGTATAAGTAAAATATTACTCAAACAACATGCTGATGTGATAGCAAGTATGCTCTAAATTACATAAAAATATATAGTTCTCAAAATTAGAAGTATTTTCAATACCTTTAAAAAATAATCAAATGTATTTACTACAAAATTTCAACATTAAGATATTTCTTCCTGGCCTCTTAGTCAAATTTAAATGTAAAATGTATATTTAAATGTAAAACATTTTTAATAAGTTTCTGAAGTTTTAACCTTAGTGGAAAAAACTTATTCTTAATATACTTAAAAAACCCAAAAGTGATGCCAAATAGCATTATTTTTGAGGTTTGAAGCCTTCTTCCTTGTAATGTTTTCAAAGTGAATTTTTTTCTCCTAAGTAACCCATATTTTATACAATCAACATTCGTTTGACATTCTTACTCTGTAATGTACATTAGTTTGTGAAAACTTAATTAAACATTCTGAGCTAAATCAAAGCAAGGATGCAAGTAGATTATTTGATCTTTTTTTCATTTTCCAAAATCGTTAAGTCCAGCAAAGTAGTATATATGAAAATTTTCAGGACAAAATTTTTTAATAAGAGGCAAGATCTTCTATTTTACGATCTCTTTTCACGATCTCCGCCATTTGCTGTAAGTTTTCTTCCAAAGGATATTTTTGCTTTAATGAACTCAGTGACATAATCTCTATACATGTATAATAAATACACTTCCATTCTTTATTATTACTCATTGATAACATGATTAATGTGCCTTTCAAATACCAGTGACCCGCAGTGCAAATATAGAACACTCTACCTCACACCTCTAACCTCAGGTGCAAGCTGACCCTTTGTAGTCAGATTTTTAAAATAATTTGGCTATCTATCTTGCTCAGCATTTACTATGATTTCAGTTTGCATTGAAATGAGAAGTGCAAAGAGTTAAATAATCAGTAACAGAGCTAGTATATTCTATTTTGTAGCGTTAACTCATCTTCATGTTTAAAGGCAGAATGTCATTCTTTCTCACTATTCCAACTATAAGTATTTAGAAGATGATTATCTTAAAGATCGTTAAGCATTTTTAAAAGCAGGCTAAATATTTTTAAAACAATTTTAATGTAAATGTCTTTAGACAGGCATGCTCTTTCCAAGTGGTTGTATCTCCACCACTCTCTATAGCAAGCCAGCCATTTCACACATTTCTATTACGGCTGGTCCACAAGGTATTTCAGTTTTTCACACCTAATTTATAAAGCATTAGAAGTTTTAGATTGAAAGACTGTAAGAGTTTAAAGGATCTTAGAAATATATGCCCAACCTTCTCACTTTACTAGTGAGACAAAGATAAAAGATTTGTTCAACACTAAACATTAAATTAGCAGCAGAATAGCAGATAAATCAAACTTTCTCACTCCTAATATTCCTTTTCCATTACAATACTCTAGTCTTTCTAGCTTCTAGTCTTAAACCTAAAATTTTCTCCCCATATAATGTAAGCTTCAAGAGAGTGGGCTATTTATCGCTGAAGTCAAAAACAATCAGAACATTCAAACAAAAAAGTGATTATTAATTTTTGAAAAATATACGGGTGATGATTAGTCAGAAGTGGTATCAGCAGCAGGAGAATTAATATTAACTGACTTAAGTTACTTCCCAGGTATTTCGTATATGTAATTGCACTGAACCCTTCCAAAAACTGCAGGAGAGAAGGTATTGCCCCATTTTATAGATGAGTAAATTAAATATAGTAGGTGACAGCATACACAGTGTGCCTGATTCTAAAACCTCATACTCTGTTCACTACAATGGTCCATAGCTATAACACAAAGAACCAGTAGTAACATTCTTGGTTTTAACATATTTATGATGTTTATACAACATAATAAGAGCACTTGTAATATGGTAGACATTGTGGGTAAATTTTTGTGGCTTTAGTGCTATTATCTTACTAAAATGGAGATTTTTATCCTCATTCTCCAGATAAGAAAATGAGGCAAGACAAATTTTAAAACTTGCTTAAAGTCAAACTAGGACATGGCAGGATCAGACAGCCATGCAAGGAAGTTGGCTCCAGCGTTCATGCCTATAACTAGTACACTGAACTACTGCATGGACCAAAATGATGGTTCTGAAAGGATGGTTCCCTGAAGAGCAGCAGCAGCAGCAGCATCACCTGATAATTTGTTAGAAAAACAAGTTATTGGGCACCACCTAGACCTATTGAATCAGAATCTGTGGGGCTAACACTGAGCATTCAGTATCTTAACAGCCTTCTGATGCACACTACAGTTTGAGAACCACTGATCGAAAAACATGATGTAATTGTTTTTAAGATGCTTTTACTCACCTTTTCATATATACACTTCTAGAATTTTTCTAAGCATGTATATACTTTTAAAAATATATATTAAACTGTACTGTTTTGTCATTTTTTCTCTAATTGATGTGTCATGAACATTTTTGTATATTGATAGTATTTTTCGAGACCATAACTTTCAGTAGCAGCTTAGTACTCTTTCAAATGCACTTAACTTACTAGTGAAGTCCCTGTTGTGTCAAGAACCACGAAGAGTCTGAGATTTTTACCCCACTTGTAAGCTAACAAGTTAACCTGTTATTGATTCACGGATGGTGACAGAAGACACAAGACTGTAAGTAAGAGAAAAAAGATTTTATCACTCACAGGACAGCAAGAAATAGAATCATATGCATACTTGCATTGTCCTCCCCTCCCCATCAAGTCCCAGGAAGGTGTACCATGCTTTCAGCTGACACCCGTATACAGAAAAAAGATTGCATTACAAGAGAAGAACCCAGGACCAAAAGTCTGAGGCTTTTTGACAAGCTGCCAGTCACTGTAGCCAGCAACACATAAGCCAGGCTTTCTCCTCTCAAGGTATGTGCTGTTATAAATTACATGGTGGTCAGGTTGTGGTCATCTTGACCTACTCATTTGACTATGTGACTAGCTACAGAAGCTACTCAGAACACAAAACATATAAGCCTTGTAATCTGGAACACTTTCCAAGAATGTGGAGGAATACTCAGGACCCACGGAGGATACCTCTCTCAACAATTGTCGGACATTTCGAGTATTTTAAATTTTTTATTGTTTTAACTAATGCCACGGTAAACCATCATGTGCTTAAAATTCTTAATTTCTTGTTATTTACTTAGGATACATTCCTGGAAATAAAATTATATGGTCAAAAGTCTCTTTCTCTCAGCTTTGATTAATACTTCACTTAAGAGATTATGTGAAAAACCCCATTTTGTGCAAATTCTTACCAACACTAGGTAGTTTTTTGTATTATTAAAATTTGGAATGTCTTTTTTAAAAAATCACATTATTAATGCTAATCATAATTAGCACTCTTTGGTTATCACTAAAGTAAACTTTTTAATATGTATATTAGAATTTGTATTTTTTCTGTGTGTTACCTGTAATAGGATTTGCCATTTTTTCTTAAGATTATATATTTGAATTATACATAATTGACATATTTTAATAATCCTCATAGGCTTCTCCCTTATTATATGTGAACACCACAAATACATTAACTATATATGTCTACAATTATTATAATAATAATCTGCTGAAAGATTGATTTTCTAATTATTGCTAAAAGACCACACCACTGCAAATGTTTTTTTAGCATTTCTTTAGGTAAACTACGATTAGAAAAATCCACTTTTGAAAGACCACTCTGCCGATCAAATAAAGCATTTTTTTCAGTATAATTTGGTATTGAGAGTTCTTAGTAGATTCAATAAGAGTTTAGTAGGAGGACTACAGGAAAGTTTCAATAGGTTTTTGTTGTAAATTTGCATAGGTCTTTCTTTGTTAATGCTTTGGTACTGATGGTTCTTCCTTATTTCTGCCAGCAGTCAGTCCTATTTTAATGTAAGCCCATGATTTCAAAAATAAGAATTTGCACTGGCTATCAAAATCTTATTTTAACACATATGTATCAGTTTACTCTCTGCAGTAAAAGTATGAATATATTTCTTAAGGATATTTTGTTCTTCGTGGTGTCCTCTGTTACTTGTGGTTCTTGTTTCCACTTTGTGACATAACCCTGTAAACTACAGTAGAACTGTACATAAAGGAGCTATACAGAACAGGGAAGTGTTATTATAAGTGAACATCTAAATGACTCCTCTCAGCTCTGCTCATCCTCCCAGTTCTGATCTGCCATCTTTATTCTTAAACCCATTGATTCTCTCTACATTTCTTCCCTGAGCCTTTTCATGGCTGATAATAGCACCATCTTAGCACCAGTCACACTCCACATAAAAATGCAATCACTAAAATAAAAATAAACTGCAAAAGTGCTTTTAGGAAAGAATTTGTGATGTTCCACTAAACTGCACTATTGTTTAGTCTTCATGCCCATAATTCTAACAGTTTCTAAATGGTCTTCTCATCCTCCTTCAGAATGAACTATATACTTCCTGAAGACTACAGTTCATAAAAGAAATCTTTATGAGGTAGTGCTATAATGGAAATACTGATACATTTTAGCCTTCATACAAGATCAATGGTCTCTTGAGCCAGTATTGACCTTAATATTATTTTCTATAATACTTACCTAGGATCAATAAATCTTGATTGTTGATACCAACTTCAGTCAATATCTGCCTATTACAGTTGGAATACAAATAACTAAGCAGTTTTTCAAGTGAATATCATTAGCAGAATTTGTGTTTTCTTATTAAGGCATTGTAAATCTTGGTAAAGATTTACAAATAAATTAAAAATGTCCTAAGTCAAAATTACTTAGTTTTGGAGAATCAAGTCATTTCTTTCTGTTGTATAACAAGTATGGAACATTCTAGCTGGGAATGATTATAAAAGTCAAAAAGAGAACTGTATGCTCATATTAAATTATTTGCCATGAAATGTGCCTGAGTGCATTAAAAATCCAAAGAGTTGGTCCCAGTCACCCAGCAAGTAGGAAGAAGGCCTCTGGCATGCAGCTGAGCCAAAGCTGGATGGGCAGGTATGAGAACAAATACAGCAATGGCACTGTGGACACAGGCCTGGAGGGTATGGTGTCACTCTGGAAAAGCCATGAGTTACAACCCTTCAGGTTACAAGTGATCAAGATTGCTGGATTGGCATGCAGGGGGAGTCAGGGTACCTCTGCAGACTCATTTTGCACTGTGTAGTTTCTGCATTAGGAGGACCACATGAAAGTGTAAAACAAGTCTAGGTTGAGGTTGTGAGATCACTGAGGGGGTGTGCACTGTGTGCATATAGCTGAGGCTCATGATGCAACTTCACCAGCATAAACAAAACATAGCACACCAGACCCAGGAGAACATCCCTTACCCTAGTAACGTCCCTCCAGCCTGATCTACTAACAAAGCTTGACATTATGCTCATTTTAAAAGAGGAAAAGAAATTCCAACCAAAAATTTTATACCCAGACAAATTAAGTTTCATAAGTGTAGGAGAAATAAAATACCTTCCAAACAAGTAAATGGTAAGGGAATTCGTTACCACCAGACTTGCCTAAAAAGAAGTCTTTAAGAAAGTGGTAAACATGGAAATTACAGACCATTACTGGCCATCACAAAACAACAATGGTCTATATATGTGCTTATGTTCATAGACCATTGACACTATAAAGCAACTACACAATCAAGTCTACATAACAACCAGCTAATAACACAATGACAGGTTCAAATCTGCACGTATCAGTAATAGTCTTGAATGTAAATGGGCTAAAGGACCCACTTAAAAGGCACAGAGTGGTAAGCAGGATGGCAAAGGAAGACCGAACTATATGCTGTCTTCAAGAGACCCAGCTCATACAATGATGCCCATAGGCTCAAAGTAAAGAGATGAAGAAAAATTTACAAAGCAAATGGAAAACAGAAAGGGCTAGAGTTGCTATTCTAATTTCAGACAAAACAGATTTTAAACCAACAATGATTTAAAAACACAAAGAAGGGCACTACATAATGGTGAAGGATTCAATTCAACAAGAAGACTTAACTATTCTAAATATATATGCATCCAACACGGAGCACTCAGATTCATAAAACAAGTCCTTAGAGACCTATAAAGAGACTAAGATAACCACACAATCATGGTGGGAGATTTCAATTCCCCACTGACAGTACTAAACAGATCATTAAGACAGAAAAGTAACAAAGATACTTGGGACCTGAACTCAGCACTTCACCAAACTGACCTAACAGACATCTACAGAACACTCCACCTAACAAAAGCAGGACATACAATCTTCTCAGCTGCACATGGGACATGCTCTTTAATCAGCTACACACTTAGCTATAAGGCAAATCTTGACAAATTTTTAAAAAATGACACCAACCACATTCTTGGATCACAGTGCAACAAAAATAGAAATTAATACCAAAAATATCTCTCCAAAATCATACAATTATGAAAATTAAATTAAACAATAGGCCCCTGAATGACTTTTTGGCAAACAATGAAATTAAAACAGAAATCAAAAAACTCTTTGAAATTAATAAAAATGGAGATACAACATACTAGAATCTCTGGGACACAGCAAAAACAATGTTAAGAGGAAAGTATATAGTGCTAAATATCCATATTAAAAAGTTACAAAGATCTCAAATTAACAACCTAACATCACAACTAGAGGAACTAGAAAAACAAGAGCAAGCCAAATCCAAATCTAGCAGAAAAAAAGAAATAACGAAAATCAGAGCTGAACTGAATGAAATGGAGATGAGAAAAAATATGCAAAAGATCAATGAAACCAAAGGTCGATTCTTTTTTTTTTTTTTTTTTTTTATTATTATACTTTAAGTTCTAGGGTACATGTGCATAACGTGCAGGTTTGTTACATATGTATACTTATGCCATGTTGGTGTGCTGCACCCATCAACTCGTCAGCAACCCTCAATTCATCATTTATATCATGTATAACTCCCCAATGCAATCCCTCCCTCCTCCCCCCTCCCCATGATAGGCCCCAGTGTGTGATGTTCCCCTTCCTGAGTCCAAGTGATCTCATTGTTCAGTTCCCACCTATGAGTGAGAACATGCGGTGTTTGGTTTTCTGTTCTTGTGATAGTTTGCTAAGAATGATGGTTTCCAGCTGCATCCATGTCCCTACAAAGGACGCAAACTCATCCTTTTTTATGGCTGCATAGTATTCCATGGTGTATATGTGCCACATTTTCTTAATCCAGTCTGTCACAGATGGACATTTGGGTTGATTCCAAGTCTTTGCTATTGTGAATAGTGCCGCAATACACATACGTGTACATGTGTCTTTGTAGTAGAATAATTTATAATCCTTTGGGTATATACCCAGTAGTGGGATGGCTGGGTCATATGGTACATCTAGTTCTAGATCCTTGAGGAATTGCCATACTGTTTTCCATAATGGTTGAACTAGTTTACAATCCCACCAACAGTGTAAAAGTGTTCCTATTTCTCCACATCCTCTCCAACACCTGTTGTTTCCTGACTTCTTAATGATTGCCATTCTAACTGGTGTGAGATGGTATCTCATTGTGGTTTTGATTTGCATTTCTCTGATGGCGAGTGACGATGAGCATTTTTTCATGTGTCTGTTGGCTGTATGAATATCTTCTTTTGAGAAATGTCTGTTCATATCCTTGCCCCACTTTTTGATGGGGTTGTTTGTTTTTTTCTCGTATATTTGTTTGAGTTCTTTGTAGATTCTGGATATTAGCCCTTTGTCAGATGAGTAGGTTGCAAAAATTTTCTCCCATTCTGTAGGTTGCCTGTTCACTCTGATGGTAGTTTCTTTTGCTGTGCAAAAGCTCTTTAGTTTAATTAGATCCCATTTGTCAATTTTGGCTTTTGCTGCCGTTGCTTTTGGTGTTTTAGACATGAAGTCCTTGCCCATGCCTATGTCCTGAATGGTACTACCTAGATTTTCTTCTAGGGTTTTTATGGTATTAGGTCTAACATTTAAGTCTCTAATCCATCTTGAATTAATCTTCGTATAAGGGGTAAGGAAAGGATCCAGTTTCAGCTTTCTACTTATGGCTAGCCAATTTTCCCAGCACCATTTATTAAATAGGGAATCCTTTCCCCATTTCTTGTTTCTCTCAGGTTTGTGAAAGATCAGATGGCTGTAGATGTGCAGTATTATTTCTGAGGACTCTGTTCTGTTCCATTGGTCTATATCTCTGTTTTGGTACCAGTACCATGCTGTTTTGGTTACTGTAGCCTTGTAGTATACTTTGAAGTCAGGTAGCGTGACGCCTCCAGCTTTGTCCTTTTGACTTAGGATTGTCTTGGCAATGCGGGCTCTTTTTTGGTTCCATATGAACTTTAAAGCAGTTTTTTCCAATTCTGTGAAGAAACTCATTGGTAGCTTGATGGGGATGGCATTGAATCTATAAATAACCTTGGGGAGTATGGCCATTTTCACGATATTGATTCTTCCTATCCATGAGCATGGTATGTTCTTCCATTTGTTTGTGTCCTCTTTTATTTCACTGAGCAGTGGTTTGTAGTTCTCCTTGAAGAGGTCCTTGACATCCCTTGTAAGCTGGATTCCTAGGTATTTTACTCTCTTTGAAGCAATTGTGAATGGAAGTTCATTCCTGATTTGGCTCTCTGCTTGTCTGTTACTGGTGTATAAGAATGCTTGTGATTTTTGCACATTAATTTTGTATCCTGAGACTTTGCTGAAGTTGCTTATCAGCTTAAGGAGATTTTGGGCTGAGACGATGGGGTTTTCTAAATATACAATCATGTCATCTGCAAACAGGGACAATTTGACTTCTTCTTTTCCTAACTGGATACCCTTGATTTCTTTCTCTTGCCTGATTGCCCTAGCCAGAACTTCCAACACTATGTTGAATAGGAGTGGTGAGAGAGGGCATCCCTGTCTTGTGCCAGTTTTCAAAGGGAATTTTTCCAGTTTTTGCCCATTCAGTATGATATTAGCTGTGGGTTTGTCATAAATAGCTCTTATCATTTTGAGGTACGTTCCATCAATACCGAATTTATTGAGCGTTTTTAGCATGAAGGGCTGTTGAATTTTGTCAAAAGGCTTTTCTGCATCTATTGAGACAATCATGTGGTTCTTGTCTTTGCTTCTGTTTATATGCTGGATTACGTTTATTGATTTGCGAATGTTGAACCAGCCTTGCATCCCAGGGATGAAGCCCACTTGATCATGGTGGATAAGCTTTTTGATGTGCTGCTGAATCCGGTTTGCCAGTATTTTATTGAGAATTTTTTCATCAATGTTCATCAGGGATATTGGTCTAAAATTCTCTTTTTTTGTTGTGTCTCTGCCAGGCTTTGGTATCAGGATGATGTTGGCCTCATAAAATGAGTTAGGGAGGATTCCCTCTTTTTCTATTGATTGGAATAGTTTCAGAAGGAATGGTACCAGCTCCTCCTTGTACCTCTGGTAGAATTCAGCTGTGAATCCATCTGGTCCTGGACTTTTTTTGGTGGGTAGGCTATTAATTGTTGCCTCAATTTCAGAGCCTGCTATTGGTCTATTCAGGGATTCAACTTCTTCCTGGTTTAGCCTTGGGAGAGTGTAAGTGTCCAGGAAATTATCCATTTCTTCTAGATTTTCTAGTTGATTTGCGTAGAGGCGTTTATAGTATTCTCTGATGGTAGTTTGTATTTCTGTGGGGTCAGTGGTGATATCCCCTTTATCATTTTTTATTGCATCTATTTGATTCCTCTCTCTTTTCTTCTTTATTAGCCTTGCTAGCAGTCTGTCAATTTTGTTGATCTTTTCAAAAAACCAACTCCTGGATTCATTGAATTTTTGGAGGGTTTTTTGTGTCTCTATCTCCTTCAGTTCGGCTCTGATCTTAGTTATTTCTTGCCTTCTGCTAGCTTTTGAATGTGTTTGCTCTTGCCTCTCTAGTTCTTTTAATTGTGATGTTAGAGTGTCAATTTTAGATCTTTCCTGCTTTCTCTTGTGGGCATTTAGTGCTATAAATTTCCCTCTACACACTGCTTTAAATGTGTCCCAGAGATTCTGGTATGTTGTATCTTTGTTCTCATTGGTTTCAAAGAACATCTTTATTTCCGCTTTCATTTCGTTATGTACCCAGTAGTCATTCAGGAGCAGGTTGTTCAGTTTCCATGTAGTTGAGCGGTTTTGATTGAGTTTCTTAGTCCTGAGTTCTAGTTTGATTGCACTGTGGTCTGAGAGACAGTTTGTTATAATTTCTGTTCTTTTACATTTGCTGAGGAGTGCTTTACTTCCAATTATGTGGTCAATTTTGGAATAAGTGCGATGTGGTGTTGAGAAGAATGTATATTCTGTTGATTTGGGGTGGAGAGTTCTATAGATGTCTATTAGGTCCGCTTGGTGCAGAGATGAGTTCAATTCCTGGATATCCTTGTGAACTTTCTGTCTCGTTGATCTGTCTAATGTTGACAGTGGAGTGTTGAAGTCTCCCATTATTATTGTATGGGAGTCTAAGTCTCTTTGTAAGTCTCTAAGGACTTGCTTTATGAATCTGGGTGCTCCTGTATTGGGTGCATATATATTTAGGAGAGTTAGCTCTTCCTGTTGAATTGATCCCTTTACCATTATGTAATGGCCTTCTTTGTCTCTTTTGATCTTGGATGGTTTAAAGTCTGTTTTATCAGAGACAAGGATTGCAACCCCTGCTTTTTTTTTGTTCTCCATTTGCTTGGTAGATCTTCCTCCATCCCTTTATTTTGAGCCTATGTATGTCTCTGCATGTGAGATGGGTCTCCTGAATACAGCAGACTGATGGGCCTTGACTCTTTATCCAGTTTGCCAGTCTGTGTCTTTTAATTGGAGCATTTAGTCCATTAACATTTAAGGTTAATATTGTTATGTGTGAACTTGATCCTGCCATTATGATATTAACTGGTTATTTTGCTCGTTAGTTGATGCAGTTTCTTCCTAGCCTCGATGGTCTTTACATTTTGGCATGTTTTTGCGATGGCTGGTACCGGTTGTTCCTTTCCATGTTTAGGGCTTCCTTCAGGGTCTCTTGTAAGGCAGGCCTGGTGGTGACAAAATCTCTAAGCATTTGCTTATCTGTAAAGGATTTTATTTCTCCTTCACTTATGAAACTTAGTTTGGCTGGAATGACTTGGACGAGAGGAGAGAAGAAGGCTTCAGTCCATCAAACTTATCAGAGCTAAAGGAGGAATTACATACCCAGCGCAAAGAAACTAAAAATCTTGAAAAAAGAGTGGAAGAATTGACAGCTAGACTAATTAATGCAGAGAAGATCATAAACGAAATGACAGAGATGAAAACCATGACACGAGAAACACGTGACAAATGCACAAGCTTCAGTAACCGACTCGATCAACTGGAAGAAAGAGTATCAGCGATTGAAGATCAAATGAATGAAACGAAGCGAGAAGAGAAACCAAAAGAAAAAAGAAGAAAAAGAAATGAGCAAAGCCTGCAAGAAGTATGGGATTACGTAAAAAGACCAAATCTACGTCTGATTGGGGTGCCTGAAAGTGAGGGGGAAAATGGAACCAAGTTGGAAAACACTCTTCAGGAAATCATCCAGGAGAACTTCCCCAACCTAGTAGGGCAGGCCAACATTCAAACTCAGGAAATACAGAGAACGCCACAAAGATACTCCTCCAGAAGAGCAACTCCAAGACACATAATTGCCAGATTCACCAAAGTTGAAATGAAGGAAAAAATCTTAAGGGCAGCCAGAGAGAAAGGTCGGGTTACCCACAAAGGGAAGCCCATCAGACTAACAGCAGATCTCTCGGCAGAAACTCTACAAGCCAGAAGAGAGTGGGGGCCAATATTCAACGTTCTTAAAGAAAAGAATTTTCAACCCAGAATTTCAAAGGTCGATTCTTAATAAATAAATAAGATTGATAGACCACTAGCTAGACTAATTAAAAAAAGAGAGAAGATAAAAATAAGCACAATCAAAATTAACAAAGAAGACGTTACCACTGTTGCTACAGAAATACAGAAAACCCTCAGAGATTATTACAAACACCTGTATTTGCCCAAAAAGAAAACCTAGAGGAAATGGATAAAGTCCTGGAAACACATGACCTCCCAATATTGAACTAAGGAGAAATGGAAACTCTGAACAACCAATATGAGTTCTGAAATTGAATCAGTAAAAAAAAAAAAAAAAAAGCTACCAATCAGTAAAAGCCCTGGACCAGACAGATACACGGCCAAATTCCACCAGATGTATAAAGAAATGCTGGTACCAATCCTACTGAAGCTATTACAAAAAATCAAAGAGAAGTGACTCCTTCCTACCTCATTCTATGAGACCAGTATGATCCAGATACTGAAACCTGGCGGAGACACAATGAAAAAAAAAGAAAACTTCACACGAATAACCCTGATGAATATAGATTTAAAACTCCTCAACAAATACTAGCAAACTGAATCTGGCAGCACACCAAAAAGTTAACCCACCACAATCAAGTAGGCTTTATTCCTGGGATGCAAGGTTGGTGTAATCTATACAAATCAATAAATGTGATTCATCACATAAACAGAACTAAAAACAAAAACTACATTACCTCTAAACAGATGCAGAAAAGGCTTTCCACAAAATCCAACATCCCTTCATGCTAAAAATCACTGACAAACTAGGCATTGAAGGAACATACCTCAAAATAATAAGAGCTATCTATTACAAACCCAGAGCCAACATCATATAAACAGGCAAAAGCTGAAAGCACTCCACTTAACTGGAACAAGACAAGGATGCCCACTCTCACTACTTCTATTCAACAAAGTATAGGAAGTCCCAGTCAGAGCAATCAGGCAAGAGAAAGAAATAAAAGGCATCCAAGTAGGAAGAGAGGAAATCAAACCACCCCTGCTTGCAGACAGTATGTATCTACACCTAGAAAACCCCATAACATCTGCCCAAATGCTCGAACTGATAAATTAACTTTGGCAAAGTTGCAGGACACAAAATCAATGTACAAAAATCAGTAGCATTTCTGTACACGAACAACAGCCAAGCTGAGGGCCAAATCAAGAATGCAATCCCATTCACGATTGCCACAGAAAGGATAAATTATCTAGGAATACAGCCAACCAGGAAGGTGAAAGGTCTCTACAATGAAAATTACAAAATACTGCTCAAAGAAATCAGAAATGACACAACCAAACGAAAAACCATTCCATGCTCACGGATAGGAAGAATTGATACTGTTAAAATGACCATACAGCCAAAAGCAATGGACAGATTCAGTGTTATTCCTATCAAACAACTGGTGACATGGTTCACAGAATTAGAAGAACTGTTGACTGAAACTCATTTAGAACCAAAAAAGAGCCTGGCAAACAGCCAAGGCAATCCAAATCAAAAACAAACAGACAAACCTGGAGGCATCACACTACCCAACTTCAAACTATACTGCAAGTCTACAATAATCAAAACAGCATAGTTCTGGGTACAAAAACAGACACATAGACTACTGGAACAAGATAGAGAACCCAGAAATAAAGCCATACACATACAACCATCTTGTCTTTGAAAAAGCTGACAATAACAAGAAATGGAGAAAGGACACCGTATTCAATAAATGGTTCAGGGATGACTGGCTAGCCATATGCAGAAGATTTTAGCTGGACCCCTACCTTTCACCATATACAAAAATGAACTCAAGGTGGATCAAAGACTTTAATGTAAAAACCCAAAACCACAAAAACCCTAGACGAAAACCTAGAGTATAACATTCTTGACATAGGCCCTGGCAAAGACTTCATGATGCAGACTCCAAAAGCAATTTCAAAAATAAAAATTGACAAGCAGGACCTAATTAAAGAGTTTCTGAACAGCAAAAGAAACTTAATAAACAGAAAACCTACAGAATGGGAGAAAATATTTGCAAACTAAGCATCTGACAAAGTTCTAATATCCAGAATCTATAAGCAACATAAATCACAAGCAAAAACCAAACAACCCTATTTAAATATGGGCAAAGGATATGAACAGATACTTCTCAAAAGAAGAAACACATGCAGTCAAAAAGCATGTGAAAAAAAGCTCAATATCACTAATCACCAGAGAAAGGCAAACCAAAACCACAATGAGATACCATCTCACACAGTCAACATGGATATTGTTAAAAAGTCAAAAAATAACAGATGCTTGTAGAGAAAATGGAACACTTACACATTGCTGAAGGGAATGTAAATTAGATCAGTCACTGTGGAAAGCATTCTGGAGATTTCTGAAATAAATTAAAATAGACATGTCATTTGACCTAGAAATACCATTGTTGGGTACATACCAAAGGGAATATAAATGGTTCTACCATAAAGACACATGCACATGTATGTTCATTGCAGCATTATTGACAATAATGAAGACACTGAATCAATCTAAATGTTCAACGGTGGTGCACTGAATAAAGAAAATATACATCTACACCATGGACTACTATGTAGCCATTAAAAAAAAACTGAAAGCATGTCCTTTGCAGCAACATGGTTAATCTAATTTACATTCCCACCAACAGCATATAATCATTCCCTTTTCTCTGCAACCTTGCCAGCATCTCTTATTTTTGATTTTTAATAATATTAATAGTTATGCTGACTGGTAGGAGATTGTATCTTATTTTGGTTTTGACTTGTATTTCCCTAATGATTAGTGATATTGAGCTTTTTTTCATATGCTTATTTGTTGTATGTATGTCTTCTTTGGAAGTGTCTGTTCATGTTCTTTAGTCACTTTTTAATAGGATTGTTTGTTTTTTGCTTGTTGATTTATGTTTCTTACAGGTTCTGGATATTAGACCTTTATCAGATGCATAGTTTGTCCTTTGTAACAACATGGATGGAAGCCATTATCCTAACTGAATTAATGCAGGAACAGGAAACCAAACGCTACCTGTTCCCACTTATAAGTGGGAGCTAAACACTGAGTACACATGGACACAAGGAAGGGAACAATAAATGCCAGGGCCTGCTTGGAAGTGGAGGGTGGGAGGAGGGTGAGGATTGAAAAACTACCCATTGGGTGCTATGCTGATTACCTAGGTGACAAAACCATCTGTAAAACAAGCCCCATTATATACAATTTTCCTATGGAACAAACTTTCACATGTACCCCTTGAACCTAAAAGTTCAAAAGAAAAAAAAGATTCCAGTCCATTATATTGGAGCAGGTACTGAGAGTTAATTTGGAGCTGAGAGGCATAGAGTTGATAACCATGTTGCTGAACACATTCACACTTCGGTCATTGTTATTCATCCCTTTGAAAATTGTCTGTCCATGTCATAATCATTTTTTTTGCATGGAATAATTTTATATCTATTGTTTCTACAAATCCTTTACATGTTAACAATGCCAATTTAAATAGCTCATCATTTATATTTTGCTTATAGATTTTGGACATAGCAGAGCATTAAGTTTTATGTAGAAAAAAATGTATTTTTTTCTTTTGCCTAAATGTCTTTTGTCTATGTGCTTAAACTCTTCCTATTAAGACCAGACAAATAATCACCTACATTATCTTCTGCTCTACTTTCTTTTTATTTAAAATTTAAACCCCATAGGGAATTCTCTTTGATATATGATATGAAATAGCAATCTAATTTTATTCTTCCCCAAGTGTTTTCTAATTATCTCAAAGGCTAAAAGAGCTATTTTTCCCTCTATTTGTCTTTATTTTTTGTCATATTATTAAATAATTGATGTTTACAGAAACAAAAACTGATTTTATATATACCTATGAACCCATCGCATATATGTAACAGATGTTACCAACATCACACATATGTAACAAACTACATGTTACCATGTAGTCATAAATTTTTAAAGGAAATAAAATGTTATATACAGAGCTATAACCCCTGTCTGTTCTCTGTTCCTCCTTTCTTTTTTTTTTGAAACAGAGTTTCACTCTGTTGCCCAGGCTGGTTTGCAGTGGTGTGATCTTGGCTCACTGCAACCTCTGCCTCCCGGGTTCAAGAGATTTTCCTGCCTCAGCCTCCTGAGTGGCTGGGATTACTGGCACCCGCCATCACACCCAGCAAATTTTTGTATTTTTAGTAGAGGTGGGGTTTTGCCATATTGGCCAGGCTGGTCTCGAACTCCTAACCTCAAGCAATCAACCCTCCACGGCCTCCCAAAGTGCTGGGATTACAGGCATGAGCCACTGCACCCACACTCTGTTCCTCCTTTCTGCCTCCCTCATTTCCCAGAAGTAACTAACATCCTCATATTGGTATATAATATTAGCCTGTATGTTTTAATATTTTTATCACATATGTATGTATACTTATTTGTGTGTTTATGAGTGTACGTAAATGGTATACACTATACATCTTTAGCAATTTGCTTTTTTTTACTCAACATTATGCTCTTCAAATGTATCTATGTTGATAGATACACACACACTTCATTTTAACATCATGTAATGTTCTATTTTATAAATAAATCAAATTTATTTTTCCTTTCCCTAAAACTTAGAGACAGTGTGAACTGAAATGGTTTTAATGACTTACCCTCTCACCTACAACACATGAAGTTTGCCCTTGCGTCACAACTCTACAGACTGATGTTATCAGAAATTTATTTTTGTAGATGAGTTGGATATAGAAAATTATCTTGTTTTTATCTAATTTGTATTTTCCTGAGTACTAGTAAGATTAAATGTATTGACCACTCAAATTTAATTATCCATGAGTTGCCGATCATAAACTTTCCCATTTTTCTTGGAGAAATGTACAAACAGGACGTCAATTGCCACAGTAAGGAGAGCCATGGGTTCAAGGTAGACTAATTTGCATAGAGACCCCAGTTTCTTTCCAATAGGAATATACTGGAGACACTAAGCTCTGCACTATAGCAAACTTGAAATGTTGCTGTCCTCCTGGAAAGGATTACTGCATCACTAATAGTAATAATAGCAGTCACAGTGATAGTAAGAGCACACATTTCCTGCAAATTTTGGAGGTGCCAGGCAGTTTGCTTGATATGTGTTGTCTCATTTAATTTTCACAATACCACTATCAGATAAATTCTATTATTATCTTCATTTTATAGAGGAGGAAACTGAGGCTCAGAAAGTTCAATAACTTAAGTCACACAGCTAAAAAGAAGCAAAAGCAATATTCAAATTCAGTTCACAGGACTACAGAACTCAGAATCTTAACCAGGCACCCTCTACATTAACCCAAGAGTGCAGGGAACTCAATGTAGGAACTTAGACTAGAAAGGCATCACCACAAACTGGTGAACATTTATGGAACTGGACAGAACCAACCTTCAATAATGGCATCATATGGTAATGGGAAACTATAAGTAGAAGATTAATGCAAATTTGCAATTATCTTGGAAATATGACTGCTAGCTTTTGGTCTGAGAAAGCCAGCTGAACAACCTGGAATGACAATGAAAAAAGGCACTCCATCAGGAGATGTTAGACTTCCTGCTAATAGGAAACTACTGTTGTTTGAATGATTAATTAGCAAAATAAAAGAGATATGATATATTGCTACTCCTAGTTGGTGAAGCAAGTCATTTTGTGTATGTTAACCTAATCTATAATGTATATACATGTACATTAGTGGATTTTAGATTTATAACTGCTTTTTAAAGGAAGGTGGAGATGTTTGGAACATGGCCCTAGCCTTTTGAGTTGATACAATAAATGGTAACGATATGCTGCCATAATACAATAAAGGAGGTACATGGGACACAGTGTCAACTGAAAAGAACACATGTCAAGGTAAAGCCTCTATACTAATTATTTTCCTTAGTATATCGCTTTGCATCAGAGACTCATCAATGACTTATAACTCAATGTTAGTTCTATAATCTTTAGGCTTTTCTACTCATGATTCACCTAGTACTAGTTTCCTAAAACATTTAGAATACTTTGTTGTTCCCTTTGTGTTCAAAAAGGAATACCAGTTTGAAATGAGCTTTACAGTTTTATGCAAAAAAAATCTATCCATCCTTATATCAATAGTAATTGCTCAATTATAATTAATCATTTTATATAACATGTTATTGTTTATTTTTTATTGTTAATTTTTGTGGGTACATAGCAGGTGTATATATATATATATATATATATATATATATATATATATATATATATACACAGGTAATTTTTATATATCTCGTGTGCCCTATATATAGAGAGGGTATATATATACACACACACACACGTATATACACACACACACACATAGGGTACATGGTATGTTTTGATACAGTCATATAATACCTCATAATTACATCAGGATAAATAGGGTATCCATCACCTCAAGCATTTACTCTTTCTGCTCCAACCATCCAATTATACTTTTAGTTATTTTAAATGTACAATAAATTATTGTTGACTGCAGTCACCACGTTGTGCAATCAAATACTAAATCTTATTTAATCTGTCTAACTATATTTTTGTACCCACTAACTATCCCCACATCCCATTTCCCGAACCCAACCATCCAATACACTTCCCAGGCTCTGGTAACCATCATTCGACACTCTATCTTCATGAGGTCAATTGTTTTACCTTCTTTAGCTCCCACAGATAAGTGAGAACATGTGAAGATTTGTCTGTTTGTGCCTGGCATATTTCACTTAACATAATGACATCTAGTTCCATCTCTTTGATATACTGATTTCCTTTCCTTTCTATATCTAATAGTGGTATTGCTGGATTATATGGTAGCTTTTTTTGTTTTCTGAGGAACCTGCATACTGTTCTCCATGGAGGCTGTACTAAATAACATTCCCACCTACAACATATGAAGGTTCTCTTTTCTCCACATCCTCATCAGCATTTGTTGTTGCCTGTCTTTTGGATATAAGCTGTATTACCTGGGGTAAGATAATATCTCATTGCAGTATTCATTTGCATTTCCCTGATGATCAGTCATCTCAAGAACTTTTCATATGTCTGATTGCCATTTGTGTTTCTTCTTTTGAGAAATCGCTATTAATATCTTTTCTCCCTTTCTAAATTAGATTATTAGATTTTTTTCTGTAGGGTTGTTTGAGCTCCTTATATATTCTGGTTATTTATGTTTGGTCAGATGAGTAGTTTCCAAATATTCTCTCCCATTATATGTGCTTTCTCTTCATATGGTTGACTGTTTCCTTTGCTGTCCAGAAGCTTTTTAACTTGATGTGATCCCATCTGTTCATTTTTGCTGTGGTTGCTTGCACTTGTGGGATATTACTCAAGAAATCTTTGCCCAGTCCAATGTCCTGTAGAGTTTCTCCAACAAATTTTAGTAGTTTCATAGTTGGATGTCTTATATTTAAGTTTTTAATCCATTTTGATTTTATTTTTGTATATGGCAAGTGATCGAGGTCTACTTTTATTCTTTGGCATATGGATATCCAGTTTCCCCATCACTGCTTATTGAAGAGACTGTTTTTTTGCTCAGTATATGTTCTTGGCACTTTTGACAAAAATGAATTCA
Source organism: Rhinopithecus roxellana (assembly GCF_007565055.1). Lineage (NCBI taxonomy): Eukaryota > Metazoa > Chordata > Mammalia > Primates > Cercopithecidae > Rhinopithecus > Rhinopithecus roxellana. The sequence continues at coordinate 22,943,718 of NC_044549.1, read as the reverse complement.
CTGCAGATGTATAAATTGATATCTGGGTTCTCTATTCTGATTTATTGTTTTATCTGTCTGTTTTTATACCAGTACCATGGTGTTTTGGATACAATAACTATGTAATATAATGTGAAGTCAGGTAATGTGATTCCTCCTGTTTTGTTCTTTTGGCTCAGGATAACACTGCCTGTTCTGAGTCTTTCATAATTCCATGTAAATTTTAAGATATGTTTCTATTTCTGTTAAGGATACCATTGCTATATTGATAGGGATTGCATTGAATTTGTAGATGGCTTTGGGTAGAATGGATACCATAATAATATTGATTCTTCCAATCCATGAACATCAAATATCTTTCCAGTTTTTGGGTGTTCTCCAATTTCTTGCATCAATGTTTTATACTTTTATTGTAGAGATCTTTCACTTCTTTGGTTGTCTATTCTTAGATATTGTATTTTATTTGTAACTACTTTGAATGGGATTAATTTCTTAACTTTTTTCAGAGTGTTTGCAGTTGGCATATAGAAATGGCATTGATTTTTGTATGTTGATTGATATCCTACAGTATAACTGAATTTGTTTATTGGTTCTAAGTTTCTTGTTGGAGTCTTTAGGCTTTTCCAAACACTAGATAAGATAATCTGCAAACAAGGATAATTTGAATTATTCTTTTACAACTTGGATGCTCTTTCTTTCTCTTGTCTGATTGCTCTAGCTAGAACTTCCAGTACTATGTTGAATAACAATGATGAAAGTGAGCATCCTTGTCATGTTCCAGATCTTAATAGGCTTTCAGTTTTTCCCCATTTAGTGTGATACAAGCTGTGAGTCTGTTGTATATGGTTTATATCATGTTGAGATATGTTCCTCCTATACCCAGTTTTTTTAGGGTTTTTATTATGAATGGATGTTGAATTTTATCAAATGCTTTTTCAGCCTTGATTGAAATGATCACATTGTTTTTGTCTTTCATTCTATTGATATATCATATTGACTAATTTGCATATGTTGAACCATCCTTGCATCCCTGAGATGAATCCTACATGGTCATGATGAATGATCTTTTTAATGTGTTGTTGAATTTGGTTTGCTAGTATTTTGTTGAGGTTTTTGCATCAATGTTCATCAGGTGTATTGGCCTGCAGTTTTATTTTTTGACTTCTCTTTTTCTGGTTTTGATATCAGAGTAATATTGACCTCATAGAATGAGTTTAGAAGTATTCTCTCCTCCTCAGTTTTTCAGAATAGTTTGTGTAGGATCAGTATTAGTTCTTCTTGAAATCTTTAGTAAAATTCAGCAGTGAATCCAACAGGTCCTGAACATTTTTGTTGCTGGAAGAGTTTTTATTACAGCTTCAATCTTATTACTTGTTACTGATCTGTTCTGGTTTTGAATTTCTTCATGGTTCAGTCTTGGAAAGCTGTGTGTGTCTAGGAATATGCCACTTCAAGGTTTTCCAATTTATTGGTATATATTTGCTCATGTAACCTTTAATGATATTTTGTATTTCTTTGGTATTGGCTGTGATGTCTCCTTCTTTATCTCTGATTTTATTTATTTGGGTCTTCTCTCTTTTTTCTTGGCTAATTTAGCTAGAAAGTTTGTCAGTTTTGTTTATCTTTTTAAAAACAGCTTTTTTATTGATCTTTTGTAGTGTTTTCTTCCTTTCAATTTCATTTATTTCTTCTCTGATCTTTACTATTCCTTTTCTTCTACTAATTTTGCATTTGGTTTGCTCTTGCTTCTCTAGTTTTTTGAGATACACTATTAGGTTTTTTATTTGATGTTTTTCTAATTTTTTGATGTAGGTGCTTACTGCTATAAAATTTCCTCTTAGTACTGATTTTGCTGTATTCCATAGGTTTTGGTATGCAGTGTTTTCATTTTCATTTGTTCCAAGAAATTTTTTAGTTTCCTTCCTTCTTTCTTCATTGACCCACTGGTCATTCAGGAGCATATTGTTTAATTTCATTTGTTTGTCCAGTTTCCAATATTCCTCTGTTATTGATTTCTAGTTCTATTCCACTGTGGTTCAAAGATGATACTGGATATGATTTCAATTTTTTGAATTTTTTCAGATTTATTTTGTGGCCTAACTGTGATCTATCTTTGAGAATGACCCATATGCTGAGAGGAATGTGTATTCTGAAGCCATTGGATAAAATGTTCTGTAAACATCTATTAGGTCCATTTATTCTATTGTGCAGATTAAGTCCAATGTTTCTTTGCTGATTTTATGTCTTGATGATCTGCCTAAAGCTGAATATGGGGTGTTACTGGTTTCCAGCTATTACTGTATTGGGGTCTATCTCTCTCTTTGGCTTTAATAATATTTACTTTATATCTCTGAGTACTCCAGTGTTGGATGCATATATATTTAAAATTATTATATCCTCTTGCTGAACTGACCCCTTTATCATTAAATAATAATTTTATTTGCCTCTTTTTACAGTTTTTGTATTAAAATCTATTTTGTGTGATATAACTACTTATGCTCTTCTTCGCTTTCCATTACATCTTTTTACATCCCTTTATTTTAGTCTATGTGTGCCTTTACAGGTGAAGTATGTTTCTTATAGGCAACAGATCATTGGGTCTTGTTTTTTATCCATGCAGCCACTCCGTGTCTTTTGATTGGAAAGTTTAGTTCATTTACATTAATATTATTAATGACAAGTAAGGACTTACTTCTGCCATTTTCTTATTTTTTTCTGGTTGTTATATGGTCTTCTCTTTCTTCCTTTTTGTCTTCCTTCTAGTGATGGTGATTTTCTCTGGTGGTATGTTTTAATTTCCTGTTTTTTATTTTCATTTTTTTCATATCTATCATATATTTTTTAACTTGTAGTTACTGTGACGCATGCAAATAGTATCTTATAACCCATTATTTTAAACTGATAACAAAACTGATTTTATAAAAAAGCAAACAGAAAACTTAATAAAGACTCAACATTTAAACTTCTTCCCCCCTCTTTTTAACTTTTTGTTTTTTGTATTTATATCTTATTGTACTCTCTATGTATGTAAACATTGTTTTAGTTATTATTTTTGGTCATTTCCTCATTTAATCTTTCCACTAAAGAAATGAATAATTGGCACGCTACAATGAGAGTATTATAATATTCTGTGCTTTTCTGTGTACTTACTATTACCAATGAGTTTTGCACCTTTAGATGGTTTCTTATTTCACACTGAGGAATTCTATTTAGCATCTCTTGTAGAACAGGCCTGGTGTTGATAAAATTCCTGTTTTTTGTTTTTCTGGGAAAGTCTTTGTTAAGCCTTCATGTTTGAAGGACATTTTTACTGCATTTACTATTATAGGATACATCTTTTTTTCCTTCAGAACTTTAAATATGTCATGCCAGAGATATATTTAAAGTTTCTCAGTGTAAACTTCACCCGTCTCCTAGTCTGTCAAGTTTCCACTGAGAAGTCTGCTGCCAGATGTATTGGAGCTCCATTGTATGTGATTGGTTCCTTTTATCTTACTGCTCTTAGGATTCTTTATTTATTCTGGACTTTGGGAGTTCGATTATTAAATGCCTCAAGGTAGTTTTGTTTGGGTTAAATCTGCTTGGTGGTCTATAATGTTCTTGTATTGGATATTAATATCTTTCTGTAGGTTTGGAATGTTTTCTATTATTAATACTTTGAATAAACTTTCTACCTAAATATCTCTCCTCGCTTCTTCTTTTAGGCCAATAACTCTTAGATTTGCCTTTTTGAGACTATTTTCTAGCTCTTGCAGGCACGCTGTATTCTTCTTTTTTATTCTTTCCAGTTTTGTCTCTTTTTACTGTATTTTCAAATAATGTTTAAGCTCACTGATTCTTCTGATTGGTGAACACTGCTGTTAAGAGACTCTGATGCATTTTTCAGTATGTCAGCTGAAGTTTTTAGATTTAGAACTTCCACTTGATTATTTTTAATTATTTCAATCTCTTTGTTAAATTTATCTGATAGGATTAGAATTCCCCTCTCTGTGTTATGTTGGATTTCATTAAGCTTCTACAAAACAGTTATTTTGAATTCTCTGTTTGAAAGGTTATATATCTTTGTCTCTTTAGGATTGGTTGCTGGTGCCTTATTTAGTTTGTTTAGTGAAGTCATGCTTTCTTGGATGTTCTTGACGCTTGTGGATGATCATTGGTGTCTGGGCATTGAAGAGTTAGGTGCTCATTTTATTTGTCACAGTGTGGGCTTGTTTGTACCTTTTCTTCTTGGGAAGGCTTTCCAGGCATTTAAAGGTACTTGGGCGTTGTCATTTGGGTATGCTCACTGCAATCATACCAGCTTCACAGGACACCCCAAGCCCAGTAATGGCATGGATCTTACAAACTCAAAGAGGTACCACCTGTGTGGTTGGGTAAGAGCCAGAATTCCCTGGATGACCATAGACTCTTGTTCTTTCCTTACTTTCTCTCAAATAAATGTAGTCTCTGTGCTGAGCTGCCTGGAGCTGGAAGATGGTGACATGAGCACTCCTTTGGCCATTACCACTGGAACTGTGCTTGGTCAGACTAAATACCAGCACAGCACTGAGTCTCATTCAAGGCCCACAGTGTCCAGTGCCTGCCTATTTCCTATGTTCATTCAAGGTCCTAGAGCTCTATAATCAGTAGGTGAAAATCCAGCCAGGCTTGGGTCTTTCCTTTCAAAGCAGCATAGTCCCCTAGCCCTGAGAAGGTTTGGAGATGCTGTCCAGGAGACAGGGTCTGGATTTAGTAACTTTTGGGATCTACCTGGTGCTCTATTCTATTATAATTGAATCTTTCCCACTCTTCCCTCCCCTTTCCACTTTAAATGTCATGCCACTGACATATTTTAAGATTTAAGCATAGGAGTTTCTCCTTGTGGCCACCACAATCCCAGGCTGTATCAAGTACTGCTTGGCTACTACCAATATTCACTCAAGGCCCAAGGCTCTTCAATCAGCTTGTGGTAAATGCTGCCAGGCATGGGTCTCTCTCTTCAGGACAATAGAACCTCCTGGCCCAAGATAGAGCCAAAAAAGTCATCCAGGAGCCAAGGCCTGGAATTGGGAACTAGAGGAACCTGCTTGGTCCTCTGCTCCATTGCAGCTGAGCTGGTAACCAAGCTGCAAGACATTGTCCCCATTGTTCTTCCTTATCTTTTTGCAAACAGAACGGGTCTCTTCACATTGTTACCATAGTTGAGAATTCACTGGGGTCACACCTGAAACCAGCACAGCTCTGAGTCACACTTAAGTCCCACTGCAAGCACTGCCTGGACCACTACTGATTATTCAGAGTCTGAGGTCTCTTTACGCAGGTAATGGATACTTCCAGAACTGTGTCCTTCCTTTCAAGGCAATTGGTGCCCTTCTGACACAAAATGTGTTTAGAAATGTCGTCCAGGAGCTAGAGCCTGGAATGGGGGCCTCAGGACTCTGCCTGGTGCCCTCTCCTACTGTGACTGAGCAGGTATTCAAGTTGCAAGACAAAGTCCATTTTACTCTTCCCTCTCCTCTCCTCAAGCCAAGGAAAGGAGTCTCTCCTGAAGCTATGAGCTTCACAGCAGCCTGGGACTGGGGGAGAGCTGACACAAGTACTTCCTTGGCTGCATCAGCCAGTATCTCACTATGTTACATGCCTTCCAAACCCACTGACTCTGGCCCCAGCACAGCACCAGGACTTGCCCAGGAATTGTAGTTCATATGATCTAGATTGTCTTTCAAGTTTGCCTTTCAAGTCCTTATGGCCTAGATTGTCTTCCAAGATTGCCTCTTATTTAGGACCTCACTACCCTTTAGCTCACAGTGGCAGGGATTGCCAGAACTCATGTTCCAACTACTGGTTGGACGATTTGACTCTGGATAGAGTTGGTCTAAATGCTCCCTCTATAGGTGCTGACTGAGTTCTGTCCTGTATTGCTTCCCACTATAACAGGGCATCACTGAGTTCCAATGCAAAGTTCCACAATCTATGTGCTCTCCTTTCCCAAAGCACACAGATTCTGTCTCCATGCCACATGTCTGCATCCAGGGAGTGGGGAGGGGTAGCATCAGCAATTCAAGGCTGTCTTTCCTACCTTCTTCAGTGAATTTTTTTCCTTGATATGATGTTAAAATCAGTTATTATGATCACTCACCTGATTTTTGGTTCTCATGAAGGTGCTTTTTTGTGTGGATAGTTTTTCAGTTCGGTGTTTCTGTCAGGGGTCAACTGCTGGGGGCGTCTATTCAGCCATCTTGCTCTGCCTTTGCTGTTATTGTTTCTTATAAATCAACTGCTGCTCCTAATTTTATAAAACACATTTTGGTAACTTCCAATTTATACCATCATCATATTTCACTTTTTAAAATATCTTTCTTAAAGTTTTAGGACTTAGAAGAATCCCATAGATCCTCTGGACCAACTTTAATGATATGAAAATGGCCACTCAGAAAAGTTTTGTCTTTTACAAGTGGCAGACCTAGGGCAAAAAGCTAATCTCCAGACTATTTTAGTAAGGGCTCTTCCCACTACACTTCTGAAACCCCTACCTAGAATCAGAAAAAGCATGCTCACTCACATTGGTGCGTGCACCACCTTCCTTCCTGCTAAATATAGGTATAGATATACATGCCTTACATCTTTTAACCTTTTTGATTGTCCTAACTTTTCTTAGTTGCTGCATAGACTGTGGTCTCAATACTTGGCTGGAAGGAAGATCCCACCATCCTATCCTCAAAGGATCATTTTGGTTAAGAAAAGTTTTCTTGAGGGGGGTGGAGCAAGATGGCCAAATAGGAACAGCTCCAGTCTCCAGCTCCCAGCGCGACCGACACAGAAGACAGGTGATTTCTGCATTTTCAACTGAGGTACTGGGTTTATCTCACTAGGGAGTGCCGGACAATCGGTGCTGGTCAGCTGTTGCAGCCCAACCAGCGAGAGCTGAAGCAGGGCGAGGCATCGCCTCACCTGGGAAGCACAAGGGGGAAGGGAATCCCTTTTCCTAGCCAGGGGAACTGAGACACACAACACCTGGAAAATCGGGTAACTCTCACCCCAATACTGCGCTTTAAGCCAACTGGCACACCAGGAGATTATATCCCACACCTGGCCGGGAGGGTCCCACGCCCACGGAGCCTTCCTCATTGCTAGCACAGCAGTCTGCGATCTAACTGCAAGGCAGCAGAGAGGCTGGGGGAGGGGCGCCCGCCATTGCTGAGGCTTAAGTAGGTAAACAAAGCCCTGGGAAGATCGAACTGGGTGGAGCTCACAGCAGCTCAAGGAAACCTGCCTGTCTCTGTAGACTCCACCTCTGGGGACAGGGCACAGCTAAACAACAACAACAACAAGAAAAAAGCAGCAGAAACCTCTGCAGACGCAAACGACTCTGTATGACAGCTTTGAAGAGAGCAGTGGATCTCCCAACACAGAGGTTGAGATCTGAGGACGGACAGACTGCCTACTCAAGAGGGTCCCTGACCCTTGAGTAGCCTAACTGGGAGACATCCTCCACTAGGGGCAGACCGACACTCCACACCTCACACGGTGGAGTACACCCCTGAGAGGAAGCTTCCAAAGCAAGAATCAGACAGGTACACTCGCTGTTCAGCAGTATTCTATCTTCTGCAGTCTCTGCTGCTGACACCCAGGCAAACAGGGTCTGGAGTGGACCTCAAGCAATCTCCAACAGACCTAGAGCTGAGGGGCCTGACTGTTAGAAGGAAAACTAACAAACAGGAAGGACACCCACACCAAAACCCCATCAGTACGTCACCATCATCATTGACCAGAGGCAGATAAAACCACAAAGATGGTGAAAAAGCAGGGCAGAAAAGCTGGAAATTCAAAGAATAAGAGCGCATCTCCCCCTCCAAAGGAATACAGCTCATCGCCAGCAACGGATCAAAGCTGGACAGAGAATGACTTTGACGAGATGAGAGAAGAAGGCTTCAGTCCATCAAACTTCTCAGAGCTAAAGGAAGAATTACATACCCAGCGCAAAGAAACTAAAAATCTTGAAAAAAGAGTGGAAGAATTGATAACCAGAATAATTAATGCAGAGAAGGCCATAAATGAACTGACAGAGATGAAAACCATGACACGAGAAACACGTGACAAATGCACAAGCTTCAGTAACCGACTCGATCAACTGGAAGAAAGAGTATCAGCGATTGAGGATCAAATGAATGAAATGAAGCGAGAAGAGAAGTCTAAAGAACAAAGAAGAAAAAGAAATGAACAAAGCCTGCAAGAAGTATGGGATTATGTAAAAAGACCAAATCTACGTCTGATTGGGGTGCCTGAAAGTGAGGGAGAAAATGGAACCAAGTTGGAAAACACTCTTCAGGATATCATCCAGGAGAACTTTCCCAACCTAGCAGGGCAGGCCAACATTCAAATTCAGGAAATACAGAGAATGCCACAAAGATACTCCTCGAGAAGAGCAACTCCAAGACACATAATTGCCAGATTCACCAAAGTTGAAATGAAGGAAAAAATCTTAAGGGCAGCCAGAGAGAAAGGTCGGGTTACCCACAAAGGGAAGCCCATCAGACTAACAGCAGATCTCTCAGCAGAAACTCTACAAGCCAGAAGAGAGTGGGGGCCAATATTCAACGTTCTTAAAGAAAAGAATTTTCAACCCAGAATTTCATATCCAGCCAAACTAAGTTTCATCAGTGAAGGAGAAATAAAATCCTTTACAGATAAGCAAATGCTTAGAGATTTTGTTACCACCAAGCCTGCCTTACAAGAGACCCTGAAGGAAGCCCTAAACATGGAAAGGAACAACTGGTACCAGCCATTGCAAAAACATGCCAAAATGTAAAGACCATCGAGACTAGGAAGAAACTGCATCAACTAACAAGCAAAATAACCAGTTAATATCATAATGGCAGGATCAAGTTCACACATAACAATATTAACCTTAAATGTAAATGGATTCAATGTTCCAATTAAAAGACACAGACTGGCAAATTGGATAAAGAGTCAAGACCCATCAGTCTGCTGTATTCAGGAGACCCATCTCATATGCAGAGACATACATAGGCTCAAAATAAAGGGATGGAGGAAGATCTACCAAGCAAATGGAGAACAAAAAAAAAGCAGGGATTGCAATACTAGTCTCTGATAAAACAGACTTTAAACCATCAAAGATCAAAAGAGACAAAGAAGGCCATTACATAATGGTAAAGGGATCAATTCAACAGGAAGGGCTAACTATCTTAAATATGTATGCACCCAATACAGGAGCACCCAGATTCATAAAGCAAGTCCTTAGAGACTTACAAAGGGACTTAGACTCCCATACAATAATAATGGGAGACTTCAACACCCCACTGTCAACATTAGACAGATCAACAAGACAGAAAGTTAACAAGGATATCCAGGAATTGAACTCCTCTCTGCAGCAAGCAGACCTAATAGACATCTACAGAACTCTCCACCCCAAATCAACAGAATATACATTCTTCTCAGCACCACATCACACTTATTCCAAAATTGACCACATAATTGGAAGTAAAGCACTCCTCAGCAAATGTACAAAAACAGAAATTATAACAAACTGTCTCTCAGACCACAATGCAATCAAACTAGAACTCAGGACTAAGAAACCCAATCAAAACCACTCAACTACATGGAAACTGAATAACCTACACCTGAATGACTACTGGGTACATAACGAAATGAAGGCAGAAATAAAGATGTTCTTTGAAACCAATGAGAACAAAGATACAACATACCAGAATCTCTGGGACACATTTAAAGCAGTGTGTAGAGGGAAATTTATAGCACTAAATGCCCACAAGAGAAAGCAGGAAAGATCTAAAATTGACACTCTAACATCACAATTAAAAGAACTAGAGAAGCAAGAGCAAACACATTCAAAAGCTAGCAGAAGGCAAGAAATAACTAAGATCAGAGCAGAACTGAAGGAGATAGAGACACAAAAAACCCTCCAAAAATTCAATGAATCCAGGAGTTGGTTTTTTGAAAAGATCAACAAAATTCATCGACCACTAGCAAGACTAATAAAGAAGAAAAGAGAGAAGAATCAAATAGATGCAATAAAAAATGATAAAGGGGATATCACCACCGACCCCACAGAAATACAAACTACCATCAGAGAATACTATAAACACCTCTATGCAAATAAACTAGAAAATCTAGAAGAAATGGATAATTTCCTGGACACTTACACTCTTCCAAGACTAAACAGGAAGAAGCTGAATCCCTGAATAGACCAATAGCAGGCTCTGAAATTGAGGCAATAATTAATAGCCTACCAACCAAAAAAAAGTCCAGGACCAGATGGATTCACAGCTGAATTCTACCAGAGGTACAAGGAGGAGCTGGTACCATTCCTTCTGAAACTATTCCAATCAATAGAAAAAGAGGGAATCCTCCCTAACTCATTTTATGAGGCCAACATCATCCTGATACCAAAGCCAGGCAGAGACACAACAAAGAAAGAGAATTTTAGACCAATATCCCTGATGAACATCAATGCAAAAATCCTCAATAAAATACTGGCAAACTGGATTCAGCAGCACATCAAAAAGTTTATCCACCATGATCAAGTGGGCTTCATCCCTGGGATGCAAGGCTGGTTCAACATTCGCAAATCAATAAACGTAATCCAGCATATAAACAGAACCAAAGACAAAAACCACATGATTATCTCAATAGATGCAGAAAAGTCCTTTGACAAAATTCAACAGCCTTTCATGCTAAAAACGCTCAATAAATTCGGTATTAATGGAACGTATCTCAAAATAAAAAGAGCTATTTATGACAAACCCACAGCTAATATCATACTGAATGGGCAAAAACTGGGAAAATTCCCTTTGAAAACTGGCACAAGACAGGGATGCCCTCTCTCACCACTCCTATTCAACATAGTGTTGGAAGTTCTGGCTAGGGCAATCAGGCAAGAGAAAGAAATCAAGGGTATTCAGTTAGGAAAAGAAGAAGTCAAATTGTCTCTGTTTGCAGATGACATGATTGTATATTTAGAAAACCCCATCGTCTCAGCCCAAAATCTCCTTAAGCTGATAAGAAACTTCAGCAAAGTCTCAGGATACAAAATTAATGTGCAAAAATCACAAGCATTCTTATATACCAGTAATAGACAAACAGAGAGCCAAATCAGGAATGAACTTCCATTCACAATTGCTTCAAAGAGAATAAAATATCTAGGAATCCAACTTACAAGGGATGTAAAGGACCTCTTCAAGGAGAACTACAAACCACTGCTCAGTGAAATAAAAGAGGACACAAACAAATGGAAGAACATACCATGCTCATGGATAGGAAGAATCAATATTGTGAAAATGGCCATACTGCCCAAGGTTCTTTATAGATTCAATGCCATCCCCATCAAGCTACCAATGAGTTTCTTCACAGAATTGGAAAAAACTGCTTTAAAGTTCATATGGAACCAAAAAAGAGCCCGCATTGCCAAGACAATCCTAAGTCAAAAGGACAAAGCTGGAGGCGTCACGCTACCTGACTTCAAACTATACTACAAGGCTACAGTAACCAAAACAGCATGGTACTGGTACCAAAACAGAGATATAGACCAATGGAACAGAACAGAGTCCTCAGAAATAATACCACACATCTACAGCCATCTGATCTTTGACAAACCTGAGAGAAACAAGAAATGGGGAAAGGATTCCCTATTTAATAAATGGTGCTGGGAAAATTGGCTAGCCATAAGTAGAAAGCTGAAACTGGATCCATTCCTTACTCCTTATACGAAGATTAAATTCAAGATGGATTAGAGACTTAAACATTAGACCTAATACCATAAAAACCCTAGAAGAAAACCTAGGTAGTACCATTCAGGACATAGGCATGGGCAAGGACTTCCTGTCTAAAACACCAAAAGCAATGGCAGCAAAAGCCAAAATTGACAAATGGGATCTAATTAAACTAAAGAGCTTCTGCACAGCAAAAGAAACTATCATCAGAGTGAACAGACAACCTACAGAATGGGAGAAAATTTTTGCAATCTACTCATCTAACAAAGGGCTAATATCCACAACCTACAAAGAACTCAAACAAATTTACGAGAAAAAAAAAAAACAAACAACCCCATCAAAAAGTGGGCGAAGGATATGAACAGACATTTCTCAAAAGAGGACATTCATATAGCCAACAGACACATGAAAAAATGCTCATCATCACTCACCATCAGAGAAATGCAAATCAAAACCACAATGAGATACCATCTCACACCAGTTAGAATGGCAATCATTCAAAAGTCAGGAAACAACAGGTGCTGGAGAGGATGTGGAGCAATAGGAACACTTTTACACTGTTGGTGGGATTGTAAACTAGTTCAACCATTATGGAAAACAGTATGGCAATTCCTCAAGGATCTAGAACTAGATGTACCATATGACCCAGCCATCCCATTACTGGGTATATACCCAAAGGATTATAAATCATGCTGCTATAAAGACACATGCACACGTATGTTTATTGCGGCACTATTCACAATAGCAAAGACTTGGAATCAACCCAAATGTCCATCAGTGACAGCTTGGATTAAGAAAATGTGGCACATATACACCATGGAATACTATGCAGCCATAAGAAAGGGTGAGTTTGCATCCTTTGTAGGGACATGGATGCAGCTGGAAACCATCATTCTTAGCAAACTATCACAAGAAGAGAAAACCAAACACTGCATGTTCTCACTCATAGGTGGGAACTGAACAATGAGATCACTTGGACTCGGTAAGGGGAACATCACACACCGGGGCCTATCATGGGGAGGGGGGAGGGGAGAGGGATTGCATTGGGAGTTATACCTGATGTAAATGACGAGTTGATGGGTGCTGATGAGTTGATGGGTGCAGCACACCAACATGGCACAAGTATACATATGTAACAAACCTGCATGTTATGCACATTTACCCTAGAATTTAAAGTATAATTTAAAAAAAAGAAAAATAAAAAAAGTTTTATATGAACACATGAGTAATAATATGTTATTTCATCCAACACAACTACAAAAGAAGCAGATTGATGATTTTGTAAAGCCTTAATGACCTTAATTTATTATCCTTCCTTGTATTTAGATTATTTGCCATATGACTTTCCAGTTCCTCCCCAGCTATGTGGATTAACCAGTGGAATGTTAACAGGTGTGATGAGACCAAGGCTTGAAAAGCACCTGTATGTTTGGGTGTGCTCTTTTGTGACTTTGTCATGCTATGAAAGCTTATGCCCTGGTTAGCCTGTTGGCCCTAAGATGAGGATGAGAGACACATGGAACCGGGGGAACCCACTCCAGGCAAAACAAGCCTAGCACAAAACCTCTCAGGTGACCCACAGATTCATGAGAACAAATGATAGTTATTTCAAACCACCAGGTTTTGAGGCAGTTTATTACACAGAATTTTGTGATACTAGGTTACTGATATTCCAGAGTATACAGGGTATAATAAATACATCTGACACATGCTGGACAAATACCTGCAAACTGTATAAGACATACTGTTAGTTTCTCTTTATTATGGATTCATTTTTGAACAATCTATATTCCAATAAGAGGCTGAGGATATAATATTAGAGTAGTGATTTAGAGCACGATTGAAGTTAGATTTTTTGCTCCCTTCTATCTGATGACTCTGGGCAAATTACTTAATTTTTCTGTCCTCAGTTTTCTCATCTATAATTGGAGACAATGTTAGTATCCATTTAGCAGCATATCTGTCATGTAGTAAGTCCTCAAATAATATTGGTAATTAATAATAATGTACTGTCTCATCATATAATCTTGGAGTGTTGGTTAATAAGTTTTTAATTTATTATGCCATCAATTCTCTTTTCAGCTTGATTCTGAATTCATAATAGTTTTTTCTTGGCTTCTGTTTCTAACATACATCACCTTTAGATGTGTACTTATACTTAGTAAGTTTTTATTACAAGAAACCTCTCAACGACTTATATTAATACTACAAGTGGCCGGGCGCTGTGGCTCAAGCCTGTAATCCCAGCACTTTGGGAGGCTGAGACAGGCGGATCACGAGGTCAGGAGATCGAGACCATCCTGGCTAACGCAGTAAAACTCCGTCTCTACTAAAAAAGGCAAGGTGGTGGGCGCCTGTAGTCCCAGCTACTCGGGAGGCTGAGGCAGGAGAATGGTGTAAGCCCGGGAGGCGGAGCTTGCAGTGAGCTGAGATCCGGCCACTGCACTCCAGCCCAGGCGACAGAGCGAGACTCCGTCTCAAAAAAAAAAAAAAAAAAAAAAAAATACTACAAGTAACTCTTTTATTATGCTTCTGTGCTTCTTTTATGTTAGGACTCTTAGTTAACAACTGCATGAAACTCACACATCGTTTCTTCAAATAGTTCATGACAACTTAGACTTATTGATAAGTCGTATTTGGTATTTTATTCGTGATACCCCATGTCTTCTTTTCTGGTTTCCTCTTACATTTTGCTAAAGAACATCCTAGAGCAATTTTAATTTTTTCAAAGATGTTTAACTTCCCATCTTTAAAATTGTCTTTATTTTTCCTTCTCTCTTGAATAACAGCTTGCCTAATGAAGAATCCAAGATTCAAATCCCTCAGGATTTTATAGACACAGCTACATATTTTCTGGCATTTGGCATTAGAAAACACCAATGTCATTCTGATTTTTCTTCCTTTTCAGATAATGTATTTTTACTCTCTAGAAAATTGTAAGACTTTTTCTTTCTCCTTCGACTTCATAAATTCTTCCCCGATATTCGTAGGTCCCTTGGTGCAGTATTGTTGCTCTGTATTCTAATTCTTTTAAATAAAAAATAAAATAAAATAAAAAAATTAAAAAAAACAGTACCTTCTCTCAGTTTGGAAAAAAGATATTCTTCTATTATTACTTGGATTATGTCATTCCTCCTATTCTCTCTAGCTTCTCCTTATACAAGTTTTATTAGGAAGATTTTAGAATTTCTAAACATTTTACATACTTTGTAAATATCTAAACCTCATATACTGAATGACATCATTCCTTCCAAGTTTCTTGGACAATTTTCGTCTGTCTTATTTCACTACATTCCAAGAAAACCTTTTGGCTTGATGTTCCATAAAACTGATTTGGTGTTCAACCACATCCATTCTAATATTCAGGATTTTTTTGTTGTCCTGAAGTTTTGTTTTCTTGTAGTTTCTTATTTGGCTTTGGTAACAGGGTAATGCTGGCCTCGTAAAATGAGTTTGGAAGTATTTCCTCCTCTTTCACTTCCTGGAAAAGATTGAGAAGGATTGGCATTAATTCTTTCAGTGTTTAGTAGGATTCATGAATGAAGCCATCAGATCCTGGGTTTTTCTTTGTTGAGAGGTTTTTTATTACAGTTTCCATTTCTTTACTCATTATTGGTCTGTTCAGATTTTCTATTTTTTATGATTCACTTTTGGCAGATTGTATGTTTCTAGAAATGTATCCATTTCTTTTAGATATCCAGTTTGATGGCCTATAATTGCTCATAGTAGTCTCTAATGATACTTCGTATTTTTATGCTATCAGTTTTAAGGTCTCCTCTTTCATTTATAATTAAACTTGAGTCTTATCTTTTTTCCTTTAGTCTGGCTAACAGGTTGTAGATTTTGTTTATCTTCAAAAATCCAGCTCTTGGTTTCACTGAGCTTTTGTTTTTCTAGCCTCTATTTCTGCTCTGATCTTTATTGTTGATATTTAGTCAATTAATGTAATATACCTCAGCAGTTAAGGAGTATGAATTTAGCCACACCTTTTGTATTTTTCAATTGCTCTCTAGCTGACCCATAACTAAGTTGGCATCTCCTTCTTGAGGTAGTCCTTTCTCTCCCTAATTTCACAAGAATTCAAAGAATTTGCTCCAGTCTTTGTCTACTAAGCCACTGGACTCTTCATAAACTTGATTAGTGAGAGAAGTGCTAACAACATTGGACCTTAAAAGGGAAAACGTTGACCTTCTTGGAAAATTCTTTCCCCATCTCATAACATTATCCCATGCAAATATTCCCATCTCCTCACCAGTAACCAACTCAGCATTTCAAAATCAGATTAAAGGCAGCTTTCGTTAGCCAATGTCCTCCTTATTATCTTCTTTCACGTGAACAGTGGGTTAATGCACCCATTCCAGTGGCCCTTTTCTGAACAAAAGTCAGTCCAACGTGACTAGTCTTGTCCATCTAGATGAAAAACACTTTTGGAAATTAAGAACTTTACATTCCACATCAATTGCTCTGTTATATTCGTTTCAGTAAACATATGTTTATTTTAATTTCTATGAAATTTCCTTTTTTTTTTTACTTTTTATTAGTGGCCTATTCCAACTATGTGAATGCAGTGTCCCTCAAATATCTCTTAAGATACAAATTAAATTGTTTCAGTAAGTTTTTCTATCTTTCACCAGTAATTCAATTGTTTCAAGAGTTACTTCAGTTTGTTTAGTTTAGTGGCTCATTTTTATGCTTTTTTTCTTCAATATATGGAAATTCTTAGTTGTTCATTTATATTTATAAGTAGTTCATTTATATTTACAGGTGGCTAGTGTGAAAGTTACAGCTTCTTTGATAATGAATATGATTACAAATGATAGAAGCCATAACTACAGTTAGCGAGCTGGGTGGTATCTTAGTGCATTCAGGCTGCTGTAACAAATTACCGTAGACGCAAGGCTTAAACAACTAACATTTATGTTCTGTAGGCTAGGAAGTTCATGATCAAAGTGCTGGCAGGTCCAGTGTCTGGGGAGGGCCTGCTTCCTGGTTCGCAGAAAGCCATCTTCTCTAGGTGTCTTCACACGGCAGAGAGCAAAGATAGAGGAAGCAAGTTTTCTCATGTCTCTTCCTATGAGGCACTAATCCTGTCATTAGGGTTCCACCTTCATAACCTAATTACCTCCAGAGGCCCCATCTCATAATACTATCCCATTGGGATTTAGAGCTTCAACCTACAAATTCTGGGAGACGCAAAAATGCAGTCATGTAGTGGATGGGAGTTTTCCATTAGAAGGTGAGAAAGTCTAGCCCTGTTGGCAGCTGACATTACCCAAGAGCACCATTCCACTTCCCTTTATAACCCCAGTAGTCACTTTAAATATCCCTTGCCTATCCCCAGTGGCAGAATCCATCTGCTCCTTTATTACCTTTCAAACTGTTCATGCCAGTTCTGTGGTATCTGGGTGGAAATGCCTTTTCCAGGTGCTTGAAGCACCCCAGGTTCATTAGCCTTCCCATCAAATGCTACAAAGTTGAATATCTTATCTCCTCATAATTGCGATCCCTGGGCTTTTCCAAAAAAACTCCAAACTTTTCGAACTTCTGTTTAAAATTGAACAAACTCCGTTCTTCTTCCATTGCTACTCTCTTTCATTTGTATTAACTGCACTTACCAGTTCTATTTGGTTATTTCGTCAAACTAATCCCATCTGCTTTATATCATCCAGAAATGTTTTGCTTCTGCTGGTATCACTCTTCCACATTTCCTAGTGCTGCTTTAGTGTTACGCTTATTTTTCACCCTGCTGGAACTTTCAGGACAGAAAAGTAAACATATGTGCTTAGTCATCAAGAGGGCACTTAGCTCCCAAGTGGCCTTTTTGCTTTGTTATTTTTCTTTTTTCCTTCCCTATTTATTTGTGTTACTTTCACTGATTTAGTTTCCTTCATTTTGTTTTTATTCAAATACATTTATAAAAGCAGTACTGGCATAGGAATTAACTATTCCTTTATTCTAATCATGTTTCTGTGATTCCTGCCTGACACATAGTAGGAACCCATTAAGTATTTTTGAGCAAATGAATAAATGAAGCAAATTATCACACACTCCCGACCCCAGACTTCAGCTGTTCCAATGTGAAATTAAGAGGCCTCTGCAAGTAATAGCAAGCTATGGTTCTTCTTGGGCTTGATAAAAAACATTTATCGTCACTGAACATCAGGCACCAAGAGGAGAGAGGCAGCCAGTGTATGAGCAACACCAACCTAAGACAGAAAACTGTGATCAAAAGCCTAAAAAGAGACCTGTGACATCGGAGTCTCAGAGGAGTTCAAAGCAATCATAATTAGGCTTAACAACTGACTCTCTGGTGGCTACATAACTATGATCAGGCCAGAGGGCAAGTGAGCACTGATTGAGTAAACTGAGAGAGCGAGGTAATAACACAGTCTGCCTTTAAAGGACCTATGTAAAGATCTTCTCCCTTTTCCCAAATTCCCTTCATAAAAACCAACGTAGAAAAAAATCTGTAGGGCCCTAGGACCTGGAAACCCAGCACTGAGAAATTATTTTAACCTCCTGGATGGGAGATCTATGAGCTGTAAATCTGGACTTAAACACTGTCTGCGAGGTTGACGATGATAAGGTTCCCAAGTCAAATGGTAAGTCTGACACAAACACTCAGTTACTCTATACCACATGTGGTCATCAGAAACTATTCATTAGCAATGATATTGGTTGACAAAGCTAAAAGTCACAATTATAACAATGTTTTCAGGGAGTCTTCTACATTTTGAATCACCTTGTTACCATACTATTTCTGAGAAATCTAAGTAAGTAAAAAGAAGAAATTACAAATTTTATATCTGCTTAATATAGTGATCTTCAAACACAGTCACCTGGAGGGCTTGTTAAAACACAGACTGCTGGTCCCCAACCTCAGTTTCTGATTCAGTAGGTTTAGGATGAGATCCAAAAATGTGTATTTCTAACAGATTCCCAAGTGATGGAGATACTGCTTGTCCTGGGACTATACTCAATAATTCCAAAATGTCTGCTACATCTGAGTCTGGTTTTGGTGCTACCTTGATTTTTCACACTGCGTTTTTTTCTTGCCTTTTGACATGTATTATAATTATTTGTTGAAAACGCCATGATTTATTGAATAATAAGAACTGAAGTAAATAGGCCTTTAGTGTGAGGTTGTGTGTTTATCTGCCCAGCAGTTAGGCTGAATTTAATGTGTGGTACAGCTATAGGTGTCAGAGGCTCAATCACCACCAGCCACCTTGTTTTTGTCTCCCATGTTGTCTTTGGGTTTCCCTAGAAATTCATACTTGGATATAGTTTTTGTCTTTCAGTGCTCCAAGTTGTAACTCACTGTTATTATGTAGGAGCCCTATTGGTATAGTGTGATGGTATTCAGGAGGGAAGCATTCTATAACATTATGATTAAATTGCCATTTCTAATGGGCCTGAGTCCTCAGACTGTGACCTTCAGAAGTCTTTCTTAGCCTTTTTTTCTCCCTTACGTGAGGCAGAAAGGGTACAGAGGACTCGGTTGTCAAATTGCCTTTCCTCCACATAAGATAAGGCTCTAGTAAGCTAGTTTTCCTGCAGGGCAGGACTTTGATATGAAGAACATACTGGGCTTATTTCAAAACGGTTACTTTTGCCCTGCCAAAACCACAAGGGGATTTTTCTCCAATCTTCACTAAAAGAATCTGGTAGGAATCTGCTACTATATGAATGTGAGTGTACCCCTAAAATTCATGTGCTAAAATCTAACCCCTAAATTGATTCTATTAAGAATTGGGGCTATTGGGAGGTGATTAGGTCATGAGAATGAAGACATTATAAAAGAGATTTGAGGAAGCCTGTTTGCCCCTCCTGCCATGTGAGGACACTGCAAGAGAGACTATCCATGAGAAATGGGGCCTTCACAAAATGCCAGATCTGCTGGAGACTTAATCTTGGATATCCTCGCCTCCAGAATTGTAAGCAATAAATATATATTGTTTATAAATTACCCAGTCTGGTATTTTTGTCATAGCAGCCTGAACAGACTAAGACAGGATCCCACAAATAAATCTCACAAAAGCGTGACAGGTCCAGGTCCTCCTGAGACTGGGCTCCAGGAGTTTTTAACTCTCAAGCTTGTCCACACTCAGCTTCAGCAATTTTTCAGTTACCTTTAAGAAACACTCAAATGTTCCTACCCATTACTGGCTCCAGTGGTTTGAGTTTCTGCTAAGCTGTGATTCTCGTGTTTGCCTGTCTCTTCAGCTTCCTAAACAGCAATTTACCCTGTCACCTCAATTCCCTGATAGACTAAGAAGAGTTATTGAGCTACATTTTTTCTTGTGGTGAGGACAGGTGAGACATCTCTAAGTTATTTACATGTGTAAGAAGAAACCAGAAGTCAGGACTGTTTGGGGATTATACTTTAAGAACCACTGGTTTAGCAAGAAAATAGCCACCTTCAGTCAATCTCAAAATACATGAAAGCTTTAGGCTCCATTGCATAGCCTCCAATACCCACCTTAATTTAATAATTATTTGTAGCATTATTTTCTTCCAGCCAGTGTCCTTCATGTCAAAACTAATACATGTGTCAAAAAAGGGAGAAGACTCAACACCCTTGATTGAGAGATCTCATGTTGTACATGTCTGAGCCTGCCTCACCCTGAGTCACATCCTCACCCTAAACCACATCCTCAAGTGTACCTGTTGGAATGCTTTTAGCTGCAAGTATCAAAATACCTGACTCAAATGGTAGGAACAATAAGAAGTGTTCTAACAGTAATTATTGACGACATAAGAGAGACTCCGAAGCATAATGGACTGCCGGGCAGTGGACCTAAAGGCTCAATTATGTCATCAAAGCCACAGGTTCTTTCTACTTTTCATCCTGCTATCCACACTCTTTATTTTATTCTAAACTTGGTTCCCCTTATGTTTCCAGTAAGTTCTCAGTGGCAAAAAAAATGCTAAATGTTTTCCTGTTCATGTCCACTGGGAGAGAAAAAACGAGTTTTCTCCAGCAATCAAAGAAATGCTCTTTCTTTTATACTGTTTGGGACAACTTAGGTCATATGCTTACCTCTAAACCAATACAGATGCTCCTGAACTTATGATGATGTTATATCCAGATAAACCAATTAAACGTTGAAAATATTGTAAGTCAAAAATGCGTTTAATACAGTTGACCTACTGAACATTATAGCTTAGCCTAACCTACCTTAAATGTGCTCAGAACACTTACATTAGCCTATAGTTGGGCAAAATAATGTAATACAAAGCCTATTTTCTAATAAAATATTAAATATGCAATTTTTTGAATACTGTATTAAAAATAAAAAAGTTGTGTAAGTATTCATCATTAATGTACACAGCTAAAGGCACCATCGTAAAGTGGAAAAATTGTAAGTTGAAGCATTGTAAGCTGGGAATCATCTGTAACTGCTGCTACATGAAGCTATGAGCCGATTGGCTTAGGCTTAGGTTCCTGAACCACCATATTCAAGAAGTGTGAGACACATACTGTGTTTTAACTAATCAAGAACTAACGAGGAGCTCAGTCAGTTCTGCAAACTACAAATGGGAAAATAAAGATCCTTACAGCATAGAATTTTTGACATAATTTTCACATGTGCTAACATGAGTCTAAATTTGAGAGTACACAGCATTAGTGACTACGAATAATTCCAGTGACACACTTTTAAAACGTCTGGTCTTAAATATAAAAAGTGCCTTGGACACAACACCTGTCATGCCCACCAAAGATATTCCTCTAAGGACATTCTCATGAGACGTGAAATCCCTTCTCCTTCCCTCAAAAATCTTTGGTTGGCTTCACAACTATTTAACAGGAGAAACAAAATAAACTTTAGCATTCCTCTCTTCTTGGACTCCTTTAGAAAGTTGTAGAGCATTATTTTCCTTTTGTATTTCAGCAATTTTGTTTGCAGGCAGCTTTTTGTGTGTGTGTGTGTTTTTCTTTTTCTCTAAGCTGATCATTATGGATAAACATAAAATCTCTAAATAGATTTTCCTAGTCAGTTAACCATATTCTTGGGGGAAAACATAAGGTAGAATCATTATTAAAAAGCATTCTCAGTAATACACACATCTTTATTATGTCAGTCTTTTGCCAAAAAAAATAAGATTGATAGTAAATTCCATTTAATTTTTTTCTTCACAAAATCAAGCCATCTGCCTCAAAACACACCACCAGCCTCTGTTAGATGAATTCACACATTTTAAAGCCCCGAAGTAACCATTTGAATGGAAATTGGACACTTCTTGTCATTTAGGAAGCTTTTTTAAACTGGAAAGCCTTCTCGTTTGTTCAATTAAATGTGTGTATATGCAATACACTTTATGAAATTTATCCCAAAACAGTGAGGGCTGAAATAATATTTGAAACAGATGGCACAGCTGCTGTACTTAGAGAGCTACCCATGGACGTAGATGGGGACATTGAAGGAACTATGAAGTGCAAGCCAAAATATTGTACAATCAAGACTCTTAGTCACAGCCATTAAAGATGGGAAAATCTTTTTAATGTCAACCTCTTCCATAATGGAGGTGTGTGGAAAGGGCTATGATGTAAGTCAAGTGGAATTTATACCCTTTTCTGGATGAACTCTTTTCTTCTCAGTTGAGCCTTAAAATTTGAAAATACTGGGTCTGCTGCCTTGGAGTTTTCTCTCTCTTGAATACTATTTGAAAACGATGCTGAAAGTATCATTCCCAAGGGAATGTTAGACAGTGGCATATGCATAGCAGAGAAAAGCAAATTATAGTGTTTAAAGCTAGAGGGAGGGAACTGATGGAAACCACAGACATCATTTCTCTAGTACCCTAATTTTATAGGTGAGGAAACAAAGGCCAAGGAGGGTTAAATGACTTCTCCTCCACCCCACAGAACTGGTCTCTGGAGACTCACTCCCAGGCAACTTCCGTCACAAAAACTGTTTACTAAAAGGAAAGGAAAGTTTGGGTATTTTTTTTATGCCATTTTATTTCATTTCATTTTAAATAACACTGTCACGTCTTTTAAAATTCCATTACTTATGAGGCAGATTTGAAAGGCAAAGTAGAGAAACAGATCAATTTTTTCTTAAAATTGCTTTAAGGTAAATTATTTTACAAAAATGGAAGTATATATGCTCTAATTTGGGGAAACTGTGTGTGTGTGAACAAGATATTTGGCTAGATTTTTCATTTCACATTAATCATGTGGACATAATTTGCATGTTGTTTTACAACACCTAACAATTCTGCATATTAATCTAATCAAGGAGGCTAATTTTTAAACACAACATTTTTGAATTCAGAATTTGTGAGTGGGTGTAATATGCCTGTAATATTACAACCCCCAATTGTAATATGCAACCCCCAATCTTCTGCCCCATATATAAGTCATAAGCAGTGACCAGAAGGAAAATATTCCAATATTCATAGCAACAACCCTTTTCAAATGCAGCAGTGTCTAGAGTCCAAAGATTCACACATTTCCCTCTCTGTGGTGGCTTTATAGACATGAGTGTTGAAAGCAGATGCCTTCAGTTTCTCTCAGGGAGATCCCTGAACTACTGAAAATGACAAATCTCGGCAATCACCTTCAGGCTCCCATATTCTTCTACATTGAAAAGAAATGAGTACAATCTTTAATAAGAAAAGCAACAAATAACTAAGTTTATCCATCATCTTCTCTGAAGCACTGCTAACGAAACAGAAATGAAGCCATATCCATCTTCAGAGGAACTTTTTCCCAGTAGACAATGATTCTGTACTTCAGTGGAGTCCTCCTGGTGAGGGCAAATTGATTTTCTAAAACATTCTTGATTATTCCAGGGACAGAATAAAGTCACAGCCTGACACGTTAACCTCCCACTACATTTCTAAGACAGGATCTATACACCTGGAACAGAGAAATAATTAGGGCAACTTCAGGTCACTTCAACAGAAAGTCTATTTAGGTCTGAATGACCCCAACAATTGGATTATTTACTACCTTTGCCTCACCAATTATTTCACCATGGCTCTGTGAATGCATGGTTGTAGCACAGTCTTTGTTTCCATGAAAGTCAGAGGAGTAGTTCCTGAAAAGCAATAACTGCACACAACTAACATGTATACTGATAACCAGCATGGGGTCTCTCCAGAGTAAGATTATACTTCTCTACCTTTTGCACTCAGGGAAAACAAATAAATTTCTCCAGCACCCTGAGAAGTATCAATCTATTTGTTTCCAATGCATGTTTTTGATGGGTTTTTATAACAAATTTTAAAATTAGAAAGGCTCAAATACACTGATCTTAGAACTTCTTTTAAGCTACTGACATTTCCTTTCTCACATAAGTGGTAAAAGCCAGTCAACAGTTAAAGAGTGTTTGTTTTTCTTTGATGTGGTTTTCTGTATTAGAAAACCTCGCTGAAATTCATTCCTATGAAGTTCTACATCAGGATGTATAAGTCATCCATACAAACGCACACATTCATTCACATATATGCTAATTTGGAAAGAGGGAGAAAAGGAGAATTTTATTTGGCAAAAAAAAAAAAAAAGCAGCACAGCAAACCTATCTTTGAATTACTTTTACCATTTTCTTTTTCTATTAGTATACTGGAATGTCTATCCTAGGACAACATGGATAGCTAATCTCATATTCATTCCTGAAAGTTCTAATTAATGATCCAGGAACTCATTCTGAGGTAAGAGAGCCTACCATTTGGTGTTCCGTGTCATTTAGGGTCATTTGCAATTGAATGCGCAAGAGATGATTTGCAGTGCTGACTTCTAAGTATTGCTCAAGTTATCTTATGTCAAACATACTCTGGAGGGACTGTGAGAAACTGAAAGAGAGAAATAAAAGAGTTTTAACACAAAGGACTTTACATGAAACAAGGAATGAAACCCTGTATTAGTCTCTAAATAAAGAATTGTAAGATAGATGAGGAGAGTGCCCATCCTTAATCTGTTTGATGATGGGAAGAAAAGCAAAGACTGGATAAACAAGAAAAATACCATCAACAATGAGTGATCAGTTCACAAAGACCTGTGAAGGTCAGAGTAACAGTAAGAGGGGCCACAGCAGCAGGGATGGACACTACCAGGTGATGACAGAGAATTTAAGCTTCCAAACAAAATATATAGGCCACCCTAAAAAATTAAAGTGGTGTTTCTTTATCCTCTACTATGCATTTGAAAGTCATCTGCCAGCCTGGGCAACAGAGCGAGACTCCGTCTCAAAAATAAAAAATAAAAAAAATAAAAAAAAAAGAAAGTCATCTGCTTCTATTTCTTGAAAGTCCACACTTTTCAACCCAGGTTAAGACCTTCTGTCACTTCTCCATGGGCCCCTGCTCCCTCCATACAACAACCCCCAAGCCTTATCATTGTGTGCAATTATGATAGGTGTACTTTTCTGGAGGTGTATTATATCACAATGAAATAAAGACACAACCACAAATTAACAGACAAATATGAAATACGTCAAACCACACCTAGCCAGTTCTGTTTCTGAGAAAGGTGGTGAGTTGTTCAGTGTATTCTTTGCAGCCTGAATTTTTTAACAAGAGAAGATGCATCTTCCTCAGAGCTAAACCCCAGCCTCCTTCCCAGAGTTTCCTTCCTCCCTGGTCTTATTACACTACTGAACACTACCATCTTACATGGAGCTGTTACCCATTTTTCCCTCTGTTCTGCAATCTATAATTTTCATATCACAAGTTGGCATATGAAATTTAATAATATTCTTAGATTTAATTTAATTAGATTATTTAATTCTAATATTCAGTTTCATGTTGTGATTTCGGAAAAACATAACTTACTGGAACCAAGTTATTACTCTTAACCATAAATGTTTCAAATACCTTTCAAAGGATAAATTATCTTCTACTTTTTCCAGTTTAAGCAACCCCACCCACACGGATGCACACAAAATCTTGTAAAAGTTGACAATTAAAAGGTCAACTTGATGTGTGCTTATGAATGGCAATTTAAAGCTTGATAAAAGTAAAATAGAAATCCAATGATCAGAAAAATCCAGTTGGAATAACTCAATTCACAACCATGACATTTAAATAATTTCTTAAAAATAAAAATCTCAGCCCGGTGCGGTGGCTCACGCCTGTAATCCCAGCACTTTGAGAGGCCCAGGCGGGCGGATCACGAGGTCAGGAGATCGAGCCCACCCTGGTTAACACGGTGAAACCCCGTCTCTACTGAAAATGCAAAACAAAATTACCCAGGCATGGTGGCGGGCGCCTGTAGTCCCAGCTACTCCGGAGGCTGAGGCAGGAGAATGGCGTGAACTCGGGGGCGGAGCTTGCAGTGAGAGGAGATCGCACCACTGCACTCCAGCCTGGGCAACAGAGCGAGACCCCGTCTCAAAAAATAAAAAATAAATAAAAAATAAATAAATACAAATCTCATTCTATACTTCCAATCAGTGTGGCTCAAGCAAATGCATCATTGTACATAAAGGATGAAACTCCTCTGTGTATCTTAGATGTCTGTAGCTTTTGAATGAGAAGACAATTTCTTGGCAGAAAATGGATAAAGTTCCATATGGCTCCTGCCTATTTCTTTCAAAAATTCTGTTGCAATTAGGATCCCTTCTCATAATAAAAACATGATGAGACTGACAGTTTTCTGAAATCATAGCTAGTTTATTAGGAAAATTTGCTCTTGGTTTTCAATAACTACAGAGCATAACAGAGGCACATATTGTTGATCAAAGAGGGCCTGAAATGTTAACCACCTTCTTAAGGAATTGTACTTACCTGAAATTCAGTTCAACTTTAGGAAGTTCTCATATACAATGACAACTCATTATAAATTTCTCCATTTTTATAAATTACTTCCTGCTAAAATTTGCTTTAAATTTTATTTTTATTTTTTTTTAAAAAAGATAAATGGAAATTTGAACATTAGAAAGTAGATTGGAAGATATATCGATCCTGAGAAGGTGAAGGAGTCAAATATCACATTTAAAACTCTATTTTCCAAGGTGGCCAAATATAAGCCTTCACCCATCATTTTCCCTGCAGGAACACCGAACTGGACAACTATCCTCACAATAAAACATCCTCACAGGAACCAAAAATCAAGTTTGTGATCAGAGTACCTAGTTTTTTTTTTGTTTTGTTTTGTTTTTTTGAGATGGAGTCTCGCTCTGTCACCCAGACTGGAATGCAGTGGCGCAATCTCTGCTCACTGCAAGCTCCGCCTCCCGGGTTCACGCCATTCTCCTGCCTCAGCCTCCCCGGTAGCTGGGACTACAGGCACCCGCCACCTCGCCCGGCTAGTTTTTTGTATTTTAAATAGAGACGGGTTTTCACCATGTTTGCCAGGATGGTCTTGATCTCCTGACCTCGTGATCCACCCGCCTTGGCCTCCCAAAGTGCTGGGATTACAGGCGTGAGCCACAACGCCCGGCTGGAGTACCTAGTTTTAACTTTATATCACAGAAAGAGGCACTAAAGAGGATGGGAAAGACAGTCTTGAATTGCCAAAGCCAACCCTCTTCCTTCCTGTGGCAGTGGTCACATAGCACTGAAAGAGAATCTGTGCACTTAGGGGAAGGAGAGCACAGTGATTGTGGGACTTTGCATTGGATCTCAGCGCTGCCCTATCACAGTGAAAGCAACACCAGGCAAAACTCACCTGGTGCCCACAAAGGGAGCATTTAGTCCATTCCTAGCCAGAGAGAATCACTCATCTCAGTAGGCAGAACCAGAGTTCTGGCAAGCCTTGCCACCACAGGCTAAAGTGCTCTGGGGTTCTAAATAAACTTGAAAGGCAGTCCAGGCCACAAGGACAAAAATTCCGGGGTAAAACCTGTTGCTGTGCTGGGCTCAGAGCTAGTGAACTTGAGGGGCATGTGACTTAGTAAAACATCAGCTGGAGTGGCCAAGGGAGTGCTTGCATCTCCCTAACCCCAACCACAGGCAGTGTAGGTCACAGCTCTGGAACAGACTCTCACATTCCAAGCCCTAGTTCTTGGACGACATTTCTACAAACACCCTGGGCCAGAAAGAAACCCACTGGCTTGGATTAAGATGATGGATAGAAAGCAGGACTAGCTTGCTTCCCCAACTCAGACAGAAAGAGCAGCATGTAGAGACCCATATTACAAACTTTTGCTCCACAACTATTACAGGAACATACCAGGAGTGACAAGAAAATCCACAGACCCTTTGAGGAAACTGGATCACTGCTGCAGGCTCCCCGAGATGCTGGAAAACTGGGAAACTGTTTGCTTTCTCAATGGGGAGGCTCATGGTCTGGGGCAAGCTCTCAGCCCTGGTCACCAGCTTCCTGGAAATAGAATTGGTACTCTTGGGGAAGATGAGGGGAGTGAGACCAGCCTTTAGGACTGCAGGCTGTGTGGGAATGGGATGGGGCCTGTGACTGACAGCTCTCCCCCACTTCCATGGTGACCTGTGTGACTCAGCAGATGTGGCCATAATCCCTCTGAGAATATAATTTCACTGTACTGGGAACCATACCCCCATTCCCAACAGCAGCTGCAGCAAGCCCTGCCCAAGCTAAGGCTGAGCTCAGACATGCCTATCCCTGCCCCCACGTGGTGGTCTTTCTCTACCTGCCCTGGTAGCCAAAAACAAAGTCCATAATTTCTTGGGAGCTCTATGGCCCCGCCCACTGCCTGAGAAACCTGAATACTTAACCAGGTGTCCCTAGGGTGAGTTTGCATCCTCCTCCCTGTAGGACTGCAGCTGATGCACTATTGAAAGTGCCACCACCTGGCTGGAGGCCAAAAATTACAAAACCAGTGTGCTAAACAAAAATACAACCAAGGGCCCTCACAGAGTCAACTTCACTCCCCTGCTACCGCCACTAGAGCAAGTGCTGGTATCCACAGCTGCAAGACCTGAAGATGAATCACATCACAGGACTCTGCAGACACTCCCCAGTACCAGCCCAGAGCCCAGTAGCTCTTCTGGGTGGCTAGATTCAGAAGACCAAAACCAATCCATACAGTTTGGCTCTCAGGAAGCCTCATTCCTAGGAGAAGGGGGAAAACACCACATCAAGGGAGCATCCCACGGGACAAAAAATTCTGAACAGCAGTTCTTGAATCCCATACCTTCCCTCTGACATAGTCTACCCAGCTGTGAAGGAACCAGTAAAACAATTCTGGTAATATGACAAAAAAGGTTCTTTACTGCCTCCAAAAGATCATACCAGCTCACTGGCTCACTGGCTCACTGGCAATGGATCCAAACCAAGACAAAAATCTCTGAATTGCCAGAAAAAGAATTCAGAAGGTCAGTTATTAAGCTAATCAGGAGGCACCACAGAAAGGTGAAATCCAACTTAAAGAAATCAAAAACATGATACAGGATATGAAAGGAAAATTCTTCAGTGAAATAAATAGCATAAACAAAAAACAATCACAATTTCTGGAAATCAAGGACATACTTAGAGAAATACAAAATGCACTGGAAAGTCTCAGCAATAGAATTAAACAAGTGGAAGAAAGGACCTTAGAGCTTGAAGGCAAGGCTGCTGAATTAACCCAACCCATCAAAGACAAAGAAAAAAAAATTCTAAAAATTGAACAAAGCTTCCAAAAAGTTTAGGACTATGTTAAACATCCAAACCTAAAAATCACTGGTGTTCCCAAAGAAGAAGAGAAATCTAAAAGTTTGGAAAACATATTTCAGGGAATAATCAAGGAAAACTTCCCTGGCCTTGCTAGAGATCTAGACATCCAAATACAGGAAGCTCAAAGAACACCTGGGAAATTCATCACAAAAAGATCATCCCCTAGGGACATAGTCGTCAGGTTATCTGAAGTCAAGATGAAGGAAATAATCTTAAGAGCTGTAAGTCAAAAGCATCAGGTAACATATAAAGGAAAATTTATCAGATTAACAGCAAAATTCTCAGCAGAAACCATACAAGCTAGAAAGGATTGGAGTCCTATTTCTAGCTTCCTTAAACAAAACAAATATCAGTGAAGAATTTTGTATCCAGCAAAACTAAGCTTCATAAATGAAGGAAAGATACAATCTTTTTCAGACAAAGAATTCACCACTACCAACCCAGCGCTATAAGAACTGCTAAAAGGAGCTCTAAATCTTGAAAAAAATTCCTGAAATACACCAAAATAGATCTTCCTTAAAGTACGAATCTCACAGGACTTATATAACAATAGCACAATGAAAAAAATGAGGCATTCAGGTTACAAATAGCATGATGAATAGAATCATACCTCACATCTCATCTCAATACTAACATTGAATGTAAATGGCCTAAACGCTCCACTGAAAAGATACAGAATGGCAGAATGGATAAGAATTCATCAACCAAGTTTCTGCTGTCTTCAGGAGACTCACCTAACACATAAGGACTTAAATAGATTTAAGGTAAAGGTGTGGAAAAAGATATTCCATGCAAATGGACATCAAAAGTGAGCAGGAGTAGCTATTTTTATAGCTTTGAAGCAACAGCTGTTAAAAAAAGACAAAGAGGGACATTATATAATGATAAAAGGACTCATCCAAGAGGAAAATATCACAATACTAAATATATATGCACCTAACACTGGAGCTCCAAAATTTATAAAGCAATTAATACTAGACCTAAGAAATGAGATAGATGGTAAGAAAATAATAGTGGGGGACTTTAATACTGCACTGACAGCACTAGACAAGTCATCAAGATAGAGTCAACAAAGGAACAATAGTCTTAAACTATACCCTACAACAAATGGACTTAACAGATATTTGCAGACCATTCTACCAAACAACTGCAAAATATACATTCTATTCATCAGCACAGGGAACATTCTCCAAGACAGACCATATGATAGGACACAAAACAAGTCTCAGTAAATTTAAGAAAATTGAAATTATATTAAGTACTGTCTCAGACCACAGTGGGATAAAATTGGAAATCAACTCTGAAAGAAACCCTTAAAACCATGCAAATAAATGAAAATTTAAAAACCTGCTCTTGGATGATCATTGGGTCAACAATGAAATCAAGATGAAATTAAAAAACTATTTGAACTGAATGATAATAGTGACATGACCTATCAAAACTTCTGGAATACAGCAAAAACGGTGCTAAGAGGAAATTTCATAGCATTGAATGATTGAATGTTTACATCAATAAGTTTGAAACAGCACAAATAGACAGTCTAAGGTCATACCAATTCTATAGAATTGGAGAAACAAAAACAATCCAAACTCAAACCCAGTAGAAGAAAAAAAAAATCAAAGACAACAGCAGAACTAAATGAAACTGAAACAAACAAACAAACAAACAAAAACCACAAAAGATAAATGAAACAAAAAGTTGGTTATTTTTAAAAATAAAATAATACTGATTAACCATTGGGAAGATTAACCAGAAAAGAAGAGAGAAGATCCAAATAAGTTCGATTAGAAATGAAATGGAAGATATTACAATGAATACAACAGAAATATAAAAGATTATGGAAGTCTACTATAAACACTTTTATGTACATAAACTAGAAAACCTAGAGGAGGGGGTTAAATTCCTGGAAATATGCAGCCCTTCTAGATTAAACCAGGAAGATATAGAATCTCTGAAAAGACCAATAACAAGCAGCAGGATTGAAATGGTAATAAAAAAAAATGCCAAAAAAAAAAAAGTCCAGGACCAGATCAATTCACAGCTAAATCCTATCAGACATTAAAAGAAAAATTGGTGCTAATCCTATTGACACTATTCCATAAAATAGAGAAAGATAGAGAATCCTTCCTAAATCATTCTATGAAGCTAGCTTCACCCTAATACCAAAACCAGGGAAGGACATAACAAAAAGAGAAAACTACAGACCAATATCCCTGATGAACACAGATGCAAAAATCTTCAATAAAATACTAGCAAATCTAATCCAACAGCATATCAAAAAGATAATCCACCATGATATAGTGGGTTTCATACTAGGGATGCAGGGATAGTTTACTATATATGTAAGTCAATAAATGTGACACACCACATAAACAGAATTAAATCAAAAATCACATGATCATCTCAGTAGATGCAGAAAAAGCATTTGTCAGAATCCAGCATCCCTTTATAATTAAAACCCTCAGCAAGATCCGCATAGAAGGGACATACCTTAAGTTAATAAGAGTCATCTAAACAAACCCAGAGCCAATGTTATACTGAATCGGTAAAAATTGAAAGCATTTCCCCTGAAAACTGGAACAAGACAAGGATGCCCACTTTCACCATTTATATTCAACATAGCATTGGAAGTCCTCACCAGAGCAATCAGACAAGATAAAGAAATAAAGGGCATCCAAATCGATAAAGAGGAAGTCAAACTGTCACTGTTTACTGAGGATATGATCATGTACCTAGAAGACCTTAAAGACCCATCCATAAACTCCTAGAACCAATAAACGAATCCATCAAACTTTCAGGATACAAAATTAATGCACACAAATCAGTAGCTCTGCTATATACCAACAGTGACCAAGCTGAGAATCAAATCAAGAACTTAACCCCTTTCACAATAGTTACAAAAAAATAAAATAAAATACTTAGGAATATACCTAACAAATAAACGTGAAAGACCTCTACAAGGTGAACTGCAAAGCACTGCTGAAAGAAATCATAGATGACACAAACAAATGGAGACATATCCCATGCTCGTGGATGGGTAGAATCAATATTGTGAAAATGACCATACTGCCAAAAGCAATCTACAAATTCCATGCAATTCCCATCAAAATATCATCATCTTTCTTCACAGAACTAGAAAAAATGATCTTAAAATTCATATGGAACCAAAAGAGAACCCACATAGCCCAAGAAAAACTAAGCAAAAAGAACAAATCTGGAGGCATCACATTACCCAGCTTCAAACTATAAAGCCATAGTCACCAAAACAATATGGTACTGGTATAAAAATCGGCACATACACCAATAGAACAGAATAGAGAACCCAGAAATAAACCCAAATACTTACAGCCAACTGATCTTCCACAAAACAAACAAAAACATAAAGTAGCAAAAGGACACCCTATTCAAACAATGGTGATGGGATAATTGACAAGTCACATGTAGAAGAATGAAACTAGATGCTTATCTCTCACCTTAGGCAAAAATCAACTCAAGATGGATCAAAGACTTAAATCTAAGACCTGAAACCATAAAGATTCTAGAAGAAAACATCAGAGAAACCCTTCTAGACATTAGCTTAGTCAAAGACTTCATGACCAAGAACCCATAAACAAATGCAACCAAACAAAAGATAAATAGATGACCAAGCACCCAAAAGCAAAAGCAAAATAAAAAAGATAAATAGATATAACTTAATTAAACTAAAAAGCTTCTGCACAGCAAAAGAAATAATTAACAGAGTTAACAGACAGCCCAGAGTATGGGAGAAAATCTTTACAATCTATACATCTGACAAAGTACTAATATCCAGAATCTACAATGAACGAATCAGCAAAAAAAAAAAAAAAAAAAAATTCCATCAAAAAATGGGCAAGACATGAATAGACAGTTCTCAAAGGAAGATACACAAATGGTCAAAAAGCATATGAAAAAACACCCACCATCACTAATTATCAGGAAAATGCAAATCAAAATCACAATGCAATATCACCTCACTCTTGCAAGAAAGGTCATAATCAAAAAATCATAGATGTTGGCGTGGATGTGGTGAAAAGGGAACACTTTTACACTGTTGATGGAAATGTACACTAGTACAACCACTGTGGAAAACAGTGTGGAGATTCCTTAAAGAACTAAAAGTAAACCTGCCATTTGATCAACAATCTCACTACTAGGTATCTGCCCAGAGGAAAAAAGTCATTATACAAAAAGATACTTGCACATGCATGTTTATAGCAGCACAATTTGCAATTGCAAAAATATAGAAGCACAAATGCCCATCAATCAATGAGTGGATACAGAAAATGTGAGAGATATATATATACACCATGGAATACTATTCATTGATCAAAATGAAAAAAGGAACAAAATAATGGCATTCACAGCTACCTAATTGGAGACTATATTCTAAGTGAAGTAACTCAGGACTTTGATTATAACACCCACATCCCTTCAAGTATCTGGAAAGCCTTCCCAAGAAGGACAGGTGCATACAAGCCCAGTATGAGAAGATTATAATAAATATTTAACTCTTCAATATCCAGAAGCTGACAGATATCCACAAGCCTCAGGACTAACCAGTAAAACATGACCTCACCAAATGAACTAAAAAAGTCACCAGGGACAAATCATGGAGAGACAGAGATACATCACCTCTCAGACAGATAATTTCAAGTAGCTATTTTGAGGAAGTTCAACAAAATTCTAGATAACAGAATAAGAATTCATAATCGTATTAACTACATTTAACAAATAGAGTGAAATAATTGAAAGGAAAAAAAGCAGAATTTCTAAAGTTGAAAAATACAGGGTTGGGTCCAGATGGTGGACTAGAAGCAGGTCATGTGTACTGCTTTCCTGGAGGGGAAACACAAAGGCTAGTGAACACTGACCCTATAAGCAAATCATCTGGCAAGAAACCATGTCAATATCCATCTAGGTAACAGGGAGACACAGAGAACAGAAAGGGGCAAAGCTGGGCAGCAGACTATCTGGGATTGACACAGAGCCAAAAGAAGCTCCCCAACACAAAAAACAGTGAGGGAGTGATTGTCCCCTGGGGGAGTCACACTCTCCACAGGGACCTGAGCAAGCCTGGGAATAGGAGAATCCTCCATGGTGCCCCCATCCCCATGCTGTGCTTCTAAACTGAGACAGAGAGCCACTCAGAGTTTTTGCTGAGGCAACTTTCAAGTCCACAGGGACTTCTAAAGGCCTTGGACCTTGAAATACACAGGCATCAGTGTCATAGCCCAATAGAGGCAACATTCACAGTGACTGGAAGCAGTAAGATCACTCTATCCTCTGTCACCAGGAAAGGCATGGTGCCAGTTGCTGGCCCAGTGGTCATGCTTCTACATGAACTAAACCAGGGACACAGTCTCCTGTTGTCCTGGGAAACTCCACCCTCCTCTGCTGCACATAGCCAGGCAGGCTATAGCTGCTAGAGCTTCCAGACAAGTAGTCCCACTTCCGCCAGAACTCTGCAGGCAGGTGAAACTCCATGTTCCCCTGGAAAGCACCCACACAGTGGATTAGGTGACCCTAAACACTCCCACATCTTCTATTTGAGTGGGACTTGCTGGTGTGGGCAGTGCCCAAGCAAGGAGGAGCCCTCACTCCTTGATCACTGAGAGAAATGAGACACCTGAGTTAATGGGCCAGTGAAGGAGCAGGGTGTGCCTCCCTCTGCAGGCTGATCCAGCAAGAATACAGACTATCTGCCAACTACAGCCCATGCCTGAGGGAGCCCTGTGGACCAGAATACTTAACAAATGAAATCTGGGCACAGAGCCAGTGATCAAATTGTGTTCCTCTAAGACCCAGGACAGACTAGGCGAGCAGGCCATCTCTCTCCCAACCCCTTCCCAACAACAGAGCACAACTGCCAACTGTGCCAAAACACAAAAGAGCCATGCCCCAGAATATAAGACTGTATTAGTCTGTTTTCACACTGCCATAAAGAACTACCTGAGACTGGGTAATTTATGAAGAAAAGAGATTTAGTTGACTCACAGTTCTGCAAGCTTAACAGAAAGCATGGCTGGGAGACCTCAAGAAACTTACAATCATGACAGAAGGGCAAAGTGTAAGCAAGCATGTCTTACCATGGTGGCAGGAGAGAGAGACAAGGGGGAAGCACCACACACTTTAAACCATCAGATCTTATGAGAACTTACTCACTATCAGAAGAACAGCAAGGAAGGAATCCACCCCCATGATTCAATCACCTCCCATGAGGCCCCTTGGAAGTTCATTACTTCCAAGATAAAATGGGGGGACAGGCATTGGGTGAATGCTCCCATTCCAAGTGGGAAAAATGGACCAAAACAAAGGGACTACAGCCCCAAAACCTAGCAGGGCAGTCATTATGTCTTAAAGCTTCAAAATGATCCTCTTTGACCCCATGTCTCATACCCAGGGCACACTGATGCAACAGGTATGCTCCCAAGGCCTTGGGAAGCTCTGCCTATGTGGTGATGCAAGGTACAGCCCCCTGGCTGCTTTCATGGGCTGGCATTGAGTGCCTGAGGATCTTCCAGGCACACAGTGCAAGCTGTCAGTGGATCTACCATTTGGAGGTCTGGGGGATGGTGATCCCTTTCTCATAGCTCCACTAGGCAGTGCCCCAGTGGGAACTCTGTGTGGGGGCTTCAACCCCACATTTCCCCTCTGCACTACCCTAGTAGAGGTTGTCCATGAGGAGTCTGCTCCTGCAGCAGACATCTTCCTGGATATCCAGACATTTCCATACTTTCTCTAAAATCTAGGCAGAGTTTCCCAAACCTCAACTCTTGCCTTCTGTGCACCCACAGGCCCGTCACCATGTGGAAGCCACCAAGGCTTGGGGCTTGCACTCCCTGAAGCAACAGCTTGAGCTATATGTTGGCCCCTTTTAGCCACCGCTGAGGTTGGAGCGGCTGGGATGTAGCATGCTATGTCCTGAGGCTGCATAGAGCATCAGAACTCTGAGCCCAGCCCACAAAGCCATTTTTCCCTCCTAGGCTTCTAGGCCTGTGAATGGAGGAGTGCTGTGAAGGTCTCTGACATGCCCTGGAGACATTTTCCCCACTGTCTTAGCTATTAACATTTGGCTCTTCTTTACTTATGCAAATTTCTGCAATTGATTTGTATTTCTCTCCAGAAAATGGGTTTTCCTTTTTTACCATATGGTCAGGTTGCAAATTTTCCAAGCTTTTAAATTCTGCTTCCCTTTTAAATATAAGTTCCAGTTTCAGATAATCTCTTTGTTCATACATATGAGTGTTCACTTTTAGAAACAGCCAGGTCACTTCTTGAATGCTTTGTTGCTTAGAAATTTCTTCTGCCAGATACCCTA
Source organism: Rhinopithecus roxellana (assembly GCF_007565055.1). Taxonomy (NCBI): domain Eukaryota; kingdom Metazoa; phylum Chordata; class Mammalia; order Primates; family Cercopithecidae; genus Rhinopithecus; species Rhinopithecus roxellana. The sequence goes on along the minus strand of NC_044549.1, from coordinate 22,907,090 downwards.
AGTCATCTCTCTGAAGTTCAAATTTCCATAGATCTCTCATGCAGGGGCAAAATGCCGCCAGTCACTTTACTAAAGCATAATAAAAGTGACCTTTAATTTAGTTCTTAATAAGTTCCTCATCTCCATCTTAGACCACCTCAGCCTGGACTTAATTGTCCATATCACTATCAGCATTTTAGTCAACACCATTCAACAAGTTCCCAGGAAGTCCCAAACTTTCTTACATCTTCCTTTATTCTTCTGAGCCCTCCAAACCATCCCAACCTCTGCCCATTATGCAGTTCCAAGTCAATTCCACATTTTCAGGTATCTTCATAGCAGTGCTCCACAGTCCTGGTACCAGTTCTCTATATTAGTCTGTTTTCACACTACTAGAAAGAACTACCTGAGACTAGGAAATTTATGAAGAAAAGAGATTTAATTGACTCACAGTTCTGCAGACTTAACAGGAAGCATGGCTTGGAGGCCTCAGAAAACTTACAATAATGGTGGAAGGATGAAGGGGAAGCAAGCATATTTTACCATGGTGGCAGGAGAAAGAAAAAGATAAGGGGGAAGCACCATGTACTCTAAACCCATCAGATCTCATGAGAATTCACTTACTGTCATCAGAACAAGGGGGAGTTCCACCCCATGATCCAATCACCTCCCACCAGGCCCCTTCTCCAATTTAACATGAGATTTGGGTGGGAACACAAATCCAAACCATATCATAGCCTATCTGCCAGCTTACACTCTTAAGCACTACCTTCTGATGGCAGCCCAAAATACAGTAACAATATATTTTACCAGTATGCATTGCCTGTGAAAACTAAGGCAAAGATCCAGCCACAAATAAACATTTTGTAGAGTGCTGACCCTCTGAAAACACTCCGAAATGAACCCAACTGACTATATTCAACCTACATCATAGTTAAAAGAGCAATAGCTCTTATACATGAAAAGGAATCAGAACAAGAACTCGCAACTCCAAAAGCCAGGGTATCTCCTTACCTACAAATATAAACACTACTCTCCCAGATACAGTTCTTAGCCAGATTAAGATGACTGAAATGATGGGTACAGAATTCAGAATCTGTATGCCAAAATACCTCAATGGGATCAAAAAGAGAGTTGAAATCGAATCCAAGGAATCCAATAAGACAATCCAAGGGCTGAAAGATGAAATAGCCATATAAAGTAAGAACCAAACTGAACTTCAGAAACTAAAAAATTTACTTCAAGAATTCTGCAACACAATCAGAAGAATCAAAAGCACAATAGATCAAGCTGAAGAAAAAATCTCAGAGCTTTAAGGCCAGCTCTTTGAATCAACTCAGTCAGACAAAAATAAAAAAAAAGAAAAAGAACTATAAAAATGAGCAAAGGCTTCAAGAAATATGAGATTATGTGAAGAGACAAAATGTGTAACTCATTGGCATTCCAAAAACAGAAGGGTAGAGGGTAAGTAACTTGGAAAATATATTTGGGTATATAGCCCATGAAAATTTCCCCAAACTTGGTAGAGAAGGGGATATACAAATTCAAAAAATACAGAGAACCTCTGCAAGAGACTATGTAAGGTGACCATCCCCAACGTATATAGTCATCAGATTTACCAAGGTCAAAACGAAAGACACAATCTTTAAGACAGCTAGAGAGAAGGGTCAGGTCACCTACAAAGAAAACCCCATCAGGCTAGCAGCAGACCCCTCAGCAGAAAACCTAAGACGGAAGAGATTGGGGACATATTTTTATCATTCTTAAGGCAAAAAAACACAAAAATCTAACCAAGAATATTATACCCCACCTAGCTAAGCTTCATAAGCAAAGGAGAAATAAAATCCTTCTCAGACAAGTAAGCACTAAGGGAATTTGTTATCACCAGACCACCTTTATAAGAGCTTCTTAAAAAAAGTGGTAAACAAAGGACAAAAGCCTGCTACCTCAAAAATACACTCAAACAGATAGCCCACAGACAATATAAACAACAACATAATCAAGTCTTCAAAACAACCAACAACAGGATGACAGGATCAATATCTTATCTATCAATACATTACCCTGAATATAAATGGTCTACATATCCCACTTAAAAAGCACAGACTGGCAATCTGGACAAAAAGACAAGACCCAACAGTCTGTTTTCTTTAAGAGATGCATCTCACATATGATGAAACACACAAGCTCAAAGTAAAGGGATGGAGGATGATCTATCAAGCAAACAGAAACAAAAAAGAGCAGAAGCCTCTATTCTTATATCAAATAAAACAGATTTTAAACCAACAACAATCAGGAAGGACAAAGAACGGCAGTAAACCCTGATTTACGGGTCAATTCAACATGAAGATTTAATTATCCTAAAGATATATGCACCCAACATAGGACCACCCAGATTCATAAAACAAACTCTTCTTGACTTATAAAACTGTAGATGGCCACACAATGATAATGGGGGATTTTAACACCACCCTCACAGCATTAGACAGACCCATTGAGGAAGAAAACTAACCAAGAAATTCCAAACCTAAATTTGACACTTGACCAATTCAACTTAATAAACATTTACAGAGTACTCTACTGAAAAACCACATAATATACATTTTTCTCATTTTCTCATTCATATATGTAACATATTCTAAAATTGACCACATGCTTTGCCATAAAGCAAGTTTCCATAAATTCAGAAAAATCAAAATAGTACCAAGCCCACTCTTGGACCACATTGCAATAAAAATAGAAAGTAATGTCAAGAAGATCACTCAAAAACTACACAGCAAAGTGGAAACTAAATAACTTGCTTCTGAATAACTCTTGGGTAAACAACAAAATTAAGACAGAAATCAAAAATTTTTTTGAAATAAATGAAAATAGAGATACAACATACTAATACCTTTGGGACGCAGCTAAAGCTGTGTTTAAAGGAAAATTTATAGCACTGAATGCCTTAATCAAGAGGTTACAAAGCTCACAAATTAACGACTTAAAAGAGCAACTGGAGGAACTAGAATTAAAAAAGAACAACCTCTAAGCTAACAGAAGAAGAAAATGAACTAAAATCAGAGAACAACTGAAAAAAAGGAGATCCAAAAAAATCAGTGAGAGCAAGTATTGGTTTTTCAAAAGAATAAGCAAGACTGATAGACCATAAGCTATATTAACAAAGAAAAGAAAAGATCCAAATAAGCACAATCAGAAATGACAAAAACAACTCACAACTGATCTTACAGAAATACAAAAGATCCTCTGATCTATTATGCACATGCTATGCACACAAATTAGGAAAACGAGAGAAAATAATTAAATTCCTAAAAACATACAACCTCCCAAGATTGAATCAGGAGGAAAGTGAAAAGCTGAACAGACCAATAACAAGATTGGAAATTAAATCAGTAATAAAAATTCTTACTGAAACTATTCCAAAAATTGAAGGAGGAAGAGCATTTCCCTAACTCATTCTATGAAGCCAGTATCATCCTAATACCAAAACCTGGCAGAAACACAATAGAAAAAGAACACTTTAGGCCAATACCCCTGATTAACATAGACACAAAAATCATCAACAAAATACTAGCAAACCAAACCCAGCAGTACGTCAAAAGGTAATTCGGCATGATCAAGTAGGCTTTATTTCTGGGATGCAAAGTTGGTTCAACATACACAAATCAACGAATGCGATTCACCACATAAACAGAATCAAAAGCAAAAACCATATGATTATCTCAATAGACACATAAAAAGCCTTTGGTAAACTCCAACATCCCTTCTTGATAAAAACTCTAAACAGATGAGGCATTGAAAGATGATATGGATTTGTGTTCCTACTCACATCTAATGTTGAAATATAATCCCCCTTGTTGGAGGTGGGGTCTAGTAGGAGGTGATTGGATCATGGGGGCAGGTTTCTCACAAATGGCTTAGCATCATTCCCTTGATGCTGTCCACACAATAGTGAGTAGTTTTCATGAGATCTGTTTATTTAATAGACACCTTCCCACCTTCTTCCTCTTGCTTCTGCTCTGGCCACGTGCTGTGCCTGCTCCCTCTTTGCCTTTAACCATGATTGTAAGTTTCCTGAGGTCTCTCAAGAAGCTGAGCAGATGCCAGCATTATGTATTTTGTACAGCCTGCAGAACACTGAGCCAGTTAAACCTCTTTTTCTTATAAATTACCCAGTCCCACAAATTTCTTTGTAGCAACGCAGGAACAAACTAATATCAAAAGAACATACTTCAAAATAATAAGAGTCATCTATAACAAACACATAGCCAACATTATACTGTTATGAAGTGTAAGACAGTTATAGAATACTAAGCAGATTTAATTGAAAGAAAACTACCTCAAGACATTTAATAATCAAACTTCCAAAGGTCATGGATGAAGAAGGAATCCTAAAAGTAACAAGAGAAGAGAAACAAATAACATACAATGAAGCTCCAATACATCAGGCAGCAGACTTCTCAGTGGAAACCTTACAGGTCAGGAGAGAGTGGCAAGACAGGCATAACATACTCAGGGAAAAACACTTTTATCCTAGAATGGTATATCCAGCAAAACTATCCTTCAAAAGCTGAGGGATTTTATCAATGCCAAACCAGTCCTACAAGAAATACTAAAGGGGAGTCCTCAATCTGAAAGAAAAGGATGTTAATGAGCAATAATAAATCATCTGAAAATAGAAATCTCACTGGCAATAGTAAGTACACAGAAAAACAAAGAATATTACAACACTGTCATTGTGGCATGTAAATTGTTTATGTCTTGAGTAAAAAGACTAAAAGATGAACCAATGAAAAAACAACAACTACAACTTTTTAAGTCAGAGACTACAGAGATCTAATTTTGAATCTCATGTATCTTATTTACAAAAAGACATAAGTAAAAACAACAGAAAGTTAAAAAGCAGGGGACGGAAGTTAAAAAGTTGAGTTTTTATTAGTTTTCTCTTTATTTGTTAATTTACTTATTTGTTTATGCAATCAACGTTAAGTCATCTATTTAAAATAGTGGCTATAATACATTACTTGCAAGAGGCATGGAAACCTCAAATAACAAAACATGCAACAGATACACACACAAAAGCAAAAAATTAAATATCACCAGAGAATAACACCTTCGCTAAAAGGAAGACAGGAATAATAGAAAGAAGAAAGAGAAGACCAAAAACAAACAAAAAACAAATTTACATTGAATGTAAATGAACTAACACTCCAATCAAAAGACATAGAATAGGTTGGGCACAGTGGCTCACACCTGTAATCCCAGCACTTTGGGAGTCTGAGGCAGGCAGATCATGAGGTCAGGAGTTCGAGACCAGTCTGGCCAAGAGACCAGCCCGGCCAATATGGTGAAATCCCGTCTCTACTAAAAATACAAAAATTAGTCGGGTGTGGTGGTGGGTGCCTGTAATTCCAGCTATTTGGGAGGCTGAGGCAGGAGAATTGCTTGAACCTGGAAGGCAGAGATCGCAGTGACCCAAAGATCACGCCATTGCACTCCAGCCTGGGAGACAGAGTGAGACTCTGACTCAAAAACAAACAAAACAAAACAAAACAAAACAAAACAAAACAAAACAAAACAAAAAAGACACAGAATGGCTGAATGGATAAACAACCAAGACTCAATGATTTGTTGCCTATAAAAAACACACTAACACACACTGCACCTCTAAAGACATACATAGACTGAAAATAAAGAAATGGAAAAAGATATTCCACAAAAGGGAAACAAAAAAGAACAGGAGTAGCTACGCTTATACAAAAAGATTACAAGATTTAAAACTATAAGAAGAGACAAAATAAGTAATTACATAATGATAAAAGGGTCAATTCAGCAGGATATGACAATTGTAAATATATATGCATCCCACATTGGACCACCCAGATATATAAAACAAATATCATTAGAGCTAAAGAGAGAGATAGCCCCCAATACAATCATAGCCAGAGATGTTAACACCTCATGTTCAGCATTGGACAGATCATTCAGACAGGAAATCAACAAAGAAAATCAGACTTAATCTGCATTATAAAACAAATGCACCTATTATATATTTAAAGAATATGTTCTCTAACGGTGCATAATATGCATTCTTCTCCTCAGCACATGAAACATTCTCAAGGATAGGCCATATGTTAGGCCACAAAACAAGTCTTAAAACATTTTTTTAAAATTGAAATTGTATCAAGTAACTTCTCTGACCACAATGGAATAAAATGAGAAATCAATAACAAAAGAAACACTGGAAACTATACAAACACATGGAAATTAAACAATATGTTCCTGAATGATCAGTGGGGTAATGAAGAAAGTTAGAAGAAAATTTAAAAATTTCTTGAAGCAAATGATAATGAAACACAATATACCATACCCTATGGGACACAAAGAAAACATAATAAGAGGAAAGTTTATAACTATAGGCACCTACATCAAAGAACCAGAAAAACTACAAAGGAACAACCTAATGGCATGTCTTAAAGAACTAGAAAGAGAAGAGCAAACCAAACCCCAAATTAGTAGAAGAAAAGAAATAATAAAGATCAAAGTAGAAACAAATGAAATTGAGATGAAGAAAACAAAACAAATGGTCAAGCAAAAAGTTGTTTTTTTGAAAATACATTTTAAAAAATCGACAAATGTTTACCCCGACTAACTGAGGAAAAAAGAAAGAAGACTCAAGTAAATAAAATCAAGGTGGAAAAGGATACATTACCACCAACACCACAGAAACCAAAGGATAAACAGAAGCTGCTCTGAGCAACTATATGCCAATAAATTGGAAAACTTATAATAAATGCATAAATTCCTAGACACATACAGCCTACCAAGACTGAAACACAAAGAAATCCAAACCCTGAAAAGATCAATAACAAGTAGTGAGATCAAAGCTATAATGGAAACAATCCCAGCAAAGAAAATCCTGGGACCTGATGGATTTACTGCTGAATCTTACCAAATATTTAAAGAAGAATGGATACAAATCCTACACAAACTATTTCAAAAAATTGAGGAGGGAATACTTTTAAATTCATTCAATGAGGCCAGTATTACTCTGATACCAAAACCAGGCAAAAACACATCAAGAAAAAAAAACTATAGGCCCATATCCCCAATGAACATTGATGAAAAATCCTCAACAAAATATTGGTAAACCAAATTCAACAACATATTAAAAACATTGCTTATCATGACCAAGCAGGATTTATCCCAGGGACGCAAAGATGGTTTAACATATACAAATCAGTCTATGAGATACACTATATCAACTGAATAAAGGAAGAAATCAATATGACCATTTCAATTGATGCCAAAAAAGTGTTTGATAAAATTCAACGTCCCTTCATGATAAAAAATCCTCAAAAAATCTGGGGATAGAAGGAACATACCTACACACAACAAAAGCCATTTATAACAGACTCATAGCTAGTATCATACTGAATTGGAAAAAACTGAAAGCCTTGCCTCTGAGATCTGGAAGAAGACAGGGATGCCCACTTTTCCCACTGTTATTCAACAGAGTACTGGAGGTCCTAGCTAGAGCAATCAGACAAGAGAAAAAAGTAAAGGAAGGGAAAGGAAGGAAAGGAAAGGAAAGGGAAGGGAAGGGGAGGGGAGGGGAGGGGAGGGGAGGGGAGGGGAGGGGAGGGGAGGGGAGGGGTGGGAAGGGAAGGGAAGGGAAGGGAAGGGAAGGGAAGGGAAGGAAGAAAAAAAAGACAAGAAAAGAAAAGAGAAAAGAAAAGGCATACAAATTGGAAAGGAAGAATACTAAGTATCCTTGTTTTCATATGGTATGATCTTATATTTGGAGAAACCTAAGGACTCCACCAAAAACTATTAGAATCAATAAACAAATACAGTAAAGTTGCAGAATACATAGTCAACATAAAAAAATCAGTACAACTTTTATGTGCCAAGAGTTAACAATCTCAAACAGAAATCAAGAAGGTACTCTTATTTGCAGTAGCTACAAATAAAATAAAATACCTCAAAAATAAACAAAGAAGTAAAAGGTCTCTACACTAAAAACTATGAAGCATTGATGAAGGAAATTGAAGAGGACACCAAAAAATGGAATGATATTCCATGTTCATGGATTAGAAAAATCAATATTGTTAAACTGTTCATACCACCCAAATCAATCTACAGATTCAGTGCAGTCCCTATCAAAATACCAATGATATTCTTCTGAAAAAAACAAACAATTTTAAAATTTATATGGAACCACAGAAGACCTAAAATAGTCAAAGCTATCCTGAACAAAAATAACAGAACTGGAGGAATACATTACCTGACTTCACATCACGCTGCAAATGTATATTAATCAAAACAGCACAGTACTGCCATAAAAAAAAATAGACCAATGGACAGAATAGAGAATGCAGAAACAAATCCATACATCTCTGGTGATTTCATTTTGATAAGTAGTCAAGAACATACACTGGAAAAGGGACAATTTATTCAATAAATAATGCTGGGGAAATATTCATATTCATATGCAGAAGAATGAAACTAGACTCTTATCTCTCATGATATACAAAAATTGAATCAAAATGGATTAAAGACTTAAATCTAAAACATCAAGCTATGAAACTACTAAAAGAAAACATTGAGGGAATTCTCTAGGACATTGGACTGAGCAAAGATTTCTTGAGTAATATCCCACAAGCACAGGCAACCAAAGCAAAAATGGATAAATAGGATCACAACAAGTTAAAAAGCTTCTACACAGCAAAGGAAACAGTCAACAATGTGAAGAAACAACTCACAGATATGGAGAAAATATTTGCAAACTATCCATCTAATAAAGGATTAATAACCAGAATACGAAAAGAGCTTAAACAACTCTACAGGAAAAAAATCTAATAACCTGATTTTAAAATGAACAAAAAAATCTGAATAGACGTTTCTTGAAAGAAGACATAAAAAAGGAAATCAGGTATATGAAAAGGTGTTCAACATCATTGATCATCAGAGAAATAAAAAACAAAATTACAATGAGATATCATTTTACCCAGTTAAAATGGCTTTTATCAACAGACACATAGACCAATGGAATGGAATAAAGAGCCCAGAAATAAGGCCACACACATCTATGACCATCTGATATTTGACAAAGCTGACACAAACAAACAATGAGGAAAAGACTCCCTAGTCAATAAATGGCGCTGGGATAACTGGCTAGCCATATGCAGAAGATTAAAGCTGGGCTCCTTCCTTCCACCATATACAAAAGTCAATTCAAGATGGATTCAATACCTAAATGTAAAACCCAAAACTATAAAATCCCTGGAAGGCAAACTAGGCAATACCATCCTTGACACAGGAACAGGTAAAGATTTTATGACAAAGACACCAAAAGCAATCACAACAAGAGCAAAAAATGACAAATGTGAACTAATTAAACTTAAGAGCTTCTGCACAACAAAAGAAGCTATCAACACAGTAAACAGACAACCTACAGAATGGGAGAAAATACTTGCAAATTATGCATCTGACAAATGTCTAATATCAAGCACGTTTAAGGAACTTAAACAAATTTACAAGAGAAAAACAACTCCATTAAAAAGTGGGCCAAGGACATGGACACTTCTCAAAGGAAGACATACATGCAGCCAACTAGCATATTTTAAAAAAAGCTCAATATCACTGATCATTAGAGAAATGGAAATCAAAACCACAATGAGATGCCATCTCACACCAGTCAGCATGGTGATTACTAAAAAGTCAAAAAATAACCAGTGCTGGTGAAGTTGTAGAGAAAAGGGAACTCTCATACACTGTTGGTGGCAGTGTAAATTAATTCTGCCATTGTGGAAAGCAGTATGGTGATTCCTCAAAGAGCTAAAAGCAGAAGTACCATTCTACTCAGCAATCCCATTGCTGGGTATATACCCAAAGGAATATAAAGCATCCTACAATAAAGACTGTGCACACAATGTTCATTGCAGCACTATTCACAACAGCAAAGACATGGAATCAACTAAAATACCCATCAATGACAGACTGGATAAAGAAAATAGGGTACACATACACCATGGAATATTTTGTAGTCATAATAAAGAATAAGATATTTTCCATGAACATGGATGAAGCTGGAGGCTATCTAGCAAACTAACACAGAAACAGAAAACCAAATAGTGCATGTTCTTACTTATAAGTGGGACCTAAATGATAAGAACTTATGAACGCAAAGAAGGAAGCAGCAATTGCTGAGGTCTACTTGATGGGGGAGGTTGGGAAGAGGGAGAGGAACAGAAAAGGTACCCATTGGGTACTGGGCTTAATACCTGGCTGATGTAATAATATGTACAACAAACCCCCATGACATATATTTATCTATGTAACAAACATGTACCCCCAAACCTAAAATAAAAAGTTTTAATTAAAAAGGTATAGTAAAAGTAATTATAATTTTAAAAAGTAAAATAAATAAAACGGCTTTTATCCAAAAGACAGGCAGTAACAAATGCTGGCAAGGATAAGGAGAAATGGGACCCTTGTACATTGTTGGGTGGGAATGTAAATTAGTACAACCACTATAGAGAAGAGTTTGGAGGTTCCTCAAAACTAAAAATAGAGCTACTATATGATCCAGCAATCCCACTGCTAGGTAAGTACCCAAAAGAATGGAAATCAGTATATTGAAGAGATAACTGCACTCCCATGTTTATTGCAGCACTATTCACCATAACCAAGATTTGGAAGCAACCTAAGTGTGCATAAACAGATGACTGTATAAAGAATATGTAGTACATATACACAATGGAGTAGTATTCAATCATACAAAAAATGAGATTCTGTCATATGTAACATGGATGGAACTGGAGATCATTATGTTACGTGAAATAAGTGAGGCACAGAAAGACAAATTTCACTTGTTTTCACCTATTTGTGGGAGCTAAAACTGAAAACAATTGAACCTCATAGAGACAGGAAGTAGAATGATGGTTACTAGAGGCTGGAAAGGGTAGTTGGGTGAGGGGCCAAGGGGAGATGGCTACTGGATACAAAAATATAGTTAGATAAAATGTGTAAGACCTAGTGTTTGATAGCATAACAGGGTGACCACAATCTACAATAATTATTATATATTTTCAAGTAACTAAAAGTATAATTGGATTATTTGTAACACAAAGAAAGGATAAATGCTTGAGGTGATGGATACCCCACTTACTCTGATGTAATTATTATGCATTGGATGCCTGTATCAAAATAGCTCATATATTCCATAAAAATATATGCCTGTTACATACCACAAAAGTTAAAAATAACTTTTTAATTCCAAAAAGCCTGGGAATTTCATATTCTCCTAATGATATGGTTAAGCTTTCTGTCCCCACCCAAATCTCATCTTGAATTGTAATCCCCAGGTGTTGAGGGAGGGACCTGGCGAGAGGTGATTGGATCATGGGGACAGATTTCCCCCATGCTGTTCTTGTGATAGTGAGTGAGTTTACATGAGATCTGACAGTTTCATAAATGGCAGTTTCCCCTGGACTTTTCACTCACACTCTCTCCTGTCACTTTGTGAAGAAGGTGCCTGCTTCTCCTCCCGTCATAATTGTAAGTTTCCTGAGGCCTCCCCCAATGAAGAACTGTGAGTCAATTAAATGTCTTTTCTTCACAAATTACCCAGTCTCGAGCATGTCTTTATAGCAGTGTGAAAATGGACTAATATACCTAAGCTGAGAAACTTGAATATGTTTCAATGACACAAAATTATGTCTACTGCCTTTTCCAGGTGTTTTCCATCAGCAATCTCTCTGCTTGAATCAGTCTTATTATTGCAAGGCTGTCTTCAACTTCATTTTTCAATGACAGATTCAGGCTTCTGATTTTGATACCACATGCCTCTTTCTCTCCCTATAACTCTTTAACTTTGGTCTCAGAAACACTGACTTCTACTATTTATTGAAATTGTACAGCCACAGCCCTTTTCCAGATCCTAACTACTTTACTCTTAAATACTATAAATTATTATGACCAATAACATTATCAGCATTATATTAATAATAACAAAAAGCTTACTACTTCAAAGTTATTTTAATATAAAAGTAGAACTATCCCAAATAGCATCATATTAATAAAGTCAAGTCTGATGTCATAACTTTATACATTTACACCTCAACTCAGGTGAATTCTATGTCTGAATCTGTGTCCCAAAATTCCCTTAGTATTTAGCGCCATCTATAAATGTTTAACCAATGCTAAATAAAAACATAAATTTAAATAGCTACCTCCAGTCTAATGCATGCAGACTTTATTATGGTGTTTTATTCAGACTTGATTGTCAATTCTTATTGACTATTTTTGACAAAATTCTCAGGAAAAAGTAATTCACTATCACTCAATTTAGAATGATATCCTTGATAGTGAAGCACAAAGAACTCACATCCTCCCCTGAAAAGATTTCTGAAGTAGTCAGAAGAAGCAAATGCTAGTTTGAAGGTTGCTATTTAATTTTCCAGAGCTATTATACAATCTGCACAGCAGATAATATTGGAAGAGAGGGAGCTAGGTCAAGCCATAAAAGAAGAAAATATCTGTAACATTGAATAAAAAGATGTTTAGATCTAATTGTCTTCCTCTTCCACAGGGTACATCACAACATAAAGGCAAACAAAGCAGCATTTTTATTTATGAGGATTTCATCTCTTGTCAGCACGAAAAGCCAAGAAAGCTCTCAGATCAAGATGCTAATCTAATTCCAAGGAAACTAATGCATTTGATCTAAGTTCTATGAGAAGGATGCCTTATGAATATAGCCAGATGGAAAGCCACATAACTTTGCAGGGGAGAAATTCACATGAGAATTACAATGTGAGGATGAGAGGAACCCCTACAAAGTTCCAGTTTCCAAAACTTCCCAGCATAAATTTAAGCAAATTAAAAGCTTTGGGTACAGCTGAGATAGCCAATACTATGAAGAAATATATTAGAGCAAAAACTATTTAGAAGTATTGAAGTATTCCCAGACTACACCAATACGGGTGCAGATCAGCTTTTTCATTCACAAAGACTATGCTTTCATTACTACCCATTCCCATAAACTCAGAAGAGAAAAAGAGTACTGGAATTTTCTGTTTTTCTTGGGATACGCAGCTCAGGCTGAGGACTTTTAATTCTAGTGGCAAAGTGGCAGCATGTGGAGGGCAAATGTTGTATGCTTGGGCCAGCGGTCCCAATTACCCATCTTCCCCACACCCACAATATCTGCTTCCCTCCAAACATGTATTATTTTGTTGCCAGAGTTCTCATTTCTTTAAACTGGCTCAAGTAGTTTGGCAAAATCTGGATGTGTTAGACCATTACAAAATAGGTTTGTCAAATCTTCATAACTCAGGCCAGTGAGAAGGTCAATGAGTCCAAGAGTAAGAAAAGTGTTAGCTTACAGTTGCTGCAGTACGGCAGAAAGAGAACAGCCTCTGGGAGTCAATTAGTCTTCACAGCAACAGAAGCAAAGGAAGGTTGTCAAAGATAATACACACAGCAACCTCTCCATGACCTTTTTCTTTCTTTAGCCCTCTTTCCTTCTTCGTGTATCCAGTCAAATTACTCTCTCATGCATGTTATTATCCTCTATAATTATCCTCCCTATATGTTGATGGCCAAATTTTATTTTCTTAACCTTTGATTTAGGTTTGGGGGTGCATGTGAAGGTTTGTTACATAGATAAACATGTGTCGTGGGGGTTTGTTGTATGTATCTTTTTATCCCCCAGGTATTAAGCCCAGTACCCAATAGGTATCTTTTCTGCTCCTTTACCTCCTCTCAACCTCCCTGTCAAGGAAACTCCAGTGTCTGTCGTTTCCTTATTTGTGTTCACAAGTTCTTATCATTTAGCTCCCACTTATAGGTGAGAACATGCAGTATTTGGTTTTCTTTTCCTGTGTTAGCTTACGCAGGATAATAGCCTCCAGCTCCATCCATGTTCCTGCAAAAGACAATCTCATTCTTCTTTATGACTGCATAATATTCCATAGTGTATATGTACCACATTTTCTTTATCCAATCTGCCACTGATTAGCATTTAGGTTGATTCCATGTCTTTGCTATTACGAATAGTGCTGCAATGAACATTTGAGGGTGTGTGCCCTTATGGTAGAATACTTTAAATTCCTTTGGGTGTATACCAAGGAACAGGATAGCTGGGTTTAATGGTAGTTCTCCTCTTAGCATTTTGAGGCATTACCATACTGCTTTCCGCATGGTTGAACTAATTTACACTCCCACCAACACAGTATAAGAGTTCCCTTTTCTCCACAACTCCATAAGCATTGGTTATTTTTTTACTTTTTAATAATGGCCATTCTAACTGGTGTGGGATGGCATCTCATTATGCTTTTTTATTTCCATTTCTACAAGCAAATTTTATCACAAACTTATGATCTTTACTCTGCTAGACTGCCATTTCTAGATGTCGACTATATAGTTCCACTTAGATGAAGCGTTTAGAGCTTCAAACTTCTCATGTCCAAAAACCAGACCCGACCCTCTAAACCAGATCCTCCTTATTTTCCTTTATCTGTTAATGAATTATACTCTCCCAGGCACCCAGGCTGGAAATATCCTAACCATTTTCAACCTCCCTTTCTTCCTTTCACTTCCTTTCATCCGTATCTGGGGTCTCAAACTCCTGACCTCAAGAAATCCTCTTGCCTTGGCTTCCCACAGCATGCGATTGCGGGTGAGAGCCACTGTGCCTGGTCAAGGCTCTACATTATGTTATAAGGCAACAAGTTTCTGATGTATATGTGTGTATATATATACACACACACGCGCACGCACGCACACACACATATATACACATTAACATATATATGTTATTTTTAATATATGTTAAATAACAATAATATAATTTGCCTGGTATTAAAAACTTTTTACAGTCTGGTTCTGAATCCTGGTATTAAAAACTTTTCACAATCTGGTTCTATATTTCTCTACATCTTTTTTATCCAAATATCTTATAAATGTATGATTCAATAAAAATATTCAGTAATAAAAGAACTATTTTATGAATATTAATTTAATCCCATATGCTATAGTACTGATTTCTCCACTTTTTCCCCATCACAGTACATATTTTCACACTCACTAACCTCTGTTCATCCCATTCTTTCTGTCTGAAATTTGTTTGCCTCATCTCTACTTCTGGAAACTTTAGACAACCTCAAGAGCCCAATTATATGTCCTCTCCTTAAAGTTCTTCTTAATTCCTGTTTTGCTTTCAACTCTTAGAGGCACTTGGTCATCTTCATCTCAAAGTTCTTAATCTTAATCACGTCTGGATAGTACCTTTTCCAAGTAAGGTACATATTCACACATTCTGGAGTATTAGACAGAAATCTTTTGGCGGCTATTATTCTGCCAATCACATTATAAAATGCAAATTTTTTGAGGGTAAAACAATGTTGTACACCTCATTTCTTCTCAAATGTCCAACAGTGCATTTTCCAAAGTAGGAATGGACCATAAATAAATGTATCATTATATGTATTTCAGATAGTTATCAACTATATCTGACTAAGAATTGCTGTATTTCAATAATGGACAAGCAGTGAGGCATTGAGAGAAATGCCATTAACACTACAGAGCTGGCCAAAATATAAGTAACAGTTTTCTCTTTTTATTCTCTATTTAACACAGGATTGGTGAATCTGGAGTAGTGAGTAAGAAACAACACAAACTCCAAAAGATATTACCTCTTGGCTGACTGATGGCAGCAGCCTCTTAACCAGTGCCCTCTGTGTTACTCCTTTCTCTCCTCTCTCCAATCCATCTTTCTTAAACAGAGTTGTAATCAAATGACTTCCCTGGTAAAGACTTCAATGGCTCCCTCATTTCCTACTAAATAATGTCAAAACTAATTACGCTGAAATTACAGCTTGCTAGTCTCATCCCAAACTTTGCTTGTACACATTCCAACCTGCCATTTTATCAGTTAATGATTCAGTAATAAATGTTTTGGGAATATGACCTTGAATGGACTCTATTGCTAGCTGAAAATTCCTAGTTTTCTCAGTGACTTTGGTGATGCCCTAGTAGATTGATATTTTGATAAATTTATCACACAATAGAGTCACTGGGAATCCTTTAAAATCACTCTTAATGAGATTGCTTTAGACTGCAAAAACAATAAACCACTTATATGGGGATTTCCAATTAAAGGTAAAGGAATAAATGATTTTTGTTTACCAGTTCTCCCCAAAGCACACTGAAAGCAACAAAATGTGAAGAAAACATCATCTCTAATGAAACTGAAAATGCACCACAAATCCAAACCTTGAACTAGGAAGAACATCTGCCAAAAATAATAGTGCCTCACAAGTGGAGAAGCAGGCCAGAGGAGTGACAGAGAACAGAAGAGAGGGGAAGTGGTAACTGCAGTTTTACTGGTGGCTGAAGTTATATGTGCAGATTTTTAAATATACATGCTAGACTAGCACATGGAAGACTTATGACATGCCAGCTTCCCTGCAACCCACAAGGAACTCCTGCTCATCCCCAGAAAAGAAGAGCTCACAAACTACAGGGAGACCTACCTCAGAGGAAAGGTGATGGAGAGATCTTGGTAGGAAACTGTTGGCGATTACAAACCAAGACTGCATCATTCCCCCAGCCCTCCTGTCTTAGCTTGGACTGCTATAACAAAGTATCATTCATAGACTGGGTGGCTTGAACAACAAACATTTATTTCTCATAGTTCTGGTGCCTGGGAAATCCAATATCAAGGTTCTAGCAGCTTCTGTGTCTGGTGAGGGCCCACTTCCTGGTTCATAGATGATGCCTTCTTGCTGTGTCCTAACATAGCGGAGATGGGAAACAAGCTCTCTTAGGACACTACAAGGGCTTCACTGTCATTACCTCCTCTAATCCTAAAAACCACCCGAAGACCTCACCTCCTAATATTATCACATTAGGGGATAGGGTTGCAACATACGCATTTGTTGAAGGACACAAGCATTTAGTTCATTACACCTCCCCACATCTGTTGAGCAAATAGGTGGCCAAGATTTAGGAAGCCTCACTCAAAGGTGAACAACAGTCATAAAGGAGCCACAAGGTCTATACGGAGGTGTTATAAAAGAAAAAATGAGAAGAATATACGGAGCGAAAATAATTGGTTGAAAACTAAATATCCAAAGACGTATTGCAAAGAAATGTACAGGAGAAAATTTCAAATAAATTCCAAAAGGTAAACAAATAAATAACTTGGACTCTGGGGCAAAATGAGGTTGAAAGAAGACAAGGAAACCAAATGAGAGATAAGATAATTTGACAGATGATAAACAGCAGTAAAAAATAAAATAAAAGTATTAGAGAAATGAAAGCCACATTAGAAGAAGCTAACATTAGAAAACAGTTCTGAAAATATGGTCAGAGAGAACAGGATTAAGAGGATAAAAAGATTAGAAGATGCTTGTCATTAGAGAGAAGACAATAGAGCAGGAAGAGATACACATAAGATCATGGTACTTACATTAATATTGCTGAAGAAGATACAATAGATGAAACCCTTTTTCACTTCTGTGCAACAATGTTTGTAAATTGTTACAGGATCAAAACTGAACCCGAAAGTTATATATGTAGCCAAAGTTTATTTAAGAATAAAAGCAACAGACAGATCTCATCAGAAAAGCAAGAAATATAAAATATCTCCGAGGATTTCTTAAAAACTTCTGAAAAAATAGTTTGAGTAAAAACAAAAAATAATTAAAAGGAAAAGCTCAATAAAGGAGCTATAGATTGAAGAAACTGGAAATGTCTACAAGACTGAGGGAATTACAACTGTAGAACAAAATGCAAATATTTTTAAAGAGATAGATTATTGAGAGGGAAAGTGGTACAGAAGTGTGAATGTGTCCATTACCACAAAATTTCAGACTGAGAATTCAACACAATCCATCTAAAGTCAAGAAACTGACTTAAGTACATATGCAAATTTAGATTTATAACCACTAAAGACTTAAACATGTATTATAAATCTTCCTAATTGTAAAATGTAAAACAAAAACAGACCATTTAGCAAGAGAAAAAAATAGATTGGATTTTAAAATCTAACTGCTTGACTATATGACAGATAAATTGAGGGAAAAATGACTCAAAATATTTTTAAAAGAGGATAAGCAAAGTCATAGCAAACTAATCTAAATGAAAATAAGGCAAGCATTGCATTGCAATATTAATACATAAAGGGTGAATTCAAGGAAAACTCCTTACACAAAAAAAGAAGAGAGATTTAAAGCAGTAAAAATAAAATCCACAATGAATATCTCATTTGCTTGAAACTTTTTTTTTTCTAAAGAGACAGAATCTCACTGTTTCCCAGGCTGGAGTGCAGTGCTACAATCATACTGCAACCTAAAACTCCTGGGCTCATTGCTTGAAACTTTTGGCCCTAATTAACTTAGCACCAAAGCACCTAAAGAAAACATTGCATGAAAAGCAGAAATGAACAGAGGCAAGTACAGTAACAGGAGTCTTTACCCCAACTCTCTGAACCTTTGACGAATCAAGTAGACCAAGGTCTAATAAGTAAAGGTTCATAGAATACTAAAATATCATAAAAAAACAAATTTAATGGGTAATTGTCAGAGAAACATTTTAAAAACATAGATCAGATTATGTCATTCTCTGGTTCTAAATTTCCCAGTGGCTTTCCAAACTCATTACTGTGGTCACCGCCATGTTCTTCCTCACTCACTCAACTCAGGCCACACTGTCGATGTTGCGATGTTGCTGCTCTTCTCAAATCCCCTGGTTTTGTCACCTGCAAGTGTCTTCGCTATTGCTCCTCTGGCCAGGCATGCTTTTCTCAGGACAATGCTGCCTCATTGGCTTCCTTTTAGTGGCTGCTCAAATGTCACAGCTTAAGCAGGCCTTTGCTGAGTATCCTTCTAATACCTCCCCCCACCAACCGTCCACCTCCCCAGCCCAGCATTCCTCATCTCCTTACTTGCTTTATTTTTGTCAAAGCATTTGTTAGTACTGAAAAAGTGTATGGGCCGGACACGGTGCCAGCATTTGGGAGGCTGAAGTGGTTGGATCAGAGTTCAAGACCAGCCTGGCCATCGTGGTGAAACCCCGTCTCTACTAAAAATACAAAAAGTTAGCCAGGCGTGGTGGTGGCCGCCTATAATCACAGCTACTCAGGAGGCTGAGGCAGGAGAATCGCTTGAACCTGGGTGGCAGAGGTTGCAGTGAACCGAGATCATGCGACTGCACTCCAGCCTGGGTGACAGACCGAGAATCCATCTCAAAAAAAAAAAAAAAAAAAAAAAGTGTATTGTATTTATTTGCTTGATTGGACTTTCTGATTTTCTGTCTCCTTTGCCAGAATGAAAGCTCCATAAATGCAGACATTTATTTTGTCTTATTCACTGCACCATCCCTGGTGCCTAAAGTAGAATCTGGCACATACAAATACTTGTATTTAAAATGAATAAATATGCATTCACAAATAACTTGTTGAAGAAATGAAGGAATGATTTCACTGAATTCTATGTCTCCCAGAAACAGAATGTCTCTTTTTTTTTTTTTTTTCCAGGGCCCATGGAACATTTACAAAAACTGATTTATTTAAGCCACCAAGAAAATCACAATAACTTACACGAAGTGTAAATTGTACAGGAACATTCTCTAGCCATAACACAATAAAAGAAATACATGTAACAAAAAGCAAAATGAAACAAAAATAAAACTCCAATCGGTTAAAATTTTGTAATAAAAAATGTAGATTATAGTCTATCTGATAAATAACCATTGTGAATGCTCTGTACACTGGAATCTACAGAACACAGCTACGGCAAAGTTTTAATAAATAATCATCGTCTAAAATGTATTACTAAGCAAGGAAAAATAAAATTAATAACAACCAAAAAGTTATAAAAAGAACAAAAATTTTAAAAAGTTAAATAGAAAAAGGATAAATTAGGCAGGGAATATATCCAAGGGTTGAGTCCTTTAAAAATCAAATAAAGCACATTTTAAAAGTACTTAAACTAATCAAGATTTTTTTAAAAAACATACAAATAGACAATTTAAAATATAGAATATTCGATTTACTTGAACTATTCTCTTTTTAAAAATATGGTTTTTTGAGACAGGGTCTCACTCTTGTCACGCAGGCTAGAGTGCAGTGGTGTGATCATGGCTCACTGCAACCTCAAACTGCTAGGTTCAAGTGATCTTCCCACCACAGCCTCCTTAGTAGCTGGAACTTATTATTACTATTTA
Source organism: Rhinopithecus roxellana (assembly GCF_007565055.1). Classification (NCBI taxonomy): domain Eukaryota; kingdom Metazoa; phylum Chordata; class Mammalia; order Primates; family Cercopithecidae; genus Rhinopithecus; species Rhinopithecus roxellana. Next base: position 22,886,876 of record NC_044549.1, on the reverse strand, counting down.
ACGTTTTTAAATTTTTACAGGCCACCATACCTGGCTAATATTTTTATTATTCTCTTCTAGCTATTTTGAAATGTACAATTGAATAATGTTAACTATAGTCACCCTACTGATCTCTCGAACACCAGGCATCATTTCTTCTAAGTGAATTGGAGTGTTCCTAGCATAAATACAAGGTAAATGTTTATGGTGATGGATATCCCAATTATTCTGATTTGATTATATGAATGTATCATGTAATTTGAATGTATCAAATTATCACATGTACCCAAAATATATATACATCTAATATGTATCAATAAAATAAATAAAAATAATAAAATTAAACAAAATTGAAACAATAAAATAAAATAAATATAGGACCTAAACACACAGAAAACACTGAATTACAGGAAGAAACATTGCTTTATGGTGTGCAAACACATTTGAAAATGTGAACGTAATTATTGCCCAGGTAGTGTGAATTTTATCAAAACTTCAAGAAACATTCTGAGGCTAAAGATTTCAAAAGCATGGAAAATAAGGCAAATTTTCAAAATCTTATTACAAAGAATAAGCTGCAAAATACAAAAATTATTAGCCTAGATGGATAGATAATAGTTCAGACACATACATACAATACTGCAAGCCAATCTCAGGTTTAAACACACACACAAAAAACTGAAAATATGGTGGAAGGAAATACCTTATTAACAAAAGTGGGGTAACTAAAAGTCAACATAACACAAATCCGTATGATTTATATTAAATCTCCACACCGTAAAGATGTCAATTCTCCCTCAAACCTAATCTATGAAATCAATGTAATCCTATTAAAATCCTATTAAATTAATTGCAGTGTCCCTTAATGATGATCAAGGTCATCAAGAAAATGAACACACTTGTCCAGCTAAGAAAATACTGTGAAAGAATAATGAGAAGGAACTAGCCCCACTACATAGTTACCATTCTTTAAGCTACTACTATTGAAATTGTTTGTTGTGAGCACAGGAATATACACAGATGAAAGGAGCAGAATGGAGGGGCAAAATAAAGCTAAATATGCAAGGGAATTTCATTTTTTTAATAAACACAGAATTTTACTTCATTAAGAAAATGATTAATTATTCAGTAAGTTAAGACAACTAACTAGCCCTTTGGAAAAAGATAATTAAAATAACTTCTAACTTTATTCCTTCCTACAAATATATCCTAGACAGAATAAAAATTTTAAAGTAAACAAAATTAAAATACAGAAGAACTTGAATAAAACATGAGTGAATATATTTATAAATGTGGAGTGAGAAAAACATTTCTAAACATCACACAAATCCCAGAAACCCTAAAAGAAGGATTTGATCAATGTTGGTTTACAAAAATTTCAAATTTTATGTAAAGAAAATAATTATTACAAGGTCAAAATACAGAGAACTTACTAAGAAAAGTATTTCCAAAACATTTGAGAGAATATGAATAATTTTCTTAATATACAAAAATGTCTGTCAAGTCAATAAAAGTAGTTAAGCAATCTCTCAAAAAAAGTAGTCCAAGGGTACGAACTAACATTTCAGAGAAAAAGAAGTTAAATGAGAAATAAATGTAGGAAAAGATTCCCCAATCTCACTCCTTATTAAAGTTATACAATATATAGTAATAGGATACTGCTGTTCACTATCAGATCATTTGATAATACACAATTTCATTGAGGGTGTTAGGAAACAGTTTCCTGCCTGTTTATTAGATAGAAGATGCTGATAGAGCAATTTGGAAATAATTTAGTTAAATGTAATATACATACACATGCTCCATTTGGTCAAGCAATCCTTCAAGTAAGAACTTTTCTTTTAGTTATATTTACATAAGCATGTAAAGACATTGACAAAATAATCCATCATAGCATTTTGTGGGCACATGTTCATGAATGAACATGCGCGCGCGCGCGCGCGCACACACACACACACACACACACACACACACACACACAGCAGGAAGAACAACCTGTTCATCAGTACAGAACTGGTTAAATAATTACGGCAAAAACACAAATGCAATAATGTGCCACCATTTGAAAAGAGATTGGTCTCAATGCAGTGATTTGGAAAGGTAAGACTAATAACATATTCTGGCAAGGGAAAAAGGCAAGGTACAAAAGAGTATGCATATAATCATTCGACTTGTATAATCAAAAGGATATGGAATTTTAACAGCTTGTGTAACCATAGTAAAATACCCTTACAGGAGCGTAAAAATTTTCGAAAAGAATACATTAAAAGTTATAGTTAACCTCTAGAAAGTGGAAATAGGAGGCAGAGAAAGATATGTTTTTACTTTTCATTTTATACTACATACTGTTCAAATGTTTTATTATGTGCATGATTACTTTGTTATAATAACAAAAATATATTTTAATTAACTCAGATTCCAAAAGGTATGATCACAAAAATTAAATTATGTTTTATTGCCCTAATCACTTGGGTTAATTTCTTTTATCTTCTAAGTATTTTGAGATAAAAATAATTTATATTGTCAGAACAAATATACAGGAAAGCCAAAAGGACTATAATTTAAAGGTTTTGTGAAGTGAATTCTCAGTTGGTACAAAAAGCATTTCAAAAATCATATTAGACAATAAATTGATTCAAGTCCAAACTTTACTTTCAACTTTCTGCATCCATAGGTGAGTCAAAACTTGAGTAGTTTTACTTCCCTTTATAATATTTGCCGCTAACTGAATGCCACAGAGGTCCATGAGTAATATACTTTGTAAAGCACAGTGAGTCCTTTAGAAAAATAAATTGATGCGTCATGAATCTCCAAGGGGTCTGTTAATGCTTTTTCACCCTTTTATTTCCTTGGAATGTGTTCCTTACCAGTCAGTACAGCTTACCTTAACAACACAGTTACTTCCTGTCTCCCTTCTTTGCATAAGTTCTAATAATAGGATTTTTATGTAGCCAAACTCCCACTGATTCTAATCAGTCTAGCCTTTGGTTTTAGTGGCATGTTACCGATAATAATTCTCAGACATTGCTTTTTCAGTATGAAGTCATTTCGTTCATCTCTTACTAGTTATGTTAAATTATACCCCAAGGATATGTTTCTAATAATGCCCCCTTCTTCTTTCCCAAATATCTATAACACTCACAATGCAATAGCAATTTTCACACAATAAAAAGTAAATATGAGAAATTCAACTCTTTCTTGGTTTGCAGAGAACTTCAGTTGAATGGGAGTTATTGCAAAATGCATTCCCTCCAGGAAACAGATTCGGTTTATAGCTAACATCCTCCTATAATCATATATTGCTTCAACACCAAAAAATATTCAAAAAATTTCAACTATGAAACAGATCCATCTCTTCATAACTTTTAGGTAGATGTTTCATTTCATCAGGAGTTTATGTTTTTAAATTGTCAATAAGAGCTAATAAATCCCAACATATGGATTGTTTTGTTACTGTGATGGAGGTATATGGCTCCAAAGTGAAAGTTTGCCCCCAACTTGATTTTCATATTTCCTTTGATGAGTTGCTCTAAACCCCTACTGATTCCAAAGAGAATTCTCTTTATGAAACAGATGTGTATCAGTGGGAATTAGGCAGACGTTCTGAGGCCTATTATCAGGAATAACATTTTTTTTCTTAGAAACATCACAACATGAATACTTCTATTCCAGGAAAGCTTTTTCCACAAATGAATCTTTGAAACTGCCTGTGTGGGAGAATATTGTTACCAGTTGGTGGAACGTGGATAAAGGAATTGTAGAGAACAAAGGGAAACTATGGCCACATCCTTACCACAAGAGGCAATTTAGAAAAGTTTAATGGGAATGACGGAAACACATACAAAGAGCAAATCTCCAAGGTGAGGCTCCTGGGATTCCTACAATGTGCACAAGACTGAGGAAGACATTTCAATCCCCTCCCACCTGAATAGGTTATAAGTTTATGATTTGCTGATGAAGGAGGTATTTTAGGACTGTCTGTCTTGCTTTAATCATAAACCAGACTAAAAGGGAAGAGAAAGGGAAGACCAAGTGTCCATTGCAGTGACTTAAGCACCAGCAGTGAGGGACTGGGCCAGACAGTGGCAGCAGCAAGTCAGAAGAAAAGTGAAGGTGAGGGGGGAGAAATATGCAAAAAGAGGAAAGGAGTCCCAGTTAAGGTGTCTTCCATCTACAGAACACTTCACCAGAACTCTTCCATTTATTTTCTCACAACAATCCTACACAGATAAAACACAACAGGAGTGATATTCTTTATACCAATGAGGAATCTGTGGCTCAGAAAGGCTAACTGCCATGCCACTATTATGGGTCCTATTCTTGGGGTGGAAGCTAAAGGGAATATAAAAACAAAATTAAACACAGCTTTTACTACTCTTTCAACCATATCCTATACTACACAGACACTGTGATTAAACAAACCGCTGGGAACATAGCAGGAGCTTAATAAATATTTGAATGAATGTTGAATAAATGAATTAATAAATGAAACTTGTTCACTTTTTAATAACCACATTTTTTTCTGCTTCATTTATATATCTTTCTTTTAAGAGACAGGGTTTCGCTCTGTCACCCAGGCTGTAGTGCAGTGGCACGATCACAGCTTACTATAACCTCAGAACTCCTGACTTCAAGAAATTGTCCCTTCCTAGCCTCCCTAAGTATTGAGATTACAGGTGTGAGCCACTGTACCCAGCCTTTTTTCCCCAAGTTCTCTGCAAAATTTTGAAGGAAGGGTCTACACCTTGGTTTTCTTTGAATCCTCAGTGGGCATGACTCTAACTAGATCCACTGTCTTCTGTGCTCCAGCCTATATAGTGATCAAAACTGGGTGGGGCACTGGCTCATAGTTCATCATCATGCCTCAGTCCACGCACAGACCTCTTTCTATTGTCATCTCCTGCATCCTAGCTTTTTGTCAGCTATCATCCCAGATCACATTCCTCTCTTTTTATTCTCCCCAAACAGACTCAATTTAATGTAATTAATGTGAATTTTTTCTAATTCACTTTCCTAACTTTATTTTACATTATAAACACCCACAAGCTATATATATTTTTATGAATATATTTTTATCCAAACGAAGTGTTAAACATCTAAACATGCTAAACATCTCATTCTGTTTACACTTCTACTTAACACACTTAGAATACACAATTCATTGGTTTTGACTAAAGTATGCATTTGTATCATATATATTTATATTTATTTATACTCATGTTTCATAGACATGCCATTTGTTTCCAATTCTTTGCTACCACAGACAGCACTGAAATGAACATTCTCATCCACATCTATTTGCGTACAGGTTTAAGAGATTTTTAAAGTTAAAATAGTGCAAATAATTAAATAGAAACAGTCACTTTTATATAAATCTGGATATTGATTTTATTTTGAAAAATAAAAATAGAATTTGGCAACTCTGAGCCCTTTTTCCTCAAAGAAATAGTGGCTAGAGCTGAATCAGAACTGCGTGTTGTGTAGGCACTCTCCAGATGGCCACAGTACCCACCAATCCATATTGTCTCCATGTCTCACCTTCACTGCTTTATGTTATTTTCTGTATTAATTTCTTATTGCTGCTGTCGCAAATTAGCACAAAGTCAGTGGCTCCAAACAACACAAATTTATCATCTCACAGTTCTGGAGATCAGAAATCCAAAATGGGTCTTACTGGGTTAAACAAGGTGTCAGCAGGGCTGCATTCTTTCTGGAGGCTGCAGGAAAGAGTGTATTTCCTTGCCTTTTCCAGCTTCTAGAGTTTTACTGCCTTTCTTGGCTCATGGCCTCCTTCCATCTTCAAAGCCAGCAATGACTTTCTCACATTGCATCACTTTGGCAGTGACTCTTCTGCCTCTGCAGTCCATCATTTAAGAAGTCTCGTGATTACACAGTGTCCACCATATAATCCAGCATAATCTTATTTTAAAGTCAGCTGATTAGTAACCTTCATTTCCCATTGCTGTGTAACATAACATATTCCTACGTTCTGACAATTAGGACTGGACATCTTTGGGAGGATGTTATTCTGCCTACCATACTAGGTAACCCATGCAGGCCAAGTGGTGTGTTAATTCTGTCCTACGGCATCTAAGTATTGGCCTACAGTTATAGAAACTAAATAATTGTCTCTGAATTGAATCTAACAGCAACTCAGATAGTATTTTAGACACATTGATCACAGGATAATTCAGTATTGAGCAACGAATTTATTCTTTGAAACACTGATCACTCTTTTATCAGTAGTTATACGATTGAGCCATATTGTTGAGACACTGGAAATAACCTGGCTAACAGTTTGTATTGTAGTTATTTTTGTTCTCTTCTTAGCTAAATTGAACTGCTCATTCAGTGATTGCTTTAATCACTCTCACAATTACAGAGAAAATGTTAATGAATCTTCACATCCTTACTTATAGTGGAAGTATTTTACCTTCCCCAGTGTCCAAGGGAGTAACTGGACAATGCTGAATCTTAGTTTATATAGTGTATAGAATTAGTCTTACTTTTCCTAAGGTTGACAGTACATTTTTTCCTCTGTATCCATGAGGATACAGTGTGTCCAGGACACTCACATCTGCCAAAACCCTCACCAGCTTAAACAAAAATGCGCTCTGTATTCATGACTTTTCATATCCTGCAACTACTGTTATGTTCCATCTGCCTTTGGTTGAGGAAATTCCACGTAAGTGGACTTCACAATTCAAACCTGTGTTGTTCAAGGGTCAATCATATTTTAGCATTGGGTTGGAATGGTAAGTATTTGGAGCTATATTGTTGAGACACTGGCAATAGCCTGGCTAATGGTTTGTGTTGTAGTTATTTTTATTCTCTTCTTAGCTAAATTGAACTTCTCATTTGGTGTGATTGCTTTAATCACTCTCACAATTACAGAGAAAATGTTAATGAATCTTCAAATACTCACTTATAATGGAAGTATTTTACCTTTCCCAATGTCCAAGGGAGTAACTGGACAATGCTAAGTTCCCTCCAAGTTCCAATAGTCTACGATTCTGCAAAACCTTAAAGGATGATATGAAGAGGGCTACTATTTGGTGTTCTTGCTTGAATGTCTCCTGCTCCTGCTGCCTATATTTTCTTACTGGAGCCCTCTTCCATGCTGTAGTTGTTTGGAAAATAAGATTGCCTGGTCACGACAGTCTGCTGTTTTCTACCTAGTGTTGTCTCCCTTTGCAGTACAGGAGACACAGAACCAGGGTGTCACCCAGACATGTGACCATCTGTCCCAGCTCCTGCCCTGCTCTATCTAGATTGTTTCAACTATCTATACATCCCCAACCCATTATCTTTCTTCAGCAACCCCCTTGTGATCTAGGATCAATCCAAATATTCATCTTCATGGTTCCACCCGGTGGCTGCAGAAGTTCTCTAGAAAAAAAATCACCAAATCCTATAGATTTGCTTTTCAATAAATTTTTAGTTTTCTATGTCAGCCACGTCTAGGGTGACCAGTTTGCCTGAAACTGAAGGATTTTCTGGAGTGTGAGACTTAAAAACCAGAACAGTCATTAGCCAACCAGAACAACCTAACTGCATCATTAACGAGGCTCGAAAATCATTTTCACATCCCAATTCAGATTTCTCCTCCATTCCACACATTCACATCCCACTACTATCCCATACGTTCTCATGTGCACGGCTTTTCCTCTTTCTTTACGAAGAAGACTGAGATCATCAAGCCACTGCATTTAAATAGAAATGGTACATAGAAAAGGGAAATCAACAGGAAAAGGCCAGATAACTGCCTACACTGAACATGCACAAAGTAAAATTGTGCTCACTGCATTCGCCAGAGTCTGGGAATTGGCTTTTAGCTTTCAGAGACAGGGTGAGAAATGTGGTTTTATTAGCACACTGACTTTAAGAGGTTCTCATAAATCAAGTTCTCAAAGAATGATGTTATATAACAATGACAATATATTCATTTATAAGAGGCTCAACCATCAGGTAGAAATACTCACACCAGCACGCCAATGCATTCTCTTTCCGTGAACAAGTGACATGAAGACCTAAATTATTATCAGAACACTTTACTGAAGTTTACATTTAAAACATAGCTATCAAGCAGAGCAGAGAATCTGATCCATTAGTCTGATTGGTACAGTATTCTTAAATAAGATAAGTGGGAAATCAAATGATCAAAAAATTATAGCTCTTAATATTGACCAGAACAAAGGAAGATGGAGACTCATGAAAAGTATCCTCCAACAAAGGTAATGTGAGGTGCTGACTCACATCAGGGAATCTCATCTATAGTACAACACAATGTTCAGTTCCAGAGAGGCATCACTCACATATGAGTACACGATCCACATGGCCATTCATCATAACCCTGGTAGCATACTAAATACACTATGTACCCTGTTTTTCATACTCATAATATATATTGGAGACTCTTCCATATCAATTCTAAAGAATAATATTATTTTTATGGTTTCATAACATTCTTTGCTTTATACCACTTAAACTATTTAAATTTCCAATTCAGGAGGCCAGGAAGCTCTTAATCTAATTTTCCCTTCTTTTCTATGCAGTCTAGGTCCATTAATCTTTCTCTCCTATATTTTGTTTCCCCACTCTACTGCCACCTTCCCCATGGTGTATACACAATGCACAAGTCTTTCACTTGATTTTTTAAGCCTTTTTCTCACTAGTATGTATCTCTCCTTCCTTTTACAATCAAGATCCTAAAAACAATGGTCTTCACTCAAAGATGACCTGTCTCTATCCATTTATTACTCAATCCACTGCAATCAGGTTCCTGTCTCCATAGTTACACTAAGGCTTAGCCAGATATAATCACCAATGTCCCATTACTTGCCAAAACTAGTTACTACTAGTTAGAATTCTCTCCAACTTGGATTTACTTAGATCTTCCTTAGTCTCTTTTGCTAGATTCTCAGACTCTTCCAAAGGGATGCAATCCAGGATTCTGCATTTAGCATTCTTCTCACCTCAGTCTGCATCCTCTTTAGACTATCTCAAACATCCAACATTCATCTACGTGTGATTATGTCAGTATCCACATCTCTAGTCAAGGACTCTTTCAGCCCCAACCTGTGCACCATACTTCCCTGCTAGACACTTACATCTTGATGTTTCACAAGTACCTTAAATTCAACATGCTCAAAATTTAAACTGCTTTTTGTTACACCCTTATGTCTATTCCCCCTCTTCCTTCTTTATCTTTCGTAAGTTTTCAGAGACCTACAGTAACCTCAACAACAGCAAATGCATTTTTTTTTCCAGGCTTGTCACTATTCAGCCTCCAGGAATCTGCTGCCATGTCAAACAGCTTTGTTGGATGGGAGCGAGGATGAAGTTATGTTATCTCTGATAATATATGGCTCATGAGAAATTATCGCACATTCTTTCCTCTGACAAACTCCAGGATTTCAGGGTTTCCTCATTCATCAATTTCTCCTTTGTACCCTCAGTACAGTATCTAGCCAGTCACTCATCTCAGATCTCTCAAGCGTGAGTCAGAAGCAGGTCCACCATGTCATTCAAACCTACAGGGACACATTAAATTATTTAGGGTGAGGAGAGGAGCAGGCAAACGCCATTCAATTCTGGGAGACACAGCAAATGAACAACTGGTACCCCAAATTCCCTTTGATATTCAAATTATGACCCTTTAATATTCTCGATGTTATAAAATAATTAAGATCTATGTAACTGGCTTTTAATAATCTTAAAATTTGGCATCTTTTCTGACATCACCTATGGAATTTGTCATCTCTCACATCTTGTTACCTCAACCAAAACTTCCATTTTTGTCATATTATCATACTCTTTAGACTAAAAATTTTACATCAGTGATTCAACACCAAAAAAATAACCCAGGGTACCAAAAAAAAGTCTAGTTTACAAAGATTTCCATTGCATCTCTACAAAAATAATGAAAACCATGTAAATATTCAACAACATAAGAACGGCTAGGTAAGTTACGGAATCCTCACTAAATAGAACCCACATATCCAACAATAACTTGCATTGTCATGGGGACAATCTTAGGTTATAACATTGAGCTAAAAAAAATATCCAAAACTAAACTACAGATGAAGTGGAGAACTGTTTACAAAAAGGTTCTGCATAGAAAATGTAAAAGTAAATAAGTAAAATGTTAATAGTTTTCTTTATATGATGCTATTTTATTTTTTCCTTTCCAACTCACAAATTACCCATGATGAGTATTTGTTACTTTCATAATTGGAAAAACAAAGCAACTTTTTAAATGTGTGCTTAAAAAAACTCTCTGTGAACAATAAAATAGATTTATCTCTATAGTAGGTTTGAGATCACTTTCTTTTGAGCCAAAGTCCATGCTGGAGTAGATAGAAACGTCTAAACTGAGTCACCTTTCTTCTTTCTCCAAATAACTAAATAAACTCACCATTAAGTATTTTAATAATATGCACAAATAAACCTAACAGCTGGTAATGAGACATTGAGCTTTCATCTCACTGCCCAAGAAAGATGTTTGAAAAATGATTGAAAAATACCAAAAGCTGAATAATTATCCAATATTTTCTTACTATTACAAGCTAGTTATCTAAAGACTGGAAACACTGAATTTTTATTTTTTAATCAATGCATCAGGTAAGGAAGCACACTCTGAAGGATATTATCTTGCTGCTTCAGCGATTAACCTACCCATGTTTACCACTTTAGAATTAGTTTACCTGCCAATCTCAATCTGCCAGGACTCTCTCTTAACTTTCTAAATGTGAACTATAGCAATTCTGCAAACCAGTCTATTCGGCAGTTTATCAAGAAATAACTGCTACTGTTTATTACATTTTGTCTTTCCTGATGAAGTTATTGGGGACTAGTTCAGGTTTTTAACAGTTTTAATGGACATATTTATTAATTCTTACTTTTTGTGTGTATTATATGTAGTGTTGGCATGCCATGTCAAAACACTAAACTTTACAATTCAAAACTCACCACCACAGTAGGTAACTTCCTTAGGTTATTAGCAAATGTCACTAATGCAATTTAACAGTGAGTATTAAAATAAAATGTCTGTCTTCAGACCTTCTTGATAATCTCAAATAGTAATTATATGCATTAGTGATACACTCTGACAATGAAGCTCTTAATTTTTAAAATCCACAGTGACCTTTTCTACAACTTCTTAGCAAAAAATGGAAAGAAACCGCAATTAGACTATCGGGACCACGTTATCATCATCCATCTTCTTTCAATTCAAAACAGTAGGTAATATAAGAAGGAAAGTTCTAAAGTTTTTTAATTGGAACTAATTCCTATCGACCTCTAGCAACTTTGGCAAAGCTCAAAATAGCAGATAATAGGATGATTAATGCTTTAATCCCCTAACAAAAGAGTGTTGAGCCCGTTCCTACTGCTCATTCCCTTCTCAGAATTATTTAATTTTGTTTTCCTTGATTCAGAACAATTGCCTTTCAATGAAAGACTTATGTATAGCCCAACCACGTGCTTGCTACTTACAGGAAGAATAAATATAGACCAAGACAGAAAAGACAGGGATTCTGTTAGAATCTAAGAAGTGCTTCCTCAATTTTTGTGGTGCTATGCTATTTAATATGTATTAAATGCCCCCATTACTTAATGTGATACATAAAAAAATACAAATTCTTATCTTTGAAGACTTTATCTGGTTCTTCAATACTTGTCAACATCCAATTACACTTATTACATGTGTACAATGTACAGGTATAGAAGTATAAGATGCTCTCATGCTCAAAACCTTATGATTTCAAGTTGAGATATATAACTACTTGATTTACATTTACAAGAGACTAGGAAGGACATGAGTCAAACTAGTCCCACTGGTGTGGGATAGATTATTAATATGATAAGAATTCAGAGAAGGAAAAACTCCAGAGGCTCTTGAGTGGTCAGAAGGGCTTCCTGCAAACTGGCAAATGGGATGCCCTTGAAAGACAGCTTGCTATGGTTTGAATGCTTGTCCCATCTGAAACTTATGTTGAAAGTTAATCTGCAATGTAGCCATATTAAAAGATGAGGCCTTTAAGAGGTGATCAGGTCCATTCATGGATTAATGGTTTAATGGATTAATGGGTTATCACAGGAATGGATTAGTTATCATGAGAGTAAGTCTGTTATAAAAGCCATCGTGGCTCTGAGCTCACCCCCTCACCCTGGGATGCCCTCTGCCATGCACAGCATGAGACCCTCACCAAAAGTCAACCAGATGTAGTCACCTAATCTGGACTTCCCAGCCTCCAGAACCGTAAGAAATACACCTCTTTTCTTTGTAAATTACCCAGTCCCAGGTATTTAGTCACAGCAACAGAAAACAGACTAAGACACAACTCAAGTTAGGATAGGGAGGAAGGAAGGGTACTTGTCTAATCCCTTACAAAACCCATCAGCTACTTCATTTTTGGCTCTGCTTGTTTGCTAGTTGTGTTTTAAATTTAAAAGACATTTAAATTTTTTTAGATAAAGGAGACTTCAATAAGGAAAAAAGTACTGAAGAAAACTTTTTGGAAATTCATAGTCTTCTCTTCTTCCATATGCAGAATTTGAGGAATTAGCTTAGGCCAGGAAAAGAAAGAAATTGGTGGTGGAAGGCAGGGTAGATGTCCAGGGAAGATACTAGAGAAGCATATCCATAACCAGCTGATGAAGACAAGCACCCTATCTTTCTTGTTGGTATTTAAGTCTTTACAATCAGCTTCAGTCTACTGTCCTGCTTTCCCACACCATTTTTTCCTTTTTGAGATGGAGTCTCTCTCTGTCGCTGAGGCTGGAGTACAGTGGCGCAATCTCAGCTCACTGCAACCTCTGACTCCCTGGTTTAAGCGATTCTCCTGCCTCAGTCTCCCTAGTAGCTGGGATTACAGGCACGCACCACCACACCCAACTAATTTTTGTATTTTTAGTAGAGACGGGGTTTTACCATGTTGCCCAGGATGGTCTCGATCTCCTGACCTCATTTCCCACACCATTATTATGGCAAGCACAGCCAACCCTAGCATTCCAGCCAACTGTGCTGCCTCATTTATATGAGACAGATCACAGTCAAGCAGCAGAGATTTACTAGTATACATAAGTTACACAGAAGATTTTTCAGTAGATTCTCAGCAGCCAGAGGCTGCAGGAAAGCTGAAAAATCTAAACTAAGTACAACATTTTAAAAATGTTTAAATATACATCATTTGTACCATCACAGAAAATAAATTCTTTGAGAATGCTTTGGGTTAGTTTGAGTTTAAAATCTCATGGTACTTAATGCTTTTGCTTCTCTGACTTAATCCAATAGTTTACATGAAAATAAATTATTTTTGGTCTTAGAAAAATTGCTGTCTTCTGGTTTATTCTCAACTTACTCAGTTCCCAACATTACATTACATGGTTTCCCTTCCCACTTTCTGTCTCCACTCCCCAAACAATAACCTTAGAATAACCAGTTCTTTCCAAGCCACTTGATTCTCTCAGAATGTATCTAAAAGTGTCCCACTCCCAAAAAACCTTTGAAATTCTATTCATATTCTTTGCTACTCAGAAATTGTTTATGCTATATTGATTTATCTCCTTTTGCTAAGAAGTCAAGCAAAAAACTATGAAGGTCAGAAAAAGCTCCTCAAACTGGGCTTCCCCAAGGTTGAATTTTCATTTTCATAAAATGAAATTCTCTTTGGAATCCGAGGAGGTTCTTCTCTTATTTCCATTATAGTGGGTTATGAGCCTGGCATGTTTTCTAACTCTCTTCATTGCCAAATATCTGAGCTTTGCCCCAGACTGGCCTGGGATCACTTCTATGACAATATCAAAGCCGTCCTCTGGAGTGCTAAAGAAGCAAGGGAGAATGGCGCCAATGTTTGCTGGGTAACAGAGGTTACTTCTGCTTCATTACACATCTAATAAATGAAAACTACAAAGGAAACTTAGCAGATTGTCACTAAAATGTCAATAAATATGGGAAGTATTAAACATGAGGCTCATAGTAGAAAGTTCCGTAAGATGTGTCCTCCTTTCAGTGGATCTGGAGTGCTTAGGATTTCCTCTCCACTGCTGCCACCACCATATCCTACTGCCTGATGCCAGAGCCAAAAATGCAGATGGTCACGGGAGCATTATGCAAAGGCACAAATGTGGAGAATCAGGCACTCATCACAGTAGACAGCCTGCAGTGTTATCAGTGGCCCTCTGGGCTCAGAGCCCCAGTCTCAAGGCCAAGTTAAACAGAACCATGTAAGCATGCAGAGGCCGGACATGACTGATCCTCTCTCTAGGTCTGAGATGAGTATGGGTAGGGGGTGTCCAGTTGAGAGGTCAAGGCAGAAATTGTGTCATAAAATTATTTTTTAATTTCTCTTTTCCTCGTGTCACTGGTAAAGGAATGTTGTAGAGCCAAGGTAGGTATTTGGGATTTGTGGAGGTCAGCACATTAGGATTGAGGGCTGTCTACCTGCACACATCTTCATGAGCAGTCCAGATGTACAGCATGTGCCAGAGGTTCAGTAACTTACCCAAGGTCATATAAGCATCAGAAAATAATAATAACAATTAATAATAATAAACTCTCCTCATAGGCTTCATTCATATATTTAAAAGTGTTCTCCACTTGATAAAACATTTTTTCAGGCACAAGAAAAACACAAATTATTGTTTGTTATTAAAAATATGCAGAGCACTTTCGCATTATAAGACATTCATTGTCATTTAACCACTTTTTCCTAACAACATCCTTGAAGGGAGAACCAGTAGTTTCGACGAAGCAACTAAGACACTTACTTAGGTTTATATTTTCATGAACAAAATAGGACTAGAAAGTATGATCGATCTGATGAAAAAAATTAAAGTCATATAAAGAGAAGCCTACATGAATTTGAATGCATTTCAAGGCTTTTTCTGATTTTAAAAGTTTGCTGTTTTTGTAAAAGTGTAAGTAACTTAAATCTAAACCAAAGATGTGATGAATTCTAACGAGTTGAGAAGATATTGTATAAATCATAGAGCAATATTCTCCAACTCAAAATCCTCTTTAATTATACAGAAGATGAAGCACTTTTTCTTTCTCTATTTTTTCATTTGAATACAAATAAAATTCCCATGGATTATTCTACTGTTTCCCCATCATGTTTATGTTCATTTGTCACTTCAATGATTAGAATTACACTAACGCTATTGCTGTCGTTGTTGTTGTTGTTGTTGTTGTTGTTATTTGAGACAGAGTTTCACTCTTGTTGCTCAGGTTGGAGTGCAATGGCACAATCTTGGCTCACCACAACCTGCGCCTTCTGGGTTCCAGCAATTCTCCTGCCTCAGCCTCCCGAGTAGCTGGGATTACAGGCATGTCCACCACACCTGGCCAATTTTGTATTTTTAGTAGAGACGGGGTTTCTCCATGTTGGCCAAGCTGGCCTCGAACTCCCAACCTCAGGTGATTCACCTGCCTCGGCCTCCCAAAGTGCTGGGATTACAGGCATGAGCCACCACGCCCGGCCTTTTTTTTTTCATTTTTTCCTAATTTGATTTTGGATTAGTGACTAGTACGCCTATGAAAGAAGAAAGTTCAAAATACAAATAATGTATTCTTGTTGGCTGTGGCTTTTAAGTTGATAGTACTTAATATAAGAATATTATTTTTATAGTCACTCAAATACTACTTTTTATATAAACAGGCATAAAAATATTAGCAAATTATTATATAAATATTCTGGTTGAAAAGCAGAAAAATGTCAATGGCAATAAGTGCAACAATTAACCTATTGAAAATACTTCCACTAGAAGAAGTAAAATAGTCATTGTTCAGACAGTTAACTGAAAGTAGATAAAACATAGTCAACAGACAGAGAAGAAAAAAAATCTTGCTCAATCAGGAAAGGATGCAATAGGTCTCTTTTCCTTAATAGATCTCTTTTAAGGTCAGGGGTACAAGCGTAGGTTTGTTACATAGGTGGAATTGTGTCATGGGAGTTTGTCGTACAGATTGTTTCATCACTCGGGTGTTAAGCCTAGTACCCATTAGTTATTTACAACACACACCAGGGCCTTTTGGAGGGTAGAAGTTGGGAGGGAGAAGAACAGGAAAAATAGATCTCTTTTCCTTTTCTCTCACGAGACTTCAAGATTCTTTCTCCTTTCCTTGTACTTTGAGGGGAAAAAAAAAAATGAGCTTTTTGTTATCAGTGGCTCTGTAATGTAATTGCTAGTCATTAAAATAATTTGGCTCAAAACAAACTCCAGGCAATCAGCCTTGAGGTTTTGTGCATTTAGCGAGGAGCAGGACTTAGAGGCCTGGGCAGGGATGGGACATGAGGGTACTCCAGAAATCTGGTACTCCAGAAACAAGGGGTGCCTCACATAGTCTCAACACTTTCATAAGTATCATTTAGAAAGCAGCACTCCAATTGCCCCACACTACTGAGCAGAAAAAGGAATAAGCAGCTCTCCCCGCCTTACTCCCTACTAGAAACCAATCTACACTCCTGCTAAAGTAAGCTTCCCAAACCATCACTTTGGACAGGCTATGTCTGCTCAAAAGTCACCTGTGGCTCCCTGTTGCCAGCATAATAAAATTCTAAGCTTTGATGTAAATATTTGCTCTGACTTAATTCTACTCTTGTAAATATTTGTCACATTTCCTTTCTTGTATATTAACCACTCCTTGAGCAACCTCCCTGCCTTTGCTCAATGTGTCCCACCTGCCTAAGACGATGTCTTGTTGTCTGCTACACATCCTTCATGACCCAGCTCAAGTCATAACTTCTCCACAAAGTCCTCCCAATTGTCCACTTCATAGGCATCTCAATTGTACATTTCATAGTCATCTCACTTCTCTCTAGGTATTTGTCCTTGCTATGCACTGGCCACTCAGCATATGCTGTCCTGTTATACCCTTTATATCCTGAGATTGTAACTTTAGTATAACTTTATTGAATGCAAGGACTACATATCAGACAATATTTCTCCTGCATTTATCATAATGCCTGATATGAAGGAGTAACAATAGCACTATATATATCGCTATATATATATCACTATACACACACACACACACAGAGAGAGAGAGAGAGAGAGAGAGAGAGAAAGAGAGAGAGAGAGAGAGAGAGAGAGAAACACTTTGGAATATACAAAGCACTTGCGACTTCCAAGGTAGCCATACTCCCAGCAACATAAACACTGGGCCCCACCATCCCAGCCTTGCCCCCGGAGGCTCCCACACCTATTCTCACTATTAACTCTTTGCTTTCAGTTTATAGATGAGGACACTGACACTCAGAAAATTCAGTTTCCCTATAAGTAAGTCAAAACCTGATTCTTCTACTTAACCATACTGCCTCTATTATGAGCATTCAAAATATTTTTGTGAACATATGCCATGACTATCAGCACCACCACCAACACCAGCAAGTTAGTAGAAGAGCAAAGATGTGTATGTGTGTGTGTGTTGTGTCAATGACCGAGTGTGGTAGATAAACAGTGTAGCAGTAGCAAAGATATAAAATTAAGAAAAACAAACAAATAAATAATAGTTGTGATATTTAAGAGCTTCGAAGTTTTAAGCCTGTCACTGATTAGCTGTATGTTCTTGGGCAAGTCATCTGCGACAGATCTCTACCTGGTGCCCCAACTCAAGGCAAAGATGATATAACCTCGATCCCCTTGTCCTTGGTCTCCCAGTTAAAAACAAAAGAATTTACAGGCCTGTACCACATTTCAGACCATAACCAATATCTAACCAAGGAATATAAGGATGATGATTATTTAAAATGCCAGTAGATATTAATTGAAGTTGAAGCTAAAGCACCAAGAAATATTACCTCCTTTGGGACTATTTGGAAAAAGAGATAATTACAGGTTTGAGATACTTAAGATATATTTGGTTCTGTTTAAGGTAGGAGTGTGGACTTAGTGCTCTGTTACTATGTTCCAGAAATCCCTATTTTAGAGTTTGTAGGTGAAAACAATATGAAACTCTAATCTTGGAAACTGGATTAGTAAGAATTAGCTGTGTAACCATGTGGGACAATTCACTTAATCTTTCCACACTCAATAACTCCACCTGTGAAATGAGGAAAGTGGTTAGGTCAAAGAATTTTTACAAGACCAGTGCTCTAACCACTGAGCTATGGAGCCCATGTAAGTCAAAGAATTTTTGAAATCATTTACATGGGTTGAAGTCTTCACCTAAATATTATTGATAAATTTAAAATAGATCCTTCAAATACATTTTTTAAATCTAAGCTGAGTTTTGACTGATCTTTATAGATAATTTTTTTAAATAGTGTAGGAGTGTTAAGCAGTATATTCATAAGCCTGCATATAATTTTAATAACTTAACTGCTAAGCATAATTAATCTTATTCATTCCATGCCCAGCTATTTACCTAAATCTTTACTGTAATTTTTAGCTAGGTGGGGTCTCTCTGTGACTCTATTTGAAAGAAAATAGAATCCCAAGAAGGCTTCCAGAAGACTTCTTTTAGAGCTCTGCTGTGAGGATTAATGAAGCAAAGTCCCCTGCTATGAACTTCAATTCCAAGAGAATCAATGTCCCCAGGAAGGGGTGGAAGGAATTCCAGCAGAAGTCAGAATAATACATTCTCTTCCCATCTATTTCACTAACCATTGAATCAAGAGTAGTAAGTTTCAACTTGCCCTTCCTCATTAGCTCCAGCTGTAAAATGGAGGTAAACATACAGTCAAGAACTCTTTCCCCCATAAGCATGGGCAGAGCAGCTCCTACCGCCATCTATTCCATAATTCCCAAACTGCTGGCATTTGTTTTCTATTGCTGAATCCAAATTACCACAATCTCATTAGCTTAAAACAAAACATATTTATTATCTCACAGCGTCCTTAGGTCAAGGCATGGCTTAACTGGGCCCCCTGCTCAGGGTTTTACAAGGCTGCAGGGCTGCATTTTCATCTGGAAGCTCAAAGGAGTAAAAGTCTGCACCCAAATTCATTGAAGTTGTTGATAGAAATTGTTTCCTTGTGGCTATAATATGTAGGGCCCTGGCTTTTCGCTGGCTATTGATTGGAGGTCATCTCCAGGTTCCAGAAGTTTCCCGTTATTCCCAGAGGCTGCCTGCAGTGTGGGCTTCTCCAACATGACTGCTTACTTCATCAAGCCCACAAGGAGTCTCCAGCTCCAGAACTCATTTAATCTATAGTAGCCACAGAAATGACATCCATTACCTCGGCCAAGTAAATACCTAAGCATGAAAGTGCTGTCATGCTATTGCCTAGAAGCAAGTCGTAGTTCCTGCCTAAAGCCAAGGGGAGAGCATTACACAAAGCTGTGAACACTAGGAAGTGGATAGATTGGGTATCACCTGAGGGTCAGCCTGCCAAGCTGTCCTTAACACCAAAATCAACCATCAGACATGGCTGAAACACTCCACTCTTACCAAGAAATTTCTCCCTCACCATCCTCCAATTCCTCTTCAATCACCATTGCTTTCAAAGTCATTCTGACTGCCCACAGCCAAGCCACACTCAATACAGACCCTGTCCATTCATTCTGCAAAGCTTATTGGTCTCCTGATATGAGCCAGGTCCTATACTAGTATAGAATACAGAATAATGTCATCCCCCCACCAACCATCACTATAAAAAAAGTCTACTTCCTGATTTCCAGAACCTGTGAATATTATCAAATAAATCACAAAGGGGAATTTAGGTTGCAGGTGAAATTAAGATTGCAAATCAGCTGGCCTGGCGATAGAGAGAGTACCCTGATTTACTCAGGTAGGTTCAATATAATCATAAGTGTTCCTATGAACGAAAGAAGGAAGCAGAAGAGAGAGTGTCAGAGTGAAACAATGTGAGAAAGATTCAACTGGTCGTTGCTGGCTTTGAAGATGGAATGACACAACAAGCCAAGGAATGTGGGCAAGCTCTAGAATCTAGGAAAAGACAAGAATTTGGATTCTTCTCTAGAGCTTCCAAAGTGGAATTCAACCCTGCCAATACCCTGATATAAGCCCAGTTATCCCTATTTATAATTTCTGACCTCCAGAAGTATTAAGCCATTAATGGCCTGATGGTTGATTTTGGTGTTGGGGGCAGCTTGGCAGACCGATCCTAAGGTGACACCCAATGAATCCACTTCCATGTATTCAAGTGTGTGGAAATTTGTTACAGTAATCATAAAAAATGAATACTCCTAGGATCTAGGGACACAAAGATAAGAGAGACAGGGACATGGTCCTTGTCTCGGAAGCTAGTAGGCTAATGGGGTAGAAGACGCACAGATAACTTCAGGGAAGGGGATAGGGCTGCTGTTCACCATGAACCAAGATCAACTTTTCAGCCCTGCATACACCCTGCTCCTTCTGAGGCCATTGACTGACCTGCTTATGGCTGTGGAATAAGAGCTCTCCTTTCTACAAAACAAAGATGACATGTTCTGCCTTCTATACTAATAAAAAAAAAAAAAAGGCTTGGCATACCCAGTTCAATACTCAACTACAGAGCATTTTACTAAGTGCCAGGAGCATGAGATACAAAGATGAATAAAACTGATCTTTGCCTTCAGAGGTTTTAAATCCTTAAGGAAAACACACATGCATTCATAAATTGTATTTAGTGGTAAGTCCTATAAAAGAACTATGTACATAGGCCTATGGGAATACAGAGAAGTAGTAATTAATTATGCTGAGAAAGATGAACGAGAGTGATATAATGTTCCAGAAATAAGGTGACTAGTGAAATGGATCTTGAGGAGTCAATAGGAGAACGCCAAGCACACAAAGAAAGTCAAGTAGAGAGAGCAGCATAAGAAATGCCTGAAAAGATAAGAGAATACATCACATTTGAGAAATCTAAAGTAGGTCAGAGTAATTAGAGCCTGGGATACAAGTGAAGGGAAGGAAAGAGAGGGTGTCAAAGTAAGACCCCCAAGGTTAGAAGGAGTCAGTGGAGAACAGGTCTACTTGCTATGCCCACAAGCATGGACTCCTTCCCACAGAACTCAGGTTCACATAAGGGATCTTGCCAGGAAGGGTATTATAAGCCTAAGTGTGTTTCAAATGGTTACTCTAATCACAGTGTGGAGAGTGGACTGGAGTAGGGGAGGTGACAAAAGCAGAGATACCTGATAGAGGACCCTGCCATGGACCAGGAAAAAAATTATAAGGACTTGACCTAACATAGTGGACATCAAAACAAGAGGGAAAAAGGATTTTTGAGAGCTGTGTCTGAGGCCTGAGCAAATGAATTTAATATAGGAGGTAAAAGGAAGGACTTAGAAAGAATTCTTTCCAGGTTTCCGCTGAGGCAGCCCAGTGTAGAGTGATGGCGTAAACCCATGCTGCTCAAACACGAGGATGGTTGGCAGGGCTGGTTAAAACACACACTGGCCCATCCCAGAGTCTCAGGTGGGGCACCACGGTAAACTGGGCTAGACAGGGCAAGTAAAGAAACAGGTTTTAGGAAATTAAAATGAAACTAAATTATGGGTAAGAAAAGAATGAGCAATCTAAATTCCTTAAGGGAAGAAGCTCTATGAATTTAAGCTGTGTTATCTTTCAAAGAAAACCTCTGTCAAAAACTAATTAATTGGTTTTGTATTATCTGAGAATGATAAAATCTAGTGGCTACTTCAAATCTAGCACATTCTAATGTCAACTCTAAGAAGCTTTTATCAATGTAGATACAAATATTTAGATGCACCATTATTTTAGCTGTAATAAATTATTCATCAATTACCAAAATAACCATCTTATTTCATATAAGAAGGGGATAAGAAGAGGAAAAAAAGTAAGATAGCAAATTTACATTTGCTTAAAATTTACATAAGATTCCTTGTGGGAATCAACTAAAATTTATTTTTAAATTTGAAATTGAGAAGACACTGGAGAGTGCATATTTATGCCTAATTGGTCACTAAATTGTATTAATAATCACTGATATTTGTTTAGCTTTCTTTCCCACTAATATTTCTTTATATTTCCAGAAGTGTGTGCTGACCCATATGTTTACATTTGTCTGTGCATATGCATGGCACTTGCTTTTGTGTGTTTGCTTGCTTTACTCTACCAGCAATAGACCAAAAAGTTAAAGCTTGAGGTCATAATTTTACAAGAGCACACTGAGAACTGAAGAAAAGTTTGATAATCCAGAAGCTTGGGCTAATTTGTCACATGAGTGTGGTTACAAGGATATAGACCTTTCTCCCCAGGGCATCAAATTCAAGGAAGCATTTTAGAAAATTCACAAGTATTGAGAGGTGAAAAGGAAAATGAAAGCCTGGAAGATGTACATGTCACTATAGAAATTGTGTGGGATCACAGTAGGCAGAAAGCAACTCCTCTACTGCTAAAGATTACCTCAAAAATTGAAATGTAAATACATAGCTACCAACTTCCTAACAGCTATATTTTTCTAGACCCAGAAACAAGTTTGAATCAAAATTTGTATGTACTTTTACCTGGACTGATAGCACAACATCATAGTTGTCAGGATTGAAGAATAAGTTTTGTAGTGATGGAGGAAGATGTTTCAGCGTAAAACTAATCAAAATGAAATCACAGTTATGCCCCAGCACGTTGCTACTCACAATGAAGTCCAGCAGCATCAGTATCACTCGAGAACTTGTTAGCAATGCAGGATCTCTGGCCCAGTCACAGGGCTGCTGAGTCAGAATTTGCCTTTTAACAAAATGCCCAGGTGATTCATATGCACATTAAACTTTAGGAGGCATTATCTCAACACGTGAGCACCCAGTCAACAGAGTTTACCACCTACAGCGTGACAAATGGGTTACAGTTGGGCAGAATTAACAATTTCCACAGCCTTCAGCAGAGCTAGGCAGAGTCCAGATCCTTTAAAGCCACTGGGCCAGCCTCCTCTAGCCGTGTCCTGGTTTGTCCATTTACCCTCATATGCTGTGCAAACACAGGCTTGAATTTTATATGTGTACTATGTACACAAAGGAGAACGTTATGTACTTTTCATGTACTAAACACATTAAAAATGGTAGGAAGCCAGCACTATCCTAACCAACTAAACTGAAACAAGTGTTAGAATGTGAATTTAATTTTGTGCAGTACTCGATGTCATGAAACATGTCATAAGAGCGCCAAGTGTTTCGACACTAGCATTAACAATACACATCAAAATTCTAGAATTCACCTCGCTGCTACTTTGTTTGAAGACTTACTATTTGTTATCCTAGGAGTCAGGATGAAAACTCAACCAAAGCTTTTCTGAAAGTAGCTTTTGGAATTGGTTTGAGGCATCTCTTTTTATCTGATGGGAAGTGAAAGCCACTCTATTGAATTAGAAGATGATAGTACACTCCAAGGCTTACAAGCGAGTCCCTTATATTTTCCTTTCAAAAAAAATCCACATCTTACTTCTTATCCAGAAAGATTTTATTTTAACATTCTTGTTGGAAAGGGAGCATCACTATAAATAAAAGCATGTCAAATTCATATCTTTGTAATGCAGGGTAACTTCAGAACAAAACATTCTATGTGCTCAGCCATCTTCATCTCAACAAAATTCATATCCTCCATACCTATCTAATACAGTCTAACACAGTAGTCACTACCCATGTATGAGTATGTAAATTTAAGTATAAATTTAAATAGTGTAATTTAAATTTATTTAAATAAAGCAAAATTAAAAATTCAGCTCCTAATTTACATTTACTGCATTTGAATTGCCCAAAAGGCATATATGAGTAATGGCTTCTATAGCAGATGTATAGATATAAAACATTTCCATTATCACAGAAAGTTTCATTGAATGGCACTACTTTAGACTTTCCATATACATTATGTTCCTTTGCTAAGTTCTGGCAGAAAAAGAGACAAAGGGCCTCTTTTTGTCATATTACTGCCCTTTAACGCAACTGACTTAATTCCAGTAATAAAATAGTGAGCCAACCACACATTTACTCTCAAGCTACTTCCTTCCTTGCTGCTCCAGGATCAGGAGCTAGTAAGACTTCCCTGACCATTGCAGGAAGATCACAGACCCAGGGCGTATTCCAAGAGAAATGTGGTTAGAGTGCTTTTAACCAGATTACACATTCTTCTTTTATAGTAGTGTGTCGAAGCATGCCCACTCCATTCCTACACCACCCAAAATGCTCTACCCAAATGGCCACCATTTAAAAGAACTAAATTATGTCTATTAGTTCATTCTTTCAATTCTCACTAATATTTGCATTCATGACATAATCCATTCTACAAATATGTATTGAATGACAACTATATTCCAGGCACTGTGCTACACACAGAAGATATAGCAATGACCAAGACAGACATGGTCATTTTTCTTCATGGCACTAAAAGATTAGCAAGAAACAATGAACAAGTGATTACTAATGTGATAAGTACAACACCAGGGAAGTAGCACATAATAAAACAGAGGTCTAACCTAGTTTTCTGAGTTAGGAAAAGCTTTCTGAGCAAGTGATATTTGAGATGAATTTTGAAAGACAAGATCCTATTTAGAGGAAGGGAATAAAAAAGAGAGAAATGGCATCCCAAACAGTGGTAACATTATGATCCAAGGCGTCGAGGTTGCAAATAACAAAACAAAAATGGAAAGAGAATCAGTGTGACTGCCTCACAGAGGTTCAGTAGAGAGTGGCAGTGATCAAGGTAAGACCAAAAGTGTCACCATCTGATTTACATTTTTAAAGGTCACTGACTACAGAAGATACATAGGAATGGAGCAAGAATGGATTCACAGATATTATTTAGAAGTTCTGTGCAAAATCAAGGGCTGGGGAAAAAGGCACAGTAAAAGTGGGAATAGTAGCAAAAAAAAGGTAGAGATAGAGAATGAACAAGCTTTAAGATTGAATGGATATCAGGAGTGAAGAAGAGAGAGGAGTTAAAAAATGACTCTCAGATTTCTAGTTTTAGGGCTTGGTTGGATGATAAACTGGCAAACACTGGAAATATTGTGGGTTGCAGGGGACCAAGCATTAGAGTTAAGTGTGAGACCTGTGAAATTAAAGACTTCTTTGAAACATGTCAAAATGAAGATATTGAGTAGGTAGCAGATAGAGCTATAGGTCATAATCATGGGTGCAGATGACATTGAAATCACAGGGGTCAATGTGATCGCCTAAGGAGAGAATATGAATTAAGAAGAAGAGCCCCCACAATAGAGACTCACACCTTGCCACGTAAAGGGCTACAACCTATGTTCTGAGAAGGACAGCCCTGTCTTCACAAGATTTAAAAGCTAATAAATTAAATATTCCATTCAGAATCACTCAGGATTCAATCTCAGGAATCACACATCTGCAGTTGGCAAGATTGTTTCTCCAAGGTTTTCTGCAAGATTTGAAATATTTAAACACTTTCAGATCTTCATCCTTTCATCTCTTTGGCTTAGAGAAGGGAAGCAGTGCTCATGGTAGAGTTTGGCAGTTCTGGTCCAGAAGAGCTGTCCTCCCTCCATTCCTTGAGATGCACTGCCATCTGGTGGCCATCACTTAACAGACAAACTCTTACCTTCTCTTTGTGTTGGTTTGAAATACACACAACCTTTTAGATGATCTCCTGCGCCAACTACGCTATTTTTAGCTTTTTTTATGGTATCATGACCTTGAAGTATAATTGAGCAGGAAGATCTAGCGAAAGTAAAAACAGTCACACTTTCTCCCTCCTTTCCTCAAATATTGTTTTATGCAAACATCAGAATCCGCGGGCTTTGCTAATGGCAACAAAAAATACAGACTGCAGAAGTCCTCATGAATTGCTATAACACCATAGACGCTCCTACCACTGATATTAATTAATATCACATTTTAATTGATTTATGGAATTCAATTAAATCTAGTTTATGGGGTTTTTCCCAACATTAAACCAAATTCTGGGCAACAAAATGTATTTAATTGCTGATAAAATAAACCAAGATGGTTACTTTACTTCATGGTTTCAGTGTCAGTTGCAAGCTTTCAAGCATAGTCCCGATTTTAACAGACAATACTAAATGAACTCGTAGTATACTTTCTGTTCCTTCCCAAACTTCTCTTCTTACAGAAAATATATTGTAAATACATAGAAAAATTATTTTGTACTTTCAGGGATCGGTTATGTCACATCAGTGGTGTCTCCTACACATATGTTATGATATACAACCCTACCTAATGAAACAGTTTTCTATTTGGGCTGAATTTCAACAAAAGCAATGAACTAAGATAGGTTAAGGTAAAGAAATTGATAGCATCACCACTACTTATTGTCAGGGAACCACAGAAAGGGTTAGACACTGACTTTTATTATTTTTTGCATATTGCACAAAATAATGACATAGATTGTAGTTTTCTGAGATTTCTCATTGACAAGAGATCAAACATCCTTTTGTCACCTGAGCCTAACAGACAACGCTCAGTTGTTTTAAGAGAGATGAAACTCAGAGTCAAAAATCAAAGCAAAGTTTAACAAATGACAAAATCATGAAATAAAACCAAAGAGCCAGTATAAAACCATGTGGTGTCTTAATTATCTGAGTTCCCTACAGTTCAAATGCTATAAAAGCATCCCTATGGAATTGTTTGGTCTTTTATCTGAAAGATGTCCAGAATTTTCATTTCTCTGAAACCTATCATAATCATTGGATGAATCATTGATGGATAAACATGAAGAGTGCTGGGCTGTGTAGATTAAGCAGTACACTAAATAAAACAATTGCTGTCCTTGCAGTAATCTAATGTGTCCAATGTATGAAGCAAGTAATAGAGAAGCTGGGAAAGCACCCTGAAAATTACAAATCGTACAAATAAGCATTATGCTAATAATAAGAGAGTTACATCACAAACATCATTATAGAAGAGAGCTCCAACTCTCACACACACACACACACACACACACACACACAATTTGACCAAGTTGATGAAATAAATCAGATAAAGAAATGCACAGCAGAAGTTAAAAAGTTATAGCAACTGTGAAGGTAAGACTTGGCCTTGATCCTTCCTACTAATTTTTGGTTTGTGGATTCATCATTTGTGAAGTAGCTCAATGAAGCCCCTTATCCTTGTTTTTTCATTGTAATTCTCTGGTTTTCTTTCCATCGAAATTCTCTGAATAACTATGGAGCAGCCACCAAGCTGAAAGCAGAAGGCCAGATTGCTAGCAGCACCTCTCTAAATATTGTTTGGGGTCCAGTGAGCAGTGGTGTGTGTCCAGTCAGTGTGTGCAGTAAATTATGTGCAACAACCATCCCCAAGAGTCCCATGTTACTATAACGGGAAGTTCACAGTGCGTATCTGAAGGATCTCTTTGTTCATGAAGGCTTAAGCAAAGCTCAAAGAACATCTGCTCCCCAGTGGATAATCTTAAATCAAAATCAGGATGCCACACGCTTGATTCATGAGCCTATAAAACCCTATGAGTCCTGCCATATATGAACATACTCTTGGATTCCCAGTAATTATTTTTTTGCTCTCTCCCCTAACAGCATCAACTTTCCTTGGGTCATCTTCACATCCTAGGAGTTTGTACAGGAGAAGAAGAAAAGCAGGAAAAAATTCAAAAGCCCCTCTTAGAGTGCATTTCTTTAAAAAATACTTGAGGCCAGGCGCGGTGGCTCAAGCCTGTAATCCCAGCACTTTGGGAGGCCGAGGCGGGCGGATCACGAGGTCAGGAGATCGAGACCATCCTGGCTAACACGGTGAACCCCGTCTCTACTAAAAAAATACAAAAAACTAGCCGGGCGAGGTGGCGGGTGCCTGTAGTCCCAGCTACTCGGGAGGCTGAGGCAGGAGAATGGCGTGAACCCGGGAGGCGGAGCTTGCAGTGAGCTGAGATCTGGCCACTGCACTCCAGCCTGGGCTGCAGAGCGAGACTCCGTCTCAAAAAAATAAATAAATAAAATAAAAATTAAAAAAATAAAAAATACTTGACTGTTTATTAGGAATCAAACAAACCTATTATCAGCCTTGAATCCTCAGCTAAGAACACTTTCTTGCTGATCTATTTTTGTCACATGAACTTAGAGATGACCTGCAATGCCAAGAAACCTAGAGATTGATATTGACCTCTCATGGCAAATACATACTAGACATGATCCATCATATCTGCCCAGCTCAACCCTGTATTAGTCTGGCTGGGCCGCCTTAACAAAGTGCCACAGATTGAGTGGCTTAAACAACAGAAATTTATCTTCTCACAGTTCTGGAGACTGGAAGTCCAACATCAAGGTGCCAGCAGGGTTCATATATGGTGAGGCCTCTCTCCTCGGCTTGCAGACAGCACCTTCTCTGTGTGCTCACATGCTCTTTCCTCTTTGCACCGGCACTACTCCTGGTGTCTCTGCCACTTCTTGTGAGAACACCAGTCCTACTGAATCAGGACCTCAAGCTTATGACCTCAGTTAACCTTAATGACCTTCTTAAGGATCCTGTCTCCACATCCATTGGGATTAGGGCTTCACCATATGAATTCGAGGAGCCAAATTCAGCCCATAATAAACCCACTTTTATCAAGAATACGATAAGAGAAGGATATGGTTCTAGACCTAGGACATGCAGAAATGAATAAAACATTGCCCCTAGACTCAAAAAGTACACACCTTAATATGGAAAGTCCATGTGTGTACAATTATGTGGGGTGAAAAGTGAAAACATCAGCATCTAAGCGAGTGCTAAGATGCTATAGAAGAGACAGAGCCAGTGGATGCGTTTATAGGAAGGTTGAAATACGGTACTGTGTCCTTTGGAATGATCATTCAAATAACAGTGTGGAAGGTGGACTGGGGTAATGAGACTGGAAGCAAGGTGGAAACTTAATAGATTCTTATTAACCCAGAATATGGGAGGGAAAGCTTTAGCTAAACCAGTGCGAATATGGTTGAAGACAAGGAGACAGATTTTTTAAAACTTTCAAGAAGTAAAGGTAAGAGAATTTGGGGAAATTGATTATTTTTGTCACAGAGGACTTCTGAGAGAGCACTACTTTAACTTTTTTAATTTAACTTTTCTCACTTTACTCATTCATTAGGGTTCCCATATCCCCTTAATTTACATCTCTATTAATATCAGTAGCAAATACCTTTAATTTAACATATTCTGACATAACATATTCTGATAATATATTTCTAACATATTATGATAATCCTTCCCAAATTTATACAAAATATACTCTAATTTTATATATTTCAACATGCTAGCTATTGTCAGTGGATATAGAGAGTAAAGGCCCAGTAAAAAAAATTCCCAACAGCCTTAGCTGTAAATTCCTTAATATATGCTTAGAAATTACATCTCAAGTTTAACCGGTAAACTGTAAATTGATCTTGCTCTCAAAGCCGAAATCAGTTGGTCATCATTATTATGTTGTCCTTCTCTGTCATGACACCACCATTCTACGGGGCACCCAGTCCGTCCTATGCGTTAGAATCACCATAGACTTTTCCTTTCCTCTGATTCTCTACATCGTAAGTTATGGAGACCTGCAAGCTGTCCTTTAGCTTTTAAAGTTTAAAATGTCTTTAGTATTCATCCTTACCGTTTCAATACCAGCAGAATTCTTCTAATCCAATCTGCTTCCAACCACCACATAGACCTTACAAAGACATGAGTCTGTCAACGCACTCAGATGTAAGACCTCACCTGACTCCCTCAGGCGGAGTTAGCACCTTCTCATAGAGACTGCGTCATAATTACCTATTTGCCTCCCTCCAACTAGACTGTAAGATCTTTAAGTATAAACTTCATACCTTGTTCAATCAAATCCACACCACACAGTTTCAGATCTTATGTATACTTTATGCTTGTCAGATTAATTAATTGATTAAGAGAGTCCTTGTGCTAATGGAGCTTACACTGGTGATTGCATTAAATATAGTGTTGCATAAGAAGATGCTGTTTTCCCTGCTCATGTGTAAAGTAATTGAATGCCAGGCCAAGGCACCAAAATGTGTTTATATCTGAGAGAACTTGAGGTAATGCCTTAAATTTACTAGATTTAAGTATCACCTAGCTGACACTTGTGTTTGAAGGGGACCATAGTCATTGTAGGGGATCAGAAGCCAAAGTTGAAAACTGAATTTTATAGCCAGAGCCAACTACTACTCTCCTGTCTTCTTTGAAATGTTGTCATGCTCTGGCTTCTAAAAAGCTTATGCCATCAGCTAGCTGCCAACTGCCAAGTCATCAGATCATCTCAGAGCCAAATAGTTAAGCTATGGAGTGAAAAATAAGCCCTGTCCTCACCCCACTCCCACTCCTTTTCTCTCAACTGAAAATGTTTTGTTTATATAGGTTGCCTTACTGAAAGAGGCACAAGCCGTAGGGAACAATATTAAAGCAATTCTGATATTTTAGAGGTTGCCTTTGCATTGTAAGAAGCTGTATTTTAACCTGGTACCATTGAACATATCAGACTAAGTTCATATTCAGCAAATGGGACCAAATGGATTGCTCAATGCAGTATCCAAATGGCTCATTCATAACCATGATAGAACAGTTATGGAGTGTGCCCCTGTGTATCTGGTACTAAGTGCTTTATACGCTTTCTGTCCTTTGGGGCACATTCTAGCATTTACATCTCACAACAATCCTAAATGATTACAATTATTCCTGTTTATGTATTAAAAAGATGAGGCTGAGAGGCCCCACATCATGTCCAAGGTTACACAATTAGTAGCTAGAATCAACCCAGTTCAGTCTGACTTCCAAACCCATCACCTTACCACTACTCCTACCTAATCTTAACTGAGAAACTCAAATTCAAGGGGTAATTGTCAGAGTGGCCAAAAAGACTCAGTCACAGGATAAATATGTTGCATTTTCCTGGAGCAATTTTACTCAATGTCAAAGCAATTAAATGTATTTTAATATATTAAAACAAGCATAGATACATGTAAGTAGAATGTAAACCTCACAAATATGTTTGAAATAAAATAGAAGGCACCACAAAATTCTCTTTTTTTGAGGGTGGACTGATTCAGGCTTTGTCTCAGACCCTGCCTGGTTCCTTTCCTTCCCCTCTCACTCCCAGGAGTATTTGTTTGGTGCTGCACTTTATTAAAAAGCTGGGATGCACTGGCCATGGTGGCTCATGCCTGTAATCCCAGCACTTTGGTAGGCTGAGGTGGAAGGATCACTCTAGGCCAGGAGTTTGAGACTAGCCTGGGCAATGTAGTGAGACCCTGTCTCTACAAAAATGTTAAAAATTAGCTGGGTGAGATGTCATGCACCTGTAGTCCCAGCTACTCAGGAGGCTGAGAGGAGAGGCTCAGTTTAGCCCAAGAGTCAAGACTGCATGAGCTGGGATCATGCCACTGCAATACAGCTTGAGTGACAGAGTGAGATCCTGTCTCTAAAAAAAAAAAAAAGTAGAAAAAGAACAAGTACTCGGATGTGACCCAGAGAATTGTCCACATTAGGAGATACATTTTAAGGGCAGAGGGGTATGGGCAAGACATGGTCATGGTCAGTTTCTTAGGTAAGCTGTTCATGTCCTTAGAACTGTTCTCCCCAAGCAGGAGATGCAGGATTGAATACTGCATAGAAGAACCCTAGGCAAGGTAAAACCCAATAGAAAACAGAGTTAGAAAATCCAAAGCTGGAAGGGTACCAAGAACTTCCCCTTCAGGTTCCAGATACAGGATCTGCTGGGAAGTAAAGAAGAGAAAAGGAAAGAGAAGCTGAATGATAGTGTGGGGGAGGGAGAGGGAGTTATTTGGGATACTAGTTAGCGTTTAAGTGTCTTACCAATTATGGATGACCACCTGAAGTTAGTCTGCGTCAGTATTCCTATATCATTGTCATTGGTTGCCTAAACCAGCATCTAAATCTTTTTCCCATTTGATGAATTTCTCACCATATGAATCTTGATAGGAGGGAGAAACAAATCCCACCCGAGAAGCTGGAAATGCCAGCCCCTGGAATATACGGCCTAAGTGCTGCTTATCAAACACACCTGCACAGAGGCAGCCGCTATCCTTTCTGCTCCTGTCAGGACTGCCTCAGGACTTGGGGCTGGCCTGGGCTGAAATTAAGCCCATCAGTTGATCCAGCTGTGAAAAGCTAAAATATGCCAAAATCAAGGAAAAATAGGGACAGCTATTTGATGATGAGAAATTGAATGGAATTTTTGTATAAAATCACAAGGTCTTAGAAACAGCCACGAGCCTCAAACCAGTGTTTTCCACTAAGGTATAAAATCCATAAATTTCTGCTTGGTCTTACCTAATGACAGATTGGCTTCCCTCTTAGCTTCTAAACAGTCAACATGATTAACAGCCCAAGATGCTTTCTTTTTTCTGTGCTCCTCTACCGCCATCTCGTGGGCAGAAAGTCAGAGTCAGCTGCAACTCTGGCTTCCCTGTGATCCACAGACAGTACAAGCTTTTCCCTGAGTCTGTAAGTGCAGGTCTGTTAGGGCTTTTGTGGCTGAAAAACATCCCTACCTTTTATGGGGCAAAGTATCCATTTAGCTGCAGAAAACCTATATCTTGAGGTATCCATTCTGCCAAGGGCTAGAATTGCACATTCTGAATAGGTTAGTTTAGTGATAACTGGTAACATTGGTTTTGTATTTATGTTTCTTATTGAAAATTCTACCTTTAGAATATTTTGATCTTGTCAGTAATTTTTGCTGCAATGCAGCACAATATAATATAGAACAAAAAGAATTGACACAAGAAAATAGAAGCTCCTGATAACAAATTCATGTGGCTCCTAATGCCCTCTGCATTTTTACTAGTACAGAGGTTAAACATGGCATACAGATGTAATAATGAAGGATCAAAGAATTTTTGAGCTTAGGAAATCTTAATGACCATCTGATAAAGGTAAAAATAAAGCAGAGCAAAATACCTACAGGAGATATTGTCGAAGGAACTTATTTTCAGGGCAGATGCACCAGTGCATATTACATGTAGCTGATACTGCTGCTCTATCTCCTCTCCTTTCTCTCAAGGTCATTTCACCTGTCTATCCAGCCCTTTTCTCCTCTAAATTTACTGTGGTTTTTTCCATTGGCAAAAGTTACCTTCTCCAATAAGAAAATTACTAAAACAGAATCACAGAATGTTAGAGAAAAATATTTTTCAGAACCTCTAATTCTAGTTTGTACGAACAGGATCTAGGTTTTTCGATCACTTACCTGTAACAGTCACAAAAGCAGCTAGTTACACAGCCACTGGGTGACAGCTTAATGCAAATCTGGAACACTCTGAAAAAAAAGGAAGGGCCATTGTATGGTAATGGCAACTATATGTAGCCATGTGCATAGGATGGACCCATGTCTTGATTTGAGAGAAAATCATTTTAAGGAGCCATAGATGTCAGTCTTATTTTGCCTTCACCTTTTTTCTATATGTCAGTTTCCGGCCTGGAGAAATGCCTTCAGGGAGCTGGCATCAATGCATGCAATAGCCCATTATGGTAAGTATTATCACTGGAGAAAACTACAGAGTGATTGCCCATCTGAACACATGCAAAAGAAGCATTTTGAATCCCATGCTGCCCAAGCAGACTACTTCTGAAGGCCACATTCAGTGTGATGATAGCCAGACTGCAGCCTGTAATTAATGGTGTCACTAAGAAAGATGTTCAAAGTAAGGCTTCCAGAGTGGCTATCAGTGAATCATTTCACATCAAGTTGTTGGACATCATTACCAATAATCAAGGAAACTGAGTTCTACTACACACATTTTCTCTAAATCTGTGTTGTAAAAGATGATAAAAAGAGAAGGAAAGCAAAACATAAGAGGCCAAATACAGCAGTACATTTCTTTTTGTGTGTGTGTGTGTGTGTGATTTAATAAAGTTTTATTTTTCCAAATGTACAGTTGGTTGGACCTGTTCATGCATCTTTACCAGCAGCTGGAGCATCTCCGCCCTTGGTATTTCTGGTGTAAATTACTTGAGCTCTGTGCTTTGAAACCAGTTTGATAAGTTCTTTACTAAGGAGCTCCTGAAGGTCTGCCCTGGCCAGGGAGCTTCGAATCTTCAGTCTCTCAGAGACCACAGCTGGGGTTATAAGTTTATAGTTGGGAACTTCCTTACAGAGTTTGTCGTAAGTAGCTTTGTCAAACAAGACTAAGTTATTGAGCTTGTCCCGAACTTTGCCTTTGGACCACTTCTTCTTTTTGGCCTTGCCCCCGGATTTGTTCACTGGGTCTTTGTCTTTCTTGGCCGACTTTCCGGCATCCTTCTTCTTCTAGTCGTCCTTGGGCGGCACTGCGAAGCTCGCAGAGCAGCAGCGGACACCACAGGCTTGCTAAGATGTCGGACAAAAAGGAAGCAGCAGTACATTTATTTAAGTATCCCTCTCAGGTAGACCAACTACATGGCCGAGTAGAAACAACAAAACAGGGTAAACCTGAATATAGTTCATTTTCCATTATCATTCCATTCAGCACACACTTTATGTGCCATCTGTAGACTTGTATAATTGATTGCCACAGGACATAATTATTTTAAAAGACAATTAATTTGATTACCAGCAATGAAGTTTTTTTTGTTTGTTTGTTTGTTTGTTTGTTTGTTTGTTTGTTTGTTTTTGAGACGGAGTCTCGCTCTGTCGCCCAGGCTGGAGTGCAGTGGCCGGATCTCAGCTCACTGCAAGCTCAGCCTCCCGGGTTTATGCCATTCTCCTGCCTCAGCCTCCCGAGTAGCTGGGACTACAGGCGCCCGCCACCTCACCCGGCTAGTTTTTTTTTTTTTTTTTTTTTTTGTATTTTTTAGTAGAGACGGGGTTTCACCGTGTTAGCCCGGATGGTCTCCATCTCCTGACCTCGTGATCCGCCCGTCTCGGCCTCCCAAAGTGCTGGGATTACAGGCTTGAGCCACCGCGCCCGGCCACCAGCAATGAAGTTTTTATCTATGCAGACTAAGAAAGGACAATCTGATGAAGAAAGTAATCAAGTTTCCAAAATCAAAATGCAAGATGCACCATTCAGGAGGGTGGAGAGAGGAATTCATCTTTTGGGAAAGGTTGGACTGAGAAATACTGCATTTCAGGGATTTCCGGTTTCTACTTCATCTACCCAGTGGTAATTCTGCTTCTAGAAACCAGATCTTGGACTACACTGAATATAAACCTCCTCCACTATATGCATAATCTACTGTTAGATATTTCATCTATTGATTAATAGCCAAAGGAAAAGAAGAGAACATTGCTGTTGCTGAGCACCTATTGTGCACCAGGTAGTTTGCTAGGTGTGTTTTATCTATCCTCTGTTTTAATCCTCATGACCAATTCAATAAAGCTGGTTAAGAAGATTAGACCTAGATCACACAGCTGGTAAGAGATTGTGGCAGGCTGAATAAAAAACCCACTCGAGATGTCCATATCATAATCCCTAGAACCTGTTAACATTACCTTACATGGCAAAAGGAACTTTGTAGATGTGATTAAAATCAGGATTCAAAGATGGCAAGATTACCCAAGCAATCCAGGTGGCCCATAAATGTGGTCATGTGTATCCTCATAAAGGGGAAATTTTACTACAGAAGAGAAGGCGATATGACCATGGAAGCAGAGGTTGGGGTGATGTAGCCAGGAGCCAAGGGATGTCAGCAACCTTTAGAAGTAGGAGAGTCCAGAAAAGGATTCTGCCCTAAAGCCACCAGAAGGAAAAAACCCTGCTGATGCCTAGTTGCCCCTTAAAATGTATTTGGGACTTCTGATCTCCAGAAGTAAAGGAAAGTAAGTGTGTGTTACTTTAAATCACTCAGTTTGTGGTAATTTGTTACAGCAGCAATAGAAATGAATGCAGAGAAGAATCCAGAATTCTAACCCAGGTCTACTCAAACCTGAAGTCTGAGTTATTTTCAACTGCTTAACACAGCCTGTGGTTTGAGTAAAAATCCTGGAAATGAGTACAAAAAGATTCATACGTTGTCCCAGTTTGAATATTCCTGAGATTTAGAACTGAATATTAGATTAGTTCACTGAATTGTTGGCCCGATTAAATCATTACAATCATCTCACTTGCTAAGAGTAATAGTTATAAACCATTGACTCAAAAAAATCAAAGGAATTCACCATTTAAATGTAGCTAAACCAAAATCAGTTACTTTGATTCAGATAATGCCATAAAACTCTGGAACTTTGGGCTAAAACATACAGATATTGAACCAAAAGTGTTTTGATGCTTTTGACATTTCAGACAGCCATTAATTGTATACACCTAAGCTTATTCTTATCAAGAATCTTACAGACTTGCATATTGACTTTTCTCTGCTAATACAGTCATAACAGTGTAGAAATCTAAAAACCTGGATTCTGGAGATAGAAGAAGAATGGTTACCATAAGCTGGGAAGGGTAGTAGGAAGGTATGGGGGAGATTGGGATGGTTTAATGGGGTACAAAAATAGTTAGAAAGAATGAATAAGACCTAGTATTTGATAGCACAACAGAGTGACTATACTCAATAATAATTTAATTGTGCATCTTAAAATAACTAAAACAGTGTAACTAGATTGTTGGTGATACAAAGGATAAATATACTTGACGGGATGGATACCTCATTTTCCATGATGTCATTATTACTCATTGCATGCCTGTATCAAAATATCTTATGTATCCTATAAATGTATACACCTACTATGTATCCACAGAAATTAAAATTAAAATTGTTTAGAAATTTGGATTCTGTCATCATTGACTTTTCTATCAATTAGCTATTCAATTTGTATCATCACTCATCAATATCTCCAGGCCTCAGTCTCCTCATCTGTGAAATCGGGGAGTGGGTAGAAGCCTGCCAAGCAGATCATCTCTAAGGTTCCTTCCAGCTGTGAGATGGGATGATACTAGAATTCTCACAGCAAAATTCCTAAGTGGATTTCAAATGTGCTTGTTAACACGAGGTGCCACTAGAGGTCAGATTAAGTTTGGTAATTCTGTCTAATCGGTCATGCAGATGGAGCAAAAGCAAAAGCTATCCTTAGATGGATGCCTTGCTTAGCAGGCCTGCACCTTCCCCCTTCTGAGCTGATTAATGTTGATCCCAGTGTTAGAATAAAATAGGAAAATCTCTGAAACCCAAAATTACATTCATTAATCTGTAATTTGTAATTGGCTGCTACCAGAATGCTTATCTTTCTTTGCTTGCCTGAATGTCATTAATGAAATGTGTCACCTGAAACTCTGGTACTTCGTGTTTGCTCGTGTTACTGTGTTAATCAATCAGTCACACAAAATTTGAAGTTGAGAGAGACTAAAATCGTTACTCTTTGTACATCTGGGTGTAACTGTATTAAGAACATGTGACTATGTGTGGGACATTTGACTCACAATACGTATTCAAAGTGAAGTATAAAGGAATTCCTGAAAAACAGACAGAATGAGAGGGAGCACACATTGTCCTCGCGTATGTGCCTTGTGAAAGCTACTGATCAGGACTGGTCTTAGGGACAACTGTGAAATCTGTAGAACTAGATTTTTGTAGCTACGATTCTCTGTGTAGTTCCCCACCTTCCTTCAGCTCCCCGGCTTTGTCAACATCCCTTTCAAACTCTGCTCTCAAGAGAGATCCAAATGACTCAAATGCAGTAAGATATAAAAAGCTAATGAGGTGATTTCGCTCTCCCTTGCATTTTGTCAGAGAACAATGCCCATTAAAGGGTGGAATTCTAAAAGTAGAATTGTAATCATCCAGAAAGTTACTAATGTGGGAACAGAACATTTGCAAAATCATCCCACAGAGCCGACACCATAGGCCAATGGCAAAGGTTAGCCTTGCCTCCCACTAATACACACAGTATGAATTGCTAGCTATTCCCTTTTTAAGAAAAACAAGTATTTATTGAGCATTCACTGTACATGAGGTTCCCAAATGCACAAGATTGCTGTATGAGGACCCAGTGATTTCTCCCTGCATGACACACTAGGAAGCAGTGGAAGCCTCAGCATTATTTCCGTGGCAAGGCCCTGGGGAACAGGGATCCTCCTCCCCTTCCACTCTCTCCCCTATATAAAATTAAATGTGTGGTAGTGGGCAGGAGTGGGCAATTCTGAGAGTGGTACCAAAAGGAAGGATGTTCTGACCTGACCACCCAGCAGGTGGCCTCAGATTATGGAGATAGTTCTGTGGTATGAGAACAAGGCAAAATCTCCTAGTGGCTGTCACTTGAGAAGACCAGACGCAGTCAATCTCAAAGCCTCAGGGACCTCTTAATTTCTAAGGTGCTGATGCACTAACATTTGGGTTCACAGACCTGACAATTCTGCCTCCAGCTTCTTCTATATGAGATCACCCATCATGGCTATAGCCTACGTCTATCTTAAAACAGCTGCCACAAATCCTCAATTCCCTTTGATATGTATATTCTCAGTAAACAGAAATAATACTTTGTATTTACCTAGTACTTGGTACTTTAGTGAGTGATACAGAAAATCCTTTCATCCATCCTGTGAAGTTAAATACTATCATTCTGTACATAGGCTCACATTTCATACATTTTTAGAGTTGGTAGATCATCTACTCCACCCTCACCTCTACATTTAATCATCTTGCATTGTCCAATGCAATGTCTGGCACTTCCCAAGCAAACCCCCTCCTTTCACAGCACTCAACACCTCCTTTCACAAGCACAACTATTTTACAGATGATGAAACAAATCCAAATACATTAGGTGACTCTCCCAAAAGCAGAATATACGCAAGTGGAGGATCCCAGTCTCAGACGAGTTAAGCATTTTTCAGTTTTCATTGCATTAAACCTCTCAGCAGTATTCAACACCCTACTGCTTTCTTGAGCCATGTCTCTGCGTTTCAGTAGCACTACACCCTCATTTTTCTGTGATCCCTTCTTCTCATTCTCCTCAGGAACATCAGTTTGGTCAGGCTTAGTCCTGAGCAACTCTTCTTTTCTTACTCTGTAGCCTCTCTTTCATTTTCTCCTTTATTCTCAAAGTTTTAAATATTATCTATGGAAGATGGCTGAATAGGAACAGCTGTGGTCCACAGCTCCCAGCAGGACCAACGCAGAAGGCGGGTGATTTCTACATTTCCAACTGAGGCACCCGGTTCATCGCATTGGGACTGGTTAGACAGTGGATGCAGCCCACAGAGGGTGAGCAAAAGCAGGGTGGGGCGTTGCCCCACTCCAGGAAGTGCAAGGGGCCCGGGACCACCCTCCCCTAGCCAAGGGAAGTTGTGAGGGACTGTGGTAACCGGCCCAGATACTATGCTTTTCCCATGGTTTTTGCAACCAACAGACCAGGAGATTCCCTCGGGTGACTACACCACAAAACTGGATTTCAAGCACAAAACTGGGCGGCTGTTCAGGCAGACACCAAGCTAGCTGCAGGAGTGTTTTTTGCACGGCAGTGTTGCCTGGAACTCCAGTGAGACAGAACCGTTCACTCCTTTGGAAAGGGTGCTGAAGCCAGGGAGCAAAGCGGTCTTGCTTGTTAGTTCCCACTCTCATGGAGCCCAGCAAGCTAAGAACCACTGGCTTGAAATTCTCGCTGTCAGCACAGCAGTCTGAAGTCGACCTGGGGTGATGGAGCTTGGTGAGGGGAGGGGCACTCACCATTACTGAGGCTTGAGTAGGTGGTTTTCCCCTCACAGTGTGAAGGAAGCCAGGAAGTTCGGACTTGGGGGAGCTCACCTCAGCGCAGCCAAGTGGCTTGGGCCAGACTACCTCTCTAGATGTCTCCTCACTGGGCAGAGCATCGCTGAAAGAAAGGCAGCAGTCCCAGTCAGGGACTTATAGTCAAAACTCCCATCTCCCTGAGACAGAGCACCTGGGGAAAGGGGTGGCTGTGGGCACAGCTTCAGCAGACTTAAATGTTCCTGCCTGCCATCTCTGAAGACAGCAGCATATCTCCCAGCACAGCACTCAAGCTCTGCTAAGGAACAGACTGCCTCCTCAAGTGGGTCCCTGACCCCTATGCCTCCTGACTGGGAGACACATCCCAGCAGGAGTCGACAGACACCTCATACAGGAGAGCTCTGGCTGGCATCAGGTGGGTCCCCCTCTGTGATGAAGCTTCCAGAGGAAGGAGCAGGCAGCAATCTTTGCTGTTCTGCAGCCTCTGCTGGTGATACCCAGGCAAACAGAGTCTGGAGTGGACCTCCAGCAAACTCCAGCAGACCTGCAGAAGAGGGGCCTGACTATTAGAAGAAAAACTAACGAAGATAAAGCAATAACATTGACATCAACCAAAAAGATGCCCACACAAAAACCTCATTGAAAGGTCATCAGCATCAAAAGTCAAAGGTAGATAAATCCACGAAGATGAGGGAAAAAAAGAACAAAAATGCTGAAGATTCCAAAAATCAGAATGCTTCTTCTCCTCCAAATGATCACAACTCCTCTCCAGCAAGGGCACAAAGCTGGATGGAGAATGAGTTTGACAAATTGACAGAAGTAGTCTTCAATAGGTGGGTAATAACAAACTCCTCTGAGCTAAAAGAGCATGTTCTAACCCAAAGCAAGGAAGCTAAGAACCTCGATAAAAGGTTACAGGAACTGCTAACTAGAATCACCAGTTTAGAGAGGAACATAAATGACCTGATGGAGCTGAAAAACACAGCATGAGAACTTTGTGAAGCATACACAAGTATCAATAGCTGAATCAATCAAATGGAAGAAAGGATATCAGAGATCGAAGATCAACTTCCTGAAATAAGGCATGAAGACAAGAATAGAGAAGAAAGAATAAAAATGAATGAAAAAACTCTCCAAGAAATAGGGGACTATGTGAAAAGACCAAACCTATGATTGATTGGTGTACCCGAAAGTGACAGGGAGAATGGAACCAAGTTGGAAAACACTCTTCAGGATATTATCCAGGAGAACTTCCCCAACCTAGCAAGACAGGCCACATTCAAATTCAGGAAATACACACAATACTACTAAGATACTCCTTGAGAAGAGCAACTCCAAGACACATAATCATCAGATTCTCCAAGCTGAAATGAAGGAAAAACTGTTAATGGCAGAGAGGAAGGTCAGGTTACCTACGAAGGGAAGTCGAACAGACTAACAGCAGATCTCTCTCCAGTAACCCTCCAAGCCAGGAGAGAGTGGAGACCAATATTTAACATTCTTAAAGTATTTTCAACCCAGAATTTCATAATCCAGCCAAGCTAAGCTTCGTAAATGAAGGAAATATAAAATCCTGTACAGACAAGCAAATGCTGAGGGATTTTTGTCACCACCAGGCCTGCCTTACAAGAGCTCCTTAAGGAAGCACTAAATATGGAAAGGAAAAACCAATAATAGACAAGCAGAGAGCCAAATCATGAGTGAACTCCCATACGCAATTGCTGCAAGGGAATAAAATACTTAGGAATACAACTTACCAGGGACATGAAGGACCTCTTCAAGGAAAACCACAAACCACTGCTCAAGGAAATAAGAGAGGACACAAACAAATGGAAAAACATTCCATGCTCATGCATAGGAAGCACGAATATTGTGAAAATGGCCATACTACCCACAGTAATTTATAGATTCAATGCTATTCCCATCAAGCTACCATTGACTTTCTTCACAGAATTAGAAAAAATCTACTTTAAATTTCATATGGAACCCAAAAAGAGCTCGTATAGCCAAGCAATCTTAAGCAAAAAGAACAAAGCTGGAGGCCTCATACTACCTCACTTCAAACTATACTACAAGGCTACAGTAACCAAAACAGCATTCTACTGGTATCAAAACAGATATATAGATCAATGGAACAGAACAGAGGCCTCAGAAATAATACCACTCATCTACAACCACCTGATCTTTGACAAACCTGACAAAACAAGCAATGGGGAAAGGATTCCCTATTTAACAAATAGTGCTGGGAAAACTGGCTAGTCGTATGCAGAAAACTGAAACTGGATCCCTTCCTTACACCTTATACAAAAATTAACTCAAGATGGATTAAAGACTTAAACGTAAAACCTAAAACCATAAAAACCCTAGAAGAAAACCTAGGCAATACCATTCAGGACATAGGCATAGGCACAGACTTCATGACTAAAACACCGAAAGCAATGGCAGCGAATGCCAAAATTAACAAATGGGATCTAATTAAACTAAAGAGCTTCTGCACAGCAGAAGAAACTAGCATCAGAGTCAACAGGCAATCTACAGAATGGGAGAAAATGTTTGCAATCTATCCATCTGACAAAGGGCTAACATCCAGAATCTTAAAGGACTTAAACAAATTTACAAGAAAAAAAAATCTCATCAAAAAGTGGGCACAGGATATGAACAGACACTTTTCAAAAGAAAACATTTATGCAGCCAACACA
The DNA here is from genome assembly GCF_007565055.1 of Rhinopithecus roxellana. Taxonomy (NCBI): domain Eukaryota; kingdom Metazoa; phylum Chordata; class Mammalia; order Primates; family Cercopithecidae; genus Rhinopithecus; species Rhinopithecus roxellana. Next base: position 22,844,718 of record NC_044549.1, on the reverse strand, counting down.
CACACACAAAAAAAAGCTCAGTATCACTGGTCATTAGAAAAATGCAAATCAAAACCACAGTGAGATACCATCTCACGCCAGTTAGAATGGAGATTATTAACAAGTCAGGAAACAACAAATGCTGGAGAGGATGTGGAGAAATAGGAACGCTTTTACACTGTTGGTGGGAGTGTAAATTAGTTCAACCATTATGGAAGACAGTGTGATGATTCCTCAAGGATCTAGAACCAGAAATACCATTTGACCCAGCAATCCCATTACTGGGTATAAACCCAAAGGATTATAAATCAATCTGCCATAAAGACACATGCATTACATATGTTTATTACAGCACTATTCACAATAGCAAAGACTTGGAACCAACCCAAATGCCCATCTATGATAGACTGGATTAAGAAAACCTGGCACGGGGGGCGGAGCAAGATGGCCGAATAGGAACAGCTCCAGTCTCCAACTCCCAGCGCGAGCGACACAGAAGACCGGTGATTTCTGCATTTTCAACTGAGGTACTGGGGTCATCTCACTAGGGAGTGCCGGACAATCGGTGCTGGTCAGCTGCTGCAGCCTGACCAGCGAGAGCTGAAGCAGGGCGAGGCATCGCCTCACCTGGAAGCGCAAGGGGGAAGGGGATCCGTTTTCCTAGCCAGGGGAACTGAGACACACAACACCTGGAAAATCGGGTAACTCCCACCCCAATACTGCGCTGTAAGCATACAGGCACACCAGAATATATCCCACACCTGGCCGGGAGGGTCCCACGCCCACGAAGCCTCCCTCACTGCTAACACAGCAGTCTGCCGCGATCTATCCGCAAGGCAGCAGCGAGGCTGGGGGAGGGGCGCCCGCCATTGCTGAGGCTTAAGTAGGTAAACAAAGCCGCTGGGAAGCTCGAACTGGGTGGAGCTCACAGCAGCTCAAGGAAGCCTGCCTGTCTCTGTAGTCTCCACCTCTGGGGACAGCGCACAGCTGAAGACCAATAGGGGAAGTAGCAGGAGCCGGTGCAGACGCGAACGACTCTGTCTGACAGCTTTGGGGAGAGCCGTGGATCTCCCAACGCGGAGGTTGAGATCTGAGAACGGACAGACTGCCTGCTCAGGTGTGTCCCTGACCCCTGAGTAGCCTAGCTGGGAGAAATCCCCCACTAGGGGCAGTCTGACACCCCACACCTCACAGGGTGGAGTACACCCCTGAGAGGACACTTCCAAAGGAAGAATCAGACAGGTACACTCGCTGTTCAGCAATATTCTATCTTCGGCAACCTCTGCTGCTGATACCCAGGCAAACAGGGTCTGGAGTGGACCTCAAGCAATCTCCAACAGACCAACAGACAGTCCTTCTGACTGTCAGAAGGAAAACTATCAAACAGGAAGGACACCTATACCAAAACCGCATCAGTACGTCACCACCATCAAAGACCAGAGACAGATAAAACCACAAAGATGGGGAAGAAGCAGGGCAGAAAAGCTGGAAATTCAAAAAGTAAGAGCGCATCTCCCCCTGCAAAGGAGCGCAGCCCATCGCCAGCAACGGATCAAAGCTGGTCAGAGAATGACTTGGACGAGAGGAGAGAAGAAGGCTTCAGTCCATCAAACTTATCAGAGCTAAAGGAGGAATTACGTACCCAGCGCAAAGAAACTAAAAATCTTGAAAAAAGAGTGGAAGAATTGACAGCTAGACTAATTAATGCAGAGAAGATCATAAACGAAATGACAGAGATGAAAACCATGACACGAGAAATACGTGACAAATGCACAAGCTTCAGTAACCGACTCGATCAACTGGAAGAAAGAGTATCAGCGATTGAAGATCAAATGAATGAAATGAAGCGAGAAGAGAAACCAAAAGAAAAAAGAAGAAAAAGAAATGAGCAAAGCCTGCAAGAAGTATGGGATTACGTAAAAAGACCAAATCTACGCCTGATTGGGGTGCCTGAAAGTGAGGGGGAAAATGGAACCAAGTTGGAAAACACTCTTCAGGAAATCATCCAGGAGAACTTCCCCAACCTAGTAGGGCAGGCCAACATTCAAATTCAGGAAATACAGAGAACGCCACAAAGATACTCCTCCAGAAGAGCAACTCCAAGACACATAATTGCCAGATTCACCAAAGTTGAAATGAAGGAAAAAATCTTAAGGGCAGCCAGAGAGAAAGGTCGGGTTACCCACAAAGGGAAGCCCATCAGACTAACAGCAGATCTCTCGGCAGAAACTCTACAAGCCAGAAGAGAGTGGGGGCCAATATTCAACATTCTTAAAGAAAAGAATTTTAAACCCAGAATTTCATATCCAGCCAAACTAAGTTTCATAAGTGAAGGAGAAATAAAATCCTTTACAGATAAGCAAATGCTTAGAGATTTTGTCACCACCAGGCCTGCCTTACAAGAGACCCTGAAGGAAGCCCTAAACATGGAAAGGAACAACCGGTACCAGCCATCGCAAAAACATGCCAAAATGTAAAGACCATCGAGGCTAGGAAGAAACTGCATCAACTAACGAGCAAAATAACCAGTTAATATCTAATGGCAGGATCAAGTTCACACATAACAATATTAACCTTAAATGTTAATGGATTAAATGCTCCAATTAAAAGACACAGACTGGCAAACTGGATAAAGAGTCAAGACCCATCAGTCTGCTGTATTCAGGAGACCCATCTCACATGCAGAGACATACATAGGCTCAAAATAAAGGGATGGAGGAAGATCTACCAAGCAAATGGAGAACAAAAAAAAGCAGGGGTTGCAATCCTTGTCTCTGATAAAACAGACTTTAAACCATCAAAGATCAAAAGAGACAAAGAAGGCCATTACATAATGGTAAAGGGATCAATTCAACAGGAAGAGCTAACTCTCCTAAATATATATGCACCCAATACAGGAGCACCCAGATTCATAAAGCAAGTCCTTAGGGACTTACAAAGAGACTTAGACTCCCATACAATAATAATGGGAGACTTCAACACTCCGCTGTCAACATTAGACAGATCAACGAGACAGAAAGTTAACAAGGATATCCAGGAATTGAACTCATCTCTGCACCAAGCGGACCTAATAGACATCTATAGAACTCTCCACCCCAAATCAACAGAATATACATTCTTCTCAGCACCACATCGCACTTATTCCAAAATTGACCACATAATTGGAAGTAAAGCACTCCTCAGCAAATGTAAAAGAACAGAAATTATAACAAACTGTCTCTCAGACCACAGTGCAATCAAACTAGAACTCAGGACTAAGAAACTCAATCAAAACCGCTCAACTACATGGAAACTGAACAACCTGCTCCTGAATGACTACTGGGTACATAACGAAATGAAAGCGGAAATAAAGATGTTCTTTGAAACCAATGAGAACAAAGATACAACATACCAGAATCTCTGGGACACATTTAAAGCAGTGTGTAGAGGGAAATTTATAGCACTAAATGCCCACAAGAGAAAGCAGGAAAGATCTAAAATTGACACTCTAACATCACAATTAAAAGAACTAGAGAGGCAAGAGCAAACACATTCAAAAGCTAGCAGAAGGCAAGAAATAACTAAGATCAGAGCAGAACTGAAGGAGATAGAGACACAAAAAACCCTCCAAAAAATCAATGAATCCAGGAGTTGGTTTTTTGAAAAGATCAACAAAATTGACAGACCGCTAGCAAGGCTAATAAAGAAGAAAAGAGAGAGGAATCAAATAGATGCAATAAAAAATGATAAAGGGGATATCACCACTGACCCCACAGAAATACAAACTACCATCAGAGAATACTATAAACGCCTCTACGCAAATCAACTAGAAAATCTAGAAGAAATGGATAATTTCCTGGACACTTACACTCTCCCAAGGCTAAACCAGGAAGAAGTTGAATCCCTGAATAGACCAATAGCAGGCTATGAAATTGAGGCAACAATTAATAGCCTACCCACCAAAAAAAGTCCAGGACCAGATGGATTCACAGCTGAATTCTACCAGAGGTACAAGGAGGAGCTGGTACCATTCCTTCTGAAACTATTCCAATCAATAGAAAAAGAGGGAATCCTCCCTAACTCATTTTATGAGGCCAACATCATCCTGATACCAAAGCCTGGCAGAGACACAACAAAAAAAGAGAATTTTAGACCAATATCCCTGATGAACATCGATGCAAAAATTCTCAATAAAATACTGGCAAACCGGATTCAGCAGCACATCAAAAAGCTTATCCACCATGATCAAGTGGGCTTCATCCCTGGGATGCAAGGCTGGTTCAACATTCGCAAATCAATAAACGTAATCCAGCATATAAACAGAACCAAAGACAGGAACCACATGATTGTCTCAATAGATGCAGAAAAGGCTTTTGACAAAATTCAACAGCCCTTCATGCTAAAAACGCTCAATAAAGTCGGTATTGATGGAACGTATCTCAAAATAATAAGAGCCATTTATGACAAACCCACAGCTAATATCATACTGAATGGGCAAAAACTGGAAAAATTCCCTTTGAAAACTGGCACAAGACAGGGATGCCCTCTCTCACCACTCCTATTCAACATAGTGTTGGAAGTTCTGGCTAGGGCAATCAGGCAAGAGAAAGAAATCAAGGGTATCCAGTTAGGAAAAGAAGAAGTCAAATTGTCCCTGTTTGCAGATGACATGATCGTATATTTAGAAAACCCCATCGTCTCAGCCCAAAATCTCCTTAAGCTGATAAGCAACTTCAGCAAAGTCTCAGGATACAAAATTAATGTGCAAAAATCACAAGCATTCTTATACACCAGTAACAGACAAGCAGAGAGCCAAATCAGGAATGAACTTCCATTCACAATTGCTTCAAAGAGAATAAAATACCTAGGAATCCAGCTTACAAGGGATGTAAAGGACCTCTTCAAGGAGAACTACAAACCACTGCTCAGTGAAATCAAAGAGGACACAAACAAATGGAAGAACATACCATGCTCATGGATAGGAAGAATCAATATCGTGAAAATGGCCATACTCCCCAAGGTTATTTATAGATTCAATGCCATCCCCATCAAGCTACCAATGAGTTTCTTCACAGAATTGGAAAAAACTGCTTTAAAGTTCATATGGAACCAAAAAAGAGCCCGCATTGCCAAGACAATCCTAAGTCAAAAGGACAAAGCTGGAGGCGTCACGCTACCTGACTTCAAACTATACTACAAGGCTACAGTAACCAAAACAGCATGGTACTGGTACCAAAACGGAGATATAGACCAATGGAACAGAACAGAGTCCTCAGAAATAATACCGCACATCTACAGCCATCTGATCTTTGACAAACCTGAGAGAAACAAGAAATGGGGAAAGGATTCCCTATTTAATAAATGGTGCTGGGAAAATTGGCTAGCCATAAGTAGAAAGCTGAAACTGGATCCTTTCTTTACCCCTTATATGAAGATTAATTCAAGATGGATTAGAGACTTAAATGTTAGACCTAATACCATAAAAACCCTAGAAGAAAATCTAGGTAGTACCATTCAGGACATAGGCATGGGCAAGGACTTCATGTCTAAAACACCAAAAGCAACAGCAGCAAAAGCAAAAATTGACAAATGGGATCTAATTAAACTAAAGAGCTTTTGCACAGCAAAAGAAACTACCATCAGAGTGAACAGGCAACCTACAGAATGGGAGAAAATTTTTGCAACCACTCATCTGACAAAGGGCTAATATCCAGAATCTACAAAGAACTCAAACAAATATACGAGAAAAAAACAAACAACCCCATCAAAAAGTGGGCAAAGGATATGAACAGACATTTCTCAAAAGAAGATATTCATACAGCCAACAGACACATGAAAAAATGCTCATCGTCACTCACCATCAGAGAAATGCAAATCAAAACCACAATGAGATACCATCTCACACCAGTTAGAATGGCAATCATTAAGAAGTCAGGAAACAACAGGTGTTGGAGAGGATGTGGAGAAATAGGAACACTTTTACACTGTTGGTGGGATTGTAAACTAGTTCAACCATTATGGAAAACAGTATGGCAATTCCTCAAGGATCTAGAACTAGATGTACCATATGACCCAGCCATCCCACTACTGGGTATATACCCAAAGGATTATAAATTATTCTACTACAAAGACACATGCACACGTATGTTTATTGCGGCACTATTCACAATAGCAAAGACTTGGAATCAACCCAAATGTCCATCTGTGACAGACTGGATTAAGAAAATGTGGCACATATACACCATGGAATACTATGCAGCCATAAAAAAGGATGAGTTTGCGTCCTTTGTAGGGACATGGATGCAGCTGGAAACCATCATTCTTAGCAAACTATCACAAGAAGAGAAAACCAAACACCGCATGTTCTCACTCATAGGTGGGAACTGAACAATGAGATCACTTGGACTCGGGAAGGGGAACATCACGCACTGGGGCCTATCATGGGGAGGGGGGAGGGGGGAGGAGGGAGGGATTGCATTGGGGAGTTATACATGATATAAATGATGAATTGATGGGTGCTGACAAGTTGATGGGTGCAGCACACCAACATGGCATAAGTATACATATGTAACAAACCTGCACGTTATGCACATGTACCCTAGAACTTAAAGTATAATAAAAAAAAAAAAAAAGAAATAGATAATTTTTATAGCCCAAAAAAAAAAAAAAAGAAAAGAAAACGTGGCACATATACACCATGGAATACTATTCAGCCATAAAAAAGAATGGCTTCGCGTCCTTTGCAGGGACATGGATGAAGCTGGAAACCATCATTCTCGGCAAGCTAACACAGGAACAGAAAAACAAACACTGTATGTTCTCACTCATAAGTGGGAGTTGAACAATGAGAACACATGGCCACAGAGCGGGGAACATCACACACTGGGGCCTGTTGGGGGGTGAGGGTCATGGGGAGGGAGAGCATTAGGACAAATACCTAACACAGACAGAGCTTAAAACTTAGATATCTGACAGGGTGATGGTCGCAGCAAACTACCATGGCCCATGTATACCTATGTAACAAACCTAGACATTCTGCACATGTATCCCAGAATTTAAGGTATAATTTAAAAAAGGAAGAAAAAAGAAACTGACAAGAGAAGTAAAAAAAATAAATATTATCTACGATATACCTATTTCCAAACGTATGTCTCTAAACCACATCTCCTTTTTGAGTTACAGGTTTATTCATCCAAATGTTAACATGTTTCCATCTTGATATTTCTCCAGCCGAATGCTTTATCTTCTTACCCAAATCTACCTCTACAGTCTTCCTCATTTAAGTATACGACACCCCTAGAAAATTGTTTCACCTTCAACTTCCTCTCTCTTTTCTCCACCATTAAACCAATCAAACAGAAACTAGCGTAGAATCTATCTTCAAAATATATCTTGAGCCCATTGCTTCTATCTTCAAAAATGTAAATAAAATTATAAACAATGAGAAAAAATAGAACACTCAATATTTAATAATATTGGAAATTTATTGTTAATTTTGTATGTAGTTGGTATTATAATCATTTTTAAAGATGTGCACTGAACCATATAGATAAAATTATATGTTATCTAGAAATTGATATAAAATAATCTGAAGTATAGGTAAGTAGGGAGGCATAGATGAAATAAGATATGCCATACAGTTATAATTATTGAAGCTGGAAGATAAGCACATCAGGTTCCTTATGTTCTATTTTTGTCTATGTGTATAAAATTTCATAATAAAGTTATACACAAATTTTTAAATGGTTGCCTCAAAGAATATAAGGAAACAAGATAATGTTATATTGTATAGATGTATTTCAGTAAGTTCTTTGTCAGCCCTATTACGTGGTAAAAACAATGGCCATTTACCCTGATATTAATTGTGTAAAATGATTCAAAATTTTCAAGAAGACTCTATGAAATATAGTTTGTATCCACTATATTTAAAGATTAGTCTTGCTCTAAGTAGATTTTGTACTTTAAAATATTAATGATCATTTTAAAGCCATCATAATTACTGACGCATAAATCACCATACAGAATTATGAAGACAAATATCAACGGGTTTTTAAAATAGTGCTTCAAAGTATCATGTAATAACTAACCCAGGACTTCACAATATTTCACTAAATATGTAATAAATATTTAATCTCCTACCTAAGGATTAAAGAAAAACTATATACCATTGGGAAACATTGTTCTTTCTACAGTAAATGCATCTGGAAAATAAAACACCTGGGAAATAAAACAGGTAAAATTATAATGCATTCTTTTGTTAGAAAATACTATTGGAAGACACAAAAACCTTGAGGATTTAAGGAAATAAATATTACCTAGTGTGGGAAGTTTGTTATACAATTGGATAAAAGTATATCTGTTTTTCAGCTTATGATATATTCTAGTATTCTAGACTTTTTCCAATTATTATATATATACATATATGACACTAACTTTATTGAGAATAAGGAAAAATATAATTTTCTACTTATAAATTATTTCTCTAGGGCCTGGTGCGGTGGCTCACGCCTGTAATCCCAGCACTTTGGGAGGCTGAGGCGGGTGGATCACAAGGTCAGGAGTTCAAGACCAGCCTGGCCAACATGGTGAAACCCTGTCTCTACTAAAAATACCAAAAAAATTAGCTGGGTGAGGTGGCGGGTGCCTGTAATCCCAGCTACTCAGGTGACTGAGGTAGAGAATCGCTTGAACCCGGGAGGTGGAGGTTGCAGTGAGCTGAGATCATGCCACTGCACTCCAGCCTGGGTGACAGAGTGAGACTCCATCTCAAAAAAAAAATAAAAATAAAAATAAAAAATAAATTATTTCTCTAATGTATGTATAAAAATTTTAAACTACTTGTTGATGGAGTAACAGCTTTGACTATAATAAGAAATAAGAATAATTTCCAGAGTAAGTGGTAGAGAGAGCAACTCGCATGAAATTTTGGCACTCCTTTGTTCAAAGACAAAGCAGAAGAAAACACAACAAAGCAGATGAAAAAGAAATACACAAATTGCTACCGAACGTCATTGATGTAATTGATTTTACAAAAACAAGATCTTGACAATACATTTTAATGAGATGGAGAGTAACCATAAAAATCTTTTGTACCTCATGAAATTCCCCCAGTTCCGCTATGGCAAAGTACATAAAAGAAGTCACACTTACTGATAAGATATCCATTTTCGTTTTACAAAAAGGCAAGTGATCCAAATTTGTTGAGCTTTTCTTTAATGCTATGTGGCTGTCAGTAGAATACACTGTTGCATATAATTTTTAAAATAAAGAAAGGAAAATCTCTCTTCAAATTAGAAGTGATGCTCCACTTACTCTCTTTTGTTTGTGTTTTTGTGTTCTAATAGCCATCCTAACAGCTATAAGGTGTTATTGTGATTTCAACTTGCATTTCCCTGATGATTAGTGACATTACACACTTTGTCATACACCTCTTGGCCATTTATATGTGCTCTTTGGAGAAATGTCTATTCAGATCCTTTGTACATTTTTAATAGGATTTTTTTCATCATTGAGTCATAGTAGTTCCTTATATATTTCAATATTAACTCTTTTGTCACATATTGATTTCAAAGTATTTTCTCTCATTTGGTAGGTTGCCTTTTTATTTTGTTGATTGCTTCATTTGCTCTGCAGAGCTTTTGGTTTGATGTAGTCCCACTTGTAGATTTTTACTTTTGTTGTTTGTGCTTTTGGTATCACATTAAAAGATTGCCTAGACCAATATCATGAACCTTTTTCCCCTTTTTTAAAGGAATTTTACAGATTTAGAAAATAACAAATGTTGGAGAAGATATGGAGAAATTGGAACCTTTGAACATTCTTGATGGGAATGCAAAATGGTGCAACCACTGTGGAAAACAGTATGGCAGTTCCTAAAAAATATTAACAATGGAACTACTGTATGATCCAGCAATCCAATTTCTGGATATATAAGAATTAAAATCAAGATCTCAAAGAGATACCCACACTTCTATGTTTACTGCAGTAGTATTTAAATAGGCAAGATATGGCAACAACCTAAATGTCCACCAACAGATGAAAAGATGAAGAAAATGAGGCATATACATACCACATTCAATTTTTTAGAGGAAGAAAACCCTGTTACATACAATAACAAAGAGGAAACTTGGGAACACTATGCTGAGTTAAATTAGCCAGTCACAAAAGAAAAAATATTGCATGATCACACTTATGTGAGTTATCTAGAATAGTCAAGACTCATAGAAACAGAGAGTAGAATGGCAATTGTGAGAAGCTGATGGGAGGGAGACATGGTTGCTGTTCAAGCATACAGTTTCAGTTAGGCAAGATGAATAAATTCTAGAGATTTGCTGTACACATTCCACCTGTAATTAACAATACTGTGCTGTGCACTTAAAAGTTTGTTAAGAAGATTTCACATTCTGTTCTTATCACAATTTTTAAAAAGTTATGCTTCAGTGTTAAGTGAGGAACTGGCTGATTTTTCTAAAGAAATTTTAGAAAAAAAGGATTCTGAAAGTGTGTACTGAGAAATATTTTCATGATTATGAGCTTGTGTTGCTATAAATGATGTGTACCACTTATAAAACCTTTTATATCTGCACACTTAAGAACATGGAAACAGAATTACTTAACCCAGCTAAATATCTTCCAAATTAAGTATTTCAATATTTTTTTTGTTTTTGTTTTTGTTTTTTGTTTTTTTTATGATTATACTTTAAGTTCTAGGGTACATGTGCATAACATGCAGGTTTGTTACATATGTATACTTGTGCCATGTTGGTGTGCTGCACCCATCAACTCGTCAGCACCCATCAATTCATCATTTATATCAGGTATAACTCCCAATGCAATCCCTCCCCCTCCCCCCTCCCCATGATAGGCCCCGATGTGTGATGTTCCCCTTCCCGAGTCCAAGTGATCTCATTGTTCAGTTCCCACCTATGAGTGAGAACATGCGGTGTTTGGTTTTCTGTTCTTGTGATAGTTTGCTAAGAATGATGGTTTCCAGCTGCATCCATGTCCCTACGAAGGACGCAAACTCATCCTTTTTTATGGCTGCATAGTATTCCATGGTGTATATGTGCCACATTTTCTTAATCCAGTCTGTCACAGATGGACATTTGGGTTGATTCCAAGCCTTTGCTATTGTGAATAGTGCCGCAATGAACATACGTGTGCATGTGTCTTTATAGCAGCATGATTTATAATCCTTTGGGTATATACCCAGTAGTGGGATGGCTGGGTCATATGGTACATCTAGTTCTAGATCCTTGAGGAATCGCCATACTGTTTTCCATAATGGTTGAACTAGTTTACAATCCCACCAACAGTGTAAAAGTGTTCCTATTTCTCCACATCCTCTCCAGCACCTGTTGTTTCCTGACTTTTTAATGATTGCCATTCTAACTGGTGTGAGATGGTATCTCATTGTGGTTTTGATTTGCATTTCTCTGATGGCCAGTGATGATGAGCATTTTTTCATGTGTCTGTTGGCTATATGAATGTCCTTTTGAGAAATGTCTGTTCATATCCTTTGCCCACTTTTTGATGGGGTTGTTTGTTTTTTTCTTGTAAATTTGTTTGAGTTCTTTGTAGATTCTGGATATTAGCCCTTTGTCAGATGAGTAGATTGCAAAAATTTTCTCCCATTCTGTAGGTTGCCTGTTCATTCTGATGGTAGTTTCTTTTGCTGTGCAGAAGCTCTTTAGTTTAATTAGATCCCATTTGTCAATTTTGGCTTTTGCCGCCGTTGCTTTTGGTGTTTTAGACATGAAGTCCTTGCCCATGCCTATGTCCTGAATGGTACTACCTAGGTTTTCTTCTAGGGTTTTTATGGTATTAGGTATAATATTTAAGTCTCTAATCCATCTTGAATTAATTTTCATATAAGGAGTAAGGAAAGGATCAAGAGAAAGCTGGAAAGATCTAAAATTGACACTCTAACATCACAATTAAAAGAACTGGAGAAGCAAGAGCAAACACATTCAAAAGCTAGCAGAAGGCAGGAAATAACTAAGATCAGAGCAGAACTGAAGGAGATAGAGACACAAAAAACCCTCCAAAAAATCAATGAATCCAGGAGTTGGTTTTTTGAAAAAATCAACAAAATTGACAGACCGCTAGCAAGACTAATAAGGAAGAAAAGAGAGAAGAATCAAATAGACGCAATAAAAAATGATAAAGGGGTTATCACCACCAACCCCACAGAAATACAAACTACCATCAGAGAATACTATAAACACCTCTATGCAAATAAACTAGAAAATCTAGAAGAAATGGATAATTTCCTGGACACTTATACTCTTCCAAGACTAAACCAGGAAGAAGTTGAATCCCTGAATAGACCAATAGTAGGCTCTGAAATTGAGGCAATAATTAATAGCCTACCAACCAAAAAAAGTCCAGGACCAGATGGATTCACAGCTGAATTCTACCAGAGGTACAAGGAGGAGCTGGTACCATTCCTTCTGAAACTATTCCAATCAATAGAAAAAGAGGGAATCCTCCCTAACTCATTTTATGAGGCCAACATCATCCTGATACCAAAGCCTGGCAGAGACACAACAAAAAAAGAAAATTTTAGACCAATATCCCTGATGAACATCGATGCAAAAATCCTCAATAAAATACTGGCAAACCGGATTCAGCAGCACTTCAATATGTTTTCAATCTGATTTTGATGAGTTTTAAAAGACTAATGCCTTAGGGAGGATGGATATTACAAACAGAATTTCAACAAACCTTTAGCATGATTGGTGTATGAGAGTTAAGAATGAACATTTTATAGAGGAATAACAACGAATAATATACTTCTTTATTTGGATCCATTTATTGATATGTGTTATCTTTTTCATATATAACATTATGCCACTAAAACTAAGTATTGAATTGAATTGTGCTTGGAACTAGAACTTTAATTCTCAATATCACATTGTTTTAAAAATAATGCAACTATTGAACCACAAAAATATTATTTAACATTATTATTGGCAAAAAAATTTTCATAATTTTTAACCTATTTTAAATATGATTTATGACATCTAATGTGGTTTGGCTCTGTCCCCACCCAAATCTCCTCTCGAATTATAATCCCCACATGTCAAGGGAGGGACCTAGTGGGAGGTGATTGGATCATGGTGGCAGTTCCCTCCATGCTGTTCTGGTGACAGTAAGTGAGTTCTCATGAGATCTGTTGGTTTTATAAGGGGCTTCTCCCTTTGCTCAACACTCATTCTGTCTCCTGCTGCCTTGTGAAGAAGGTGACGGCTTCCCTTTCTCCCATGATTGTAAGTTTCCTAAGGTCTTCCCAGCCAAGTGGAACTGTAAATCAATTAAACCTCTTTCTTTTATAAGTTACCCAGACTTGGGTATTTCTTTATAGCAGTGTAAGAACAGACTAATACAGTATATTGGTAGTGCACAGAGTGAGGAACTGTCATGAAGATATTTGAAAATGTGGAAGCAACTCTGAAACTGGGTAACAGGCAGGGGTTGGTACAGTTTGGAAGGCTCTGAAGAAGATAGGAAGATGTGGGAAAGTTTGGGTCCTTCTGGAGATTTAAATGGTTTTAATGAAATGCTGATAGTGATGTGAATGCCAGCATTCACATGGTCTCAAATAGAGATAAGGAACTTCTTGGGAACTGGAGCAAAGGTCACTCTTGCTATGCTTTAGCAAAGAGACTGGAGGTATTTTGCCCCTGCCCTAGAGATGTGTGGAAATTTGATCTGAAATTGGAACTTATGTTTAAAAAAGGAAGTAGAGCATAAAAGTTTGGAAAATTTGCAGCATGACTGTAATATAGGAAAGAAAGACTCATTTCCTGGGGAGGAATTCAAGCCTGCTGAAGAAATCTGTATAAGTAATGAGGAGCCAAATATTAATGCCAAGACAATGGGAAAAAATGTCTCTAGCGCATGTCAGAGATGTTCACAGCAGTCCCTCTCATCACAGGCCTGGAGGCCTACAAGGGAAAAATGGCTTCATGGGTTAGTCCCAGGGGCCCCTGCTGCTCTGTGCATCCTTGGGATATGGCACCCTGTGCCCCAGCCACTTCAGCTACAGTCATGGCTAAAAGGGGCCAAAGTACACCTCAGGCCATTGCTTCAGAAGATGCAAGCCCCAATCGTTGGCAGCTTCCATTTGGTGTTGGGTCTGCAGGTGCACAGAAGTCAAGAATTCAGGTTTGGAAACCTCTGCCTAGATTTCAGAGGATGTATGGAAATGCCTGGATGTCCAGGCAGAAGTCTGCTGCAAGGGAAGGGCAGCCCTCATGGAGAACCTCTGCTAGGGCAGTGTGGAAGGGAAATGCGGGGTTGGACCCCCCACACAGAGCTCCCACTGGGGCACTGCCTAATGGAGCTGTGAAAAAAAAAAAAAGCCACTAGCCTCCACATCCCAGAATGGTAGCTCTACTGACAGCTTGCACCATGCACCTGAAAAAGCCACAGACACTCAATCCCAGCCTGTGAAGGAGCTGCCCAAGGCCATGCGAGCCCACCCCTTGCATCAGTGTGCCCCAGATGTGAGACTTGTAGGCAAAGGAGATTATTTTGGAGCTTAAGATTTAATGACTGCCCTGTTGGATTTCAGACTTGCATAGGTCCTGTAGCCCCTTTGTTTTGGCCAATTTCTCCCATTTTGAATGGGAGCATTTATCCAAGCCTGTAACCCCATTGCATCTTGGAATGAACTGGCTTGCTTTTGATTTTACAGGTGCCTAGGCAGAAGGGACTTGCCTTCTCAGATGAGATTTTGGACTTGAACTTTTTGGTTAATGCTGGAATGAGTTAAGACCTTGTGGGACTGTTGGGAAGGCATGACTGTATTTTGAAATGTGAGAAAGACATGAGATTTGGGAGGAGCTGGGACAGAATGATATAGTTTGGTTCTGTGCCCCCATCCAAATTTCATCTCTAATTATAATCCCCACGTGTCAAGGAAGGGACCTACCGGGAGGTGATCAGATCATGGGGGCGGTTTCCCCTATACAATTCTAGTGATAGTGAGTGAGTTCTCATGAGATTTTATGGTTTTATAAGTGACAGTTTCTGCTCTTTCTCTCTCCTGCTACCTTGTGAAGAAGGTGCTTCCTTCCCTTTCCACCATGATTGTAAGTTTCCTGAGGCCTTCCCAGCCACATAGAACTGTGAGTCAATTAAACCTCTCTCCTTTATAAGTTACCCAGTCTTGAGTACTTCTTTATAGCAGTGTAATAATTAACCAATGCAACATTTCACCCTTTTTAACTCCAACTTTTATATGTGTTTTGTAATATATATAATATGTCAGTATAGTAGTATAATCATATAAAATAAGTATACATTTTTAGGAGAATTGGCTAATTTTTTCATCTAATGGGATGCCTCCAGGATTCAAGTTGGAGGATGGATGCTTAATGCAACCTCATGTTCCACCTTAAATAGCTCAGGGCCACCTTCCTTCTGTTTATAAAAATGAAATCAGTTACAACAAATTTAAAGGGCAGCCTTAGAAGGACAAGGAAGAATAGGGTATGTGTGAAAGTTCAGCACAATGTTTAAAATATTTATTACCAGGTAGCCAGAATACAGGCATTAGTAAACACTGAGTGAGGTAAGATGAGGAAATTGCTCCTGATGGTAGAATAAAGAACTGTTAACAGATAAATCCTCTCCACTGTTCCAACAATGTAAGCCATGCATAGTCTCAAACTTTTCTTACGTACATGGACAAGAACCAGAAAAAGCACTTAATGAACAAGGTTATTATAATTGTTAAGAATGTGTTATGATTAGATCAACTCAGAAAATCTGCTAGATGACAATTTTCTTATGCAATCTCCTGGTAATGGAATTTTCCCTTTCATATTATCTAAGAAAAAGTGGTTTGCTAAGCAAATAAATAATACAACGAACAGCCTTCTTGAGAGAGAAGACTTTAGAGGAAGTACACTATTAAAAGAATATGTCAGTTAGGAACTATTTCAATGTACTTATTAAAATACAAGATTCGCTAGCACAATGGCTCTCTAACTTTTTGATGAGGACTCACAGTAAGAAATGCATTTTACATCCTATCCCAAACACATGAATATGTAATTGAAAAAGGTTTCATAGAAAAAATGTTGCCCTTATTTCATAGAATGTAATATATTTTATTAAAATTCTTTTTTTAATCTTTTCATAACTTTTTAATATGATTTTCTTCCCACCAGTGAGTCCACATCTGCAACTTGAAGGACATTGCTGTAGCACGTATAGTTCAGCTCAGTATCTTCTGACCACAGCATTATTCTACATATCTGCAAGTAGCAACACTACATTTTTAAGTTTATATTACTCCACACTGTTTTTGATCCAGATAGGTCATTTCTCCAAATAAGAGTGAGCTCACAAAGTTTATGAAACTTCACTGTTCCTGAAAGGTTTTGATGGAGTCAAGGGTTTGGTCCTCAAGGGCAGGGGCTTTATACACAGGCAAGTGGGCCGGGAAGTTGACACAATGGGCAAAGCCTCCTGATTCAGAGTGAGAAACACAGCAGCATGAAATGATGATAAAAAGCAGCTAATTAACAAACATACAGAGCACTTGTCATGTACCAGGCACTGTTCTAATCATTTTACATGTACCCTTGTTTATTTCTTTAACAAGTCAATGAGATAAGGACTATTACCCATCTTATTTTACAGATAAAGAACACAAGGGATGGTCTGGCCAGTTAATTCTTTCACAGTAACCTGTTAGTAAGTTTGGGATTTGAACTGGAACTCCTGGCTCTAAGAATCATACTCTTTTGTTTTTACAGGGAGTGAAAGAAAAATCCACATAAACATCCTGGCCAATCTCAGAAAAAAAAATCTATGCCCTTCTAGCTTAGAATCAGGATCTGAAAATCCTTCACATGGGCAAAAATGTCTCCTGTCACTGAGCCATCATTCTGAATTGCGCAGTTTTTCCTCAGAAATTGTTTTGGCAAGATGGAAATGAAATTGTGGGCTGAAAACCAGCCATGGAATGCTCAGAACTGAATTTATTCTGAGAATTTGTTGCTTTTTGAAATTCATTTGTCTGGAAACGTTTTGAAGCAAGCTGCCTGGAAACTGGGAGTTAAACAGATGCTCCCCACCCACCCCAACATCTCTAATTGCCCAGGAAAGCCTGTCCACCTCCTTCTGGGAATGAAGCAAACTCAAACATGGCTGAAATACACTAGAAGCCAAGACTTCACCACTATGCGATATATGTGTGTAACAAAATTGCACTTGTGGGAGAGGGGTGGAAAGCTCCAATGATCATACGTCCTGTAAGAACACCAAGTTAACAACCATCTACACACACACACACACACACAAATCACCTTTATAAGAACCAAAAACCAGGTGAGCCCTCACAGTACCTAGTTTTCACTTCATATCCCTGAAAGAGACACTGAAGAGGGTAGGAAAGACTCTTGAGTCCCCGAGGCCACCCCATCCCATCTGCTAGCAACAGTCGCATGGTGTGAAGAAAGAATCTGTGCATTTGGAAGAGTTTAAGCATGACAATTGTGAGACTTTGCATTGAACTCAATCATGCCCTGTCACAACAGAAAGCAAAACCAGGTTGAACTCAGCTGATGCCCACCCATGGAAAGAGTATTTAAACCAGTCCTAGCCAGAAGAGAATTACTCACTCCAGCAATTAGAACTTGACTTCTGGCAAGCCTTACCACCTTGGGCTAAAGTACTCCGGGGCTCTAAGTAAACTTGAAAGGCGGTCTAGGACACAAGTACTGCAACTCCTAGGCAAGTTCTAGTGCTAAACTGGGCTCACCACCAGTGAATGTGGGGAGCACATGACCTAGTGAGACATCAGCTGGGCTGGCTAAAGTAGTGCTTGCATGACTCCTTCCCCAATCCCTGGCTGCACAGTTCATGGCTCCAAAAAGACCCCTTCCCTTCACTTCAGGAGAGGAGAGAGAGTAAAGAGAATTTTGTCTTGCACCTTGGATACCAGCTCAGTTACAACAGGATAAAGAACCAGTCAGAGTCACGAGGCCTCCTTTCCAGACCCTAGTTCTCAGATGGCATTTCTAGGCATACCCTGGGCCATAAAGGAACCAGCAGTGTTTTAAAAAAGGACCAAGTCCCAGTACAACCCATCACCTGCTGACTAAAGAGCCCTTGGGCCCTGAGTAACCAGAAGTAATACCCAGATGGAGATGGTACCTGATGGACCTTGGGTAAGACTCTGAGACTCGCTGGCTTCAGGTGAGACTCAGCACATTCCCAGTTGTGGTGGTTACAGGGAGAGACTCCTGCTTGAGAAAAGCAGACAGAAAAGTAAAGGGTGCTTTGTCTCATACCTTAAGTGCCAGCTTGGCCATAGGGGGTAGAGCACCAGATGGGCTCTTGGGGTCGACAATTCTAGGCTGTGGCTCTTAGATGGCATTTCTGGACCTACTCTGGGCCACAGAGAAGCCCAGTCCCCTGCAGGGTGAGTCCCAGGGAAAGCAGCGTTCACCACAAGCTGACTGAAGAGCCTTTGGGCCTCAAGGGAACATCAGCAGTAGGCTGGCAATACTCCTCATGGGTCTGTGGCAGTGGTGGCCACGGGGTGAGAATTCTCTGTTTGCAGAAAGAGGAAGGAGGAGTAGGAAGGACTGCATCTTGTGGTTTGAGTAACAGCTCTGCTAAAGTACACTAGAACACCAAGTAGACTTCCAAGGCTTTTAACTCCAGCCCCTGGCTCCCAGATGGCACCTCTGGACCTGCCCAGGGGCATGGGGGAACTCTCTGCCCTGAAGGAAAGTACACAAGCCTGGATGGTTTCACCACCTGCTGATTATAGAGCCCTAGGACCTTGAGTGAACATAGGCAGTAGCCAGGTAGTGGTTACAGTGGGGCTTGGGTGAGACCTAGTGCTGTGCTGGCTTCAGGTCTGATCCACTGCAGTCCCAGGGGTGGAGGTCACAGGGATGTTTGTATCTCCTCACCACCACGCACTCGAAGCAGCTCAGAACAGAGAGAGACTCTGTTCATTTAGAAGAAAGTAAGAGAAGAGAAAAACAGTCTCTGCCTGGTAATCCAGAGAATTCTTCCAGATCTTTTCCAAGACTATCAAGGCAGTACATCTACGAGTCTGCACAAACCGTTAGTGGGCACAGGGTGCCCCCAATGCATATATGGCTGAAACCACAACACCCAAGTCCTTTCAAATACCTGGAAAGCCTTCCCAAGGAGGATGATTACAAACAAGTCCAGACTGCAAAGACTATAATAAAAATATAACTTTCCAATGCCTAGTCACAGATGAATATCCACAAGCAACAAGACCATCCAGGAAAACATAGCCTCACCAAATGAGCTAAATAAGTCACCAGGCACCAATACTGGAGAAATAAAAACATGTTACCCTTCAGGCAGAGAACTCAAAATAAGTTTTGAGGAAATTCGAGATAATACAGAGAAGAAATTTAGAATTCTATCAAGTAAATTTAACAAAGAGATTGAAATAATTAAAAAGAATGAAGCAGATATTTTGGAGTTGAGAAATGCAATTGACATACTGAAGAATGCATCAGAGTGTTTCAATGGCAGAATTTATCAAACAGAAAAAAAGAATTAGTGAGCCTGAAGACAGGCTATTTGAAAATACATAGTCAGGGTAAACAAAAGAAAAAAGAATAATAAAAAAGCATGCCTACAGGCACTAGAAAATAGCCTCAAAGGGACAAATCTAAGAGTTATTAAGACGAGGTAGAGAAAGAGATAAGGGGAGAAAGTTTAT
This sequence comes from Rhinopithecus roxellana, assembly GCF_007565055.1. Classification (NCBI taxonomy): domain Eukaryota; kingdom Metazoa; phylum Chordata; class Mammalia; order Primates; family Cercopithecidae; genus Rhinopithecus; species Rhinopithecus roxellana. Next base: position 22,825,025 of record NC_044549.1, on the reverse strand, counting down.
CCGAAGGGATAATAATGGAGAGCTTCTCAAACCTAGAGAAAGATACCAATATCCAAGTAAAGGAAAGTTATCAAGCACCAAGCAGATTTAACCCAAAGAAGACTACCTCAAGGCATTTAATAAACTCCCAAAGATCAAGGATAAAGAAGGGATCCTAAAAACAGCAAGAAAAAAGAAACAACATACAATAGAGCTCCAGCACATCTGGCAGCAGACTTTTCAGTGGAAACCTTACAGGCCAGGAGAGAGTGGCATAATATATTTAAGATGCTGAAGGAAAATACTCTTCCCCTAAAATAGTGTATCTGACAAAAATATCCTTCAAACATGAAGGAGAAATAAACACTTTCCCACACACAAAAATGCTGAGAGATTTCATCACTCAGACCTGTCCTGCAAAAAATGCAGACAGAAGGAAAAAGACATTAATAAGCAATAAGAAATTATTTGAAGATACAAATCTCACTGGTAATAGTATGCACACAGAAAAACACAGAAAATTACAAAACTGTAATTGGTGAGTAAACCCCTCATCTTAAATAGAAGGACTAACCAGTGAACCAATGAAAAATAATAACTAAAACAACTTTTCAAGACTTAGTACAATGGAACAATAAGATGCAAATGGAAACAACAAAAGGTTAAAAAGTAGGGGGGTGAAGTTAAGGTGTAGAGTTTTTATTAACTTTCTTTGTGCTTCTTTATTCATTTGTTTAAGCAAACAGTGCTAAGTTGTTATCAGCTTAAAATAATGAGTGACAAGATAGTGTATGCAAGCCTCATGGTAATGTCAAATCAAAACATACAATGGATACTCAAAAAATAGAAAACAAGAAATTAAATAATAGCAGCAGAGAAAATCTTCACTAAAAGGAACAGAGGAAAAAACGGAAAGAGGGAAAAGAAGACCGGAAAACAAATACAAAATGGAAGATGTAAGCACTTATTAATGATGACATTGAATTTCAATGGGCTAAGCTCTTCAATCAAAAGACAGAGTGGTTGAATGGAATAAAAAACAAGAACCAATGATCTGTTACCTTTAAGAAACACATTTTACCTATAAAAATACACCAAGACTGAAAATAAAGGGATAGAAAAAAATTTCAAGCCAATAGAAACAAAAAAAGAGCAACAGTAGCTATACTTAAACCACATTACATAGATTTCAAGACAAAAACTGTAAAATGAAAGACAAAGACGATTATTACATAATGATAAAGGGGTCAATTTAGCAAGATGATTCAATGGTAAATATATATGCATCCAACACTGAAGGACTCAGATATATAAAGTAAATATTATTAGAACTAAAGAGAGAGAGAGATCCCAATACAGTAAGAGCTGGAGACTTCGACACTACTTGAAGCACTGGACAGATCTTCTGATGGAAAATCAACATAGAAACATTGAACTTAATCTACACTGTAGACCAAATGGACCTAATAGATATTTACAGAACAATACCTAATTTATAAAGAGTTTATAGCATGAAGCGCTGTTGAATTTTGTCAATGGCTGTTTCTGCATCTATTAAGATAATCATGCGGTTTTCGTCTTTGGTTCTGTTTATATGACGGATTACGTGTATTGATTTGCCTATGTTGAACCATCCTTGCATCCCAGGGATGAAGCCAGCTTGATCATGGTGGATAGGCTTTTTGATGTGCTGCTGGATTCTGTTTGCCGGTATTTTATTGAGGATTTTTGCATCAATGTTCATCAGGGATATTGGTCTAAAATTCTCTTTTTTGGTTGTCTCTCTGTCAGGCTTTGGTATCAGGATGATGTTCAACTCATAAAATGAATTAGGGAGGATTCCCTCTTTTCCTATTGACTGGAATAGTTTCAGAAAGAATGGTACCAGTTCCTCTTGGTACCTGTGGTAGAATTCAGCTGTGAATCCATCTGGTCCTAGACTTTTTTTGGTTAGTCGGCTATTAAATATTCCCTCAATTTCAGAACCTGTTATTGGTCTATTAAAGGATTCGACTTCTTCCGGTTTAGTCTTGGGAGGGTGTATGCATCCAGGAATTTATCTATTTCTTCTAGATTTTCTAGTTTATTCGCTTAGAGGTGTTTATAGTATTCTCTGATGATAGTTTGTATTTCTGTGAGATCAGTGGTGATATCCCCTCTATGATTTTTTATTGCATCTATTTGATTCTTCTCTCTTTCTTCTATATTAGTTTTGCTAGCGGTCTATCAATTTTGTTGATCTTTCCAAAAAACCAGCTCTTGGATTCATTGATTCTTTGAAGGGTTTTTTGTGTCTCTATCTCCTTCAGTTCTGCTCTGATCTTAGTTCTTTCTTGCTTCTGCTAGCTTTTGAATGTGTTTGCTCTTGCTTCTCTATTTCTTTTAATTGTGATGTTAGGGTGTCAATTTTAGATCCTTCCTGCTTTCTCTTGTGGGCATTTAATGCTATAAGTTTCCCTCTACATACTGCTTTAAATGTGTCCCAGAGATTCTGGTATGCTGTATTTTTGTTCTCATTGGTTTCAAAGAATATCTTTATTTCTGCCTTCATTTCATTATGTACCCAGTAGTCATTCAGGAGCAGGTTGTTCAGTTTTCATGTAGTTGAGTGATTTTGAGTGACTTTCTTAACCCTGAATTCTAGCTGGATTGCACTGTGGTCTGAGAGACAGTTTGCTATAATTTCTGTTCTTTTACATTTGCTGAGGAGTGCTTTACTTCCAACTATGTGGTCAATTTTGAAATAAACGTCATGTGGTGCTGAGAAGAGTGTATATTCTGTTGATTTGGGGTGGAGAGTTCTGTAGATGTCTATTAGGTCTGCTTGGTGCAGAGTTGAGTTCAATTCCTGGATATCCTTGTTAACTTTCTGTCTCGTTGATCTGTCTAATGTTGACAATGGGGTGTTAAAGTCTCCCATTATTGTTGTGTGGGAGTCTAAGTCTCTTTGTAGGTCTCTAAGGACTTGCTTTATGAATCTGCGTGCTCCTGTATTGGGTGCATATATATTTAGGATAGTTAGCTCTTCTTGTTGAATCGATCCCTTTACTATTATGTAATGGCCTTGTCTCTTTTGATCTTTGTTGGTTTAAAGTCTGTTTTAGCAGAGGCTAGAATTGCAACCCCTGCTTTTTTGTTTGTTTGTTTTCCATTTGCTTGGTAGATCTTCCTCCATCCCTTTATTTTGAGCCTACATGTGTCTCTGCATGTGAGATGGGTCTCCTGAATACAGCACACTGATGGGTATTGACTCTTTATCCAATTTGCCAGTCTGTGTCTTTTAATTGGAGCATTTAGCCCACTCACATTTAAGGTTAATATTATTATGTGTGAATTTGATCCTGTCATTATGATTTCGCTCATTAGTTGTTGCAGTTTCTTCCTAGCATTGGTGGTCTTTACAATTTGGCATGTTTTTGCAATGGCTGGTACTGGTTGTTCCTTTCCATGTTTAGTGCTTCCTTCAGGAGCTCTTGTAAGGCAGGCCTGGTGGTGACAAAATCTCTCAGCATTTGTTTGTCTGTAAAGGATTTTATTTCTCCTTCACTTATGAGCTTAGTTTGGCTGGCTATGAAATTCCAGGTTGAAAATTCTTTTCTTTAAGAATGTTGAATATTGGCCCCCACTCTCTTCCGGCTTGTAGAGTTTCTGCCGAGAGATCTGCTCTTAGTCTGACGGGCTTCCCTTTGTGGATAACCTGACCTTTCTCTCTGGCTGCACTTAACATTTTTTCCTTAATTTCTGCTTTGGTGAATCTGACAAGTATGTGTCTTGGAGTTGCTCTTCTGGAGGAGCATCCTTGTGGTGTTCTCTGTATTTCCTGAATTTGAAAATTGGCCTGCCTCACTAGGTTGGGGAAGTTCTCCTGGATAATATACTGAAGAGTGTTTTCCAACTTGGTTCCATTCTCCTTGTCACTTTCAGGTACACCAATCAAACATAGATTTGGTCTTTTCACATAGTCCCATATTTCTTGGATGCTTTGTTCATTTCTTTTTACTCTTTTTTCTCTAACCTTGTTTTCTCACTTTATTTCATTCATTTGACCTTCAAAGACTGATACCCTTTCTTCCACTTGATCAAATCAGCTACTGAAGCTTGTGCATGCGTCATGTAGTTCTCGTGCCATGGTTTTCAGCTCCATTGAGTCATTTAAGGACTTCTTTACACTGTTTATTCTAGTTAGCCATTTGTCTAATCTTTTTTCAAGGTTTTTAGCTTCTTTGCGATGGGTTCGAACATCCTCCTTTAGCTCGTAGAAGTTTGTTATTATCGATTGTCTGAAACCTTCTTCTCTTAACTCTTAAAAGTCATTCTCCATCCAGCTTTGTTCCACTGCTGGCGAGGAGCTGCATTCTTTTGGAGGAGAAGAGGTGCTCTGATTTTTAGAATTTTTAGCTTTTCTGCTCTGGTTTCTCCCCATCTTTGTGGTTTTATCTACCTTTGGTCTTTGATGATGGTGATGTACAGATGGGGTTTTGATGTAGATGTCCTTTTTGTTTGTTAGTTTTCCTTCTAACAGTCAGAACCCTCAGCTGCAGGTCTGTTGGAGTTTGCTAGAGGTCCACTCCAGACCCTGTTTGCCTAGGTATCACCAGTGGAGGTTGCAGAACAGCAAATATTGCAGAATGGTAGATGTTGCTGCCTGATCCTTCCTCTGGAAGCTTCGTCTCAGAGGGGCACCCAGCTGTATGAGGTGTCAGTCGGCTCCTACTGGGAGGTGTCTCCCAGTTAGACTACTAAGGGGTCAGACACCCTCTTCAGATCTCAAACTCTGTGCTGGAAGAACCACTACTCTCTTCAAAGCTGTCAGACAGGAATGTTTAAGACATTTCTGCTGCCTTTTGTTCAGCTATGCCCTGCCCCTAGAGGTGGAGTCTACAGAGGCAGGTAGGCCTCCTTGAGCTGCGGTGGGCTCCACCCAGTTCGAGCTTCCCAGCCACTTTGTTTACCTATTCAAGCCTCAGCAATGGTGGCTGCCCCCCATTGGTGGATGCCGCCTTGCAGTTTGATCTCAGACTGCTGTGCTAGCAGTGAGCGAGGCTCCGTGGGCATGGGACCCTCCGAGCCAGGAACGGGATATAACCTCCTGGTGTGCCATTTGCTAAGGCCATTGGAAAAGTGTAGTATTAGGGTGGAAGTGTCCCGAATTTCCAGGTACCATCTGTCACAGCTTCCCTTTGCTAGGAAAGGGAATTCCCTGACCCCTTGCACTTCCTGGGTGAGGTGATACCCCACCCTACTCCGTGGGCTGCACCCACTGCCTGACAAGCCCCAGTGAGATGAACCAGGTACCTCAGTTGGAAATGCAGAAATCACTCATCTTCTGCATCACTCACACTGGGAACTGTAGACTGGAGCTGTTCCTATTCAGCCACTTTCAAATGCTTTACACTACTGTTTCACCTAGTCCTTTTGAAGAGCCTATGAAGTACATATAATTAATATTTCTACTTTATAGATAAGAAAGCCATGGTCTCAGGAGGTCAAGGAATTTGCTCAGCATCTCACAGACTCCAGAAAACCTGACTCCTGCGTGAGTGTGCTCAGGCACAATGCTATATTGCCACTCAGTACTTGGTGGTGTTTTTGTTTCTAAAATTCAACGACTGTACTAGGTAATCAGTAGTCATTCAGTAATTATTTATTGAGTGTTTACTATGTTCCAAGCACTATTGTTTTTCCTGGAGACACAAATTCCACCCTCATGAAACTTATATGCCATTTCAACAAGGCAGACACTAAATATGACATAAGTAAATTACATTAAGAGGTGATGAGTTCAACTGGGAAAATAAGAACCAGGTAAATAAATGACAAGAGTGCTGAGGACACTGTACTCAAAATAGTATGGTCCAATTGAGCCTCATTGTGAAGGTGAGATTTGAGCAAGGTCTTAAAGAAGGTGAGAGATTCATTTGGAAGAGAATTCCAAGCAGATGGAAGAGGTAGTGCAAAGGCCAAAAAATAGAAATGCACTTGATTTTTCAGGGGAATCAAGAGGCCAGAAAGGTTGGAGCAAGGATTAAGGTCAGTGATGTACCAAGGTGATGCAGGCCAATGTTATGAAGGGTGTTTAGGCCATTGTAAAGACTTTCTGTGGTGACTCAGAACCTCCCCAGCTGTGGCACTTCTCAGCTTCTCAGTAAAACTCTGATTTTACTCTGGAGGAAATGGGGATTATTAGACAGTTTTAAGTAGAGAGTGGTATGGCAAACCTGCATTTTAAAAGAATCTCTTAAAACACTGTTAGCAAAATAAGAGCTGAAGCAGGGAGAACAATTAGAGGATGTTGCAATAATTCAGATGAGGGATGATTGATGAGAGGAGGACTGGATGGCAGCAATCAAGGTGTTAAAAGTTTGTTGGGTTCTAGATGTATTTTAAGGATAGAGCCACAAGGATTTTCTGATAGATGGGACATTGAGTGTGACAGAAAGAGAAGTGTCTAGAAAATCTCCAATGCTTCAGACCCAAGCAGCTGGACAAATGGAAATGCCATTAACTAAGAAGTCAATGACTGTAGTGAAGCCAGTTTTGTTTGTGGTGCATTTGCATATAATATAAATAATATATATTTATATTTATATATTTGCATAGGTGTGGGAGAAGACGAGGGTTTTGGCTTGGGACATGCCAAGTTTGAGATATCTATGAGGTATTCAACTAGACATAACAAGTAGGCAGATGAATATGTAAGTCTGGAATTCAAGGAAGTTCAGGCTGGAGATGTGATTTGTCAGTAGCTAGATTAATAATCCATGAGTCTGAACAAGATCATCAAGTGAGTGAGTGCAGAGAGCTCTGGAGCACTCCATTGTCACACACACACACAAAAAAAATCCAGGAAGCATATGAGAAATCAGCAGGAGAGTGAAATAAATAATGAGAAAGGAGGTAAACCAAAAGAGTACAGTGTCCCGGATGTTAATAAATAAAGAAAGAGGAGGGAGTGATCAACTGTATCAAGTACTACAGATAGGTCATTAAAATTAGCCATTGAATCTAAGCATGTAGAGGCTGTTGCTAACTTCAACAAGAGCAGTTTCGCTAGAGTAAGTAAAAACGAGGTCGAGTTGCATTTAAAAGATTGGGAGGAGAGAAACTGTAAGTATAGAAATACTACAAAAGGAAAAAAGAATACATTTCTGCAGTTTAGGTAAAAAGGAAAGTAAAATGTGCTAGTAGGGAGAGGAAAAAGTAGGATCAAGAAAATATTTTTTAGGGTGGGTGACACAATAACATGCTTTTTGCTGATAGGAATGATATAGTAGAGAGGGGTAATTAATGATATAGAAAAGAGAGGAGATGTACACAAGAGAAAAAACTTACTGGAGATACTTTCTTGAGTATCAATTTGGGATGGAATCTGGTGCCCAAGTGGAGAGGTTGGCCTGTACATAATAAAATGGATATGTCATCTGTGGTAACAAGTGAAAAGACAGGATATAAGGAAACATGTCCTGATAACTGAATAAATAAGGTGTGGGAATTTTGTGGAAATTCTAATTTGATGGTTTCGATTTTCTTATTGATTTAAAAGACAAAATCTTCAGTGAAGAGGGAGCATTGGGAGACGGCATTCAAGTATTGAAGACTAGTTCTGATCCTCCAAGAAGCAGGTAGATACAAGATCAAGTAGATACAAAAGAGATTCGTTGGGGAAACATCCATGAATAATAATGGGGGAGAAAGTAAGAGACATGGAAAGAGTCTTCAAACTTCAATCCAAATCTCCCAGCTTTGAAATAAGAGAGGAAGGAGAAAGAGACTTAGACTGAAGTACAATTCTGAGAATGTCTCACCAGGCCAATGAAGTGTCCCAAAGCAAAGGATCCCATTAAAGCAGTCTCATGTTGGTTAGGAGTAGCCTGGTTCTAGTACTCCCACCAGTCACTGGCTGGGAGAAGTCCAGGGGAAAAATGGCCTTAGTATGAATGCTGCAGTGAACCCGAATGTGCAGCAGCTAGAGGCTGTCCATCACCTGTGCCCCACAGATACTCTCAGCAGGAGATCTGAGTGACACACCTCCATGACTACCATGAGGTTGGAGGAGAGAGGAGAAGGTATAAAACAATCATCTGGAATAGAGGGCAAGTGAATGGCTAAGAAAACGTAGTCTGTTTCTCAGTCAGCACTAAGGGCCTCTTGATAGAAAGGTTCCTGACCCAGTGGCTGTTTTTGTCCAGGTGTATGAAGTTGCTCAGATTCAGGGGCAGAGTAGACAGAAATGGGTTTTAATCAGGATTGAGGTTCTGTCAAGTTATAATAAAGCAAGAGAGGGGCTTCAGGTATTTGAGGCTGTATGCATGGGAGTGAATAATAATTGACATGGAATTTAATCTGGATAAAGAAATAAATAAAGACATAAGGAATAATAAATAGTGAAAAGGTAGAAGAGCCAATACACTGAAATCCATGCTGGAATCGAGGGGTAGATGGAGTTCAGGTACTAAAGAGAGTTAGCTAGAAATGTAGGGCACTAGAGAAAGAGATCAGAGGGTGGCATAAATAAAATTGAGATTATGAAGGGGTTGCAGTCATTGGGAATAATAAGGCCTAGGATATTACCAGGGAAATGAGTAGTTAAGGTAGAATACAGAGCAATATTATCTTTGTAGGGGAGTTCCATAAATGGAAAAGGCAGAGTGTTAAAGGAATCATTTGTGTTGTGATTTTTGTTGAAATCACCAAGAATTGAAACAGGAATAGTATTGAAGAGTGTAATAAAGAGCCAGTAGCTAAATTCATCCAGAAACAAATAATCCAAGGACCAGAGATGAAGAGGAGTGGAAGGTATAGTATGATGAAGTTCGAAGACTTTAGGGTAGAATGGAAGAAGAACAGTCTGAAAATGGTAGTAAGAATGGTAGTCTTAAATGGTAGTAAAAAACTACCATTTAAGTAGAAACAGTCTGAAAATGGTAGTAAGAAACAGTCTGAAAATCGTAGTAAGAAACAAGGAGGGGCACCTAACCCATATCTAGACTCAGTGGAACTAGAGTTTCAAGAAGGGGGGGAAAAATGTCACCAAAGGAAAGGGCTACAGGGGAAGTAGGATCCTCAGAAAAGATCTTGGTTTTAGTCAGAGCAGGAAGGTAAACAAAACTGTATCAGGGTCCAATCAGGAGAAAATAACCCACATCAGACAGTTTATTTTACTCAAAGAATTTGTTATATTAATAAAAGTTACTAGAAGAGTTGAGAAGCCCAGCGAGGTACAGTGAAGAATACTCAGAGATTAACAAGAGTAGAAGGCCACTGTCAGTGATTTGTCTGGAAAGCCCAGAGAAGGAGGTGACATGTCCATACCCAGGAGCTCAGCCACCTGGCAGGACCTGGAACCAAGTGGAAGCTGGGACAACAGAGGAAGTTCATCCAGAAGGAACCAGAACGAAAGAGAAGACACCACGAGAGGCTCATGTGGAGAGGATGGGGAGGAATGCCCTGTTTCTCCTTTGCCACCACTCATTAATGTTCCACCAGTGCTTTCTATTTTCTGAGCCTAGATGGCAGCCAGGTGACAACGGAGTTTTTGCTGAGCTCTGTCACCTGTAATAGAGAGCAGAGGAGAGGAAAAGTGGGAAATGGGCCTGAAAACAAGCAGGCAAATGATCAGCACAGGAATCCAAACAGCTGGTGCTACAAAGGTTTGGCTATGATGTTCCATGAGCCCCTGAGGGTCCAATGGAAAGATTTCAGGAGTTGGGGAGGGGTTGGACATGGTACAAAATTGGTATGTACAGAATTACATGAAAAGCATGGAAGATAAAGGGAGAACAGAAGAAGTCTTGGGCTTCTTACAGCAACTGAAACAAACAGGAATCAAGAAAACAATGAGATTGGTCCTAGTGAGCTGCAAACAGATGGCATCAGGGAGAACTGGGGATCTGTGGTTTACTATTTTTTGGCATTAATGTTAGAAAAGGCCTGCACACATATATAAGTCAAGAGAGAAGACACTATGGAAAGTAACAGAGATGGATAACAGCGGAAAAAAGAAGAGAAAAGATTAAAAGAAGAAAGAACAGCTAATCAAGTGTAGGAAGTATCTTAGTCTACAAATTCTGATATGTTAGAAATACAGCTTTATTTGTTTCAGAAACCAATCTCTTTCTTGAGTCCCTATCCCATTGAGGTAGTAGAAATGTAACCTAATTCTCTCCAAGTTTTATTTCCATCTAAATTCTTCAATCTTACCTAGTGCTAAGGTATGTATGTGTGTGTGGTTGACGTGCATGTGCGTGGCTAGTGTTTGCGTGCACATGTGTGTGATGGGAGCGGACAATTGAAGGAGCACTTGCATTTGAACCTCAGAGTCATCTCACACTGGCATCTGCTGTCCCATCTCAGATCACACCTCCCCCTCAGTGGCTGGTCCATCTGGGCGCCTGAAAAAATGTCCTTGGTTTCCACCTGCACAGTCCCTTCAGGAACTCCTTCTCCACCATTCTTGGATGCAAAGATGTCATTTGCTGCTCCCTCATAATAATATGGTGTGAGAAACTCTAGGAGCTGTCTAACATCCCATCTGGTTAGAGCCGCATGGCAGAGCCGTTTTCCCTTCTCTCACCAGCTGCTCTGAAGAGAAATGAGGCATAGGCTCTCTCTCCTCTCAGATCCCCCAAGCTATCTGGAGCTATTGCCAAACCCTCCAGCTTGGCACAGGACCTTTTTCAGGAACCCCCCGAGCTTCCTTGCCTTTTCTCATTTATTTCTTATTCTGATAGCCCAAGGAATCCTTCCTCATTGGGGAGGCCATCCATGAGAAGTTTTCCTCCCTATTTTCCAAGCCACTTCTGTCTTGGCCTCACTCCTGTTCTAAGCCCTAACAAAAAAACAAAAGCACCAACAAAGCTTTTTCTCTCTCCTGAGGCAATACATATGGGCTAGTTATTTATATGGAGGCAAGTAAGAGACAAAGAGGAGAAAGTACCATAGGAAAAAAAAAGCCATAGGATAGTTTTTCAAAAATATTACACCTTCCAGAATCTAATAGAAGGTAGCAGCTGGCTGGCCTAAGCATCACACAAGAGCGGGAGGAAGCCTAAGAGTAAAGAAACATTTTGAGTTGGAGATTACAATTCATACTAAATGGTTATATTTTCTTAGACATTTCCCTTTTCATGGGACAAGCTTCTAGTCAGGAAAGAGATGAGATACTTTCTGGGAGTAAAATGAGGCAGAATCGAAGACTGTTTACTAAGGACAATCAGCTCTGTTAGCCCTTTGAACCATTAACACGTGGGTTTCTCACAACAGGTAAAGCTGGCATCACAATGCCCTTTTACAGATGACAGAATGAAAGGCTGGGGATTCACCCAAAGTCACATGAGCCGGCGGGGGTGCTGTGAAGGCTTGAGGTGAGTGGAAACGTTTATTCCCATCAACTCCTGGCTTCCTTCTTCTCTCATGACTGAGATTTAAAACGTAACTTGTCTTTAAGTGTATAAAACTCTCCAATCAGTGATTTCAGAAAAAAAAAATGTCCTGTGACATTGACAGGAGTTGTTACCTGCCTGAGAAAATGAAATCAGGACATGACTCAGCATGGAAAAGTGGGAAGTGATTTTGTGGGAACATTATCTCCTACAGTAACCAATTTTGCTGGGGCTTCGATTTGCTAATGAGCAACACTTCTGCAGAAACATACATATTTTCATCGTATAACTCCTAAGAGCATGTGCACCTGCCTCCTGGGGCAGGCTGGCACAGGCACATTCTTATGCCGGAATCTGTGTCCCAGGGGTCAAGTGGGATGTGTGGAGTACATTTCTTTTTTTTTTTTTTTTTTTTTTTTTTTTTTTTTTTGAGACATAGTCTGGCTCTGTCGCCCACGCTGGAGTGCAGTGGCCGGATCTCAGTTCACTACAAGCTCCGCCTCCCGGGTTCACGCCATTCTCCTGCCTCAGCCTCCCGAGTAGCTGGGACTACAGGCGCCCGCCACCTCGCCCGGCTAGTTTTTTGTATTTTTTTTAGTAGAGACGGGGTTTCACCGTGTTAGCCAGGATGGTCTCGATCCCCTGACCTCGTGATCCGCCCGTCTCGGCCTCCCAAAGTGCTGGGACTACAGACTTGAGCCACCGCGCCCGGCCGTGTGGAGTACATTTCTAAAGCAGCCTGAAGCACAAAGAGTCAGAGCTGTGTAATTGTTCAGTCTTTGGAGAGCACCAAAAAGCAGGCTCTGGAAGCAGAATTCAGTCATCAAGTATAGAGCAGAGAGGACACCAGAGGCAAGGTCTGCAAGTCCAAAGCAGGTATAAGTAGCACAGAACTGAAAATAATAGTCTAGGGGAAGCTTAGCCGTCCAGTCTTTACAAGCAGTCAGCAAGTGATATTAGAAAAGAAATAGTTATGCTTTAAATACCATCCCCCATGCAAATATTTCTTTTTTTAACTTCATTTTTTAATAAAAATGGGTTATAATAGGCAAATGATTTTTTTTTTTTTTAGACAGGGTCTCACTCTGTTGCCCAGGGTGGAGGGCAGTGGTGCTATCATGGCTCACCACAGTGGGGCTCAAGCGTTTCTCCCACATCCGCCTCCAGAGTAGCTGGGACTACAGGTGTGAACTGCCACATCTGGCTAATTTTCATTTTCATTTTGTTGTAGAAATAGGGTCTCACCATGTTGCTCAGGCTGGTTTCAAACTCCTGGGCCCAAGCAATCCTCGCACTTTAACCTCTCAAAGTGCTGGAATTATAGGCTTGGGCCACTGCACCCAGCCAGACATATGATTTTTAATCTGATTTTTTTCTTCATATATTATGAATGTTTTACCTTTTCGTTATTTTTCAATCTACAACAGTTTGGTTTCGCTATGACTGCTCCCTTGTCTGCCCTAATAAGGGAAGCAAGTGGTACAATCATTGCTAAATCTAAGGCCACCTCCGGCCTTGGCTTACTTTTATCTCCCTTGGCCGCTTCTTCCATAATCAAACATCCATCCTTTGACTTTCTCAATATGCCTTTATCCTGGTTCTCATCTATTTCTAGCTGTTCCTTCTGATCTCCTTCTTAGTCACTCTCTTCTGATAACGCTTGAATATAGAGACCAGATCCTTCTCCCTTTCTATTTTATTTTACCCACCACCTCTGCATTTCGATGCTTATATTCAAATATTTAGCCCTATCCTCTCCTGACTTCTGGACTCTTATTCAACCTGGATTTCCCACTGACTCATTAAACTCAACATGCCCAAAGCAGAATTTCTTATCTCTTCTTCCTTCTCAAATATGAGGATGTCTTTCTTTCAGCTTGGAGGCAACAATCGTTACAGTGCCCTCTTGCCTCTTCACCTTAGTAACATCAATAACCACAGAGTTGACATTTATGGAACTCAAATGCTATGTTAACACTTTACAGACATTTTTTAATTCTCTCAAGAAATCTATGAGGTAAGTATTATCATCACCCTTACTTTACAACAAGGAAACTAAAGCTTAGGAAGGTGAAGAAACTTGCTCAAGGACACCCAGCAAATAAGTGACAGATCTAAATGTCAGACATAAAAATGTGTCTCCATACCCCAGAGATCATGCTCCTAGTAGCCTCACGCACTCTCATAAAAAGACTCACTAAGTCTGGTTGTGAAAAATGAATGTTTAAAAATGTGAGAAAATAAAATAAAATTCAAAATATAAAAATTGATTAAGATGAAAAGCATGTTGTTTATTCAAATGTAAGTGTCCATCTGGATCAACCTGGCTGGCTCAGCTTGGCAGTCAGTTCTGGTTTCTTCTTGCCACAGTCTTGTCTCTTTTGAAAGCTAGACCACACTGAGCAGACCCTTTGTCCCAGGGAGACCTGGCTTCCAGATCCCGTAGGATCTTCAGCTTCTTCCAAATGCTGCTGATTAGAATTAACCTCACATCTTTGAGCAGATAGACTCCCCTTTTGTTCTGAATTGACCCTCTGAGCCCAGCCACGTTCCCTGCAATAAGAAAAGCACTTCCCTAACTTAAAACCAAGCTTCAGACCTCTCTGAAACTACTCGCTCCTCTTCCTCTCTCTAAATGACTCAACTGGAAGTTCTGACATTTCCGTAACCCATTCTTGTATGTGTGATTTGGTACTGAATGATATGTTAGACTAAGTGATTCCCAAGGCTGGTGCAACCCCTTAGTAAAGACCAACATTACCCACCTCCCAGGCTGTTGCCATGGCCTGTCTAGTGGTTCTGTGGCCACTTTCATCATCCTTTGACCCAATCTGGACTTGTCAACTCCCACCCAATCCCCACCCCATTCCTGCCCTCATCGCCAAGGCCTAGAAGACTTTTTAATGATTCCTTTAGCTTTTTAAGACACTGTCCCTCCACCAAACTTTCCCAGGATATATTCTTGTTCTCAACTCATTTGCAGGGCAGTGATCTGTATAGTTTGTTTTGTTTCTACAAACATTTATTGAATACCTGCTATTATGCCAACCACTGTACTTTGAGATTGTGCTGAAGTTAAACAATGAGAAACAATCCCTGAATTCAAGGAAATGTTAGTCCATGTGCAGAACCAATAAGCACACAAATTATACAAGGCAGTGAACCAAATGCTCAGTCAAGTCTGAGAATGGAGCCTCCAAGCTGAAATGTTAGTGTTTAGAGCAGAGGTCCTATGGGCACTACACGTTTAAGGTTCCTAAAGACAGGAAATGAATCTTGTTTATTATTCTACCTCAACCTCTAGCAAGTACTTCAGTACACAGAGCCAGTGCTCAATAAATAGTTGTTAAATGAATAATTGCATTTACTTACAAATTCCGGGTGATCTCAGTTACATTACGCAGGTTTCACAGAGGCAGACCAGGTAAATGAGAGTACTCTTAAATTGTATCCCAGCAGTGCGGTTCATGAGAAAGAATTCTAATGTTGGGCTGGTCCTGAAATCAATGAAACATGTGATTTCTCCTAGCAGCCCCATCTACCCACATGACTTATCTCTACTGAATATATCCTACAGATCCTCAGGTTCAACTGGGTACTTGAGTCTGCAGTCTTTTGCAACCTGTTTGAAAACTTCCAGAAGCAGAAGACTCACTCTCCACGAGGCTCAGTGCAGCTCAGACAAACCATGAAGTCCTTCTTTTTGATGAGATAACATGTGTCTTCCTGAAACCTCCACACATTTGCCCTAGGTTTGGTCCCTGAAAACACAAAGAACAAATATGATACTTCTTCCAAAGAATAGTTCCTCCTCAGATGCATGGAGGTTGAAGCTCATTGAACCTTCTCTTGGGCTGCCTAAAACTGTCCTCAATGTTACCAATTATCCTTCACTTTCTGAGTCCCCTCATGATCCTGACTAGTCTCCATTAAACACACCCTTAATTTCTCACATCTTTTTTTGAGTTTAGTATCCACATAGAAGAATAGAATATAGTACTCCAAGTAACACCTGATATCAAATTAAAGAAGACAAGTGCTATCACCTCCTCTACTCTAGATATTATGTCTTAATTAACATGGCCTACAATCATATTAAATTTTTATCCCAATCATAGCACATTTCTCATTTATGTTGTGTTTACTATCAAATACATTTTCATATAAGGTATTGACAAGTTGTATCTCTTCATCTAGGCATTGTACAGTTGATTTTTGACCTAAGGGAGGGGTTTTTCACTTTTTCCCCATACATTTTATCATGGTAGGTTCAACTTATAATTCTAGTAGATCTCTTTAAGGTCCTAAGTCTGTCATTCAACAACTTCAATATTTTTTCCCAGTTTAAGTTAATTCATTTATCAATTTTAAATGGGTAATTTATTGAGTGCTTCCTGGGTGCTGGACATTGTTCTCAGCACTGAGGATTCAACAGTGAACAAGACGGAAAAAGCTCCTGTTTGTGTGGAAATCCCAAGTGTTAGGGTACCGGTAGGAGAAGGGCTGGGAAAGGGGGCATTGTGAAGTGAGGAAAGAGAACAATTCCCTTTGCCGCCTCCTGATGCCCTCATGAGATGGGCATGCCTTCTCTATGTTAGATGTTTAATAAGAATTAAACTGATCTTGCTCTCCAAGTTGACAAAAACACTGGGTATGTTCTCCTGACCGGCTACATTTCTCAGTTGTCTACAGGAATGGCCACTGAGAACCTGGCATCAACAGTATGTGGCACTTTCTTGGTTTTCATCCAAGTACTTACTCAGGTGCCCTAAGAAAAACTTTCATAATCCCCTTGGGAATATAACTGGTCTGACTCACTTCACCAGTCTGAGGTACAAACACATTCATGTCTATTTTATTTTTCTAATTCGTCCATTAATCCCAACTAGTTCTCCTAAGAGAACTGCATACCAAGGGAATACAGAGAAAAGCTGTCTTCATAAAATCCAAAGACTCCTGGGATCCTCTCCTCAACATAACAGACTCCTCTGTTTATGTAACTAAAGGGAACTTATGATTTTTCATGTAAGTATAAAACTATAATAGAAAGATAATTTGCTATCTTCACTTCTGTATTTAGAAGAGGCTAGAATATTAATTTTAAGTACACTGGTTCTATTAGCAGTTAGGGGAGGGGTGGCACTTCTTCATAAGAGATCAATTTAAAAAAAAAATACAAAAGGCCCTAAACATTTCCAGGCAGAGGCTTTAAAAGCCCCGGCTTATGTACATAATAAAGATGAAAAAGGTGGAGAGAAAAGAGTCCTAGAAATCAGATCGACTTTTCCAGGAGGAAAAGGAGGAAAATGCTCTTCTCTTTTTTCAAGGTTTCTATTTTTCTTTTCTATTTTAACTTCGGAAAAAGAAGTCAAGTCTGAGGGAAGAGAGACTGCTGAACTGGAATAAACTGCAGAAGCTGGATTAGAAGACATTGAGCTGGCCAAAAATACAATACATTTTTAAATTTCAGCTTTCCAAACTAGTCTTGACATCTCACCCCAGGCACTGGCAACCTATCCCATATCCAGCTACAGGCAGCCTGCTGGGGAATTTCAGTGCCACATCAGCCATTCACCTGCCCTCGGCAAGATACGTTCCCTCACCTTCCTACCTCCTTATTACCAGCCTGGTCCTGCAGGCACCCAGGGGCTGGCACTCCACCAGGCCATTCCTCCAAACAAAGTCAGCCTTTCACCAATGGTCCCAAGTGCAAGATTCCCCTTCCTACACACTCTAGGCATCAGCACATCCTCATGCATTATCTGATCTTGGTTATCAAACTCTAGATGAAAAAAATGAAACACAGTTCATTTATACCTTAGAAAAGAGTTTGTTAACCAAAACACATTTCTCAGAAGTGGAATATGACTTATTAGGCTTTATATTATTCCATATTAATTTTTCTCCATCTAATTATCAAAAGTGAAAAACACAGGATATCCACATGACTCATTTGAACACAGCTGCACCCCTGTGTTAGCAAGTGACTTGTACCAGTGCCATGGGGCTCAGTCAAAACAAGGAGTCATCACTTAGCGGAGGTGAGGTTTGACCAACAAATTCTTTAGACCCTGATAGTCAGTGCAAGGGCTTCTGCTGTATATAGTAAGAATGATAATAATGTTAAAAGTAATAGCAACAGCTAATATATACACAATTAAACAATGGACATTACATGGATCATCTCATTTCATACATGCAACAATCCTTTACAATTATAGCAATTCCACAAAGTAGGGAATTTCTGTTTTAACTAGTTCTTCAAGAGGCAATGACTTTACTCCAGTGTTCTACTCTCAGGAATGGAAGGATGAGACTTTGCGACCAGAAAGACCCATCGTTAGAGTGGGCAGCTCCTTCCTTCCTCATGCCACACCCACAGGCAGCTGCCTTCCCTTTCCTGCAACAGACAGGTCCCATCACATTCCACAGATGCAACAAAATAATTTCATCTTGCTTTCAGCAATTACATGAAGAGGCATATGACTAAATCAGCCTATTATCCTCATTTCTTAACAGCCCCCACAATATTGCATTTATAAAATTTTGGTGTCATGACCTTCAAAACACATTGGTATTGTGACGTTCCTAGAATGATCCTTTAGAGTCACAGATACTTATTAAAACAAAGACCATGTTGTCTGGTAATAAAAGCTAAGGGAGGGTATGAGACTTTATTCTCCAGGTTAAAAAGGACAAGATAACCCTGAGCATGTATCCGCAAGTAGAATGCTGTGTGGAACACTCCCTTACCAAACTCTTCCCTGAATAGCAACCCTCAAGAGAAGCCTGAAATGTCTTATTATTGTTATGCTTCTGCATGTGCACTTGTATTACCAATAATACCCTGTCAATGCATTGAGTTTGTTTGCTGTTTATTTCCTAACAAGAAAGTGTTCATGGTATGAAGTAGAGAAGGAGTATTTTCATGGGATAGGCATTTTGGAGAAGAAAAAAAGCAAATGAGAGAAGTGGGGAAATGCTTTCAGTGAAAGTATTTGCCTTGATTCACATTTCTTCCAGAATTTGATTCTTTCTCATTACAAAGGTTGGATTTTGAAAGTCTTTGTTACCCAATGAGTTTAAGAGGTGCTTAGAGGCATCTGAAAGCAGAGCCTTGGCCAAGCAGGTGGCCTCTTCTTGTTCTACCATTCACATTTCTATTCCTTTCACCTTTCACATTGGCAATGCGAGGTTAATGTCTGCAAGGTAAAGCATTAAGCAAAATTTAATGCCTGAAGACTCCCTTAGCCTTTGATAATTGCTAATTATTTAGCAATAAGAACATTTCTATCTTTCTCATCCCCAGGCCCAGCACAGTGCCTGTCACTCAGAGAGCAGATGATTATTTGGTGAATTTACTTGAGTCAAAATGAACACCCAACCAACTCATGAGCCTGCCAAGGAAGAGGAGAAGCTCTTTGGGACAAAGAGGTAACAGATCAGACCAAGTGGTACCAGATCCCACAGAACTATAAGCTTCTTCCAAAGCTGTCCCAAAGCAGTATAAGGAGAATGTTATTAATTAATAAATCCAGATATGATAAACTTATTTCTCTAAACAAAAGAGAAAATATTTTCCCCAAAATCAGAAAATAGAAAACAAAGCAACATGAATCTACCAAGAAAAGGTTAACAGTTAATCACTTTGCTGCTGAACTTGGGTTATTGTAGACGGACGATGTTAATATATGAGGTAAACATATAGGTTTTTGTTACTAGATTTTTCAGAGCTGATTTAAATAGAAACCAATAAGATATCTGGAATCTGGAAAACTTGTGTGTTCCACTGGCAGCAGTAAATCTAATCTTTTGGTTTTGGTTTATTTCATTCTTAATTTTACATAATGTAATTTTTATCATTCTGAATTTTAAAATAATGAGAGTTGAAGCAAACAACAGTCCTGATGACTTCCCTCCACAAGCCTCCCACTTTGAGGAAACTATCTTCTTTCACTGGAGCAAAAGTACATACCTTCATACCTTTTTCTTTTTTTTTTTTTTTTTTTTTTTTTGCATACCCTTCCTCAGCCTTAAATATGAAATGTATGGGAGTTCTTCCTCACTGTAATAGTCAAGCAAAAATATAAATCAGTTAATGCTCTTTGTGTTTGCCCTCCCTCCTCACTCCCACAGTCACTTTGCAATACCAGGTCCTCATCACCTTAAGAATTATTCTGGCAATAAGACTTTTGGTAGCCTCATCCTCCCCATCGCCAGCCCAGGCTTCTCCCTTAGACTGCTTCTGCTTACCTGTAATTTCCTTAAGGGCAGGCACCATATTTATTCATTTGCATTCCAAGCAGTCTGTGCACCTTCTAATATACAGTGAGTCTTCTTTAAACGATTGATAATTGAGTGAATGGATAACCAAGCTGGTTTCCTAAATATAACTGCTGAAATCTCCTTAATGGCTGGCTACAGCCTGCCTCATCAAAATAGAGTTGATCACATTATTACATATTTCCTATTTGTGAATTCACCTACTTGATAAAATTTCTCTGTAATCCCAAAATCAACACTCAAGTGCTTTCTTTTTTTTTTTTTTTTTTTATTATACTTTAAGTTCTAGGGTACATGTGCATAACATGCAGGTTTGTTACATATGTATACTTATGCCATGTTGGTGTGCTGCACCCACCAACTCGTCAGCACCCATCAATTCATCATTTATATCATGTATAACTCCCCAGTGCAATCCCTCCCTCCTCCCCCCTCCCCATGATAGGCCCCAGTGTGTGATGATCCCCTTCCCGAGTCCAAGTGATCTCATTGTTCAGTTCCCACCTATGAGTGAGAACATGCGGTGTTTGGTTTTCTCTTCTTGTGATAGTTTGCTAAGAATGATGGTTTCCAGCTGCATCCATGTCCCTACAAAGGACGCAAACTCATCCTTTTTTATGGCTGCATAGTATTCCATGGTGTATATGTGCCACATTTTCTTAATCCAGTCTGTCACAGATGGACATTTGGGTTGATTCCAAGTCTTTGCTATTGTGAATAGTGCCGCAATAAACATACGTGTGCATGTGTCTTTGTAGTAGAATAATTTATAATCCTTTGGGTATATACCCAGTAGTGGGATGGCTGGGTCATATGGTACATCTAGTTCTAGATCCTTGAGGAATTGCCATACTGTTTTCCATAATGGTTGAACTAGTTTACAATCCCACCAACAGTGTAAAAGTGTTCCTATTTCTCCACATCCTCTCCAACACCTGTTGTTTCCTGACTTCTTAATGATTGCCATTTTAACTGGTGTGAGATGGTATCTCATTGTGGTTTTGATTTGCATTTCTCTGATGGCGAGTGATGATGAGCATTTTTTCATGTGTCTGTTGGCTGTATGGATGTCTTCTTTTGAGAAATGTCTGTTCATATCCTTTGCCCACTTTTTGATGGGGTTGTTTGCTTTTTTCTTGTATATTTGTTTGAGTTCTTTGTAGATTCTGGATATTAGCCCTTTGTCAGATGAGTAGGTTGCAAAAATTTTCTCCCATTCTGTAGGTTGCCTGTTCACTCTGATGGTAGTTTCTTTTGCTGTGCAAAAGCTCTTTAGTTTAATTAGATCCCATTTGTCAATTTTTGCTTTTGCTGCTGTTGCTTTTGGTGTTTTAGACATGAAGTCCTTGCCCATGCCTATGTCCTGAATGGTACTACCTAGATTTTCTTCTAGGGTTTGTATGGTATTAGGTCTAACATTTAAGTCTCTAATCCATCTTGAATTAATCTTCGTATAAGGGGTAAAGAAAGGATCCAGTTTCAGCTTTCTACTTATGGCTAGCCAATTTTCCCAGCACCATTTATTAAATAGGGAATCCTTTCCCCATTTCTTGTTTCTCTCAGGTTTGTCAAAGATCAGATGGCTGTAGATGTGTGGTATTATTTCTGAGGACTCTGTTCTGTTCCATTGGTCTATATCTCTGTTTTGGTACCAGTACCATGCTGTTTTGGTTACTGTAGCCTTGTAGTATAGTTTGAAGTCAGGTAGCGTGACGCCTCCAGCTTTGTCCTTTTGACTTAGGATTGTCTTGGCAATGCGGGCTCTTTTTTGGTTCCATATGAACTTTAAAGCAGTTTTTTCCAATTCTGTGAAGAAACTCATTGGTAGCTTGATGGGGATGGCATTGAATCTATAAATAACCTTGGGCAGTATGGCCATTTTCACAATATTGATTCTTCCTATCCATGAGCATGGTATGTTCTTCCATTTGTTTGTGTCCTCTTTGATTTCACTGAGCAGTGGTTTGTAGTTCTCCTTGAAGAGGTCCTTTACATCCCTTGTAAGCTGGATTCCTAGGTATTTTATTCTCTTTGAAGCAATTGTGAATGGAAGTTCATTCCTGATTTGGCTCTCTGCTTGTCTGTTACTGGTGTATAAGAATGCTTGTGATTTTTGCACATTAATTTTGTATCCTGAGACTTTGCTGAAGTTGCTTATCAGCTTAAGGAGATTTTGGGCTGAGACGATGGGGTTTTCTAAATATACAATCATGTCATCTGCAAACAGGGACAATCTGACTTCTTCTTTTCCTAACTGGATACCCTTGATTTCTTTCTCTTGCCTGATTGCCCTAGCCAGAACTTCCAACACTATGTTGAATAGGAGTGGTGAGAGAGGGCATCCCTGTCTTGTGCCAGTTTTCAAAGGGAATTTTTCCAGTTTTTGCCCATTCAGAATGATATTAGCTGTGGGTTTGTCATAAATAGCTCTTATCATTTTGAGGTACGTTCCATCAATACCGAATTTATTGAGCGTTTTTAGCATGAAGGGCTGTTGAATTTTGTCAAAAGCCTTTTCTGCATCTATTGAGATAATCATGTGGTTCCTGTCTTTGGTTCTGTTTATATGCTGGATTACGTTTATTGATTTGCGAATGTTGAACCAGCCTTGCATCCCGGGGATGAAGCCCACTTGATCATGGTGGATAAGCTTTTTGATGTGCTGCTGAATCTGGTTTGCCAGTATTTTATTGAGAATTTTTGCATCGATGTTCATCAGGGATATTGGTCTAAACTTCTCTTTTTTTGTTGTGTCTCTGCCAGGCTTTGGTATCAGGATGATGTTGGCCTCATAAAATGAGTTAGGGAGGATTCCCTCTTTTTCTATTGATTGGAATAGTTTCAGAAGGAATGGTACCAGCTCCTCCTTGTACCTCTGGTAGAATTCAGCTGTGAATCCATCTGGTCCTGGACTTTTTTTGGTGGGTAGGCTATTAATTGTTGCCTCAATTTCATAGCCTGCTATTGGTCTATTCAGGGATTCAACTTCTTCCTGGTTTAGTCTTGGGAGAGTATAAGTGTCCAGGAAATTATCCATTTCTTCTAGATTTTCTAGTTGATTTGCGTAGAGGCGTTTATAGTATTCTCTGATGGTTGTTTGTATTTCTGTGGGGTCGGTGGTGATATCCCCTTTATCATTTTTTATTGCGTCTATTTGATTCCTCTCTCTTTTCTTCTTTATTAGCCTTGCTAGCGGTCTGTCAATTTTGTTGATCTTTTCAAAAAACCAACTCCTGGATTCATTGATTTTTTGGAGGGTTTTTTGTGTCTCTATCTCCTTCAGTTCTGCTCTGATCTTAGTTATTTCTTGCCTTCTGCTAGCTTTTGAATGTGTTTGCTCTTGCCTCTCTAGTTCTTTTAATTGTGATGTTAGAGTGTCAATTTTAGATCTTTCCTGCTTTCTCTTGTGGGCATTTAGTGCTATAAATTTCCCTCTACACACTGCTTTAAATGTGTCCCAGAGATTCTGGTATGTTGTATCTTTGTTCTCATTGGTTTCAAAGAACATCTTTATTTCTGCTTTCATTTCGTTATGTACCCAGTAGTCATTCAGGAGCAGGTTGTTCAGTTTCCATGTAGTTGAGCGGTTTTGATTGAGTTTCTTAGTCCTGAGTTCTAATTTGATTGCACTGTGGTCTGAGAGACAGTTTGTTATAATTTCTATTCTTTTACATTTGCTGAGGAGTGCTTTACTTCCAATTATGTGGTCAATTTTGGAATAAGTGTGATGTGGTGCTGAGAAGAATGTATATTCTGTTGATTTGGGGTGGAGAGTTCTATAGATGTCTATTAGGTCCGCTTGGTGCAGAGATGAGTTCAATTCCTGGATATCCTTGTTAACTTTCTGTCTCATTGATCTGTCTAATGTTGACAGTGGAGTGTTGAAGTCTCCCATTATTATTGTATGGGAGTCTAAGTCTCTTTGTAAGTCTCTAAGGACTTGCTTTATGAATCTGGGTGCTCCTGTATTGGGTGCATATATATTTAGGATAGTTAGCTCTTCCTGTTGAATTGATCCCTTTACCATTATGTAATGGCCTTCTTTGTCTCTTTTGATCTTTGATGGTTTAAAGTCTGTTTTATCAGAGACAAGGATTGCAACCCCTGCTTTTTTTTGCTCTCCATTTGCTTGGTAGATCTTCCTCCATCCCTTTATTTTGAGCCTATGTATGTCTCTGCATGTGAGATGGGTCTCCTGAATACAGCAGACTGATGGGTCTTGACTCTTTATCCAGTTTGCCAGTCTGTGTCTTTTAATTGGAGCATTTAGTCCATTTACATTTAAGGTTAATATTGTTATGTGTGAACTTGATCCTGTCATTATGATATTAACTTGTTATTTTGCTCATTAGTTGATCCAGTTTCTTCCTAGCCTCGATGGTCTTTACATTTTGGCATGTTTTTGCAATGGCTGGTACTGGTTGTTCCTTTCCATGTTTAGGGCTTCCTTCAGGGTCTCTTGTAAGGCAGGCCTGGTGGTGACAAAATCTCTAAGCATTTGCTTATCTGTAAAGGATTTTATTTCTCCTTCACTTATGAAACTTAGTTTGGCTGGATATGAAATTCTGGGTTGAAAATTCTTTTCTTTAAGAACGTTGAATATTGGCCCCCACTCTCTTCTGGCTTGGAGAGTTTCTGCCGAGAGATCTGCTGTTAGTCTGATGGGCTTCCCTTTGTGGGTAACCCGACCTTTCTCTCTGGCTGCCCTTAAGATTTTTTCCTTCATTTCAACTTTGGTGAATCTGGCAATTATGTGTCTTGGAGTTGCTCTTCTGGAGGAGTATCTTTGTGGCGTTCTCTGTATTTCCTGAATTTGAATGTTGGCCTGCCCTACTAGGTTGGGGAAGTTCTCCTGGATGATATCCTGAAGAGTGTTTTCCAACTTGGTTCCATTTTCCCCCTCACTTTCAGGCACCCCAATCAGACGTAGATTTGGTCTTTTTACATAATCCCATACTTCTTGCAGGCTTTGTTCATTTCTTTTTCTTCTTTTTTCTTTTGGTTTCTCTTCTCGCTTCATTTCATTCATTTGATCCTCAGTCGCTGATACTCTTTCTTCCAGTTGATCGAGTCGGTTACTGAAGCTTGTGCATTTGTCACGTATTTCTCGTGTCATGGTTTTCATCTCTGCCATTTCGTTTATGATCTTCTCTGCATTAATTAGTCTAGCTGTCAATTCTTCCACTCTTTTTTCAAGATTTTTAATTTCTTTGCGCTGGGTACGTAATTCCTCCTTTAGCTCTGAGAAGTTTGATGGACTGAAGCCTTCTTCTCTCATCTCGTCAAAGTCATTCTCTGACCAGCTTTGATCCGTTGCTGGCGATGGGCTGAGCTCCTTTGCAGGGGGAGATGCGCTCTTACTTTTTGAATTTCCAGCTTTTCTGCCCTGCTTCTTCCCCATCTTTGTGGTTTTATCTGTCTCTGGTCTTTGATGATGGTGACGTACTGATGGGGTTTTGGTATAGGTGTCCTTCCTGTTTGATAGTTTTCCTTCTGACAGTCAGAAGGACTGTCTGTTGGTCTGTTGGAGATTGCTTGAGGTCCACTCCAGACCCTGTTTGCCTGGGTATCAGCAGCAGAGGTTGCCGAAGATAGAATATTGCTGAACAGCGAGTGTACCTGTCTGATTCTTCCTTTGGAAGTTTCCTCTCAGGGGTGTACTCCACCCTGTGAGGTGTGGGGTGTCAGACTGCCCCTAGTGGGGGATTTCTCCCAGCTAGGCTACTCAGGGGTCAGGGACACACCTGAGCAGGCAGTCTGTCCGTTTTCAGATCTCAACCTCCGCTTTGGGAGATCCACGGCTCTCCCCAAAGCTGTCAGACAGAGTTGTTCGCGTCTGCACCGGCCCCCGCTGCTTCCCCTGTTGGTCTTCAGCTGTGCACTGTCCCCAGAGGTGGAGACTACAGAGACAGGCAGGCTTCCTTGAGCTGCTGTGAGCTCCACCCAGTTCGAGCTTCCCAGCGGCTTTGTTTACCTACATAAGCCTCAGCAATGGCGGGCGCCCCTCCCCCAGCCTCGCTGCTGCCTTGCGGATAGATCGCCACAGACTGCTGTGTTAGCAGTGAGGGAGGCTCCGTGGGCATGGGACCCTCCCGGCCAGGTGTGGGATATATTCTCCTGGTGTGCCTGTCTGCTTAAAGCGGAGTATTGGGGTGGAGTTACCTGATTTTCCAGGTGTTGTGTGTCTCAGTTCCCCTTGCTAGGAAAACAGATTCCCTTCCCCCTTGCACTTCCAGGTGAGGCGATGCCTCGCCCTGCTTCAGCTCTCGCTGGTCAGGCTGCAGCAGCTGACCAGCACCGATTGTCCGGCACTCCCTAGTGAGATGACCCCAGTACCTCAGTTGAAAATGCAGAAATCACCGGTCTTCTGTGTCGCTCGCGCTGGGAGTTGGAGACTGGAGCTGTTCCTATTCGGCCATCTTGCTCCGCCCCTCCTCAAGTGCTTTCAAGGTCACTCATGGGCATGTGCAGAGCAGCAAAGTTTGAGTCACCCAATGTGCATGTTCCCAGCTGAGGTTGAACAGGGCAACGCTCTGCCTTCTTGTTTCAGTTCTCAGAATTTAAACAAGTGTCCCTTCCATGGTCTATTTAGTGCCATGTTGTCACACATTTTTGTGCTATTGATTCATAATTTTGCTGTTTAAAATGATCTCCAATTGTAGTGCTGGAGTGCTACATTGTGTTCCTAAGTGCAAGAAACCTGGAATATTTCTCAGGGAGAAAACGCATGTATTAGATAATCCCTGTCCAAGCATAAGCTACAATGTGTCGGTAGTGAGTTCAGTGTTAATGAGTTGACAACATATATAAGGTGTCTTTAAGCAGAAACATATATCAAACAAGGTTATGTATTGCTTGGTTGTAGAAAATGTGAACAGAGGCCCACAGGAACCTAACCCTGAATTTCCCCTAGGATCAAAAATTCAGTATTTGCTAATTCAGTGTTCAAGGTGACCTCATAGCTGCCATGAATAACTAGAACCTGTTATAAATTGTGTCTAATTGCATCCCAGGGCCCTCAGATTATTGAGGACCATGCCTATTACCTCAGCCCCTCTACCCCTTAGCAGTAAGTGTCCACACAGTTACCTTGCTCCCTCTAAACCAGGCTTCTGTCGTCTGCTTTCCTTCATGTTTAACCGTTAAGATCCTCCCCAAATCTCACTTTCTCCATGAAGTCTCCTCTACAGAGTTTAGCCCCAATTAACTGACTCATCTTTGAACCTTTAATGTAACTGTTACCTTGTCTGTATCATAATACTTAACATTTAACTATATGCCATCTTGATTTAATCTCTACTTAATTAATGTTATTTGCTAGCCAGTTTGGTTACAGTCACCTTAAAATCACCTCATATTTGTATCAGTTTCCTTTATTTATATGTATATATAAATATACTATCTACCTAATAAGGCCAAGTGGTTCTAATCTACCTTTTTTCATATTATTATAGAATGATGGAGCTATAAAGAGCATAAAACTCCTCTAGGCCATCCTGTATTTTTATAAAGG
This sequence comes from Rhinopithecus roxellana, assembly GCF_007565055.1. NCBI lineage: Eukaryota > Metazoa > Chordata > Mammalia > Primates > Cercopithecidae > Rhinopithecus > Rhinopithecus roxellana. The sequence continues at coordinate 22,797,869 of NC_044549.1, read as the reverse complement.
AGGAATCCAGGACCTAGCAAGTGCCCAAGGATATGTCATTTTTATGTCTGAAACGGAAGTTGGGGCCATGACTCTCAGCTCTGTGCAGTTTCCATTGCTCTAAACCAGCCATAATGAAATCCTTTCTATTAACATTTATTTTTATAGAAACAAAGCTTATGCATACGTACATCTATGAAAATGAAAAATAGGAGTCAGCTGTAGCCGAACCCTAATTCACTCTAGAAATGGGTCATGTTCATCCATGGATATATGAACCAACCAGAGGGAAAAATAAGCCACTACCAACTCCATAAGAGGTGTCCCATCAAGGACATTTTCCTTTTAAGTTAATGATAGTTTCAAATTGTCTGTGTTTTGATTTCGTGTATACTTTTTTCTACATTTAAAGCCTTATACTCACAGAAAATTACAAAATAATTTAAGCTCCAGCAAATATTTTTGTTACAGAAAGATGAGATAGGGTAATTAAGATAGGATTTTAGAGAATAAGACAAAATAAGATAAAATTAGAAAGGAAAAGTAGAATAGAAATATAAGTACAAGAAGCTAACAAAACAATCTCAAACTTCTGACTGATAAGAAAATGTGTTCATGTATATTTTTAATGAATTTTTGCAATGTCTATAAATCATCTTAAAATATTTCAACATATATCGTAATTTTTTTTTGTTTGTTCCAATTAGTTTAAATGTTCACTATAGGAGAAGTCTGTTGCCTTAATCAAAAATATGCTGTCCAGGGGTGATCAGATGGGGATTTAAAAGGGAACTTTCTAATCCAAATGCGGCTAACAAAAGTCTTCTATTATCCACGTCTCCACCAGAACAGAGGCTTTCTAAATGAATATTGTGAATGTCAGAAATGGGTTTTAATTAACAGAAATACTGGCCTGTTGATCACCACAATGGATATTGAAAATTGGCTCTTTGACATAATTAAGGGAATTCAGATACGTGGCTTGGCTAAACATACTTTAGACACTTGTCTATATTTGTTTTAACAGACTATGTGCTAGGCTTGATTCCCTAAGTCCTGACTCCAGCTAGTGGCTTAACAGGAATATTGGATGGCTGGTGCTAATTATTCATATAACAGAATCTTTCCATAGAGTGTTGTTCTTGGCCTTAAGAGACTCTTTCAGACAAAGAGTAGCCGAAGCACATAAAAGAACAGAGGGCTGGTGTGTCACTGAATTTACAGAAAAAGTAGCAAGAACTGAGTTGAAGCAACTTTGTTACTTAATGTTTGTTCATCAGTATTTGCATGGTGGCAAAATTTGACATGAGATGCAAGTCCATGGAAGAATGGCTGCCACTCCCTCAATCATTTTTGCTTTTATCATTGCCAAGCCCATTACTATTTGATGATGCTGTGTTAGAGCACATTTTCACAGGTCAGTTGGCTAAATAGGTGGTAGAGTATATCAAACTGCTAGAGTATCTGGATTCCATGGTACACATTTAAAAGAGTAACATAATTTCTGCTAACACTATTTAAACATATAATGAATAATTACAAGTGCCAACTGCAAAATGCATGATTAGGTACATAGTTCTGCTGCAGGATTTAAGTGGTACGTGAGCAAAAAGTTTGAGCATCACTGTTCTAAGCTGCCTGCAGGTCTATCTTGGCTAAGGACACTTACACGTCTGTTAGATGTGGTTCATCTGATCCCACTTACTGCTTCTGCTGCATGGTTCACCCTCCCACTTGCCTCAGTTAATTTACCCTCTGCAGAGCAGCTCACCTGAACTCCCCCCAGACCTCAGGAGTGACAGCAGAGAAAACACCACCTAAAAAATGATTATGGTAATGCAATAGCCCAGAACCTACAGACGCATGATAATGTGGGTAGGAAGAGTGCTGAGAGAAAGTGGGACCTGAACGTCCATGTGAAACCTGCACCTAGTGTGCAGGCTAGAGTGGTTGCCACAACAACCCCTCCTTAAGGGCCAATTTGCAAAGGCTGCCTTGCACCCAACCGAGCAGGACTTCTGAGATCAAGCAGTAGGTGAAAGACTGAACTCTTCCATCAGGGACGATAACAGGGTGATGGAGGTATTGGAAATCTCTTGAGGTAAGCAGTGTATGATATTGGTGAAAACTCAGGGTCTCCTTCTCCAGGCATAGAAATTGGCTATGCGAGTGGTGATTACATCCAGAACGCTACTTCTGAAATACACAATTAGACATTTCCCTAACTTAAAGCGTTTTCGCAATTTCCTATAACTTTCAGGCTGACAGTCAATCTCCTTAACTGAGCACGCAAATGCTTCATAACGTAGCACATTCCATACTTTCTGGCTTCATCTCCCAATACTGCCAGAAAGCACTCTGCATTCACTATGGCTATCTCCAATGAGGAGCAGGCCTCCAGCTGTGTCAGGTTGTTGTCCCAACTTTGGGACTATACAAAAACTGGTAGGTCTGCCTAGAGAGCCTTTCCCACTACTTCACCTGGCCTGCACCTCTTCCTCAAAGACACAGCTCAAGTATCATCTCCCAGACCTCACATTTCCATTGTTTATTTCCTTGTGCCCCTAAAACAACCCTGATCTGACGTTCATTATATTGTGCTGTGTGTATTCATTCATTCACTGGCTAGCTCTCCTTGCGATTTCCTAACAGGCAAGGCCTGAGGAAAAAGGAAACCAGCTAATTATATAAATGAACTAAACAACGACATAAAAGGACCTGGGAGATGGAGGAGTTGGGATAAGAAGTAGAAATGAGGAACAGGAAGAGGTTCAGAGGCAGAGGGAATCAATGGGCTCTCCCCACCTGCTTTCCCATCCCAACATGCTGGCCTTCATCCCTGCTTTGTGCTCTGTCAGAAACACCAGCAGGGCTCAAAAACCAGCCCTGCCACTTAGCTGTGTAGCATGGCATAAATTACTAATCCTCTCTCAACTCCAGTTTCCTCCTCTCTAAAAAGAAGATATAATTACATTAACTTCCGTCATAGTTATTATAAAGATTAAATTCGATAATGCTTATGATGCACCAGACACAGAGCCTAGCACATAATAAACACAGGATAGATATTAGCAAAAAAAAAAAAAAAATGCATTTCTAGCTCATGTTGGAGAATGAGAGAGCACACTTTTTGCTGTTTTGTTTTTTATTTTTCTTTAAGTTCTACATGTGCAGAACATGCAGGTTTGTTACATAAGTACACATGTGCCGTGGTGGTTTGTTGCTCCTATCAATCCGTCATCTAGGTTGTAAGTCCCACATGCATTAGGTATTTGTCCTAATGCGCCTCTCCCGCCTTGCCCCCAACTCCCTGAGAGGCCTCCATGTGTGATGTTCTCCTCCCTGTGTCCATGTGAGAACATACTTTTTCTCAGGCTTCATAAGGCACATGGCCTGGACTAAGGCATTGGACTAGTCTGACATAAAGTTATACTCTGATCCAGAACATTTCATCTCAGTGTTGAGCATATTAGAGCAAACCTAAATCAGTCATGTCACCACCAATTTGAGTCCATTCTTTAGCTGAAGGATGACAGCAATAACAAGCTCGGGGTTGGGGTCAGGAGGATTTTGCTATTATCTAAAACAACATAGTTTTAGTGTCTTGACCCTTAGAAAGAAAATAAAAAGGCATGTGAGGTTGTTATACGAAAGATCTAAGGAGGATCCAGCCCCACCACAAAAGAGGCTTCACTTAGCAGGGCCTGAGCTTCGCAAGCCTCCTGAGAATGCTAAAAAGTTATTTTTCTTCTCACATGCATAGTAACAGAGTATTTGCCTGTTGACCCAACCACTAGATTGGATTCGGAGGTAAAATATTATCCAGTTGGATTAATTATTATATCACATTGGACTGGATGCCTCTGCCATGCATCAGATTTCTTGGTTGGTCACTGATTAATAATTATCATCTTAACATTCTAAACATGCTGCCTGATTAGTAGTTCCTGGCAGCAGTGGCTGATAGCAGTTACTGGAATCTCTCCTTACTGGGTGATTACATAATAGCTACACCTAGCTGCACAGCTGGTCACGATAAGCCACAATGTTTGTCCTGAAGATACTGTCATGTTCACCACACTGATCTCCTTATCATTTGCTCAGCATACTTCACTTTTGCCACCTTTGTGCCTTGCTCTCTCTTTCCTTCCCCTACAATGACTTTTCTTCCTCTCTAATTGTCCAATTCTACAAGTCCTTTAAGGCCCAAGTCAAATGCCCCTTTTGACCATCATGAACTCAAGTAAAAAAGCTTGTTTCCGAATTCCTACTGCACTTTATTTTCTATGCAGTGATTTTTGTTTTAGATCCTCTTTCTTTACTAGCGCAATGCCTCACACACAGTAAACACTCAATGACAGTTTATTGAAGGCATGAACTAGTGACCCACTACAACTAAGGCTGCAATAGATTACTTGAAAATATAAATAAATAGGTCATCTTTGTGAAAAGAAAACACTCTACTCCCTATGAGGAAATCCTGCTTTGTAACCAACAGCTAAGTCCACTTCCTGCTCTGTGCCTCCTGAAGGGCTTGGGAAGCAGACGCTAGGCGGAATGCATTCTAGAATTTCACCTCTGGCTTGTCACCAAAATAACTTGGCCTTGCCCTCAATCCGTGGATATTGAAACTATGCCCTAAAGTATTAGCAGCAGAGTTCAGAGTTAGAGAAATTTGGAAGTGATGTGATGACTTTAAGTTGATGCTTGGATTGAAGAGAAAAAATGTCCTCCACTTCATGGATCCACTCATTCCTAGAAATGAGAGTCTTTGAGGGCCTAGAGGTGATCAAGAGTTGGGTTAGGGTAAAAGTTAGGGAAAAATAGAGGAGATTTATATAGACTCAAAATTCAGGAATTATTTTCAATGGTCAGATTGAGCAATGGCATGCTTGTTACGAAATAGAACAGCCTCACCAGTTAGAGATGCATGCTGCAAAATGACATGATTTCTGGGATTTGCTTGAAATACTCAAGAGAAAAAAAGGAGGAATGAAGAGGGAGAGCAAGGTCTGCAAAATGTTGACAGCTGTTTAATGGATTGATTAGTGCATGAAAGCCCATCATACTAGTCTCTCTACTTATGTGTATTATGACGTTTCTACACTAAAAAGATTTAAAAGAAACACTCTTTTAAGACAGTAGTTGTCCTCTTCTAGCTGATCTCCACACAAGAGTTTTGTCTGAAATGACAAAGAAGGGGGAAAGGGAATTATTATATAGATCACCAGATTTTGCCATCTGATTTAATCCAGACAACTCCAAATGTTATGTGCTCTGTTAAGAAAGTCAAAAATCTATGTGTGCACCATGACCTGGAAAAGATATCCATTGTCTTCATTTCAAACACACTAAAAGTTATTTACATTTTGTCCTCAGTCGAGACTTCAGTCGTACTCCAGTAGACCAGTTCTTTGGTGTTTGTTTGTGGAGTGGGTAGAAGGGAAGAGAGATCATAAGTAGCCTATAGGTTAATAAAATTCCCGGCAGCACACCTGGTAATAATCTTGGTAAACATGTAGTTATTCAGCATATCTGTCCTGATTTAAATTTAGCTGTAAACCATTAATCAAATAAAGTATCTTTTACAGAAGTTAATTAATAACTCTGTGCTTTTCTTTACTTTTTTTTTCTTCACTGTAAGGCAAAAATCAAAGAAATTCAGACCTTTTGCTGTTGTCTTAGAGCAAAATAGCCCAAATTTCTATTCACAGAGTAATGTAAGACACCAGATGGATTTGTTTTGTTAAATGTAGCTTGTTGCTGTTTGCAAGTACCACCAAGGACTGGAATCCTCAGATAACTGAGGAACATTTTTTCTTCATTGCTATTTTTTTTCCCTGGGATGAGCATATGTTTTTAGAAAAAAACTGTACATTTTTTGGTCCCAACGTCACTGAGTATCAGATGGTAGAAGATGATAGAAGAGACAGGAAGTAATTTAATTGACTCGCCTAATAGAACTGGCTTGGTAACATATTACAGGAAAAGGAACGCTCTAGTTAAGGTTAAAAAATAAAAATAAAAATCCTTAGCAAGCCCCTTTATCAGCTGCTACTTGCATAGAAAGAAAGAATTTTACAGGGTTTGTGGGCCTAATAATACTTTAGCAGATCTAGGCTTTGGGAAGTAGAATTGACTAAGCTCAGCTTAAAGAAGCCGGCAGAGATACTGAAACTGGCAGCTGCCTACATTTTTACATTCTTTTGTCATTAGAGTATTATGTTCATTCAAATGTCTTTGGAAAAATCATCTAATTCAGCATTTCTTAAATATGTTTATGGAATTGAACTATTATTAATCATTATAAGAAAAAGTGCTTCATGGTCAAATGAAGCTAGGGAAATTCTGGGTCAAATCAAGTTCAAGTGTTTCTTTACTTTGAGACTCTCCAGTACCTTTAATATGTTACTAGGTATCATGACTCTTCAAGAAGAGAAATGCTGTAAGACCAGAGCAGTTTTCAGAAATCATCTTGCAAGACTAGTGTTCCAAAAATACACTGATGACTATGATCTGAAAATAAACCCAGGTACACACACATAAACACACACACACACACACACACACACACACACAGAGTAAACATTAACAAGCTGGAAGATATTTGTGGACCATTTTCTTTACTGGTGTGAATAAGTCTAAAGGCAACTACAATTTTATGCCTACTGACCAGGGAATCTCTCTCTTTTGTTCAAAGAAATAAGAAAGATCTATTTTTCCAGCAGCCCTTCAGACTAGAATCTGGGCAGCTACTTCCTTCCTGCTCTAATGCTAGCAAATCCAGGAACCAAGAAACTGTTCAAGAAGGAGATGCCTTCCTTTCTGCTTTCAGGTAATGAACATTTATTACTGTGGCAAAAAAGCAGGCTCCCTGTAAGCTCCAGGGAACTTACTAAGACCTGGCCCTGACTTTCTGTAAACCCTGAAAGAAATCAGTAGATAAATTACTTTCATTCTTTCCTTTTCTCATTAAAATAAAGCAAGTATCCTTTAACTATCTTAAAAGCCATGGCTATCTATTCAAAAAGAATTTAGTACATTTATACAGTAAATGACAATAATCATAAACTGCCAAATGGACATTTGATGCTATGAATGTGATTGTTTTAGCTGTCTTGACATAAAAATTAAAACAATTCCACTCCAATAATCACAACTCAATTCTGATAATAATAATTAAGACTATGACAAGAACTGACCCCTGAACTGGGAGACATGTTTATTCAAGCATTACATTCAGTCACAACTCCAGTTTCCTTTTCCATTTAGTATTTGTCGGAAAGGAAAATTACCGCATGTTAGCCTGAATTGTTCATATCCTTGGGACACTACACCAAGAGCTCATTTCCTCTCCATAGTGTTGAAAAAGCAAATGCAAATTGTCATTACAAAGAGTACAAATACCCTGATGCATAAGCCAACAATTTGCCTTGTTGTCATTTATGATAGGAACAGGAAGGAGCTTGATACAGAGAAGAATAATTAAATATCTATAAATACGTTAAAGTTTTGGAGTAGGTTTTGTTTATTTGCTTGCTTTTTATATTTTTATTAAACATGCACACTCGTAGAATGATACATGCCTACCATTACTTCTTGTTTTGATTGTATTTTGATTGTATTCACTGATTCCATTAAGAAAAATGCTCATAAATGATCTTTTTAATATTTTCAGTAAATACACTTTTATTTTCTTTCAGGAAAAGGAAATAAGACATTAACTCCATTGGAGTGACCCCCCTATTTTGGGGATCCCAACCCTTCATGCCAAGCATCCTGTCTCCAAATATTCTCAAAGGTTCCACCATGCAGAATACTAGAGCAGTCAGTGCTAGGTTCTATGGGGAGAAGCAATTCAACTTTTCCCAGCTGTGGTTCTAGATTGGAGGTAAAGGAGAAGAAAGCAGAGAAAAGGGTGATTAGTAACTAAGAGATGTGACCAAAAGGAAATCCAGAGGACTCCTCAAAGGAAGCTAGAACCTTTATTTTTTATAATTTTAAGTGTATATGATTATATATAAATTATAACTGATTAAAGGGATACAGGTGTGCTAGGTATTCAATGCAAGGCACTGACACAGGAAAGGGAAAGAAATTTTTGTGTGTATGTGTGTTTTGTTTTTTTTGTTTGTTTGTTTTTTTGTTTTTTGAGACAGAGTCTCGCTCTGTCTTCAGGCTGGAACACAGTGGTGCGATCTCAGCTCACTGCAACCTCTGCCTCCCAGGTTCAAGCGATTCTCCTGCCTCAGCCTCCCAAGTAGCTGGGACTATAGGTACATGCCACGACACCCAGCTAATTTTTGTATTTTTAGTAGAGACGGGGTTTCACCATGTTGGCTGGGATTGTCTCGATCTTTTGACCTCATGATCCGCCTGCCTTGGCCTCCCAAAGTGCTGGGATTACAGACGTAAGCCACTGCACCTGGCCGATAGAAGGTAATTACTTAGGCAGATAGTGAGAGTAAAGGACTTCTGGGCAAGACTAAGCAGCCCCAAAATCATTTCTTCTCTAACAAAGAGCAACCTGAAAAATTGAGCTGCAGACATAGCTGAAAGCTGGCATGGGTAAATGCTGGCAGCTGTGCCAATAGAAAAGGGCTAACTGGAAACCAAGTATGTTCAACATGGAGGCGCCATCTTCTATTTTTTCTGTCACCAAATGTACAGCAAAGAACCAGGCAACATGGCCCCTACCAGGCAAAGAACCCATCAGCATAATAAGAGGTTAGGGTGGGGCAGCCAGCTTTATCACACACTATACAAACGGCACACCTAGTACTAACCAGTTTTTTGCACCTTATGGAAATAGCACACCTGGTCTGGCCAAGTTTTTTATGCTCTATGTAAAACAGACACCGCCTCCTCAAGCTCGTCTATAAAACCCATTGCATTCCACCACAGAACTGGCAACCCGTTTCTCTGGGACTCCTCTCTCTGCAGCAGAGAGAGCTATTCTTTCTTTCGCCTGTTAATCTTCCACTCTTAACCTCCCTTCATGTACCCACGTCCTTGATTTCCTTGGCATGAGGCAATAAACCTCAGGTATTTACCCCAGACAATAACAGCGCTTCAGTAAAAGGGCAATAGGAATAACTGGTGATGCCCCCATGTGCATAGCTTTATGTTTATGTTCCTGAGATTCTTACATGAGGATTTTGTCCTCCCGTGAATAAAAAAAGGTGGGGGGGGGGGGGGGTCGTTGTTTGGTTGTTTGTTTGGTGTTTTTGGTTTGTGTGTGTGTGTGTTTTGCTATTTGCAAAGAGAAAAACTCTAAACTCTAAATATGAGCTTTATTTATTACATTCAACGACAAAGCTTCCCAACAAATCTAGAAACGCTTTGAAACGGCCCAGTGATGTATGGATAGACACACTCGTTTGTGGTAGAGGTCAAGCATATGTTCTAACCACCAAATGGAAAGTCTGGGCATTTTTGTTTCTTTTTCTATTTTTGCATATGTATTGTTTGAATTCACACCACCAACTTGAGAATACATTTTCAAGAACAATATTACAAAAAAAGCAACGACTTGTAGTATGTTTCAATTTTGAATAATATATAGCTACCAGTTTTCAATTATAAATCAATGGAAATTATATATTTCTCATTTATTTAACACCAGAGAGAAAAAATACTTCCACATGATTAGATAAAAACCCAGTTTTTGTGCTTTCAGCATAAAATGCCCTTCATGTTTTTCTCCCTTTTTCACTTCTTCTGTTATATAAAGGAAAGATTTCAACAGAAACTTACGAAAGAAGACAGACCAAAAAAAATCCCTTATTTGGAAGTTGATGTGTGATGCCAGTTCTGAGAGACTACAGTGGCTTTTAATATAACTTGTGTAAGCCCAGAAGTCCATGTAACAACTTTATGAAATGATCCAGGGTAAGATAAAAGAAGCATTCAATCAAAACCTAAGAATAAAGCCAAGGTTAAATTAAGCTATGTTTACCAGAAGTTACAAATTAATGACAAAGGTAAGCAATTTTATATTTAAAAGTATATATATTACTTTAAATATTTTATTTTTAGAAAGCTTTGTTACATTGTTTGTGTTTAAATAAACTTTTTATGAAAATAATTTAAAAGTAAGAAAATACATTAATATCAGTTTACTGAAGATTATGCCTAGTTCCAGAATGTAGTCAAGGTACTTCATCACTATCCAATAGGAGCCTAACTAGTTAAATTAAAAAGTGATTTAACCTCCTTAAAATAGGCTCTGCAAATAGAAATGCTAAACAATAATTTCACATAACAGCCCCTTTGAATATTTTTAACTAGTAGTCAGAACTGGCTAAGAAAAAGACATACTCAGCTAACATCTGCAGCATTTGATGAGAAAATTCTATCTCATCTCAATGCTGAGGTGGATAGGTATTTATGGAAAGTCACTGGTGAGCAGTGTAGCTCTTCACAAATATGGGCTTTTGTCTTCTTCATACTCACATATTGACTCATGGATTTTCATGTTTTTCACTCTCTTTCTCACAGTTTTATCTCTTCTCCATTCAGTCCAACCCAGTCTCTATGAATCAGCCCACCATAGTCTAGGTGCCAGCCTCAGTGCTACTTACACTATTGCTGAGACAGAGCCTGAGGGGGAACTCTGTTGACAATGGTTGCCAAGCCAACTGCAGCAGCTACTCAGTCAAGAATTAGGAGTGAAGTCTAAGCCCATGAAACCCAGGTGGGCAAAAGGTCAGGTGCAATCCTACATGATGGAAGGAGAGAGCTAAGTTTGAAGAGTTGGGAGGTAGATTTCAATATGGCCAGAGATAAGATCCAATCCTAGCAATAGTCTACTACATTCAGAGGGATGGTGATTGGGGAGAGGGTAAAAAGCAACCAGCATCCTCAAGGACCACCATCAGACTTTATTTATTATTACAAACAAATGCCTCTAGTCATGGTAGACCAATGCAGGCATCAGATTATCTGAAAGTGATGTCAAAGTGTTCTTATGCTATTGCACACATTCTATTCTTCTAAGTAGGATATATCCATAAATAACCTCTTCTGAAGAGTTATAGAATTGTCACATTGAGAAAAATCCCTGGAGGTCATAATAAGAAAGATATAATTGAATCTTTGTCTTTTGTGAGTAAACATCCTGATATAGTGAACTGGAAATGATTAATGCTTTTCTTCTTTCCTTGCCAAAAGACAGTCATTTGCTTAATTCAATAGAAACAGAAAAGCCTTTTTTCCCATAAATGGAATGGAACTCAAGTGGCTTTCATAGGCAGAAAAAAAAATGAAGTTCTCATTCGATTATTTATGGAAGTAATCCAGTTTTGGAATAATAACACTCTCCTAGTGGTTTTCCATGGAATTATGACAATAGGTAGTTACATGCAAATTCAAAGCTGGTTCAAGTGAATCCTCTGAAGCAGGACTCCACAGACACCACAGAAATATGAGGATATAACAAAAGGTGAATATGTACAAGTAAAAATAAGAGTGACATAAAACAAAGCAATGGGAAGATTTTGATGGGAGAAGTAGATGCAAAAAGAAGATTTCCCACGTATTTTTTGGTGGAGTATGGAAACCCTAAGTCTGACTATTCTGTTATGAAGCTAGTAGCCTCTGTGCTGTCTTTCAGCCCTGCCTGCTTCCCTTTGTGGTCGTGTTTTATTTTTACACCCATGAGAATCTAATTCAAACAGATGTCTTGCACACAACCCTTGTTTATTTAGATTATTTTAAAATCTGTATCAAAGGAATGAGTAACTGAATTAATGTGTAATGTGAATACTATTTACCCTTTTTCCACCTTCTTCCTTCTGTCAGCTTAATGTCCTCCTATTCATTTTTCACTTTCCAGAAGTTGAGGGAAATACCAATTGTATGTGGGGAATTCTATTTTGGTACATAATAAGGGGATTTTCTTGATTGTTCATGTTCTGTGCACTCTAGGTTTCTTGGTGCTTTTTGTATCTTCCATAATCATTGAAAACTCCCCCAAAAAGCATAGGTTATTTTATTATTACATTTATTAATAAAATCCAACAAACTTTTCTTTATAATTCCATTTTTTTCTATCTTGTGTGAGTTTGGAGGCCACAATAATGTCAATGTTGTCTTAACATTAAATCTTAGTCGAAGAGGACCATGGCTCATTTTTTTTATGTATGCATACTTGATATGGCTTTGTTGCTTTAGTAAACAATTCAAGCAGTGCAGAAAAATACAAAAGAAACATAATTGTCACCTGAAGTCCAGCAGTCAGATATTTCCAATGTTAGTGTTTCTCTGAACATAGGCCCCAATGTATCTCTGTGCCTACAGACACATATGAAAATGAATATATAATTTTATATTAAGGGGATCTTTCTATTCAGGCTGCTCGAAATATAGTTTTTTTACTCAACCATATCTTGGACATGTGATTCCATGCTTATAAAATCAGAACTCCAGCCAGGTGCAGTGACTCACACCTGTAGTCCCAGCACTTTGGGAGGCTGAGGTGGGCAAATCATGAGGTCAAGAGATCGAGGCCATCCTGGCCAAAATGATGAAATCCCATCTCTACTAAAGATACAAAGATTAGCTGGGCATGGTGGCAGGCCCCTGTAGTCCCAGCTACTCGGAAGGCTGAGGCAGGAAAATCACCTGAACCTGGGAGGTGGAGGTTGCAGTGAGCTGAGATAGCACCACTGCACTCCAGCCTGGGTGACAGAGTGAGACTCCATCTCAAAAATAAGTAAAATAAAATAAAATAAAATAATAAAACAAAATAATCCTCGCAGCTTGCAAGGCTGAGTGTAATCTGGCCCTGCTCATTTTTCCTATTGCATTGGTGACTTCTCCCACCTTAGTCATCTCACTGGTCTCCTTGTCATTCCTCAAGCAAACAAAGCTTATTCCTACCTGATGGCCTTTGTGTTTTCTGCTTCCTTCTTCCTGATGCTTTTTCTTATGTTTTTTCTTGAGAGACCACGTCATGCTTGACATTTAGATCCCACCTGAAATATCCTCTATCTAGAGATCTCCCACGATGACTTTATATGAAGGGGCTACTCAGTCCCTCTACATTTAATCACTCTGAGTTATTTTCATGAGAATGTTATCTTTGTCTGAAGTTATTTGATTAAGTTGTCAAATGACTGGGACATTTTTAATTGAATCATCTTAACAATAAGGAGATTAATAAACCAACCAACTGTACTTCAAGCAAATCAAGACATTATCAGAAGCCAAGACTTGAGGAACAATGGGCATGACTTTAGAATAACTTAGGGATCCTTGACTTATATCTACAAACACAAAAAAACAACTGGAATGTCATCCAGAGCATACCAAGAAGTCTCACAGTTATCATTTTTAAGTTAAAGAGTTTAAACCATCCTGGTATAGCTTTCTTTATTATCATATTTATAAACTGCAAGACAATTGTCAAAATATAAATTTTAGGTACTTAAGCTTCCAATAAGTAAAATTATCTTTATGTTGTAAGGAAGATTAGAAGTTTAGCTTCAATGATGAGGTCCCTAAGACATAAAAATGGTAATAAAATATTTTTTCTCAAAATCTACTCATTAATAAACAATCTGGCAATGGAGTCTATAACCAGATTTTCTGTGAGTAATTGTAAATATAAATAACATTATCATTTGAGAAAAACGTGCATCTCTTCTCTGAGAGGAAAATTTTTAGAAACATTGAGAAAGAAGGACCTGATTCAATTAACACGAATACCATGGACATTTGAAGAAAAAGGAGACTAATGATTCTAAAAATCCTTGAATAAAGAGCATTTTATTTGATTTAAAATAAAAGTGAAAACCACTATTTTGAGGGCTGTTTTGGTTATTTCTTAGTAATAAATTTACAGGGCTTTAGGACTCTCAGAAGTATCCTGAAAAATGTGAACATGGGCACTAAACATATACATTAAAGAATAATTAGTAGAAAACAATTCCTGTAGAATTCAGGACAAAGTGCTTACAGTTCATTTAAGTTAAAAAAATGTATTTTCCGATTTAAAGGATACTTGGAAATTAAGCATGTCTTTCTTCCCACTGAACTATATTTTTTAAGACAATTTGGGGTCTTCAGTTGGCCATGAATGTCTATTGAGTATGGGTGTGTTTCCTCTACCCAGAACTTGAACTCATTAAGGGAGTGAAGCATTGTTAATTTCATACTTGTATGGAAAATTCACTTGTAGAAAGGCCTGCTGTAATTGAAGCATTGTGTCGAGCATTCTAAAGTTGTCAAATGAAATTAAATGATGAGAATGATTTTGGTGATGGTTGTTTTGTACTATTGGGGGGAATCAATTTTTCTATCCTTTTATTAAGCATCTTACAAGTCTGCAGTGTTCTTCCCATTACTCCCCAAATATGATAGTCAAAATCTCCCATTCCACTTGTACAACATTCATATCCAGTCTTTTTAGGGCTCCCTTTCCAGGTGTTTTTAAGGGTTTCAGTGATTGCATGTACATGTTCCACAACTCTGTGTAGGTTGTTGGATATCCATTGTCAATTCAGGCAGCTGCTCCACAGATCTCTGCTGCTGCAGCTCTCCAAAGTCCAGACCACAGTGTTCAATAATACTTTACTGAAGACTGGGGCATTATAAGGGGAAATGGGGAGTCAGAGACAGAAAGCTTAAAAATGAAGTTAGTTATTTCTCCTCCAAAATACAATTGGTCATATCTTCTCACTGGAAGTCTCTCACCTGATCTTCATCCTCCTTAATGCTGACGCTCACTGCCAACAGGTTCCTTCCCATAGACAGAAGCATTCTAAAAGGACCATTACCTTTCATGGCTCCCCCTGCTTAATCAACATGAAACCATAAAATGTGTAGGGATGCCACTCTGCCCACAAGAGTCAAGGTTTCCTATAACAGAACAGTTGAATTTTTCTTTATTCCTAACTTTTCCAATACAGAATGGCATTTTAGATTTACCTATGGATAACTGGAAGGGGACATTAGAGTTTTGCCCAAAAGTAAAACACAATCTTGCCCAAGGATAAATTACGGCTCCACCCTTAGAGCAACAGAGAAAACTACTAACAGCTTTAAAATCATAATCTGGTAGTTTGAATGAATAAATTAGATCTACAATATAAACTGACCTGGAAAATATTAAAATGTTGCAAAATAACATAGCATAAAATAATTTATGTACATGTATTTTATATAAAGATACATATGGACAGTAAGTGTACAGAAACATGAGCAGGGAGGTTCTTCACCAATCTTAAAATATTGGTTGTCCATGGGGAAGAAGACAGAATGAGCTATGAAAAATAACACAGATGAGACTTCAATTCTATAAGATTTTATTTTCAAAAATAAAATGAAAAAAATGACAAAATATTTACATATTATAAATCCAGGTGGTAGATAAGCAAATGAATACATATATTTAGCAGTTCTGGTTTTGATATTTGCAGAGTAACTTATGGTAGATAAATCATTCCACAGATAACAATCATAAAGTCTGGATAAAATTTAAGAAACAACAAGTTGACGTCACTGTAGCATGACCAAAAGAAGATAGATACCAGGAGGGAATTATACTGTGTAATGTAGGTACATTAGGCTTTTCTACTTTGTATATTTTCCAGTCTGTATGTCTCACCTACAATTCAAGCAGAAAGATGCAGGCATAGAACCAATGTCTACAGAAAGGTGGTTAAGAACCTGAACATGACCAGTTTAATTGTCCAACTAAAAGAAAACTATTTTCCATAAGATTTAAACAAGGCCTATAAATTGCTTTGGCTGTATGTCCATTTTAACAACACTGATTCTTCCCATCCGTGAGTACAGAATGATTTCCCACTTGTTTGTGTCATCTCTAATTTTTTTTTAGCAGTGTTCTATAATTCTCATTGTGGAGACCTTTCAACTCCATGGTTAGCTGTATTCATCAGTGTTTTATTCTTTATATGGCTGCTTGAAAGTGGAGGGTAGGAGGAGGGAGAGGATGGAAAAACTACATATCAGGTTACTATGCTTATTACCTGGGTGATGAAATAATCTGTACACCAAACCCCCATGACAGCAATTTTACCTATATAATGAACCTGCACATGTATCCCTGAACCTAAAATGAACATTAAAAAAAAAAAAAAATAGAAAATAAACCAGATCTACAGTCACATAATGAAGTATTCAAAATATTCAAAATATCCAGGATATAATCCAAAATTATTTGATACACAAAATGGGAGGAAAATGTCAACATCTTGCAAAGTAAAAGGCAATTCATATATGCTAATTTCAAAATTACCTGGATATCTTGATATTGTTAATAATGCCTATAAAGCAGCTCCCATAACCATGCTCCAAGAAATAAGGTAAGCATTCAGGAAACAAACAGAAAGATAAAAAGTCTCAGCGTATAAACAGAATATATAATAAAGAACCAAACAAAAATTTTAGCACCAAATAGTATAACAATGAAATTAAAAAGTTACTCGATGAGCTCAATAACAAAATGAAAGTGACAGAGGAAAGCTTTAGTGAACTTGAAGATAGATTACTAGAAATTATCTAAGCCACACACACAAAAAGAAAAATGATGTTAAAAAAGATAAACAAAGTCTCAGAGACTTGTGGGGCCATACTAAAAGATCTAACATTCATGTCATTGATATATTAATAGCAAATGAAGAGGACAAAGAGTGAGTGCAGAAAAAAATTTTGAATAAATAATGGCTAAAAGCTTCCTAAATGTGGAAAAAGATGTGAACTTAAGAATTCAAGTTCATTGCACTCCAAAATAGTATAAACTAAAAGGAATTTATGCCTAGACACATCATCATCCAAACGTATGCAAATATCACAACAGAAGTCAAGAAGATGGAAATAGTGGAACAAAAATGAGAAGAAACCAAGATTTTAAAAGTAAATAAAGTAGTAGACCTAAATCCCAACATATAAATAATTAAATTAAAAGTACATATGATGCAAATACACCAATTAAAAAGCATATTTCAGAATGTCCAAAAGTAGACCTAACTATTTGCTACAATCAATCTATACTTTAAATGTAATGATACAGGTAAAGTAGAAATAAAAGGATAGAAAAAATGTAACACCTAAATACTAATCAAAAGAAATCAGGATTGGCTATATATCATATTGGTCTTCAGAAGGAAAAAAGCTTTGAGCTAAGAAAGATTTTCAGGGATAACAGGGGACACTACTTAGTGACAAAAGGAGGAACTCATCAAGAGACTTAACAATCTTAACCATTTATTACCCAACAACAGAGCCGCAAAACACATGAGACAAAAATTGACAGAATTAAAATTGCCGTTGGAGATTTCAACACTCTCACTCAGTAGTCGATAGAACAAGTAGATAAAAATCAACAACAATATGGAAAAACAACTCACTGTTAACTAATGAGCTGGTTAACATTTATAAAACATCCCACCGACAAAAAGAATATGCATTCTACTCAAGGGCACATAAACCAAGGCAGACCATACCTTAAGTCAACAAAAACCTTAACAAATTTATTATTCATTTTTTTAAAAAAATAAAACAATACAAGATGTGTTCTCTGATCACAGTGCAATTAAACTAGAACTCAGTAACAGGAAGATAACTAGGAAATCTCCAAATCCCTTTTAATTAAATAACACAATTCTAAATAATTAATAGATATGCTCTGGTTTCTCTTCAAATCATATAAATCTTTTACCTTTTACTAAATAATTCATAGATCTAAAAGGAAGTCATAAGGGAAATTGGAAAATCTTATGAACTGAATGACAATGAAAATTCAACATATCAAAATTTGTCAGATGTAGTGAAGGTGGTGATTAAAGAGACATTAATAGCATTCAATACTTCTACTAGAAGAAAAGAAATTTCTCAAGTGAACAATTTAAGTATCTATGTTAAACTAGAAAATGAAGACCAAAATATGCCCAAAGCAAGCAGAAGAAAGGAAATAATAAAAATAAGTGTAGAAACCAGTAAAATTGAAAACAGAAAAATAACATAGAAAATTAACAAAACCAAAAATTGATTTATTGAAAACAATAAAATTGATAAACCTCTAACCAAGCTAACACAAAAAAAGAAAGAAGATACAAATTGTCCATAACAAGGACAAAATAGCAGATATTACTAAAGACTTTGCAGGTACCAAAATGATGATAAGAAAATACTACAAACATAAATTTGACAACTTGAATGGAATGGGCCAATTTCTTAAATAACATGAGCTACCACAACTCACCTAATATGAAATAGATAATTTGGATGTTCCCATATCTAATAAAGAAATTGATTTTACACTTTATATACTTCCCTAAAATGAAGCTCCAAACCCAATGATTTCACAGATGAATGCAAACAAAGATTTAAAGAAGAATAACATTAATTCTATAAGTATCTTCCAAAAAATTGAAAGAACACTTCTCAACTCATCCTGTAAGGCCTGCTTTACCCTGATGCCAGAACCAGACAAAGACAATATGAGAAAAGAAAATTATAGGTCAATATATAAAATATTACCAAATCAAACACCAATATACAAAAAGAGTAGTACACTACTACCAAGTGGGGTCTATCCCAAAAGTGCAAGGTTGATTCAATATTTGAAAACCAACCAGTGTAATACACTATATTAACAAGCTAAAGAAGAAAAAGCACATGATCATATCAATGTATCTGATAAAATTCAAAAGTCATTCATGATGAAAGTCTCAGTAAACTAGGAATAGAAGGGAACTTCCTTAACCTGATAGAGTGAATCTATAAAATTTTCACATCATACTTAATGGTGGAGACTGAATGCTTTTCTTCTAAGATCAGATACAAGCCAAGGGTTTCCACTCTCACCACGCATATTTAGTACTGTACTGTATGTTCTAGCCAGTGCAATAAGCAAGGGAAAAGAATAAAGGCATACAAATTGAAACCAAAAAAAAAAAAAAAAAAAAGGAAAAAACCCATCTCTGTTTGCAAATGAAATGATTACATAGAAAATCTGAAGGAATCTTTTTTAAACAGTGGGGCTGGGGGTAGGGTCCTAAAACTAGTAAGTAAATTTACCAAGACCTCAGCCTACAAGGTCAACTTTTAAATATCAATAGTATTTCCATACACTAATAATAAACTATTGGAAAGTGAAATTTTAACAAAATATCATGTAAAGCAGCTCCAAAAACCAAACAAAAATTTTAACTAATACTTAAATACAAGTATTTTCCACCCGCCTCCCTAATGGGTATTATCAGGTCTTCGGTCTCCCCCAATTTTAGCGTCATGAAACAGGATCCTCCACCTCTGCCAAGTCCTAGGCTATACCTTATACATAAATAAAATCTGCAATTCTGATGCACATGCTTTATGATGGCAGAAATCTGTGGAAAGGAAGTTCACAATTGGTTTGGCAGAACAAAAACAGAAAATACAGACAGCAATAGATTCATGATTCAAGCCAATGCATTCAGAGGAAAGAGCATTTTAGAGTCATAGGTGACCACAAGAATGTAAGGACTCTGGTAACAGAAAATCTTGAAGTGGTGGCATTTGGATTTTCACATGGCATGAAATGAAGACTTGACAAAATTCTACATCTAGAGTAACCATCTGGCTCAGAAATGACACCTATGTACTGCCACATTAATTAGGAGAACCTTCCAAGTATTTCAAAGGGGATGCTGTCTCCTCCTGAACAACAACAAAAAGATTCCTCTGGTTTCGGTTGTGTTTAGACATTATTTTTATTCTCATCTAGGTTCTGTGGCCACTAACAACTAGCTAGTGATTTTGGAAAACTTTCTGGTGCCAGTTTATGAATACTTTCTGAATAGTGAAGCCTTGATTAAAACAACTTTTAAAATACTTTTATTATTCATGTCCCACCAGAAAGCAAAATTTTATTTTTATGTCACTATGTGCCACTAGCATTAAAAGGAAGATTGTTGGCCGGGCGCGGTGGCTCAAGCCTGTAATCCCAGCACTTTGGGAGGCCGAGACGGGCGGATCACGAGGTCAGGAGATCGAGACCATCCTGGCTAACATGGTGAAACCCCGTCTCTACTAAAAAATACAAAAAACTAGCCGGGCGAGGTGGCGGGCGCCTGTAGTCCCAGCTACCTGGGAGGCTGAGGCAGGAGAATGGCGTAACCCGGGAGGCGGAGCTTGCAGTGAGCTGAGATCCGGCCACTGCACTCCAGCCCGGGCGACAGAGCGAGACTCCGTCCCAAAAAAAAAAAAAAAAAAAAAAAAAAAAAAAAAAAAAAAAAAAAAAAAAAAAAAAAAAAAAAAAAAAAAAAAGGAAGATTGTTGAGTTGGTTTGATTGATTGACTATTCCAAGGGGTGGTAATACTTTTGTGAGCAGTGGGAAGTATGTCCTGTGGATCCACCCTAAGGAGGTTCTGTGAATGTGATTGTGACCCTTGCCTTGCTCTGCAATGGAGCAAAATAATTATTATTCAGAAAGAAAAACAATAGAAAAACTTGCAATTACATATTATGAAAAGTAATTGCAGCCTTTCTGGAACATTAAACAAAGGATACCCTTTTTTTTTTTTTTTTTTTTTTTTTTTTTTTTTTTTTGAGGCGGAGTCTCGCTCTGTCGCCCGGACTGGAGTGCAGTGGCCGGATCTCAGCTCACTGCAAGCTCTGCCTCCCGGGTTTACGCCATTCTCTTGCCTCAGCCTCCCGAGTAGCTGGGACTACAGGCGCCCGCCACCTCGCCCGGCTAGTTTTTGTATTTTTAGTAGAGACGGGGTTTCACGGTGTTAGCCAGGATGGTCTCGATCTCCTGACCTCGTGATCCGCCCGTCTCGGCCTCCCAAAGTGCTGGGATTACAGGCTTGAGCCACCGCGCCCGGCCAGGATACCCTTTTTAACACTTTTGAGTCAATGTTTTCATTTCCTTCAGTGGACAGCATGCATAGGAATAAAATAAGATCATATAGGACATGGCCAATCTAATTAATATAGCTTATTCTCATCCGTCTATTTAATCTGTGCAGCTATTTCATAATAAAGGTTAATTTGCTAAATATAATATAACCTGTAAATTGTAAACTACATATTGCCTAGAAATGAAAAGTGGTACCATACAAAGTGTGAATTAAGCAAACTGTATCTTTCTTTTCCACATTGCCTTTCTATGATTTCCTCCCACCTCCCACCCCCAAATCCTTCATCTAAACATGTACTATCCAATATAGGAGCCATCGGCCACATTTGACTATTTACATTTTAATTTATATCAATTAAAATTAAATAAAATTTAAAGTTCCAATTCCTCAGTCACACCAGCCACATTTCAAGTCCTCTGTACTCACATGTGGCTAATAACTACTATATTGAACAGCCCAGCTACAGAACATTTTCATCATTACAGGACGTTCTAATGGACGGAGTTGATCTAGACTCTGAGTCCTTCTGCTCTCCCTTCTCTGGCCAGGATTCTACCTACCCCAGGTACGCCTTCCCAAGTATCTTCAGATTTTTCTTCCTTCCACTACTCTTACCCTCATAACTTCCCTGTGCCTTCTCATGATGTCCCATAAAGAGCACAATCTTGTAATTCCTTCCTTGAGGACCTTTCTCTCAACTTAAATAACTTGATAAACTGGTTCATGCTTAGGCAATTTGGAGTGCTTAGAGTTCATGTGTTCTCTCTCCAAAATAACACATTGGTATTTTAGCTGAAAGCTTCTGGAGACATTATGCATTTACAGAAAGGGCTGACTCTCAAAGTGGTGACTTTAGGCACCATGGTAGCCTAGAACCTTGGTGAACAAACCTCAGAATGCAAGTAGCTCTAGAGCACCTTTCAAATTACATTATCCTGTTGGCCTGTTCACCTACATTGGCCTTGGGTCACTATGCTGATTTGTCTCCTAGGAATGCTGGAATATCACTCATTGTTACCAGAGAGGCATAATATTTATGCATCTAACATGACATTTATGAATAGTAGGTCAAAAGAAATATGTTTGTTTTTCTTGGAACTGTGAAAGATGCTAGAGTTCGGGATAGGGTTTTGGTATGAGAATCCTTTTACTCTGTCCATTCTGGGGGCTCCCTGCCAAAGTATCACACAAAAAACAGTTAATAGCAAAATCAGAGATGATATAAGCCCCTTAGTGATAGCTTGACAAATGTTTCCTTCTCCCCCAGTATAATGCTTTGATCAAAACTGAACTAGAAAATGCAGCTTAGACCAAGAGATATGAAAAACAAACAAAAAGACTTCTTACTCCCTAAGTAAGAGATGATTAGGTAAGCAGATGAACTCTAGTTTGCCCTGTGGTTCATTCACTGGGTTAGAGAGAGGGTGCTGTGACTCAGGGGACAGTCCTCCCTTGCCTGCTTTCCACATGCAATGAGAAAGACAAGAAATATCCCCTCTTCCTCAGAAGGCCCTGGCTCTCTTAACATGCTCAATAAAAAAGGTAAAGGAGAAAAAGAAGATAGCCAGGCCAGCCTCAGGAGAAACTCAATTGCTGTGTCCAGTGTTCCACATCTGGACTCAGTTAGTTGCTTCCTCATGATGTCATTTAACTTACTTTCTATATTTAGAAATTTTATATAACTAAACTTCCATTTTTACAAGAAAAATATTCGTATCAATGGCATCTTTCCAATGTTTTGTTTGCTTATTTGGGGATTTTAATTATTTTTTGTTGTTCTTTGAAGTAACCCATGCACGTAGTACTCATAGTGAAGTCGTATTAAAAGGTTTGTTTTAAAAAGAAGCAGTCCTCTCTCCTCTCCCTACCCCTCCCGGAAGCCACACTTTCATCTCTTTTTAGCTATTCCTTCTGGTTGTCACTATTACAATATTCTGGTAGTTACTGAATATTATTGTTAAGACATTTTGTTATGGAAAATTTCAAATGCATACAAAAGCTAGAGAGTAGCATGGTGAACCCACCCTTTGTACTCATGACTTAGCTTCAGTTATTATCAACACATAGTCAATCCCATTTTATCTATACAGCTACCCGTTTACTCACCAACCTCAATACAAGACAGCATATCATTTTAACCACAGACATACCATTCATTGTATATCACTAAAGAATGGGTCTCTTTTCAAATACATCTAATTCCAATTATCTCATAATTCTTCCTTACAGTTGGTTTATACAAATTAGTGTGCAAGATGCATTTTTTTTTTTTTTTTTTTTTTTTTGCTGTCGTTTAAGTCTCCTTTTTTTTAAAAAAAATCTATCATCTTAGTTCTCAACTGGGGCAAGTTTGTTCCCAGAAGACATTTAGCAATGTCTGGAGATATTTTTGGTTGTTATAACTTGGTTAAGGAGAAAGGGGGAGAGTTCCAATGGTATGTAGTGCCTAGGGGCAAGGATGCTGCTAAAAGCTCCAAAACACAGGACAGCCACCACCAACAAAGAATCGTCTTGCACAATATATATAACAGGATTCTATTCCCTGCCTCCTCCCCTTATTTCTTGAAGGAACCAGATCATTTGACCCCTAGAGTTTATCACATTCTGGATTTTGCTGAAGGCTTCCCCATTTTGTCTTGGAACATGTTTCTCATTCCCTACACTTTCTGTAAATTAAGAATAAAGACACAACACATGAAAGTACTAAGCCAATAGAGAACACTGAAATATCAAAATTTCCGTGTGAAAATGTGAATCAAGTGGTTGAGTCATAGGAGGGACTACGGGTTTTTTATTTTTTATTTTTTTTGAAAGTTCATCCCTCTTGTTTTTGCAAGAACAAGGACGTTGAGGCTTGGGGAGGTAATAGGAGTTGGCTAAGTTCACAATCAAATTTCCTGAGTCTCTGCCTCTTTGAAATTTGAGATATAGCTCTATTTTTTGAGAGATAAAGTCTTAATCCAATTAAGGTTTGATATTTTTGGCTAGAATATCTTATAAGCTGTGATGTGTACTGGCATTAGAAGACATGGAATATCAGGTTGTCTTTTTTGCTAGCAGTCATTGATGATCCTTGCCTAAAGCCATTATTTCATTAGAGTTTGCTCACCAACGTTTTAAATAGTTCATTTCTTCCTATTGAAATATTATTTAATGAAAATATCTTTGCTTTTTGACTATGAAGTTAATGTTTAATTTTTAAATTTGTATTTAACAATACAAATACATGTTTAGTTTTTTTTTGGATGGTAATACCAGCCCCCCAAAATAACTGCTCTAAAACTTTGGCTTATATTTTTCCACACTTTTTAGTCATATATACATATGTGCAAATTGTGATTAGATAATATATGTAATATGACAATTTTGTCATTTTCATTTTTATTTAATAATATACAGGAAAAATATGTTCATATCCAGTACATGCATATCTACTTTTTTCCTCTTTTTCAACATTATAAGATTCCACATATAAGAAATACCCAAGATATGTAAATCCATCGTGACAGAAATCGGGTTAGTGGCTGTCCAAGACTGAAGTGGAGCAGGAGAGAAGTGGCTGCTTAGTGAGTACAGGTTTCCTTTGGGGATGATAACAGTCAGCAGCACCAACTCACCACTATGTGAGTGTCCATCTCAAAAGTGAGTCCTCCAGGCCCACTCCAGCTCATGCCACCAGGAGAAAAGACAGTCGTCTAACTAAGCCCTACCAAATTTACAGATTCATGAGCAAAATGTTTATTGTCGATTTAAGACACTAAATTCAGAAGCATTTTGTTAGACAGCAATTAATAACTGCATTCCTCATTATTATTCTTTCCAAATTTTATATTCAGCATTCTTCGTATAAAATTTATTATCAGTTTTGTCAGTGGTGGATTCTGATTGGTATATTACTCAACACATAGCTTATTTGTGGAGAAAGTTGATATCTTTATCATCTTTCCTCCAAAAAATACTGTATGTGTTTCTTCATATATTGTTTTATATCGTTCATGTATGTTTCATAATGCTCTTTATATAAATGTCTTCCTAGACACTTTTTAGTTTTTATTGCTATTGTAAATCTTGAATATTTTTGTACCAATTATACATAACTGAATAACAAACTCTAAAAGTTAATGGTTTAAAACAATACCCATTTATTTGTTCAACATTTTGTTGATTGGACATTTGAACTAAGCTCAACTAGGAAAAGGGTACTTTTTCTGGTCTAACCAGGGTCAGTCATACAGCTGTAGACATATGGTGGTTTCACTGGCACTGGATTTCCTAGCATGGTTTTACTCACATGTCTTGTGTTGGTGCTGGCTATTAGCTGATTAGTTTAGTGGGTATTGGCTGGTTAAGCTCATTCCTACTTCGCATGGTCTTTTATCCTAGAGACTAGAGGATAGTATTGGACTCATCTAGAGGATTCTAGACTAGATACTGGATTTCTTCATATCATGGAGTAGTGTTTCAAAAGAGCCAAAGGGAAAGCTGCAGGACCTCTTGAAACTGAGACTCAAAGCTACATAGCCTCAATTCCCACACATTCTGTTAGTCAAAGCAAGTTCAAAGCCAACCCAGATTTATGAGAGTGTAGAAATCAACGTCACTGCTCATGAAAGGAGCTGAACAGAATCTGTGGTTATCTTTAATATTCCACATTTATCCATCACATACATAATTTGCTATGTAAGAGAAAGATTTTTATTTCTACATAGTAATCTTAAAATGAACCAATGAGTTGAGCTTCTTTTTACCTTTAATATTTTAATGTATAATCTCTTGGACTTTCTATTCATAAAATCCTATCATTTGAAAATAATGATCTTTTCTTCCTATCTATAATGCACATTTTTGCTTTATTTTCTTGCTTATTGTATTGGCTAGAATCTTAAAAACTGTTGATAATGAAAATAGTTTCATCTTATTTCAGACACTAGAAAGAATATCTTTAGGTTTTAAATAGCTAATATAATTGTTTTTTTCCCCCGGAGTCTCGCTCTGTCTCCCACGCTGGAGTGCAGTGGTGCGACTTCGGCTCACTGCAAGCTCCACCTCCCGGGTTCACGCCATTCTCCTGCCTCAGCCTCCCGAGTAACTGGGACTACAGGCACCCGCCATCACACCCGGCTAATTTTTTTTGTATTTTTTAGTAGAGACGGGGTTTCACCGTATTAGCCAGGATGGTCTCCATCTCCTGACCTCGTGATCCACCTGCCTTGGCCTCCCAAAGTGCTGGGATTACAGGCGTGAGCCACCACGCCCAGCCTGCTAATATAATTTTTAATATTGATTCCTAATAGGTTTCTTCTTTTTTCCAACCAAGGACATGAAATTTAATTAATCAAAACTATTGGGTCATAATATCCTCATTATTGGATCATGAACAGTTCTTTTTTCTGTTTACTTTCTTAAGGATGTTTCTCCTATTTTTACTTCACTAAGAGTTTAACAGTAGATATTGGACTAAATCAAATTCCTCCTCTACATTTACTAATATGATTTTCCTCCTTTAATCTATTATTAGATTACTTATCTTTGCACTATATCCCTGGACTAAATCTTACTTGGTCATTGGAATTATTAGTAGCATATTTATTTTTATTTTATTTATTTATTTATTTTTTAGAGAGAGTCTTGCTCTGTCGCCCAGGCTGGAGTGCAGTGGTGCGATCTCAGCTCACTACCATCTCTGCCTCCGGGGTCCAAGCGATTCTCCTGCCTTAGCCTCCCAAGTAGCTGGGATTCCAGGCGCCCACCACCACGCCTAGCTAATTTTTGTATTTTAGTAGAGGCAGGGTTTCACTATGTAGGACAAGCTGGTCTCAAACTCCTGACCTCAAATGATCCACCCACCTCAGCCTCCCAAAGTGCTGGGATTACAGACATGAGCCACAGTGCCCGGCCATAGCATATTATTTTGTAACTGATTTGCATGTATTTGCTTAGGGTCTTTTTCCATATATAATTTTGCATGAGATTTGTTGTCTTTGCATGAATGGAGTTTACAATCGTATTGTGATTTTTTTTTTTTAAGTTCATAGGATTTTGGGTCTGAAGACTGAGTTATAACCACTGTTCTTCTACTAACAAACTGGGCAAGTCACTTAACTTCTTCCTCCAATTATAATAATGTCTACTCACCTATTTGACACGTTGTCACAAGAAACAGATGAGATAAAGTATATGAATGTTCTTTATAACATACAAGGCAAAACTGCTAGTCATTATTTCAGCAAGCAATAATTCAAAATAACAATAGTTAGCATTACTGAATGCTTCCTAATACATGAGGTTTTGTGCTATGGACTTTACATGAATCATCTTATTTAATCCTCTCAATAAACAATGAGACAGATACTCTTATTAGGTTAAAAGCCATAGGATTTAAAAAGTTAATAATTCCATTAAGGAATTTAATTGTTGAATTCTTAAGTCAGGTTATATCAATTAG
This sequence comes from Rhinopithecus roxellana, assembly GCF_007565055.1. Lineage (NCBI taxonomy): Eukaryota > Metazoa > Chordata > Mammalia > Primates > Cercopithecidae > Rhinopithecus > Rhinopithecus roxellana. The sequence continues at coordinate 22,770,571 of NC_044549.1, read as the reverse complement.
GAGAAGTCTGTCATCCTCTGTTTTCATTCCTTCATGACCTTCTCCTACAGTGTACAGGCTATGCTGTTTGCTCTTGCAAAACTACTCCTTATACTGCTTTGTGACTGGGAATCCTGGCTTGTATAGACAAGGATATCACAAGTCACTGTACCTGTATTTTATGCTTAGGAAAAAAATTCAAGAAAATTGAATTTGCAGTGTGCCCAAAAGTTACATAACCTACCTTTCTCATCGGTTCTATTTTTTTCCTGATTTTCATTACTGCCCCTCTTTAAGCCTTATATCTTCAGAAATGTAGATAGGCATAGTTATGAAATTATGTTCTTTTTTAAAATTACATATCAAGGCAGGGTATGGTGGCTCATGCATGTAATCCCACCACTTTGGGAGGATGAGGTGGGTGGATTGCTTGAACCCAGGAGTTCGAGACCAGCCCGGGAAACATGGTGAAACCCTATCTGTACAACAAATACAAAAATTAGCCAGACATAGTGGTGCATGACTGTGTCCCAGCTACTCAGAGGGCTGAGACAGGAGGATCGTTTGAGCCCAGGAGGTTGAGCCTGCAGTGACCAGCGATCATGCCACTGTACTCCAGCTTGGGTAACAGAGCAAGACCTTGTTAAAGAGAGAGGAGAGAGAGAGAGAGAGGAGAGGAGAGAGAGAGAGAGAGAGAGAGAGAGAGAGAGAGAAGAGAAGAGGATAGAGAGAAAGAAAGCAAAGAAAAAGACAGAAAGAAAGAAAGAAAGAAAGAAAAAAGAAAGAAAAAAACAGAAAGAAAAAAGGAAAGAGAAGAAGAACGAAAGAAAGACAGAAAGACGAGAAGAATAACGAAGAAGGCCGACCGCCACCAAGACAGACCAGAAGAAAGAAAGAAAGCACTAACGAAATGAAGAAACCCGAACATCCCGACTCATCTCTCGAGCATCTGGATTGTCTTGCTGGAGTATGGTCCGGCATGGAGTCTGGGGAATATCAACATGAACCTGGTTGTTTTTCATCACAGCATTGATTCTCAGATAATTCTTTTAAATTCTGAATTTCTCTGTAATTTTAAAGATACGGTGTAGCTCCAAATTACATATTAAAGATCAAGTGCTTTGCTACCACAAGACGTATGGTGGATAGAATAAGAGGTAATAGTATACTATTGGGTTGGTGCAAACATAATTGGGAATGTTTTCCATTACTTTCAATGGCAAAAATCGCAATTACTTTTGCACCAACCTAATATCTTCCCTGGCCAAGCCAAAGATTCTTTGTGACCTCACATTTTTAGAAGGCACAGAAAAGTCAGAACATTTTCAGAGGAAAGGGATCCAACTGGCAAGAAAACATACAAAGAATAATAAAAAGTTCTGCATGTGCTTAACCTGGAAGATAGCATTTTGAGGGGAAGCAGGAAGAGTTGACTTCAGTTTTGAAAGGTGGCCACATTAGAAGGTAATTATGTTTGTTCCATGTAGCCATTGCGAGTATTATAGGAACCTTTTGACTAATAAATAAAAAGTGTCTGTTATTAGCTTAATACAAGCATGGTTTGAGCTAAGTCTAACATCACCGGAGTCAGATCTATCTGGTAAATTAAAGGGACATGTCCAAGTCCCATTTGCAAGAAAAATTAAGGAAATTCCTGGATGTCATTTCACAGTAAGTAAAGAGGTCAGTGGGCACAAAGCTGTCAACCCAAACACAAAGCCTTCTTCAGCTAAGGGGGAGTGGACTCGGAAATGCATGATGATATCTCCTGATTTAGCCTCTTGATGAACTCATGACTGCATCTTCAGCAAGAGAGATGGAGAGGTAGATGGGTTAGTGCCATAAATAATAATCAAACGTACCATTTTTACTAGCAAGTCTACAAGACTATGGGGCAAAGCGTCTCAGGGTTGAAGCCGTACTGACTAAAAGTTATTTAAAGGGAAAAATTTTTTTTTCTACTGACTCACAACACAGGAAAAGAGCAACAGGACAAGAAACAAACAGAGGCTGCTTCATGGTAACAGAACATGACCCACTGAGCACATGTGAAACATTCCCTGGATACACCTCAACAAGCTGGCAGTTGAAGAACATTTTAGGTCATAGAACCCTGTGTTATCAGGGGAGGTATGAAAAAACCAAACTCAGGTTACTTAAAGAGACTCATCCACCAGTGTGAAGTATGAAAACATGAAATAAGCGACCTAGAGAATACAGTCTCAGGGTTAGGAGGAACACGTCCTCATATCTAGCCCAGCACTCCTATACAGTAGGCTTTTAATAAATATTTACTGAATGGAAATTTAGCTTTACTTTTTAAAATGTTCTTATTTTAATTTTTATGGGTACATAGTAGCTGTATATATTTACAGGAAACACGCACTATTTTGATACAGGCATACCATGTGTAATAATCACATCAGGATGAATGGAATATCTATCACCTCAAGCAGTTATCCTTTCTTCATGTTACAAGCAAACCAACGGCACTCTTTCAGTTGGTTATAAATATACACTTATAAATGTACTATAAATTATTGTTGTCTATAGTCACACTGTCTGTGATCAAATACTAGATCTTATTCTAAATATAATTTTGTACCCATTAAAAAATGTCCCCCCGTCCGCCACTTCCCTACTCCCCTACCTTCACCCCACCCTCACACTATCCTTCCCAGCTTCTGATAACCATCATTCTACTCTCTGTCTCCATGAGTGTAACTGTTTTCATTTTCAGCTACCAAAACTGAGTGGGAACATGCGAAGTTTGTCTTTCTGTGCCCAACTTATTTCATTTAACATAATGATCTCCAGTTCCACTGATGTTGAAGCAAATGACAGGATCTCATTCTTTTTATAGTTAAATAGTACTCCATTGTGTAAATGTATCACATTTCCTTTTTCTATTTTTCTGTTCATAAACACCTAGGTTGCTTCCAAATCTTGGCTATTGTGAATAGTGCTGAAATAAATATAGTGGTGGAGATACCACTTCCATGTACTGATTTCCTTTCTTTTGGGTATATACCTAGCAGTAGGATTGCCTAATAATATGTTATTTTCATTTGTAGTTTTGTTGAGAAACCTCCAAACTCTTCTCCATAGTGATTGTACTAATTTACATTCTCACCAATAGTGTACCAGGGTTCCTTTTACTCTGCATCCTTGTCATTATTTGTTATTGTCTGTCTTTTGTATGAAAGCCATTTTAACAAGGATAAGATGATATCTCATTACAGATTTCATTTGCATTTCTCTGATGATTAGCGATGTGCCTTTCATCAGTGCCTTTTCATATTCCTATTTGCCATTTGTATGTCTTCTTTTGAGAAATGTCTATTAAAATTTTTAGTCTATTTTTAAAATGGATTATTAGTTTTTTTCCTATAGAGTCCTTTGTGCTCCTTCTATATTCTAGTTATTAATCCCTTGTCAGATAGACAGTTTGCAAATATTTTCTCCCATTCTGTGTGTTGTCTCTTCACTTTGTTGATTGTTTTCTTTGCTGCTCAGAAACTTTTTAACTTGATGTGATCCCATTTGTCCACTTTAGCTTTGGTTGCCTGTGCTTGTGGGGTATCATTCAAGAAATCTGTGCCCAGTCCAATGTCCTGGAGAGTTTTCCCAAAGTTTTCTTTTACTGGTTTCTTAGTTTGAAATTTTAGATTCAAGTCTTTATCCATTTTGATTTTATATTTGTGTGTAGCAAGAGATAGGGGTCTAGTTTCATTCTTCTGCATATGTCTAGTTTTCCCAGCACTGTTTGTTGTAGATGTATGGATTTGTTTCTGGGTTCCCTGTTCTGTTTTATTGGTCTGTGTGTCTGTTTTTATGCCAATACCAATCAATGAATTAAGGATTTGGGGGACTGTTGGGAATGCATGATTGGTTTTGAAATGTGAGGACTTGAGATTTAGACAGGGCTAGGAGTGGAATGATATGGCTTGGCTGTGTCCCCACCCAAATCTCATCTTGAATTGTACCTCCCATAATTTCCACATGCTGTGGGAGGGACCTGTTAGGAGAGAATTGAATCATGGGGGCAGTTTCCCCCATACTGCTCTTGTGGTAGTGAATAAGTTTCATAAGATCTGATCGTTTTATAAGGGGTTTTCACTTTTGCTTGGCTCTCATTTCTGTCTTGCCTGCTGCCATGTAAGATGTCCCTTTGCTCTTCCTTCATCTTCTACCATGATTGTGAGGCCTCTCCAGCCACGTAGAGCTGTGAGTCCACTAAGCCTCTTTCCTTTATAAATTACCTAGTCCTGAGAATGTCTTTATTAGCAGAATGAGAACAGACTAATATACTGGGGGACTTTTTATTACAGCTTCAATCTCATTACTTGTTATTGGTCTGTTTGGGTTTTGGATTTTTTCCAAGTTCAAGATTGGTAGGCTGTATGTGTCTAGAAATTTATCCATTTCTTCTAGATTTTCCAATTTATTGTAAGTGGAGTGTCTCTCTCTCTTCATCACTAATAATATTTGCTTTATATATGTGAGTGCTCCAGTGTTAGGTGCATATATATATACACACACACACACACACATATATAGTTGTTATATTCTCTTGCTGAATTGACCCTTTTGTTATTATATAATGATCTTCTTTGTCTCTTGTTATAGTTTTTGTTCTGAAATCTATTTTGTCTGATCTAAGTATAGCTACTCCTACTCTTTTAATGGTTTCCATTTGCATGGAATATCTTTTTCCATCCTTTGTTTTCAGTCTATTTGTGTCTTTATTGAATTTTGTTTTGTTATCCATTCAGTCACTTTATGTATTTTGATTAGAGAACTTAGTCCAGTTACATGTAATGTTATTATTGATAAGTAAGGACTTACTTTTGCCATTTTGTTATTTGTTTTATGGTTGTTTTACGATCTTAAGTTCCTTCTTTTCTTCCTTCCTGTCTTCCTGTTAGTGATGTTGATTTTCCCTGGTGGTATGTTTTAATTTCTTGCTTTGTAATTTTTCTTTATCTGTTTTATGTTTTTTGATTTGAGGTTACCATGAGGCTTGTAGATAATATCTTACAACCCATATTTTAAACCTAATACAACTTAACACTGATTGCTAAAGAAACAAAAAAGAAAACAGAAAACCAACAGAAACTCTACACTTTAACTTTTTCTCCCCACTTTTTAACTTTTTGTTGTTTCTCTTTATATCTTATTGTACTATCTATGTTTTGAAAAGTTGTAGTTATTCTTTCTGGTTGGCTCATCTTTTAATCCTTCTACTCAAGATATGAGTAGTTTACACACCACATTTACAGTGTTATAATATTCTGTGTTTTTCTGTGTACTTACTATTACCAGTGAGTTTTGTACCTTCAGATGATTTCTTATTGCTCATTAACATCCTTTCCTTTCAGATCAAATAACTCTCTTTAACATTTCTCACAGGACGGGTCTGTTGTTGATGAAATCCCTCAGCTTCTGTTTGTCTGAGAAAGTCTCCATTTCTTCTTTATCTTTGAAGGATACCTTTAGTGGATATACTATTCTAGGAAACAAGTGGTTTTTTTTTTCCCTTTAGCACTTTAAATATGTCATGCCTCTCTTTCCTCGCCTTTGAAGTTTCCACTGAGAAGTCTGCTGCCAGACATATTAGAGCTCCATTGTAGGTTACTTCTTTCTTTTCTATTGTTGCTTTAAAAAGTATCCTTTCCTTGATCTTTTGAAGTTTGATTATTAAATATCTTGAGGTAATCTAATTTGGGTTAAATCTGTTTGATGTTCTATAACCTTCGTACTTGAATATTCATTTATTTCTCTAGGTTTGGGAAGTTTTCTGTTTTTATCCCTTTGAATAAACTTTCTACTCCTATCTCTCTGTGTCTCCTCTTTAAGGCCAATTACTCTTATATTTCCCCTTTTGAAGCCATCACTACTAGGACTGTGCTGGATCAGACGCAAAGCCAGAAGACCACTGGATATCACCTAAGGCCCATGGTAACCACTGTCCAGCTACCACCTATGTTCACTCAAGGCCCAGGGCTCTACAATCAGTAGGTGGGGAAACTAGCCAGGATTGTGTCCTTCCCTTCAGAGTGGTGAGTTCCCCTTGGTCTCAGGTGGGTCCAGAGATGCCATCTAGGAGCCAGGGACTAGAGTTAAAAACCATAATAATCTATCTAGTGCTCTAGCCTACTGTTGTTGAGCTGGCACCCAGGCCACAAGATCTTCCCGTTCTTTCCTCCTAATACCAAAATCATAAGAGTCCTTCCCCATGGCTACCACCACCTCAGGCCTGTGGTGAGTACTACCTAGCTACTGTTGATGTTCACTCAAGGCCCAAGTGCTCTTCAGTCAGCCTGTGGAAATGCTGCCGGGTCTAGGAATCCCCCTTCAGGGCAGTGGGCTCCACTCTGACCTAGGGCAGGTCTAGAAATCCTCTTTACTCTTTTCCCTTTCCTTTTCTCAGGCAAAAGGAGTCTCTCCCCATAGCCGTCACAGCTGGAAAACACACTGGGTCACATCTGAAGCCAGCACATCTCTGAGTTTCACCCAAGGTCTGCAGCAAGTACTGCCTGACTTCTACTGCTGACTATTCAGTGCCCAAGGATGCTTTAGTAAGCAGGTTTCCACTGACCACACAGAAATATAAATTCAGAGACTACTAATAACACCTCTATGTACATAAACTAGAAAACCTGGAAGAGACAGATAAATTTCTGGACACACACACCCTCCCAAGACTGAACTAGAAAAAAAAAATTGATTCCCTGAGCAGACCAATGATAAGCTCTGAAATTGAATCAGTAATAAATAGCCTGCCAACCAAAAAAAGCCCAGAACCAGATGGATTCACAGCTGAACCCTACCAGATGTACAAAGAAGAGCTGGTATCATTACTAACTACTGAAACTATTCAAAAAAATTGAGGAGATACTCCTCCCCAACTCATTCCATGAGACCAGCATCATCTTGATACCAAACTCTGGCAGAGACACTTGATACAAAAATCTGGCAAAAAAAAAGAGAACTTCAGGCCAATACCTTTGATGAACATTGATGCAAAAATCCTAAATAAAATACTTGCAAACTGAATCCAGCAACACAATGAAAAGTTAATCCACCGCTATCAAATAGGCTTTATTCCTGAGATGCAAGGTTGGTTCAACATATGCAAATCAATAAATGTAATTCATCACATAAACAGAACCAAAGGCAAAAAACACATGATTATCTCAACAGATGAAGAAAAGCTTTTGATAAAATTCAACATCGCTTTATGTTAAAAACTCTCAATAAACTAGGTATTGAGGGAACCTCAAAATAACAAGAGCCATCTATGACAAACCCAAAGCCAGCATCATATAGAATGGGCAAAAGCTGGAAGCATTGTCCTTGAAATCTGTCTCAAGACAAGAATGCCCTCTCTCACCACTCCTATTCAACATAATATTGGAAGTCCTGGCCAGAGCAATCAGGCAAGTGATTGGAAGACAGAACGTCAAACTATCCCTGTTTGCAGATGACATGATCCTATATCTATAAAACCCCATAGTTTCATCCCAAAAGCTCCTTCAGCCTATAAACAACTTCAGCAAAGTTTCAGGATACAAAATCAATGTATAAAAATTACTAACATTCCTATACACCAACAACAGCCAAGTTGAGAGCCAAATCAGGAATTCAATCTCATTCACAATTGCCACAAACAGGATAAAATGCCTAGGAATGCAGCTAACTAGGGAGGTAAAAGATCTCTACAGTGAAAATTACAAAACACTGCTCAAAGAAATCAGAGATGACACAAACAAATGGAAAAACATTCCATGTTCATAGATAGGTAGAATCAATATTACTAAAATGGCCATACTTTGGGCAATCTGTAATTGCTCAAAGCAATTTACAGATTCAGTGTTACTCCTATCAAGCTACCAATGACATTCTTCACAGAATTAGAAAAAACTACTTGAAAATTTATATGGAGCCAAAAAAAAGAGTTCAAGTGGCCAAGGCAATCCTAAGCAAAAAGATCAAAGCTGGGGGCATTACATTACCCAACTTCAAACTGTATTTCAGGGCTACAGTGACCAAAACAGCATATTTGTACAAAAACAGACACATAAACCAGTGTAACAAAATAGAGAGCCCAGAAAAAAAAAAAAGTCACACATCTACAACCATCTGATCTTTAACAAAACTGACAAAGACAAGCATTGGGGAAAAACATCTGTTTTTTGTTTTTGTTTGTTTTTAGACAGAGTAGTCTTGCTCTGTCACCCAGGCTGGAGTGCAGTGGCACAGTCTTGGCTTTCTGCAACCTCTGCCTCCCATGTCCAAGCAATTCTCATGCCTCAGCCTTCCAAGAAGCTGGGATTACAGGGATGTGCCACTACACCCAGCTAATTCTTGTATTTTTAGTAGAGATGGGGTTTTGCCATGTTGGCCACGCTGGTCTCGAACTTCTGGCCCCAAGCAATCCACCTGCCTTGGCTTCTCAAAGTGCTGGGATTACAGAAAGTACTTATTCAATAGCTGTGCTGGGATGACCGGCTAGTCATATGCAGATGATAGAAACTGGACTCCTTCTTACACCTTATATAAAAATCAACTCAGGATGGATAAAAGACTTAAATGTAAAACTCAAAACTATAAAAACCTTGGAAGACAACCTAGGCAATACCATTCCAGACACAGGAACTGGCAAAGATTTCATGACAAGGATGCCAAAAGCAATCACAACAAAGGCAAAAATTGACAAGTGGGATCTAATTAAACTTCAGAGTTTCTGCACAGCAAAAGTAACTATCAACAGAGTAGACAGACAACCTACAGAATGGGAAAAAACATTTGTAAATTATGCATCTGAAAAAGACCTAATATCCAACATCTGTAAGAAACTTAAATTTACAAGTAAAAAAAATACACAATCTCATTAAAAAGTGAGCAAAGGACATGAACAGACACTTTTCTAATGAAGACATATATGTGATCAACAAGCATATTGAAAAAAAAATCTCAATATCACTTATCATTAGAGAAATGAAAATCAAAACACCATGAGATACCATCTCATACCAGTCAGAATGGCTATTATTGAAATATCAAAAAATAGCAGATGCTGGTAAGGTTGGGCAGAAAAAGGAATGCTTTGACATTGTTGGTGGGGATATAAATTTGTTCAACCATTGTGGAAAGCAGTGTGGTGATTCCTCAAACAGCTAAAAACAGAACTACCCTTTGACACAGCAATCCCATTACTGGGTATATACCCAAATGAATATAAATCATTCTACCATAAAGACACTTGCACACGTATGTTCACTGCAGTACCCTTCACAATAGCAGAGACATGGAATCAACCTAAATGTCCATCAACGGCAGACTGGACAAAGAAAATGTGATACATACACACCATGGAATACTACTATGCAGCCATAAAAAAGAATGAGATCATGTCTGTTGTGGAAACATGGATGGAGCCTGAGGCCACCATCATTAGCAAACTAATGTAGGAAGAGAAAGCCAAATATCACATGTTCTCACTTATAAGGGGGAGCTAAATTATGAGAACCCATGGATGCAAAGAAGAGAACAAGAGATTTTTGGGCCTACTTGAGGGTGGAGAGTGGGAGGAGGGAGAGGATCATAAAAAATATCTATCTAGTACCTGCGTCATGAAGTAATCTGTACAACAAACCCCAAAGATACAAGCTTACCTATGTGGCAAAGCTGTACATGTACCCCTGAATCTAAAATAAAAGTTTTTTTTTTAAAAAAAAAAAAGAATAAATAAGACCTAGTATTTGATAGCACAACAGGGTGACTATAGTCTATCATAATTTAATTGCACATTTAAAATAACTGAAAGAATATAATTGGATTATTTGTAACACAAAGGATAAATGCTTGAGGGGATAGATATCCCATTTTCCATGATGTGATTATTATACATTGCATTCCTGTATCATAACATCTCATGTACCCTGTAAATACATACACCTACTGTGTGCCCACAAAAAATTAAAAATAAAAATAAAAGTAATTTAAATAATTTTTTTTTTAATTTCAAGGTCATGAAAGATAAGGAAAAACTGAGGAACTGTCACAGACTGGAAAAAATAAGGAGACAGGACAACTTGTTTTTCAAGTTTCAATTTCAAAACAAATTGTTTTTCCTACTCTTACACACTTGACCGTCACCACACCACAACAACATAACACAGACTCTTTCTGACAGATCGGGAGCAGGAGCTTCTCCCTACTCCAAGCAGCTCTCCAGTGAACACGGCAACTAAGTGTTGTAAAATTCAATTCAATTCTGACATTATCTACCTGGAGTTAGAGTCAGATCCCACCCACACTACTGCCCCCCCAACTTCAGATGCCAATAACAGGGTTGTCACCTATACTTCTTCCTGACTGGCTATAAATCAGGGTATCTATAACCCCCTTCTCAGGTTCAATTAATTTGCCAGGATGGCCCACAGAACTCAAGAAAACACTTCCATTTACCAGTTTATTACATTAATAAAGGGTATGATAAAGGATATCAGTGAACAGCCGATGGAAGAGATGACTAGGACAACATATGTGAGAAGGGGCTTGGAGCTTCCATACCCTTTACAGGTACACCACCCTCCAGGTACCTCCATGAGTTCAGCAATCTGGAAGCTCCCCAAACCCTATCCTTTTGCAATCACGGTGGTGGAGGAATATTGTTCTTCTGCAAAGAAATTCTGTCAACCCGTCCTAACATCCTAACATTGTTCATTCCAAGAAGTGGATGATAGCAATGGTGTTTTCCCTAGAACTGTCTGAGTTGTGGTTGGGAGCTATTCCTGACTGTGATGCTCTTGACTGTCCTGCTTCCAAGCCTGGATTTTTGGCCCTCTTCGGATTTTGTAAACTATAGTCTATTGTGTAATAAATCTTTGTCTGATTAAACTAGCTAGTGTAGATTTTGTAGTTGACAATTGAAAGCCTACCATTTACTTGCTGTGTGCTCTTGAATAAATCATCTCAACTCTCTGGGCTTCAGTTTTCACATCAAAAATAAACAAGATTACTACTTCCTTTGTATTATTTATTTAAGTGATATTTAAATAACTTTATTCCCTTAATTTCAGTACCTGTCATAAAGCAGGTTCTCATGAAGTGTGAGGTATCATTTTAGAGGAAGAGATGGCCTGCTACTCAAAATGTAGTCTGTGGACCAGTGGCTGTCAACAAGCTGTGAGAATGAATCAGTCTTCGATCTTTTTCTACCTCGGTTTCTTTATTTGTGAACTGGAGATAATTGCAGTCAGCTCCTCATAGAGTTGTTATGAGGCTTGTGGTAGATATAATAATAGTCTCCCACAAAATGTCCACATCCTAATCCCCAGAACCTGTGAATATGTAAGGTTACATGGAAAAGGGGAATTAAAGTCGCAGAGGGAATAAAGGTGATTAATCAATTGAAAATAAGAAGACGATTCTGGATTACCCAGGTGAGCCCTCTATAACCACAAGAGTTAAAAGATGGAAGAGGATAGTAGAAGCATGAACATCAGTCAGAGAGCAAGAGATCTAAAGGCGCTAAGCTGCTGGCTTTGCAGATAGAGGAAGGGGTCACAGCCAAGGAATACAGGCATCTTCTAGAAACTGAAAAAGGCAAGGAATTGGATTCTCCTCTGGAACTCCCAGAAGGCATCAGCCCTGCCTTGAGCCCAGTGGGACTTATTTCAGGTTTCTGACTTCTGGAACTGTAAGATAATAAAGCTGTGTTGTTTTAAGGCAAAGAAAAAAATCCTGTTCTTTGGAGTTTTATGGAGGCTTCATTATATAGGCATGATTGATTAAATCGTTGGTTATTGGTGATCAACTCCTCTTCAGCCCCTCTCCACTCTCCCTTCCCTGGAGGTCAGGGGAAGGGGCTGAAACTTCCAACTATCTAATCACAAGATTGGTTCCCTGGCAAACAACCCCCATCATGAAGCTATCCAGGAGTCCACAGTAATCACTCTTTTGATGTTTCTATCATTCAGAAAACTACAAAACTCTTAGGAACTCTCTGTCAGAAACTACGGTCAAACACCAAACAGTAGAAAAATGATTATCATAGCATCTCTGTCTGCAAAGAGTTGAGGGGCTCCTAAACTTCCTCTCATATTTTCTATTATTTCACAGCTAAATGCAATGCATAATCCTGTAACAGAAAAAAAATTCATTAGTGGGAAAACTAGCAAACTCCAAATAAAGCCTGTAATTTAGTTAATAGTAATTGAGTTCTAAGGAAAATTTCTTGGTTTCATAATTGTTTCACGACCACATAAGATCTTAACAAAGGGAAGGAAAGTGAAGGGGATATGAGAACTCACTGAACTGTTTTTGCAACTCTTCTGTAAGTCTAAAATGATCTCAAAATAAAGAAGTTTTTAAAAATGTGATGAACACATCTTGGAATTTCTAGGACATGAGGAGTAGAACACTGGGTAAAATCAGTACACACTCACTAGTGTTAGGAAACAGTTTCAAAGGAAAACAGTTTCAAAAAGTTCAGGGAAATGACAGACATGATCTCACATCCAGAGATCCTGAAGAGAAGGTGATTCAAGAAAAACAGTGGACTCCATTATAAATAGCAAAACAGAGGGATTTCTGAATCATCTTCCTGCCTCTATCTTTCCCTTATAACCAATCAATCTTCTAATCCTATCAGTTCTACATCCTAAATGGGGCTCATTTCTAACCCCTGCCCTCCATTACTCTGTGCTGAACTAGTCGGTATTTTCATCTTCCTCTTGACTAATGATTTCCCTTCCACAAGCTTTCTAAGTCTAACACATCCTAAGTTGATGTTACCAGAGTATTTTTTTAAAACAGTAATCTCACCATTTTTCTCCTCTGTTCAAAAACTTTCAAGTTCATTCCATTTGAGATAAATCCAATTTCCTTACTATAACATACAAAATCTTTCACTATTCAGTCAGTCCTTAACTTCAGCCTCATGTCTCTTTACTCTCCCAAAAAGTAGATTACATTCCAGCTGCAGGATTAGTAATAAAGCCTGGATTACATCATCTACTCTGGCCTCTGTTCAAGTTATTCATTCTTCAGAGGATACCATGTTAACCTGCTTCTCTGTCCTGTAAGCTCTTATTTATTCTTACTCAAACAGCACTTCTGTTTCAGACAGACTTCTCTGATTCTTCACAATCTCTCTACCCTATTCTTCATGCCCGGCTAGCAGAATTAACCCTATCCCTCTGCTACACTCCCCCAGGGCATTTTTGAATACTGTTAATGAACACATATCACATTGCACATGGCTTGTGGTATATGAGCGATGAGCTTGATTCTCTTAGTAAAGTGTGACTCCTTTGATGTCAAAGTTCATGTCTACTTCAGTGTTGAATCCCCAGTGCTGGCTCAAGACCTGACTCTTAAGGGTCAGTCAACACCATTGATTAGATTGAACTGAATTAAAATGTAATCAAATCTGATTCCATCGCATGCAAAGGGAGCAGGTGTTAAAGAAATCGATATAGCTACACATGTTTCTATTGAACTCAAATTTTACAATGGCAAAAAAACCTGGGGAGAAAATCATATGTATATGATTATGGATGAACATAAAAGGGTAGTATAGAGCTACAAGTTGACTACCGGAAAGGCAAATAACCAGAATGATCTAGGCTTGAAAAAACAAAAAACGTTATTGACAACAGAAAGGGCCCTAGTAGCTACATTAACTTCAAGAAGAATAAGTAAGGAGAAAGCCCACTCTTTGGGAAGATGAAAATAATGTCAAGGATTAAAAGCAGAAACCAGAATTCTTTAACTTTCCTTTTGCTTACCTCTTTTTCCCTCAAGGAGATATTTACATTATAAGGCACAGAAATAAAAGCAGTTTGCTTTGAAAGAAATTATATCGGTAGATTCAATTATATCCAAGGGTAAAAACAACTTGCTGATATGAACCATTTACACAAAATTACTGTCAGCAATTTATAAGAAATTATGAAGGATAGAATAGTGCAAGGGCCTGAAGATGAAAAACAAAGCTGCAATTAAAAACAGAATAAACATGCCGCTACACTCTAGCCTGGGTGATAGAGAGAGCAAGTGAAGAAAAAGAAAAGAAAACAAAAGGAAGGAAGGAAGGAAGGAAGGAAGGAAGGAAGGAAGGAAGGAAGGAAGGAAGGAAGGAAGGAAGGAAGGAAGGAAGGAAGGAAGGAACAAAGGAAGGAATGAAGGAGAGAGAAAGGAAGGAAGGAAGGAAGGAAGGAAGGAAGGAAGGAAGGAAGGAAGGAAGGAAGGAAACAGAGAGAGAAAGGAAGGAAGGAAAGAGAGAGAGAAAGGAAGGAAAGAAGGAAGGAAGGAAGGGAGGGAGGGAGGGAAAGAGGGAGGGAGGGAGGGGAGAGACTCATCATACATTGAAGGAACCGCGATTCTCTCAGTTTAATATTGAACTCTAGTTAAATTATACAATAGTTACTTGACAAATGATTTGTCAGATATTGTCAAGCTGTGCTATCCAATATCATAACCACTAGTCACATCTGACTAAATTTAAATTATTTAAAATTTTTAAAAATGGACAAACTGCCTACTGAGTTGTACTAGCCACTTTTCCAGTGTTTAGTAGTCACAGAGAGCTAGTAGGGTACCATATGGGGCAGCACAAGTCACAGAACATTTCCATTATTGCAGAAAGTTCCCTTGGACAATGCTGTTAAAGAAAATAGTGATCATCAGAACCCATATAATTAATTGAGAATGTTACACTGAACGAATAAAATCTCTATCATTTGATGGAACTGTTACACTGTTGGAGACGGGAAATACTGTCAATAGACTCTCTTGATTTCAGCAAAATATCCAACAAAATTCCTTATGAAACCCTAGTTGATAAAAATGAAGAAATATGGACATGACATAATATAATTGAACAAACAACAGTCCCCACAGAGTGCTGATTGATGAACTAATATAATTTGGGAAAGAATGATCTACTAGTTTATCCCAAAATCTTGTCATTGCCCTTCTCTTGCTGAATATTTTTATCAGTAATTGGTCTGACAAAAGGAACAGTTATGAAGTTTTCAAATTACAAAGTAATTTTGAGCTTATTTTATAATGTTCTGGAGATCAGTTTGCTAAAATATATCAAAATTGGTCACCACCGTATTTCCAGCAGCCAGCACACAATGTTATGCACATTGTGGATGTTTAAAAAAATATGTCAGGCCAGGCATGGCAGCTCACACCTGTAATCCCAGCACTTTGGGAGGCTGAGGCAGGTGGATCATGAGGTCAGGAGTCCGAGATCAGCCTGGCCAACATAGTGAAACCCTATCTCTACTAAAGATACAAAAAAATTAGCCAGGTATGGTGATGCACACCTGTAATCCCAGCTACTCAGGAGGCTGAGGCAGGAGAATCACTTGAACCTGGGAGGCAGAGGTTGCAGTGAGCCGAGATCGCACTGTTGCACTCCAGCCTGGGTGACAGTGCAAGACTCCATCAAAAAAAGAAAAAAAAAGCCAAATAAAATTTGAATAAAGTGAGGAAAAAATCAAACTATAAAAGAGTCTATGTAACATAATAATTTTTGAAATAAATGCATATGTACTATATTGTGAATGTAATAATATAATATACATATGTGCATAGAGAAGAGCACTGTATAGACATACACTAAAATGTTAATAATATGTATTTCTGGTAATGATATTTATCTCCCTGACAATGAGTTAGGAATCATCTTTGTTTTCTTCTTTTAGCTCATCTGTACTTTCTAAAAGTTCTGTTATAAACAGATGGCTCTTCAGCTTAAGAAAAACATTTTAAACAAGTAGCAATGGTGAATACTGCATATTTGATAAAATGACCAATATTCCAAAGGAAAAAAGCACATTTCAACATGCTAGAACAACAGCCCATAATGTACAGGAGGAAGCTTAAAAAGTATATACAAGAAAATCTAGGTTTGAAATTCTGAAAGTCCTCTGGAAAAGTACAGTTTGGAGGAGACTAGCCTAACAACTATTTTGGTAAAATAAACATAAAATGTTTAAATAAATTGAGTACCAGAATTTCCAAAAGAGTGACAATGGACTCAGATAACATTTACAGGATTTATCTTGCCCAGAACAGGGAGAGTGATGGTTCCTCCATACTCAGTCACTTTGTTTTATAAAGTAGAGCTTACCACGAGGTGGAGAACCTGAAACCCGAATGTACTAAGAATCCTACAACATGAGGAAAATTGGCAGAACGGGTGATTTTTAGCCTAAAATAGAGAAACCATAGGAATTCCTTGATTCCTTGTCTTCACGTACTTGAATAGTTACCACGTGGAAAAGAGCTATCACATGGAACAGCAGATCTGGTCAGCAATGCAGAGAACTTACAGGAGATCAGATTTCCAGTTAGTGTAAGAGAAAACAGAACAAGCAAAAAATAAATTGAATTCATAAAAACCTGCATATGAATGTTTATAGCAGCTTTATTCATAATTGCTAAAACTTGAAAGCAATCAAAATGCCCTTCAGTAGACAAATGCGTAAACAAATTGTGGTACATTCAAACAATGGAATATTATTTCAAGCTATAAAAAAAATTTATCGGCCATGTGTGGTGGCTCATCCCTGTAATCCCAGCTTTTTGGGAGGCTGATGGGGGCAGATCATTTGAAGTCAGGAATTCGAGACCAGCCTGGCCAACATGGTGAAAACCTGTCTCTACTAAAAATACAAAAAGTAGCTGGGTGTGGTGGTACACACCCATAATCCCTGCTACCCAGGAAGCTGAGGGAGGAGAATTGCTTGAACCTGTGAGGCGAAGGTTGCAGTGAGCTGAGATCGTGCCACTGCACTCCAGCCAGGGCGACAAAGCAAAACTCCATCTCAAAAAAAAAAAAAAAAAAAAAAAAAGGAAATATTTATCAAGTCATAAAAAGCCATGGAGAAAACTTAAATGCATATTTTTAACTGAAAGAACTCAATCTGAAAAGGTTATGTACTGTATAATCCCAACTATATGTATGGCTTTCTGGAAAAGACAAAACAATAGAGACCGTAAAAGGATCAGTGGTTGCTAGGGGCTTGGGGAGAGGGAGGAATGAATAGGTGTAGCTTAAAGGATTTTGAGGGCAGTGAAACTGTTCTGTATAATACCATAATGGTAGATCATGTCACTATATATATATACATTTGTCAAAATTCTTAAGATGTACAGCACAAAGAGTGAAGCCTATTGGAAACTATGGCCTTTGGTTGATAATGATATGTCGATGTTGGTTCATTGACTGTACTATATGTACCACTCTGGTGTGGGATGATGATATTGGGGGTGGCTATGTGTGTGTTAGGGGAAGAGTATGTGGGAGATCTCTGTATTTTCCACTCAGATTTGCTGTGACCCAAAACTTGTCTAAAAATAATAGTCTACTAATTAAAAATAAATAAATAAATAACAAAAAAGACATTGAACTTCTTTGTAAGGTAGCAATCTGCCCGTCACTGTAAATAAAGGCTAATAGAATGGCTGTCAAGAATACTGCAGAAGGAATGTCTGAATTATAGAGAAATTATATATCTAACCTCTACATTTTCTCCCATCTCTTAAGTTCCTATTATTTATTTATTCAACAAATACACTTTCTAGTTATTTTTAAGCCTGAGATATTTGTACCTCAGGGAATATGTGATGGCAGACCAGTAGATACCCAAAGCCACAGAGTACACAGGATACATCTTCCAACAGCATTGATTTTTTTTAGATTTTTTTAAGCTAAAGCTTATTTTAATTCATGGAAATTCCATTATTTATAAGTACTATAGAAACAGATGTTCTAATTCATTTCCTTTCTCTGTTTCCCTCTTTGAAGTACATTTGTGTGCAGAGAGAAAGGACAGTGTGTGCAGAGAGAAAGTAAAACAATTTATTTCTATTGTAGAAAAAATTAATACATTTTGTATGCCGATATGAACAGCAAAACTAAAGAAAGAAAAAGAGAGAAGCCAGACAGAACGAGATTGTTAATGAGAAATGTTAAACATGTTAAGATAATTGAATACATCTTGAAACCACGCAATGTCATAAAAACATTCCTATTGCTACATTCACATTACCAATAAATTGAAATTATTCATATAGCTATATTCTCTGCATGTCAGTGCACTTCATTCAAGCATAAAGACAAACTCATAGACAACCTAGAAAAATCAACATCCTTGACGTGTCTTTACACTGTCTGTTACAGGTACACGTTGCCTCAAACTTCCTCATTCAATCAACAAAGTAATTGCTCTCCCTTCTAAGCTGCCACCCACTAAATTACTCTGAGAAATGCTTTTCAAATCATTCTCAGAAAAACTGAGAACAAGAAACCAGCGTCCATATAGAGCTTTAGGTTGCCAATGGCTCACATATTCTCAGTTTCTGGACTCATTCATTCTTCATTCCTTTGTTTGTTCATTTAGTAAACACATATTGCCCTTCTTCCATGTGCTAAGTACTGCGCTGTGTGGGTCCTTCCCTAATCAGATTTATTGTAATCCATTCATTCTTCCTGCAAACTGTTCCTGCATTGTGCTTCAGAGGACCATCTTTGATGTCACATTTTTCTGGGAAAGGAATTAGGGAACTTACTACTCTACTTACAAAGCCAATGGTTTGGCACTGGGGTCTGGTTTACAACACTGGGGCTGGGAGACTGGCCTCAGGGAAGAGGGTATCCCAGCCCAAGGCTCAAGGACTAACTCATCAGGAGCCCTCCTTCCAGAAGGTTCTGTTCATTTACACCAACAGGTGTATGTATACCTGTTGTTTATATCCATTTACAAAATTCTCCTAAAAGCAATTTAACAGTGAAAGAGAACCTGGCATATCAAAAACTGGACTCCGTATTTACAAGATTCTATAGAAAGGTAAGTACACAAGATCTAGAGAATGCGCTGGGTGTCTCCTTCCTGTGAATATTTGAAGTTTACATTTTTATTTTATTTAAGTTATGGAAGATAAGTATTTGTTTTCTCTCGGTGCCATAAAAATTGTTTATCTACAAGAAATCTTACAAAAGTAAGGTCAGGACTCCTGCCTAATGAATAAAACCAGATGTCAAGGAAACTTCTACCACAGGACTTTTGCTTCTAATAATGGTGCAGAACTATGACTGCACCAATATTTTATTGTTGATGAGTTTGATTTTGGTTTTGGGGTTTTGGTTTTGGTTTTTAGTATGGGGAAGTTTCAATCAGGAAAAGTAAGGCTAGAAGTAGGGTTTGTCTAGAGATTGGCCAGACACAGCGAGGAAACAAACTTGAGATTTACCGCAAGAACAAAGTGCTTCTCATACAAAAAGGGCTCCTGGAAAAGATGTGATGAATGTTATTGGGGTGCTTCCTCTTTCACTGAGAAATCAGGAAGTGCTCAAGTCTTGAAGATTAGACACACACAGGAGACCAAGCCCTCGAGCTCAATACCTGTAATCCCTGTAAATCTAAGAAGCAAGGAAACTGATGGTGTCTGTGGCTCTTTGCCTGGTTGGGGTCTCAGCAACTCCCTAGTGGATGGCAGGATTTTCCTGTTATACAGCAGTGGTAAGATCAGGGCAATCAATAAACATCAGATACACCATAGATTACCTGGGTTTCTAGGTGTCAGGAGTAGCTGGTTTTCAGAGGGCTGCCAAATACTTTTTCATTCAGTTTTTCACTCATTCAACAAATATTGTTGAATGGGCCTGGCACTATCCTTTCTAGTTATACAGCAATAAACAAGTCCTTTTCCTTCAAGAAGCTTACATTCTAATGGAGAATATGGGGAAGGAGAAGGAAAAAGAAGGAACAACCAGTAGGTGCTGACCAGAGGTCCCAAGGTAGACCACCACAAAGCGCTTTTCAGTCCAGCAGATCTCATCCTACTATCCTCCAGCTTCCATGTCTCGTAAAGCCTATGTAATTGGTGGAAGGCTCAAATTGGGTTTTTGAGACAAAAGGCTATTTTCCAGCAACAACCCCAAATTCAGATTACCATTTAGGAGCACTTCTATGGAACGTTAATTTCTGAGCTTGCAGGGTTGTCTTTCTATGCATCTCTACTTCCCAGGTTCCTATGAGTAGCAGTGAATATAATGGAAATTGTATGAGCTTTAGAGCCACATCCACTGAGGCATTTGGAAATTAGGTGACCTTGAATACGTTACTTAGTCTAAGTTTAGTCATATGTAAAATGTGGAAAATACTTATCTCATTATCTGATTATAAAATGAAATGATGTACAGAAGGTCTTTACTAGAGTGTCTAGCACATGGCAAGTGCTTTTGACATATAGCTATTATTATTATTATTATTATTATTAGGGATGTCAGTTCCTCCTTAACAGCCTGCCAAATTCCTTGCCAAGCAATACCAAGAGATGCATGTATGGCTGTGCTAGCCCCAGGGAAGTGAGGAGTTATGAAAACCACCCTGCAGGGGCCTTCAAAATCCATGTGACTCGGTGTACTCAGATATACCCACAGAAGATTTATATAAATTTTAATGACTGCCCAATGTTATAAAATATTGCAAACTCCTTCACAAATTGACTAAGAAGTTAGCCCTGGAAGTTTAGTTGTTAAGCCCTCCCCTATGAACACTGAATTTGTTAAAATATTGTATGCCTCTTCAAAGTGCCATAAGATTCTTGGAAGTTATGGCTGTTCTTTAAGGAGACAGAACGAATAGGAGATAGATTAGATAGATAGATAGATAGATAGATAGATAGATAGATAGATAGATAGATAGACAGATAGATAGATAGATGATAGATAGATAGACATTAGATGTACAGATATATGAGAGGAGCTTTATTAGAGGAATTGACTCACCCAATATGGAGGCTGAGAAGTCCCACTATAGACTGTCTGCAAGCTGGAAAACCAGACAAGTTGGTTGTATAGTTCAGCCCAAGTTGGAAGGTCTAAGAACCAAGGAAACTGATGGTACCTGAGACCAAAGGCCCAAGAGCCCCCAGAAGGCCGCTGGTGAAAGTCCCAGAGTCCAAAGGCCAAAGAGCCTGGTGTTCTGATATTCAAGGACAGGAGGAGAAGAGTGTTCTACTCTAGTGGGGAAAAAAAGAAAGGAAGCAGCATGACCTGAATATTCCTCTGTTTCTGCCTGCTTTGTCCTTGCCAGGCTCCCGGCTGACTGGATGGTACTCGCCCGCACTGAGGGAAGGTCTTCCCCACTCAGTCTACTACTTACATGCCAATACCCTCCAAAAACACCTGCACAGACATATCCAGAAACAGTACTTCACCAGCCATGTAGGCATCCCTCAATCCAGTCAAGTTGACACTCCAATTAACCATCACAGCTGGGCTTAACCTAAAAGTGCCAAAACCAGTTGCCCACTAAAGACTCCTCTGATGATTAGCCAGTATCCAGGGTTTGCCATGGACAAACAGCTCCTCATACTGCACAGGTCGTCTGGTATGGAGTGGGGTGGAGGAGTTAATCTCATGTTGGCTGCACGACTAGCTGTGTAGATGTAGAAAGTGAGCAAAAAGACAAGAAGGATAAACCAAAGGTTACCAAGGTGTTGGTATTTGAGGGTATCAAGGAGGCCTCCCCAGATGCCTCTGTCGCTACCCCCAATACCAGAGGTTTCTTATATGCTTGTAGGGAAACATAGGGAAGAGCAAGTTACCTTCTAAACACACACCAAAAGGCAGAGAGGGAGGATTTTAGTTCTGTTGAGGATAAAATGGAGGACAAAGATGTAAGGAGGAGGCAAAAAGGCAGGTAGATGAGAGCTACTTGAATGGAAGGGTCGCAGAGGATGTTCACAGTTAGATACTTTTGAGAAAGCTCAGGCTTCCAGGGAGGCAGGAAGAACTGCCAGGTGAGGCTACTCAGTGACAGGGAGGTAAAGAGACAATAGCCATTTTCCATTTTTATAGGAAAAGTGCAAATTGCCTGAACCACAGCAAAGCCATCACTCATGCCTTTGTAAAACATACAAATGAGAATGTGGTCCAGAAATGTAAATCCCTGTGCACAGAAGTGAAAGATTTGCGGATGAAGGTAGTTCTGCTCTTCCCCAAGACAAAGCCTCTTTGCTCAGTGAGCCTCATGTATGTAGGCTTTTACCACCAGGTTAAGGAAAAGAAGCAGAACAGACTGTTCGTTATGACTTGTCAGAGGAAAGCAAGAAAACGATGATGTCTGGAGTGTTACTCAAGTGTGTTACTCAAGAGTGTTACACCCTGGCTTGAGTAGGTGCAAGTCAGAAAAGCACCTGGGCTTTTCTACTCTGGGCTTGATGGAGTTCACAGCAGCTGTGGGAGTGTAGACAGAGGGAAGGCTATGATTTGTGGAACTGGTGGTGTCTCATGGGATGGTACTGAGAGTTTTGGAATGGGCCTGCTGTGGGATTCAGACATGCCTGATTATGTTTAGGAAACTGAACAATAGGTTGCATAGAAGCCCATTTCTTGTGTTCCTGAGCAGTCTCTAAGAAGAAAACTCAAGTCTGAGAAGGAGCCATGCATACTGAGTTTGGCTAATAACAAAAGACTAAGTTTTAATGGGACATGGACAGGAAATTATGAGCCCAAACTGGGGGCTGTTACTCTGATATGTCTCCAGTTGTACCTCATAATTGGGTCCTAGAGTGAAAAGAGGGGCTGTAAATAAAAATCTGAAAAGGAGGCTTAAAACTCAGCAAGACCGTAGTACAGCTTTGAGGTCTTGCTCCCAGAGTATAGCACAGCAGAAAAGTGGAGTCCTCCTTTTTGCTACAACCCACCCCACAGCAGGGCTTCACAAGGCTTCCAGGATCCATCAGTGCCTAAGGACATAGAAGGATGAAGCAGTGGTGCCGCATGATAGTTAAGTGTTTTGCGATGGCATGTGAGACAACTTCTGTTGGCAAAAATTCTTCAGGGGCACATTACAAGAAATTGAGGTTCTGTGAAAACAGGAGAGGCAACTGATGTCAGTGTAACTGATGTTGTTCACACTGTAATGAGACAATATCACATTGTTGTTGATCATGTGGACATGGTAATTAAACCTGGGTTCAAATTCAGGTTCCACACTAAATGGTTATGTGACCTTGAGCAAAAGACTTACTAACATCTCTGGATCTGTTTTCTCATCTGCAAAATGGAGATAATTACGAGACCTAATTTAGAGCTGTTTTGAGGATTAAATAAGTAAAGAGCTTGCAAGAGTTCCTGGCATATAAGAAATGCTCAACAAGAGTTTGATATTTGTTGCAGTTTGTTTTGCTTTGTTTTGTTTACTAATATGTGTACCCACTGTCAGGTGATACCTAAGAAAATATGTGAAAGAAACAGTTTCTTCATCGACAGCAAAAGAACTTTTTAATCGCCAACAATAAGACTTGAGGGACTTCTACTGGGCTCATTGATTTATTTTTCTTTTAACTTTTTAGTTTTAGAGGTACATGTGCAGGTTTGTTACATAGGTAAACTTATGTCACAAGGGTTTGTTGTAAAGATTATTTGATCACACAACAGTCATTTTTTTTCTGCTCCTTTCTCTCCTCCCACCCTTTACCCTCAAGGAGACCTCAATGTCTGTTGTTCTAGTCTTTGTGTCCATGAATTCTTATTGTTCAACTCCCACGTATAGGTGAGAACATTTGGTTTTCTGTTCCTGTGTGTTTGCTAAGGATGATAGCCTCCAGCTCCATCCATGTCCTGCAACAGACATGATCTCATTCTTTTTTTATGACTGAAGAGTATTTCATGGTGTACATGTACCACATTCTATTTATCCAGTCTGTCACTGATGGATATTTAGATTGATTCCATGTCTCTGCTATTGTGAATAGTGCTGCAGTGAACATTTGCATGCATGTGTCTTTACGGTAGAATAATTCATATTCCTCTGGGTATATACCCAGAAATGGGATTGCTGGGTCAAATAGTAGTTCTGTTTTTCGCTCTTTGAGGAATCAATATAGTGCTTTCCACAATGGTTGAGCTCCCACCAATGAATCTCCTATTTTCTCTCATAACCTTTCACTTGGATCACTATATATGCCCACCTGGGTGCATCCGGCTTCAATTCCACCCTCCACATTACTCTTGGTATAAATTACAACCACAGTTATCTAGAGCCCTAGTTTTCTCAAGGAACAGGTGAATTTCCTTTTCATCTTATAGCAGAAAGTGGAGTGGCTACTCACTGATTTACAAATTTAAAAGCCCTGACTTGCTCAGTGTGACCCTGAAAAAAAGCACAAACAGCTCGTAGCTCTTAACACCCTACACTAGATCTTCCCAAGTTCAGTGTTTTTCATGTCCCTTCATCTCTTTGGATAACCTTATAAAACCCAACAAGGAGCCAACTCAAGATGAGTAATGGTGTAGTGACTCAGAAAAGAACAAGATGTCTCTGAGTGAAAGAAAACAGTGTGCTCCAACAGCAGGAAACCAGGAGCAGTAATCAACAGGAGAGCCAAAACTCAGTCTTGAGCAGCACAGCTGCCAACTGCTAAAAATTTCCTCAGGTTGTAATTGAATTAAAATAGTAACTGTGCTCTGGGTAAACTCGTGTCTAAAGTATGTTGTCTTCCCCAGTCTCCTTAAGTAAGGTTACCTTATGAGACATACTTTTTAAGCATCTCTTTGGAACAGGAATTTCCCAAGCTTCTATTTTGCTGTCTGAAGCAAAATAGAATCTACCCACTGAGGAAGTATCTGTCCATTCACTTTTTATTTTTAGCTCTTGGGATGTAGTTGTGGTACATACTGCTAGCTTCCAAACCAATATCCTTCTTTTCGTTTTATTTTATTAACAGAATCCACGTTTCAGAGGGCACAGTAATGTTTACAGATAAAACTTATATTACCCAGGTTTCCTTACATATAGCAGTGGCCACATGACATAGAGTTCTGTTTCAGAAAATGTAAGCAGAAATCATTGAGTAGGGCTTCTGGAAAAATTAAAAGCCCCAGCTAGCACACACCTTTTTTTTTTCTCGTTTTTCCTTTACCCTGTCTGAGATACAGGCTAGAAATGTAGCTGTAGCCATCATCTTGCAAACATAAAGGCAAGAGAATCATAAAGACCTTGGTCCAAAGAGCATCAAGCTGCTGAACTAATGCCAGCAACTACCTGCCTCTAGATTTCTTGTTATAAGAGAAAACAAATCAAAATTTGATTAATTACTAATATTTGTGTCTGCTATGACACGTACCTGATTTTAAAAAGGACTGATATAGTATCTTAAATGGGAAATAATGGAAGTAACTAATATACTATCCATGATCTACGATGTATCCTTTCTTTTGTGCACGTGGTGTGTGTGTGTGCATGCACATCCCTGGGTATAATACATTAACACTCAGATGATATTACATACTGAATGTTTGTGTCCCTGCAAAATGTGTATGTTGAAGCCCGAACCACTGCCCACCACCCCATGATGGTATTTAGAGATATCTATGGAAGATAATAGGGTAAGATGAGGTCATGAGGTTTGGTCCCTCATGACGGGACTAGTACTTTTGTAAGAAGAGATATCAGAAAGCTCTCTCTGTCTCTCCATGCATGCACATGTGTGAAGAAGAGGTCATGTCAGCATACAGCAAGATGGCAGCCACCTAGAAACCAAGAGAAGAGACCTCAAGACAAAACCTACCTCGCCAACACCTTGACTTCCCATCCATTGGTACTATGAGAAATATATTTCTGTTGTTTAAGCCACCAGTCTGTATATTTTGTTGTGGCAGTCCTAGCTAACTAAAGCAGATTATTTATGATTCCCAAAGAGAATCAGTTACTATTTCTGTGGCCCCATCTCTACATAGCAACAATATCAACTTCAGCATAATCAACTTGTCCTTCTGAATCATTTTTATGCCAATATATAGATATCAGTAGGACCAACAGTGTCACAAAACACATTATATTTCAAAATGTTTGTATTAATTATATTCAACACCTCTAGTATCTCATTCTCTCACTGAATACAGGCCTTAGGAGAATGAACTTTCTTATTTCTCTAATTAATTTTCTTGAGAAAGCCTACTCATGCCACTTTTGCCCTTTTTGTCTTCAAAGATTGAGGTGGAGTCCGTTAGCTAAACAAATAATGCCCATATGTGTCCCATGAGTGAAGAGGAAGAAATAGGCTATGAAACCCCGGCATCCTAATAATTGTCTGATTAAGTAAATTATTTTATATTTTTAAGATTTATTTTTATATGAACTACCCATTTGTATCTCATACACTAGATACACTTAATAATTGTTGCCTATTTAATAAATTCTTTTCCTTTTTTTTTTTTATATGGAGTCTCGCTCTTTCGCCCAGGCTGGAGTGCAGTGGTGCTATCTCGGTTCACTACAAGCTCTGCCTCCTGGGTTCACACCATCCTCCTGTCTCAGCTTCCCGAGTAGCTGGGACTACAGGCGCCCACCACTGCGCCAGGCTACTTTTTTGTATTTTTAGTAGAGACAGGGTTTCACTATGTTAGCCAAGATGGTCTCAATCTCCTGACCTTGTAATTCACCTGCCTTGGCCTCCCAAAGTGCTGGGATTACAGGCATGAGCCACCGCGCCCGGCCCTACTTGACAAATTCTTAAGGTACAATGGGCCCACCTCACAGATATTCCAGGTTGTGTTCCAGATCATCATAGGAAAGTGAATATCACAATGAAGTGAGTCACTCACATTTTTTTATTTTTGAGTGCACATAAAAATTATGTGTACACTATACTGTAGTCTATTAAGCATTCCATAGCATTATGTCTAAAAAATGTACATACCTTAATTTAAAATAAGTTATTGCTTTAAAAATTTGTAGACACACAGACACAAAGTGAGCACAAGCTTTTGATAAAATGGCATCAATTTTCAATTTGTAAAAATACACAATAAAGTGAAGCACAATAAAACAAGGTATGGCTATATATCTTTCCCAACTTCAAAATATTTAGTGTGATAACAAGCCTTGTCACCTGGAACCCTCCTACTTTGAAATTATTGTCAACATTCAAGTTTGTCAATCCCTTAGTGACAACCTAACACCTCAAGGCTTTGGAAGGGTCTTTGAAAATTTTCCTGTAATGCTTGATGGCTGATGTCTCTCTGGGACTTTATACTTTACAGAGCCCTTCCAAACATGATAACATTTAACTCTTGCTATATCCCTATAAGGTAGAGATCATTATCCTAATTATACACATGAATAAGTTGAAGCTTTAGACAAGAAATTCATGGGGAAATTGTCTACTTTAGTAATCATAAAATTAATGCAAATTAAAATAACAGTAAAACACTATTTTGCCAAAACCTTAACCAAAGAGGTAAATAATGAAAGCAATATTCTTGCAGGAAAGGTAAAAGGTCCATTTTCATATAGTGCTGATCAACATATAAACTAGTATAACTCCTTGGTGAAACTATGTTCAGCAAGAATATAAATACGTTCATGCCTTTAACTTGTAATCTCACTTTTAAGACTCTTTTCTAAAAGAAACAAGAATAAATTTTAAAAAAAAAGAAACAAGCTAAATATTTAGCTATAAAGATAGAGTTTAGTATGCCAAGATATTGTGTGCAGTTGATAAAAATAATGTTTATTCAAAATATGTAACAATATAGAAAATGTTTAAAGGTAATGTATAAAAAATAATAAATAAAATTTTATATATTTACATCCTCACTCTTTAAATATGGACTAGGTATAGTGACTTCCTTTCTAAGAGTATGTATGAAAAGGAAGAAAAAGCTTAAAGTGGAGAAATTGAACACTACCTCAGCCAGGTGATCAAGGTAACCATCATGGTGATAATACAAACCCTTCAAATGATGTGATGCAATGGCAGTTTATCTCTGTAGTCCTCCTTCCAAAAACCCATAACTCCAATGTAATGATGAGAAAAACAGCAGGCAAATTCTAGCAGAAAGACATTCTACAACATACCTAACCAGTACTCCCCAAAACTGTTGAGGTTATTAAAAACAAGATGTATTAGTCCATTCTCACACTGCTATAAAGAACTATCTGAGACTGAGTAATTTACAAGTAAAAGAAGTTTAATTGGCTCACAGTTCCAGAGGCTGTACAGAAGGCATGGATGGGAGACCTTAGGAAACTTACAATCATGATGGAAGAGCGAAGAGGAAGCAAGCACATCTTCCCCTGTGGTGGCAAAAGAGAGAGAGAGAGAGCAAAGACATGCCACATACTTTTAAACCACCGAATCTCATGAGAACTCACTCACCATCACAAAAACAGGAAGCAGACATCTGCCTCCATGATCCAATCACCTCCCACCTCCAACATTGGGGATTACAATTCAACATGAAATTTGGGCAGGGACACAAATCCAAATCGTGCCATTCTTCCCCTGACCCCTTCTCATATCCTTCTTACATTGCAAAATACAATCATCCCTTCACAACAGTTCCCCAAGTCTTAACTAATTTCAGCATTAACTCAAAAGTCCACAGTCCAGGGCCAGGTGCATGGTTCATACATGCACTCCCAAAACTTTGGGAGGCTGAGACAGGTGGATCATTTGAGGTCAGGAGTTCAAGACCAGCCTGGCCAACATGGTGAAACTCCGTCTCTACTAAAAATACAAAAAAATTCCCAGGCATGGTGGCACATGCCTGTAATCCTGGCTACTTGGAAGCTGAGGTGGAAGAATCACTTGAACCCAGGAGACAGAGTTTACAGTGAGCTGAGATCGTACCACTGCACTCCAGCCTAGGCAACAGAGTGACATGCTGTCTCAAAAAAAAAAAAAAAGTCCAAAGTCTCCTCTGAGACAAGTCAAGTCCCTTCTGCCTATAAGCCTATAAAATTGAAAACAAGTTAGTTACTTCCAAGATACAAATGCATTGAGTAATACACCCATTCCAAAAGGGAGAAATCAGCCAAAACAAAGGGACTACAGGACCTGTGAAAAATTCACTTAACCTCTGAATCTTAGGTTTCCCCCGCTATAAATTGGGAATATTAATATTACCTACTTTATACAGCTATTATGAAGATTAAATGCCATATTTATAAATTCCTTAGAGGAGAGACAACAAAAAATAAATGCTCAATAAAAGCTGCTATTATTATTGATGATGATGATGATGATGATGATGTAGAAGGTTATGGTGATGCCCTGAATTTTGTAATTGTCTCTAAACTTGCTATATTTGCAATGGAGATGATCCTCTGGTAGATGGTAAGTGGCAATCATAGTTTCTGCTTTGTAATAAGTGAAAGTAAACATAACCAAGCATATACTTCTCTCTCTGAATGCAATAATGTACTTATTCAGGATTCTATGTTTTTGAAGAATCACAAGGGCAAACTAAGGGGTTAAAAAAAACAACAACAACACAGAAGGCACTAAATGGCCTAAGTGGCTGTAATAAGGAGTTCTTATTTATTTACTTGCCCGAGGGCTTGAAAGGAATTATTGTACCCTAATAGGACTCAATGATAAAAATTATTTTGTTTTCCACAATAGAAATTTTAAGTAGGAGACAGTAGTATAAAGCCTGGATTTTTGGAATCAGACCTAGGTTCGAAGTTCAACTTCAACACTATATCACAGAGCTTCCCACTATCAATCTTCCTCTACCTGTTAATACAACTTTAGCTCAGGTTGGTGAAAAACAGTATCCTTTGGTTGAGTTCCCTAAGAGTAGCCTCATTGAAATAATCTAGCAACAGTAATTTTATTCAAAGACAGGTTCTCAATACAAAAAGACCCAGGATATCTAAAATTAAATTAACTGCTCCTACTGGAGTAATCAATCTTTGAAGACAGAAGCAATAGATTCTTTATTATTATTATAAACACAGAAGGAATATTTATCATCTGGTGAAATCAAGTTGAGTCACCAAATTTACTACTTGCTTAGACATGTCTAAAAATTATAGGAAATTGAGGCCGGGCGCGGTGGCTCAAGCCTGTAATCCCAGCACTTTGGGAGGCCGAGGCGGGCGGATCACGAGGTCAGGAGATCAAGACCATCCTGGCTAACACAATGAAACCCCCTCTCTACTAAAAAATACAAAAATCTAGCCGGGCGAGGTGGCAGGCACCTGTAGTCTGAGCTACTCGGGAGGCTGAGGCAGGAGAATGGCATAAACCCGGGAGGCGGAGCTTGCAGTGAGCTGAGATCCGGCCACTGCACTCCAGCCTGGGCGACAAAGCCAGACTCCCTCTCAAAAAAAAAAAAAAAAAAATATATATATATATATATGTATATAGGAAATTGAAAAAGCAATACTCTTGTTGAGTTCGTAAAAGCCAACTAAAAAATTACCAATGGAAAATGTAGTGAAAATTAACAAGATGAATTATCCAAATTGAAAAATGAATTCAATTCAACATCATTTAGATGAATAGAAAAGCCCAGATTCTAGAGATAATACCTCAATGACATTTCCCATGTTGCTTTTACAGATGAGTGACCTATGTCTTAAGTTCAGTAGCATAAAGTGAGCACTGTGGATCTCTGGCAATGTTTATTTGAGGAGTTTTCTAAAGTAATATTACTTCTGAGCTGGAAGCACTGATTAGAAAATTGAACTATAGCCCTATGTTTAAAGGGTTATCATTTTTAATACCACAGACTAAAAAGCACATGGATAAAACAATAAATCAAGGCCTTCTGTGATATGCAGATGCTAAGTGGCTATCACCAAATCACACAAGTCCTATCTGGTAAAAACAGAAATGACTTTGCATGTTCTCTTCCTCCCCGGAGTTCCTAGGGAGGTGAGGGTTCCTTTTATTAAACAGGTTTTCACACTTCCAATTATGACACAGTGAATTGATTGTGTAATCACATCCCTAACACTGAAGTCACCCTAACTTTGTTTTGGTTTCTAAGGGGTGTGTTTGTTTTTTTCATTTCAACCCAGGATTGTGTATGTTTTCCTTGAGTTTTACCACTAAATGTGGAGCACTCACTTTCTTCTTAAATGTGTAGGCTTATCTTATCATCTACAATACTTTCAGGTTACACTTTGAGCATCTTAATTTGGAAAATTATTTTAACATAGGATTGTTTTGTAACCCACTTAGCAAATTAAAGTTAATACTTTAGGCACAAGAAGGCAAATTTGGAGCCTTGGACATCAGCAAGATGACAAAATAGTAATCTCCAGTACTTATCCCTCACATAACATTAATTTGAACAACAACTTGAATGAAAATAGCTTCACAAGAACTAAGGAATTCAGGAGACAGATTATAGCACTGAGTGGAGCACAGAAAATAATAAAAGATATATTGAAGAGAACTGTTTCATAACCTGAGTCACCTTTCTCCCAAGCCCATGCAATGCGATGCTGAGAAAGATACCCTCAGCTTGGGGGAAGGAGAGTGAGGTGAATATCAAACTCTGTCATGAACCAGACCTGCTCTAGTGAACCCTGATGCCATATCTACCCCATGGACCCAAGTGCCAGGTCAGCCCCCAAAAACCCAGGCTCTAGGCCTACTGCAGCATCAGGTCAATCCCCATGAACCCAGGCTCTAGGCTCACCTCAACCTCAGACTGACTACTGCAAACCTAGGTTCCATGTCAGCCCCCTTGTACCAGACTCCAGGCCCAGTCTAGCATCATAACAACCCACCTGGCCAAAGGCTCCAGGCTAACCCTTGCAGACCCACACACTAGGCTTAATCAAGTGCCAGGCCAGCCCCCATAGATTCAGCTTCCAAGCTAACTGCTACATACCAAGGGTCCAGGCCTACTCCAGAATCAAGCCAGCCCCTGTGACCTAAATCTCCAGGTTCACACCTGTGTATCCACATTCTTAGACCACCCCAGTGCCAGACCAACCACCCACATGATTAGGCTCAAAGCCTGCCCCAGTGCCAGGTCAGCCCCCATAGACCCAGGCTTCACGCTGACACCCAAGGACACAGGATACAGGCCCAGCCATGTAGACACAAACTCCAGGCATGCCCAAGTAGACCAAGGTTCCAGGCCCACCCCTATGGACCCAGGAACAAGGCCACACTCTGTGGACACAGGTACCAGACCTGCCTCCTCAGTGACCCAAGCACTAGGCTACCCTAACCAAGGACTCCAGCAGCAAGCTAGTTCATGGGCCCCATCAGCTTTCCTGCCCAGAATCTCTGAATAGGCTGACTAGTGAAGCGTTTTCTCTGCCAAAACCAGTATGAAAAGACCTGAAATGGTGCCAACTTCTTCAAACATGCAAACACTAATGTAGGTTATAAGAATCATGAATAATCAGGGAACAATGACACCATAAAAAAAAAAAAAAAAAACAAGATAAAGCACCAGTAATCAACCCTACAAAAATGAAGATCTACAAACTGCCTGAAAAATAATTTAAAATAATTGTCTTAAAGTAGCTCAGTGAGCTGCAAGAGAACACAGAGAGACAAGTAAACAAAATCAGAAAAATAATACATGAACCGAGACATTCAACAAAGAGGCTAAAACTATAAAAAAGAACAAAACAGAAATTCTGGAACTGAAAAACAAAAATGAACATACGTATCCATGAAGCCCTAAAAATTTCACATGTATTAAACATAAAGAGATCTTCACCAAAACACATTGTATTCAAATTCTCAAAAATTCACAAAGAAAGAATTTTAAAAGTAGCAATAGAAAAATGACTTATAACATAGGAAGGAACTACTCCAAAAAACTAAAAAAAAAATTCTGAGCAGAAGCCTTGCAGGCCCCAGGAGAGAGCAAGATAATATAGTCAAAGTGCTTAAAGAGAAAAAAACTGCCAACCAAGAATACTACACCTGGAAAATTTGTCCTTTAGTAATGAAGAGGAGGTAAACACTTTCCCAAACATACAAAAGCTGTGGGAGTTCACCACCACTAGTCTGTCTTACAAGAAATGCTAAAGGGAGTTAATCAAGTTGCAATGAAAGAATGCTAATTAATAACATGAAAACATAAGAAAGTATAGAGTTCACTATAAAGTAAGAATATAGTCAAATTTAGAATGCATTGATATTATAATCGTGGTGCATAAATAACTTTTAATTCTAGCATAGAAGTTAAAAGACCAAAGCACTAAAAATACAAGTAGTTACAATAACTTGTTAATGGGTACATACATAAAATGATGTAAATTGTAACATCAATAACATAAAATATCAAAGAAAGAGAAGTAAAAGTGTAGAATTTTTATGTGGTTGAATTTAAGTTGTTATCAGCTTAAAATAGATTGTTCTAACTTTAAAATGTCTTAGGTAAGCCTTATGGTAACCACAAAGAAAAAACCTATAATAGATACATAAAAGATAAAGACAGAGAAATCACAGAATGCCACCACAAAAGAAATATCAAATCACAACAAAAAGATACCAAGAGAGGAAGAAATAAGGGAAGCATAAAAGTCTGTAAACGGGCCAGACACGGTGGCACACATCTGTAATCTTAGCACTTTGGAAGGCCAAGGCAGGCAGATCACTTGAGGTCAGGAGCTTGAGACCAGCCTGGCCAACATGGAAACCCTGTCTCTACTAAAAATACAAAAATAAAAAAAATTGACTGAGTGTAGTGGTACATTCCTGTAATCCTAGCTACTCAGGAGGCTGAGGCGAAGAATCACTTGAACCGGGAGATGGAGGTTGCAGTGAGCTGAAATCACACCACCACACTCCAGCTTGGGTGACAGAGTGAGATTCCATCTCAAAAAAAGAAAAAGTCAGTAAACAATTTTTGAAATGGCAATAGTAACTCCTTCCATATCAATAATTACTTTAAATGTTAATGAATTTAGGTCTTCAATCAAAAGACACAAAGTGGCTGAATGTATTTAAACAAAAAACAAAATCCAACTATGTGCTGCCTACAAGTGACTCACTTTAGCTTTAAAGACCTATATACTGAAAGTAAAGGAACAGAAAAATATATTCCATGCAAACGGTAACCAAAAGAGAACAGAGTAGCTATATTTATATTAGACAAAATACATTTCAGTCAGAAACTGTAAAAACAGACAAAGAAGATTATTATAATAATGATTAAGAAGTCAGTTCATCAAATGGCTATAACAATTATAAATATATATGTACCCAACATCAGAGCACCTAAATATATAAAGTAAATGCTAGGAAAAACAAAGGGAAAAACAGATAGCACTACAATAATAGCAGGAGATTTCAATACCCTACTTTCAACAATGGATATATTGTTGAATATATCCAGATAAAAACTCAATATGGAAATAGTGAACTTCAACAACACTGTAGGCTGTATGGACACAACAGATATATGCACAACTAGCACTTTGGAAGGCCAAGGCAGGCAGATCACTTGAGGTCAGTAGTTTGAGACCAGCATGGCCAACATGGTGAAACCCTGTCTCTACTAAAAATACAAAAAAAAAAAAAAAAAAAAAAATTAGCTGGATGTAGTGGTGCATGTGTACTGGTTCATCTACAGCTGGAAAAAAAAAAAACGCACATCTTTTCAAGTGTGCATAAAACATTCTCCAGGGTAAATTATAGGTTAAGCCATAAAATAAGTCATAACAAATCAAGAACACTGAAAACATATCAAGTATCTTTTCTAGGCCTAATGACAAAATTTAGACATCAAGAGCTGAAGGAAAATTGAAAAACTCACAAATACATGGAAATTAAACCACACACTCCTGAAAAACCAATGGGTCAAAGAATAAATCAAAAGAGAAATTTTTTAAATCTTCACACTAATAAAAATGGAAACACAGCGTACCCAAATGTATGGAATGCACCATTCCATACTTATTATTATGAGAAATAAGAGATATCTTAAATAAACAACCAAACTTCTTACCTCAATGAACTAGAAAAAAAAAGAGCTAACCCTAAAGTTAGCAAAAGGAAGGAAATGATAAAAAATCAGAGCACAAATAAATAAAACAGAGACTAGAAAAACAATCAAAAAGATCAATGGAACTAAGAATTGGCTTTTTAAAAAGATAAAACTAAATTGGCAAACCTTTAGCTAGAGTTAAAAAGAGACAAGATTTAAATAAAAGTATAAATGAAAGAAGAAGCATTACAACTGGTAGCACAGAAATACAAAGGATAAAAGACTACTATTAAAAACTATATACCAACAAACTGAGTAACCTAGAAAAAATAAACAAATTCCTAGAAACACCCAACCTTCCAAGACTGAACCAGGAGGAAATAGAAAATGTGAATAGACAGATAATGAGTAAAGAAATCAAATCAGTAATTAAACACCCTCCAACAAAGAAAAGCCTAGGACCTGATGACTTCACTGGTAAATTGTACCAAACATTTAGAGAAGAATTAATGGCAATCCTTCTCAAATTATTTTAAGTTGAAGAGAAGAAAATACTTTCAAACTAATTTTATGAGGCCAGCATTACCCTGATACCAAAGCCAAACGGGAACACTACAAGAAAAGAAAATTACAGGCCAATAACCCTGATAAAAATAGCTTTTCTAATCCCCAAGAAGATACTAGTAAATCAAATTCAATAGCACATTAAAAGGAGCATACACTACGATCAAGTGGGATTTGTTCCTGGAATTCAAAGATGTTTCAGCATATGCAAATAAATCAATGTGAAATTGATTAACAGAAAGAAGAATCAAAATCATATGGTAAGCTCAATAGAAGCAGAAAAAGCATTTGACAAAATTCAATCTCTTTTCATAGAAAAAAAAAATCCTCAACAAATTAGGTTTAGAAGGAAAGTACCTCTACCTATTAAAGCCCACCTTATATGACAAGCCCACAATCAACATCACATTCAATAGTGAAAAGGTAAAAGCTTTTATTTTAAGATCAGAAACAAGACAAGAATGCCCATGCTTCTCACTTATATTCAATATAGAACCAGAAGTCCTAGACAGAGCAATTAAGTAAGAGAAAGAAACAAAAAGCATGAAAATTACAAAGGAACAAGTCAAATTGTCAGTGTTTGCAGATGACATGATCTTACAGAGAGGAAAATCCTAAAAACGCTAATAAAAAAGAAAACTGTTAGAACTAAGAAACAAATGCAAGAAAGTAGCAGGATACAAAAATCAATATACAAAACTCAGTTGTGTTTCTGTATACTAACAATGAACTATTCAAAAGAGAAACAAAGAAGGAAATTTCATGTATGATAGTATCAAGAATAAAATAAAATACTTGGGAATGAATTTAACCAAAGAGGTGAAAGATATGTACGATGAAAACTATAAAACATTGATGAAATAAATTGAGGAAGACACAAATAAATGAAATAATATCTCATGTTCATGGGCTGGAAGAATCAATATCTGTAAATGTCCATACTACGCAAAACAGTCTACAGATTCCATGAAATCCCTATGAAAATTCCAATGGAATGTTTCACAAAACTAGAAAAAAAAATCCTAAATTTATATAGAACCACAAAAGACTCAAAATAATCAAAGAAATCTTGAGCAAGAACAAAGCTGAAGTCAACACACTACCTGATTTCAAAATACACTACAAAGCTAGTATGGTGCTAGCACAAAAGCAGACATAAAAATATAGACCAATGGAACAGAATGAGATCCCAGAAAGAAATTCAAGCATTTATGGTCAATTGATTTCTAATAAAGTTGTCGGGAACACACAACGGTGAAAGGATAGTCTCTTCAATAAATAGGGTTGGGTAAACTGAATATCCATATGTGTAGAAGAACAAAAATAAACTCTCACCTCACACTATATGCAAAAATCTACTCAAACTGGATTAATAACTTAAACATTAGACCTGAAATTATAAAATTTCTAGGAGAAAACACAGAAAACAATTTTTTATATAGGTCTGGGCAGTTTTAGCATGTGTGGGTGGGGGGACAGGGGTTGGTGTGTGTGTGCTTGTTTGTTTGTCTGTTTTGATGTAACTCTAAAAGTTCAGGCAACAAAAGCAAAAATAGACAAATAAGATTGGCTCAAGCTAAAAAGCTTCCACACAGCAAAGGAATTAATAGAGTGAAGAGACAACCTATGCAATGGGAGAAAATATTTGCAAACCATACACATGATGAAGGGCTAATATTCAAAATGTATAAGGAACTCAATTTATGCTGTAGTTCCAATGTATATATATCTTTAAAATTCGTATGTTGGAACCTGATACCCAATGTGATAGTATTAAGAGGCAGAACCTTTTGGGAAGTAGTTAAGTCATAAGCACTCCACCTTCATGAATGGGATTGGTGCTCTTGTAAAAGAGATGGAAGGGAGTGCCATAGTCCCTTTTTTTCCCTTCCACCATGTGAGGACAGCAACAAGACACCATCTTGGAAGCAGAAGGATAGGCTTCACCAGATACTGAATCTGCTCGCACATTGATCCTGGACTTCCTATCCGCCAGAACTGTGAAAAAATTAGCTTCTTTATAAGTTACCCAGTCTCAGGTGTTTTGTTATACTAGTAAAACAAAAGCAAGACAACTCAACAGCAAGAAAACAAATAACCCAATTTAAAAAAAAAAAAAAATGAGCAAAGGACTTGAATAGACATTTGTCAAAAGAAGACATATACAAGTAGCCAATGGGTGTATGAAAAATGCTCACTATAACTAATCATCAGGAAAACACAAATCAAAACCACAATGAGATATCATCTCGTACCTGTTAGAATGACTGTTATCAAAAAGACGAAAGATAACAAGTGATGGCAAGGAGGTGGAGAAAAGAAAACACTTGTATGCTGTTAGTAGGAATAAAAATTGGAACAGCCATTGTGGGAAACAGTATACAGGTTCCTCAAAACGTTAAAAATAAACTACCATATTATTCATCGATCCCATTTCTAAGTATATATCTAGAGGACATTAAATCAGCATGTTGAAGAGATATTTGCACTCCCACGTTCATTGCAGTGTTATTCACGATAGCTAAGATATGAAATCAGCCTAAGTGTTCATCAATGGAAGAAAGAATAAAGAAAGCATGGTAAATGTATACACAGTGGAATATTATTCAGCCTTAAAAAGAAGGACATCTTGTCATTTGGGACAACATGGGTGGACCTGGAGGACATTATGCCAAGTGAAATAAGTCGGACAAAGAAAGACAAATACTACATGATTTCACTCATACCGGGAATCCAAAAAAGTTAAACTCACAGAAGCAGAGAGTAGAATGGTGACTATCAGGGGCCGGGGTGGTGAGGAGGGAATGGGAAGACAGTCAAAGGGTACAAAGTTTCAATTATGCAGGATAAATAATAAGTTCTGGAGATCAATGAAGAATGTTGACAATAGTTAATAATACTGTATTATATACTTGAAATCTGCTAAGAGATTACATCTCAAATCTTCTCACTGCACAAATACACACAAAAGGTAAAGTTATGGTCTGAATGTTTGTGTGTCCCCAGAATTAATATGTTAAAACATAATCTCCAGTGCAGTGTTGTTGGCAGGTACGGTATCTGGCAGGTGATTAGGTTATGAGGGGTCTTCCCACATGCATGGGATTAGTGCCCTTATAAAAGAGGCCCAGGAGAGTTTGCTTGTCCCTTCTGCCATGTGAAGCACCATGTATGAGGAATGGGCCCTCATCAGACACTGCATCTACTGGTCCCTTAATCTTGGACTCCCCAGTCTCTAGATCTATGACAACAAATTTCTGCTGTTGATAAATTACCCAGTCTGAGGTAGTCTGTTATAGCAGCTTAAACAGAATAAGACAAGTAACTATGTTACTTTTGGTGAATATGTTAACCATGTGATTTTTAAAGTGTATGACTATGTTGCATATTTTTAAAATTGGAAATTTAGGTTAAATAAATGCATGACACAAAGAAAGCATATAATAGAATAATATATAACCTCTTTGTACATAGAAGAAGCTGAAGCCAAGAGAAGTGAAATGTCAACCCATAGACCAAAGATGATTAATGGCAGAGCCTACATTGAAACCATGGAGAATCAATTCTGCTGGATGAGACAGAGTAACCAAGCCATCTAGGGTAGCAGGGTGGCCAGGGACACCAAAATCTATAAATCTGGTATACTTTAGCTGTCATTGCTCATCTCTGAAGCTTCTATGTTCATATTCTATGTCTTTATAGTACCCGACTTCTAATTAGAATTGCCAAGACATGTGGCATCTACATTTTTAATAAAGAACAATGCTAAGGACATGGAACATATCTGACTAAACATCCCATGGAGGAATAAAAAAACAAAGCAAAAAGCTAAGAACTGGGGTGTCAAAGTCAATTGGGAAGCAGAAAGGGCCTTGTGTCAAGACCTGGGAAAGTTCCTGGTCACTAACCAGGCTGTTACGATGGGGTTGGATAGGGACCATACAGCCAGTCTTGCATTTGGGGGTGATTCCCATAGACAGCTCACACTTAGTACTCTCTTCCCCTCTCTCTTTCCACTACCTTTATTCAAATTTCCTGATATCATTAACGCAAGTCTGTTTCTTCTGCTAAATTGTCTGTTACAGGGAGGTCAAAGGCAATGTCTTTTTCATCTTCACATGTCCTATTGTGCCCTGTGCCCCACACAGAACTTTGAACACAAAAGGCCCTTAAATTCTTAGAACACTAGAAGCAGAAAGGCCTTTGGAAAATACGTAATTTTATCAATATTTTAAAAAACTTACTTCAAAGCAACAAATCCCTTTTCAAATGAAATATTATCTAGAACCTTCAATATATAAAACAGATAAAAGAGGAGATGCTCTGGTAGAAGAGGGAGTAGGGGAAGGGGAAAACAGACAAAGGTCAACTCAATAATCTCTCATCCTCATTCCTCTCACCAACCCCTGCAACACTTCAGGGAACACAATTTGGAAATGTCTGATGCCATGCAACCCCTTTATTTTCTAGATGGAGACATTCCTTAAAGGTGTTTTTACACAGAGTTAACATATCCAAGGCAAGGCTGGTGAGTTGCAATAGTTTGGGTCCCCATGTTTCTCTTGACTATTACCTGAAGTGCTTGCTAAAAACGTGGATTCAGCCAAGACCTAGAATAGATTTCAATTGAATTAAGGTTGGTCCTAAGGATTATGC
Source organism: Rhinopithecus roxellana (assembly GCF_007565055.1). Lineage (NCBI taxonomy): Eukaryota > Metazoa > Chordata > Mammalia > Primates > Cercopithecidae > Rhinopithecus > Rhinopithecus roxellana. The sequence continues at coordinate 22,730,628 of NC_044549.1, read as the reverse complement.
AGGCCCTCAGGTGTACAGCAGGCCCTCAGTAAATTTTTAATGAATCAATAGATTGAAATGTTAAGTTGAATAGAAGAGGAGTCTCTCATCAGACATTCATAGACTTTCTCATATATGTCAAGTGTGAAAAGTAAAAAGATAATAAGATAAAATCCCTGCCACTGGAGAACTCACTGTCTAGTAAGAGACAGAAGTAAACAGATAATTCAGTACTTTATGATAGGTAATTAAACAAAAGTACTTCTGGGGTGCTGTTTGGGCCACAGAGAGGGACACATTTTAACCCAATAGGACACATGCTTAGAATATAATGCCTGAGCCAAGTCTTAGAAAATAACTAGGAATTCACCTATCAATGAAAGGTAAGAAGGAACAGCATAAGCAAAGGAAAACTTGAAAGTAATATATAATATGGTTTATCCCAGTTCCTAGCAGGAGACAAAAGTAATTTTAGGGAGCAAAGAGGAGTAGAGTAGTGTTGCCCATATGTGAGGGTCTTCCATCTTTGGAAGGCAACGCAAGACCAATACCCATACTTGCTCAAAGATCACCTCCAACCACACAAGTAGCTGAGCCTAGTGGGGAGCTTGGGAAGTGGCAGTGGGAGAGCAGAGCCAGAAGCCAGTGAGCCCAGGAAGTCCACATGGTCTTGAGCCTTGAAGCCAGAGCATTGGGACTGTAGCAGCTGGGAGAGGCTGGCATGGAACAAAGCTTCTAAGGACTCCAAGTAAAAATGAAAATCACAAAGGCCTTGATTAGTTCAGTTCTTAGCATTGTAGAAAACATAAATTTCCTTGTCTGTGCCATTTGGAAGGAGTCAGTTGATTCCTTCTATCTGACTGAGTAGGTCAAGGCAGGGGGAGAACATATGGTAGAGAACATAATCTGTGTAGACTCTGGAAACAACACCTTCTTCCTTCCTAGAGTACATATTTGGAAGACACTCTCATTAGGAACTGGAAACAATATTCATTCTGTCGGGTCCTGCTCAGTTTATAGACTTTCCAGAATTAGTTAGGCAGCTTCCCTCTGTCAGGATAAACAGATGAGGAAGAGAGAGTGCTGAGGTAGTGGGCCCCTCGCCTATTTCAACAAGGGCCATCAATGGACATCTCCTTATTTACCAGATTCAGCATGAAGCAGTTAGCAGATGGCCTAAGGGCTATTCTGAAAGGCTTTTTTTAAGATTATTTGAGATTGGTGAGGATCCACAGACCCTATGAAAAGTTAATCCTTTATTGTGTATCTACTAATTACCTGACAATGTAGGGGCAGGGGATAGATTAATAATAAATAAATGAGATCATTTCAAAAAGGAGAAAGTGCTCTAGAGAAAATAAAATATGGTGATGTTTTAGATAGGATGGGAGTAGTTATGTTTTAATAACAAACAACCCCCAAAATATCAGTGTCTTAACAAAGTTGTGTTTTCTGTGTTTTGTTTTCTTACTCATGCATTTATATACCACACATTGCCAGGGGCTCTGCTCCATGTTGCTCTCATGCCTGGACAACGCCAGGGGTAATGAGACTACACCATCACATCACTTCTATGTCATGTTGGTCAACACTTGTCCCAGAGTCCTACCCACCTGTAAGGGTGTCAGGAAAGTACACTCTTCCCATATGTCCCAAAGGAGACGAAAGCCACAGATGAGCACACAAGACAGAGGGTCAGGGGAGGCACAGGGGCTGATTAGGGTGGTCTAGCAATGCCGTTCCAAGGAGACAACATTTAAGCTGAGACCTGGAGGATGAGAATAAATCCACCATGGAAAGGGCAGGAAGAACACTTCAGGCAGAGGGAACAGCAAATGCAAAAGTTCCTTAGGTCAAAGCAAGTGTACAAGGAAATTCATGAAGGCCAGTTTGACAAGAGAACTGTGAGGGAGGGGGAGAGTGGTAGTCAGTGCAATCAGTGAAGCCAAATGATGAAGAACTTTGAGGGTCATGATAACAGACTTAGCTTTTATTCGATGTGTGCCCCAAACTCAAGTTCACTAATGTTTCCTCTTTTTAATGAAAGCAAAAAGTTATGCTTATATAACACTGACAATAAAAATTCAGTTTTTGCTTTCCAGAATCTTCTGTTTCTCAGACTAAACTGAACCTTTACCTTTTTCATATTCACCTCAAGTTCACCTTTTGCTAAAACATTTGAAATACCACAGAACATCGTGACAGGCCGTATAGTGTTTCCTGGAACTATTTACCTCAGTTCTGCATTTTCTCAGGCCTCACGTCAAAGTCTTGATCAGCACCCAGATCTGTGCTCATAGCTGCTGACGGAACACACATTTTTTCAAAAGGCAAGAAACAGGGAAACCACTATTCCGAGAAGAGAAAAAAAAAAGAAAAAAAAAGCTCTCCAGAGGAATATCTCTTCTCTATTAGAACCCGGTGTTTTTAGAATACAGCCAAATATAGAAAGCTCTACTCTTAAAGAAATTATCTAGATTGATTAATGTTCTAGTGTTTATTGAATTTCCGGAGTAGCTGGAAGGTCAAGGGAGGTCTTGAGATCTTTATCTTTCATGCTGTTTATGTTTACCAAAAATTTCTTCTAATCCAAAATATTGTCGTCTAGTCTCTGACAAAAATAACAGTTTAATAAAAACATTTGATAAAATCTCTGTGAAGCTCAGGTTTTTCATCCATAAAAACAGACATGACCAGTAATAGTAACAAAGCCAAACATTGAGATGACAGGGCTGCTGCTGAGTGGGCCCAGCCTCCTTCTCACTTCGGGCCATGTTGACTGTCTCGTGGAGGCACCGTGACTATTCTCAGTGGTCTAGTGGAGAAGTGAACTCAGCCCAATGGCTTGCATGACACCAGGTGTTGCAGGCTGCTTCACAAAGGCCACTAACATGAATAGTGATTTGTCGGAACTTTGACCGAGCAGCTCCCCTGATTAGAATACATTGCAAAATAGCGACATTTGTATTCAGACAACTCTGCTACAATATCCTTAATGTCTGCCCTGTAGTAAAGTATAATCATTAAATATGCAGACTTTGGAGTCAGTTAATCTGACATCCAGTCACCTCACACACTCACTAGCTATCGATTAACCTCTCTATGCTTTATTTTCCCTTGTTTGAAAATGGAGATAGTAGGGTTTGTTTAATCAGGCTATTGGAAAGATTATGGCATTTTTCCTGTAAATCTGTCAGCACAGTACGTGATCCATGGTAAGTCTCAATAAACATTAACTTCATCATCATCATCACCATCAACCTTGAAGGCTGAAGAGTCACCACTTAAAAATCTACACATGACTCAGGAGTGTTGATTTTTCAGTTTCTAACTATCAGGCTTAAATATTTAAGAATCATTCCAAAGAGTAGATTCAAACTAGGGAAGAAATACTGAAACTTCCTCCTGACACTCAGTCTTCAGCTTGAGGAATTTCTTCCTCATTTTTCAGTTTTTGTCCCTCTCTTTTTGTTTGTCCATGTGTTGGTTTTTTTCCTTTCCTAAGTTGAGATGGAGAATTTCTTCTATGTCAGAAACCCTTTGTATCTGAAGTTTGTAACTGGACAACTCTAAGTCTTCTTTTCTACTAATTCCAGCATTGCATAACACATGAAAACTGAAATCAGATTCTACTTTCAAGATAATTATCTTACTCTTTATAAAAATTAATGTACTGTGAAAGTGTGTATAAACAATAGGTTTCCATTAAAATGTCAGCCACTATTATATTTATTGTTTCCTTAGAATCTTCAAATGTCATAAAACATTGTCACCCAAACTGTAAAGGTAACTGGGTTAACTAGTTTGACTAAAGTGAGGCCAGTCGTGGGTTTTACTCTGTTCTTTCATCTCCAACATGAACAGACTTTGGAACAGGTCATACAAACCAGAAGAGAAGCAATCAGCTACAGATGACAGCTAAAGAGCAGAGGTGCACAATTTACTCCAATGATGTCTTCCCCAAAACATAAATTCATAAAAATGCCTAAGTTTGCCATAGATGAATGTCAGTATGGCTCCTCTGGTTCAGTAGACAATAATCTCATAAGTAGCATATTCAGCTAAAATCAATTCTAAAAGTCCACAATTTATTCCAAAAGTATAAATCTGCTTTTACCTGAATTATTTATTCATGTAGTACTTTTTGCCAGAAAATAATGGTTTTATGTAAAATCCAAAATTACTAGGGATTCTTCAAAATTTTACATCTGGTATAGGGTTTAACACTTAAAGTGTGGCATAAAGAGAAAAGGAAAGATGTAGAGGTTACCTGCGCTTGTATTACTACTTCCATTTTTTCCTTCTCCTATTGCAACCACCTAACTTTAGGCCCTTCCCATGACAAGAGGGGGTTAATAGAAAAGGTTCCTAAACAGACTCCATGACTTATATGTAAAATACCAAACACATAGCATACACTCCATACATGTTCCTTTCTTCCCTTACACAACCCCTTCCAACTTCTGCATTCATTTGCTAGAATACTACTATATCTGTTTGCTCTTTTTGCCTCTAAAAGAGCCAGTATAGCTAAAGTTATGTGTGTGTATAGTGAATATATTGAATATATATAATGTGTGTGTATATATTTGCTATATATGATTATAAAAAATATATTCATATATAGTGAATATATATGTATACATATATTTACATTCACTACATATTCATATATGTATATATATATTCATATTCACACACACACACACAGAGTTGACCTTTGAACAATGCAGGAGTTGGGGCACCAATCCTACCCCCCTCCCAAACCTACCCCCACAGTTGAAAATTCACATATAAATTTTGACTCCCTAAAAACTTAACTACTAATAACTTACTATTGACCAGAAGCCTTATTAATACTATAAACAGTTGATTAACACATATTTTGTATGTAATGTGTATTATATACTGGACTCTTCAATAAAGTAAGCTAGAGAAAAAAATGTTATTAAGAAAATCATGATTCTTGTTTTTAATTTTAAAAAAGAAAAAGAAAATCAGATGCAGGGTGTGGTAGCTCACACTTGTAATCCCAGCACTTTAGGAGGGCAAGATGGGGGTATCACTTGAGCCCAGGAGTTCAAGACTAGCCTGGGCAACATAGTGGGAACCCCCAACTCTTTAAAAAATATATGAAGAAAATCTTGAGGAAGACAAAATATATTTACTATTTATTAGGTGGAAGTGGATCCTCATGAAGATCTTCATCATCATGATCTTCATGTTGAGTAGGCTGAGGAGGAAGAAGAGGAGGGCTTGATCTTGCCATATCAAGGGTAGCAGAGAATGAAGAAAATCCACAGGATTTTTAAAATAAATGTAGTCAGCCCTGGTCAGGCGCGGTGGCTCACGCCTATAATCCCAGCACTTTGGGATGCCAAGGTGGGTGGATCATGAGGTCAGTGGTTCAAGACCAACTTGGCCAAGATGGTGAAACCCTTTGTGCACTAAAAATACAAAAATTAGCCGGGTGTGGTGGCACATGCCTGTAATCCCAGCTACACGGGAGGCTGAGGCAGAGAATTGCTTAAACCTGGGAGGCAGAGGTTGCAGTGAGCCAAGAACATGCCACTGCACTCCAGCCTGGGTGACAGAGCAAGACTCTGTCTCAAATAAATAAATAAATAAATAAATAAATAAATAAATAAATAAGTCAGGCCTACATATCCATGGGTTCCACATCCACAACCAAAGGCAGATCAAAAATACAGTATTCACACAGCCAACAGACACATGAAAAAATGCTCATCATCACTCGCCATCAGAGAAATGCAAATCAAAACCACAATGAGATACCATCTCACACCAGTTAGAAAGGCAATCATTCAAAAGTCAGGAAACAACAGGTGCTGGAGAGGATGTGGAGAAATAGGAACACTTTTACACTGTTGGTGGGGTTGTAAACTAGTTCAACCGTTATGGAAAACAGTATGGTGATTCCTCAAGGATCTAGAACTAGAAGTACCATATGACCTAGCCCTCCCATTACTGGGTATATACCCAAAGGATTGTAAATCATGCTGCTATAAAGACATATGCACACGTATGTTTGTTGCGGCACTATTCACAATAGCAAAGACTTGGAATCAACCCAAATGTCCATCAGTGACAGACTGGATTAAGAAAATGTGGCGGCCGGGCGCGGTGGCTCAAGCCTGTAATCCCAGCACTTTGGGAGGCCGAGACTGGTGGATCACGAGGTCAGGAGATCGAGACCATCCTGGCTAACACGGTGAAACCCCGTCTCTACTAAAAAATACAAAAAAAAAACCAGCCGGGCGAGTTGGCGGGCGCCTGTAGTCCCAGCTACTCAGGAAGCTGAGGCAGGAGAATGGCCTAAACCTGGGAGGCGGAGCTTGCAGTGAGCTGAGATCCGGCCACTGCACTCCAGCCTGGGCAACAGAGCCAGACTCCGTCTCAAAAAAAAAAAAAGAAAGAAAACACTCTAGGGCCCGGCGCGGTGGCTCAAGCCTGTAATCCCAGCACTTTGGGAGGCCGAGACGGGCGGATCATGAGGTCAGGAGATTGAGACCATCCTGGCTAATACGGTGAAACCCCGTCCCTACTAAAAAATACAAAAAACTAGCCGGGCAACGAAGCGGGCGCCTGTAGTCCCAGCTACTCGGGAGGCTGAGACAGGAGAATGGCGTGAACCCGGGAGGCGGAGCTTGCAGTGAGCTGAGAGCCGGCCACTGCACTCCAGCCTGGGCGGCAGAGCAAGACTCCGTCTCAAAAAAAAAAAAAAAAAAAAAAAAAAGAAAGAAAGAAAGAAAGAAAGAAAGAAAGAAAGAAAGAAAATGTGGCATATATACACCATGGAATACTATGCAGCCATAAAAAAGGATGAGTTTGTGTCCTTTGTAGGGACATGGATGCAGCTGGAAACCATCATTCTCAGCAAACTATCACAAGAACAGAAAACCAAACACCGCATGTTCTCACTCATAGGTGGGAACTGAACAATGAGATCACTTGGACTCGGGAAGGGGAACATCACACACCGGGGCCTATTATGGGGAGGGGGGAGGGGGGTGGGATTGCATTGGGAGTTATACCTGATGTAAATGATGAGCTGATGGGTGCTGACGAGTTGATGGGTGCAGCACACCAACACAGCACAAGTATACATATGCAACAAACCTGCACGTTATGCACATGTACCCTAGAACTTAAAGTATAATAATAATTAAAAAAAAAATACAGTATTCACAGAATGGGAAACTCATGGATATGGAAGGCTAGCTTTTCCTATAGGCATATTTCTCACATCAACTGCGGGACTTGTGGGACTTGAGTATGCAAGTATTCTGCTATATGCAGGGAGATGGGGTCCTGGAACCAATCCCCCACAGATACCAAGAGATAATTGTATTCAATTTAGATTAGATAGAAAAGCATAACAGCTCTTTTGAAGAATAATAATGAGGCTTCAATTAATTAGAAAAAGTTATGTAGGAAAAAATAGTAATAGAAGAATTTGATATTTATAATTAAAACAATCTAAAAGAGAAACAGACCAATATTTTCAACAAATATTATCCACAGAGGGTATCCATCTATAGTACATAAGATCATACAAACTGATAAGAAAAATCATCAATGTTCCAATAAACAAACTAGCAAGACACAGTTAACTCTACAAGAGCAAATAAATAAATGAAAAATGATTAATGCAGCTAGCAATAACAAAAATACAAATTAAACAATGAGACAGATAAAAAGCTGAAGAACACAGTTTGAAGTCAGACTTCGCCTCAGATCCTAGCTTAATCACCTTATCAGCCATAAGATCCTTGCAAAGTGTTTATGACTCCAAATTTTAGCTCCTTCCTAATAAATATATTAACCTCACATGATTGTTTGGAGGATTAAATAAAATAATCTTGTAAGATTTAAAATGTAAGGCTATATTCATATTGATTGCTAGTTTTATTTCTATATTTTATGTTTATCATTTGTGTCTTTAAAATTCAGTATATTTTACAGTTTTTGAATACAGTATTCTATATATGTTCATCAGGTCACTTGGTTAATTTTATAGTTCCAATTTTCTATATCCTTCTTATTTTTTTCCAGCTTATTTTATTTAAAAGAATGTTAGAATTTTTTTACTATGTTTTGGCTTTAACCATTTTTTCATGCAATTCTCTCCATTTGTGCTTATATAGTATCAGGACATGTAATTGATAAATGCAAATTTAGAATTGTTAAATCTTCCCGGCAAATTGAAACTGTTATTATGATGAAGTGTTATTCTTTATCTGTAGGGATGCTTGTTGCCTAAAAGTCTACTTTGTTTGGTATTAATATATTCATACCAGCTTTAAAAAAATAAATAATAATCTTGATGAAGTGCCTAATACCTAATGCAAAGTAATTATAATTACTTAATAAATGGTTATTATAATGATTATTGCCACTATTATTATTACCGTGTAATTCTTGAGAAATAAACATTTTAAATTAACACTTAAATTGTCATTATGTATTTCTCAAGATGGTGGTAAAATTTGTGTACCCATTTAATAATAACGCCTTTTTATATTGGTCTAACTTTTGCTAAGTTCAAGTACAAAAATATTTATGTCATGGGAAAAACTACTTGGGAACCATATATCTGATAAGGAGTTAATATGCAAAATATATAAGAAACTCAGACAAACTCAATAGTAAGAAAACAAACCATTTAATAAATGAGCAAAGAATCTGAATAGATATTTCTCAAAACAAGACATACGAGTAGCCAGCAAACATATGAAAAAAATGCTCAACATCACTAATCACCAGACAAATGCAAATTAAAACCACAATAAGCTATCACCTCATACCTGTTAGAATGGCCATTATCAAAAAGACAAAAGGTAAGTGTTGATGAGGATGTGGAGGAAAGGGAACCCTTGCACGCTGTAGTGATAATGTAAATTAGTGCAGCCATTAGGGAAAACAGTGTGAAGAGTCCTCAGAAAGTTACATAGAGAATTATCATGTGATCCAGCAATCCCACTTCTGGGTATATATGTAAAGGAAATAAAATCAGTATGTCAAAGAAATAGCCATACTTCCATGTTTATTGCAGCATTATTCACAATAGCCAAGACATGAAGTCAACCTAGGTGTCCATCAAGGGATGAAATGATAAAGAAAATGCAGTACAAATAATGGAATACTAGTCAACCTTACAGCAGAAGAAAATCCTGGCATTTGTGACAACATGAATGAAATCAGAGGACATTATATTAAGTGAAATAAGCCAGGCACAGAAAGACAAATACAGGTATACCTTAACTTCTTATACTTTGCTTTTTTGTACTTTGCAGATAGTGGGGTTTTACAAATTGAAGGTTTGTGGCAACCCAGTGTGGAGCAGGTCTATTGGCACCATTTTTCCTACAGCGTGTACTCACTTTGTGTCTCTGTGTCACATTTTGGTAATTCTCAAAATATTTCAAATGTTTTTATTATTATTGTATCTTTTATGGTGATCTGTGATCAGTGATCTTTGATTCTACAATTGTTCTTCTCGTTGTTTTGGGGTGCCGCAAACGGCACCTGTATAAAACAGTGAACTCATTAAATGTGTGTGCTCTGACTGGTCCACCAACCAGCTGATTCTGTTATTTTTTTACCTCTTCTCAGGTCTCCCTATACCCTAAGATACAATAATATGGAAATTGGGCCAATTGTTAACCCTACAATGACCTCTAAGCTATTCAAGTGAAAGGAAGAGTCTCACATCTCTCACTTAAATCAAAAGCTATTAATAGAAACGCTTAAGCTTAGTTAGAGAGGCATGTCAAAAGCTGAGATTGGCCAAAAGCTAGGCCTCATATGCCAAACAGTTAGCCAAGTTGTGAATGCAAATAAAAAGTTCTTGAAGGAAATGTATAATGCTACTGTAGTGAACACACAAATGATAAGAAAGCAGAAGAGTGTTATTGCTGATATGAATAAAGTTTTAGAGGTCTGGATACAAGATCAAACCAGCCAGCACATTCTCTTAAGCTAAAGCTTAATCCAGAGTAAGGCCTTAACTATCTTCAATTATAAGAAAGCTGAGAAAGAGATGAGGAAGCTACAAAAGAAAAGTTGGAACCTAGCAGAGGTTGGTTCATGAGGTTTAAGGAAAGAAGTTGTCTCCTTAACTTAAAAGTGCAAGGTAAAGTAGCAGGTGTTAGTGGAAAAACTGCAGCACGTTATCCAGAAGACCTAGCTAAAATCATTGCTAAAGGTGACTACACTAAACAACAGATTTTTCAATGCAGATGAAACAGCCTTCTACTGGAAGAAGATGTCATGTAGGATGTTAACAGCTAAACAGAAGTCAATGCCTGGCTTCAAAGTTTCAAAGAATAATAATCTGACTCTTGTTGGGAGCTAATGCAGCTGGCGACTTTAATTTGAAGCCAAGATTCATTTACTATTCCGACATATCCTAGGGCCTTTAAGAATTATGCTAATTCTCTCTGCCTGTGCTCTATCAGTGAAGCAACAAGGCCTGGATGACAGCACAACTGTTTGCAGCAGGGTTTACTGAATATTTTAAGCTCACTGTTGAGACCTACTGCTCAGAAAAAAAAGATTCATTTTAAAATATAAGTGCTTATTGACAAGGCTTTTTTAGTCACTCAAGAGCCTGATGAAAGGGTACAAGAAGACTAATGTTTTTATGCCTGCTAACAACCATTCTGCAGCCCGTGAATCAAGGAGTAATTTCAACTTTCAAGTAATATTATCTTAGAAATAAATTTCACAAGGCTATAGCTACTATAGATGATTCTGCTAATGGACCTGGGCAAAGTCAACTGAAAATCTTCTGGGAAGGATTCACTATTCTAGATGCCATTAATAACACTTATGATTCACGGGAGAAGGTCAAAATAACAACATTAATGGGAGTTTAGAAGAAGTTCATTCCAGCCCTCCTGGATGACTTTGAGGGGGTCCAAAAATTCAGTGGAGGAATTAACTGCAGAGTTGGTAGAAATAGTAAGAGAAGTAGAATTAGAAATGAAGCCTGAAGATGAGATTGAATTGCTGCAATTTTATGATAAAACTTGAATGGGTGAGGACTTGCTTCTTCTGGATGAGCAAAGAAAGTAGTTTCTTTTGATGCTATCTACCCCTGATGAAGATCCTATGAACGTTGCAGAAATGACAGCAAATTTGGATATCACACAAATGTCATTGATAAAGTTTGATATGATTGACTCCTACTTTAAAAGTTCCACTGTAGATAAAATGTTATCAAACAGCATTGCATGCTACAGAGAAATCTTTAGAGAAAAGAGGAGTCAAACTTCATTACTGACTTACTTTAAGAAATTGCCACAGCCACCACAACCTTTAGCAACCACCATCTTGATCAGTCAGCAGCCATCAACATCTAGGCAACAACCTCCACCAGTAAAAAGATGACAAACCACTAAAGGCTCAAATGATTGTTAGCAATTTTAGCAATAATACAATAAAGTATTTTTATTTAAGATAAGTACATTGTTTTTTAAATATAATGTGTACACTGAATAAGCTATAGTAAAGTATAAATATAACTTTTATATGCACTGGAAGCCAGAAAATTCATATGACTCACTTTATTGTGGTGGTGTAGAATAGAAATTGCAATATCTTCAAAGTGTGCCTGTACCACATAATCTCACTTGCATGTGGAATCTAAAAAGGTTAAACTCATAAAAACAGAGTAGAATGGTGATTACCAGGAGCTGGGGCAGTGTTGGCAGGATGAGATATTAGAGAGACATTGATCAAAGGATACAAAATTTCAGTGAGATAAGAGGAATAAGTTCAAGACGTATATTGTACCACATAAGGACTATATTTAACAACAATGTATTGTTCTTGAAAACTGCTAAGGGAGCAGATTTGAAGTGTTCTCACCACAAAGAAATAATAAGAATGTGAGGTAATACATATGTTAGTAGCTTGATCTGGCCATTTCACAAAGTATATTGTACACAATAAATACATACAATTGTGTCCATTTAAATAAATAAGGGAAAAAGTTCATGTATATTTTGTGAATGTATCTTAGAGTAATAAGATAAAAGGTTGAGTTATTCATCATATGATTATTTGTAAAATTAAAGCAACAACATACAACATAATTTTTTTTAAGAAACGATGTCTTGCTATGTCGCCCAGCTGGACTTGAATTCCTGGGCTCAAGTGATCCTCCAGCCTCAGCCTCCCAAGTAACTGGGAATACAGGCATAAGCCATGGTGACTGGTCCTGCAACAACATAGATATTCAACAAATCAAAAATGTTAGCCAGGCATTGTGGTGTGCACCTGCAGTCTCAGGTACTTGGGAGGCTGAGGCAAGAGGTTGATTCAACCCAGGAGTTCAAGGCTGTGGAGAGTTACGATTGTGCCACTACACTCCAGCCTGGACAACAGAGTGAGGCCCTGTCTCTTTAAAAAAAAAAAAAAAAAGTATTAAACTCAGAACCATTAATGAATTCGCCATTAATGAATTAATGACATAGTGAAAAAATATTGAATGTGGTAAAAGTAGGTGTTTGTGTGTGGTGTGATTTTGACTAGGAAGATGTTTATAGATATTAAAAGAGTAGGAGAGGGCATAAAAACATGAACCTAAGGGTTCACAGGTCATAGAAAACAAAGTACCTTAGGTTGGATTCCCCCAAAAACAGACCCTGAAGCAGAGCAAGGATTTATATGCAAATAATTTATTGAGGAAGTGCTCCTGGCAGACACTGGTAGAGGAGCAGGGGAAGCAGCCAAGAGTAGGGAAGGGGCCAAACAAGGTGTCACTTTACTCAAAGTCTCCCAGGGCAGTTTCAACCTGATCCTGCAGGGGAATTCTGAAATGTAAATTACACTCCACAGTTTCTCCTACTCAAGGAAAGAGGGCTGAACCTTCGTATTCTGGCACCAGTCATCAGCCAACAGCTACCTCCTGAGGTGTGAGGCTGGGGAGAACTCCCAAGCACTCCAGGCTCCCAGTGCCTGTGACAATGTGGACCTCAGGTGACCAGAAGCGACAGCTCACAGAAACTGGAGGAGGGTGCACAAAAGCAGAAAAAAAAAAATTGAAGGGGATCTGGACAGAGTATTACTAGAATGAATATCATGAATTTTTCTTTTTTGACTTTATTTCAACCATATGTTTAAATCATACATAAATATTGTAAGAGGATTATACTTTCAGTAGCAGTCCATCGCTACAGCGCAAAATCCAAATGTGTTGGACTTCCAGTCAATATTCACTATAATCAGCCTTACTTTTGAGGATATGCCACCACCAACATGAGTGACCTCTTTGTAGACACGACCATTCTATCCATCCACCAATCGAGACACCGCTTACACACACCCCACATGCTCCTCTTCACACACTGCCATGGACTGGACCTCCCAGCCTTGGGATGCTTTGCCCACCAGCCACATCCTGTCTCCCTTTCCTCACTCAGCACCTAAAGTAAGTAAAGATCCAAATGATCAAAATTGTGAGGCCTCTGAATTTGACTAGAACTCTGCAATGAGGTTCAAGATTCCATATTTGAGTATCTTAGTGGGTTGGGACTTGAGGTTATAAGTGATACTTCAGTCAGTTCTATGGATAAAATAAAATTCAGAAAGCAGCCTGGGGATGCAACTGCAATTTAGAATGTCACTTCTATGAGAAATCTCTAAATTTCAAGCATTTATTTAACAAATATCTTTAAGAAATGCCTCATTCATTTCAAGCATTTAAGAAATATCTTTAAGAAATGCTATATATATATATATGCTTAAATATCTTTAAGAAATGCTATATATATAAATGCTATATATATATAAATGTTAAATATATACACACACACACATATATATATATATATAGAGAGAGAGAGAGAGACAGAGATTCACTAAGAAAATTAATCCCATATTTAAATAGTCTCAAAAGCCAGACATGGTGGCCCACGCCTATAGTCCCAGCTACTCGGGAAGCTGAGACAGGAGGAACAGATGGCTTGAGCTCAGGAGTTTTTGAGGCTGCAGTGAGTTATGATCATACCACTGCACTCCAGCCTAGATGACAGAGGGAGACCTTGTCAAGAAGAAAAGAAAAAAGGAAGGAAATGAAACAGTAGGAAAAACGCTGAAGGAAATAGGGAATGGTACAAAACATGTAAATGTATTTAATTAAATATATAATAATGTTGCTTGTGGGATTATAATAGCATTGGGAAATGCTTATGCAATAATCTGTGGGAAAGTGTCATATAAAATTTATTATATATTTCACTGCAATGAAATATTAAGTATATTTTCACTTGGTATATATCAGGGATTGGCTTCAGGACATGCATATACACACACCCCACCCCCCACAGCCCAAACCCCACTAACTCACCACCCCTAGCACACCAAAATCCATACATGCTCAAGTCCCACAGTTGGCCCTGCTTATACAAAAGTCCATCATCTGTATACCCTGATCTCACATCCCACAAATACTGTATTTTCAAACTGCGTTCAGTTGAAAAAAACCCTCATATAAGTGGATCCATGCAGTTCAGGCCTATGTTGTCCAAGGGCCAAATGTGTTCAACTAAAATAATAAGCATAACTTGAAGCCTACCTGTAGTTCCTTCCTTAAACATTTCTCTAGAGTTCTGTGGTCTCCGAACACCCTCTGGCTTTAAAATTCAACCATTAGATAGTTCTATCCTATGTCTTGGAACATATCCCAATGGCAAACCTGCTCATTCATCAATTCAAATACAGATATATCTAATAGTTGACAATTTTATGTGCCAAGCATAGTCCTGGGAGCTGAAGACACAAAATGAGTAAGGTTTGGTGCCTAAGTATCAGGGAATTTACAATCCAGCAAGGAGCTACACACAGCACAGAGCAGCACAGTAAATACAACGGGTTGATTGTATAATAGAGGTGTTAACAAGACGGTCTGGAAGCTCAGCTCTGTTATACATCTGTTTGGTTATTTTCACTCTGTTATATATCTGGTTATTTTCAGCAGAGTCTTGCTTCAGGAACTATTCAGAAAATAATTGTTGATTATTTAATTGATGGAAATTTAGATAAACTAAATTAATGCATTCATTTAACTGAGCAAATGATTCAGCTAGAATCTTCAGAATATCTAGTCATATTATCAACTTAATAGATAGCAATTGACTTTACTTCTATTAACACAACACGAAAAAACAGCGGGCAAGGAAAACATCAGCGCATCTTGAGGGACAAGAAATTTTAAACTTCAACTCTTCTCTCCCTTCAAATCAGAGGTTCTCAAAATTTTATGTGCATAAAAATGATCTGAAAGATTTATTAAAAATGCAAATACACCTGACCCTCAAGAATAAGCACCTGAGGTTATTTGAAGGCAGTAATATAAACATGTCTTAAAAATTCATAACTTTAAATTATTTAATAAATACATTTTGTGCAGATATTCTTAAATAATAGCTTTAAAAATAGCACCTTAATTAATGAAAACACTTTTACAAAATGCTCA
Source organism: Rhinopithecus roxellana (assembly GCF_007565055.1). Classification (NCBI taxonomy): domain Eukaryota; kingdom Metazoa; phylum Chordata; class Mammalia; order Primates; family Cercopithecidae; genus Rhinopithecus; species Rhinopithecus roxellana. The sequence continues at coordinate 22,715,144 of NC_044549.1, read as the reverse complement.
AAGTAGAAAAAAAAGCTAAATATATATATGCTGTGTAAGAAATATCACTGTATATACAGACTCAGTTATTAGAGAATATTGAATCTACTACTTACATCTGTCAACATTACAAATTCTGTTTACTCTGTCACTTGTTAAGACGAAAGACAATATTGTGAAATTTGATTTATTATCTGAGTTGTAGCTCTAAGCTTAACTGAAATTTATATTTAAACATGGCATGTATCAAATTTCCTTGCAGACATTCAGTTGGTGACAGGCACACCTAAAGTTCTACTGACTGATTATAAGTCAGAATCCTGAAGCAGAAAGCTATGGGGGAAAGAAAAAATGAAGTTTGTAATTAACTTGTGGGAACATGTTGCCTTCCTTCTAGCCGCCTGTAATCTACAAGTTAAGATTTACACGTGAAAATTGCAGCACTTTTGAAAATCTGCCGCAGTAAAAAGAAGGAAAAATCCTAAGACAAAAGAAATTTTTCAAGTGGAAAATCAGCCCCAATATGCAACAGTATTAGCTGTGTTGTTGTCATAAAATCTAAGTTTGTTACACAAGATTTTTTAATTCATGTAACTGTTCCAGTGATAACAATGCAGGGGAAGCATCATGCACCAGGGAAAAATTAAGAAGAACTGATTTCTTTTCTTTTGGGGGGGCAGGTGGTGGAGTTATTTATTTACTTAATTTTTGAGACGGAGTCTCAAACAGGCTGGAGTGCATTGGCGTGAACTCAGCTCACTGCAACCTCCACCTCCCCAGTTCAAGTGATTCTCCTGCCTCAGCCTTTTGAGTAGCTTGAACTACAGGTGTGTGCCACCACACTGGGCTAATTGTTTGTATTTTTAGTAGAGACGGGGTTTCTCCCTGTTAGCCAGGATGGTCTTGATCTCCTGACCTCGTGATCCACCCGCCTCAGCCTCCCAAAGTGCTGGGATTACAGGCGTGAGCCACTGTGCCCAGTCCTATTTATTTTTTATTTCACTTTAAGTTCTGGAATATGTGTGCAGAATGTGCAGGTTTGTTACATAGGTATACATGTACCATGGTGATTTGCTGCACCTGTCAATCCATAATCTAGGTTTTAAGCCCTGCATGCATTAGGTATTTGTCCTAATGCTATCCCTCCCCTCGCCCCCCACCCCCCGACAGGCCCCGGTGTGTGATGTTACCCTCCCTGTGTCCATGTGTTCTCATTGTTCAACTACCACTTATGAGTGAGAGCATGCGGTGTTTGGTTTTCTGTTCCTGTGTTAGTTTGCTGAGAATGATGGCTTCCAGCTTCATCTATGTCCCTGCAAAGGACATGAATTCATTCTTTTTTATGGCTGCATAGTATTCCATGGTGTATATATGCCACATTTTCTTTATTCAGTCTATCATTGATGGGCATTCGGGTAGGTTCCAAGTCTTTGCTATTGTAAATAATGCTGCAGCAAAAATACGTGTGCATGTGTCTTTATAGTAGAATAATTTGTAATCCTTTGGTTATACACCCAGTAACGGGATTGCTGGGTCAAATGGTATTTCTTGTTCTAGATCCTTGAGGAATCACCACACTGCCTTCCACAATGGTTGAACTAATTTACACTCCAACCAACAGTGTAAAAGCGTTCCTATTTCTCCTCAGCCTCACCAGCATCTGTTGTTTCCTGATTTTTTAATAATCGCCATTTTAACTGGCATGAGATGGTATCTCATTGTGGTTTTGATTTGCATTTCTCTAATGACCAGTGATGATGAGTTTTTTTTCATGTGTTTGTTGGCTGCATAAATGTCTTCTTCTGAGATGTGAAAAGACCAGATTTCTAATGCCAGCTCCACCACCAATAAGCTCTGCAACCACTGATAAATCACAGAACTTCTCTGAACTTCAGTTTTCACATGTGTAAGATTCAGGGTCTGATCACTAGGTAGTCTCTAGTGTCCTTTCCAGTTTTATGATTCTAAAAAGCAAGAAAATAAATCCCACAGTGAAATAAATTTCAAGCTCACAGAAGACTATGTGTTGACATTGGAAGATGTTACTACCGTATTGCTATTGCCTAGCAAGTCTTTGACTTCTATTAAGTGCTCAATTAACATTTGGTAGATAAGTAAATGAATGAACCAGTAAAATGACACAGGATAAGAAATACAGTTTAGTAGTTTAATTTATTTATGTTTCTATAAAATTTAGGATACTAAATCTTGGTCAGCCAATCAATGAGCACTCAATTTGACCTTTTGTGAAGAAAGGCTATAAATGAATCAAAGGCTCTGGTTGAAGAGATGAATGTCCACACACAAAAACGTGATACGAACTGGGTATGAAATCCACATGTGAGGATCAACTGATAATCTGGTTACCAACCTCAGCACAAAGGAAAGCACAGAGCAAGATCCAATGAAGGCTTCCTGAGAAAATGTGTTGAGATCTCAAACCAGGTAAAGTTAAAAGGTTGGCAGATGAGGGCTTTGTGAAAGGGTTAAAAGAGAAAAGTCATTTTAATAATCGAGAAAGCAGATTCACTTGACTAGGGACAAGACCTGAAAATAAACGAAGCTAATGCATGGCAAAAGGTTGTTAATGGGGGAATTTTAACACTGGACATTTTATCATCAGAAATAGGAAGCGTAGAAAAAATGTTCTACAGCTACACTGTCCAATACAGAAGTTACTAGCCACGTGTGCTACTGAGTGACTGAGGTGTGTAGTCCAAACCGAGGTGTGCTGTAAGCGTAAAATACACACCAGATTTCAAAGAGTTGGTACCAAAAGAAAAGACAGCAGAGATATAAAAAATCTTATAAATATATTTTTCATCAGTTTGTTCATTTTAGGAAATCACATGTTGAAATAATAATATTTGGGATATGATGGGTTAAATAAAACGTTACTGTTTAAATGATCTTCACCTATATTTTTATATTCTTATAAGGTGGTTACTAAAAATTTTAAATTATATATGTGACTCACATTATGTTTCTGTTGGACAGTGTTGCTCTAGACAGATTGTCCCAGCGACAGTCATCAGTAGTACATTGCTGTGCTAAGAGAATTCAGGAGATCAGCTGAAAGGTGAGGTTGTAGGTAAGAAAAGTAGGAAGAGAGGAATTAATGAATAAAACACAATAGAAAAGAAATCAACAGATGAAAGACATAACAATCACTATATATTCACAGATAAATTAATATATTAAAAGTTTCTAATCTCCTAACACCATGATGGCCCCCAGAGTCACTGGTGCCTGACCCATGGCAGATGCCAATGTATTCCTTTTTGATAGAGAGGCTTCTTTAACCAAAAGACTGGAAATTATAAGAGTTTCATCTGGGCAACATGGAAATGAGATGGAGTTCATCGTTTGACTTGCCTGAGGATAGAGACTATTTAGTAAACATTTTTGTAACACTCACTGTGTTCCAGGCCTTCTTCTAAGCACTTTATATGTATTAATGCATTTCGCCTAAGATAACAAAACTAGGAATGAAATTCAAGACTTTGGACATATTTAATATAATAAAATGTTTATGATGTCACAGACCTATAGATCCTGAACCAGAATAAACCTCAGAGATTTTCTGTCCAGTCCCCTGCTGTAAGAAGTACTTTACGCATGAGGCCACTACAGCCAGGAGAGGTATGTGACTTCCCCCGGCCCCGGCGGGAGCCAGATCTCGGGTTTCTGGCCACTTAGTGAGGTCATTGTCCCTCTGCAGCCAACCACACCTTATGGATTCATAGTTTTTCAGAGTTGAACGAAACATGTAAGATCATCTACACTAGTGATTCTCTGGGGATACCCACATTTATATCAATGACTCACTGCTTCCTTACCCCACCTCTCTCTCTCTTTCTCCTACTACATAGGAACTCAACCGGAAGTTATGATGCAGCAACTGAAAATCACTTAAATTGCTCAGCTGGACCACACCCCATTACCCTCTCTACTATTTCCTCCAGGGAGGAAGAAACAAGAAATAAGCAATAAGACCAGGCTGGCTTTAATACAATAAAATCCAACACATTTTATTTTATTAACTATGGCCAAAGTCTTGTATTTCATTCCTAGTTTTGTTATCTTATGCTAAATGCATTAATATACACATAAAGTGCTTAGAAGAGTGCCTGGAACATAGGAAGTGTTAACAAAAAAGTTTACAAAACTGTTTCTTTGTCCACAATAATGGTAGCTGTCAACAGCTTTAGAGAGACACTTCATGAACCAAAGTCAAAAGGCTGAGGAAGACAACTCACCTAGGAGGATCCATCCCTGGAGTGCTCAGGAGAGGCTGGCACTATAGGCAGGAGAGATTTCTCTGATCCAGGGCCCCTCTGGAGAAAGTCCCCACACTACGTCTGAGAAAGCTCTAGGAATCCCTCACGCCTGCCAGTCCTGCACTCTCTACCCTGAAGGCATGGACAATGAATGAGGATAAATGATCTTACCATCTTAACATTGACTCAAGTTCAGATGGACACTGATTACTAATTAGTGATGGCCCCAGCATTCAATTCTCCGTGTTCATTGTTAATCATAACCATACAATGAAAAGGGGAATTGCCCAGGTAATACAACAAAACAAACTCTCTTTCTTGGTTATAAAATACACATTTTACAGCTTCATTTCTATTTATAGCCTAATTAGCTCTTTAAAATACTCAGACACAAATTACATTAGAAATTCAGCTGGAAAGGGATTTCATTAACTGTGTGCTATTTTGATTAAAATTTACATTATCTCAATTGATTTTTTTTCATTTTTCCTTTTTTTATTTTTAATTTTTGTAGGTACATAGTAGGTGCATATATTTATGAGGTACAGGAGATGTTTCCCTAATGGACTTTTAAAAAGATAAAACCAAATCTCATGATCTTGCTAAAGATGGGACCTATAGAAAATTTCTTTTCCGAAGTTTAGTGAGCTCCACTAATCAGGAATGCATATCTTCCTCAATGGAAAAGTATAAATGTGGAGATAATCCCCTGTGTCAATCAAGATTCAGCCAGAAAATAGAAATCATACTATTTCGACCAGGAACAAATTCAATTGGAATTTTATAAGCATGCAATTGTTGCTTATAAGCAAAAAATTTTTGGATTTTTTATAAGCACACAATTCCTGACACTGAATTTGGAAGGAGCAAAATGTAAACTCCTTACATCGACTGGAGGAGCAAAAGCCAGGAAGAAGCTACATGTTTCAGGTCTGTGGCCTCTAAGAGAAAGAAAGCTGCTGCCATCCAAAATCAGGACCATGCAAGTAGCTACTACCAACTTCTCAGCTTCTTGCAGTTCCAAAATGGGTGAAATGGCAACCACTCGCATCTGGAAAGCCTACTCAATTGCCCACCACCATTTCCAACCTGTTTTGTGTTGTTACAAAGGAATACCTGAGGCTAGGTAATTTATGAAGAAAAGGGGTTTATTTGGCTCATGGTTCTGATGGCTGGAATGTTCAACGCTGAGCAGCTGCATATGGTGGGCCTCAGCCTGTTTCCACTCATGGTGAAAGGGAGCCAGGGTATGCAGAGATCACAAGGTGAGAGAGGAAGCAAGAGAGAAAGGGAAGTAAATGCCAAGCCATTTTTAACATCCACGTCTCCCTCCCCCTCACCCCAGCCCAGGGAGGGCATTCATCTATTCATGAGAGATCTGCCCCCATGACCCAAACATCACCCATTAGGCCCCACCTCCAACACTAGATCAAATTGCAATGTGTATTTTGGAGGGGACAAGCATCCAAACCACAGCACTAGGGAACGAAAAAGAAAAGGTATTCTCCTCTTCTACTTACCAAACCCAAGTAAGAACATCTCATAGGGATAGCCCTGCCAATTTGAAACTCTGATAAGCAAGTGAGTCCAAGAAATATAATTCCCAGCTTCCAGCTACAGCAATACAATGGAGAGCTTACAGGGGTGTAAAGGGGCAAGTGTCAGTAAATAATTCTGATGCCAGAATTACCCCAGGAAGTAAGCAAACTTCCAAACTCCATCTTCGTCACAACAGAACCCAGGAAAATGCTTCTTTGGTCACTGAGACAATACTAAGACAACAAATTGCCTTTCAAGTACATGTAAGTCATCTCCCCAGATCTTTTGTGATCCCGGAAGATGAACTAATCTCTACCAACAAATGACAGAGAAACTAGCCAGAGCTAATATTACATAGTCCCCACCACTAAGACCCACGCTGAAGAGAACTTCATGTAAATATGTAAACATTAATGGACTATTTCCTTCAATAATAAAAGTTACCCTTATAGCAGTATCAAAAAAAAAAAAAAAAGAGGATTTCCTCCTTGTAAGGCTCAATTCATTCCCTCCAAAGGTCTCAAGCGATATCTAGCTTTGTTTTTTGCACAGATGACCAAATAATAATGACAAATGACTTCATAACATTTCCAACATAACACTTTAGAGAAATATCACACTGCATTTCAACTTGAAGAATACTTGTTTATCCCTCTCTGGTTTTACATTATGAACCTGTTTATATTCTTTCAGTTTCAGTTGAAGGTGACCTTTTAGATGGGGATTTTCCATACATGATTCCTTTTTCCGGAAGAAGAGCCAAAGTATTTTCATTTACACCAAGTTATGAGAGGTTTCCTTTCCTCTAAAAACAAATTTTAAAAATAATTTTAAAGACCTTGTTTTCAAATCTTTCTTATCTTTACTATCCTAACGAGGAAAAAAAAGCAAAAAATAAAGCTCTGATAGCTGCAAAGTGCCATCTTTTAATATCTTAATAATTATTTCCTTCATCTGACTCTTTTAAGAATCTTTGAAACGATGTAACAATAAATGCGTCCTTTGGATCTGAGAGTACATTTTCTCCCTAATGGAATAATGAATCTGCCTCCATGCCACAGTAATGACAACATATGTATTTTACCAGGGAACATGGTATGCATACGAAATCTCACATAGAATCTCCAAGGGGGCATCATTTACAGGAAAGAGTTGTTGTAGAGTTGAGGCAGGAGTCGGAGGTTCAGAGCCTGACCCTCACAAGAGTTCTGGGGAGCATAATTTAGAATCATTTAAACCACACAGCTCACACTCTTCGCTATCATCTTCGACACCTGGGTTTAGGATTATAAATGGATGACTTGCCCTTTAAGCTGCCTGCAGCCATTATAGCTAACGGCAGAAGACCTTTCCAGAGAGTCATTTCAGGAGCAAAGTGCAGCCTGGGCTTCCCTGGGATAACAGACCATTAGACTGAGCAGACAACAATTCTGTGGTTCTTCTGGTCACACACCTTCTGAGGATTCTAGTCCAGGGCTAGTCAGACCCAGTTGTTTGTGCATGTCTCTGGCCAATAGGTGAGAAAGAGCAGCAATGGCCTGAAGGCTACCTAATGCTTCTGGCTTGGTCAGCCCACTGCGATTCAGGGCATGGCAGGACTGGCCTTGGCTGTCAGCTAAGCTTACTGACCATTGACAATCAAGGCCCTGAGGAAATCTAGCTCACTACAAATGCAATGACAGATTTTGTCCTTTAATCATTGCATATAAGCTATTACTTTGTAGAGTATATTTCTTAGTACGTGCTCACCACATAAAGGAGAGATCTAGAGCCATACTGTTCTGCCACTTACAAGCTCTGTGACTTGTATAAGTTAATTAACTTCTCTAAGACGATTTCTTCACTGGCAATCTCGGGATGATAACAATAATACATACTTCATACATTTATTGAGGGATTTAAGTGAAATAATGTGTAAAATGCTTAGCACAGAGGCGCCTGTGGTAAGCAGTGGCTAAATAATAGCTACTTATATTTTTATCATATAAAAGCTGTGTTTTTTTATCATTTCTATTATTTATTTCTTAAAAAGCTATTGGACTGGTGTGTGTGTATGTGTGTGTACACACACAGCCAGATATGAAAAATACTGCGTAAGTCATTTCTCTCATAGGGAAGACTAAAGTTAAGGGAAATTAAATGATCAATTACAGTTGTCTTTTCCTAATATACCCTGTCAGTTTTGATAAATATACAGTTTGCTGGACTCTATGAAAGATTTACTGCATATGTCTGATTATTTAACAACCCATGTTGTATGGTCAGCATTATTTGTTACCAGAAGTCAGTGCTGGGTTAATCAGAGATTAACCTGTGTGTACTAGCAATTGGACGTGACATATGAAGATCTAGACTCTCCTAAAGTAAATAAACAAGTAATTACAACTGTAAAGTAACTTTTCTCATCTTTACACCTGTAAAACAAGGTGCCTACGCAGTCTATGATTTCCTTCAACCTCCAGGCCTAGAGTTTCTTTCAGTGATAACAGTGTTAAATCTTTATTATTTTGGGTCTTAGAAATGGCTGTGAAATTTTTAAATAAACAAAGTGAAAATAATTCAGGGAGATTATTTTCAGCAGATAACTGTCTACCCACCTATTTCACAAGAGGCTAGCCATGTCAAATTCTTAAGAAGATAAACACTATACCCTATTTTTACATGGAACCTTCCCCCCGTGATTATCAAAGAAATTGATAACATTTCCCAGAAGCAAACATTGTATCTTTCTTCTATATCTGGCCCAGGAACTAAAGGATATACCCAAGGTCACACAATCAAATTGCAGGACCAGAAATAGGAGCCCTCTTTGGATTCCAGCTCATGGTTCTCCCTATCACATACCTGAACTAGTTCTTCACAGAGTGAAATGGGATGGAATTGGGGGTATGCCGAGTTGTCACTGAAGAGTCTTCAATTTCTTCAAATCCCAGTTGGGGACATATGGCTGCATAAAATTAGAATTGGCCTGACATAATTAAAACCAAATATTATTGGACGCTTGACATTTTAATATTCTAATGTAAATATTTGTTAAAGTGCCACCATAGGAGTACGTATATAACTTCTTAAGATGACAGCTTTGAAAGATAGTCCTCATAGGATATGGCATGCACACACACATACACCCCCCCCCCCCCCACACACACACACACAGAGGTATATTCTGGTGTTTTCATTCATTCAACAAAGATATTTTGAACTCTAGTGTATGCCAGGCTCTGAGCTAGGCACTGGGGCTATTACAGTGAGCAAAACAATAACGTTCCCAAACTTCATAGAGTTTACATTCTAGGGAAGGAAACATGCAAACAAACAAGTAGAAGCATAAACTATATTCTCCCCAATGTAACATGTAGAAAAGAAATCAGGGTTGTCCCAATGTTATGCAGCTGTGTGAGGATCAGAGTGCTTGTGCCTGGGGAGGGCTCTGGGCTTCATGTAGGGAGAGGCCAGACCAGGCCAAAGGGAAAGCTCATGGTGAAATTCATCCTACTGGCTTCAAGGCAGAAGGCAATGTTAAGGCTGTGAGTATTGAGGAAAAAGGAGAGATGAGGGTTCTGCCAGAAATATTCACAGTTCTAGAATACCCTGTGCACTCCTGAAAGTGGTATTGTGAATGCCAGGAAAGGACTTTCTTATCTGGTGTGTGAAGAGTTCTGAGACTTCCTCTTGACTCTCAGTGAATCAGCCACATGTACTTTTTCTATAACTCATAGACTTATATAGCTCAGCAAACTTGCAAACACATCAAGGTTTTTGGTTTTTGGTTGGAAGTTGTTGAGTGTTTTTGCCCATACACATTTTTTCTTTTGTACCTCCTCTCATATCCTGCCGTCAGTACCTAAACACTTGATCTACAAGTAATACTAGTAGAGTCTAATGCAATAAAACGTGGAGGAGGGAATGAAGTTAAAAATGGAGGGAAGGAGACAGAGAGATGTAGAGAGAGTTGTCAATGTGTGTAACTAAGTCAATGCAAATGATTGATGTAATGAATTATGTGCATCAACTTTAAACCTATTGTCTCCCACATCCAACCACCACATTGCTTTGGTTGCAGAGATCAGTTTAAAGAGCAGATGATTAAAATAATTAACCACATTTTAGAGGTGAAGAAAGTTGATTTTAGGGAGTTGGTGTGGTTTATATTACATTGAAGGAAACAAGGAAATCCACAGTAAGTCAACCTGAAATGGACTGAGTCATGAGAACCATGGTTTGCCAAGGTGATTACAGTATTCCTGAGGTATCTGAATACACTGAGGTCTATGATTTTTAAGCCACTTCATCATCATCCACTTAGAAAAGTGATGACATCAATCTGCATTGTTGCAACTATTTAAGTGTGCAAGCTTAGTCAATATGGAAAAAAACAACAACATAGTGTGTGACATATAACTAAAAAAACCAAAACAATAACCAAATTTTAGAAAAAATTTTAAATCCCTGGAAAAAAACAAAATAGCCTATCAGTTAATGTCATGTTCCATACCTGAAGTTCCAGGGACTTACAGGTGTCTCAAGAAACTGTTTATCTATAACCTTGAAACCTTTAAGATTGAACATAATCTCAAATTCATAACATCCTTGGTCAGGAAGTCTCCAGGGAAACACTTTTTTTCAGAATCAGTCCTGGAAACTTTATGCTTACAGTATCTTAGGAAGTTTGAGTCTCAAGTCAATATGAAGTCAGAAAAGACAGCAGATCTAAGCTTCCTCACTGGTCCCCCAAATTGCCTCGTGTTCTTTAAGTTCCATGGTTTAACTAAATGGTGATGGGATCTTTCTAGATATATGACTGAAATAGAAGAATTATTGGAAAAGGCTGTGTGCTAAAAACTCTGTTGGCTTCTGCAAATCCAAAGCCCACCCTGCACCCCGTTCTGAGCTGCAGAGGTTTCCCCACTTGGCTGTATTCACAGTCTTCATCATCCTCTGTCCTCTGGCTTCAGATGAGCTCAGCCAGTGAGGAACCTGGGTACAAGCTAGAGGGAGATAGGCCTGCAGAGGTAACTCCTCTGCTCCGGCCTTTACTGGCTCTAGACTACCGCACTGCACAATCTCTTTTGGTTTTTCTCCCCCGTGCCCATAACTTTGTTAGTACTCCCTTTATTAATTTCTCTTCAAATTATCCTGTTTGACAGTGTCATCTGTTCCCTACTCCTGACTCATGGTACATTGTTTTTTTCCAAGAACAATTTAGACACTTGGACCTGTTCATTATATAGACTTCTCCCTTTAGAAGAAGAATGGATTCACGTGAATTGTTTACATGCTCAAACATACCTGGCTTGGTCTAACAAGTTTTAATATAAGTTTAGAAGAATTTGGTCAACACTTGAAATTCTATGCCTTCTTCAAAGTCTAATGATTTCAGGAGGAAAAAAAAATCTTTTTAACATTAAGTCTAATCTAAGCACATGGTTTAGCAGTACTTCCACATGGAGGAAGCATTACTTAGTTGGCACCTGAGTATGTGTTCTTAAAATGCAAAACTGACTTATTTACCCATTTATATCAGTTAGGAATTCACTTTTTAAAAGTTCTGTCCTTTTATTGGTGATACTTCTTATAAAGTTTTAAAAAATTAATTATCTAAATTATTTTTTTCCACAGTGATGATGTGTTTGTCCTGACTCACTCATGGCCTCTTGCTTGGGTTTCCCTGCAAACAGGGGCAAAATATGCAAGATGTCTTATGGGGTTTAGCACTATAGCTATGACATAGACTTTTTAAAGACCGTTTGCTCTGTACAAAATTCAGTGACTCAAATAGGAGACAAATTTGTGAGCTTGTCGCCTTTACCACCATGTTCAGGTCAAACAGGGTGAACTGTGGAGCCCAATGCACCAGTGAGCAAGCCAACACTCACCCAGTGGTAATAATAATAGAATTAGTAGTAATTACCATTAATGGAATACCCTGTATATATCACATGTTGTGCATCTAAATTAGCCCTCACAACTACTCTGTAAAGTGCTATGGAAAGCACTATGGACACTGTGAACTTCTATGTGTTCCATTCTCAGATGATGAGTCAATTTGAGCAATGAATTCCTCTCATTGTGTCTGGGGTAGGATGAAGAGTTTATACATGACCTAAGTTAACCCAATCAATGAAGCAAAGGATTTATATTTCATACTGGAAGGTTGGAAATTTCTTTCTCTCTTCAGCTAGTCAGAACTAGAAAGCATTCATCTCTATTGCCACTGGCAACCACCTTATAATTACAAAGGGAAGCAGCTGGAGATGACGTCTATATCTGGCAAAGGAAAACGTGGAAATATCCTGTGTCACCAATGACATTTGAGCCACTGATTATTCTGCACCAGAAACCCACGCTATTTCTGGGTTTCCAATTAATTACATGAGATAATAAACTTACCCATTGTTTAAGCCCCTCTGAAACTGGGTTTTCTGAGACTAGGCTTCCTAACACAGATAGCTTTCCAAATGATGCGGGTATTACTCTCTCCATTTCACAGAGGAGAAACGGATGCCTACAGATCCTAAGTCTCTTCCTCAGTGTTACACAGCTAACAAATTGCACTTGCACAGTAAGACTCCAGGTCCTGCGCTTTGTCCTCCTCCAGGTCCTGCGCTTTGTCCTCCTCCAGGTCCTGCGCTTTGTCCTCAATCATGTTTCCTCTCCAAATTAAGTACTAAAGCCCCTTAATTTCATAGCATGTGAATAGAATGCTTAATGGCCTCTTTTATGGGTAAAAATGCACTTGAAAAAGTGGAAGAGTTTTGCCATTCTATAGCTGTTTCTGTGTTAAAAGCAAATGATAAGAGTTAAACAATAAATCCATGAGTCAAGACTGATGCTATTAAATACATCAGCCATGACTTTAGAGTCTAAATATACACCAAACTATAAAATGTTCTTGACGTCAACAGAGGACTCAGTTATCAGTTGAGGTCACTTTACAACCTTCCCACAACTGCCTCGCAGAGAAACCTATGCTTTTGTCAGGACCATAAAAACACTGGAATGCACAGGCCGTCAGCCGCTAACTACACAATACACTAAATTCTTATAAACTGTGGGTCATGAGACTATCCATGGACAATTCATATAATCTCATGACCTGAACATAAAATACATTCTGTAAAGACAGCATCCCTTGTCTTTTTAAATCTGCATTACCTGTTTTTAAGGCATTTCAGTTTGAACCTATGCTACTGAAAAAATCTTCAAAGCTAACAGTTTCTGCCATTTGGTAAAAATTCAGTGAAATCCATTCAATTGTTTTCATAGCTAATTAGCTGTATCACATTACTGTTTATCTCGGCTCTAAAACATTGTCTGAAGGCATTTTCGCAGCTTCATGTCACTAGGCATCTTTTCATCTGGAGTTTAACAGCAGCAACTACAAAAGAAGAATTGATCTTCTCTCTCCTCTCCCAGTGAACACTTGCCTCTGAGGCTTTTGCCTCTCTATAGTTACATTTAAAGCAAACAGATCCCTATGCAAAAAGTGGTTCATTCAATGGGGAAAGAAAACCAGGCCCCAGTGTTTGTACTTAACTGGCCCATTAAAACCTTAAACTTACATTTGAATCTAAGTTTATGTGCCACGTAAACATAACTTCTGGCACACTTGATGCAGCTCATGGATCTGATATCTCATAAATTCTCCCCCCACTGAAGTTATGTCCAAAGGCCAGATACAGAAAGACATTTTATTTGTGTGTGAACAGCTTATGGCTTTATAACTCACCAGCTTTGAAGCAGAGCCATAATTTATGGCATTCAGACAGTACAAACAAGGATAAAGAAATACTATTATTTTCACCATGGAGCACTGAGTAGAAAAGAAATATGAATGTTAACCCACCTGGCATCACTGTATTGCAAGATATCTTGTTTATGTTCTGTGTGAAATGAGATTTTTTAATGCTTTTAAGATATCAAAATAAATTGCACAGACTTGTGGTACCTTGGGGGTTCTACCTGGTGGCTGGTATTATGGAGTGAAACACACACACATAATAAAAGAGTTTATAAAGTTTAGAAATTGCCTAATCCAATATATTAGGAACAATCAGATGAATGATACAGGTCCAGAGAAGTTAGGTGTATGAATGCCAGCCCACATAACACAAGGAAATTACTCTTGGGTCCAGGTAGACAAAATGTATTAGACTATTTCTAACTTCCATTGTGTTGCAGAGATGTGGCCTCTGCATTCCAGAGCAGTTGACCGGTAGTCCCCAAGTCGAAGTAAACTCTGTCTGAACAAATTCTCTTGAAAAGATTGATCCTGACCTTACAGGCCTCTGTTTGTGTGTGCATCTAAAAATAACCTGGAGAATTATACTGCTAATAGGAAGGAAGATACGACACATTTTCTTCTGTTTTTAGCCTTTGCCTGCTTTTCTATAAGATAGCTTGATTTTTAAATCAGTTCAAAATGTCTATTTTATGTTTTATAGATATTTTTGCCAGTTCATCATTTGTCTTAACTTTGTTTATAGTATCATTTGCTCAATCAGAACTTTAAAAAAAAATAAAATTTTAATCTAGTCAAATTTATGCATCTTTATTTATAGTTGAGAATGTCTTCCTCACACATGGTGAAACAAACTTTCTCTGAAATTTCTTTGAATATTTTCATTATGTTTTTTCATTTATGTCTTTAATCAATCTCAGATGGTTTTTTGCGTGAGCTGACATAAATAAATTTTCAAAAACATGAAAAGATGCCCCTCTCATCACATCTGAAAGGAAAATACAGCAATATGACATAACATTATGTTCAAATCAGAGTGGCAAAAATTGTACAGTAATCTTTGATGGCTAGCACGTATATAAAAAGGATTCCTGCACACTGCCACTTGGCCTGTGATTTGCTACAGCCTTTTTGAAATGCAATCTGACAACACATTTCATTTGAGAATCTAATACTTAAAAATAAAAAAGCACTGATGTATAATATAAGAAAAAGAAGTTTAGTGCAGCTGTGTTTATTAACAGTAAAAATCGGCCAGGCACAGTGGCTCATACCTGTCATCCCAGCACTTTGGGAGGCCTAGGTGGGTGGATCACCTGCGGTCAGGAGTTCAAGACCAGCCTGGCCAACATGGCAAAACCCCATCTCTACTGAAAATACAAAATTTAGATAGGCGTGGTGGTGCACACCTGTAATCCCAGCTTGAGAGGCTAAGGCAAGATAATCGCTTGAACTCAGGAGGCAGAGGTTGCAGTGAGCCAAGATTGTGCCACTGCACTCCAGCCTGGATGACAGAGAAGACTTCATTTCCAAAAAAAAAAAAAAAAACCAGTAAAAATTATCCATATGTCTGTCATTAGAAAGACTCCTGCACAGCCAGTTTATTTGGAAGGTGACTCCAAGAGGGGATCATGGGGCCAGGGAGAATGAGGCAGGGAACATTGAAAAGCCCAGTTAAAAATGGAAGTTGATCACTCCTGCAGGCAACAGCACTTGATTCTGCCACCTGAATAACTTACAGAATTGTCCACTGGCGGTCAGGAGGTGGAGCACAGCCATTAGACAGAGACTCTAGAGAAAAAAAGCAAAACAACTCAAGACACATACTTGAGTCAAGATGCTGTCAGCACAAGCTGATTCTACTTTCACGTGGAACTGTCCCCTTCAAGTGTGGCTGACATCACAGGTGGCCCAACCGGACATGTCATGAGGCTCCTGGTAGGTGAATGTTTGAATAAATTATGCTATATCAGTTATATAGAAAATTATGCAGCCACTTAAAAATGAGTGAGATTCACATATATTGACCTAGAAAGATGTAATAATATATTAGTAAAGTAAACTATGGTACACCTATTTTGTCATGTTTTCGTTTTTGAAAATTTTTTTATTTTAATTTTTGTGGGGATATAGTAGGTGTATATATTTTGTCATACTTTCCTTTTTAAAATTAAAAATACTATGTGTGTACTTATATATCTTTATATGAATATAGAGGAATGTCTGAAAGGATATAAACCAAATTGTTAACATTTGTTTACTCAGAGGTGGAAAGTGAAAGAGAAAATTATTAAACATTTCTTTATATACCTCTGCATTGTGTAAATTGCTGCCCCCAAATATTAATACATTATTTGGGGGCATTTTAATTATCTTTTTAAAAAAAGTAATTACTTGAGGGGCATTAAAATTCAACCGATTTACTCTATATCTCATAAGTACATACAATTATTCCATGTCAGCTAAAAATAAAAAATAAAACAAAAAAAAGTAAACCAACTTATCCCTATTGACAGCCTCATTCCCACTTGAGAGCTTTCTATGGAAAGAAGTTCACTTCATTGCTGGACAGCCATAATTCTTAACTACTAGTAAAAACCATTCTATTTCAGAGCCAAAACTGTCTTTCTTTTATTTGTTCTATTTCTGCTGTCTAGATTGTCATTGTTCGATATGGCCTCCAGATACATGGACTCTTAAGTATTTGAAATGCAGCTAGTACAAATTTAAATGGCTTTTGTGTGTAAAATACACAGCACTATATAGATATAGACAGATTTTAAAGACTTAATATCTTGTATATGTATTACATAGTATATATATATATAATTATACACATACAGGTTTTGAAGACAGTAATGTAAAAGGGCATAAATATTTCATCATAATTGTATGTTGGTTATATGTTGAAATGATAACATTTTGAATACATTGAGTTAAAATATTTTAAGATTAATTTCCTTTATTTTCATTTACTTTTAAAATATGGCTGCTAGAAAGTTTAAGATTACATATGTGGCTTTTATTTAATTTCTATTGGACAGTGTTACTCTAAAAGAACATTATTTTTTCTTCATGGCAATTAATGTAGTCTTCACTTATCAGAGTTACACCTGCAGTTTCTTCAATCATTTACCAACTATTATCTTGTTTCCTATCCCAGAAAGTATCTAACACATAATAAGCACTCAATAAAGATGTGCCATTATAAGTTGAATAGTGCTTTGGAAGCTATGAGGAGGTGCTTTCCAGGGAAGAGCCGTCATCAGAGATGAATGTTCAGAGAGGACTTGGTGATTAAGAGGTCATTTGTGTTCTTGGAAGCAACATGCTTTTCATATTAATATGTAGGACAGAAGTTAGACTGCATGAGATTATGAAATGAATGGGTAGTGATTAAGTGGAGGCTGTAAACAACTTCTTTGTTGGAAGAGACAGAAATGTTAGTTTAAGAGGTCCAGAGAAAGTTTTTTTAAATAAAGGCTTAAGTAGAATTTTTATAAGGAGAGATACGATTTCTGAGCCTCACTCCATCATTACAACCATTCATCTCTCCTTTTTCTCTCTTAATGAGCTTTTAATAGCCAAACAGTGTTCATGATGACATCAACAATTAGCAAGAGCTTGCCTGAAGATGGAAAATATCAAATAACTTTACATATTTTTCATGTGAGGTCACCTTTCCTAGTGGTATGGGTGAGGCATTGCCCAAGCCAGGGGGCATGATGCACTTACGGAGTCCTGATTCGAGCTGGTGGATGTCAGCAATGGGTAGAGGTCAAGGAAGAGGTAAGACAAACAAACAGACAAAAAATAACAAGGATATAGGAAAATTGAAACCTTTGTGCACTTGGTTGGAATGTAAAATGGTGCAACTGTATGGAAAACAATATGCAGGTCCTTCAAAAAATTAAAATAGAATGACCACATGATCCAGCAATTTCACTTTTTGGTATTTACTCAAAGGAAATAAAATCAGTGTCTCAACAAGACATCTGCATGGCCTTGTTCATTACAGCATTATTCACAATAGCCAAGATATAGAAGCAACCAAAATATCAATGAACAGGTGAATGCACACCTAAGTGTCCATCTATGCATGAATGTATTTAAAAATGTGGTATATATAAACAATGGAATATTACTCAGTCTAAAACAAAAGAAGGAAATTCTGTCATAAATGACAGCATGCATGAACCCTGAGGACATTAAGCTAAGCAAAACAAGCCAGTCACAGAAGGACAAATACTGCATGATTCCATATATGAGGTGTCTAAAGTAGTCAAGCTCATAGAAGCAGAAAGTAGAATGGTGGTTGCCAGGAGCTGTTGGGAGAGAGAAATGAGCTGTTGCTGTTCAACTGGTACAAAGTCTCAGTTAGAAACTTTGTAAGAAATGCAGTAAGAAAAGGTTATAGAGCTCTGCTGTAAAACATTGTGCTAGTTAACAATAGTGTACTGTTTGTACAACTAAGAATTTATGAGGGTAGTTATCGTGTTATATGTTTTTTACCATCATAAAAAAGAATATATTGGCTCCTTTATGAGTTAATCTATGGTTTTTTCCTGATGAAACTCATTGTTCAATGTCACTGGCATACAAGTATCCAAACTGACCATGTTGCTCAGTTCCTTGTAGTGGGCTTGAATAAAAACTTGGATCAAAAGATAAGCTTTAAAATATGCATAATAAATTTACAAACTAAAAGCTTAAAAAATCTGAAATTTAAGAGTCTTTTTCTGGTGTCTGGAGAGGATTATGAATTAAATGTGAAACCATTTAATATTTCCTTCTAATGCTAAAGTTTTGTCATAGCAACAATAAAGTAATTATTTTGTAGCAGCTAGAATTCCGTTTATGAGAAGTGTTGCTTTTGTTGAAAAAAAAAATAGTTTTGATAAGCCCACATGGGAACTAAGCCTCATGGGCCTTGGCATTGGGTGGTGATAAAACTTTGGAGAAAGAGAGAAGTTGCTCGTGTAACTGAGAAAAAAGTATTGGAAACTCAAAGGAGAATCTGGAAGAAGATATGGAAAATAGAGAAGGGGAAAGAATGCAAATAAAATGATGGATTGCCACGTGTGATGCAACCCTTCCTAGAGCCCTCAAAATCTTTAGTAAAACCTAAAACAAAAAGTATGCAGTACTTATTACATTCCTGTGGAGTCTGGTAAGTTCAGCTGCATTTTAAAACCCTGACAGGTTTATAAAATTATTTCTGAAATAAACCAGACATGTTATTCCTATCTTCTGCGTAAAACACCAAATTCATGGAAAAATGATTATCTCAATGATATAGGATCATGGCTTTTATTTTATCTAAATTAACCGGGAAAAAAATGAAGAAAGGTAAATATTTGTATCTAAACTGTATAGATTGTCTACCATAACTCAATTACAGTATACTGTTCGTTTCCTCAGGTTTTTGTATACGTGTATGTTTTTAAGTTGACCCAAATGCTAACTAACTTTTAGAACTTTTTATGCGCAAATGTTTTTTGATACTCAAAATATCAAATTTGTTTTCTTTTTCTGGACTATCAAAAAAACTTTACTTAGCAACCATCTCTAGTTGTGAAGCTCAGCTACCTCCCAGGGGAGGGAGTTCAAAGTCCAAAACCTCCAAGATGGGGCAGGTGGTGGGCAAAATGTAAAATAGATTGATGTTGGGAGCTTCCAGCTCACTTTACCTCAACTCCTTCTTTTAAGGTTTCTGCCTAAGACATTTCTTAATCATCTAATGTAGCTTAATTCTAAACCTTAAAGAAGAAACTTGCCTTATTAAACCAATTCAAGCTGAGATATGTGATGGAAATAGCTGAATTCTAAAGGAGATTACTAGACATGGGCAAGGCTAATCATAAAGAATGAATCATAAATAATACAATATCCACCACCAGGAGCAGGCAATGTGTGAAATATATATTGAGTAGACACCACACAGGTGACTGTCTGGTGTCCCCATGTCTTAGTCTAATCTTGATCCTTTGGATATCCCTCGTGTTTCAGAAATAATAAGAAAGGAAATATTTAGTTTTGAAGGGTCAGGATTTTCTAGAATAAACAAAGATGCTTCCTCATCTTTGGAAGAATAAACCAACCAACAGAATTCAGCTTTCTTGGGTTTCATCAGTGGAGAGCAAACTCCTATGTATATCACGGTTAACAAATTAGTTTGGTTCTATAATCAGCCTGCCAAGCAGGCAAAGCACCACAGTATCACAGAATATCTGAGCTGTTCCTGGAGAACAGAGGCTATGTCTTTACAAATTTCAGAAAATGCTTTACCCCAGCAACACTCAATAACGTTTGCTAAACAGGTTATCTTAAGCATCATTTAGTAAAACTTTCCCTGCAGTGCAGGAGTGAATTTCTGCTACAACATATAAAGATCTCCACTCAACTAGAAGTGTCATGAAAACAATGCTTTGCTCACTATTGTCTGTCAAAATATCAGACAAATACTAAGACCAAAAAGCAACAACAATTCTGAATGAATGAGTTTTTTAAAATATGCCAACTGTCCAGAACAATGGACCAATGGTAATGAGATTAAATTGAATAAATGCATATACACTATGACATATTCAAAGAAGCAGATGATTAAAGAATATAAACTAAAGAATAGGCTTGGAAGACATGACTGACTTCTTCATGTATCTGACAGGCTATCTTATGTAAAGGGGTTGGACTTAATTGTGTGGCTTCAGATGGCACAATAGAACCAAAGCGTTGAAGCGATAAGAAAATGTATTTTAAAAGTTCTCTGATAATTAAATCTGACCAGTGGAAGACATTGTCATATTCTATTGTTGTAGTCCAGTTGTTGATTCTATGTGGTAAAACATCAAACTTTTTTACTTAACGTTTAGCTATGCGTGCATAATTCCAAAGTATGAGTAAAAGTTCAAATTTTTGTCAAGTATCATAAATTGTAAAACACTAATTGAATTTTTTTCTTTTCATCCACCTGCCTTAGTGTCATGCACTTGCAGACTTAATCCTCTCTCAACTCAACCTGTTGATTGGATATTCCCAGTGATGAGTCTGTCACTGTCTCCCAAAGCAATCCATTCCATCTCTAAACCACCATGGCAATTTGGAAGTTTTTACCTACTGTGGTAGGCAGAATAATGACCCCCCAAAGATTCTACGTCTTCATTCCCAAAGCCTGTGAATATGTTACCTTATACGGCAAAAGGAACTTTGCATATCTGATTAGGTTAAGGATTTTGAGATGGGGAGATTACCCTTGGTTATCTGGATGGGCTCATATAACCACAGAGCCCTTATAAGAGGGTAACAGGACCTTCAGTGTCAGAGCGATCGATGACGCTACATTGCTACACTGCTGGCTTTGAAGATGGAGGGAGAAGTCACAACCCAAGGAATACAGGCAGTCTTGAGAAGCTGGGAAAGGCAAGGCAACACATTCTCCCCTAGAGCCTTCAGAAGAAATGCAGCCCTGCCAACATCATTTTAGACCAGTAAGACCCGTTTCAGACTTCTGATCTCCAGAACTGTGTTGTTTTCAGCCACTAAGTTTGTGGTGATTTGTTACAGCAACAAAAGGAAATTAATATATCTTCTGTTGAACCAAAATGGCTTTTCCAAAGCTTCCAATTATTGGTATCTGGTTCACAGTGAGTAAACTTAACCCTTTCCATATGAGAACACTTCAACTATTTGAAGACCAAAATCTTGGCCTTACTAATAAAACATTCCTTCTGCTTTTGCATCCTTAATTCCTTTTTTTACTTTTAAGTTCAGGGGTACATGTACAGGTTTGTTACATAGGTAACATGGCCTGAAGTGTCATGGGGGTCTGTTGTACAGATTATTTCATCACTCAGGTATTTTTCCTCGTCCTCTCCCTTCTCCCACCCTCCACCCTCCGATAGGCCCCAGTGAGTGTTGTTCCCCTCTATGTGTCCATATGTTCTCATCATTAGCTCTCACTTCTGAGAACATGCAATATTTGGTTTTCTGTTCCTGTGTTAATTTGCCTCCAGCTCCATTCATGTCCCTGCAAAGGACATGATCTCATTATTTTTAAGGCTGCATAGTATTCTATGGTGTACATGTACCATATTTTCTTTATCCAGTCTATCACTGGTGGATATTTAGGTTGATTCCATGTCTTTGCTATTGTGAATAGTGCTGCAATGAATATATGTGGTGCACGTGTCTTTATAATAGAATAATTTATATTCCTTTGGGTATATACCCAGGAATGGGATTGTTGGGTCGAATGGTATTTCTGTCTTTAGGTCCTTGAGGAATTGCTACACTGTTTTCCACAATGGTTGAACTAATTTACACTCCCACCAGGCATCCTTTATTCCTTCATCTTTTTCCTGTATGGCTAGATTCCAACTTGATTCACTTTCCTATTCATTGTCTTCTGAAAAAGTCCCTTTTAGAACAGTGGCTTAGAACAGAATCTTGTTATCACAATGCCATCTGACCAGTACAATGGTAAAAATCTTTGCTGGCAACAAACTTTGCTGACAAATATCATATTTAGTCCATCCTCTCATTTCCCTTTAACTTTTATTGAGCACAGATGCAGAATGTACTACACTAAGTGCCATGATGTTTAGTATCTTGGATTAAACACAAAACAAGTCCTTCTTACATTAGTAGAAAAGTTGTGTGAAGTTTCCTAAGACATGGCCATAGAAACAAATTCAAAATAAAATGAGTTTACAATACTCACGTACAATTATTTACACTTCTTCTTACTGAGAAATTAAACACCGTTTCAGTTTCTGATTCTTTGTAGGTATGACCAATTTTTGTTCCTTCTTTTTATTTGTCATTCTTTCCGGAAAATTGTAAGATCTGCTTTTCATTCCCAGTGCTTGGAAATTTCACAATAGGATTTGGTATCTATTTTTTATTTTCTATTGCTAAAATAAACACTTGACAAAACATTTAATACAATTTTATTGTATTTTTTATCATTTTCTTTCTTTTATTTGCCTGTTTTCTATGAGATATTGATCTGCTTGGACTGTTTGCCTATTTTCTTCTTTTGTCCCTCACTTTCCATCTTCTGATTTTGGTTTGTTTGTCTTGTTGTTTTGTGTGTGTGTGTGTGTGTGGTTATTTTGATGTCTTGGAAATGTGCTGTATAGGTTTGCTAGGAGTGTCATAACAAAATACCACAGAATGGCTATTTTTAAAAAGAGAAATGTATATCCTGGGAGTCCTGGAGGCTGGAAGTCCAACAGCATGGTGCCAGGAGAGTTGGTTTATCTAAGTTTTCTCTCTTCCACTTGCAGGTAGCCGCCCTCTTGCTGCCTCTTGATGATCATCCTTCTATGAGGGACATACTTGATGTCTCTCTCTTGAGTATTAATCACTTCTTCCTAAATGGATACCAGTTATATTCGAGTAGGACTTACCTTAAGAGCTATATTTTAACTTAAGTACCTTTTTAAAGCCCTATCCCCAAATACAGTCACATTCCCAATACTGGAGATTTAGACTTCAATATGGCCAGGTGTGGTGGCTCACGCCTGTAATCCCAGCACTTTGGGAGGCTGAGGTGGGTGGATTACAAGGTCAGGAGATTGAGACCATCCTGGTTAACACAGTGAAACCCTGCATCTACTAAAAATACAAAAAATTAGCCGGGCATGGTGGCGGGTGCCTGTAGTCCCAGCTACTCAGGAGGCTGAGGCAGGAGAATGGCATGAACCCGGGAGGCAGAGCTTGCAGTGAGCCTGGCGACAGAGCAAGATTCCACCTCAAAAAAAAAAGAGAGAGACTTCAATATATGAATTTGAGGTGGGACACAATTCAGTCTGTAACATTTACTCAAAAACTGTATCAATGTTTTAGTTTAATGTTTAATTTCTGGTGTCATCATTTCTATATTTGATGGTCTTTTTTACTCTCTTTTCATTTTTATAGTATCCTGTTCATGTTCATGGATTCATTATCTTCTCTATCTCTCTGAGAATCTTAGTTTGGATGTTTTTGTTTTTGCTTTTTTTCCTACATTGTCTTTGCTTCCTCTGAGTTCATTTCATGTTAAAGTGTTTTCTCAAATATGTAGACATCCTTGGCGGTTCATTCATTTAAGACCCTGAAAAGCTGATTAGAAGTTCTGCGAAAATACGTAAGACTAGACAGTGAACTTCACTGTAGGAAGCTCAGGCTACAAACTGGCTCATTTTGTGGGATCAAGGGAGAGGAGCGCATTATGAGGAGTGATGAGAAGTGGGCTGTGGCCATGGAGCACAAGGGTGAAAAATCATGGGAGATTTGCTTATAATGATTACCTGTACAATGGAGGCCCTCAAGTCTCAACAAATTCCACATGAAGAAAGGTTCAACAGCAATGGTGTGGGATTGCTTTCTCATGTGGTTCAAAAAGATGAGGAGCTTCAAAAGATGAGGAGCTAGCTTGAACTAGCATAAAACTCACAGCCCAACATGAAAGTAGGAGGCAGAAGACTTGACTAGGCAGGAACATAGTGTAGGCTTCCAGATGTAGCAACCATACGGCAGGCAGCATCATAGTACAAACTTTTTGTGCCACCCCATTCAAGCCATCACGTATGTATCACTGCCACTTTGACACTACTCTCTGTTACTCTCATGCAGGTGCAGTGGCAACAAGGGGAGATGGAGGAAAGAGCTTGTTCTCCATTACAATTAGTATTTTCATCATCAGAAGAAAAAAGAATAATTCCGTTTTTGAGAGACTGTCCCAAATGAAGGCTAGTCCAAATAACTTGCACTCAGTTTTAATAATATTTTGTATGTGTTAAAAAAAATCTTTTCCACTTGACTGTTCCATTAATGTGTTTTGTAAACTTTGAAACCCTCTCTAAACCCTTATCAGAGCTGTTGCAGCAACTACTTCCTCCATCCCTTAAGAGCACTCGACCTTGCCCAGATCAACAAGCTCCAGAGCAAAAGACAGCTCTATTTCCTTGAAACCTCTTTATTTTTTTCTGCCACACAGTGAAAAAATGGCCTGAAGTATCATCTGAAAAAGCAGAACTGCCAAAATCCACCAAGGAAAAAAAAAATCAGTAAAGCAATGGCTACCTCCAAGACTTTTCTCATGAAGCCTATCTGCTTTGGGGAGAAGAGGAAGAATACTGTGCTCAACCTGGCCAAATTCTTTCTTCAGGCAATCCCCAACCCTTCACTCCGCAGGTTTCTCAACCTGGAATTCCTTCTACCAGAAAAAAAAACTTTGGTTTTGTGATTCAAAATGTAGCTGAAAATGTCAATACCTGGAAATTACAAATTACATTTACTTTAAATCATGTAAAAATGTGTCTGAAGATCCCTTCTTGAGTGAGAGGAAGGGAAAAGTTTGTCTTCTTTGTATTTTATCTTATTTTGAAAAAAATATAAAAGAAGCAGGGAAAAGGGTGGAGAGGACGAAGCTGGGAGCACTGAAAGTGTACTGCTTTTCAAACTTCAGCCACTTCACCATTCTGCCTGGGGCCCAGCCCAGCAAAAGGGCGTTTGTGCTCAGGCAGATACAGAGGAGTTTGACAAACAACCACTCAGAGTTCCTCAGAATCAGGAAACCAAAAAAGCAAAAGATGACAAATATTTTTACAGATCATACTTCTGCTTCATTCTTTTTAACACATTGTAATTAAAAAACGTTTATTGAGAGGCAGTAAGGGGTTGGTGTGTAAAATAAATCTTTTAAAGACAAACAGTTCACCTGCCTTACATTGTTTTTAAAAATACAGATTGTGAGATTTCAAATAGCATTTTGAATTAAGACATATGGTTTTTTTCTGCTAACAAGAGCTTTGCAAAGAGCTTACTTCATTCAAAAGCAAGTTTAAGAAAATAAGGCCCCACTGAAATAAAGCCCTTATCAATGATAGAGCCTCTGAGAGCTTGTCTTAATTCCTGAAATGCCCATTGGAAATCACTCCTCAGAATTAAGAGATAGAAAGGATTACTAGCAGGCGTGTACATTATGAGAGAGACCTGTGGTCCTGTTCTGTCTCTGGCACTTACAAACTGCATGACGTTTACCCAACTTAACGACACTTTTGATGTTTCAGTCTCTCCTCATTTGTAAAGAGGGATAGTAATACTTCCAAAATTGGTGTAAGAATTAAATGAGATAATGTATGAAAAGCACAATGCCAGGCACTCAGTAAACCATATCTATCATTATTATTTATTAGACCACTGACTATGTTCAGTCCTCTAGGAACATGGCAATCTGATATGGGATCTGGGAGAGGAAAGGCTTAGCGGTAGGGATTAACTGGTAGGCCAGTCCTGATGAAGTCCTCTGTGAAGAGCTCTAAACAACCAGAGATCAGCCTGAGAACACTAAGGAAGAGAAAGAGGTGCTGGAGACCCAGGCACAGCGTGACCCAAAGCTACCCCTGTGTCGTTCATTTGCTTAAATGCTCAGCATAATATTTCAAAAATAATATTTTGGAAATATGCCAAATACTCCTCTTAAATATTTTTGATAGGCTGGGGCCTAAATATAGGCTGTGAAGAGAGGGAGGAAATCCAATCAATTTTTTGGATCCTAACACTCCTTAAATTGTTCCTGACCATGGGCATGTGAAGAATGCTCCTTCAAAGCAAATTTGAATGCTATGAACAGTACTTATTTTCAAACTCAGAGAAATCTCAGTGGTCTTCCTTCCATCTCTCACTGAGACGAGACGATACTGTCAAAACTGACAGACAGATTGCCCCTGGAGTCCAAATCACCAGCACATTCATGAGGACCAGCAAGTCTATATCACCAACCTACATGAAGGAAAGAAGACGAGTTACAGCCTCTCACACACAAGCCTGGTGCTTAGAAGAAAGCAAAGGAAAGAGAGACACTGAAAAATTTAAACAGCAAGTGATTTTAAAGCAGGATGGCTGGCAAGGGATACAGGACTCTGAAAACTTCCATTAAGGATTTGGAATTTCAAGTTTCACTATTCAGACAAATCAACTTTAGAGGCACAAATTCCCAGAAAACTCAGAATCATCCATGACAACCTTCAGGTCCTGTTTCTCCAGTCTAGTCACTGATGACATTTGTTTGTTCTTTCATCAAGCCTTTAGAATCTGCCCATTTCTTTCCATGACCACTGCCCAAATTCAGGTCCCCACATCCCCTCCCTTCCTTAAAATCCCCCCCTACTCTCTCACATCCAAAGTTATCACAATCATTTCATAATGAATGCAAATTAAATCACAATGAAATACCCCAGCCAGAATGGCCATTATTAAAAAGTCAAAAAGCAATAGATGTTGATTTGGATGTGATGAAAAGGGAACACTTATACACTGTTGGTGGGAATGTAAATTAGTACAACCTCTATGGAAAATAGTATGGAGATTTCTTAAAGAACTAAAAGTAGATCTACCATTCGATCCAGCAATCTCACTACTGGGTATCGATCCCAAGGAAAAGCCATTACATAAAAAAGACACCTGCACACATGTTTATCACAGCATAATGCACAATTGCAAAGATGTGGAATCAACCTAAGTGCCCATCAGAGTGGACAAAGAAAATGTGGTATATATACGGAATACGACTCAGCCATAAAAAATAATTAAATAATGTCTTTTGCAGCAACTTGGATAGAACAGGAGACCATTATCCTAAAGGAAGTAACTCAGGAACAGAAAACCAAATACCACATGTTCTCATTCGTAAGTGGTACCTAAGCTATGGGTATGCAAAGGCATACAGAGTAGTATGATGAACCTTGAAGACTTAGAAGTGGGGAGAGTGGGAGGTGGGGTGAGGGATGAAAAAACACCTACTGGGTGCACTGGGTACAATGGATACTATTCAAGTGACAGGTGCACTAAAATCCCAGACTTCACAACTATACGATTCATCCATGTAAGCAAAAACCACTTTGTGCCCCTAAATTTTTTTTTAAAAAGTAACAATTATTTCATGTTTTCTTTCCAGTCTTCCTTCTCCTCTTTAAAGGAAAAGTCTTCTTTAAAAAAAGTCTCTAAAAATCCTCCTATATGAGAAATTGTAGCAGGATTCTCAACTAGAATACAAGAAGTATTTACCTTAGAACATGTTGAAGACTGCTGAGGTGGCCCTAAGGGGACTGGGAGGAGGGAGGTTGACTGGCATGAGGAATTGAAAATAACTCTTGTAAAATCACTTATCCTCAGAGAAGAGAAGCACTCACATAAAAGCTTGGCCTTCTAATAAAGCTTCAGTGTTAGGAGGGAGAGCAGTCTTTTGGTGTGAAATCCGTTAGTCAAATTTTCCTCTGGCCCAGGCCCCAAGGACTCATAATTAGGTCCCCAAGAAGAAAGTGGCTGAAAATACAAACTAAAACAATTAATGTTAATATAAAGACAGAAAATAGATTCTTGACACAACAGGGAAGGAAACGAAGTGGTTTTGGCGCACTGTGGATTGGCCCAGAGAATGGCACTGGCTCTATAAAACGTCTAGCCTTGGTGGCAGGAGGTGGAAGCTGGCAGTGGTAGGAGGGAATTTCCCAACTTCCCAGAGTCATCAAAATGTTCTTGGCACCTTTGCATTGGCCTTACCAGGATGAGCAATCCCAGTCCCAGCAAAGGGTCATGAACAGCCAAGGCGAAGAGGAACAAGGCAAGCTCTGTGTGTGAGCAAAGAATGCTGCGCTTATCAGCACGTGTCAGACAATCCTGGGCACTCTACAAATTTGGGAGAATTTCTTTGAATGGAACTTACAAGGCCCATGTAAGAGGCTGGGGACATTTATGCTGCTATTGTGGTCCCCTTTTTACCTTCAGGTTGGGATGGCCTGGGAAAATGTGGTATTAATCATAGAACAGTTCACCAGGGAAAAGAAATTAATATTTGTTAATGCCTACAATATGTTAAGTACTATGATAGATACCTTCACATATATCTCCTTTAATCTTTAAAATAACTATAAACCAGGGGCTTTTCCCATCGTTTTAATTAAAGATAAAGAAACTGAGATTCAGGCTGGTTAAACCTACTCAGAATCACATAGCCAGCCAGGATTGCACCTGGCTCACCTGAACGTAGGGTCTTTGTTTTTATTATTATATTTGCACTTGTGTGGCAAAAGCATTTTCCTCAATCACTGCTACCAAATGGACAACATCAGAACATGATTGATTCACCACCATTCTACATTAAGTATTATGTCCTGAATATGCTCTGTTAGCATCACAACAGATGATTAAATATAAACAAAACCAAACTTGGGGACCCATTATGTTATTTCCACAAAACATTTTATCTGCAGGAAAGAAATCAGAGCAAAAGACAACAGTTGGCAGGTCCCAGTCCCAGTGACAGCTGTGAATTGTCTTATCTACACCATCAGTGAAATTGTAGAAGATTTGCATTAAAGCAAATGAGAATGAAATGAACTTGGCCTTGTGCTTATGCAAGCTTCTTGTTAGTGTTCTGCATCTGGGATTCTTGTGTCCACTGGAAACACAATCTGTTCCATTGCATTAAGCATTCTTTGACCTTATGGAAATAAATCCTATTTGAGACAAGCACATATTTGAGTAATCCCAGGATTTACCCACTAATGTCTATGCTTCATTGATGTGGGAACACTCCTAAAGTCAACAAACTTGTGTTTATCTGTGTGAAGTGTGCATAGAAAAGAAAGCCAGTGAGCATTTTAGTGGAAGAAATAAAGAGAAAATGAAGAGGTTGAAGAAAGAGATGTTGGTCCCTTAGATGTCTCAGAGACATCTCAAACTTGTCTCAGTCTAAGCTAAACTCCTCATCTTGTCCACCAGATCTTGTTCCTCTTCCTGGGTGTATTGTCTCAGTAAATGGCTCCAACATTCACCCAGTTGTCCAGTCCTGAAACCAAGCATTGAAAGTGGCTTCTCTCTCCCTTTGTACTCACATCTAGTCATTCAGAGTCCTCTTGTTCCTACCTTCTAGTTATTTCTCTATCCTACCCTTGGACTTCAGTCCCACTCACACTACATGAATTAAAGTCACTGTTATGTCTTTCCTGATTCGCAGAAAATTTTTCCAACTGGTGTCTGCCTAACCTGTGTTTGTCCCCATTAAACCATTCTCCAAAACACGTCAAGGGGAGTATCCTTATTTGTATTTTAATTATGATAAAATACACATAACATAAAAGTAACATCTTAACCATTTTTAAGCATGCATTTCAGTCTACAGCCATACCACTTGTGACTGGCTTATTTCACTTAGCATAATGTCCTCAAGATTCATCCATGTTGTAGCATGTATCAGAATTGCTATCCTTTTTAAAGGCTGAATAATAGTCCATTGTATGTATATATCAGACTTTCTTTATCCATTGATCCATTTATAGATATTTAGGTTGCTCTCATTTTGGTTTTGATTTGCATTTTCCTCATGATTGGTGATGTTGAGTATCTTTTCACATGCTTCATCAGCCATTTATCTATCTTCTTTGGAGAAATGTCTAATGAAGTCCTGTGCTCATGTTTTAAATTGGGTGTTTGTGGGTTTTTCTCATATTAAGGGTAGTATATCACATTTGTCTTCCACCATGATTTTTTATTTCTAAATATAGTTTTATCAGATTTTTTATAAGTTAAGGCCATATTTAAAATGCATAAAAGTACATTGTTCCTTTTATCAATATGAAATGGCAACCTGTTTCTTTTAACGCATTTTGCCCTGAGTTTTATTACTCGTAATTCTAACATTGCTATACTAGATACTTGCTGTTGCTGTTAGTAATTGCCTGGCATATCTTTCTCCTTCCCTGAGTTTTCAAACTCTCAGGGATATTTTAAATTGAGTCTCTTTTCACCATAATATAGCTACATTTTTTAAAGATCTTTTTTAAAAGATCACATAGTATTTTTTTTTTTCTTTTTTTTGAGATGGAGTCTCGCTCTGTCGCCCAGGCTGCAGTGCAGTGGTGCAGTCTTGGCTCACTGCAAGCTCCACCTCCCGGGGTTCACACCATTCTCCTGCCTCAGCCTTCTGAGTAGCTGGGTCTACAGGCGCCCGCCACCATGCCCGGCTAATTTTTTGTATTTTTAGTAGAGACGGGGTTTCACCCTGTTAGCCAGGATGGTCTCGATCTCCTGACCTCATGATCCAACTACCTCGGCCTCCCAAAGTGCTGGGATTATAGGTGTGAGCCACCATGCCCAGCCTACAAGATCTCATAGTATCTTTTTTAAAAGATCTTATAAAACAAATATCTTATTCAAAAAACTTGATGGCAAGGATACAGATATGACCAGGAAAGAAGGGCCCTACTACTCTTACAGGGGCAATCAACCTGTCCACATTTACTCTGATTACTGTCACATGTATGCTTGTAGCTAATAAATTATTTTGTATTTTCTCCTTACTATGCTTTCTGTTTCTTTCTATTCTTTCTTTTTTGATAAATTCTGTTATATTAGTCTAGTTTACTTTGTTACATATATTTGTGTTGAATATCTTGAAAAGAACAGTTATATATTTCATGAAATTTTAGTCTGAGCTTGTTACTAAATGCATCTTTCTCCTATTGCTTGTTAAATCAATAAATATTTTTATTCACTAATGTGTTTTAACAACTTACTTGCTTATCATTATTTCTTGCTGGAGTATATACTTTAGAAGCTTTTTTGTCAAGGGTGTATGTGTGACAAATTCCAGTTATTCTTATCATCTGAAAAGTTTTTTTTGTTTTTTTTTTTTGTGTTTTTTTTGAGATGGAGTCTTGCTCTGTGGCCCAGGTTGGAGTGCAGTGGTGCAATCTCGGCTCACGGCAACCTCCGCCTCCCGGGTTCAAACAATTCTCCTGCCTCAGCCTCCCGAGTAGCTGGGATTACAGGCACCACCACACCCAGCTAATTTTTGTATTTTTAGTAGAGATGACGTTTCACCACGTTGCTCAGGCTGGTCTCCAACTGACCTCATGATCTGCCCACCTCAGCCTCCGGAAGTGCTGGAATCACAGGCGTGAGCTACCACACCCGGCCAAAGATCTTTAACCCTAATTTCTGATGCACGATTTAGAATAATAAATATTTCTGTATTAAAGGATGTTATTCTCTGAGTATTTTAGATATTGCCTTGTTGTTATATGGCATCTAATATTGCTAATAGAAAACATGACATTATTTTAATGTTTATTCTTTTACTCTGTATCGGGGTCCCCAACCCCCAGGCCATAGACCTGTAGGAACAAGGGCACACAGCAGGAGGAGAGTAGCAGGTGAGCCAGCAAAGCCTCATCTGTATTTACAGCTGCTCTCCAATGCTTGCATTACCACCTAAGCTCTGCCTCCTGTCAGATCAGTCAGTGGAGGCATTCATAGGAGCACAAATCCTATTGTGAACTGTGTATGTGAGTGATCCAAGTTGCACACTCCTTATGAGAATCTAATGCCTGAAGATCTGTCACTGTCTCCCATCACCCCCAGATGGGACCATCTAGTTGCAGGAAAACAAGCTCAGGGCTCCCACTGATTCTACATTATAGTGAGTTGTATAATTATTTCATTATATATTGCAATGTAATAATAATAGAAATAAAGTAAAATAAATGTTAAAGCACTTGAATCATCCCAAAATCATCCCCTCTCCCATCCGTGGAAAAATTGTCTTCCATGAAACTTGTCCCTGGTGCCAAAAAGGTTGGGAACTGCTGATTAATATCATATGTCTGACAGAATTTAGGGGTGCTCTCATTGTATCTAATGTTCCAAAGTTTAGGCATAGTATCTATGAACAAATTTTTTTGCCTCTTTATTACTTCATGGGATTTTTTTCAACTCAAGGATTCATATCTCTATTTCCTTCTGGAAAATTCTCATTCATATATTGGCCATTCAAAATTCTCTCCTATGTATTTTATTAAATATATACTGAATCTTCTGAATCCATTCTCATGATCTCTTAACCTTTCTTTGCTATTTCTCTTCTCTGTTTCTTCGTGCTGTGTTCTAAGAGACTTCATTAGGTTGATCTTCAAGTTTGGTAATTTGTTCTCCAGCTTATTCTACAGTTGCCATTTCCTACTTTGTCTCTTAGATAATCACATATTTATTTTCAAGTTCTTTCTTTATTCCTGCATTAGTTATAACTGCTCAAGTATCAGTTATTCCATTTACGGTGTTTGTTGTATCTTCAATGATGTTGCTCTTCCTCAAGTACTTTCTAATTCTCTTACACTCATCTTTCACAGGTTTCTCCTACATGTATTCTGGGTTGTGACAGTCTCCTGATACATGTTCCTTCAGTTGCCTCATCCCCAGCCCTGTATCAGAGAGACCTCCAGACCAGGCTGAGACCAGGTACACAAAGGATTGCATCATTTCCAGATGGTTTGTACTTTCCCTCCTTAGACACTCTTAGCATGAGGCATTTAAAAAAATAGGTAGAGATCAATCTCTCTAATCCAAGACAACTGGTGTCCTTATGGAAGAAATGGCATCTGAAGAGGCAAAGACACACACAGAGAAAAGGCAGTGTGAGGACACAGAGAGAACGTCATCTACCAGCCAAGGAGTGTCTGAGACCACCAGAAGCTAGGAAAGAGGCATGGAACAGATGATCCCTCACAGCCCTCAGAAAGAACCAACCCTGCTCACACCTTGGTCTTGGACTTCCAGCCTTCAGAACTGCAAGGCAATACATTTCTTTTGTTTAATCCACCCACAACATTTCTGTTGTGGTACTTTGTTTCTGTGTGGCAGAGGAACTCTGGACCCTGCTGAGAACAGGTAGCCCCTCTCAGCCCCAGCCATGGGCAGACAGAATGGTGTCAGTCCTGCCTCCAAATGTTGAAAGGCTCCAGTTCCACAATCCCAGTGCCCTAGAAGCCCAGTGGATTTAGGCCCTTATTACTATCATGGATTCTTGTCTACTTCTTCTCCCCTCACTTTTTGGCAAGCTTCTGGATTTCTGATTTTTATTTCCCTTTTCTTATTTTTAAGCATGAGATGTATTTAGTAATACAATTTTAATATACTGATATCAACTCCATATGATAGAGTGGAAAGGGAAATATCTGCCTGCGTTCAACTTGCCATCTTCAGGTAAATGGAATGACCAGTCCAAGCACAAATCTAGCTGCTCTTTCCAGTATGAGTCCCTTCACTGCTCCCATATGCTTTTGAATAAGTCAAAAGATGTATTTATGGCTTCAAAGATTATACGGCCTAGATTCTGCCAAACTTTTCTGACTCATCTCTCACTGTTTCCTAACTTACAGTCTAAGACACAGTCATGAGTTTCATCTCCAGGCTTCATGTGCTGTTCTCTCTGTGTGGAACACTTTTCTCCATTCATTTTAGGTCTCAACAAACCTAGGAGTCAATTCCTCCAGGAAGCTCTGTACGGCAAACAAAAATCAGATTAGGTGTCCCTCCTAAGAGTAGCCTTAGCTCCCCTTGTAGTTATTCCATTACAGCCCTTACCACTCTGTCCTTGATATCCAGATTGCATGACTGTTACTCACTCTGGACTGGATACTCCATGAGGGCTGGGGCCATTCATGCCTCAGTGGCCAGCACAGTGGCTGGCTCATGGTAGGAATTCAGTGTGTTTTAATAAATAAAACATGCATGCTGCCAAGAAAGGAAGTTGGAGAGAGAGTTAGGGAAGACATTACGAAGAATTGAAGGGAAAAAAGATCTGGAGACTCAAGAGGGTCTCAGACAATTGCCTTTATTAATGAAAAGTCATCTTTTGTGTTGAAAGACTTTGAGATCCATCTGCCATTGCTTTACCCCAGCTGCTCTCTCTCTTGCTCACTCTCAGTTTTCAAAGAATGCATTTCTTTTTCACTGGATTTCTCAACTCAATCATTTTACTAGAGCTGCCATAACAAAGTACCACAACAGAAATGTTGTGGGTGGCTTTAAAAAAAGAAATTTACTGCCTTGCAGTTCTGAAGGCTAGAAGTCCAAGACCAAGGTGTCAGCAGGGTTGGTTCTTTCTGAGGGCTGTGAGGGATCATCTGTTCCATGCCTCTTTCCTAGCCTCTGGTGGTCTCAGACACTCCTTGGCTGGCAGATGATGTTCTCTCTGTGTCCTCACAGTGCCTTTTCTCTGCATATGTTTCTGCCTCTTCAGATGCCATTTCTTCCATAAGGACATTAGTCATCTTGGATTAGAGAGATTAGTCTCTACCAATTTTTTTAAATGCCTCATGCTAAGAGTGTCTAAGGA
Source organism: Rhinopithecus roxellana (assembly GCF_007565055.1). Taxonomy (NCBI): domain Eukaryota; kingdom Metazoa; phylum Chordata; class Mammalia; order Primates; family Cercopithecidae; genus Rhinopithecus; species Rhinopithecus roxellana. The sequence continues at coordinate 22,680,445 of NC_044549.1, read as the reverse complement.
GGGAAAATGCAAACTGTTTTATTGCTGAAATTACCTTCAACAGAAATAATTTTGATGGCACATGAGTCACTTCAACACACTTGTTTTCTACAAAGTTGCTCTCTGCAAGGGGAACAATGGAAATATAAAAACCCTGGTGATATATTCTATTACCACGTCAGTGACAAATCTTGATAAACTGGGTTTGGCTTGTCTGAAAGCTAAAGAAAGAACTACTTTTAAGTACAGTTTCCTTCACAAATAACAGCCATTTAAGTATTTATGTCAGTATCTATTTATTCTCTAGAAACAGGTTTTGTCAAATGAACAGAAAAAAATTACTTTCAACTGTTACATTTTAGAATTCAATTACAGTGCCCTTGATTTTGAAGTCGGTAACGTACTGGGTTGCTGATCTTGGCACTGTGCATTCCAGCTATTGTTATTCTACAGCTTTGTCAACCAAAATGAACACTTCATTCACCTATTAGTATTTTTCAGCAATAATGGAGATACAAATTTACCCAAGGCAGATGACTTTTTGCTTAACTGCTAATGGAGTAGAGTATTATTTTGATAGTCCAAAAAAAAAATTATCCTTCAAGATCCAAAGGTGATAAACCTGGGAGAGACTGGTTGGGTTCAAGAATAATCTAAAATTTTATATCAGGATCCAGGTGAATTCAAAGTATCACATCACCTCACTTTTACCCCCTCTTGGCCTTTCCCAGACTTAATTTAATCTCCCCAGCATGTGACTCCTGAGTATATACCTTAAGCCCAGGTCGGACTTTCCTTCTCAGCCTTCACCATGAGGACCAGCTCCTAGCAAGATCTCTAACCTCGCCTTTCAAAGTCACATACTAGGAAATAACAGAAAGATTTATTCACATTGAGATGTAAAAAAATACTGATAAGTTAAATGTATTATAAAAGAGACTCAAGTCTAGGTCAAAGAAGTGAAGAAATTCTTTTCGGAATTTTAAGTCAAGCGGGGGCGTTTGTTTGGAGAGTTGGAATTCCCAAGAACCCTAAAAGTCATGCACTTTTTCTACATGTTAGGTTAAAACTTACCTATTTTCAAGAGGATTTGCCCCCCTGCTTCAGATATATGGCCTGTACAATGATTACTTGGAGCACTAGGCTTATCTCTGCTGACACAGAAAGAAGTTCAACTTACTTGGTAGATTTTCATCAATACTATAACTGTGGCCCATGAGATATAAAATAAAATATAAAACAGGAGAAAGGGATTTGATTAGTGCTACTCCCACAAAAAGGAAAATGTTATGAAGAGGAAAGAGGAGAGCAGAATTCAAGTAACTCTAGTCACATGGCAAGAAAATAAAAAAAAATTAGCTGCAACCTGGACAGGGGGTACCCAATTTGATTTACCGAAGTAAAGTGATTTCAAAAAGGTTGAAGAGACAACCAGATATTACTTTTGATGGGGTACTCCACTAAGGAATTTGTCTTGCTGTAATCTCACTCAAACAAACACACACACACACACACACACACACACACACACCCATTAGAGTTTGCTTCTGGATTAAACAATCGATTTATAGAAAAAAACATATTAAATGACACCATGTCACCATGGAGATCAATTCAGCACAGTCTATACTGGGAAACTCTATAGAACAAGTGACCCATTTTCTTCAACAAATAAATATCAAGGAAAAAAATAAGAAATGAAGAAGCAAACTGACAGGTTAAGAGACTTAAGAAGAACATCAACCAATCACAAAAATCTTATTTAAATACAGACTTAGACAAACTAAGAAATAATAATGATTCATGTAAGTCAATTTGAAACCTGAACTCTGTCTAAATATTCCATGATATTTGAAAATTGTTATTAATCTTAGGTGAGATAATGGCATCATGAATCTTTTTAGTTTTAAGGCTTTACCTCCTTCTAAAGACATGTGAATGACCTAAGTGGGCTGTAAAATGACGTAGTGTCTGGGATTGGCTTCTTAATATTAAACAGGGTAGAAGGAAATGGGTGGAAGTATAGGTTATGAAGTAATAATTATAAAATCTAGTTAATGAGTCTATTCTGCTCATTATGCCTTTCTGTCTCCTTTTGTATTTGTCTAAATTTTTCCAATAAAAGGAGGTTAAAATATTGAAAGAATTTACAATGAAAGTTTGGAGATGAAAAAGAAACTTGAGATAGATACAGGGCACACATAATGTGATTGGTTACAAAACCAAATGCCGGTTAAAAAGTTTAGGGTGTTGATACAGCAGATACTGCCTGATTCAACTCAGCCTGTTCACCTGTGATTACTGAAGAATCGTTCCGTAACCCAGTCTTGAATTTGCATTGCAGTCTGTTCTAGGATTCCTTTTTATTTCAATTTGAAATGTATGATTGACATCTGATTTGATATTTTAATTTTAAAAGTATAAAATCATTTGATTTGTTTCTGAATGCATTTGAAAGTTGAGAACCTGATTTACTTGAGTTATGAATCCTTTATCAGATATAGAACAGTTGCTTAAGAACTCGGAAAGATGATACCAGCAAGGACATTTGAAGTGTTTGAGAAAATCAAGGTACTTATGTTCTATATGTATCTTTTTAATGTTTAAAGGAATTCGACTTACTAAAATTTTAATGGGGTCAAGTATATAATTAATCTGTAATCAAAGAACGTGTAGAAATAATTATTTTATTTACAGAAATTTTATTTAATTTATAAATAGAATACAAATTTGGAGGCTGAACTTAATAGCTTAAGAAAAATGTTTTGTAATTGGCAACTTTAATAAAATAAATATTAACTTAAGACCCAGGTAACCACAGATAGTCCTTTCCAAACACAAAAGCCTCTCCAGAAGCTAAAATACTTAAATGACACTGTTACTGTGACTTCACACAGACAGAATCAGAGCAAAACATCTTAAAAATACTACTTGCTAGCAAAAAAAAAAAAAAAAGAGCACATGGGGACATTTACACCTCATTTCTTCATGAGGTTGTGTCTCTATGAGATCACAACAACCAAAGAAGAGAATAACAAATACATTTATTTTTATTATATGAATAATAAGAAATAAATGGTTGGACTAATTTATTCTTAATTTTCAGGATCAGATTGACAAGTGAAACCAATAGATCAGTGTTTTCAGAGTACAGGTAAAGATCCATTAGTAGACTGTGAAATTGATTTCATGGGTCACTATGAATTCTCTTTCATGAAACTTCTATCTGGTTGAATTTACTAGGCAGTTATATATATGTTTCTCATTGAGGATGATGTTCAAAACAGCTTGAAAGCCACTGCCTTCAACTTCTAGGCCTCTTTTAAAGTCCCTTCATAGCATTTTTTCTAAAATATAAATGTGTTATTTTTCTAATTATAATTTTTTTTCAAAAACAGATTGTGAGACATTCTAATTATAAATGTGAAACACGTGTTTTTTATTGTTCCATTACAGAAATGTATAATAAAGTTTTTTTAATCACCTATAATCCCATCACTCATTGCGTTTCAAAAATACGTTTTATAGATACTTTTATCCACCAAATTTTCTCTAAAGTATTGTATATGGGGAAGTAAAATACTTGATAAATCTTAAGGTAAAAGATAAAACACAGAGAGGCCCTGAACCGAGCAGACTTATTCTGTGTGGAACAGAACTTATTCTGTTCTCATTTCTGTTGCCCAGAGTAATGAGTGAAGTTTTTAAGAACAGGATGGGTGTGAAGCCAGTAACAGTGGTAGAGGGGGTGTGTTTGAAAATGGGACCTTTTCCCTATGACTCTCTCCGGTCACTTTAATAAAATTACTAAATTCATGAAATGTTTGGGTACAAGGGCATTTTTACAAGAATTGCACATTTTGAATTTCTTGGCATTGAACATGAGCGAGGTAGCACATCAAAAGGTAGAAATATGAAGGCAGAGAGGAGCAAAAGGAAATTACTCCCAAGAGTTAGCAAATGTTTTGCAAAAGCGTCTGACTCTTTCAAGGCCAAGATATTTGATTTCAGATTAGGTTTAATCACACTATTGAGGAGCAGGAGATCTGTGGTATCACAGCCTTCCAAAACGGGTGTGTAGGTGTGTATATAAAACATATATATTAGGCAGCACCTGGGTCAGTTCCAACTACTGAGGAGGCTGAGGCAGGGGGATTGCTTGAGTGCAGGAGTTTGAATCTAGCCTGGGGATCAGCGAGATCCCCATCTCAAAAAAAAGTATGCATATACATCCACTTTTTACGAAAGAGGAATAATTCTACATATGTTGCTTTGCTGTCTTCTTTGCCATTTTTTATGTCAGAAAGCACAGGTCTCTGTATGAATAAATAGTGCATGGTATGCACAAACAATGAAGTATTTACAGGTATACATATCAATAAGGATGAATCTTTTTTTTTTCTCTTTTTTTTTTTATTATACTTTAAGTTCTAGGGTACATGTGCATAACGTGCAGGTTTGTTACATATGTATACTTGTGCCATGTTGGTGTGCTGAACCCATCAACTCATCAGCACCCATCAAGTCATCATTTATATCATGTATAACTCCCCAATGCAATTCCTCCCCCCTCCCCCCTCCCCATGATAGGCCCCAGTGTGTGATGTTCCCCTTCCCGAGTCCAAGTGATCTCATTGTTCAGTTCCCACCTATGAGTGAGAACATGCGGTGTTTGGTTTTCTCTTCTTGTGATAGTTTGCTAAGAATGATGGTTTCCAGCTGCATCCATGTCCCTACAAAGGACGCAAACTCATCCTTTTTTATGGCTGCATAGTATTCCGTGGTGTATATGTGCCACATTTTCTTAATCCAGTCTGTCACAGATGGACATTTGGGTTGATTCCAAGTCTTTGCTATTGTGAATAGTGCCGCAATAAACATACGTGTGCATGTGTCTTTGTAGTAGAATAATTTATAATCCTTTGGGTATATACCCAGTAGTGGGATGGCTGGGTCATATGGTACATCTAGTTCTAGATCCTTGAGGAATTGCCATACTGTTTTCCATAATGGTTGAACTAGTTTACAATCCCACCAACAGTGTAAAAGTGTTCCTATATCTCCACATCCTCTCCAACACCTGTTGTTTCCTGATTTTTTAATGATTGCCATTCTAACTGGTGTGAGATGGTATCTCATTGTGGTTTTGATTTGCATTTCTCTGATGGCGAGTGATGATGAGCATTTTTTCATGTGTCTGTTGGCTGTATGAATGTCTTCTTTTGAGAAATGTCTGTTCATATCCTTTGCCCACTTTTTGATGGGGTTGTTTGTTTTTTTCTTGTATATTTGTTTGAGTTCTTTGTAGATTCTGGATATTAGCCCTTTGTCAGATGAGTAGATTGCAAAAATTTTCTCCCATTCTGTAGGTTGCCTGTTCACTCTGATGGTAGTTTCTTTTGCTGTGCAGAAGCTCTTTAGTTTAATTAGATCCCATTTGTCAATTTTGGCTTTTGCTGCCGTTGCTTTTGGTGTTTTAGACATGAAGTCCTTGCCCATGCCTATGTCCTGAATGGTACTACCTAGATTTTCTTCTAGGGTTTTTATGGTATTAGGTCTAACATTTAAGTCTCTAATCCATCTTGAATTAATCTTCGTATAAGGAGTAAAGAAAGGATCCAGTTTTGGCTTTCTACTTATGGCTAGCCAATTTTCCCAGCACCATTTATTAAATAGGGAATCCTTTCTCCATTTCTTGTTTCTCTCAGGTTTGTCAAAGATCAGATGGCTGTAGATGTGTGGTATTATTTCCGAGGACTCTGTTCTGTTCCATTGGTCTATATCTCTGTTTTGGTACCAGTACCATGCTGTTTTGGTTACTGTAGCCTTGTAGTATAGTTTGAAGTCAGGTAGCGTGACGCCTCCAGCTTTGTCCTTTTGACTTAGGATTGTCTTGGCAATGCGGGCTCTTTTTTGGTTCCATATGAACTTTAAAGCAGTTTTGTCCAATTCTGTGAAGAAACTCATTGGTAGCTTGATGGGGATGGCATTGAATCTATAAATAACCTTGGGCAGTATGGCCATTTTCACGATATTGATTCTTCCTATCCATGAGCATGGTATGTTCTTCCATTTGTTTGTGTCCTCTTTTATTTCACTGAGCAGTGGTTTGTAGTTCTCCTTGAAGAGGTCCATGGACTCCATGCCCAGAGCAGCTGGATGCAGAGGAGGAACACCCAGGCTGGAGGCAGCTCGGAACCACTGGTGGTGTGTTTGGTGAGGGTCAGGAGGGTGGGGCAGGCAGGCAGGCAGTATGACCAGAAATAAGGACAAGGCAGGGCAGAGGATATGGTGCAAAAAGGGAGGCGTCTCTGAGGAGGTACCATTTCAGCTGAGACTTGAGTGGAAGAGAGCCAAGCAGAGGGAACAGCAGGGACCAAGGCACATAGGCACACTGGAAGGGACAGGTGGCTAGTGAGGTGAGCAACGCAGCTGCAGATCGGGGCTAGGGAGGTGGGGGATATGGAGGATGGGCGGTCTATGGTGCCCAGGCTTCATACCAGTGGCCGTGAGAGGTCCAGGCAGGAAGGCACTGTCAGAGCCTTCTGGCAAAGGCAGGGAGAGGGTGGTGTGTGTTTAGAGGTCCCAGTCCAGGCAGGAGGCTGCTGCAGTAAAATCCAGCGCTGAGAGGGAGAAGGCCCTGCCGGGTTTGCTCACCTCTGTGTTTCGGTGTCCCCACTGTGCAGTTGTGGCCCCATGGTTATGGCCCCATGGTTATATGTGGAAGACACAAGGTATTCTCAGCCTGAGATGGTGTCTGAACAAGATTATGGAGGCGAGGAAGAGGGAAGGGAATAGTTCCCAAGCCAATATTGAAGGAAGGAACCAATGTGACTTGGAGATAGATTAGGCGTCAGGATTTGGAAAGACACGAAAGCATCCAGGATGAAGCTTGGTGATTCAGGATGGACAGCGCAGACCCGGTCTGCAAGTCACTGCTGTTTTATCTTTGTACATGATTTTCTAGCCAGTGGATGATAATTCCCTTCACTTGCCCAGTCCCTCTGGCCCCGTCCAGGGGTGTCAAGTGTGCCCTACTTGACACCCCTGGACAGGCCGCAGAGGAACTGATACTCTTTGATAAGGGGTATCTGAGGGGTGGAGGGAAAAAAAGACAGCCCAGGAGGAGGAGCCCGCCTCCTGAGTGCCCTCCAATGAGGCACCCACATGTTCCTGCAGATGGAGATTGACCACTCAATCCATCTGGGTTGGGGTACCCCTTTTTGGATTTAGATTTGATGTGGAGGGAATTTGGAAGCTAAATTCCCTGCATTATTGCCACATTTCCTGCTGTGGCCAAACATGAAGGAGTTAAGTGGAACAGGAGGGAAGCCCCAGTGTCCCTGCTGCAGGAAAGAGAAGCCAGAGTTTGGGGTTAAGGAGGGATGGAGTGGCCTTGGTGGCAGGCAAGCAGCATTATGGAGGTCTCTGAAGAGGCAGTAGCAGTACCTCAGAGCCCGCTCATCAGAAAGGATGCCACTCACCCCAGGACCAACTATCAACATGCTCCTGAAGGGCCTGGAACACAGGGCCTGTGCCCTCACCTTAGCCCAGTGACCCGACCATGGCAAGAGCAGTATAGGGGACAGAAAACCAGCTAGGCTGACAGCGTCCTCACAAACACCCTTTTTCTTAATGCTCTAAAATAATTTAATATGGCATGCATATTAAACTTTAACACATTATATTAAATCTAAAAGTATAAACTATTTAGACAAAAAAAATGGATGAATCTCAAAAAGTCTCAGAATACATTACAATCTGATTTCTTTTTTAAAGTTCAATACCAGTAAAAACTAAGCAAAATCCAATGTAGAGATATCATTGCTAACAATATAAAGAAAAACAAGACATAAAAGCAAAATTAAAGGCAGTGATTACCTCTTTAAAGGGAAACAAATCAAACATAATTGTAGTAAGACAGAAGAGTTTGGTTAATGTTCTATTTCTCAAGGTGAGTAGTAGTAACATGATTGAAATTTCTTTTATTATTTTTTTTTTCTTTTTTTTCTTTTTTTTTTTTTTTTTTTTGAGACTGAGTCTGGCTCTGTCGCCCAGGCTGGAGCGCAGTGGCCGGATCTCAGCTCACTGCAAACTCCGCCTCCCAGGTTCACGCCATTCTCCTGCCTCAGCCTCCTGAGTAGCTGGGATTACAGGCGCCGGCCACCTTGCCCGGCTAGTTTTTTGTATTTTTTAGTAGAGACGGGGTTTCACCGTGTTAGCCAGCATGGTCTCGATCTCCTGACCTCGTGATCCACCCGACTCGGCCTCCCAAAGTGCTGGGATTACAGGCTTGAGCCACCGTGCCCGGCCTCTTTTATTATTTTTTAAACATGATATATATATGTTATTTTCACCCTTCTATGCCTATTTTTGCACACATTTTAGAAGTAAAACTATATGAGAAAATGGATATACACCAACGGTTGAAAAAGTTGGCGAAAATCTAGATACTGTGGTGGTCTAGATGGTATTTTAAAAATTTAGACTAAGGGGCCCACATTTTTAAATGTGGAAAGATTATGTGAAAGGCCTTATCTTGAAAACTGAAGGGCGTAGGGCAATACACTGAGTTGAAATAGCACAGCCTGTGGGCTTGGAGTTCTCATAATGCCCCACCACTTCCTAGGCTTCCTTAAATCTGGACCCCAGAGGCATTCAGTTTTCTAACTCCCAATACCACGTTCAATGGCCATGTAATAAAGCAATTCTACCTCAAGCCAGCTAATCATAAAACCTGTGTAAAATTTTACAGTTACTTTCTTGGAAATGCCTTAGAAGTACAATATGTGGGTCAAAGGATAGTCCCATTTAAAACAAATAGATATTACCTTCAAACAAGTTGCACCAATTGAAACTGTCACTAACATGTATGAGAACGCCTATAGTCTTTATAGACAACAATGACTATGAGTAATTAACATTTCCCACTCTAAAAGATAAAAACTAGTAGTTACTTGCTCTTTTAATTTGCATTTATGTAATCACAAATAAGGTTTGCTTTTTTTTCAGTCTATGCCCATTTCTAAAGTAAGTTTTTATGTCTATTAATATCTCTGGACCTTTTTTCATTATTTTCTTTGTGATTTATAAAGTATTTTTATGTATTAGAAATAGTAAGTGACAGTCCTAATTTGTCTTCTATCTTTAAACATTGTTTATTGGGTTGGGGAAGGTTGTCACAGAGATTTTTAATTTTATGTGATCTGATCTATTAATATTTATAAGGGTCAATTTAGGAAAAACAAAAATATTGACTAGGTGCATTTTTTTCAAACAGGACACATTTACCTTTCATTGTAAAAATAATGTACTCATTTTAAAAAATCAAACAGTACAGTAATATTTAAAGGAGAAAATAAAATTCTACCAGCAATGGTGGTCTATATTTTAAATATTGTCCCCTGCCCCCAGAAAATTTACTTTTTACACATTCATTGAGCCCCTTGCTTGGAGGAAAAAAAAATGTATATTCTTATATGTCACTATCTTTACTAAACAGAGGAATTTAACTGATAAAACGTGGCACCACTTTTCCACAATGTAAATATATAGGTCTGCTTACAAAGAAGGCACACGAAGGCAGATTTCTAATCTTCCATTCTGAAATTCAGTGGCAGGCAGGGCTGTTCATAGAGCTGACAGAGCTGCATATGGCCTTTGGGACAGTGTGAGTCATCAATGACCAAGTACACAGCAACCTGGGAATATCCCCTCTTATTCTGGTGGGCTTTCAAGGCTAATAATCAAGGGCTCTCGCCTTATCTGCTTCTTCCTTAGTCTTCTCAGCACATAGTGAATAGGCCATATTAATGAGGAAGATGAGGTATAGATGCATTTTTTGTGATATTTAAAATATGAATCACCATAGATGGTAAGATTCATGGTTAGTTGTACTTTCTCTTTTAAGTGTTCCTGTACTACTTGAATTTAAAAAAATAATAATACATTATTTTCACAATAAAAGGTAAATTTGTTCTATTTGAAAAGTAATAAAGATAAATACACTTTACCGAAGAGTAGTAATGGTCTAAGTAGTGTATGAGGACGGAGAGTCAACAGCCTTATTCTGCACTGAAGTGCCCACCTCCCCCATCTCCTCTGAAAACTTTATTTTTCATATTTATGTTTACAGTCTAATCACTTTACATACAACAACCCGTGAATTTAAGCTCAATTTTTGTTTCTCCAAATTCATTTATAAACTCTGTTTCTATTTCTCTAAATTCATCTGTCAGTGAGTACAGTGAGTATTTGAGATAGGTATAATTATACAAACATTCAATTTTGTGCTTTACATTATTCACCTAAATAATCTCTTATGTACTTTTTTTTTTTTTTTTTTTTTTTTTTGAGATGAAGTCTCACTCTGTCTTTCAGGCTGGAGTGCAGTGGTGTGATCTCAGCTCACTGCAACCTACGCCTCCTGGGTTCAAGCAATTCTCCTGCCTCAGCCTCCCGAGTAGCTGGGACTACAGGCATGCGCCACCACGTCCAGCTAATTTTTGTATTTTTGGGAGAGACAGGGTTTCACCATGTTGGCCAGGATGGTCTTGATCTCTTGACCTCGTGATCCGCTCGTGTCAGCCTCCCAAAGTGCTGGGATGACAGGCGTGAGCCACTGTGCCTGGCCCTCTTAGGTACTTTCTAGTTCACCAAAAGAACCCCCAGAGCTTTTATTTCTAATGCCTCAGTGGCATTCCATCTTCTTATAACTTTTTTTATTATTTGTTTAGCTATTACTTTCTTCTTGAACACTTGGATCATTTTAGGTTATAAATTCTCAGTATTAAATTTGAAACATGTCTGTGCACTTGTTGTGTACTTGTCTGTGTACTTGTTGGTTGCTTATTCGGGGTTTATTTTATTGAAGCCTCGGCTCCAGGTTAAAGGATATGAACAGCTTTACAGCTCAAGTTAGTAGCACTTTCGGTGAAACAGCTGTGGTCTCGTCATGTGATTTCCTTTCACCAGAGTGAGTTTCATTAGTACTAATGAAGTAATAAAGTAGAATTTCTCTAGCGGGAACCACCCAGCTGTGGTCTGCTGCCCATGACATTTTGCTCAAATTCCCTCAGGCCTGAGCACCACAGAAATTTTTCAAAAATGAGTCTGACCCATTCACTCAGGAGGGAAGAGCTCCACTGCGGGCAGGTGTCCCCTTTGCTAGCCAGCCTCAACATGGTGCTCCAGTCACAGGGGTCTTAGTCCATTTGTTTCACTATAATGGAACACCTGAGGCTGGATAATTTATGAAGAAAAGAGGTTTAGTTGGCTCACGATTCTGCAGACTTTGCAAGAGGCATGGAGCCAGCGCCTGCACTGGGTGAGGGCCTCAAGCTGCCTCCACTCATGGCAGAAAGGGAAGGGGAGCTGGTACATGCAAAATACGTGGTCAGAGGAAGCAAGAGAGAAAGAAGAGGAGGTGCCAGGCTCTTTTTAATAATCAGCTCTCAAGAGAACTACTAGAGTGAGAAGGAAACGTACCCATTACGGACAGGACGGCACCAAACCATTCGTGAAGGATCCACCTCCATGATCCAAACACATCCCATTAGGCCCCACTTCCAACACTGGGGATCATATTTCAACCTGTAGCTTGGAGGGTCAAATATCCAAACAGTAGCACAGGACCTCTGAGGGACTGACTGCCTCAACGCCAAAGCAGACAGCAGGTACCGCCCCAAAGGTCCCAGGCCCATACCAGACATCATGTTGTACTCTCCCTAGAGGATGGCCTTATTAGCAGAGTTACCCATGAACAGCTTGCCCACAGGCATGGCATCTTTGGAATCTGTGTAGTCCATACTGTGAAGGCTGTCAATCCTGCCCACCCTTCATACAACTGTCAACTCCAAACATCATGAACTCCACTCCCATTAACAAATAAGTATCTTTTCAGGGTTTCTTTCAGCCCTTTCCCGCTAAACTCTGTGCTCAATACAGTGGCCAGAGTGACCCATATAAATGTAGGCCGGATCCCATCTTTCTTTTGTTCTACTCTCTTTCCTCCCTAAAGGCTTCTCAGACCAAAGGTCTTTCAATGGCTGCAAGGCCCTGTGCAGTCTGACTCCCTGTTACGTACCTGACCTTTTCTCCTCCCTCTCACTCACTCTGTACTGAACACACTTGTCTTCTTTCTGTTCTCCAACACATCAGACACACTCCCACCTTGGGATTTTGGCCCTGCTGTTCTCTCAACCAAGAACACTTTTCCCCTAGAAGCCATCAGCATGCCTCACTCCCTTGCTTCCTTTGGGTCTTTGGCCAAACGCCACATCTCAGTGAGCCTTCCTTGAATCTTTTTGAAATTACAACCATCCCTCTCCTGCCACTTACTACTCTTCTGCTTTTTTTCATAGTATTCATCACCCATTTCATATACACCTTGTATTTATAATAGGTCTCTACCACTATACTCTAAGGTCCTTGAGAACAGAGATTTTTGTTTATTTTGTTCACGGCCATATTCCCAGTGACTGTCAGGATGAGTGACTGGCACATGGCAGGCACCAAACATGTATTTATTGAATGTTTCTCAGAACCCTGCACAATGCCAGGAGAGATTTACAGGAACAACCCCGTCCTCCAGAAACTCTTAGTGTAGTTGGGGAGTTTGACAATTGCTAATACTTTATAAAGTCAAATCTCTAAGGTTAACACCCTAACATCTTCTTAGTTCCTCTTAGATACTGTGACTGCACCTAAAGGAAGGTGCCTTTAGGAGGAAGGTAGTTCACAGGTTGTGGTTTTGTGGCAGAACCTCCTGGTTTCAAGTAAGCATTGCTGACTTGAACAAAGATCTGAGCTTATTTTTTCTAATCAACTGTGCTTTCTCTATGAACACTGATGTTTTCATTAAAATAGCAAAGGATAATAAATGCCTCTCTTATATGTAACCCTTAAGGCAGAGAGGTCCATAATACAAAAAAAAACCTATCTGATATTTTAGGCAGAGTTTCGTTTCTCTTGATTCAAATCCACTTTTAGCACATTCAGTAGGATGGCTACTATCAAAATTACATAAATAAATAAACAAACAAGTGTTGGAAAGGATGTAGAGAAATCGGAACCTTTGTGTACTGTTGGTACTAACGTAAAAATGGTGCCGCCACTGTGGAAAACAATAAGATGATTTCTCAAAAATTAAAAATAAGGCCAGGCACAGTGGCTCATCGCTGTAATCCCAGCACTTTGGAAGGCTAAGGCAAGTGGATCACCTGGAGTTCAAGACCAGCTTGGCCAACATGGTGAAACCCCATCTCAACTAAAAATACAAAAATTAGCTGAGCGTGGTGGTGGGCCCCTGTAATCCCAGCTACTCTGGAGGCTGAGGCAGGAGACTCGCTTGAACCAGGGAGGCAGAGGTTGCAGTGAACCGAGATTGAGCCATTGCACTCCAGCCTGGGTGACAAGAGCAAAACTCCATCTCAAAAAGAAATAATTAAAAATAGAATTACCATATGATTCATACTTCTGGGTATATATCTGTTATGGTTTGGATCTGTGTCCTGCCCAAATCTCATGTCAAATTGTAACCCCCAGTGTTAGAGGAGAGGCTTAGTGGGAGGTGATTGGATCATGGGGGTGGAGTTCTGATGAATAGTTTAGAACCATCCCTTTGGTGCTGTACTCGTGATAGAGTTCTCATGAGATCTGGTTGTTTAAAAGTGTATGGCACCTCCCCGCTTCTCCCTTTCTCCTGCTCTGGCCATGTGAGGATGTCTGCTCCAGCTTTACCTTCCACCACAATTGTAAGTTTCCTGAGGTCTTCCCAGAAGCAGATGCTGTCACGCTTCCTGAACAGCCTTCAGAACCATGAGCCAATTAAACCTCTTTTCTTTATAAATTATCCAGTATCAGGTATTTCTTTATGGCAATGTGAGAAGAGATGAATACAATATTCAAAAGAATTGAAAGCATAGACATGAAAAGATATTTGTACACTCATGTTCATAGCAACATTGTTCACAAGAACTACAAGGTAGAAGCAACTGAAGTGTCTATCAGGGGATGAATGGATAAACAAAATGTGGTACACACACACACACATTATTCAGCCTTGAAAAGGAAGGAAATGCTACAACATGAATGAACGCTGAAAATGTTGAAGCATGATTCAGTCTGTACAATGTATCTAGAATCATCAGACTCATAGAACTAGAAAGTAGAATGATGATTGGCAGGGCCTAGGGGGAGGAAAGGTGGAAAGTTGTTGTTTAGTAGGTGCAGTGGATTGTTGTTTAGTGGGAATATTCAGTTTTGCAAGATGAAAAAGTTCTGGAAATTGGTTGCACAACAATGTGAATATATTTAACACTTCTGAACTGCATACTTAAAATTCAGATAAGTTTTATGTGTATTTTACCACAATAAACATTTTCAATTAAAAAAATACAATACACCTATAAAATAAGAGAAATCTCTCTATTGGACATTTGAATATGTGGGCACTAATTCCTTTTTGTGTAAGCACATTGGTCTCAACATATCAAAAAGATTTTTTTGAATAAAAAAGGAAGGAAAAATCAGTGGGCATTAGATTGTCTATAGTGGGAATACCACAGTAACTCAAAGTTCCTCTCTATTCTATTCTTCCTCAATTTCCTGAAAAGTTTTCTGATGGTATCAGCAGTCCCTGGGTGATGAGTGAGTGCAGGACACTTTTCATACCTGGGATTCACGCTCTAGTGATGTGACACATCCACCCGGGGCTACTGGCTCACAAGAGAGGGTACGTCTACCCATCTCTCCAAGGGACAAAATGGTTAAACAAGAGTAAAGGGCAGGTTATCTGGGCCTTGAAGCTTTCTTTAAGATTGACCAGTGAGCAAGATTTCTTCTCATTCCAGGCAGCAGATCCAGCATAAGGAAAGTCAGAGAGGCATGAGGAAAATACAGTTCAATCACGACATCAATGAAGACTTCAGTGCTTTAGGTGCATGAGGCTGCTTAGGAGAGATCAGCGGCAGATAAGAATGTGCTAGTCATTATTTGGGGGGAAATTATTTAATCTTTCTAAGCTCAGTTTTCTTATTGTAAAAAATGGATAAAACTACTGACTTCACAGGATTGTTGTGAAGGTTAAATGCGGTTCATTGACATGTCCTATCATATTGACTCACACAGAAGAGACACATAATAATTGTTCATTACTAGTCTTAGCTGTAAATCATGAAAGATCTCATGATCTAAAGCAAAGAGTTTAAATTAGTCCTGTAAAATATACAGAGCCAACAAAGGGTTTTTTAAATCTATAAGTTTTTAAGAGTGATATGATCACATGTATATTTTAGAAAAGAATATTCAGTAATAACATGTTAGAAGTAGACAAGATTGGAGAGCAATAAAAGAAGAAAGAGTAGTTTCAAGGTCAGTGCAAGACTACAGGTGACAAAAGAGGAGTGGGTAAGTAGTTACACTGTAATTAGCCAAAACAACCAAACGGTCCCTGTTTATTTTTAGTCAGCAGAAATGGAAATGTTCACGTGAGCATGGGAAAGGCTTTTTATTTTCATTCTCTCTGTGTCTCCAAAAAGGAAAGGGTAACAGTGGAAATAATAAATAAAGCTTTTTTACCCTAGGCCCTACAAACAACCGAAGATTTTTAATGTTATGCGGGGAGCAAGCATTATAAGGAAGGGAGGAAGCTGTCTGCCAGAGCTGAATTATACTCCCCAGAGCTGAAACATACTGGTATCATAAATGAGTACAACAGGTCCTCGAATCATGTGATTTTATTCAACACAGTTTTGTTATAATGTTTATGAGAAAAAGAAAAATCAATTCCTGGCAGGGATCACACTGTCTGTGTGGAGTTTGAATGTTCTTGCCAGGCCTGCCCGGGTTTTCTCCAGGGTCTCCGGTTTCCTCCTACATCCCAAAGACGTTAGGTCCATTGGTATATCTAAATTGTCCTAGACTGCATGTGGGTGTGTGTATGAGTGTGCCCCGCGATGGGATGGCATCCACTCCAGGGCTGGTTCCCACCTTGTCCCCTGAGCTACCCCATGATAGTCTCCCAGGCCACCTACGACTCTGAACTGGGATACGCGGGGTGCAAAATAAATAAATGAATACAAGTTATTGTCAAATACAAACTTGTAATAAAATAAATAAAATAATTTTTAAAATTCATAAAGTCTATGATAATCATGCAAACGCATGACAAAAAATGATGTGGTATGAATATTTGTAATTGTGTTTGAACTGTGTGGTGGGAGGAGGTGCTCTTCACCAGTTTTACTTTACAGACATTTATTCCTTGATTTAACTCACCACCACGAAGACTGCCATCACTCACTGATTCACCAAAAATTGGGTACATAATTATCTGAGTTGTTTTTATTAATTTTTCTTAAATGTATGTATAGCTCACACTTATTTCAATGGTTGATATTAGAAGTGCTTTGGGTCAGAAGTTTGGTGATGTTTTTGTTACCAGAAATATGCCATAGGAACTTAGCTCTTGTTTATATCAATTAGCCTCTAGTAAAATTGGTTTCATGATGCGTTGTTTCATTTAAAGTCACAATTTCCAAGAACCTATCAACAAGGTCAAGTGAGGACTTACTGTACTTGAAGGATTTCATCATAAGTTAGAAAATCCTGGATGAATTGTTTACTCATAGCTAAAAGTAGGAGCTGATTGCAGTTAAGTAGTGATAGCATACAGGTGAAATCAATTCCCAAATGGATCTGGGTGTTTGAAAAATCATTTGCATAATCCTATTTAGATACAACAAAGCATTTTTCTTAGCAGCATGCTTTATTTAAATTAGATTATATACAGCTCCACAATATATTTAAAAAACATGAAAGGCTGAACTGTTTTGATTAAATATGTGCGTGATGAATATATGAATCTGGCATGGGTAAGATGAATGAGGAGAGAAATCCTGGCCTAACATCATCCTCTATGCTCCTTCTGGAAGCCAGTTCCAAAAGCACTTACACAAGGACAAATACAACTTCTGCCTTTGCAAAGGAGGCAGTTTGGGGTTTGAATGATGCCAAATGAGAATACACATGTAGTAGAATGAAATTCTCATATATTAGCTAGGTACTTCCCACCTATTCTTTGTCTTCTGGCCTTTACCAATGAGTCAGATAACATTCATGCCTCAGGGTCGGTGCGAAAACTTTACATAGTCAGAGAACAAAGAATTTGAGTTGCATTTGTTTGAGTTACACATACACTAAGCCTCAAAGTAGACTTTCATAAATCCATGTCTAGCTCAGTGAAGAATGTAACTGGTGGTTTGATAGAAACAGCATTGAATCTGTAAATTGCTTTGGGCAGTGTGGCCATTTTAATGATATGAATTCTTTCCACCCATGAGCATGGGATGTTTTTTCATTTGTTTGTATCATCTCTGGTTTCTTTGAGCAGTTATTTTGTAATTCTCATTGTAGAGATCTTTCACCTCCTTTCTCAGCTGTGTTCCTAGGCATTTTATTTTATTTTATTTTATTTTATTTTATTTTCTCTTTTGTGGCAGTCGTGAATGGGATTGCATTCCTCATTTGGCTTTTGGCTTGGCTGTTGTCAGTGTATAGAATGCTAGTGATTTTTGTCCATTGATTTTATATCCTGAAATTTGGCTGAAATTGTTTATCAACTGAAGGAGCAATTGTTTATCAACTATGGGGTTTTCTAGATAAAGAATCATATCATCTGCAAACAGGGATAATTTGAATTCCTCTCTTCCTATTTAGATGCACTTTATTTCCTTCTCTTGCCTGATTGCTCTCACCAGGACTTCCAGTACTGTGTTGAATAGGAGTGATGAAAGACAGCATACTTATCTTGTGCTGGTTTTCAAGGGGAATACTTCCAGCTTTTGCCCATTCAGTATGATGTTGGCTGTGGGTTTGTGTATTAGTCTGTTTTCACACTGCTGATAAAGACATACCCAAGATTGGGAAGAAAATGAGGTTTAATGGACTTACAGTTCCACATGTCTGGGGAGGCCTCACAATCATGGTGGAAGGCACGGAGGAGCAAGTCACATCTTTACATGGATAGTGGCAGGCAGAGAGTTTATGCAGGGAAACTTCCCTTGTCAAAACCATCAGATCTCATGAGACTTATTCACTATCATGAGAACAGCATGGGAAAGACCTGCCCCAATGATTCAGTTACCTCCTAACAGGTCCCTCCCACAACATGTGGGAATTCATGATGAGATTTGGATGAGGACATAGCCAAACCATATCATTCTGCCTCTGGCCCCTCCCAAATCTCATGTCCTCACATTTCAAAACCAATCATGACCTCTCAACAGTCCCCCAAAGTCATAACTTATTTCAGCATTAACTTAAAAGTCCACAGTCCGCCAGGCGCGGTGGCTCAAGCCTGTAATCCCAGCACTTTGGGAGGCCGAGACGGGCGGATCACGAGGTCAGGAGATCAAGACCATCCTGGCTAACACGGTGAAACCCCATCTCTACTAAAAAATACAAAAAACTAGCCAGGCGAGGTGGCGGGCGCCTGTAGTTCCAGCTACTCGGGAGGCTGAGTCAGGAGAATGGCGTAAACCCGGGAGGCGGAGCTTGCAGTGAGCTGAGATCCGGCCATTGCACTCCAGCCTGGGCCACAGAGCGAGACTCCGTCTCAAAAAAAAAAAAAGTCCACAGTCCAAAGTCTCATCTGAGACAAGGCAAGTCCCTTCTGCCTAGGAGTCTATATAATCAAAATCAAGTTAAATATTTCCTAGATACAATGGGGGTACAGGTATTGGGTAAATGCAGCCATTCCAAATGGGAGAAAGTGGCCAAAATGAAGGGGCTACAGGACCCATGCAAGTCGAAAATCCAGCAGGGCAGTCAAATCTTAAAGTTCCAAAATGATCTCCTCTGAATCCATGTCTCACATCCGGGTCACGCTGATACAAGAGGTGGGTTCCCATGGTCTTCGGCAGCTCTACCCCTGGGCTCTGCAGGGTATAGCCTCCCTGCTATCTGCTTTCATGGGCTTATGGTGAGCATCTGTGGCTTTTCCAGGTGCACAGTGCAAGCTGTCAGTGAATCTACCATTCTGGGGTCTGGAGGAAGGTGGCCCTATTCTCAAAGCTCCACTAGGCCGTGCCCCAGTAGGGACTCTGTGTGGGGGTTTCAACCCCACATTTCCCTTCCACACTGCCCTAGCAGAGGTTCTCCATGAAAGCACCACCCCTGCAGCAAACTTCTTCCTGGACATCCAGGCATTTCCATACATCATCTGAAATCCAGGCAGAGGTTCCCAAACCCCAGTTTTTGGCTGCTGTGCACTGGCAGGCTCAACACCACTTAGAAGCTGCCAAGGCTTGTGGCTTGCACCCTCTGAAGCCACGGCCTGAGCTCTATGTTGGCCCCTTTCAGCCACTGCTGGAGCAGCTGGGACACAGGGCACCAAGTCCCTACACTGCACACAGCATGGGGACCCTGGGCCCAGCTCACAAAATCACTTTTTCCAACTAGGCCTCTGGAACTGTGATGGGAGGGGCTGCCATGAAGACCTCTGACATCCCCTAGAGACATTTTCCCCATTGTCTTGGGGATTAACATTTGGCTCCTCATTACTTATGCAAATTTCTGTACCCAGCTTGAATTTCTCCTCAGAAAATAGGATTTTCTTTTCTATCTCATTGTCAGGCTGCAAATTTTCCAAACTTTCATGCTCTGTTTCCCTTTTAAAACTAGATGCCTTTAATAGCACCCAAGTCACCTCTTAAGTGCTTTGCTGCTTAGAAATGTCTTCTACTAGATACCCTAAATCATCTCTCTCAAGTTCAATGTTCCACAAGTCTCTAGGGCAGGGGCAAAATATCACCAGTCTCTTTGCTAAAACAGAGTAAAAGTCACCTTTGCTCCAGTTCCCAACAAGTTCCTCATCTCCATCTGAGACCACCTCAGCATGGATTTCATTGTCTATAGTATTATCAGCATTTTGGTCAAAGACATGCAACAAGTCTGTAAGGAGCTCCAAATTTTCCCACATTTTTCTGTCTTCTTCTGAGCCCTTCAAATTTTTCAAACTTCTGCCTGTTACTCAGTTTCAAAGTCACTTCCACATTTTCGGTTATCTTTTCAGCAGCACCCCACTCTACTGGTACTGTTTACTGTATTAGTCTGTTTTCATGCTGCTGCTGAAGACATACTTGAGACTGGGCAATTTACAAAAGAGAGAGGCTTAATGGACTTACAGTTCCATGTGGCTAGAGAGGTCTCACAATCATGGTGGAAGGGGAAAGGCTCTTCTTACATGGCAGCAGCAAGAGAGAGAATGAGAGCCAAGTGAAAGGGTTTCCCCTTATAAAACCATCAGATCTCATGAGGCTTATTCACTACCATGAGAACAGTATGGGAGAAACCTCCCCCATGATTCAATTATCTCCCACCAGGTCCTTCCCATAACACATGGGAATTATGGGAGTATAATTCAAGATGAGATTTGGGTGGGGACACAGGGCCAAACCATATTAGTTTGTATTCATATGGAACCAAAAAAAAAAGCCCAAACAGCCAAGGCAATCCTAAGCAAAAAGAACAAAGCTAGAGGCATCACGTTACCCAACTTCAAACTATACTACAGGGCTACAGTAACCAAAACAGCATGGTACTGGTACAAAAACACACATAGGTCAATGGAGCAGAATAGACAGTGCAGAAATAAGGCCACACACCCTATGACCATCTGATCTTCAGCGAAGCTGGTAAAAACAAACAATGGGGAAATGACTCCCTATTCAATAAATGGTGCTGGGTTACCTGGCTAGCCATATGCAGAAGATTAAAACTGGACCCCTTGCTTACACCATATACAAAAATTAACTCAAGATGGATTAAAGAATTAAATGTAAAACCCAAAGCTATAAAGACCCTGGAAGACAACCTAGCCAATACCATCCTGGAATAGGAATGGGCAAAGATTTAATGACAAAGACATCAAAAGCAATTGCAACAAAAGCAAAAATTGACAAATGAGATCTAATTAAACTAAAGAACTTCTGCACAGCAAAAGAAACTGTCATCAGAGTAAACAGACAACTTACAGAATGGGAGAAAATATTTGCAAACTATGCATCTGACAAAGGTCTAATTAATATCCAGCATCTATAAGAATTTAAACAAATTTACAAGAGAAAAACAAACATTATAAAGTGGGCAAAGGATATGAACAGACTCTTTTCAAAAAAAGACTGTATTAGACAATTCTCACACTGCCAATAAAGACATACCTGAGACTGAGTAATTTATAAAGGAAAAAGATTTAGTTGACTCACAGTTCAGCATGGCTGGGGAGGTCTCAGGAAACTTACAATCATGGTGGAAGGCGAAGCAAACACGTCCTTCTTCACATGGCAGCAGGAGAAGTGCTGAGCAAAAGGGGAAAATATACCCTTATAAAACCATCAGATCTTGTGAGAACTCACACACTATCACAGGAACAGCATGAAAGTAACTGCCCCCATTATTCAATTACCTCCCACTGGGTCCCTCCTACAACATGTGGAGATTATGGGAACTACAATTCAAGATGAGATTTGGGTGGGGAAACAGCCAAACCATATCAAAGACATGCACGCAGCCAACAAGCATATGCAAAAAAGCTCAATATTACTAATCATTAGAGAAATGCAAATCAAAAACCACACTGAGATACCATCTCATACCAGAGTGGTGATTATTAAAAAGTCAAAAAATAGATGCCGGAGAGGTTGCACAGAAAAGGGAACACTTACACAATGTTGGTGGGAATCTAAATTATTAATAGTTCAACCATCGTGGAAGCAGTATGGCAATCTCTCAAAGAGCTAAAAGTTGAACTACGATTCAACTCAGCAATCCCATTACTGAATACATACCCAGAGGAATACAAATTATTCTGCCGTAAAGACACATGCACTTGAACGTTCATTGCAGCACTATTCACAATAGCAAAGACATGGAATCAACCTAAATGCCCATCAGTGACAGAGTGAATAAAGCAAATGTGGTATATATACACCATGCAATACTATGCAGCCATAAAAAAGAACAAGATCACGTCTTTTGCAGAAACATGCATGAAGCTGGAGGCTATTATCCTCAGCAAACTAATTCAGGAACAGAAAGCCAAATACCACATGTTCTCACTTATAAGTGAGAGCTAAATGATGAGAATTCATGAACACAAAGAAGGAAACAACAACCACTGGGGTCCACTTGAGGGTGAAGGATATCAGAGTAGGGAGAGGAACAGAGGAGGTAACTATTGGGTACTGGGATTAATTCCTAGGTGATAAAACAATCTGAACAAACCCCCATAACATGAGTTTACTTATGTAACAAACCTTCACATGTACCCCTGAACCTAAAATCAAAGTTTTTAAAGTAAAAGAAAATGTGATACATATACACCATGGAATACTATTCAGCCATACAAAAGAATGAGATCATGTCTTTTGCAGAAATATGGAAAGATGTGGAGACTATTATCCTTAATAAACTAACGCAGGGATAGAAAACCAAATACCACACGTTCTCACTTATAAGTGGGAGCTAAATGATGAGAACTCATAAACAAAAAGAAGGGAACAACAGACACCAGGGCCTATGTGACGGTGAAGAGTGGGAGGAGGGAGAGGAGCAGAAAAAATAAGTACTAGGTACTAGGCTTAGTACCTGGGTGATGAAATAATCTGTACCACAAATCCCCATGACACAAGTTTACCCATGTAACAAACCTGCACATGTATTCCCGAACCTAAAACAAAAGTTAAAAAATAAATAAATAAATAAACAAATAAATCTATGCTTTATACAGAATGACTTATGAAATGTGACTTTTAAAATATCAAAAAAAAAAGTTATCAGCATTAAAAGAAGTTTAGAAGAATCCTTGCCTAGTCATTTGAAGAGGAGAATAAAAGTTAGTTGATTAAGAATTTTTCTGGAATCAGAGAGACATGGGCATTCCCAGCCCTTGACTCCACTTCTATCCCTTGGAAGTGGGTAGGGAAGAATGATCAGGGTTTCAGACCTGGGAGATTCTGAAAGCTGGGCCTCATTTCCTGAGGTGTAGATCAAGGAGACAAAGAGCCAAGTGTAGGTCTCCACAGCTTACCCTACATGAGTATGGTCTAACAACAGTAGAGTTAAAACTGTGTAGGCAGAAAAAACGGCAGGACTCTGGGTCCCAAAGCACTGTAGAGAAGCATCTGAAAGCTTCTGTGTCTCCAACAGAAGAGGCAGAATAAGGACTGTAAAATTGGAGCAGGAATTTCAAGCTTATTTCCCTGAATTGACTTAGTTAAAACCTTAAATGACTGAGTGGTCACTAATGTAGCTGATTTTACCTGAACTTTCCTGTCATCAGATGAAGATGGAATTTGCGGTAAAAGCTAAGTTCAGTTAAAGACAAAGCATTTTTGTGCATCTGAGTTTATGACTTGTAAAAACTTATACCCAAATCACTGATAAGAAATATTTTCATCATCAAAAATTTCAATCTAATGCCAGAAGTCAGTTTATTGAAGCAGATTCAAGTAGATCATAAAATTTCTTTTTTTTAATTATACTTTAAGTTCTAGGGTACATGTGCACATCAAAACACAGATATACTGTGATTTCTCCATAAGGGCAGTAACAAAGCACCAATCTCATTACCAAAATCCCTGAGGGTAGATGAGTTTCTAAAATCCCTGGAAGTAGATGAGTTTATGAACTCAGAATATTTCAGATTTTAGACAGATAATACTGTATGTTATAGCCCGGAAAAGTCTAGGGTAGCACCCACAATCAAACATAACATGAATATATATACTACATGGGACAAAAATCACAGATAAAAATGATAAATAAAGCCAAATCAGTTCAGTTCAGGTTTTTCCTTCCAAATTTTTTCAAGTCAGACCAGGTTTTGCTAATGAATAATAAAAGCTTTCCATTTTCAGAGCTTTCTGGATTTCAGATATGAAGATAAGGATTGTTAATCTTTCAGAAGCTTAACATGGTTCAGAGAAGGTATCAAAAAATGTGAAACTTGCGTTGCACCTTGAAGTCAGGGTAGGACTTGAATGGCAGGGAAGAAAGACATTTAGACAGAAGCCATGATATGACTAAAAGATGTATAAAAACATAGACATGTCTAGGAAGTGGCAAGTAAATTGATTTGGGAGGGTTGTGGTAAGACCTGAGATTTAAAAGGTAGGATGAGGTAAGAGTTTGGAAGGTCAGGCTAAAATTTAATAATTTCTGTTGAAAGTACCCAGAGATTGCAGGTGATTTTAGTAAAAAGAATAAGTGCCAGCTCTCAGTACTCAATCATGTACACCAACAATTGATGATTGAGTGCCAAAAGCATTTTTCATGATCATTGGTGTACATGATTGAGTAGCCAGGAGTTGGCCCTTATTCCGGACAAGAAAGGGAGGCAAGGGGAAGAGCAGAACCCCAGCACTAGTCCTGCCCTTTGCAACAGCACCCACCAAGATTCTGCCAGACAGGACAGGTACAGTATTAAAGAGTTTGGTCATCTCCAGCCTCAGTTCAGACACACACACAGGGTTAGGACTTCAAGATGAAATAGCAGGATGTCTCCACCGCCATTCAACAAGAACCAGGTGTCTTCCCCAGCACAAAAGACCACTGGAGTAGGAGAAGGACATTCAGATTTGATTTAATACATTTACAAGTTACCTAACACTTGGTATTTGTTGTTTAACTGCTATATTAGTTAAGAGAAGGTGGGCTGGGTGGGGTAACACCTTAATTCTCAACCCTTGAAAAGTTTGTTTCTTACTCAAGTTCCTCATCCAGCCCTGGTCAGTAGAACATTGTCTTGCACATAGTGTCCCAGGAACCCAGGCTGGCAGAGTCCCACCATCTTGTGCTTGCACCATCTAGAATATGTCCCCTCCCAGTCTGCCTTAGCCCAAAAGAAACAAATATTTCTTCCACTTCTTATTCACTGGCCAGAACTAGTCATGTGGCCCCAACTTAAAAGGCAAAAGAGGCTAGGAAATAAATGGAAACACACACAATGTTTGGTGAGCACTAACTCTCTACGTCACAAGTGAATAGACTATATGCTATAATAATTTCAATTTTTTAAAAAATTGTCATCTCAGGATAACTTTACAGAATGTTGAAAATACAAGTTTACCTAACATCTGTTGTTCAGTTACATATAATGTACATTGTGTTTATACTGTGATTCCTCTGTGCCAGAACTCAAAACATGAAGTAGACAATAGTAAAATAATTTCAGCAAATGTCAACTGAACAAAATTTGAGATTACCTGGTAAATGGAGTATTAGTTTGCATATCCCTCTCCCCAAGATGTATTATAATGGTAATTGCTTTATTTACCAAGGAGTAATATTTATCTGTAAGGCTTCTTCCAATGAAGAAAATATTCAATGATGATAAAGCAGAAATATGATTTTTTTCCTTCACTTTTCCAGATAGAAAGCAAATTCTGCCTGGTGCGGTGGCTCATGACTGTAATCCCAGCACTTTGAGAGGCCAAGGCGGACAGATCACTTGAGGTCAGGAGTTCAGGACCAACCTAGCCAACATGGTGAAACCCCTATCTCTATTAAAAATACAAAAATTAGCCAGGCATGGTGGCATGCACCTGTAGTCCCAGCTACTTGGGAGGTTGAGGTGGGAGAATCACTTGAACCTGGGAAGCGGAGGTTGCAGTGAGCTGAGATCACACCACTGCACTCCAGCCTAGGCAAAGAAGCAAGACTCCAAGAAAGAAAGAAAAGAAAGAAAAGACAAAAGGAAAAAAGGAAGGGAAGGGAAGGGAAGGGAAGGGAAGGGAAGGGAGAAAGGAATTCTTTCTTGGGGGGAAGTTGTAGATACGTCATTATCCTGACAATCCGAACCATGATTTGGAAAGATTAATCTGATGGAAATATGCAAATAGGTTAAAAACTATAGTCAAAGCAGTTAAGCAGCTCGTACCAAAGTTCAGCTGTGAAGTAAATGAGGACTGTGTGCCATTTCACACAAGAAGTACTTCATGAATAGGAACCTTCTTTCAGACTGAAACCAGAAACAATCTTAGTTGCTAAACTTGATCAGAACAGAAGTTACCTTGCATAAATGATACGTCTTATGACCACTGGATCTTCCAGATTCCCCTTCCAGTATGTTGGTGCCTTCAAGCGAGAGAAGATAAAGTGCTCTCAGCTTCTTCTCTTGTGGCTGAGTTTGCCACAACCAGCAACCCTGACACACACGACTGGTAAACAGAGCAGAAGTAATGTCACAAGGCATGGGCTTGCCGAGAAGGGTGCCCAAAATAGCAAACCTCATAGCTTAATTTAGAAGAATCTTTACAATGTCAAGCTTACAAAATAGAACTTGGTTGTTATGGGTTAAAAAAAAAAAAAAAAGAAAAGAAAAGAAAAAAGAAATGTGGAGCCAAGCATGGTGATTCATGCCTGTAATGTCAACACTTTGGGAGGCTAAGTGTTGAGGTGAGGATATCTTGGGGCCAAGAGTTCAAGATCAGCCTGGGCACCATAGTGAGACACTGTCTCTAGAAAAAAAACCCTTAAAAATTAGCCCAGTGTGCTAGTGTGGGCCTGTAGTCCCAGTGACTCTGGAGGCTGATGTTGAAGAAACCCATGAGCCTAGGAGGTCAAGACTGCAGTGAGCTATGGTCATACCACTGCACTCCAGCCTGGGAAACAGAGCAGGACCTCATCTCAAAAAAAGAAAACAAGTAATGTGGTAACATTTTCAAAAAGTATAAACTATGTGGTCATGTCTACTCACAGATCATTTAAAGATGAAAGCTTTAATTGGGGGAAAAGCCGTATTAGCCAATGGCACTGCGAATTTTTGGCAGACGCATCATCAATTTTAATAACTGTTATCAAAAGCAATGGTTTTAAGCATTCAAGCTTTTATTTATCCCCCCTGTGGTCTGAAATAACCATTGGTGTTTGGAGCTGTTTTTGTTTGTTTATTTAGTTCAATTTGGTTTTGTTTTAATTAGTCTTGAAGTCCACATGCTCAAGGATTTGCAATGTAGGAAGGAGTTCTATGAAGGCAGCAGATTCTTGATTTCTTTCTAAGTCCTCCCCATTAAAAGCCTATACTCTGGCCAAGAAGAACTAGAGGTAGAAAACAAAGTGAAAAGTAAGCTCAACATAGTGAGGTTCTAACTCCATATCTGCGTTCATGGACCCTTGTTTCTCTAACACTTTCCTGGTCTTCAGACACCATGGGAGAATAAAAGTAAGTCACTGGTACCTTCTCCCGCCCTAACCTCTTCTCCAACATAAACACATGTTTATGTTGATATGAACATAAACACACAGTCACACACACTCATTGCTTTGGAAATGGGAATTCACATTAAAAACATGCAATTTAAATTAAATGTTCTTTGCATTTATTGGTAATTCACTTATACTTATTTTCTTTGAGAGAGTGAGATGGGAAAGAATCTCAAGAATCTTTAAAGAAATGCAGAGAAGGCTAGCTGTGCGTAATAACTGACAAAAAGCAAATTAAGGTCTCCATTTTCAAAAGAAGAGTGAAGTTAGATTTCGCAAATTCAAATAATGAAAATATTATCAAAGACAGGCTGAGCACAATGGCTCATGCCTGTAATCCCACCACTTTGACAGGCCATGGTGGGCAGATCAGTTGAGTCCAGGAGTTCAAGACCAACCTGGACAACACAGTGAGACCCTCTGTCTAGAAAAAAAGAGAAATAAAATATTATCCATGACAATAATAAACAGATAGCTTGTGAACTTAAGAAGGGGAAATGATAGGTCACTAGAAGACATCGTGGATGCACTAAGAACACATTATATGAGGCTGAGTTCATTTCCATTTTTGAGAATTCAACTAAGTATAAGAGCAGAACTCTGTAACTATTGTGTATTTAGAGTTTATAACACATTTTTTCTTTCATAATCTCCATGAATACCAGTGAAGAAGTAGATGCTAAATGCTAGTGGCATTCAGTGGTTTAACATAGAGTTGAATGACTAAACTCCCCAGGCTCAGAATCTGTGCCCAACTGAGTTAGTTACCTAGTGGCTTGATACAGGGCTCATTCTTATCTCTGTGCTACTTAACCCATTTATCAAGAACTTCCATGGCTTCCATAGGGACCCAGACATCATGGATATCAAATGTGACAACCTAAAATTGTAAGACTTGTTGATAATTAGCTCCAAAAATATCTCAGCAAGATGGAATAATGGTATTGATTTTCAGTTCACAACCATGTTTCAGGTACAGTTTACTGAGATGGAAGTAAGTGTGCTTCCTTATCTGGTACAATAAAACAGAGATGTATTTTAAAATAAATGATTAATTATTATACAGAACACATATTTCTGTATTTAGAAAGGTGATTTCTGGCTAACAATTTAAAAGAAAAAAAGGTATATTAAAATGCAATACTTGGTAACTTTTTCATTAATACTTAACTTATAGTGTCAACACCAAATCTTAATAACTCTCTCAAATTCAATACATTTAAGTCCTTTCTTTGGAATTATGACCAAATCAAGGATCTAGAGATCCAGGCTCTCTTAGCATCTTTTTGATACTTGCTCTTCTTATCAATTTCTAGTTTCCCTTCTCTAGTTAACTGAAGGATAGGGTTTAATTTCCCTTTTTCCCTACTCTTTCTTCTGCAGCCGCAGAAACACAACTCCCTACATCCCTGCACTAGGTACAGCCTAGTGACCAACACCTTCAGTACTGCTAAGGATCCCTACAGAAGTTCTGCCTCTACTGTCAACTCGCAGAGCTATGAGGCCTTGGCCCAGACCCGTCACCTCTCTGATTCAATGCCCTCATCTCTAGAACTATGTGACCTCCAGAGTCTATTTGCTCTCAGAATCTTTGACTTCATGATTTCTTACCATAACAAGTATCATTTATAAATGAAGGTTAAAATGATCAACTTTAAAATTAATAATAATAGTAATAATATGAGAAAATAAATTCAGTAAAACTAGGCCTCTTAGATAGAGAATCAAAATGCAACAGAAATCTCTGAAAGATTCAATTGCTCCAGTTTCTTAGAACCCAGTGAGTAAACAGATCCTCTTGTAGGGGGTCTCTAATGAATCACTTTTCCTCTCTCAAGTCAATTTTTGATTGGTGTGTGTGTCTGTGTACACTGTCCCTCCAGTTAGAGTTCCTCTAGAAACAAGAATAGATTCTTTTCCATCTCAATGTCTATCACATAATAATCCATCACAAACACTGAAGACTGATAACTGGCTTAAATCTGTCTTTTATTGACAAAATTATGTAAATCGTATTTGTCTGCCCTGTAAAAAATATATATGAAATGCGTTAATCAGTTAGACTTTTATTTGGTATATGGAGGCATAGTATTCATTGTTTATTATTTCACTGGGAAAGCTATCAAATAACTTTATCTTGTTATAGCACCTATGCCAAATCACATGTACCTGTGAATCCCAGTTTGTTTGTGCTTCATACACCACATAATCTTTTAGTGGTTCCATGTTTCAAGACATTGTATCTGGTGACATAAAGTAGACATTACAACCTAATAAAAATGTATGGAGTTTAAAGTGTCATACTTTAAAAATTACTCAAACCAGCAATCTAAGCTTCTTTTAAATAGAAAGGGGTAGTGCCTTTACTAATCTTCAGGCTTATTATATTTCTGCATCTAATTTCCCCATCCTTGTTCCTAGGCTGCATAGAATTGCTGGAAAAAATTTTATAGAACGTGCTCAAAGCACCCTGGAATAAGAGAACAAAGGACATACATATATAAAGAGTGACAGCCTGCAATTCAAACATTGATGGGTAACGTATGTGCTTAAAGGTAAAGCCAATGTAAACATTAACAACTATTCAAAAATTTCATTTTCCTTACTTTGGTACATCTGGCTTTCAATTGCTATTACTGAAAGTTCTGATTTCTCATGAACACCAAAGACAGTAGCCACACTCCACAAAGTGCTTAAGAAAACCTTGTTTTCAGTTTGACTCTTGCCTGTACTGCACAGATACTTTAAAGGGAAAAGCAAAGACGAAACGTGAGAGTGCTGGACTCATCTAAGCTCTTCACCAACCAGACACTTGTTTTGGGTTCCTCATTGTTATTGCTGTTGTCCCTTGTTATTATCTTTTCCTCTTCTGGATTCAACAGTGACTTACTCTGTTATTCTGACCAACCCATTTAACATGTCTGGCAGTCTCTGTAGAATCTTTCTTATCACTCCTCAAACTAACATGAGTGCTGTAAAAATTGGGAGACTTTGAAGACTTGAAGAATATTAATTGAAGAGGGTATTTAATGGTGATATAGCAGGGGAGCTGTAAACCAGAGGTCAGAGATAGATATGGGGACACGGACTCCCAGTAGACACCAGATATGTAGGCCAAAACCCAACATTGTGGCCTGTAGAATCCAACTGACTGTGAACAAGCTTACCTACATCCTCAAGCTCCTCTTGGATTATTCTTCCCCTCACCTTGACCTGACAGTAGGTCAAAATTTCCCAGTGTTGTCCACTCATGCCACTCCTAAGAATTATCATTACTTAGGAGGCAATATACTCTTATCTCTTCCAGCCACTTCCATACCACCCTTCTACCGTGAGCTCTCAGCAATGCCTGGCCTTTTGAAACATCCTTCCCTGGGCCCTTGCTCCCTCCTTGTTGCTGTTTTCAACCCATGTCTGGACCCTTCAGTGCCTTCTTTAATAGTTTTGCCTTTGACTTTAAATCTCCCAACTCATTCCATGGCAAAATCTTGTTAATCTCAATATCCATACAGATGGCCCCTTCATGCTCCAGCTCAACCTTCTTACACCACCTCTGCACCCCCCACTTACGTACCTATCCAAGATTTGCCCTTGCATCTGACACTGCAAAATTGCTTCCTTATGAGATTTTTAACTCTAAATTTTCCTTCTTTGACCATGACATATTCTTCTTCTCTCACATCTACTGGAATTGCTGCTAAGTCATAGCCTTCAGCCTGTTCATCCCTCGATTTTCTTCATTACCTCACTTCCTCCTTGACCTGCTTCCTTACCTACTCTTGGTTCTGACAGTGAACAACTTGAAGATTATTCCCGTTATACCCAGAATACGCTGCTGAATATTACCAAAGAAAATCTTGAATCCAGGTCACTTATTTTCATTCCAAAATCATCTTCTCTAGCCTCAGCAGGGCTCTCACTGCTGTTCGCAATTTTAGAACTTATCTCTGGATAAGCCTCTAGCACTTTTGCCATAGGAAAGTGTTATCAGTAACCTCAAAGTCTACCCTCTCCATCATCTTCCAGTTTCCTAATAATGTTCTACATGATGCAACTTTAATTATCTTTTCTTTTCTGTACTTTTAGCACATGCATTCCATTCTCTACTTTACTCCTTTTCAAAAGAGGGCATTTCTGTCCTGCTATTACTTGCCCACTCTTTTCCCAACTCTTCCAAGAATGTATTACATCAGTCATCACATTCGTCTCTTCCTCTCTGGCATTACTTCTCAGCCTGCAATTACATTCAGGCTTCCTACACTCATACCAAGTTTCCTTAACTTCAACTTCCATGAGGTACCACCTTTCCTGTATCAAACTTCTTGAAAGTGTCTATACTTGATGCCCTTACTTCAACTTTCATTTATTCCTCACTTATGTGGCATTTGACTAACAAAGTCAGCCTCTCCAAAGTCACCAATGACCAACTAGTCATCTAGCTTTTTAAATTAATAATCATTTTCACAAAGAACATTTAAGGACATGGGGAAATCCCTATGATGCATTGTTAAATTTTAAAAAGTAACAAAATTATAAATAGAGTACAGTGCCAATTAGAATGTTGATATGCAGGTGTATGTCTGTTCAGAAAGTGAGTGGGAAAAAAAAATCACAGAAACAGTAAAGGTTAGACAGTAAAGATTAAGGGTTACTGGTTAAGAGAATAAAATTACAGATATTTTAATACATTTTTATGTTGTCTACATTTTCTGTAATGAATATTACATCCATTTTCTGTAATGAATATTACATCCATAATCAGAGGGGAGAAAAGGATTTAAGGGTTTACATTTTTTTTCCTTATTCTTCTTTCTCAATCCCTCTGACATATTTGACCCCACTGATTGCAGCTTCCCAAAATTCTTCCCAGAACCAGCTTCACAGATGTGCAATCTGTGAAGGGCCCCAGACTTAGAAAAACTTTGTGTTTAGTTTCTCCTGTTTCCATTTTGAAATTCCTAATAAATGTTTAACAAGCCTCACAATTGTGTTTTGCGCTAGGCCCGGCACATTATGTAGCTGGTCCTAACTCTGCCCTCAGCCTCTGGCACCACAGTGTCTTTTTCCTACCTAATCTCTCCTTTTCTATTTCATCATTCCACTCACTAAACTCAGAAGTTCATTAGAGTGGTTACCATCACCCACCTTACCTCTATCTCCTTTGCTATCTCACTCATGGCTTCAGTTCTTGCTTCATTAAATACTGCCCATATCTATTACCTGAATCTTGAGCTTCAGATCCGCATTTCCACCCGTAACCTGGATATTTCCACAAGGATGTTCAGTAAGCACTTCACATTTAACATGTTCAGAATGGAATTTAGCATCTACTTATGTATTCTTCCATGTCCTTCTTCTTTCCCTCAACTTTATATTTTGGAGATGTATTCATGTTGATGTGTGTAGCTGTCATTCATGTATTTTTGCTGCTCTGTAGTATTTCCTCATGTGAACATACTTCAATCGACTTCTCCACAAAAGGGTTTTTGTAATTTGTCATGTCCTGGTACACACATGCAAGAAGAGTTTCCCGTGAAGTTGCTATGTCATAGAGCACACACGAGTTCAGTTTTATCAGGCATACCCAACTGTTTTCAAAGTGGCTGTATCAGTTCATACTCCCACTTGCAGTGGATTAACCTTCTTTTGACTCCATATCCTCACCAACACTTGATTAAAATTTTTGTCAACTTTGTCATGTCTCATTATGATTTTGATCTGCATTCCCTTGATTATTAACGAGAATGAGCATCTTTTATATGTTAATTATATATAAAAAGTATCTTCTTCATGTAGTGCCTTTATAATGAGGAAACATTTTTTAATTAAGATCTATATTGCAGATTAAGATCTATGTCATGATGGGCAAGTTTTTCAGTCAATCCTGAAGAACACTAAAGATTTACAGTCCTACCCTGACTGAGATGGTAAACTTGACCAGTTACAATTATACTTTGGGATTTTATTGATTAAGTAATATGCTCTCAAAGTGATAATGTTCTGTGATAAAACTAGCTGTGTAGGAGAAACCAAGTGTGGCTGTTAAACCTTTCTATGGCCTATCATGCAACCAGCATGGAGTTACTTAGTGCCCTGTGAGAGACAAATTTCAGAGTAGGCACAATGTGGAAGAAATAATTGTCATTGCACACAGCAGTACCCAACTCCTACCCCCAGCAAGAACAAAACCTAGAGAAGAAGACACAAATATCTATTGGCTGATGAAGAGTCTACTCCCCTCAGAAAAGAACATGTGGAAACCATGGGAAATGAAAGTACCCTGCCAAACCCAGCCAAATCCAACCTCACCTCTCTCAGACACTTCCCCTTACAGTTTCTGGAGTTCCCCAGGTATGTTCTTTGCATAAGTCACTGTTGCATGTCGATCATTACCTAAATGTTTTACAGCAGGGAAGAATAAGTGTCTTGAGGCAAGGAATCTCCAAAATTGTTTTGAGGTCAATTAACTACATAGCATATGTGGCCACGAATTTCAGGTTCCTGGATTAGAAAGACAGAGATGACTATTAATTCTGTTCAATCTGACCGATATTTGCTAAGCAGCTACTGTGTCCAAGAGGAATATGATAGAACCCTTGCCACTTAGTAAGCAAACTTTATATACCAAGAACAAGAAAGAATTTCACAGCTCCCATCCTAAAATAGAAAGAGTATTATCAAGCCACACTCTTATTGCAACATATCTTTGTGCAATATATTTAATAAAATTCTAAATTTGATATCTCTTCCTCATTTTTTTCCCATATCTACTGTGAGGAAATTCAACTTGACATTTCTTTCAAAAAACTATTGGTAATTCACAATTACTGCTCTAGCACTTCCTCCTCTTAACTAAAAAATAATAACAGCTGGAACTTTTTAAAAAATTTTTTATTATACTTTAAGTTCTAGGGTACATGTGCACAATGTGCAGGTTTGTTACAAATGTATACATGTGCCATGTTGGTGTGACACTCCCATTAACTCATCATTTACATTAGGTGTATCTCCTAATGCTATCCCTCCCTACTCCCGGCACCCCACAACAGGCCCCAGGGTGTGATGTTCCCTTTCCTGTGTCCAAGTGTTCTCATTGTTTAATTCCCAACTATGAGTGAGAACATGCGGTGTTTGGTTTTCTGTTCTTGTGATAGTTTGCTGAGAATGATGGTTTCCCACTGCATCCATGTCCCTACAAAGGACACGAACTCATCCTTTCTTATGGCTGCATAGTATTCCATGGTATATGTGTGCCATGTTTTCTTAATCCAGTCTGTCATTGATGGACATTTGGTTTGGTTCCAAGTTTTTGCTTTTGTGAATAGTGCCACAATAAACATACGCATGCATGTGTCTTTACAGCAGCATGATTTACCATCCTTTGGCTATATACCCAGTAATGGGATGGCTGGATCAAATGGTATTTCTAGTTCTAGATCCTCGAGGAATTGCCACACTGTCTTCCACAATGGTTGAACTAGTTTACAGTCCCACCAACAGTGTAAAAGTGTTCCTATTTCTCCACATCCTCTCCAGCACCTGTTGTTTCCTGACTTTTTAATGATTGCTTTCTAACTGGTGTGAGATGGTATCTCATTGTGGTTTTGATCTGCATTTCTCTGATGGCCAGTGATGATGAGCATTGTTTCATGTGCCTGTTGGCTGCATAAATGTCTTCTTTTGAGAAGTGTCTGTTCATATCCTTTGCCCACTTTTTGATGGGGTTTTTTCTTGTAAATTTGTTTGAGTTCTTTGTAGGTTCTGGATATTAGCCCTTTGTCAGATGAGTAGATTGCAAAACTTTTCTCCCTTTCTGTAGGTTTCCTGTTCACTCTGATGGTAGTTTCTTTTGCTGTGCAGAAGCTCTTTAGTTTAATTAGATCCCATTTGTCAGTTTTGGCTTTTGTTGCCGTTGCTTTTGGTGTTTTATACATGAAGTACTAGCCCATGCCTATGTCCTGAATGGTATTGCCTGGGTTTTCTTCTAGGGTTTTTATGGTTTTAGGTCTTATATTTAAGTCTCTAATCCATCTTGAATTAATTTTCATATAAGGAGTAAGGAAGGGATCCAGTTTCAGCTTTCATCATATGGCTAGCCAGTCTTCCCAGCACCATTTATTAAATAGGGAATCCTTTCCCCATTTCTTGTTTTTGTCAGGTTTGTCAAAGATCAGATGGCTGTAGATGTGTGGTATTATTTCTGAGGGCTCTGTTCCATTCCATTGGTCTATACCTCTGTTTTGGTACCAGTACCATGCTATTTTGGTTACTGTAGACTTGTAGTGTAGTTTGAAGTTGGGTAGCGTGATGCCTCCAGCTTTGTTCTTTTGACTTAGGATTGTCTTGGCAATGCAGGCTCTTTTTTGGTTCCATATGAGCTTTAAAGTCATTTTTTTCAATTCTGTGAAGAAAGTCATTGGTAGCTTAATGGGGATGGCACTGAATCTATAAATTACCTTGCACAGTACGGCCATTTTCACGATCTTGATTCTTCCCATCCAGGAGCATGGAATGTTCTTCCATTTGTTTGTGTTCTCTTTTATTTCATTGAGCAGTGGTTTGTAGTTCTCCTTGAAGAGGTCCCTCACATCCCTTGTAAGTTGGATTCCTAGGTATTTTATTCTCTTTGAAGCAATTGTGAATGGGAGTTCACTCATGATTTTGCTCTCTGTTTGTGTGTTATTGGTGTATAAGAATGCTTGTGATTTTTGCACATTGATTTTTGTATCCTGAGACTTTTCTGAAGTTGCTTATCAGCTTAAGGAGATTTTGGGCTGAGACGATGGGGTTTTCTAAATATACAATCATGTCATCCGCAAACAGGGACAATTTGACTTCCTCTTTTCCTAATTGAATAACCTTTATTTCTTTCCCTTGCCTGATTGCCCTGGCCAGAACTTCCAACCCTACATTGAATAGGAGTGGTGAGAGAGGGCATCCCTGTCTTGTGCCAGTTTTCAAAGGGAATACTTCCAGTTTTTGCCCATTCAGTATGATATTGGCTGTGGGTTTGTCATAAATAGCTCTTATTATTTTGAGATACGTTCCATCAATACTGAATTTATTGAGAGTTTTTAGCATGAAGGGCTGTTGAATTTTGTCAAAGGCCTTTTCTGCATCTATTGAGATAATCATTTGGTTTTTGTCTTTGGTTCTGTTTATATGCTGGATTATGATTGCTGATTTGTGTATGTTAAACCAGCCTTGCATCCCAGGGATGAAGCCCACTTGATCATGGTGGATAAGCTTTTTGATGTGCTGCTGGATTTGGTTTGCCAGTATTTTACTGAGGATTTTTGCATCGATGTTCATCAGGGATATTGGTCTAAAATTCTCTTTCTTTGTTGTGTCTCTGCTAGGCTTTGGTATCAGAATGATGTTGGTCTCATAAAATGAGTTAGGGAGGATTCCCTCTTTTTCTACTGATTGGAATAGTTTCAGAAGGAATGGTACCAGCTCCTCCTTGTACCTCTGGTAGAATTCAGCTGTGAATCCATCTGGTCCTGGACTTTTTTTGGTTGGTAGGCTATTAATTATTGCCTCAATTTCAGAGCCTGCTATTGGTCTATTCAGGGATTCAAATTCTTCATAGTTTAGTCTTGAGAGAGTGTATGTGTCCAGGAATTTATCCATTTCTTCTAGGTTTTCTACTTTATTTGCGTAGAGGTGTTTATAGTATTCTCTGATGGTAGTTTGTATTTCTGTGGGGTTGGTGGTGATATCCCCTTTATCATTTTTTATTGCGTCTATTTGATTCTTCTCTCTTTTCTTATTTATTAGTCTTGCTAGAGGTCTATGAATTTTGTTGATCTTTTAAAAAAAAATCAGCTCCTGGATTCATTGATTTTTTTGAAGGGCTTTTTGTGTCTCAGTTCTGCTCTGATCTTAGTTATTTCTTGCCTTCTGCTAGCTTTTGAATGTGTTTGCTCTGGCTTCTCTAGTTCTTTTCATTGTGATGTTGGGATGTCCATTTTAGATCTTTCCTGCTTTCTCTTGTGGGCATTTAATGCTATAAATTTCCCTCTACGCACGGCTTTAAATGTATCCCAGAGATTCTGGTATGTTGTATCTTTGTTCTCATTGGCTTCAAAGAACATCTTTATTTCTGCCTTCATTTCGTTATGTACCCAGTAGTCATTCAGGAGCAGGTTGTTCAGTTTCCATGTAGTTGAGCAGTTTTGAGTGAGTTTCTTAATCCTGAGTTCTAGTTTGATTGCACTGTGGGCTGAGAGACTGTTATAATTTCTATTCTTTTACATTTGCTGAGAAGTGCTTTACTTCCCACTATGTGGTCAATTTTGGAATAAGTGTGATGTGATAACAACTGGACTTTATTTAATGCTTATTCTGTGTCAGGAATTTTAGCAAGTGTTATATGCATAATAGCTCATTTAAGCTTCATAGCAACCTTTGTTGTAAAGGTATGTATGCTTTGTCACTGTTTTTGTTTCAGGTATAATTCACATGCAATAAATTCACATATTTTAAGTATACAATTTGATAAGTTTTGATGATGTATATTCCTATGAAACCATCAGTACAATCAAGACAATGAGCATGTCCATCACCCCCGAAATGTTTCCTCATGACCTTCTGTAATCCTTCCCTTCCACTCTTTCCTGTTCTCTTACCCTTCCCCATTTCTAAGCAAATACTGATCTGTCACTGCAGTTTGCATTTTCTAGAATTTTAAAAAGTAGAATGATACTGTACTCTTTTCTCCAGCTTCTTTAATCAGTGCAATAATTCTAAGTAATCCACGTTGTTGTGTCTATCAATAATTCATTCTTTTTTCTTTCTTGGTAATATCCCATTTTATGAATATATCATGATTTCCTTAACCACCCACCTGTGACATTTGGCTGGTTTCCAGGTTTTGGCAGTTACACCAATGAAGCTGCTACAAACATTCACATACAAGTTTTTGAACAGGCATATGCTTACATTTTTCTTACTTAAGTATCTGGAAGTAGAGGGACTAGGATACTTGTAGATGTATATTTAATAATTTAAGAATCTGCCAGTCCTAATATTGCTGTGACAAATTGCCACAAACTGAGCAGCTTTAAACAACACCAGTTTGTGTCTTACAGCTCCAGAGGTCAAAAGTCTAAAATCAAGGTATCACCCAGGCTATGTTCTTTCTGGAGGCTTCAGGGGCAAATTCTTTTGCTCCTTAACTTCCAACCTGCCTGCATTCCTTGGATCATGGCCCATTCCTCAGGACATTCTAACCTCATACTTCTGTGTTCACATCTCCTGCCACTGACCCTGATTCTCCTCTCTCCCTCTTCTAAGGACCCTTGTGATTGCATTGATGTCACCTGAGTAATTCAGGATACTCTCTTGGATTTTCAAAATTTTTCATTTAATCACATCTGCAAAGTTCCTTTTACCACATAAGATAATAGATTCACAGACTCCAAGGATTAGGATATAAGCCTCTTTGAGGGACCACTATTCAGCTTATCCCACTGTCTTCCATAGAGGTTACATCATTTTATATACCCATCAGTAGCATAAGAGAGTTATAGTTCCTCCATATCCTCACCAACACTTGTTATGGTCAGTTACTTTAATTTGCATTTCTCAATAACAAATGATGTTGAAAATCTTTTCATATACTTATTTGCTCTCTATAGATCTTCTTAGGTGAAGCATCAGTTGAAATCTTTCCAATTTTCCTTGGGTGTTTTTTGATTGTTGGATTTTTAGAGATCTTTAAATATTCTTGATACAAGCCTGTTATCAGCTATGACTTGCACATATTTTCTGCCAGGCTGTGGCTTGTTAATTTGTTTTCTTAACAGTGTCTTTCAAGAGAGGTTTTTAATTTTGATTAAGTCTGATTTATAAATTTATTTTTATAAATTAAGCTTTGTGTGCCATATCTTTAAAATTTTGTCTAATCTAGGGTCAAAAAGATTTTCTCTTAGGTTTTTTCTAAAAGTTTTATAGTTTTAGTTCTTTCATTTAGATCTATAATCCATTTTGAATCAAGTTTCACATATAAATCAAAGTTCTTGTTTTCCTTATGAACATCCAACTGTTCCACCACCATTTGTTGAGAAGTCCATCCTTTCTCCACTGAATTGGCTTTGGCATCCTTATTAAAAAAAAAAAAAAAAAAAAAGTCAATTATCTCTAAATATGTCTAATTTTGGATTCTTTATTATATTCATCCATTTGTCCATTTGTCCATTCATTCATCCATGCCAGTGTCACACTGTCTTAGTTACTGTAATTTATAATGTCTATATGTAATTTATAAAGCTGTCTTGGTTATTTTAGATCTTTTGCATTTTTTATTTGAATTTTAAAATTAGCTGGCAATTCATATATAAAAGCCTGTGAGAACTTTGATTGGGATTGCATTAAATCTTTAGATCAATTTGGGGAGAAATGACCTTACAGCAACACTGATTCTTCTGATATATGAACATTGTATATCTCTCCATTGTTGAGTTTTTCCCAGTAATATTTTTTAGATTTTAGTAAACAGATCTTACCTTTGATCAAATACAGCAGTATTTTCATATTTTTGAAGCTATTTTAAATGATTTTTTAAATTTCTCATGTTCATTGTTAGTATGTACAAATACAACTGATTTTTGCATACTAATCCTGCCATCTTGCTAACTCAGTTCTTTCAGCTTTTTGTAGATTCCATTGGATTCTCTGCATGGAAGATTGTATTGTCTGTAAATAAAAATGGTTTCATTTCCAAACTGAATGTTTTTAATTTCTTTTCTTAGTGCATTAAATTTGTTATAATTTCTGATTTATCAGCATCCCACCGATTTCATATGTTGTAATTTCATTTTCATTCAGTTCATAGTACTTTCTAATTTCCCTTTTTATCTCACTTTTTAAATATATTTTCCTACTCTCTCATCAAGCTTGATCCCTTGTGATCATTTCTTTGACCCAATGGGCAATTTAGAAGTGTCTTACTTAGTTTACAAATATTTGAGGATTTGCCAGAAAATCATTCTGTTATTGATTTCTAATTTAATTTCACTGTGGCCAGAAAACAGACTTAGTAAAACTTTAATTCTTTTTAAATTTATTGAGATATGTTTTGTGACCCAGAATATGATCTTTGTAAATGTTCTATATACACTTGAAAGTAAATGTCTATGCTGTTTTTCGAGTGAAATTCTGTATAAATACTTCTTAATATGAATTAAGTCATTTGGTTGATTGTTTTGTCCAAGTTTCTTGTGTTTTTACTGATTTTCTGTCTCCTTGTTCTATCAATTGTGGAGAGAATGATCCTGAAATATCTGATTATAATTGTGGATATGTCCATTTCTTCTTGCAGTTCTATCATTTTTTGTTTCCAGTATTCTGGTGCTCTGTTATTGATGGTATGAACATTCAGGAATGTTCTTTTCTTCTGGTAAATTGACATCATTATTATTATAAAGTAATCTTACTTTATCTCAGGATAAATTCTGAAATCTACTTTGTCTGTTATTAATATAGCCACTTCAGCTTCCTTTTGACTACTGTCAATTATTTTTTCTATCCTTTTATTTTTAACCTTCTTGTGCCTTTATATTTAAGGGGCATTTCTCTTAGCCAACATACACATATTACATAATGTGAAAATATCTGCCTTTTAATTTGGGTGTTTAGTCCATTTACAACTAGTGTTAACTATTGATATGGTTAGAATTAAACTTATTATCTCGATATTTTTTCTATTTGTCACATATGGTCTATGTTCTCTTGTTTATTTTCCACCTTATTCTGAATTAACTGAATACTTTTATGATTCCATCTTGTCTCCTTTATTGGCAATATTAACAATAATAATTTAAAGCTTATAGTGTACATCTTTAACATATCACAGATTACCTTCAAGTGATAGTATACAACTTACACATACCATAAGATTGCTTCAACAGTATACTTTCATTTTGCCCATTTCAGCCTCTGTGTTATTTCTGTCATACATTTTACTTCTACATATGTCTATTACTTGTCGATTTATGTCAGTTTTCGCATTGGTTTTCTGCATAATAAATTACCACAAACTTAGAGGCTTAATATAACACCCATTCACTATCTCAGACTTCTGTAAGTCTGGAATGACCTCGCTG
The DNA here is from genome assembly GCF_007565055.1 of Rhinopithecus roxellana. Taxonomy (NCBI): domain Eukaryota; kingdom Metazoa; phylum Chordata; class Mammalia; order Primates; family Cercopithecidae; genus Rhinopithecus; species Rhinopithecus roxellana. The sequence continues at coordinate 22,639,094 of NC_044549.1, read as the reverse complement.
GATTTTCTGCTCAGGTTCTCACAATGTTGAAATCAATGTATCAGCCAGTTGTATTCTCATCTCGAGTGTGGGTCTTGCTGCAAGCTCATTTCTGTTATTAACAGACTATAGTTCCCTACGGTTTTAGAACTCATATTCCCATTTACTAGTCAACTGTTGACCAGGGGTTACTTTCAGGTCATTGCAGCCACTCTCTGGTCCTTGCGCTTGAACCCTTTTATCTACAAACAGATCAATGCACCCAATCTGTCTTGTGCATTCAATACCTCTGCCTTCCCCTTCTGCTAACAAATGGAGAAAACTCTGTTTAAAAGGACTCCTATGGTTAGTCAGGTCCACCTGGATAATCTCCCTATCTTAAACTTGGCTGTGCTGTAGAATATAACATAATCACAGGAATGATATTATCATCAGATTCAACGGTTCTGGCGATTAGGGCATGGAATCTTGGGTAATAGTTTTAGAATTTTGCCTACCACCATATGTTTAATACAAACCATACATTACATTGCCATTGTTTTCTTTTAATATTTAATTTTCTTTTAAAATATTTAAATAATAAGAAAAATATCTTATGTATTTACTCATGTAGTTACCATTTTATGTTCTTCATATCTTGTATAGATCAATATTTCTATCTCATGTCTTTTTCCTTCTGATTGTACAAATTCCTTTCACATTTCTTGTAGCATGACTCTGCTAATGATGAATTATTCAGACTTTTGTATGTCTAAAAATGGCCTTATTTTATCCTGTTTCTCAACGATATTTTCACTGGGTATATAATTCTGTGTGACAGTGTTTCCTTTTGGTACTTGAAAATGTTGAGTCACTGTCTTCTCACTTGCATTGTTTCTGGTGAAAAGTCTCCTCTCATCTTTCTATTTGTTCCTCTGTACATAATGTGTCTTCTTTCTCTTCATGCCTGTAAGACTTTCTCTTTATCAATATTTTTAAACAATTTAATAATAATATGCTTTGTGCAGTTTCCTTCGAATTGCTTGGTTTGGGGTTTCATTGTACTTCTTGGATCAGTGGGTTTATAATTCACTAATTTGGGAAGCTTACAGCAATCATTTTTAAAATACTTTTCTGCATTTTTTAAGGAACTACAGTTACAGCTATATTAAGCTACATGAAGTTGTTCCACAGCTCACTGATTATACTATTTATTTTTTTGTTCCTTTTTCTCTGTTTACTTTTGAATTGTTTCTATTGCTATGTCTTCAAGTTCATTATTTTTTCTGCAATGTCCAATTTGCCATTAATCCCATCCAGTGTATTTGTCATCTCAGACACTGTAATTTTCATCTGCATTGGTTTTTGTTTTAGAGATGGAATCTTGCTTTGTCACCCAGGCTGGAGTGCCAAGGCACAATCATTGCTCTCCACTGCCTCAAACTCCTGAGCTCAAGGGATCCTCCTGCCTCAACCTCCCAAAGCACTGGATTACAGGCATGAGCCATGGCACCTGGCCAGTTTTCATCTCTATAAGTTGATTTGAGTCTTTTTATGTCTTCCATGTCCCTATTTGTCTTATTGAACATACAACATAGTTATAATAACTGTTTAAATGACTTCTATGCTAATTCTCACATCCATACCAGTTCTGGATTGGTTTCAGTTGATTGATTTTTCTTTTCATTACAGATCATCTGTTCCTACTTCTTTGCATACCTGATAATTTTTGGTGGGATGTCAGATGTTGTGATTTTACCTGTTGAGTGCAGAATATTTTTGAATTGCAAAAAGATTCTTGAGCTTTGTTCTCAGATGTAATTAAAATACTTCAAAACAGTTCAATCCTTTTAGGTCTTGCTTTTAAAATTTGTTAGGCAGGATCAGAGCTATGTTTCATTTAGGGCTAATTATTGTTCACTGTAAAGGCAAGAACCTTTAATCAGTCTACCCAACATCCTGTAAATTATAACATTTTCCAGTCTGGCTAGTGGGATCAGATACTAATCCTGGCCCTGTGTGAATGTCGTGCATTATTCCATCTATTCCTTTTGAATGGTTATTTTTCCAGCTCTGGATAGTTTCCTCAAATGCAAGTGCTGGTCAAAACTGAAATGAATACTTGAATGGGTCCCTCTGCAACTCTTCAGAGTTCAAATATATGAAAATACCTTCTACTTTCTTTCTAAGAATTTTCTTGCACCTGTCTAATACTTTAGCCCTATATAGTTACTAAGCCCTGAAAGCACCTACAGCAATGTGTACAGTAATTGAAACCCCAGAGCGCTCTCTCTAAATAGGTGCTATATCACCTTTATTGTGCTAAAAATGGTTATAGAACTTAAGGGGTTTTTCTATCTTATACAACATTTTTCATACAGCATTATACAGTAAAATGTATGCTACAGATGCATAATTAATTTTCTTGAAGACAGCACGCATTCAGAACATTCTACAGTGATGATTCATCTTCATGCTGCCTTCTAGCCCAGTCAGGTGATTCAAATGACTTTTCTGGTGGGGTTTTCCCAGAAGGCACAAAATGAGTAGCTGGTCACATTCAGGGTCCCTGGTATTTTATATTAAATAGAACAGAGGGGTGATTTAGCTTTCTTTTTGGTAAAGTGAATAAATATGAATTAAAAATTTGGTAAAGTGGTAAATATGAATAAAAAATTCATTTTTTAAATGTGAACTTTAAATCAAAATATAAATGTCCCTTTTTAGCTCTATAGTTTCAGTTTGTTTTATCTTAATTTCTGGTGATATTTTATCAGCATTGGATTGGAATACTATAGTTTTTAGTTTTTCACACTATTAAGCATTTAGTGATCTGCAAAGAAACCCTTGAGAAATTAACCTTTATCTGAACAATTCTTTTGTAATCCTTAATATGGTGAGTTCTTTCATCTTCTAATTTATCTGTTTACAAATAAGATCTCAAAATACTACTATTAAGTGTTTTGTTTGATCATGTAAAAGAAAAAGACTTGCTGTGATGATTATTTTTTGTGTGTTCTGGTGTAGACAGCCGTAGAAATCTTTATGAGGGAGCCCTCTGAAAATCAGTCTTCAGCTGACTCTTGTCTCTTGCATCTTCACCTTCAGCTAAGCCTGTCAATAGTCTCTTCATTCTCAAACCAAAACACACACAAAAAGGTGAAGGGATCTTCCTCCTTTCTTGAAATGTTGTCCTGAGTCTCTTTACCCTTACCACCACCTTACTGAGTCGCCCCTTATCACAAAAGTTTTCCAAACACTTTGCAGCCTCCACTCCTTTATTCCCCCACTCATTCTTAAATCCTTGTAATCTGGTGTTTGCCTTCTACTAATTTACTGAAGCTAGACTATCAGACGTCATTATCTGATTATGTAGTAACAAGCCAAATTTCCTTTCACCTTTACAGCTCTGCAACATTTAATGTAACAGATGACCCTTTCTTGAAAATCTCCTCTTCCGTTGACATTTATAACACAACACTCTTGGTATCCCTCCTACATCTACAACCTGATCACTGCCTACTTAGCAGGTTTCCCTTTCTGCTCCTGACCCCCTAAGTTCAGGCTTTCCTCAGGGAAAAGACTTTGGAGCCCTTCCCTATTCTTGTTTATACTCCCTCCCTTGACATTCTCATTCAATATCAAGATTCAACTATGACTTTCAGAAATGTGGTTCTCAATCCCTCTATCTCCAGCCCTCCAGTCTCTGCCACATTTTTTATTGCTATGGAAGATATGTCCACCTAGGCTTCCCTGTAATGCTTCACCCTCACTCTCTCAATGACTGAATGTAAGACTTTGCCTTACAAATGTATTGTATTCTGAATTCTGCAGTTTATTTTATGACAAATCATACACAGTCGCTCAGGATTAAAGTCTGACTCTGATGCCCAATTCAGCTGATCAGATCTCCCACTATCCTGTTCTCATTACTTCTGTATAGACTGGAGCAATCCACTCCTCCTTTGATACCTCACTTTCTTTAAAGCATATTCTCACTTATGCTAATCTAATCTGGAGGTACAGCTCTGATCAAACACAACTTCATAACTTCCTTCTCAAATGCCTTTGACTGCAGAAAAAAGTCACAACTTCTTATTGTATAGTATATCCCAGACTATTTTTCTACCTTTATTTCCTAAAATACCCAATCAAATATCCAAGACCTAAACCAAATTGAACCACTCTCTCGCTCTCTGTTTCCAAAAATTCTAGCACTTCCCTACTCCAGACCCACAGTTGGTTTAAGCGTTTCTTTTTCCTGGAATGCTATTCTCCATGTCTTTATCCTGTTCTTCTTTGGAAACCAGCAAAAATAACACCTCTTTAATTAAGCTTTCCTGTTATCCCCAAACCTGGAATCAGCACTCTTAACACTGTAATGTTTTATATGGGTCTTTTTTTTTTTAACTATTTACTTTGTACTGCAGCTACTTTTGTGTGTCCTATCTCCCTTGGTAGACTATAATCTTATTATTGAAATTACCTTTGCACTCTTCATGATACCTGCATGTTACATGGTAAAAATAATCAATAAATACTTGATGCTGAATTTATCAATCAGTTAATTCATCAAATTTAAATGCTTCTGAGGGGGGAAAATGCTATGTGAGATGGATTCCATAGTCTCTAAAATAACTACAGTACAAGGGAACCCATAATCAATGCTATGTGGTAGAAGAGATAACAAATGATCTAAGACAGCCTTACTTAAAATAAGGATGATTGGGGGTGAGAGGTCTTCTAGAAGAATTTTGGTGTTTCACATAGGTAGAATGTTATAAGCAGAAATGCAAAGGAATACACTCTAAATTCAATGTAAACAGAGGCATAGAGAGGAAGGCGAGTTAAGGTGTTCAGAAAACAATGAGTAAAACAGTTTGACCGAAGGAAAGAGTTCATGTCAGGGATACCGAAGGATAAAGCTTGAAGGGCAAGCTTGGGAAGAGATCATGTGCTCTCTAGCCCATTGGTGAATGGAGCTAGTGGCAACTGCCAGGAAACAACGAACCCTGGGCCCTGATCATCAACATGATCAGGCTCTCACTTGGCCATGAGGACTATGAGAGCTTTCCTGCTGTCACTGTGGGGAAGCACACTATTTTATAATGGTCCGTTCCAGGTATTTTTGTTTCCAGTTAATTTATCCATTTATTTATTCAACATTCATTAACACCTACTGTATTCTAAACATTGTGCAAGACCCTGATGATTCCAAAATGAATAGCTATGCTTCTGACCCCTGGAGCTGCATATGTCAGTAAAATTGCCAGACTAAACTCTTATGGAAATGACATGAAATTTTATTTGGAGTACAATCTAAATACGTTTTATGATTCAAGTACGTTTGGTTTTGCTTTAGTTGCTTATTGGATTTGTCAGTTAAATATATTGTTTTATAAAAGAGAAGGAAGCTATAGGCACTTTTATTTTTACTTTAACAAAAGTACATCCAAAAAAACTTTCTCCCCATAGAAACAGTAACAGATCTTTGTGATTCAGATATTTAGTTACTATCTCCTCTCTGAAAGAAAATACCAGAATTGTTTTACCTATAGGTACATTCTTCAATTTGTCACTGGTAAAATGCCCTGAAATATTTAGGCCTCGTTTAACCTAGAAATTCTAGCAGTTTTGGAGACAGCAACGCTGTTAAGAATTTTTTTTCCTGAACACAGTTACAGTAAATGATAACTGAAATTTCTTCCCCTATATCCTAACCTAACCCAGAAACTATGAAGTAATCTTCCTGAATTATTTTGTGTCCTTCCAAGGAAGAGGAAGAAAAGTGGATAAGGGATTTTTCTCTTTTGGATTCTTTGTGATCTCAAGTGCTTAAGACATTAATTATGCTACTCTCAAATGAAACTGCTGACACCATTCTTTTGATGCCCATCAACTTCCTCTCTCTCTCTTCATCATTTCCTCTTAAATGTTGTTTTCTATTAATATCATACTTTCTTTTATATAATAGTTATATTTTTAAAAGGCAGCAGATGAGGCTGCCCAAAGAGCTGACATAGCTATCAAGCAGAAAATCAAATGTAGTAGCAATGTAGCAATGGCAAGTTCCATATTCAATATCCTCTTTCTCCTTAAAAGAACTGATGAAGAATCTTTGAAAAGCAACTTCATTGGCTTTAATGACTATTGAAAGGGAGGTGTGTAATAGGGAAATTACACAGAGAGCGGGTAAGGGAATGCCATCTGGATCCTATTGGATGGTTCAGATGGGACAAGATGATTCTTTGAGAAATAGAGCCAGCAAAAACTAGGAATTACTGGAGTAAGATTAATTTCACCTTGGCACACACTCCTAGATAATTCTAGAGCACTGTGATGCTAAGAACTGGAAATCCTGCCTCTTCCTCCTCTGAGCCCATAGTGAGAACCCTGTATTTGGGAAAAGATCACAATGGGTATGCCTAGTTTGGGTCATGCCAAACTAATGATTGCTCTTCAGAGTTCCCAAGTAATAAGCTTTTGGCCACTGATACCCAGCTCACTGCCCACTGAGACACAAATGTTTATAGTAACCTACAATTGCCAATATTAGATTTTCTCCAAGGTACCACATTGGCAGAACTTGAAGTTACATGGTGATCTCTGAACAAAATGAATCGAAACAGGGAAAAAATGATATTGTAGCTCATTCTGTTCTAATGAAGATAGTGTCAGTCATGCTATTTCAAGTTCTTAAAAGAAAACTAGGATCAGTAAGGCACAGAACATAAATACTATAGTTCCATAGGACAATAAAAAAGAACAAGGAAGGGACAACATCATCCCTGATATCAATGGAGCTGTAAAAGATGGAAAGTGGATAAAGAGGCAGTAACTAACTTAGCACATGCTAAAGGTATTTAGATTTCATCTTCCTCTAGTGAGTTGAGCAAAGAGACACAGAGGTAGCAGACATAAAAAATAGAAACGTAAAGCTTGGGGATGAACGAAAGAATTGGTTTAAAGTAATAGATCATTTAAATGCCATATTCTTTTATCAAACTGAAGAATCTAGGCAATTACTTCCTCTTCATCTCACAGAGTTGAGGAGTTTTTGGTGAAAAATTTAACCTGAGAGATCTAGACCAATAACACTGAAGATAAGAAGATCAAGAGCTGGCCGGGCACGGTGGCTCAAGCCTGTAATCCCAGCACTTTGGGAGGCCGAGACGGGCGGATCACAAGGTCAGGAGATCGAGACCATCCTGGCTAATACGGTGAAACCCCCGTCTCTACTAAAAAATACAAAAAACCAGCCGGGCGACGAGGCGGGCGCCTGTGGTCCCAGCTACTCGGGAGGCTGAGACAGGAGAATGGCGTGAACCCGGGAGGCGGAGCTTGCAGTGAGCTGAGATCCGGCCACTGCACTCCAGCCTGGGCGGCAGAGCAAGACTCCGTCTCAAAAAAAAAAAAAAAAAAAAAAAAAAAAAAAAAAAAAAAAAAAAAAAAAAAAAAAAAAAAAGAAGATCAAGAGCTAACAAACATACACGTAGTAAACAGTGGGGGTAACTGGCTCCCATTTCACCCTAATGCCAGGAGCCAGGTCTCACCTCTCACACCAAAGCATTGATAATTCTTCTCTAGAGAGACTGACCACTTAGAAGAGCATCTTACAGACACTGGATCTTGGAATCTCCCAAAAGAAAAGCTGTTCATACCTGATTACCCTTCAGAGGGAGTCACCAGAGTTCTCTTATCCAATGGAAAATATTCCAATGAGCTTCTTATTGCTTGACTCTTAAATATGAGTGAGAAACAAGAATCATCAGACACTTAAGCAAAACTTCCATTGTGAAAGAAACTAAAACAAGCAGAAAAGAAACATAGGTAAGACAGGTCAGACAGAGGGCAGAAAAAGATTTTAGAATAAGCATATTAATTTCTCAGAGAGATATAAAAGAAATAAACTCATGATATATGAAAAGTATGCTGTAAAAGGAACAGTCAGGAAACAAGAAAGAACTCTTCAAAATTATACATTTTAAATTGACACAAATTCAGTAGAATAATTGAACAAGTCAATTAAGAAGCTCTTGAAGGAACAAAAAGAAAAAGAGATGAACAATAAAAAAGAAAATATAAGAAAATTAGAGAATTAGTCTAAAAAATGTAATATCCAATAAAAAGAAATCTAGAAGAAGAAAACAAAATATTATAAAATAAGTAATATAGGAAATTTTCTCCAAATTGAATGATATCAAATGCCATATTAAAGCATCACTTCAGCTTAAAATGTGTGATGTCATTCTCACTCTAACAATAAGAAATGGATAACTTACAAATGATAAAAGAAAAACTTCAACCACATTAAATTTAAGGGAGTTTAACTGAGCAATGAATGATTCGCAAGTCGGGCAGCCCCCAGAATCACAGCAGATCCACAGAGATTCCAGCCAGCCATGTGATGGAAGCAGATTTTTAGACAAAAAAAGGGAAATGATGTACAGAAGTCTGCAGTGAGGTACTGAAACAGCTGGATAGGTTACAGTTGGCATTTCCCTTATTTGAACACAGTTTGAACACTTAGCAGTCTGTGAGTGGCTAAAGTCTGGCCACTGAGATTGGCCAAGACTCAGTTACTGTTACAGGTGCATACTCCTAAGTTAGGGTTTCAATTTTGTCTGGCTATCAAGCTAGGTTACAGTTCATCCACAAGGACTCAAATATAGAAGTACGGAGTCCATCTCAGGCAATATTTAGTTTGCTTTAACACAAATGATAGTACTTTTTAAGCCATCGAACAGCTGAGAATGAAAAGGAAGAACCACCACCATCACCACCATGAACTAAGGACTCCAGAATAAGCCCCTCTGGAAATTAAAGCTACTGAACTGTGATTCATTTACTTCCTTTACCAGGGAGGTGCTGCTATCATAGAAAACATTAAAGAAGGTGGGTAACCTAGTCTAATCCTTGTTGACAAAGTAAATATAATTCCAAGTGAATCAGCTAATTATATTTTATAGGAGAAGGGTCCTTCTCTGTGGACTATTCTTGACATAAAAATATTCTTATCACTAGTTAAGGATTATTACTGACCCATAATATATGGATTTATGAGTCATAGCTCCTTAGAAAATGGCACAGAAACCACGGTATAAAATGGAGATGTATCATTATTAAACACTCCCTATGTGAGATCATAACCCAATATTTTACTTAGAGATCCTGTCTACTCTGAACCAAGCACACATCTCTGATGTAGAGAGGATCTGAGAGCCACCCTCAGCATCTCCGATCTCTTGCTGCTTTGTCTGAGGCTCTTTATTACCTGACCTGTATACTTGAAATTAGAAGTAAAACTCAATAGTGGTTACTGTCTCCGATTCTTCAGAACCTGATTGGACAATTTGCTTTATCTCACTCTCCTAGGAGAAAAAGAAAAGGAAAACACCTGTGGCTTCTCTCATCCTTGCTTGAGCAGAAGGAGAAGCAAGAAGCTGCCATCGACATGGATAAAACACAACAACAAAAACAGCCGAACTTTTACTAAGCTTTTAAGACTGATGGTTCAGCATCCCTAAGCTTCTCAGAAGCGGAGTCTACACCCACCTCCCAGCTTTTATCCACAGGCCTTCACCATGTGCTTACGAGAAGACTGGGGACAGACCACAGTTTCTGAGAGAAAATCTCCCAGGACCCAGGCATAAGGGACCCACTGGTATCTGAAGGAAGAACGAAAAACCTAAGAGAAATCCTCAGGTACCCTAGGCCCTCAGTAAGTGTGAAGAAGTGGTCACCTGTAGCTGGAATAGGAGCAAAAGAGGTGACAGAGACCCCCATGAGATGCAAGCATGTGAGGCCCACTGAAGTCTGAGGACAGAATAGAAGGACTGAAGGAAACATTCCAGAGACTCTAAACCCTACACTGAGTACAAGGAGGTAGCAGTCTATAGCTGAGGAAGGTGAGGAGAGCTGAGAGAGACTCCCTTGAAGGTTCAGTTATGAGGGGTCTGATGCCAGGGCCGAAGAACTGGAAGAGACACTCTGGGCACTCTGAGCCTTACACTGAGTACAAAGGCAGCAGCCAACTGTGGTTTAGGAAAGCAGGATACCTGAGAGAGACTCCCTGAGGCATGAGCATGTGGGGCCTGCTGAATGCTTAGGGCAAGGACATATCCAGGCATTTAGAACCCAAGTCTGCTAGAGGGAAGAGTCTTACACCATCTTCAATTAATTTGAAGCCAGAGGTAAACTGAATATAACTAACACAACCACTAAGTCCATACCCAGCTCAACTACAAACTAGATTAACTCAGTCCCCTAATGAAACTAAAGAAGAGAAATGCATTTTATGGGCAAAAATATTATGAACTTCGAGATTTACTGTTCTTTTACACACATAGAGTCCAGTATTTAATAAAAATTATGAGACACACAAAGAAGCAAGGCAATGTGACCTCTCCTTGGGAGAGTGTTATAGACTTAATTATGTCTCCCAAAACTCCTATGTTGAGGCCCTAACCACCAGTGTGACTGTACTTGAAGATAGGATTTTTAAGAATGTAATTAAGATAAAATGAGGTCATGACAATGGGGCCCTAATCTGATAGAATTTGTGTCCCTCTAAGAAGAAGAAGAGATACCAGAGACCTTTCTCTTTCTCCCTCTCTCTTTCTTCCTCTTTCTCCCTGCACTTCCACAAAAAAAGTGCCATGTGAGGGCACAGCAAGAAGGTGGCCATCTGCAAGCCAGGAAGAGATGCTTCACCAATACCCAACCCTGCTGGTACCTTGATCTTAGACTTCCAGCCTCCAGAACTGTGAGAAAATTAATGACTATTGTGTAAGCCACCCAATCTGTAGTATCTTGTTATAGCAGCCAACATAACTAATACAGAAGAGGAAACATCCAATAAAATCAGACTCAGATATAATCCAGAGGTTATAATTAAACAGGGATTTTAAAATACCTATAATAAAAAAGCTATATTAAAGGAGCTAATGTACATGATGAACAACATGCATGTACAGATGGGGAATTTCAACATGGAGAAGGAAACTATATTTTTAGAGGTTAATGAAAATGCTGGAAATTAAAAGCCGCATTAGTGTGTAGGTAGCAGATGACTCAGCTGTAATTTACATCTCAGCAGATTTGTGTGACTGAGGAAAAGACAGTTAAAGTATCTGATATATAGTGTATAGCTAGGAATAAACCTGTAACTATTTGAAGGGCCAGGCAAATACCTAGAAGTGAGCCGAAGCTTCATCATGTGAAGATGTTTGATGGTGCTGATAAGCCCATTGAAATATATCTGGTATGATTGAACATATCAGAAGGAAATAATTAATAAACTGAAACTAATTATTAAAAATGAATTACAAAGAGGAAAAAATCGTGAAAAAATGGAACACCACATCCAAGAGTTGTGTAATAATATCAAATAGTTTAACTCAGAAATAATTGGAGTCTTAGAAGGAAAAGGAAGAGAAAGGAGAGCAGAAAAATATTTAAAGAGAAAATGGCTGAGAATCTTTCAAGACTGATAAAATATATCAACGCTCAGTTCTACAAAGTTCAGGAAACTCAAGCAGAATAATTTAAATAAAACCACACAAAATCACATTGTAATCAAACTGCTGAAAAACAAAGATAAGCAGAAATCCTTAAAAGCAACAAGAGAAAAAAGACAAATTACATACAAAGGAACAATAATAAGAATTATGACTAACTTCTCATCCAAAATAATAGAATCCAGAAGACAGTGGTACAACATTTTTAAGTGCTAAAAGAAAAAGTACTGTCAAGTTAGCATCCTATAACCAAAAAAAACTATCCATCAAAAACAGAAGGGAAATAAATACTTCTTTGACTCACAAAAGTCGAATGAAAGAATAAATCCCCAGCATACTTGGATTACAAAAAATGACGTTTCTTAAGTTAAAAGGCGATGATACCAGATAGAAATCTACAAGGAGTGAGAAACACCAAAGAGTAAATATGTTGGAACATATATAAAACTTCTAAAAATGTATATGCATCTAATCCCACCAGAAGCAAAAAAAAAGAAATATATACATATATATATTCATATATACACTTTAAATCTCTTTAAAAGACTATTGATTGTTAAAAATAAAATAATAACACTTTATTGTAGACTTTATAGTCTATGTAGAAATAAAATAAATAACAAAAGCAAAAAAGGCAGAGGGTGGAAATTATTGTAAGGTTTTTACAGAGTTTGTGAAGTAGTAGAACATTTTTTGAAAATAAGCAGTAATAAATTAAAGATACATATTGTTATCTTTATAATAATCACCAAAAATTAACATAAAGAAGCATAACTAAAAAGTAAATGCAGAGGTAACATAGAATACTAAAAATACTCAATTTAAGAAAAGAGACAGAGAAGGAGACAAAGAAGAAAAAAGGCATAAAAGGAAAATAGAAAACTACAAGATTGTAGAATTAAACCCAATATTAATATAGCATGAATTGCAAATAAACTTAAACCCAAATTAGAAAGTAGAAATGTCAAAATGGGCAAAAATACAAGATGGAACTATATACTGTTTTAAAAAGACATACTTTAAAATTAAGGAGACAAGTTGAAAATAAAAGGATGGAAAGATATAACACACAAACACCAACCATAAGAAAGTTGCTGTGGTTATATCAATATCAGACAAAGTAGGCTTTAAGATAAAGTGTATTAACAAATTTGAAGAATAATATTCCACAAAAATGAAATGACTAAGTCATTAAAACATAAATCTCTTAAATATGTATGTACCAAACAACAAAGCTACTGAATACAAGAAGCAAAATGTGGCAGAACTAAAGAGAAAAATTATGCAAATCTATAAATATAATTAAAGAATTTAACATCCCTGTGTTGACATAGCAAGGCTAGATATGTTTCATAGAACCCCCTTTCGTGTGGTTTTAACTCACTTTTGGTCACAAGAGAAACTGAAGTGAGATTTAGAGAGCAAAAGTGAAGCCGCAGCCATTACACTCTGAATGTTGATGTAGAACACCAGGTGCTGTTGTAACTCATACATGTTGTTACTGAGCTGTTGGCTCATCTGGCACACATGGACCCTACAGCAACTCAATCTCCCATTGGATCTGCTCTCTTAACTTCCCTGAGTCCTGAACAATGAATATGTGCACGTCTATGGTGAAGGCTGACAGTTCCTTCTGTAGGTCACTCGTTTCATGAGAGGAATTAAAAGACTTTTTTCTTCTATGTCTCCTACTCTGTCTCTTTTCTTAAATTAAGTATTTTTAGTATTCCATTTTACCTCTGCATTTACTTTTTAGTTATGCTTCTTTATGTTAATTAAAAGGAATTAAAGATTCATGTTCTGGTCTATCCTCATGGAGTCCATTTTTTCCTCACAGATTTCAATTTGCAATTTCCTTTCTCTGCTTCAATCCAATTTTTATTTCTCACTACCAGCCCCACTAATCCATATCAAGTTTAGAGCTAGCACCAGAAAGAGAGGCAACAACAGTTCATAGGCTTCTTTACCAGCTCTTAAAATTGTGTAAAGTCCCAAACTGCTCTAAAAAGTAAGGTCTGTTTTATAATTGCATAAAGTCTAGTTTTCTTTTTCCATATCATTTACTGTTTCCACTTTTCTAACTGAATCCTAATAAATACAACTTGTCTCTCAATAATTGAAAGAACAAGTAATCAAAAAATCAGCAAAGATACTGGAAAATTTTAAAGACAGTATTAACCACCTTTATGTAATTGACATTGTAAGAACAGTCTACTTAACAACAGCAGAATACATATTCTTCTCAAGTGCTCATGGAACACTCACTAAGCTTCACCATATGCTGCACAATAAAACAAAGTCTCAGTAAATCTGAAGAGATTAAAATCTAACATTATGTTCTCTGCTCAAATCAGTGTTAAATAAGAAATCAAACATAATAAATGCTTTAAAATCTAAATATGTTGAAAATTAACAACACGCTTCTAAATAAATAATGAGTAAAATAAGAAATGCTAAATTTTAAAACATTTGAATTGAATAATAAAATCACAACATACGTGGGATGTAAACAGTCCATATGGAGAAACATATTGCTTTCAGCACCTATTTAGAAAAAAAGGAAGCTATAAACTCTGTTTCCACCATAAGAAACTAGTTTTTTAAAAGAGCAAATAAAACTCAAAGTGAATAGAAGAAATAAAAATACAAATAGAAATCAATAAAGTTAAAATTTTCAAAACAATAAAAAAGTCAAGGGTAGGGGCCGCACATGGTGGCCAAATAGGAACAGCTCCAGCCTCCAGCTCCCAGCCTGAGTGACACAGAAGACAGGTGATTTCTGCATTTCCAACTGAGGTACCAGGTTCATCTCAGTAGGGTGTGTCAGACAGTTGGTGCAGGACAGTGGGTGTGGCCCAATAAGCGAGAGCCAAAGCAGGGCAAGGCATCACTTCAACTGGGAAGGGTGAGGGGGAAGGGAATTTCTTATCCTAGCCAAGGGAAACTGTGACACACAACACCTGGAAAATCGGGTCACTCCCATTATGATACTGTGCATTATCAAGGGTCTTAGCAAAAGGCACACCAGGAGATTATATCCCACAAGTGGCTCAGAGGGTGCCACATCCACGGAGCCTCCCTCATTGCTAGCACAGCAGTCTGAGATCTAACTGCAAGGCGGCAGTGAGGCTGGGGGAGGGGTGCCAGCCATTGATGAGGCTTATGTAGGTAAACAAAGTGGCCGGGAATCTCGAACTGGGTGGAGCCCACTGCAGCTCAAGGAGGCCTGCCTGCCTCTGTAGACACCACCTCTGGGGACAGGGCATAGCTAAACAAAAAGCAGCAGAAATCTCTGCAGATGTAAATGTCCCTGTCTGACAGCTTTGAAGAGAGTAGTGATTATCCCAGCATGGAGGTTGAGATGTGAGAACGGACAGACTGCCTGCTCAAGTTGGTCCCTGACCCCCGAGTAGCCTAACTGGGAGACATCCCCAACTAGGTGCAGACGGACACCTCACACCTCACACGGCCGGGTACACCTCTGAGACGAAGCTTCTGGAGCAACAATCAGAAAGCAACACCTGCTGTTCAGCAATACTCTCTCTTCTGCAGCCTCCACTGCTGATACCCAGACCAACAGGGTCTGGAGTAGACCTCAAGCAAATTCCAACAGACCTGCAGCTGAGGGTCCTGACTGTTAGAAGGAAAACTAACAAACAAAAAGGACACCCACACCAAAACCCCATCTGTACATCACCATCATCAAAGACCAAAGGTAGATAAAACCACAAAGATGGGGAAAAAGCAGTGCAGAAAAGCTGGAAATTCAAAAAATCAGAATGCATCTTCCCCTCCAAAGGACCGTAGCTCCTCACCAGCAATGGAACAAAGATGGACAGAGACTGACTTTGATGAGTGAGAGAAAAAGGCTTCAGTCGATCAAACTTCTCAGAACTAAAGGAGGAACTACGAACCCAGCATAAAGAAACTAAAAACCTTGAAAAGAGATTTGATGAATGGATAACTAGAATAACTAATGCAGGGAAGTCCATAAATGACCTGATAGAGATGAAAACCATGACACAAGAACTACATGACAAATGAACAAGCTTCAGTAACCGACTCGATCAACTGGGAGAAAGAGTAGCAGTGATTGAAGATCAAATGAATGAAATGAAGCAAGAAGAGAAGTGTAGAGAAAAAAGAGTAAAAAGAAATGAGCAAAGCTGCCAAGAAATATGGGATTATGTGAAAAGACCAAATCTACGTCTGATTGGTGTACCTGACAGTGATGGGAAGAATGGAACCAAGTTGGAAAACACTCTGCAGGATATTATCCAGGAGAACTTCCCCAACCTAGCAAAGCAGGCCAACATTCAAATTCAGGAAATACAGAGAACACCACAAAGATACCCCTCGAGAAGAGCAACTCCAAGACACATAATTGCCAGATTCACCAAAGTTGAAATGAAGGAAAAAATGTTAAGGGCAGCCAGAGAGAAAGGTTGGGTTACCCACAAAGAGAAGCCCATCAGGCTAACAGCAGATCTCTCAGCAGAAACTCTCCAAGCCAGAAGAGAGTGGGAGCCAATATTCAACATTCTTAAAGAAAAGAATTTTCAGCCCAGAATTTCATATCCACCCAAACTAAGTTCCATAAGTGAAGGAGAAATAAAATCCTTTACAGACAAGCAAATGTTGAGAGATTTTGTCACCACCAGGCCTGCCCTACAAGAGATCCTGAAGGAAGCACTAAACATAGAAAGAAACAACCAGTACCAGCCATTGCAAAAGCATGCCAAAATGTAAAGACCATCTATGCTAGGAAGAAACTGCACCAACTAACAAACAAAATAACCAGTTAACATCATAATGACAGGATCAAGTTCACACATAACAATATTAACCTTAAATGTAAATGGACTAAATGGTCCAATTAAAAGACGAAGGTTGGAAAATATGATAAAGACTCAAGACCCGTCAGTTTGCTGTATTCAGGAGACCCGTCTCATGTGCAGAGACACACATAGACTCAAAATAAAGGGATGGAAGAAGATATACCAAGCAAATGGAAAACAAAAAAGGGCAGGGGTTGCAATCCTAGTCTCTGATAAAACAGATTTTAAACCAACAAAGAACAAAAAAGACAAAGAAGACCATTACATAATGGTAAAGGGATCAATTCAACAAGAAGAGCTAACTATCCTAAATATATATGCACCCAGAACAGGAGCACCCAGATTCGTAAAGCAAGTTCTTAGACACTTACGAAGAGAGTTAGACTCCCACACAATAATAACGGGAGACTTTAACACCCCACTGTCAACATTACACAGATCAATGAGACAGAAAGTTAACAAGGATATCCAGGAATTGAACTCAACTCTGCACCAAGCAGACCTAATAGACATCTACAAACACTCTACCCCAAATAAACAGAATATACATTTACTCAGGACCATATCGCACTTATTCCAAAATTGACCACATAGTTAGAAGTAAAGCACTCCATGGCCGGGCGCGGTGGCTCAAGCCTGTAATCCCAGCGCTTTGGGAGGCCGAGACGGGCGGATCACGAGGTCAGAAGATCGAGACCATCCTGGCTAACATGGTGAAACCCCGTCTCTACTAAAAAATACAAAAAACTAGCCGGGTGAGGTGGCGGGCGCCTGTAGTCCCAGCTACTCGGGAGGCTGAGGCAGGAGAATGGCGTAAACCCGGGAGGCGGAGCTTGCAGTGAGCTGAGATCCGGCCACTGCACTCCAGCCCGGGCGACAGAGCGAGACTCCGTCTCAAAAAAAAAAAAAAAAAAAAAAAAAAAAAAAAAAAAAAAAAAAAAAAAAAAAGAAGTAAAGCACTCCTCAGCAATGTAAAAGAACAGAAATTATAACAAACTGTCTCTCAGATCACAGTGCAATCAAACTAGAACTCAGGACTAAGAAACTCAATCAAAACCACTCAACTACATGGAAACTGAACAACCTACTCCTGAATGACTACTGGATACATAACGAAATGAAGGCAGAAATAAAGATGTTCTTTGAAACCAATGAGAACAAAGATACAACATACCAGAATCTCTGGGACACATTTAAAGCAGTGTGTAGAGGGAAATTTATAGCATTAAATGCCCACAAGAGAAAGCAGGAAAGAGCTAAAATTGACACCCTAACATCACAATTAAAAGAACTAGAGAAGCAAGAACAAACACACTCAACAGCTAGCAGAAGGCAAGAAGTAACTAAGATCAGAGCAGAACTGAAGGAGATAGAGACACAAAAAAACCCTTCAAAAAAGCAATGAATCCAGGAGCTGGTTTTTTGAAAATATCAACAAAATTGATAGACCACTAGCAAGACTAATAAAGAAGAAAGAGAGAAGAATCAAATAGATGCAATAAAAAATGATAAAGGGGATATCACCACCGACCCCACAGAAATACAAACTACCATCAGAAAATGCTATAAACACCTCTATACAAATAAACTACAAAACCTAGAAGAAATGGATAAATTCCTGGACACATACACTTTCCCAAGACGAAACCAGGAAGAAGTTGAATCCCTGAATAGACCAATAGCAGGCTCTGAAACTGAGGCAATAATTAATAGCTACCAACCAAAACAAGCCCAGGACCAGATGGATTCACAGCTGAATTCTACCAGAGGTACAAGGAGGAGCTGGTACCATTCCTTCTGAAACTATTCCAATCAATAGAAAAAGAGGGAATCCTCCCTAACTCATTTTATGAGGCCAACATCATCCTGATCAAAGCCTGGCAGAGATACAACAAATAAAGAGAATTTTAGACCAATATCCCTGATGAACATCAATGCAAAAATCCTCAATAAAATGCTGGAAAACCAAATCCAGCAGCACATCAAAAAGCTTATCCACCATGATCAAGTGGCCTTCATCCCTGGATTGCAAGGCTGGTTCAACATACGCAAATCAATAAACATAATCCAGCATATAAATAGAACCAAAGACAAAAACCACATGATTATCTCAATAGATGCAGAAAAGGCCTTTGACAAAATTCAACAGCCCTTCATGCCAAAAACTCTCAACAAATTCGGTATTGAAGAAATGTATCTCAAAATAATAAGAGCTATTTATGACAAACCCACAGTCAATATCATACTGAATGGGCAAAAACTGGAAGAATTCCCTTTGAAAACTGGCACAAGACAAGGATGCCCTCTCTCACCACTCCTATTCAACATAACGTTGGAAGTTCTGGACAGGGCAATCAGGCAAGGGAAAGAAATAAAGGTATTCAATTAGGAAAAGAAGAAGTCAAATTGTCCCTGTTTGCAGTTGACATGATTGTACATTTAGAAAACCCCATCGTCTCACCCCAATATCTCCTTAAGCTGATAAGCAACTTCAGCAAAGTCTCAGGATACAAAATCAATGTACAAAAAACACAAGCATTCTTATACACCAATAACAGACAAAATAGAGAGCCATATCATGAATGAACTTCCATTCACAATTGCTTCAAAGAGAATAAAATACCTAGGAATCCAACTTACAAGGGATGTGAAGGACCTCTTCAAGGAGAACTACAAACCACTGCTCAGTGAAATAAAAGAGGACACAAACAAGTGGAAGAACATTCCATGCTCATGGATAGGAAGAATCAATATCGTGAAAATGGCCATACTGCCCAAGATAATTTATAGATTCAATGCCATCCCCATTAAGCTACCAATGACTTTCTTCACAGAATTGGAAAAAAAAAACTACTTTAAAGTTGATATGGAGCCAAAAAAGAGCCCACATTGCCAAGACAATCCTAAGTCAAAAGAACAAAGCTGGAGGCATCACGCTACCCAACTTCAAACTATAGTACAAGGCTACAGTAACCAAGACAGCATGGTACTGGTACCAAAACAGAGATTAGACCAGTGGAACAGAACAGAGCCCTCAGAAATAATACCACACATCTACGACCATCTGATCTTTGACAAACTTGACAAAAACAAGAAATGGGGAAAGGATTCCCTATTTAATAAATGGTGCTGGGAGAATTGGCTAGCTATAAGTAGAAAGCTGGATCCCTTCCTTACTCCTTATACAAAAATTAATTCAAGATGGATTGGAGACTTAAATGTTAGACCTAAAAACATAAAAACCCTAGAAGAAAACCCAGCCAATACCATTCAGGATGTAGGCATGGGCAAGGACTTCATGTATAAAACACCAAAAGCAATGGCAACAAAAGCCAAAATTGACAAATGGGATCTAATTAAACTAAAGAGCTTCTGCACAGCAAAAGAAACTACCATCAGAGTGAACAGGCAGCCTACAGAACGGGAGAAAATTTTTGCAATCTACTCATCTGACAAAGGGCTAATATCCAGAACCTACAAAGAACTCAAACAAATTTACAAGAAAAAAACAACCCCATCAAAAAGTGGGCTCAGGATATGAACAGACACTTCTCAAAAGAAGACATTTATGCAGTCAACAGGCACAGGAAAAAATGCTCATCATCACTGGCCATCAGAGAAATGCAAATCAAAACCACAATGAGATACCATCTCACACCAGTTAGAATGGCAATCATTAAAAAGTCGGGAAACAACAGGTGCTGGAGAGGATGTGGAGAAATAGAAACACTTTTACACTGTTGGTGGGACTGTAAACTAGTTCAACCATTGTGGAAGACAGTGTGGCGATTCCTCAGGGATCTGGAACTAGAAATACCATTTGACCCAGCCATCTCATTACTGGGTATATATCCAAAAGATGGTAAATCATGCTGCTATAAAGACACATGCACGCGTATGTTTACTGTGGCACTATTCACAATAGCAAAGACTTGGAATCAATCCAAATGTCCATCAATGACAGACTGGTTTAAGAAAATGTGGCACATATACACCATGGAATACTATGCAGCCATAAAAAAGGATGAGTTCATGTCCTTTGTAGGGACATGGATCCAGCTGGAAACCATCATTCTCAGCAAACTATCACAAGAACAGAAAACCAAACACCGCATGTTCTCACTCATAGTTGGGAATTGAACAATGAGATCACTTGGACACAGGGCTGTGAACATCACATACCGGGGCCTGTTGTGAGGTGCGGGGAGGAGGGAGGGATAGCATTAGGAGATATACCTAATGTTAATGACAAGTTAATACATTAACTCGTCATTTGGCACATGTATTCATATGTAACACACCTGCACATTGTGCACACGTACCCTAGAACATAAAGTATAATGAAAAAAACAAGAAAATTATAAACTGGAATCCCAGAATCACAAAAAAAAAAAAAAAAGAAGTCAAAGGTTTCTGTTTTTATGAGTAATAAAATTGATAAATCTTTAGCAAGAGATTAACAAAAAATAAAGAGGAATCTCCAAATATCAGAAAACAGAAAGTACATTTCTACAGTGTATAGATATTAAAAGTAATAATGGGACATTTTGACCAACTTTTATCAATAAATTTGACAACTTAGATGAATGCACAAATTTCTTGAAAAACATAACAACAAAACTGACAAAACAAATAATAAAACAAGACAAAGACTCTTTAAAGAGAAAAAAACACAGACTAACTCATCTGGACTTTAAAAAACTAAACATTAGCAAATCAATTAAAACATTTTTTTTTAAATGCATCATGATTAAAGGATTTTTTTTTTTATTATTATACTTTAAGTTCTAGGGTACATGTGCATAACGTGCAGGTTTGTTACATATGTATACTTATGCCATGTTGGTGTGCTGCACACATCAACTCGTCAGCACCCATCAATTCATCATTTATATCATGTATAACTCCCCAGTGCAATCCCTCCCTCCTCCCCCCTCCCCATGATAGGCCCCAGTGTGTGATGTTCCCCTTCCCGAGTCCAAGTGATCTCATTGTTCAGTTCCCACCTATGAGTGAGAACATGCAGTGTTTGGTTTTCTGTTCTTGTGATAGTTTGCTAAGAATGATGGTTTCCAGCTGCATCCATGTCCCTACAAAGGATGCAAACTCATCCTTTTTTATGGCTGCATAGTATTCCATGGTGTATATGTGCCACATTTTCTTAATCCAGTCTGTCACAGATGGACATTTGGGTTGATTCCAAGTCTTTGCTATTGTGAATAGTGCCGCAATAATTCAAGATGGATTAGAGACTTAAATGTTAGACCTAATACCATAAAAACCCTAGAAGAAAATCTAGGTAGTACCATTCAGGACATAGGCATGGGCAAGGACTTCATGTCTAAAACACCAAAAGCAACAGCAGCAAAAGCCAAAATTGACAAATGGGATCTAATTAAACTAAAGAGCTTTTGCACAGCAAAAGAAACTACCATCAGAGTGAACAGGCAACCTACAGAATGGGATTAAAGGATTTATTCCAAAAAACCAAAGTTGGCTTAACATATCAGAATGTCCAGGCTGGGCATGGTGGCTGATGCCTGTAATCCCAGCACTTTAGGAGGCTGAGGTGGGCGGATCAGAGGTCAGGGGTTCAAGACCAGCCTGAACAACATGGTGAAACACTGTCTCTACTAAAAATACAAAAATTAGCTGGGCTTGGTGGCACGTGCCTGGAATCCCAGCTACTCAAGAGGTTGAGGCAGGAGAATCACTTGAACCTGGGAGGTGGAGGTTGCAGTGAGCAGAGATCACACAGCTGCACTCCAGCCTGGGCAACAGAGCAAGACTCCGTCTCCAAAAAATAAAAAAACAAAAAGGAATGTCTGATGTATCACACTAAATTATAGATTAAAGGAGAAAATTTGTATTATCAAGAAAAAGCAAAATATTAACCAAACACAAAAATCTGTTCATGATTGAAAAGAAGTAAAAAACCTTTCCACAAAATAGGAATAGAGTGGATATTCTACAATCTAATAAAGGCATCTATGCCTTTATTAGGCGTAATGCATAATTAGGCATTAAGAAAACAAAAAGCTTGTGTTTTCTTTTTTTTTTTTTTTTTTTTTGAGACGGTGTCTCGCTCTATCGCCCAGGCGGGAGTGCAGTGGCGCGATCTCCGCTCACTGCAAGCTCCACCGCCTCCCGGGTTCACACCATTCTCCTACCTCAGCCTCCCTAGAAGCTGGGACTACAGGCGCCCGCCACCACGCCCGGCTACTTTTTTTGTATTTTTAGTAGAGACGGGGTTTTACTGTGTTCACCAGGATGGTCTCGATCTCCTGACCTCGTGATCTGCCTGCCTCGGCCTCCCAAAGTGCTGGGATTACAGGCGTGAGCCACCGCACCTGGCCCTGTGTTTTCTTAGTGGTGAAATATTAATGTTTTCTCCCTAAAATTGGGAACAGGGTAAAAACATCTGCTCTTATTGTTTTTATTCAACATTATGTTTGGGGATTGGCTTCCTTGAGCAGGGAGCTTGCTCTTCAGAGAAGTGACTTCAGCTGAGGTATTTCCCGCAGTGTGGACTGAAAGCTGAGGGTTATTTGCTGGCAGTACTCCCAGAACTTGGTAAAAGCTTCACTCCTGAGGGAGAAATTAAGGGCCTTATTACTGTGCCCATTACATATTTTGTTTCTGAATCCTCTACATGACCTGTTAAAAACAATTATAAAATGAAAAAAAAATGCCCAGAAACAGTGCTAAGAAAGCCCCTCAATAGAAAGTGTGGGCAAATGTCTTTTGTGGCTCATGAAGAAGGTTGTCCCCATCAGAGGGGAAGATATATGGCTGTTGAGTTTTAGAACATTTATTTAAAGATAGAGTTCTGTCTGTTTACTTCTATCAGAAATTATCAGTGTGTCTATGACTCAAACTTCCTCTAAGTTTTTTATGTTCGTACACTCATATTCTCTGAGTCATTTGTTCAACAGTAAAATCGTCTCTAAAGTTAGTCTAATTCCAGCAAAATTTCCACCACGGCTTTCTTTTTTGGAACTTTTCAAACTAATCTCAAAGTGTTTGTGGAATAAAAAATTTGCAAAAATCACCAAAAATATTTTTTACAAAGAAATATATAAATGGTGTGGGGAAACATGCCTTAACAGGCATCAAAGCATAGAATAATGTCACAGGAATTCAAGAAGTATATATCTGCGCTAAATTTAGCAAAAAGATGAGTGGACCAATACAGAAATTATAAATCAGACTTATGAATATAAGAATTAACATTTTAACAAGTAGTAAAATGAAGAAATGTTCCATAAATGTTACTAAAATTTATCTAATAAATGCATGATTTTCCAACCCTATCAAAATAAAAAGTTCACAAAGACTTCACATTTACCTAGAATGGGTAACAGTGGATATTGACTATATACATTTACGTGGATCACCTAGGCATCCATCAGAGCAACAGAGGACAGGGGACAAATATTCAGGGTCCTGTCACATCAATAAAATTTGTAGGGGCTAGTGGCCTGAAGTATGCCATGATGTTACCTCCAAAATAGAGGACAGATTCTTGTACTTTGCACCTCCCACCGAGAAGGAATACAACCCGTAATAGACTTGTTCAAGTTCTGGAGATAGTGTATTGCACACCTAAGATATTGGTTCTGCCCATTCACTGGGATACATGAAAGGCTTACAGCTTTGAGTAGGGCCTAGAGCAGAGAAAAACTATGAAATAGGACTAGATTCTGGTGCAAGTGGCCCTGCTTTTTAAATCCTATAACCAGTAGTCATTATTGCATTAGAGACATCATTGGTGGGGAAAGATGTCGTGCAAAGTTTATGAAAAACACTAACGAGAGAGCAAGATTATGCTCCCTGCAGTGCAGAATTATTTAGCTTATGAACAACAAATTCTGCTATTCTACTGAACCCTACTAAAGATGGAGAGCTTGTTCATGGGACATCAAGTGGTCAAGTGGCCGGAACTACTGATCATGAGCTGTCAGATCCACAAAATCATGAGGTTAGATGGAACCAGAAGCAGGCCATTAAAATGTGCAAGTGCCACATCTGGGATTGAGCATGAACAAAGCCAGAGAGTTCAAAAAGGACACATGAGCAGCTAGCCTAGATCGGCATGTCATTGTCATCCACCACTACTACACCAACTCATATATATGGTCACATAGCAATTGCCATGTGACTAGCTCACTTTGATAATTTTATGTGTCAACTTGACTGAGCCATGGGATGCACAGATATTTGGTCAAATATTGTTCTGAGTCTTTTCATAAGGATGTTTTGGGATGAGATTAACATTTAAATCAATAGATTAAGTAAAGCAGATGATCCTCCACAATGTAAGTGAGCCTCATCCAATCAGTTGAAAGCCTCAATAGAAAAAGGTTGACCTCTTCCAAGAAAGACTTCTTCTGCCTGACAGCCTTCTAACTGAGAAAAGAGCTCTGCAGATTTTGGACTTGCCAGTCTTCAAAGTCATGAGTTGATTCCTTATAACCAATATCTTGAGATATATATAAATCTTTTAGGAAATAGATAAATAGATTAGATAGGTAGGTAAATAGGTAGATAGGTAGGTAGGTAGATAGATAGATAGATAGATAGATAGATAGATAGATAGATAGATAGATAGATAGATAGATAATATATAGATAGAGATAATTAATTCAGCTTCTCTGCAGAATGCTGACTAATTACAGATTTTGGTTCTGAAAGTGGTTCTAGAAGAACAGAATCTGCAGGATGAATTTTCTGAATTGGTTCTAGAGTTTCTGAAATTGGCTCTCTAATCTGGCTAGTTTTAAAGATACTGAAGACTCTATTTCCAGTAGTAAAAAGAGCATTAGTAGTCCCTAGTGTGATCTCAACTATCACAAATAATGGAGATACACAAAATATGGCCATTGAATACTCCCAACCAAACACTGATAAGGAGCAAGTATCTAGCGACCATGTATATAATAAATTTGAGCATCGTTGTCAAACTAACGAGTATAATGAGATTGGCTGGTTGTTCCTTGTCACTGAACAAAATGGAGAAAGAAAAGGATGAGTTCAAGGATTAAAGTTTTTTGCATAAATGACGTGAAAGCTTCTGTATCTGCCCTAAGACATTTATCTCCTGTAGCTGCAGAACTGACGTAACTGAAAACCACACCCAAACTCTGTATCCTGTGAGTGACTGAATTACAATGCAAATTATTTTCCCAGCCTATCATGTATTGTTTTCCTTCTTGGTAGGAAGGACAAAGTACAATAATCTGCCCTTTATTTTGGAAGTAATGTCCTGGCATGCTCCAGGCCACTAAACCCCTAAATATTTTATTGATGTGATAGGACCCTGAATATTTGTAGGATTTGTCTCCTATTCTCTGATGTTCTGAAGGATGTCCAGGTGATGAAGGTAAATATATATAATCAATATCCACTCTTATCCATTCTAGGTAAAGGTGAAGCATTTGTGATTCTTCATTTTGCTACTCATTAAAAGTATTACTCATTCATATAAGCGTAAGTCTGATTTGGAATCTCTATTTTGGTCCACTCATCTATTTGCTTATCTGGAAGTCATAGACATACTTGTTTTGGCTTTTTTTTTTTTTTTTTTTTTTTGAGACAGTTTCTTTTTATGTTAACGAGGCTGGTCTTGAACACTTGGCCTCAAGTGATCCTCCTGCTTTGGCCTCCTAAAGTGTTGAGATTACAGGCATGAATCACCACACCCAGCCTGAGACATACTTCTTTAATTCCTTTAAAGAAATATCCTTTAATTTGATACCTGGTAAGTCATATTTTTCAACACCATTTATATATGTCTTTTTTTAAAAAAAGTTTATTTGGTTATTTTGTCCACTGATAGAGTGAAGGCATCGATTAGGAAAGAATGGGATCCTGAAGTTGCAATGGGAATATGTGGGAAGAACCTAATGGGGTGAGGGACAAAAAGCCTGTAAATTATGATGAATCTTCTTTGTCAGTAGCAGCAGCCTCTCCACCCTCATCTGTAGGGATTAACCCTGCATTGTCTGAGGAAAAGGTAATGGCCTCCTCTGAGTCCATTGCCTCACGAGGCAATGCTGATTCTCCTCAGGACTCATCCCCAAAACCCCTTTGAATTTTAGACTTATATCTAGACTCAAGTCTCAGCAGGACCCTAATGGTGAGGTACAAATTGTGACCCTTAAGGTGTGCTACTCTCCAAAATAACTACTTGAGTTTTCTAATTTGTACAAACAGAAATCTGGGGAATATATGTGGGAATGGATATTAAGGGTGTGGTATAATGGTGGAAAGAACATAAAGCTGGATAAGGCTAAATGTATTGATATGAGCCCACTAAGCAGAGATTCTGCACTTAATGTTGCAGCTCAGGGAAGTAGAAAGGGCTCTAACCGTTTGTGTGGTTGGCTAAAATGTGGATCAAAAGTGGCCTACAGTGTTAGACATGCTGG
Organism: Rhinopithecus roxellana; assembly: GCF_007565055.1. Lineage (NCBI taxonomy): Eukaryota > Metazoa > Chordata > Mammalia > Primates > Cercopithecidae > Rhinopithecus > Rhinopithecus roxellana. The sequence goes on along the minus strand of NC_044549.1, from coordinate 22,612,349 downwards.
ACTTGCCTTGGTTTAATGTAAAGAAAGGGATTCAAAGGCCTAGGGAGATTGGAATTTTGGAGTAAATGTGTCATTTAAGGTCTACTCACCCACCCTGGCAGGGTCCAGAAGACGCACCTTTCACTACAACTGTGAGAAATAAATTTTTGAGGGGAGCTCTAACATATGAAGATCGCTATGATCACTCTTCTCTGTAGACCAGATCCTACAATGGCAACTGCAGCCCTGAATTGGGAAATCTAAATACAATAGTAGTAATTGGATCCCAGGGTGGCAGAAGCCAAAGGCAAGGTGTGTGTGGTCACCATGATGAAGAACAGAGTCAAAGTGGTAATCATCCTGTGTGATTGACTAAATGATCATGGTGTTCCTACAAGCTAAAGAGATAAGAAGCCTACTAAATTCTTACTTCATCTATGAAGCAGAAAATATCTAGGTCAAGTGAACCAAATTCTAAAGTGAATCAAAAAAACAAAGGAGTCACAGGCCCTCAATTAACTTTCTGATGAGCCAATTTATAGATCAAGGACCCCTTGAATAAAGGGGAAGATGGTTCCCCTTGAGGAAGGACCTAGCATACTGTCAAATATTTAGACTGTTAATCTTTCTCCCAAAGAGATCGATAGTCTTTTACAAAGGTAAGTATGTACTGAAGGGAGGGGAAAATCAGACCTTTCAGGGACTACCGGACACTGGTTCTGAACTGACACGAATTCCAGGACACTTCAAACATCACTGTGTTTCATCAGAGAAGGGGCTTATGGAGGTCTGGTAATCAATGGAGTTTTAACTCAGGTCTATATCATAGTGGCCTTGTATGCCCCTGAACCTATCCTGTAGTTATTTTCCCAGTTCCAGAATGTATAATTGGAGTAGATATACTCATCAGGTGACAGCCTCCCCACATTAGTTCGTTGACCTATGGTGTAAGGGCTACTACAGTAGAAAGGGACAAGTGGAAACAACTAAAACTGCCTCTATCTAAGAAAATAGTAAACCAAAAGCAATATCACATTCCTGGAGGGATTGCAGAGATTAGTCCACTCTTAGGACTTGAAAGATTCAGGGATGGTGATTCCCACCATATCCTCATTCAAAGACCTATTTGGCCTTTGTAAAAGACAGATGAATGACAGATCGTTGTGAGATTAATACAATGACTAACTGCAGCTGCTATACCAGGTGTGGTTTCATAGCTTGAGCACACCAATACATCCCCTGATACCTTTTATTTTCCTGGTATTTCTTGATACCCATTAGTAAAGACTAGCAGAAGCAGTATGCTATCAGCTGGCAAATACAGCTGCAGTACATCTTCACTGTCCCACCTCAGGGATATATCAACTCTTCTTCCCTATATCATAATTTTGTTTGCAGGAATCTTTTTTTTTTTTTTCCTTTTCAGACAGAGTCTCACTCTGTCACCCAGGCTGAAGTACAATGGTGCAACCTTGGCTCACTGCAACCTCCACCTCCCAGGTTCAAGCAATTCTCATGCCTCAGCCTCCCAAGTAGCTGGGATTACAGACATGCACCACCACACCCAGCTCATTTTCTGTATTTTTAGTAGACGCAGCCTGTGTTGACCAGGCTGATCTTGACTCCTGGCCTCAACTGATCAGCCCGCCTTGGCCTCCCAAAATGCTGGGACTACAGGCATGAATGACCATGCTATTACCAGCTATTTGCAAGATTCCTAATCACTCTTCCCTTCCACTCTTCCCTTCCCTTCTATTCCACTGAGCAAATACATTAATGACTTCATGCTAATGGAGTCTAGTGACCAAGAAGTAGCTACAACTCTAGACATCTTGGTAAGACATTTGAGCATCAGAGGGAGGGAAATAAATCCAAGAAAAAATCAGGTATCTACCTCAGTGAAGTTTCTGGGGTTATGGTGGTGTGTGGCAAGTTGAGATATCCCTTCTAAGGTGAAGGGTGAGTTGTTGCAACTGGACCCTTGTATGACCGAAAAGGAGACAAAATATCTAGTGAGCCTCTTTGGATTTGGAGGTAACGTATTTTTCTTTTGACTGTGTTACTCTGGCTCATTTGCTGAGTGACTCAAAATGCAGCTAGTTTTGAATAGAGCTCAGAACGAGAGAAAGCTCTACAACAGGTCCAGGCTGCCATGCAAGCTGCTCTGGCACCTGAACCACAAGATCCAGCAGATCAGATTGTGCTTGAAGTGTCAGTGACAGATAGGAATGCTGTTTAAAGCCTTTTGGAAGCACCTGCTGCACAAGCCCTTAGGATTTTGGAGCAAAGACCTGCCTATCCTCTGTGGATGACTAGTCCTCTTTTGAGAAACAGCTCCTAGCCTACTACTGGACCTTGGTGGAGACAGAATGCTTAACCATGAGCCACCAACTTACCATGCAATCTAAGCTCCCCATTATGAACTAGATGTTATCTCACCTACCAAGCCATAAAGTTGGGTGTGCACAGCAGTACTCCATCATCAAATGGAAGTAATGTATGTGATGGAACCCAAGAAGACCCCAAAAGCATAAGTAAATTACATAAAGAAGTGACCCAAATGCCCACAGCTCCCACGTCTGCTATGCTAACTTCTCTCTCCCAGACAGCACCTAGGGCCTCATGGGGAGTTCCCTATGATCACTTGACAGAAGACGGGAAGACTTGCACCTGGTTTGCAGATGGTTCTGCATGATATGCAAGCACTACTCGAAAGTGGATGGCTACAGTACAACAGGCCCTCTTTGGAACATTCCTGGAGGAAAGTAGTGAAAGGAAATTTTCCCAGGTGGCAGAAATCTGAGCAGTGCACCTGACCGTTCATTGCTTGGAAGGAGAAATAGCCAAATAGTTGAATATACACCAATTCATGGGCTGTGACCTATGGTTTGGCTAGATGGCCAGGAACCTAGGAGGAATGTGATTGGAAAATTGTCTTCCCACATAAGCTATCATGATCCCACAAGGAATCATGCTTGCTTTTGCACCAATGAATCCCCCACAACCAAAGTAATCTCTGGTGCATGTCAGGTACTCAAAGAAATATGTGTGAACATCACGATCAGTTAATGAACAAACCCACTCTAATCTGGCTTCCTTCCAAATCATGCACATGAAGCTGTTCCATGTTTCCAAATCCAATAGACACATTTCTCTATACATGTTATTCCATTTCCCAATTATTCACAATTCACTCTTTGAAACTCTCCTCTTTTGGCTTTCATGAGACCACTTTTTCCAGATTTTTCCCTGGTTCCACTGTGTTTTCTTTTATTAGATATTCTTTACAGGCTCCTCATTGTCTCAAAATGATTGCATTTTGAGTGGCCCAGAGATGTATCCTGGGCATTTAGTCTCCTCAGGCAACCCACGCAATCTATGCTAGACTTAACATGTTACTTCAGTATAGAAACTGCCATGAACAAATCAGTTAGAGGGTGGGGATGATTTCTGACTTTTCCATTTCAAATGAAATTTCTGGTTAGACACTTGAGACTTCAGAATAGATGAAATGATTTATTCATGTGCAAGGTGGAATACTGGGAAACCCCTTATCAAATTCATAGCCTTGCCTTAGGGGCTTTGTGATATTCTCAAGCTGTAGTTGCCTGCCCTCCTAGCCTGAATATTGTTCTCTTCCTCTGCCCAGGCTTGCCACCTCCTCTTCCTCTGATCTGTCACTTGCCCACTCCCAGTGCCTGTGTTCTCACACTACACCCTCTTCGTGCCTCCTATCTGCAACATCTATTATGTACTTTCTGCAGGCACACACAGGCGGTGTACAGCAACAAGGTAATCATGCGTGAGAAATAGAAGAGCAATTAACATCTGCACATTTTATCATATGGCCACAAATCACCTCCCTGAATAGACTCAACTCACATTTTTTCTGTCATTCATTCATCACTTCTGCATGCTCCCCTCCAGTAGCCACAGTGCCATTTATTCAGAGGTTAGCCAAAGAAACTAGACTTGCCTCAGTGATGTACCGTGACAGCAATGAAAAAGGAAGACCAACAGAAAACAAATGAGTTATAGCACATCCATTTCTCACACTCTCTTTCTGGCCAATTTAAACACTGCTGAATCTATAAATCAAGACCATGTTTTGAAAAGGATATCACCTTAAAACACAGGAAAAAAATTAAAGGCCAACCTTCCAGACAAAAATACTCAATTAGAGTTTACAGGCAGAGAATTCCATGGGTTTAAGACTCCCAAACACTCTTTCCTGATAACAGATGTATTTTTCCCTATGCCTATTACCATCTCTCTATATAGTTAACAAGTGAGGTGGGAGGAAATAAAAAGACTCTTGAGGAATTAATCTAGTTATTCTTTGTCTAGGTACTTGCCTGAGCAGATGTATCACTCATAATTAGGAAGCTGATCACTTGGAGAGATGTCCTCACAAATTTAATCAGCTAACACCCTTAGGATTTACAATCTAGAAAATAATGGGTAGTAATTTTTAAATGACCTAAATTATTATTTTTTTTACTGCACCATTCCTGTTTATGTTTGTTGCCACTTATTCTGAATCACCTCAGCAGAAAGAAATGTAAATTATTTGCAAGTTCTGCTTGTGTCTAGCTCAGCTCCTGAAAACAAGGATATATAGCTCAGGAAGCTGACTTACGCCCTTCCTCCTACTTTAGCACTTAGTACAGAGAAGGACTGTTTTATGATCTATTTTTCCAGGTGGATAATGCAGGGTCAAGCTGCACCATGTTCCTAAGAGAAAGCCAAGAAGATAAGCCACACAAGCCCTCAGGAAGAGAAAAGAATGAGTGACACTAGACCACAGATGTGAGCAAATTCATGGAGGATGGAAACTGAATGAGGGATTGGCAGCTGGCTTAACTTAATAGAGGAAAGTGCACTCTAAATACCTATCATGCAAACAACAAAGAGAATAAGCCTATCCACTCCACACATTGGAACTGCCTGTTTGAAAGCTGATCCCCGGCCCCCCACCAAGTCTACAAGCTCCACCTCGAGGACTGAATGGAATCTGTGTTCACTGAGGGGTTTTTAATTGACAAATAAAAATTGCATATATTTATCCATGTATAATATGAAGGTTTGAAATATGTATACACTGGGGAATGGCTAAATCAAGCTAACTAACATCTGCATTACCTCACATACTTACTTTTTGTGGTGAGAACACTTAAAATCTACTCCCTTAGTAATTTTCAAGAGTACAATACATTGGTATTAACTATAGTCATAATGTTGTCCAGCAGACGTTTCTCAGAATCTAACAAAATGTGTGGCTAGTAATAGGGGCTCAAAAAGTATTTGTGAGTGAAAAGAGTGAATATCTTAATTAATTCGTTAATGTATTTACTGGCAGGTATATTTACCTAATTCAGTCTTTAAAATAATGTTCTATATTCCAAGTTTTCCTTAGGGAGCTAACCCAATATTATAGCTTGATTCTTTACACAAGACCCATAAAACAAATTATAATAGCAATAGTCAACAAAGAGATGATATTGGCATAATGCAATGCTATATTGGTTTTCTTATGCTGCCATAACAAATTACCAAAAATTTAGTATCTTAAAACAACACAAAGTTACGTCTTATGGTTCTGTCGGTCAGAAATTCAAATATGAATCTCACTGCACTAAAGTTAAGATGTCAGTAGGAGGCCAGATGTGGTGGCACATGCCTGTAACCCCAGCACTTTGGGAAGCCAAGGCGGGAGGATCGCTTGAGCTCAGGAGTTCAAGACCAGCCTGTGCAACATAGTGAAACCTCAATGCTACTAAAAATAAAAAATAAAAACAAAGATGTCAACAGGACTGAGCTCCTTTCTGGAGGCTCTGGGGGAGAATGTTCCCTTGCTTTTTCCACCTTCCAAAAGCCACCCAGCTTCCTTGGTTCCTGGCCCTTCCCTCCATCTTCAAAGTCAGAAACAACTGGTCAAGTCCTTCTTACAGTGCATCTCTCTGAACCTGTTTTCATCATCACATCTCTCTCTGACCCAGCTAAAAAAGGTTATCCTCCTTTAAGGACTCGTGTGATTAGCTTGGACCCAACCAGATAATCCAAGGTAATCTCCTCATTCCAAGGTCCTTAACCTCAATCATGTTTTCAAAGTTCCTTTGATGTATAAGGTGACATATTCACAGGTTCCAGGGATTAGGACCTGGACATCTTTTGGGAACCTCATCAATGGGACTGGCCTTCCAGTCCAGAACCATTGTGCTGTATCAGGTAAAGGTCCTTGTCACCTCTTGGAAAGGTCCTCTTCCCCTGTAGTGAGTTCAGTGTCAGTCACGCTGAGCTTGGGAGGGAAATTCCGCCACAGCTAAACCATCAAATATCACCTCAGGGTAAGCCCCGAAATACTCCCCTTGTAACAAGGCTTAATACTCCCCTCATAACAAGGCTTGATCTGGCTTCACTCATAATCACCTGACGGATTTCTTTCATCCAGATGTGTCAAGCTGACCTATTTTTTTTTCAAAGAGGTAAAGAAACTAACCATGTAGAACGACACACCTGCTAAAATACACTGAAAATGAAAAAAAAAAAAAAGAAAAGAAAAATGTAAACTAGCTTTCAGAAGAAATCCTTTCAATTCATGCTTCATTGGAATGGTACCTTTCCACTACTAGAGGTCAGGTATCAATCTAGTTTTTGTTATAAAGGTTTTCTTTTCAATTTGGTGATGGTTTTTCTTTTTATACTTTAAGTTCTAGAGTGCATGTGCACAACGTACAGGCTCGTTACATATGTATACATGTGCCATTGGTGATGATTTTTTGTCTCACTTCTGCCCTTGACTTTTTTCTTATCTCACCATACAGAATGAGCTGGTGGGCTTTTACTGTTCTGTCTTCCATCATTATTGGAGAATATTACTCTCAATCCCAACATTCCTGGGAGTAAATTCATCTTCCCTCACAATCTGGTCTTCCTTGGCTTCTATATCTCCACAGTTCCTGCTGCTGTAGGATTGTATTCAGACAAGCCCTGGTTGACTAAGTTATTGTTACTCTTCCAACATCACGACCCCTGCAGTTAAGAGAGGGCCCAAGACATTTATTAACATGCACCTCTGAAGAAACAACACCAGAGTGTTTTTCAAATGCCCATAAGCTTTACTTGAGAATTGATTGTTTATTCCAAACTGAGAGGTTCTTTCTTTGATTCTCCAAGGTTTGAGGGATCACATTAGTGCTCACATTAGATTGCTCCATGACACATTGTTCTTATGTGGGATATGCTGCTGCTCAACCTTCTATGAAACTGAGTTTTGAGCAGCTGTGAACAATTAAGGGGACATTTCCCAGGAGAAGGGGGATGTGTAATTCCAGAATAAAACTTAAATCACTGTATTTCTTAAATTAATTTTCCCAGGTAAACCGTATTATGAAATACTGCCAGTTGGAAATTTTCATTTCCCAGCATTGAGAAACATTCAAAATACAGGACAAATCTTCCTACTAGGAAGTCTGTTAACAAAGTTTTATTAAGATGTTTAAATAAAATTCCAAATTATCACATAAGTGAAACAGTACGTGACAGTCTACATGTAGATGATAAAATTTCCTGGGTAACCTTAGTGCAACAACTAGTAATTCATTCTCCCTTTCCCTGGCAGACACACAAGATCTGGGTCCTCTCAGCTTTCCCGAGACATTGCTGCAAATTATATATTTGGTCCTCTCCCACACTCAGTCACATTCTTCACTGGGTAGCCAGCCCACTCTTTCCATAGAACACCCTCTGGCACTCCATATACTAGACCTTGGAGGTGGCCAGGGAAACCTCCCTCGAGCCCCTCAGCTGCACACTAACTTTGCTCTCTACTAACAGTGACTCTGGCTTCAATTGCATCGATTTTGACCTTTTCCCTTCCCAGATACTAGAAGGGCATGGGTCACCTACTGATTCTTGCTTACCATGCTTCCTCTCCACTGGACGCCCTCATCACCTACATTCCTTCCATTGTAACCATCAGAAGGATAACTTATTCATAATTTCTCTCACTGGTGGTCACAGTTTTGTTTCTCCTCCTCTACCATCCCACCCGATAATATGTAATTCTATGCTTTTATCAGTGCCTTTCTATCCTGTTTCAATATTTTTTTGATCCACAGTCTCCTTTTCCTAATACATCTCCTACATTCATGGCTGTGAGCTTACACAGGTATTACAGTAGCATCACATAGCAAATAATGATAGGCACAAAATCCCTGCTGAAAAATAGAAAGTTTTAATTGTTATAATTGCTGCTGGTTATACAGAAGAGTAAGCACACAGGAGGCTATTTACCTTTACTTCTAAGCAACAACTAGAGCATCTCTACGGTCAATAAATGTCTTATCTTACTCTTAATTGGCTTGCAATAACAAGACAATATTTCAAATAGCGAATAAGGCGGTTCCTTTTTAGGTCCACTGAAATGTGGATCTAAAAAAGCTATAAGGCTTATTAATTAATCACAGTTATCTTCATCTTTTCTATTCATGCAGGATTCTTTGTTTGAAGGCTTTAGCGTGTGTCATAAAACCAAAGCAAATTTAAAAATAAAAGCACATTGTTCATTACTAGAAAATCTCTAGGAAATACACGATTGATAACCTATGGTACTTACCACTGTGCCTAACACAGAGTGAGCTCTCAATAAATGGCTATTGAATGGATGGATGAGTTAATGTGAGAAGAAGGTAATAAAATTTATTTCCATATACTGCACATAAAAGTTCATCCATTACTTCACAGTCAGAACATACATGCTGTTTCTTGAATGAGTGCCCAGCATTTTGCAAAGAAGTAGATAACTGAATGTAGAGCAAGGTAAAACCCAGCAGTGATGACACATCTCCATGCCATTTGGCTCCATTTTTCATCTGCCTGTCACAGCTCCCAACCTTCCTGTCAGAACTCATTCTGTCTTCCTTATTGAAACTATTATTCATAGTCAAGGTATCTGCAAGAAAAAACAAACAGGGAAATCAAATGTTTTGCCTTCATTCCTCTTGGAGACAGCTCACAAGTCAGTCTTTCTACTTTCACCTCTGCAAACTCTTCACCAATCAGCACCTCTCCCACTCTGCCTTAGAAAATATTTTCCCACCCTGACTTGGAGAAATACATATCTCAATGTGAACAGAATACCAAAGGGCAAAATAAATACAGCTCTGATTCTGTATGGGGTGACACTGTACATTTTTTGGCTTCATAAATTCTCTCAACTGCAGAGAAGCAGCAGAACCAAAGCTGAGATTCACAGACTTGAAATTCTGTCTTAACTCAGGGATTGAACCTGTTCTAGAGAGAAAAGTCCAGAAGCTTTGGTCAATTCGTCATCATTTGCATTCTTGGGAGAATGGAGGAATCCATTTGGCATAGGCATTCAGGGACTTGAACCTTCTCTGTGGAAATGTGGTGGGTACAGTTTGCGCCAGAATCGCAGGTTCAAACAAGTAAGTCTTACTTTTAGATTCAAAATCTTCCTGTTTATAACAGTAAGAAGAAATGATGGGGATGAGTGACAATATCACATGATATGACTCCCTGCCTTACTTGAAACTGTGTCTGGGTTAGACCTAATCTAGATTTTAGATGCCTGCAATAGGTTATGGGGAGCCAGTTTTTATAACATTGATTCCACAATACTTATTGCTTCACCAAGCATCATAAGGATAAGGCCACTTGCTTGCTTCTTTCTCAGTCAACAACATGGTACAAGAATGCCTCTGTCCAACTGGATTAAGAAAATGTGGCACATATACACCATGGAATACTATGCAGTCATAAAAAAGGATGAGTTCATGTCCTTTGTAGTGACATGGATGCAGCTGGAAACCATCATTCTCAGCAAACTATCGCAAGAACAGAAACCAAACACCACATGTTCTCACTCATAGGTGGGAATTGAACAGTGAGATCACTTGGACACAGGAAGGGGAACATCACATACCAGGGCCTGTCGGGGGGTCGGGGGATGGGGGAGAGATAGCATTAGGAGATATACCTAATATAAATGATGAGTTAATGGGTGCAGCACACCAATACGACACATGTATATATATGTAACAAACCTGCACATTGTGCACATGTACCCTAGAACTTAAAGTATAATAATAAAAAAATAGAATGCCCCTGTCCTGTCCTCCAACTAAACTATGTACTCTAATATGTAAGAAAGACACACAAACATCTCCTATAAAAGGTCAGATGAGATAAAGGCAGTTTGTTTCAGTTTAGCTAGAGAGTCACCATCAGTTCTAGCTCATCTAAAAACTAGAATGCTTTTACAACCTTTCATCAACAGCAAAGAACAATTTGGTCTGAAGAGACATAATTTGCAGATTGTTAACTGCAGTTTCACATAATCTTGTTGAAAACTTGCAAGATTGTAGCTGAAAAAAAAGTAAATAGCCCTATGATTAAAGTGAAATTGCCAGTGTTTGATTCTAAAGGGCCCAGTGTTCAAAAGCTGCTATGGATCCCATGCCGGAAGGTGAGGTACTCAATGTACACAGCATTTCCCTCTTCCCCTCATCTCACCACCATCACTAACATACGCAGGATTGTGGGTTGACCTCTGTGGCTGCGAGCAAGCCACCAGCCCAACTGCTGCCATGTTCTCTTCTGGAAAGGAACTATCCACAGAGGCTAGCACTCAGTGTACTTCAAAAATAAAAGGAGAAAGTTAGCCTCAGGACACCTATCCACATGCCAGGCTGGGAACACCCACACATAAATCATGCTTCCAAATCAGCACTTCACTCCAGTGTCTGCATGCCCTTTAATTGTTCCTGACTTCTATCCTTCAAATCTGGTGCAGCCTTCTATGCTTGTGGGTGGTAGAGTTTTTCTATCTCTGCCACAGCCAGAGCCTCTCAGAACATTAGACCAAATCTGGCCAGTGGGTTATTGTTCATGGAAAACAACTATGCATCTCTGAAGACAAAAATCACAGGCTGTTTTCTAATCACTGAATAAATTGAGGAAAAGTAACAGCCTCTCCTAGATAAATGCAAGTCATCTCCCTGATAGCTGTGGGAAAAGTTCCATCTCTGTGCAGAACTCAGTCTTTACTTGCCACACAGTATGTGAAAACCATAGGGAAAATGTTTAAAAAAAAAAAAAATGACCACATTCCTCTTTATTGCTGGTGCCTCCCTCAAAATTCTCTTTCACCTGCTACTCCTAGGTCTCTATGGTCAGCTAATAGTTTTTTAATCTCACTCTTTAAGGGCAAACACTCAGCTCCCAGCCTTAATTTATGAATTTGTATTTACAGATATATTTTGTCTTTCATTGATTTTCTACACACAAGATTCCCAGAAATAAATGCAGTCAAAGAGGTACTGTAACTTACCTACCACTCAAAATTAGTCAGTTTTTAATAATGGGAAAATCTACTTCTAAACCCTTCTCTTAAAGTCTACTTTGGAAGAAGCCCTCTGTATTAGTCCTTTCTCACAGTGCTATAAACCACTGCCCACGAATGGGTAATTTATAAAGGAAAGAGGTTTAATTGACTCATAATTCTGCAGGGCTGGGAAGACCTCAGGAAACTTACAATCATGGCTGAAGGGGAGAGCAAACACATCCTTCTTCACGTGGCTGCAGAATAGACTGAGTACAAGCAGGGGAAATGCCAGATGCTTATAAAACCATCAGATCTTGTGAGACTCACTTACCATCGCAAGAACAGCACAGGGGAAACCACCCCTATGATCCAATTACCTCCACTTGATCCCTCCCTTGACATGTAGGGATTAGGGGGATTATAATTCCAGATGAGATTTTGGGTGGGGACACAGCCAAACCATATCACCCTCTCTGTCACCAAACCTTCCCTTCTTCATGTAGCAACTGGCACACCACCAGGAATTTGAAAAAATACATAGAGTGAGTGAGGGCTGAGCCTTGCTGAGAACTAAGATCATAGATCCAGAAGAGGGATGAAACATGCAAACCCAAATGTCCAAGATTATTGGGGTTTCTGCCACAGTATTCTAAAGATGGCACAGGAGGAACCAGGAAGCTGGGTCCCCTGAAGCTCTAGTTTATTACTTCCCAAGGATGTCTACTATCTAAATAGAAGTAAAGAGGATAAGGCAGGAGATTGGAGCAGAGAGTCATAGCCAGGAATAGCCAAGGTAGGGCCACCAGAGTGTTTCTAGATATCTCAAGCAATGGTTCCAGAAGTAACTGCTGTGTAGATTTTTGGAGGCAGGGTCACACCCTGGTGATCACAAAGAATTTTACATTGTTGTGATGCATTTACTCCCATTATACTCTCTAGTTCTAAAGAAAGAGACCATCCAAGGAATATTAAGCACTTTTACCCAAGACATTTCTTTTTAATAATACTAGCCCTTTAGAATTTTAATCAGTACTTTCAAACACAATTATTTTTACATAAATCAGCCTGGTTTTCTGTAGTACATTTCTGACAATGGTATAGAGATTTAGCAATAATGTATTTGATCTGGGAGTCTAGGACCCTGGTTTCTGTCAACCCAGACCCTCCCATAGTCATTTGGTTAGCTATCTGGCAGGCAAGTAATAAACCACTCTTTTTCTATCTTCACCCATACAGTGGGGTGGTTAGATTAGAATAGTCTAAATTCCAGCCAATTCTAAGGTCCTTCCATTATTTGGTACATTTATTGAGCTTCCTGAGTACCTAGCATTATTGGAGGCATGGTGGAAACACACACACACACACACACACACACACACACAAAGACACACACACAGACACACACACAGACACACACAGACACACACACAGACACAAACACACAGACACACACAGACACACACACAGACACACACAGACACTCACACACACAGACACAAACACACACAGACACACACACACACAGACACACATACACACAGACACACACAGACACACATACACACAGACACAGACACACACACACGGACACACACACACAAAGACACACACAGACACACACACAAAGACACACACACACAGACACACACAAAGACACACACACAGACACACACACAGACATACACAGACACACACAGACACACACACAGACACAAACACACACAGACATACACACACAGACACACACACACAGACACACACACACACAGACACACAGACACACACACACAGAAACACAGACATACACACAGACACACACAAGACACACAGACACACACACACAGACACACACACGGACACAGACACACACACACAGACACACACACGGACACAGACACACACAGATATACACACACAAGACACACACACACACAGACACACACACACACAGACACAGACACACACAGATACACACACACAGACACACACACACACAGACACACACAGACACAGGCACAGACACACACACAGACACAGACACACACAGATACACACACACAGACACACACACACACAGACACACACACACAGAGACATACACACACACAGACACACACACACACAGACACACACACACACCACAGACACACAGACACACAGACACAGACACACACACACAGACACACATACACAGACACACACACAGACACAGAGACACACACAGACACACACACAGAGACACACACACACACACACACACACACACAGACACACACAGAGACACACAGACACACACACAGACACACACACAGACACACACAGACACAGGCACAGACACACACACAGACACACTGACACACACAGACACACACACACACAAAGACACAGACACACACAAAGACACACACACACAGACACACACAGACATACACACACACACAGACACACACAGACACACACACAGACACAAACACACACAGACATACACACACAGACACACACACAGACACACACACACAGACACACATACACAGACACACACAGACACACACACAGACACACACACACAGAAACACACACGGACACAGACACACACAGATATACACACACACAGACACACACACACAGACACAGACACACACAGATACACACACACAGACACACACACACAGACACACACACAGAGACATACACACACACAGACACACACACACAGACACACACACACAGACACCACAGACACACAGACACAGACACACACACACAGACACACACACACAGACACACACACAGACACAGAGACACACACACAGACACAGAGACACAGACACACACAGACACACAGACACACACAGACACACACACAGAGACACACACACACACACAGAGACAGACAGACACACACACAGACACACACAGACACACACAGACACACACAGGCACAGACACACACACACACAGACACACACGCAGACACACAGACACACACACAGACACACACACACAGACACACGTACAGACACACGTACACACACCCACAGACACACACACACACACACAGACACACAGACACACACACAGACACACAGACACACGCAGACACACAGACACAGACACACACACAGACACACACAGACACACACAGACACACAGACACACAGACATGACACACAAACACACAGACGACACACACACACAGACACACACAGACACACTGACACAGACACACACAGACACACACACAGACACACACACACAGACACACAGACACACACACACACAGACACACAGACACACACACAGACACATACACACACACACACACAGAGACACACAGACACACAAATATATTTTTAAATGCTTCCACCTTCAAGGATTTTAAAACTTAATCAGTTAATACTCTGGATCAAACTAGACTATGATTTCCTTAAGGGCTTCTATTGGGCCTAATTTATTTCTGTCTCCCACAGTGTTTAGAGGAGTGTGTATTGAATAATTAAATAACGCATGAATGAGCAAAATGCACATACCTAAAGCAATCCCTGTGGGAGTGTAACACTGAGAGGAAGAGAAGATCAAGTTCAGAAAAGGTGTGATTAGGGTCAGAGGAAGGCAATGAAAAGCAGTGCACAGCAGCCTCTGAGGATGTGATAATTCCAAAGACAAATGATAGAAAAAGCGAGAGTCTCCAGAGAGCTGAGAGACTCGTGATTACTGTGCCCTGGGAGGCTTCCAGGTTTCCAGCTTTCCATCAGGTAAAGCTTCCCAATAATAATGCAACCTGACCAGAACCCAAAATAGGATGGAATTTGGATAGCTGAGGAGAAAGTAGAAAATTCTACAAGGAATTATTTAGAAAAGAAAGAAATTTAACATGTTTGAGGGTAGAAGTGATCAGACTTACCAATAAATAAATAAGATTTCATGCTAGAGAGTGTATGCATTCATTTGTTCAACAAATATTTATAAATATGTATATAAATATTGAGCACATGCCTTATGCCAGTTACGGTTCTGGGAACTGGGGAGACAGCAGTGAACGAAACAGACAAAAATTCCTGCCTTGATGGAGCTTTCATTCTACTCGGGGGAGACAAAACAAAAGTAAAACAAAATGTGTCAGGTAGGAATAACTGGTATGGAGAAAAATAAATCAAGGAAGGGGGAAATGCCTGTCAGGAAAGGCCTTAGTGCTGGTTTAAGGAATGGAAAAACGAACTTATACATGGTCTCACAGCCCTGTGTCTCTTCAGCTGTCTCTCCTTCGTCTAATTCAAATCCACCCTGCAGTGGCATAATCCCATTTCTACTCCTCACCTTCCCATTTCATGTGTGATAAGTACAACAGAGACCATGTATTTGTCTGAAATTTGTACCAGGCTACTTAACCCAGGCCTCTGACTGGGTTGCACCAAGTGTCTAAATTGGCACCAGGTTTCTGACTTCAATCATTGTCTCCAACTTTGATGGAACAGTGAGTCAGCTCACTATGAAACTTGAGAAATCCATATGTGTGAGGTGACAGCCGCCTTTATGACACGCTCCATCTCCTACTTCCTGAGCCTACCTCTCTGTAGGCCACTCAGGATCCAGGGTCTCCCATTTAGGCTATGGAAAGCAATAAATGGCTTAATAGTAGAAATAGTGTTTGGAGAGGCTCTATCTAGCAGTAGGAAGATAAGGTGAGAGGTTGTTATTTGAGAATGTGAGGTTTTAAAGGTGACAGTAAAAAGGGGAAGGAAGATAAAACAAAGTAAGTAAAGAACTATTTCAAGGAAATTGTATAGGATGAGGTAATGAATGTATATAGGGACTGAAAGATAAGCTATTTCAGGATTACACAGATAAAACTGGGAGC
The DNA here is from genome assembly GCF_007565055.1 of Rhinopithecus roxellana. Taxonomy (NCBI): domain Eukaryota; kingdom Metazoa; phylum Chordata; class Mammalia; order Primates; family Cercopithecidae; genus Rhinopithecus; species Rhinopithecus roxellana. Next base: position 22,596,165 of record NC_044549.1, on the reverse strand, counting down.
AACTTAGGGAGGCTTTAAAGGACGATAAATTCAGGCTTGGACACAATGATTTCTGAATGATTTTGTAACAATGAAGGCATCTAAGAAGGCAGCTAAAAATAGTGTTTGAACTCAGGTGAAAATTGGGGGCTGGAGAAATAGAGGCAAGCATTATCTACAGAGAAGTAGGAGTTGGGATCATAAACTAAACCTATTCTCCAGGGAAGAAAGAAAGCACAGAAAGATAATAACATAATACTTAGGGCCAGCTTGAGAAGTCCCTTCAGAGGCTGCGTGACCTTGTGGCAATATTTTAAGCAGCACTCAAAGCTTCTAGCATAGGCATCTTGGTGTGGTGAAAGGAGCCAACTCATAGTATATACTTTCTCCTGTGTGCAGAAATTTAAAAACTAAAGAAGTTTTCATATCTTGTTCTGTTTTCCTCCATAAGTTTCTTGTACTTCACATTTCCCTGCTGAGGTGTTTTTTTTATTTTTCTTTTTGGCCCTCCTCCATCACTTCAAACTACAATGCTCCCCCTATTTCTGAAACTCCCACAACCCTGTTTAGCCTTGCACCTATGACAATGGTCAATCTCCCACAGGCCTTTGGTTGATTTTTCTATCTCTCCCTCTCCCTCTCTCTCTCTTTCTCGATAGATAGATAGATAGATAGATAGATAGATAGATAGATAGATAGACAGACAGATAGATAGATAGATAGTCAGTGTCACTGTGTTGCCCAGGATGGTCTCAAACTCCTAACCTCAGGCAATCATCCCACCTTGGCCTCCCAAAGCACTGGGATGACAGGCATGAGCGGCCACATCCAGCCAACTTTGGTTGATTTCTAAATGCCATTCCTGGCTCACATTTTCCTGTGATGAAACTGAAACTTGTTACTACTGATGACAAGCAACTGACTCTTTACCAATGAATACAGCCTAAAAGCTGTGACACACTCTCTCTGGTCAGGCTTGATCTGTGCAAGCGCAGTTGTCAGGGCTCAGAGGAAATACTATGTCCTCAGAAGCATCAACATCCCCACCTGAACACTAGAGAAAAAGGGCTACCACCGTGAGAACACTGCCCTTTGAAAAATGACCCACCTTGGCACCTGTGCTTAGCTAGGAGTCAAAACCAGACTCTTACTTTAGTCACTAGCCAGACAACACTCTAGAAACCACAGCATCATGTACAATAAATTACCTTTTTCCTTATGGGACCTATTTCTGTGTTTCTGGGTGTGTGTGTGCACGTGTGTGTGTTTAGCTTACGAATTCTTTATTTTTTCTCAACTCAGGGGCTGTGTAGATACACTATCTCATCTAGTTTATAGTTTATTGCTGCGTATCTGTCTCACCATATAAAATACGTTCATTCGTGTTTTAGAACATTAATTATTTTCTCCTCTAGGGAAGCAAACAGTCCTGAACACAGGGAGCTTCAACAAACATTCAGGCATTCAATAACTGGCCAGTGTATAAAGTACTTAAATTTTTTTAAATACTCAAAAATATTTTTAAATGTAACTGAGAATTTTTTTTAACTAAACTAACTGAGCACACACTTCTGCATTTCAAGTCCAGAATGAATATATGACTTGTTCAGTCCACTTCCGCCTTCTCATGAACAGCAAAATCTAGACAAAAGTCATGACTAAATGACTCTTCTGTGGTTACTCTGGCTTCACAACCAGAAGAAGAGTTAATTGCTATGTAACCACAGGGCTTATCTGTTTGTTCATTAAAAGTGCTGTAAATAACAGTTTCTATGATAGTAGTTTTAATTAACAAAAATTGACAAATTAATTTTAATTTTAATTTGTTGTGCCTCACTCCTGTAATCCCAGCACTTTTGGAAGCTGAGGTGAGCAGATCACTTGAGATCAGGAGTTCAAGACCAGCCTGACCAACATGGTGAGAAACCTCATTTCTACTAAAAATACAAAAATTAGCCAGGCGTGGTGGCACATGCTTGTAATCCCAGCTAGTTGGGAGGCTGAGGCAGAAGAATCGCTTGAACCCAGGAGGTGGAGTTTCCAGTGAACCAAGATTGTGCCACTGCACTCCAGCCTGAGTGACAGAGCAAGACTCTGTCTCAAAAAAGAAAAAAAAAATTAATTTACAAAATTAACAACATTTAGTTAACAAAATCCAAATTGAATAGACCACATAAATATCTGATCAGTCTTTTGGCAATTTGCTTATAATACACAAACTAATCATGAAAAGAGAAATTCTACGGTTGCCCTAGGTTGCACACTGAGAGCAGAAGACCTAGAGCCACACAGCCAGGCCCAGCAAGAAACAACATGATGCCACCTGACCACAAGAGGGTACACTGAAGTTCTCCTCCCCATCCACCCCTCAGTTTTGTCTTCCTCTTACTCACCTCTAGTGAATTACCTTGCTTCCTAGATCACCAAGGTAGTTAAAGCCATGTTAAGATTCTCCATCTGCCATTTCATTTCTACAGCTTGGTCCTATACTCATCCCACTAGTCTTTCTGCCTGCAGTTCTCCCAACTTCATAGCACTCCAATTTTCTATTCGCACCTGATCTACCTTCCTAAATCGCACTTGCCATCATGTCACTCCTCTGCTCAAAGGTCTTCAAAGAATCTACATGGCCCTCAGCATCGCCCTCTAAAACCTGACCCTGGCTACCTCCAACATAAATGTTTCCAGCCCAGATCATTCCTTTCTATATTCTACACTCTGCAAAGACTGTCCTTTCTTCTTTCTTATTCCAAGACCTCTAGAAAACGGAAACTGGAGCAAAGATTACAGGGTATTCCTTTATTTGGGGAAGTACAATCCTGGGACAAGAGTGAAGGAGAAGGACAATGAGACAGGAAAAGATATCAAGCAATGTGAGACAATGCATAACAAAGACCTCTTCTTCACAATGAGCTGGAAGAGTCTCAGCCACTCCCTTGGAGGTCACCTTCTCAGCTACCCAGAATGTCTCTAGACAGACTGGTCAGAGAAGCTGTGTCTCACATGAGTCTATTAAAGGAAGAAAGGAAAAGAGTGTGGTTGGCCCTCCATATCCTTGAGTTCTTCATCTGTGAATTCAACCAACTGTAGATCAAAAATATTTTTTAATTGCATCTGTACTGAACATGTATACATTTTGTTGTCAATACTCTCTAAACAACACAGTATGACAACTATTTACTGAGCATTTATATCATATTAAGTATTGTAAGTAACCAGAGATGATTTAAAGTATATGGGAAGATGTGTATAGGTTATAAGCTAATACTATACCATTTTATATTGGGGCATTGAGCATTCATGGATTTTGGTATCCAAGGGAGGTCTGGGAACCAATCTCCTATGGATACCAAGGGATGACAACATTTATCTGCCCAAATTTTTCCAGCTCCTATTATTCTGTCACCAAACTCAACTTTCTCACACTTCTAAATTGTATTCTCTGGACTCTTTGGAAGCTGCTTCAGAAGCCACAGCTCATGCGTAGCTGTGTGATACGATACACAAATCTCAAAGTGATGGAAGAAGCCAGAGATTCCAGGCAAGAAACGGGTCTGTCTCAGGTGCTAGACCCTCATGGACCTGTCATGAGATTATGTCATGAGGTGCAGCAGCAACAGCAGCTAAGGCAGAGCAAATGAGTGGAAGAAGTTAAGGTTCTAGAGGGAGATTCAGCCAGGAGAATCTGCAGAACTGTGTATGTTTAATATGCCTTCTACTCATCTAGCCCAACAGCCCAGCCATAATGTTTGCCCACTGGAGCTTTCAGTTCTTGAATCCCTTGTTTGGGATACTGTTAGATTGTGATTGTGAAGGTAAATTAAGGGTGTGTGTGTGTCCACCAGGGCCTGTTGTGGGGTGGGAGGAGGGAGGAGGGATAGCATTAGAAGATATACCTAATGTAAATGAAGAGTTGATGGGTGCAGCACACCAACATGGCACAAGTATACATATGTAACAAACCTGCACATTGTGGACATGTACCCTAGAACATAAAGTATAATTTTTAAAAAGGGTGTGTGTGCATGTGTGGTCTCCCCAATTAAATTATAAGCTCATTAATAGCAGGTACCAAGCCTACATTCCCACATACACCCATCTCTCAACCAGCATAGTATGAATGCATAAATGTCATCCCATCAGTAGTTGTCTGGTGAGGGAAAGACTGGAATATCCTGGAGAATAATGGATCTGAGAGTCGCTCTAGCCCAAATGTACACAAGAATGGCCCCTTTTGGCTCCACAAAAGTGTAGTCTGCACTTTGGGAAAAAATCCTAAAGGACACCTAAATCATTCCCTCATCTCACACTGTGTTTTCATTTCCTGAACAGTCAAAAATTAAAATGATATAGGTTCCAAAACTACTCAGAAGAAATTGACTCTTGTTTTTTTAAAAAGAGAAAATGAACACTTTTTCTATCCAAGAGGAAATTAATAAGAACTATATGTTGTGTTCATTGCTCAAATGTTATCTTTTTCTGTGAACAAATATCTATTTAAATTCAAAATCATGCAACATGATAAAATGGTTAAGACCACAGACTCTGGAGATAGTCTCTGGTTCAAATCTCAGCTCAGTCACTTACCAGCTGTTAAGAGTAACTTCACTTCTCCATGCTGTCATTTACTCATAGATAAAATGAAGATAATAGCACCTACCACAAAGAGTTATTACGAACATAAAATGAATAGGCATATGTAATGCCTGAAACGTGGCAAGCCATATATTAAATGTTTGCTTAATAAATAAATGAGGCAATGGGACTTGAAAAGGAAAGGCAGGAACAAGCAAAATTATATACTGTTAAGAATTAGAAGAGATTTTGGAAGGCAGCTATTCTAACTTTCTTTTGTATTCCTTACTCGATATCCCTGTATTTAAGGATTATTAGTAATTCCTTCCCCGACAATACTGCAGCACTTGGCTTGTATATAAATCTCTTTGTTCTGGTTGGTTTAATACGTGATTGCAAATTCTTTGGGACCAGAGACTCTAACAGTAAATAGCACATTCCTGATCATATATAAGTGTGGAAATTCTGTTGAATAAATAAGCAAAAGGTATGAGGAGGTGGAGTTAAAAAGCTCAGCTTAAAGTTAAAAGGTAAGTTACTAACTAGATAATATCTAGCCTGCACTCCAAGAAAAGCATTTATTTGACTGAAAAATATGTGGGTCCCACCCAACAGGCTGATCTTTCTATTTCCCCATTCTTCTGTCACCACAGCAGGTGTGACTTCTCATTCTGGACTCATCTTGACTGTTCTATTTGCCCTGTCACCTCTGCTTATTTCTCTCTGTTTCTTAGAACTCACCTTACTGGGTCCTTACCACCTGGCTCTATTTCCTAGCCTTATGGCTGCTCTAGAGAGATCATAGAATGGCCCAGGGCAGACCTCAAACCAAACACATTCCAGTTTTTATTGCAACTAACGTTTTGCTATCCCTACCCAAAGACCTGGAAGTGTCTCTTCCAAAGGAGGAGATGTACCTTGGGTGTCAAATCCTGGCCCCATTACTACTTTCTGCAGTTCCTCCCATGGTATTCCTCTTCACCACAACCCCTACCCACTTAACCACTTAAGGATCCAGACATGAAATTATAAATGTAATATCAGGATGTTTTAATATACCACCTTTATAAAGAGATCACTTACTCAATTCCATCTGGGTTGACCTAATATTTGTAGCCATTGGGCCACATCAGCCTTAGAAAGAAATCATGGTGCCATGTTTCATACAAAGGCATTTTATTTCAAACCCACCCCCAAGTTTTCCTGGAACTTAAACCCTATGAGATTCTGTATCTTCTCTAGAGTTCTGGGTTTCAACATTCTATTGTGTATGGATTTGTATCATGAGTTGGAAAAAGAGGGAAACCTTCTCTCATCCGCTGTGACATTTGCTATATCAAAGGAAGCCAATAGGGGGATGCCTTCTAGAGAAGAGCTGTGAACTAAGCCTCTGAGGTATGCATTTATCATGAATTTCTGGAAGAAAATGAGGAGCAACTTTCTCAAAGCAAAGTTCACATCTTACTAAAGAACATGGAATGAGGGAAGATGAATTTCTACTCTCTTGTTCACTATACCCTGTGTCCATAGGATTTCCTGCTAAAATGTTTATGATAACTTAACCTCAATGCACAGGTTAGGCAATTTGACCACTAGGTCTTTTGAGAATATAAAATATAATAAAATTTTAGAGGGACCTTAAGATGGTGGATTCTAATTTTTTGACTTAAAGTAAGGAAACATGGCCAAGAGAGACAAAATTAGATGGTCACAAAGCTCGTTAAAATCAGAATTTAGGATCTGAATCCAGACCTCCTAATTATATTGACACTGGGTTCTAGTGCAATGATGCATAGTAATAAAAACCTGAGAAATTATAACATTTTATGAACTATTAACACAACGAATCAATGCTTAATAGCAACAATGTTTATTATTTTGTTACAAATTATTCTCTGTTTAACTCTAGTGTGTTAAACTCTCTTTGGGCAATCAGACAAGGCTCAGGTGTGTCTGAGCTAAGAAGAACAATTAACAGTTTGTTTATTCTTTCCTTCCCAGGAGTTGCATTTTATAACTTACAACAAGGTTAATCATACTACAGAGAAGAGGTGAGTTGTTGTATCTTGCCTTCCCTGGACAATATAACAAACCTTGTAAGTGGGGAGCTGAATGATAAGAACTCATGAACACCAAGAAGGAAACAACAGACCCTGGGGTCTACTTGAGGGTGGAAAGTGGGAGGAGGGAGAGAAGCAGAAAAAAATAGCTATTGGGAACTAGGTTTAATACCTGGGTGATGAAATAACCTGTACAACAAACCCTTGTGACACGAGTTTACCTCTGTAACAAACCTTCACATGTACCCCTGAACCTAAAATAAGAATTTTTTTTTAAACTGCATCAGTGACACATAAAGATAGAAAACCAATAAAAATGCTGGCATACTTTTACATATATTGGATGATTATAGGTAGCCAGAGAGATGAGATTCCCAGGTATAAAGGGACATGTTATTTAAGTGGGAATGTTCCTGGCATTTTTCCTGCCCTTTCCCATTTATATGGGGTCCTGGCTTCTACCAAACCCTGCGCTCTGAGACTCCCTCTGCCATAGCCAGACTCATCCCGTCTTTTGTAACACAGATTCAGAAGGAAATGGTGAGGAGACGCAACACAAATGACGCAGGAAAGGTTCTCTTGCATTGGAAAAGAGAAGCACCACAAGGTGCAAAAGAAGGATGAGAAGATAAAAGAAAAAGAGGATGAGAAATGAAAGAGAACAGAAAGAGGGATGGCTCTGAGTGGTGTATCTTCTTCCAGAACTTAAGAAATACAAATTCAGGCCGGGCGCGGTGGCTCAAGCCTGTAATCCCAGCACTTTGGGAGGCCGAGACGGGCGGATCACGAGGTCAGGAGATCGAGACCATCTTGGCTAACACGGTGAAACCCCGTCTCTACTAAAAAAAAAAAAATACAAAAAACTAGCCGGGCGAGGTGGCGGGCGCCTGTAGTCCCAGTTACTCGGGAGGCTGAGGCAGGAGAATGGCGTGAACCCGGGAGGCGGAGCTTGCAGTGAGCTGAGATCCGGCCACTGCACTCCAGAAAAAAAAAAAAAAAAAGAACATGGGCACATTAATCCTGTCCAGCAGATTCAGTGGGCTTGATGTAGAGTCCAGTATCCATTTTTATATAAGCTCCAAGACGCAACTCTGCAGATCAGCATGGAAGCTGTGCAGGGAAAACGTTCAGTTACAAATTATGAGCTTCCACCAACACTTCTGCCCTCTCCAAGATACAATAAGAAAGAAGTTTCCACACATCTCACCACCTCTGAAGAACCAGAAGAAGACAGAAAGAAGAAGGAAAGAAAGGAGGAAGGAAGAAAAGAAGGAGGAGAAAGGGAGAGACATGGAAGGAGAGAGAGAGAAGATGACAAGGTAAGTTCAAATATGTTAGAAATCACAATAAATTTGAAGGCACTAAATTTACCTATTAAGGTGTTCAAGTTAGGAAAAAAGCACAAAACTATGCTAGTTTTAGATGTAAAAGAAAATGACAAAATGTTAAAAAATACGGATGTAAACAGATACAGTGTGCAAATCCTAAGCGAAAGAAAGCAAATGTGGCAATGTTTATAGCCAATGTCTAATCAAGACAAAGGAAAAAAATCTATTTAGAAAGTTTTGTGTTCTTTACATAGTTTTGAAATATATCAATCAAAATTCACAAAAATTATAAGAAAATTACAAATCAGTAAACAATGGGAGACTTTTTACACACTTTTCTCAGAATGTACATATCTTAGAAAATTTAATTAAAATACAGCATAGAAAAATCTGTTCCTTTCTGCAATGAACTATAGCAAGTTGAAAAATATCCAAAGAATGATTCTCTTCTTAGCTGTAGTGAAACTATAAAATGCCTAGGAATAAAGTTAATAAGAAACGTGTAAGACCTAAATAAAGAAAAAGAAACTTAAAGATGAGCAAAATCACCACATAACTGGATAGGAGGACACAGAGTACACAAATATAAATTTTCTCCAGTGAAATTAAATGAAAATCAGATAAATTCTGGTGTAGCTATACTATGGAACAATTTGCTATTCGTTTGTTTAAAACAAAATAAAAGAAGTAAAATTCTTACCTGATAAGAGGCATTAAAGAGTTAGGCATTTAAAAGAAATTAAAAACATTAGAAAGAATTATGGGAGGATATCATTACAATATTAGAGTGGTAAAGTTCTTCATAAAACCTAAAATTCATTTTTAGTTGACTAATTATACAACTATATAAAAATTTAAACCTTCTGCATTATTTAAAAAAAAAAACCACCAAAAATGAAAACAAGATAAGCAACCAACCAACAAACTAGAATATTAGCGATACAGATAAATCAAAAGAAAAGAGTTTAATAACCAGAATATAAAAGAGTGTATGTGAATTAACAAGACACCGACCATTCTTACATCAAAGGATACAAACTGGCGATTCACAGAAGAGGAAATACATATAATTATATTAACAAAAAGAGTAACATTTAGTAAGCATTTAATATAAACCAGAAACCTTTCTAAGACCTTTGCAATTGTTATCTCATAAAGTCTTCACACCATCCCTTGAGTCACAGAGAGGTTAAGAAACCTGCCCATGGGTAATTGTTTAGACAGAAGTCACCAAGTAACAGTTGGAGTCTGCAACCGAACACTTACTCCAGAGGCTTTGTTCTTACTGACTACCTTTTTCAGGAAATGAATACATGAAAATATGCTTGACATCACTAGTATCAGGGAAATGAAAATTAAAACAGGAGTTAAGTTTTTAACTATCAGAGTGGCAAAAATTAAGTAAACTGATAATTTTGGATACAGATACCCTTTATCCTTTGTCTGGGATACGATCTGCTTCAGCCTATTCATGAAGCAATTTGACATTATCTACCAAAGTATAACATACTCATAACTTTCGAAACAAGTTTTCCACTTTTGTGTATTTTCTCAAAAGATATTTGCACACTTGCACAAGAACGTTCAGTTCTTGAAAACAGATACCCTTTGGAAAAACTGTCTAAAGAGATGTTTGAAAATTTGCACAGGAACGTTCAGTGCAGCTCTGTTTGTAAAACTGAAAAACTGGAAATAAGTTAAACGTCCATCAATAAAGAGAATGCTTAAATAAACAATGGTGTGGCCATTCTGTGGAAGACCAAGAAGGTGTGGAAAAGAAGGACACAATTTCTATGCACTGTCATGGGAAGGCAAGTTGCTCCCGTACATTGCTGGAGGGAAGTAAATTGATACAGCCTGCATACCTCCATACAGGGCAATTTGGCAATATCTGTTGTAGGGATGGCAAATTTTTACCTCCATTCTGCTGGGCCCAGTAATTAAATTGACAAAAGATAGATTAACAGAAGATAAGCACACAGATTTATTTATTTAAGTTTGACATGGCATAGGAAGCCCTCCCTCAGAAGGAAGTGAAGCCCCAAAGAAGCAGTTAGTTAGTTGCTTATATATTAAATTAGACAAAAAACAGCAATTTGTAAAGAAGCAATTAAATTATGTTGGGAGGCTTAAAAGATGAGTTAAGCCTTGTTTTAAAAAAAAAAAACAAACACAAGGTTGTACAGAATTCTCTCGGTCTCAACTTCTCAGCTTTTGAGGATAAGAATGTTATATCTTTTTCATGGGAATTTTCATCTTTTGCTTTTAAGAAATAGCAGAGTATTCTTTTTGCCCCTGCTGTTTTTCAAGTGCCTTTAACTTAAATAGTCAATATGCCAGAGTGATATATTTTTAATTCTTTCACTGTCAAGATCATAAGTGCACACAATTGATCCAGAAATGCCACTTCCAGAAATTTATTCTGTAAATATTCTCTAGTGTGTATGAAATGCCCTATATACAAAGCTCTTTATTACCACAATTTTTAAATAGGAAAATATTGAAAAACTAAATCAGTAGGTGACAGGCTAAATACAGGATGAGAAATTCACATAATGTAATACTACACAATGCTATTTAGAAAATGCATTACTATCAACGGTATGACGTACTATACTACTACAACAATTAAAAGAAAAAGAGGAGGCTTTTCATCTGCTAGTATGGGATAATCGTCAAGATACATTAAGTTTAAAAAAACAAGGTGCAAATAAATATGTATAGTATGCTACAGTCTGTTTTTTGAAAGCAGGGGTTTACAGACTTGTATATGCAAAGAATAACTGTAGGCAGCTACACAAGAATCTGGTAACATTGGTTGCCTCCAAGGAAAACTACATGATTGAGACACCAAAGTAGGTATGTGAGAGACTTTTCACTTCTTTTCAATCCTTTGAATTTTTATATATATAGTATGTAATTATTTAATGTGTACATAAAATATGTATATAAAATATTTAATATATAATATTTACATGTATTAAATATGTGATATATATATAATACAAATTTTTTAAAATAAAGCAAGCTACAGAACAATACATGCAATGTGATCTCTAGTAATATTAAAAACTATATTTTATTATTTTGTTATAAATGTATTCATGTACGTAAGTGTATGGAAAATGTTCCAACAGTAACTCTGTGGGAGAGTGGAAAGGCAGAAAGAGGATTTTAATATTTTTACCATTTATGGCTTAATATTATAAGAATTTTTATAAAGAATACACACACATATATACATATCACATATATATATGTATCTGTGTATTTATGTATGTAGTCTCATAAAAGAAGTTAAAAAAAAAACTTTCAAAATAATGAATGGGAATAAGAAATCCTGAGTTCTCATTCCTGCTCTAGTAATGGACCTTGGGTAAATCACTTAGTGCCCTACAGCCTCAATTCCCTCATGTATACAGTGAAAGAGTTGGACTCAGTGATACTTGAAGCCATTCCTGCTTCCTAGTCCAAGAATTGAATCTATTAATTCATAACACTATACAATGGTAAATGAATTATTAGCCAACCTTTGAAATTTTAAGCAAGAGCATGATGGGCTACCAATTTAAAGAGGAACTATGTTTTAGTAGAAAACTCTCGAAAAATTTTTTAGAATCAGGAGAATGAAACTGTAATAGTAGGGTTTCAGGGGTAGAGAAGGTTTTCTTTAGAAACCCTTTCTGAAGCCCCTCCATCACAGACGCCTAGTCATAAAGCTGGTCTTGGCTACACTGCAGTCATGATAGTGTTATATGACCACATAAGGTCATGGCCTTCACAAAGGCCTTCACAGCTCTGAACACACGAATCAAATTGTCCCACCAGCTTTCCAGAATAGTGTGTAATACTAACCTCCTTTTCTAGCTTCTTTATCTTTCAACTTAATTTTTACTCTTTTTTGTTGACCAGGGCTGTTGCTAATTTTTCTCCCTGAAGTCAGGAGATAAATACAATTTTAGATCTTTCAACCACAGATTTTAAACTCTGCCCTATGTGAAAACTTGTTTAGCTCACTCCATGGTTATATTGCTGTTGAAATATAGAAAGAATGTGTACCAGCATGATTTCAAAAGTAAGCTAAGCAAGACTTTTTCATTTTATTTTATTTAAAATGTCATTTTATTTCAGATTCAGGAGTACATGTATAGGGTTATTAAAAGGGTATTTTGCATGATGCTGAGGTTTGGGTCATGATTGATCCCATCACCCAAGTAGTAAGCATAGTACCCAATCATTAGTTTTTCAACCCTTGCCTCTTTCCCTCTCTCCCCACTCTTAGTAAAATCTTCTATGTCTGTTGTCCCCACCTTTATGTCCATGAGCATCCAATGTTTACCTCCCACTTACAAGTAAGAATATGTGATATTTGGTTTTCTGTTTCTGTATTAATTTGCTTAGGATAATGGCCTCCAGGTGCATGCATGTTGCTGCAAAGGACATATTTTCACTTTTTTGTGGCTGTGTAGTATTTCTATTTTTTTGTGGCTAGTGTATATGTACCACATTTCATTTATTCAGTCCATTATTGATGGATGTCTTTGTTGGTTCCATGTCTTTGCTATTGTGAATGGTGCTGCAATGAACACGCAAGTGGATGTGTCTTTTTGGTCGAACAATGTATTTTCTTTTAGATATATACCCAGTCATGGGATTGCTGAGTGGAATGGTAGTTCTGAGTTCTTTGAGAAATCTCCAAACTGCTTTCCACAGTGGCTGAACTAATTTACATTCCCACAGGCAGTATATAAACATTCTCATTTCTCCATAACTTAACCAATATTTGTTGTTTTATGAATTTTTATTAATAGCCATTCTGACCGCTGTGAGTTGGCATCTCACTGTGGTTTTAATTTGCATTTCTCTGATGATCAGTGATGCTGAGCATTTTTTCATGTTTGTTGGCCATATGTATGTCTTGGTTTGAGAAGTATCTGTTTATGTCCTTTCCCCATTTTTTTTTAAGTTTTTAGTTCTGGGGTACATGTACAGCATGTGCAGCTTTGTTCCATGGGTAAACGTGTGCCATAGTGGTTTACTGCACCTGTTAACCCATCACCTAGGTGTAAAGCCCAGCATGCATTAGCTATTTTTTCTAATACTGTTCCGCCCCCAGCCAACCCCCAACAGGCCACAGTGTATGTTGTTCCCCTCCCTGGGTCCATGTGATCTCAATGTTCAGCTCCCACTTATAAGTGAGAACATGGAGAACATGTGGCGTTTGGTTCTGTCCCTGTGTTAGTTTGCCAGGGATAATGGCTCCCAACTTCATCCATGTCCCTGCCAAAGGACATGAATTCATTCCTTTTTATGGCTGTATAGTGTTCCATGGTATATATATATATACCACATTTTCTTTATCCACTCTATCAGGGATGGGCATTCGAGTTGAGCCCATGTCTCTTCTATTGTGAATAGTGCTGCAATGAATATACGTGTGCATATATCTTTGTAATAGAATGATTTATATTCCTTTGGATATATACTCAGTAATGTGATTGCTGGGTCAAATGGCGTTTCTGGTTCTAGATCTTTGAGGAATCACCACACTGTCTTCCCCAATGGTTGAACAAATTTACATTCCCACCAACAGTGTAAAAGTGTTCCTGTTTCTCCACAACCTCACCAGCATCTGTTGTCTCTTGACTTTTTAATAATGGCCATTCTGACTGGCGTAAGATGGTATCTCATTGTGGTTTTGATTTGCATTTCTCTAATGACCAGTGATGAGGAGCTTTTTATCATGTTTGTTGGCTATGTGAATGTCTTCTTTTGAGAAGTGTCTGTTTATGTAGCAGGACTTTTTTAATATCAAGTAGTTCATGGGTCAGAATTGAAGAGCAGAAAAGAAAATAAGGGGTTACATCAAAGGGGGACTTAGAACTCTTTCTGGCTCACAGTCTCAAAACATCTTTTTCTGGCATCACCACTATTATAAATTTTCTGAATGCCTGTTCTAGGTCAGAAAAGAAACTATAATAAACCTTGACCCTAAAAGTTGTGTAAGATTTTTTTGAGGTTCTGGTCCTACAGGAGCCGACTCTCCTATGCATAAATGTCAAAGCCTATCTAGAAGGATTGTAGATAAAAGAGCACTAGTTTCAATGTTAAAAGTCCTCCATTCAAGTTATGGGTCTCATTCACTAGCCGTGTGACTTTGGGCCAGGCACTTATTCTCTTAGGGCCACAGCTTTGTTTTGTTTCATCCTCCAGGATGTCAGCTCACATTTCTCTGCACTCCTTACAGGGCACACAGTGTTAAGCAGGGACTCAGCAAGTATTCACTCATGAGTCTAACCCCATGGACCCAGCATGTTCTCATGGCTAGGACTTCTATGCAGAGATTTAACTGATCCTGATGAATTCTGGGTTACATTCCAACTCTGTTCCTACCATGGGTCAGGATAGGAGTTAAAATTCAGTCTCTAGAGTTAGAAACCCCTGGGTTCAAATTCTGGCTTGCCATTTTTTAGTTCTCTGACCTTAGACAAGTTATTACTTTCCCTCTCTGAGCCACCAGTAATACTGGCACCTACCTTGTATATGGTTATTATGAGAATTAAATAACACGATGCTTGTAACATATATAACAGCACATGGGCCGGGGCCGATGGCTCACGCCTGTAATACCAGCACTTTGGGAGGCTGAGGTGGGTGGATCACTTGAGGTCAGGAGTTCAAAACCAGCCTGGCCAACATGGTGAAACCACACCTCTACTAAAAATACAAAAATTAGCCGGGTGTGGTGGCACACACTGTAATCCCAGCTACTCAAGAGGCTGAGGCAGGATAATCACTTGAACTCAGGAGGCAGAGGTTGCAGTGAGCCAAGATTGCCCACCACATTTCAATCTGGGCGACAAAGCGAGACTCTGTATCAAAAAATAAAAAAGTACATGCCTGAAAAAAGTTTAATTACCGATATTGTTGCTGCCCTTGAAATAACTTTAATGATCATATCCATCTTTTCTCTGGCTATAGGCAAAGCACTGCTTGCATTTAGCCCCCTTGGCAATGGCGTGTTATGGAAACAGCATCTGTGTTAAGTTCTAAACTTTCTTTGGTGAACTTTTCGGTATGAAACCTAAGTTCCAACTCGTACCTATCTGTGTGTCATCTTCTAGAAGCATTCATCATACAATTTTTGTTACGCCAAATGTAGTAAATAGTGCCTGAATAGAAGCATAAGAAGTAAAAGCATATCAGCAAATTTTTTATTCTAATTGCTGTTTTTCTTTCAATCCCAACTTAGATGTCACTCACTTCTGTGAATCCTACTTCCATCTCCCTGCCTTTCATGCCCCATACCCGGAAGTTACTCACTCATTTTCTCTTCTCTGTACTTCTGGCATGTTTTCATTGTAGTAAGTAGGATTCTGTGTTGCCAAATATTGATGCCTGTTTCCTCTTCTAGATTGTACATGCCGCGGGGCAGGCTCTAGGTCTGATTC
Source organism: Rhinopithecus roxellana (assembly GCF_007565055.1). Classification (NCBI taxonomy): domain Eukaryota; kingdom Metazoa; phylum Chordata; class Mammalia; order Primates; family Cercopithecidae; genus Rhinopithecus; species Rhinopithecus roxellana. Next base: position 22,580,772 of record NC_044549.1, on the reverse strand, counting down.
ATTTTTCATCTCCTACTACCACAATGCCTAGAACACACTTTTCAAAGTGTTTGTAGAATAGATTAGAAATAAATTGAATTTTGAGGTTCCACATGAGAAATATCTGGAAAAATTATCCCCAAAATGGCTAGAAAACAGCCTACAGAGAAAGCCAGAGGAAGAAAAGTACAGAAGCAAGACTGGGGGATCGCTGTAGATATAATATGGCAAGTAGAACATTCTGGGTTTATAAATCAATCCCTGCTCTATTTGGGTTTCCTCTCCTGTGATCACATGTCTGCTTGTGAATAAGTCAAAGTGGAAAGGACCTTAGACTATGAATTTAGAGACCTGGGTTTAGTCCCAGCTCTGCTATCAACTGCCTGTGTCACTTCCTGTCTCTAAGTCTGTGTCAGACATAATGATTCCTAAGATCTCTTCAAACTTCTCCTCACACAAGCACAATATCTGGATCCATTGCCATTAGCCTCATTCCACAGCTAGGACAATTGAGTCACAAATACCACAACCAACTCATCCAAGAATTTTACAGCAACTGGCACCCATTGTTAGTGACTGAAGATGGATGGAAAGACTCCCTGTCTGGAGCCCAGCCCTGCAGAGTCACCCTACACCTGGTGGTACAAGCCAGTTTTAGGGAAAAGCAGAGCTTCTCTGTCCTCTGCCAAGAACAGGAAGTTCCCACATCTGCGGGAGCCAACTAATTGCATAGTATCAGCTTTCAGTACAATCACAGCTCCGGGATTCCTGGTAGACATGCAAGAATGTCTTAATTAATGTCCCCATGCAGGGATGTCTTAATCAATGTTAAGTAATTGGCAGAAATTGCTCAAGCTCCACCTATAAAAACAGGAGTCTTGTCTCGGTCTTCCTATTTGCTCCAGTCACTGGAGCTTCACTGGAGTCTGACAACTAGATCCAGGACCAAGTCCCAAGTTGAGAACCTGATTAGCCACTTGACTTAAACACCCCATTCAAACAGAATACTTGAAAACCTTGAAAAAGAATAATCTGAGGCAGAGACAGGCGGATCACCTGAGGTCAGGAGTGTGAGACCAGCCTGGCCAACATGGCAAAACTCCATCTCTACTAAAAATACAAAAATTAGGCCAGGCGTGGTGGCTCAAGCCTGTAATCCCAGCACTTCAGGAGGCCGAGGTAGGCAGATCACAAGGTCAAGAGTTCAAGACCAGCCTGACCAACATGGTGAAACCCCATCTCCACTAAAAATACAAAAATTAGCTGGGTGTGGTGGCACACACCTGTAATGCCAGCTACTCAGGAGGCTGAGGCAGGAGAATTGCTTGAACTGGGACCTGGGAGGCAGAGGTTGCAGTGAGCTGAGATTGCACCACTGCACTCCAGCTTGACAACAGAGCAAGACTCTGTCTTAAATAAATAAATAAATAAATAAAGCAAAATAGCTGAATATGAACACCTCTGGTCTACAGCTCCCAGCAAGACTGATGCAGAAGACTGGTGACGTCTGCATTTCCAACCGAGGTACCTGGTTCATCTCACTGGGACTGGTTGGACAGTGGGTATAGCTCACGGAGGGCAAGCTGAAGCAGGGCGGGGAGTCGCCTCACCCAGGAGGCACAAGGGGTCGGGGGATTTCCCTTTCCTAACCAAGGGAAGCTGTGAGTGACTGTACCTGGAGGAATGGTACACTCCTGCCCAAATACTGCACTTTTGTCATAGTCTTCGCAACTGGAGGATCAGGAGATTCCCTCCTGTGCCAGGCTTGATGGGTCCCACAGCCAAGGAGCCTTGCTCACTGCTAGTGCAGCAGTCTAAAATCGACCTGGGACACTGGAGCTTGGCGCAGGGAGAGGCATCCACCATTGCTGAGGCTTGAATAGGCGATTCTATGCTTACAGTGTACACAAAGCAGCAGAGAAACTTGAACTGGGCAGAGCCCACCACAGCTCAGCAAAGCCTACTGCCTCTCTAGTTCTGCCTCTGGGGGCAGGGCATATCTGAACAAAAGGCAGCACAGCTTCTATAGACTGAAATGTCCCTGCCTGACAGCTCTGAAGAGAGAAGTGGTTCTCCCAGCATGGCATTCGAGCTCCAATAATAGACAGACTGCCTCCTCAAGTGGGTCGCTGACCCCCGTGTGGCCTGACTGGGAGACACCTCCCAGTAGGGGCCGAAAGACACCTCATACAGGTGAGTGCCCCTCTGGGATGAAGCTTCCAGAGGAAGGATCAGGCAGCAATATTTGCTGTTCTACAGCCTCCACTGGTGATACACAGGCAAACAGGATCTGGAGTGGACCTCCAGCAAACTTCAACAGACCTGCAGCTGAGGGGCCTGCCTGTTAGAAGGAAAACTAACAAACAGAAAGGAATAGCATCAACATCAACAAAAAGGACATCCACATCAAAACCCCATCCATAGGTCACCAACGTCAAAGATCAAAGGTAGATAAAACCACAAAGATGGAGAGAAACCAGAGCAGAAAGGCTGAAAATTCCAAAAACCAGAACACCTCTTCTCCTCCAAAGGAACACAACTCCTTGCCAGCAAGAGAACAAAACTGGACTGAGAATGAGTTTGATGAGTTGACAGAAGTAGGCTTCAAAATGTTAGTAATAACAAACTTCTTTAAGCTAAAGAAGCATGTTCTAACCCATCACAAGGAAGCTAAAAACCTTGAAAAATGGTTAGACAAATGACTAACTAGAATAACCAACATAGAGAAGAGATTAAATGACCTGACAGAGCCGAAAACAATAGTACAAGAATTTCGTCAAGCACACACAAGCTTCAATAGCCAATTCCAACAAGTGGAAGAAAGGATATCAGTGGTTGAAGATCAAGTTACTGAAATAAAGAGAAAAGACAAGATTAGAGAAAAAAGAGTGAAAAGAAATGAACAAAGCCTCTAAGAAATATGGGACAATGTGAAAAGACCAAATCTATGTTTGATTAGTGTACCTAAAAGTGATGGGAAGAATGTAACCTAGTTAGAAAACACTCTTCAGGATATTACCCAGGAGAACTTCCCCAACCTAGAAAGGCAGGCCAACATTCAAATTCAGGAAATACAGAGAACACCACAAAGATACTCCTCAAGAAGAGCAACCCCAAGACACATAACTGTCAGATTCACCAAGGTTGAAATGGAGTAAAAAATGTTAAGGACAACCAGAGAAAAAAGGCAGATTACCCACAAAGGGAAGCCCATCAGACTAACAGCAGATGTCTCAGCAGAAACCCTGCAAGCCAGAAGAGACTGTGAGCCAATATCCAACATTCCTAAAGAAAGAATTTTCAACCCAGAATTTCATATCCATCCAAACTAAGTTTCATAAATGAAGGAGAAATAAAATCCTTTACAGACAAGCAAATGCTGAGAGATGTTGTCACTGCCAGACCTGCCTTACAAGAGCTCCTGAAGGAAGTACTAAACATGAAAGGACAACCAGTACCAGCCACTGAAAACATATGCCAAATTGTAAAGACCATCAATGCTAGGAAGAAACTACATCAATTAACAGGTGAAATAACCAGCTAGCATCATAATGACAGGATCAAATTCAAACATAACAATAGTAACCTTAAATGTAAATGGGCTAAATGCCCCAATTAAAAGACACAGACTGGCAAATTGGATAAAGAGTCAAGACCCGTCAGTGTGTTTATTCAGGAGACACATTTCATGTGCAAAGACACACATAGGCTCAAAATAAAGGGATAGAGGAAGATCTACCAAGCAAATGGAAAGCAAAAACAAAAGCAGGGGTTGCAATCCTGGTCTCTGATAAAACAGACTTTAAACCAACAAAGATCAAAAGAGACAAAGAAGGCCATTACATAACGGTAAAGGGATCAATTCAACAACAAGAGCTAACTATCCTAAATATATATGCACCCAATACAGGAGCACTCAGATTCATAAAGCAAGTTCTTAGAGACCTACAAAGAGACATAGACTCCCACACAATAATAATAGGAGACTTTAACACCCCACTGTCAATATAGACAGATCAATGAGACAAACAATTAACAAGGATATCCAGGACTTGAACTCAGCTCTGGATCAAGCAGAACTAATAGACATCAACAGAACTCTCCACCCCAAATCAACAGAAAATACATTCTTTTCAGCACCACATCACACTTATTCTAAAATGGACCAAATAATTGGAAGTAAAACACTCCTCAGCAAATGCTGAGAAACAGAAATTATAACAAAGAGTGTCTCAGACCACAGTGCAATCAAATTAGAACTAGGATTAAGAAACTCACTCAAAACAACACAACTACATGGACATGGACCAACCTGCTCCTGAATGACTACTGGGTACATAACGAAATGAAAGCAGAAATAAGGATGTTCTTTGAAACCAATGAGAACAAAGACACAACATACCAGAATCTCTGGGACACATTAAAAGCCGCATGTAGAGGGAAATTTATAGCACTAAATGTCCACAAGAGAAAGCAGGAAAGATCGAATATCAACACCCTAACATCACAATTAAAAGAACTAGAGAAGCAAAAGCAAATAAATTGAAAAGCTAGCAGAAGACAAGAAATAACTAAGATCAGAGCAGAACTGAAGGATATAGAGACACAAAAAAAACCCTTCAAAAAAATCAATGAATCCAGGAACTGGTTTTTTAGAAAGATCAACAAAATAGACTGCTAGCAAGAATAATGAAGAAGAAAAGAGAGAAGAATCAAATGATGCAATACAACATGATGAGGGGATGTCACCACCAATCCCACAGAAATACAAACTACCATCAGAGAATACTACAAACACCTCTATGCAAATAAACTAGAAAATCTAGAAGAAGTGGATAAATTCCTGGACACATACAACCTCCCACGACTAAACCAGGAAGAAGTTGAATCTCTGAATAGACCAATAACAGGTTCTGAAATTGAGTCAGTAATTAATAGCCTAAAAACCGAAGATGGCTGAATAGGTTCTGAAATTGAGTCAGTAATTAATAGCCTAAAAACCGAAGATGGCTGAATAGGAACAGTTCCAGCCTCCAGCTCCCAGCATGAGCAACACAGAAGACAGGTGATTTTTGCATTTTCAACTGAGGTACCAGGTTCATCTCAGTGGAGCGTGTCAGACAGTCTGTGCTGGTCAGCGGGTGCAGCCCAACCAGCGAGAGCTGAAGCAGGGTGAGGCATCGCCTCACCTGGGAAGCACAAAGGGGAAGGGAATTCCTTTTCCTAGCCAAGGGAAACCGTGACACACAACACCTGGAAAATCAGGTAACTCCCACCCTAATACTGCACTTTACCAAGGGTCTTAGCAAACAGCACACCAGGAGATTATATCCCACACCTGGCCAGGAGGGTCCCACGCCCATGGAGCCTCCCTCATTACTAGCACAGCAGTTTGAGATCTAACTGCAAGGAGGAAGCAAGGCTGGGGGAGGGGCCCCCCACCATTGCTGAGGCTTAAGTAGGTAAACAAAGCTGCCAAGAAGCTCGAATTGGGTGGAGCCCACTGCAGCTCAAGGAGGCCTGCCTGCCTCTGTAGACTCCATCTCTGGGGACAGGGCATAGCTAAACAAAAAGCAGCAGAAACCTCTGCAGATGTAAATGTCCCTTTCTGACAGCTTTGAAGAAAGCAGTGGTTCTCCCAGCACAGAGGCTGAGATCTGAGAAAGGACAAACTGCCTGCTCAAGTGGTCCCTGACCCCTGAGTAGCCTAACTGGGAGACATCCCCGACTAGGTGCAGAACGACACCTCACACCTCACACGGCTGGGTACACCCTGAGATGAAGCTTCCAGAGCAAGAATCAGACAGGAACACTCACTGTTCAGCAATATTCTATCTTCTGCAGCCTCCACTGCTGATACCCAGGCAAACAAGATCTGGAGTGGACCTCAAGCAAACTCCAACACACCTGCAGCTGAGGGTCCTGACTGTTAGAAGGAAAACTAACAAACAAAAAGGACACCCACACCAAAACCCCATCAGTACATCACCATCATCAAAGACCAAAGGCAGATAAAACCACAAAGATGGGGAAAAAGCAGTGTAGAAAAACTGGAAATTCAAAAAATCAGGGTGCATCTCCCCCTCCAAAGGAATGCAACTCATCGCCAGCAACAGAACAAAGCTGGATGGAGAATGACTTTGACGACTTGAGAGAAGAAGGCTTTAGTTGATCAGCCTTCTCAGAGCTAAAGGAGGAACTACATACCCAGTGCATAGAAACTAAAAACCTTGAAAAAAGAATGGAAGAATGGATAACTAGAATAATCAATGCAGAGAAGACCATAAACGAACTGATAGAGATGAAAACCATGACACGAGAGCTACGTGACAAATGAACAAGTTACAGTAACCAACTCAATCAACTGGAAGAAAGACTATCAGTGATTGAAGATCAAATGAATGAAATGAAGCAAGAAGAGAAGTGTAGAGAAAAAAGAGTAAAAAGAAATGAACAAAGCCACGAAGAAATATGGGATTATGTGAAAAGACCAAATCTACATCTGATTGGTGTGTCTGAAAGTGGGGAAAATGGAACCAAGTTGGAAAACACTCTGCAGGATATAATCCAGGAGAATTCCCCCAACCTAGTAAGGTAGGCCAACATTCAAATTCAGGAAATATAGAGAACACCACAAAGATATTCCTCAAGAAGAGCAACTCCAAGATACATAATTGTCAGATTCACCAAAGCTGAAATGAAGGAAAAAATGTTAAGGGCAGCCAGAGAGAAAGGTCGGGTTACACACAAAGGGAAGCCCATCAGACTAACAGCAGATCTCTCGGCTGAAACCCTACAAGCCAGAAGAGAGTGGGGGCCAATATTCAACATTCTTAAAGAAAAGAATTTTCAACCTGGAATTTCATATCCAGCCAAACTAGGTTTCATAAGTGAAGGAGAAATAAAATTCTTTACAGACAAGCAAATGCTGAGAGATTTTGTCACCACCAGGCCTGCCCTACAAGAGATCCTGAAGGAAGCACTAAACATGGAAAGGAACAACCAGTACCAGCTATTGCAAAAACATGCCAAAATGTAAAGACCATCGAGGCTAGGAAGAAACTGCATCAACTAACGAGCAAAATAACCAGCTAATATCATAATGACAGGATCAAGTTCACACATAACAATACTAACCTTAAATGTAAATGGGCTAAATGCTCCAATTAAAAGACACAGACTGGCAAACTGGATAAAGAGTCAAGACCCATCAGTGTGCTGTATTCAGGAGACCCATCTCACATGCAGAGACACACATAGGCTCAAAATAAAGGGATGGATGAAGATCTACCAAGATAATGGAAAACAAAAAAAAGCAGGGGTTGCAATCCTAGTCTCTGATAAAACAGACTTTAAACCATCAAAGATCAAAAGAGAAAAAGAAGGGCATTACATAATGGTAAAAGGATTGATTCATCAGGAAGAGCTAACTATCCTAAATATATATGCACCCAATACAGGAGCACCCAGATTCATAAAGCAAGGCCTTAGAGACTTACAAAGAGACCTAGACTCCCATACAATAATAATGGGAGACTTTAACACCCCACTGTCAACATTAGACAGATCAACGAGACAGAAAGTTAACAAGGACATCCAGGAATTGAACTCACCTCTGCACCAAGCAGACCTAATAGATATCTACAGAACTCTCCACCCCAAATCAACAGAATATACATTCTTCTCAGCACCACATTGCACTTATTCCAAAATTGACCACATAGTTGGAAGTAAAGCACTCCTCAGCAAATGTAAAAGAACTGAAATTATAACAAACTGTCTCTCAGACCACAGTACAATCAAACTAGAACTCAGGACTAAGAAACTCAATCAAAACCGCTCAACTACATGGAAACTGAACAACCTGCTCCTGAATGACTACTGGGTAGATAACAAAATTAAGGCAGACATAAAGATGTTCTTTGAAACCAATGAGAACAAAGATACAACATACCAGAATCTCTGGGAGACATTTAAAGCAGTGTGTAGAGGGAAATGTATAGCACTAAATGCCCACAAGAGAAAGCAGGAAAGATCTAAAATTGATACCCTAACATCACAATTAAAAGAACTAAAGAAGCAAGAGCAAACACATTCAAAAGCTAGCAGAAGGCAAGAAATAATTAAAATCAGAGCAGAACTGAAGGACATAGAGACACAAAAAACCCTCCCAAAAAGCAATGAATCCAGGAGCTGGTTTTTTGAAAAGATCAACAAAATTCATAGACCACTAGCAAGACTAAGAAAGAAAAAAAGAGAGAAGAATCAAACAGACACAATAAGAAATGGTAAAGGGGATATCACCACCGACCCCACAGAAATACAAACTACCATCAGAGAATACTATAAACACCTCTACACAAATAAACTAGAAAACCTAGAAGAAATGGATAATTTCCTGGACACTTACAATCTCCCAAGACTAAACCAGGAAGAATTTGAATCCCTGAATAGATCAATAGCAGGCTCTGAAATTGAGGCAATAATTCATAGCCTACCAACCAAAACAAGTCCAGGACCAGACGGATTCACACCCAAATTCTACCAGAGGCACAAGGAGAAGCTGGTACCATTCCTTCTGAAACTATTCCAATCAATAGAAAAAGAGGGAATCCTCCCTAACTCATTTTATGAGGCCAACATCATCCTGATATCAAAGCCTGGCAGAGACACAACAAAAAAAGAGAATTTTAGACCAATATCCCTGATGAACATCAATGCAAAAATCATCAATAAATTACTGGAAAACCAAATCCAGCAGCACATCAAAAAGCTTATCCACCATGATCAAGTGGGCTTTATCCCTGGATTGCAAGGCTGGTTCAACATATGCAAATCAATAAACGTAATCCAGCATATAAACAGAATCAAAGACAAAAACCACATGATTATCTCAACAGATGCTGAAAAAGCCTTTGACAAAATTCAACAGCCCTTCACGCTAAAAACTCTCAATAAATTTGGCATTGATTGCACGTATCTCAAAATAATAAGAGCTACTTATGACAAACTCACACCCAATATCATACTGAATGGGCAAAAACTGGAAGCATTCCCTCTGAAAACTGGCACAAGACAGGGATGCCCTCTCTCACCACTCCTATTCAACAGTGTCGGAAGTTCTGGCTAGGGCAATGAGGCAAGAGAAAGAAATAAAGGGTATTTAGTTAGGAAAAGAGGAAGTCAAATTGTCCCTGTTTGCAGATGACATGATTGTACATTTAGAAAACCCCATCATCTCAGCCCAAAATTTCCTTAAACTGACAAGCAACTTCAGCAAAGTCTCAGGATACAAAATCAATATGCAAAAATTCCAGGCATTCTTATACATCAGTAACAGACAAACAGAGAGCCAAATCATAAATGAACTCCCATTCGCAATTGCTTCAAAGAGAATAAAATACCTAGGAATCCAACTTACAAGGGATGTAAAGGACCTCTTCAAGGAGAACTACAAACCACTCCTCAGTGAAATAAAAGAGGACACAAGCAAATGGAAGAACATACCATGCTCATGGATAGGAAGAATCAATATTGTGAAAATGGCCATACTGCCCAAGGTAATTTACAGTTTCAATGCCATCCCCATTAAGCTATCAATGACTTTCTTCACAGAATTGGGAAAAACTGCGCTAAAGGTCATATGGAACCAAAAAAGACCCTGCATTGCCAAGACAATCCTAAGCTAAAAGAACAAAGCTGGAGGCGTCGCGCTACCTGACTTCAAACTATACTACAAGGCTACAGTAACCAAAACAGCATGGTACTGGTACCAAAACAGAGATATAGACCAATGGAACAGAACAGAGCCCTTAGAAATAATACCACACATCTACAGCCATCTGATCTTTGACAAACCTGAGAGAAACAAGAAATGGGGAAAGGATTCCCTATTTAATAAATGGTGCTGGGAAAATTGGCTAGCCATAAGTAGAAAGCTGAAACTGGATCTTGCCCTTACTCCTTATACAAAACTTAATTCAAGATGGATTCAAGACTTAAATGTTAGACCTAAAAACATAAAAACCCTAGAAGAAAACCTAGGCAATACCATTCAGGACATAGGCATGGGCAAGGACTTCTTCTCTAAAACACCAAAAGCAATGGCAACAAAAGCCAAAATTGACAAATGGGATCTAATTAAACTAAAGAGCCTCTGCACAGCAAAAGAAACTACCATCAGAGTAAACAGGAAACCTACAGAATGGGAGAAAATTTTTGCAATCTACTCATCTGACAAAGGGCTAATATCCAGAACCTGCAAAGAACTCAAACAAATTTATAAGAAAAAAAACAAACAACCCCATCAAAAAGTGGACTCAGGATATGAACGACACTTCTCAAAAGAAGACATTCATACAGCCAATGGACACATGAAAAAATGCTCATCATCACTCGCCATCAGAGAAATGCAAATCAAAACCACAATGAGATACCATCTCACACCAGTTAGAATGGCAATCATTCAAAAGTCAGGAAACAACAGGTGCTGGAGAGGATGTGGAGAAATAGGAACACTTTTACACTGTTGGTGGGACTGTAAACTAGTTCAACCATTGTGGAAGACAGTGTGGCGATTCCTCAGGGATCTAGAACTAGAAATACCATTTGACCCAGCCATCCCATTACTGGGTATATACCCAAAGGATTATAAATTATTCTACTACAAAGACACATGCACACGTATGTTTATTGCGGCACTATTCACAATAGCAAAGACTTGGAATCAACCCAAATGTCCATCTGTGACAGACTGGATTAAGAAAATGTGGCACATATACACCATGGAATACTATGCAGCCATAAAAAAGGATGAGTTTGCGTCCTTTGTAGGGACATGGATGCAGCTGGAAACCATCATTCTTAGCAAACTATCACAAGAAGAGAAAACCAAACACCGCATGTTCTCACTCATAGGTGGGAACTGAACAATGAGATCACTTGGACTTGGGAAGGGGAACATCACACACTGGGGCCTATCATGGGGAGGGGGGAGGAGGGAGGGATTGCATTGGGGAGTTATACATGATATAAATGATGAATTGATGGGTGCTGACGAGTTGATGGGTGCAGCACACCAACATGGCACAAGTATACATATGTAACAAACCTGCACGTTATGCACATGTACCCTAGAACTTAAAGTATAATAAAAAAAAAAAAAAGAAAAAAAAAAAAGAAAATGTGGCACATATACACCATGGAATACTATGCAGCCATAAAAAGGATGAGTTCGTGTCCTTTGTAGGGACATGGATGCAGCTGGAAACCATCATTCTCAGAAAACTATCGCAAGAACAGAAAACCAAACACCGCATGTTCTTACTTGTAGGTGGGAATTGAACAATGAGATCACTTGGACACAGGAAGGGGAACATCACACACTGAGGCCCATTGTGGGGAGGAGGTGGGGGGAGGGATAGCATTAGGAGATATACCTAATGTAAATGACGAGTTAATGGGTGCAGCACACCAACATGGCACATGTATACATATGTAACAAACCTGCTCATTGTGCACATGTACCCTGGAACTTAAAGTATAATAAAAAATAAAAATAAAAATAAATTACTCAGGCATGGTGGCACATGTCTGTAATCCCAGCTACCCGGGAGGCTAAGGCAGGAGAATCACTTGAACCTTGGAGGCAGAGGTTGCAGTAAACCAAGATCACACCACTGCACTCCAGCCTGGGCAACAGAGCAAGACTCCATCTCCAAAAAATAAAAAAGAAATAATCTGAAAGTGTGAGCTGTATGCACCCATTTTAGAGTAAGAAAGCCATTCAACCTCTAAAAGGAAGGTAAAAACCTAGAGATGAATCACAATTTAGTTTAGCATTAAACATTTGTAATGTAAGAAGTTTTATCTAACTTCTTACATTTGTAATGTAAGAAGTTTTTGAGTTCTTAAAGAGAGCCTGGAAGCCTAATACACTGTATATATATTTATTATATTTGCTCTTTTAAAGTATACTTACTCAGTGGTTTTTAGTGTATTCAAAGAGTTGTGCAACCATTACTACTACCTAATTTCAGAACATTTTCATTACCTGAAAAAGAAACCTCACCCTCATTAAGTCACTTCCCTATTCTGGAAATTTCATGTAAATGAAATCATACCATATTGGCTTTTTGAATCTGGCTTTTTTCTAGGGTACATTCTTGCTCTATAACTCTGGACAACAGGATCTAATAAAAAAGGAGAAGCCCATCTTGAAGACATCACCTTTCTTTTTCAGAAGTTCCTAAAAATACAGTATGAAATACTAAGAATGTAGAACTCATGGACTAAGATCTGGTCTAGACTATAGACTACCCAGCCCATTGGGAGAGATATTTCTCAAATTCCCCTGACTGATTACCACCTGGCCTAAGTCTAAAGATCACCCTTAAGACAGAGCATGGTGTCATGGGAAATTCAAGAGCATCAGAGCCTCACAAACCCAAACCCTGACACAGCCACTCACTAGCCCCAGGGTGACCTTGAGCAATCTTTTTTTTTGTTTTTAAGACAGAAAAAAGAATAATCTGAGGCAGAGGTGGGTGGATCACCTGAAGTCAGAAGTGTGAGACCAGCCTGGCCAACGTGGCAAAACCCCATCTCTACTGAAAATACAAAATTAGGCTGGGCACGGTGTTGCACAGGCTGGAGTGCAGTGGTTCGATCTCAACTCACTGTAACCTCCGCCTCCCAGGTTCAAGCAATTCTCCTGCCTCAGCCTCTTGAGTAGCTGACATTACAGGCATGTGCCACCATGCCTGGCTAATTTTTGTATTTTCAGTAGAGATGGGGTTTTACCATGTTGGCCAGGCTGGTCTTGAACTCCTGACCTCAGGTGATCCTCCCACCTCAGCCTCCCAGATTGCTGGGATTACAGATGTGAGCCACTGCGTCTGGCTGACTGTAAGGAATCTATTTAACCTCTTTTATTTTTCACTTTCTTCATCTGCAAAATGAGATGACAGTAATATCTTCTTTATTTGATTGTTATGAAGACTGGAAAAAAAGATAAACAAAGTACCTAATGCCTGGCAGAGATAAGGCCCTCAATAAATTATTATGATTATTACAATTATAAAACTACTATTAGTTTTCTTCTCTTAAATGCTTTTACTTATCACCCATGACAAGTGAACAAAGAATTGTTCACCTGAACAAATAATTATATTGGTCATGGTCCTTGCCCTCTCAGAAATGACAAACTATGGTAAATATAAAATATGCCTCTTTTTGCAATCTAAGATTATCTGTCCCTGTTGTACTTTAATCTCACTACTTAATGTTGGAGAGGAATATAATGAAGAATATTCTGTGTTCTTTATGCACATGTTTAATCTACAATACTGGACTGGAAATTTGTGTCAGCTCAACTCTTCTAAGAAGAAGATGCCAAGACAAAATTAGTCATGCAGGAGACTTCTTGGGAGGAATGCCTTGAAGGCTTTGGGGAGGAGGAGCCAGCATGGGCAGGGAGGGCCTTCAGACTAGGAGGAAAGGAGGAAGACTGGGTAGTAGGAGTCAGATGACATTGCAGCGCTGAGTCTCAGCCAGGCCGACCAGGAGACCTCAGGCAAAGACTTCTCATCAGAGGAGTCCCATGCCAGCCAGAAATAGCCTGACCCTGGTACCATACAACCACCACATTCAGTTGCTAGCTAGAAGAATCCCCAGAAGAGTGTGACTTGGCAGCATGAATGCAGGGGCGGATCCAGAGGGGCCGCAGCTGGAAATATCAGCTAACTACCCTCCTCATGAGCTTCTCATGCAAGTGGATTTGAGCAGTGCACGCCCACAGCCCCTAGAGAACTCCCTGAAGACAAAATTTTGTTGGTATTATTGCTTGTACCTAGTAAGTTCTCAACAGTTGTTTGTTGAAAACTGAATAGGTGACGGTTTTTAGCAACCAGCAGGAAGAACAACCCATTTGCTCAATCCAGGTGGATTAGGTCTCATAATTCCTGAAGAAAGAAAATGGCTTCCATCATTTCAAGTAAATGACAAGGCCCAGAAAATACTCCTGTGGCATAGCAGATTCCAGCCCCCAAACAATAAGTGGGATTGGGGGGGTCGCTGAGGCAATGAGCTGACGGCAACAGGAAGAAGTGTCAGGCAAAAGTGGCCTGAATTAAACCCACCATCGACTTCATTATGCACTTCATTTCACTTGTATAGACATAGCCACAGGATGAAGTAACCAACAGTGGGTGTGGCCTCAAAGGTAAAAGCAAGACGGTACAAAAACTGCTTCTGAAACAGATGACAGTGCGGAGAGCCTCAGGAGCTCGGGGTGGAGGGAAGATTTCAACTGTGGAGGTACACTTGCCCAAAGCAAGCACCCAGCAACTGGAAATCAGGTCAGCACAGCACTCACTGGAGGCTTGAAAAGGATAACTAACTCCAGTTTTCAAAGAATTCAAATAGCTATGGGTGAGGCGAGAGGAAGAAATGACTCACGAATCTGAAGGTAAAATGAGATCTCTGAGCTAATGACCACAAATAAAGGAGGGCAGAGAGAAGCAGCAGTGTTCTTGTCAGACTCATTTCTCATTTTCATAACAGATAGCTATCTACTTCAATTAAAAATGATTTATTGAGCACCTACTGCGCACAAAATGAAAGAAGCAAGGTTTCAAAAACATTCACATGTCCGACGAGCATGGCTGAGCTCCTCCCAATGCCAGGTATATATGCTGGAGTCTGCAGAAGTAAAGAAAATCTTTCCCAGTGACTAAATCCCATGAAGGAGACAAATCCAAAAAACAATTAAAATATAACAACATAGGCCGGGCGCAGTGGCTCAGGCCTGTAATCCCAGCACTTTGGGAGGCCGAGACGGGCGGATCACGAGGTCAGGAGATTGAGACCAGCCTGGCTAACACGGTGAAACCTTGTCTCTACTAAAAAAATACAAAAAACTAGCCGGGCGAGGTGGTGGGCACCTGTAGTCCCAGCAACTCAGGAGGCTGAGGCAGGAGAATCATAAATCCGGGAGGTGGAGCTTGCAGTGAGCTGAGATCCGGCCACTGCACTCTAGCCTGGGCGGCAGAGCAAGACTCCATCTCAAAAAAAAAAAAAAAAAAAATAACAACATAGCACATTGTGAATCATGTAGTGATAGAGGAAGGTCTAAGTGTTATGAAAACACTCTAAGTAGGGCAATCATTTAACTCATCATTAAAGCAGAATGATTTGAAAGTAGAAGGGGGCATTATCAATAATTACACTGTGACAATGGGCATAAACTGGGACTGTTCCTGGACATACCAGGATGAATAGCATCCTGGTTATAAGGAATAAAACTGGGGAGAGACCAGGAATGGTGGCTAATGCCTGTAATCCCAGCACGTTAGAAGGCCAGGGTTGGGGAGCCCAGGAGTTCGAGACTAGCCTGGGCAACATGGTGAGACCCTGTCTCTATTATTTAAAAGAAATAATATTTTTTAAAGTTGGAAGAAAAGGATAAAGAGGATCCCAAGGTAGTGCAGAGCATCACACAGACAGGGAGCTGAGCATACTGAGATGCTAGCTCAGGTATCTCTCTTATAAACCACAAGTTCCCCTCTAATGGTAACCCATTAATCCATTAACTCACTAATTCATTAATCAATTAATCCATGAAAGAATTAATCCATTCACCAGGGCAGAGTCCTCATGATCCAATCACATCTTAAAGGCTGCACCACTCAATATTCCTACACTGGGGATTAAATTGAGCATGAGTTTTGGAGGTGACAAATATTCAAACCATAGCACATAGTTCATTTGGAAAGTGATCCTAAGAAGCTCTAATAGGAGAAATGGGAAGAGGAAAGGGTGATAAAAGGAAGAGAAACAAGCCAATGCCAGGTATTAGTGAGCAGGTTACCACAAAGGACACCTCGGAGTCAGTCCTGCTGAGGACCTCTGAAAGATAATAAAGAATATCCCTCAGAGTGGTCCCACCCAATAGATTATGAAGCTGAGTTATTTATCCTCCAGTTTCCATCTGTCACTAGATGAGGACTGCTACTGGCATTTCAACTTCCCAGAACCTTTGGCCTCCCTTCCCTGCACATGAACCAAGCTTCCCAGAGAAAGCTCTCAAATGGAGTATTGGTGATGGCAATAGGAAAACCATCAGGGTGCACAGCAATGGCAAGTGACAGGGAAATATGAGAAGAATATTAAGAGGGTCTGCTACATAGTTAAAATAGGTTTTAAGGGGAAAATCATTACTAGAGGTGAAGAGGGATATTTTACTTTTTAATTTATATAAATTTATGGAGGGCAAGTGCAATTTCATTACATGAAGAGATTGTATAATGGTCAAGTCAGAGCTTTTAGGGCATCTGTCACTCAGATAACGTACTTTGTACCCATTAAGTAATTTCTCATCCTCCACCTCTCTGTCACTCCTTGACTCTTCTTGGTCTCCATTGTCTATCTCCCATTTTGCAGGTTGTCTGTTCACTCTGTTGCTTATTTTCTTTGCTCTGCAGAAGAGTTTTAGGTTAAGTCCTGTTTGTCTGTTTTTGTTTACTGTGCTTTTGAAGTCTTAGTCAGAAATTCTTTGCCTAAGCCAATGTCCAGAAGAGTTTTCCCTAGATTTTCTTCTAGTATTTTTATAGTTTCAAGTCTTTACAGTTAAGTCTTTAATCTTGAACCACTTTTGTGTATTGTGAGAGACAGGCATCCAGTTTCATTCTTCTGTCTGTGGCAATCAGATTTTTCCCCATACCATTTATTGAAAAGTGTGCAAGAGGGATACTTTAAAAAGATAAAAGTTTCAGTCCATAGACATATATAACAAATACAATTCATATACCCTTGGTAACATAGCATCAAAATATATAAGGCAAAAAAAAAAAGACAGAACTAAAAGAGAAAATGGACAAATCCACCATCTCAGTAGAATCTTAGCAATATCTTACTAAAGATATTGAAGATCTGAACAGCACAGCAAAGAATTTGATTTAACTGACACACAAAGGACACCTAAGAACTTCAGAATACACATTCTTTTCAAGTATAAACAGATACTTACAAATATTGCAAGCCATAAGCAAGTCTTACACATTTCTAAGCTTAACAGTATACATAAAAATGTTTTCTAACCACAGTTCAAGTAAGCTAGAATTAATAACTAACAGATAAGTGAAAATCCCACCTACCTGGGAAGTTTAAATATACTTCTAAATAACCTATAGACTAATGAAAAAACACAATGGAAATTAGAAAACATTTTGAACTAATGCTAATGAAAATATGACACATTAAATTTATTATGTGTAATTAAAAGTGTGCTTAAAGAGAAATTTATGACCATAAATAAACATTAGAAAAGGATTCAGACTTGACCGCTTGCCAGCTGTGTCATCTTGGGTAAAATCATACCTTCTGCTGAACCTCGTTTCCTTACTAACACAACAGAGGTGCCAATAACTACTTCAGAAAGATTTTTTGTGAAGATAGGACGATTTCAAATGTAAAGCTTTTCACCCAGTACAAGATCCATTAACCATTTGAGAAATGTAACTATTCCCAGCCAGGGATCCCTTCCAGGTTTAAGCAAGCTGTTGCATAGGAAGTCCAGAAGTTCCCACGTTCTGCATTCAGGGACCTCTAGGATGAGAACATCAATGCAATAAGCCTTCAGCCTCTAGATTTGAGCTCTTTACACTGCTGATTTGCAGATCAGGCTGCTATGGGTATGCTGTGACATAGTGAAGAAACAGGGAAGAAAAGGAGGGATGCTTCTCAGTAAGACCCCAGGCATTTCCGTCCACAGCACTTACACTCCATACCAGCACAAACACCAACATAAAGTCATAAGATTGTTTTGGTTACTTTGCAATGTTACCCTCCTCCCTACCTTCCCCACGTCCTTCGACACATTTCCTTAAGCTTTGAGGCTTTTTATAAGAATTTGGTGTCCTCTGTTGCTTTCCTCTGCCCTCATTGTTCTACTGTTCTATTGCCTTGTCCATCTTACTTGATGGACAGAGTAGGGAGGTTACAGGACCCTCAAGGACAATTTATCCCACCCATTCCTTTGACTTTTGTGTTTTGTTTTGTCTGTTTTTGAGTTGGAGTCTTACTCTGTCACCCAGGCTAGAGTGCACTGGCATGATCACGGCTCACTGCAGCCTCAAACCCCTAGGCCCAAGCAATCCTCCTGCCTCAACTTCCCAAACAGCTGGGCTTTTGAGCTACTGTGTGAGCTACTGTGCCTGGCCCATTCCTTTGATTTTTATATATGTGGGAAATGAATATCAGAAAGGTCAACTTGGCTCAAAGTCTTTGACGGAATGTAGTCTAGAATCCAGTTCCAAGTTCATTACCATTTCCTCAACTGCATGTTGCCTCTCCAGTAGCTCTGGCCTCTGAATTATCTTCTACAGAGAATAGAATTCCTACTTAATAGATATCTTTGAACCATGGTGTCTTAGATTCCTATGGCTGCTCTGACAAACTGCTAATAGCTTGGTGGCTTAAAACAGCACAAATTTATTTTCTTATAGTTCTGGAGTCCAGAACTCTAAAATCAGTTTTACTGGAATGAAATTAAGGTGTAGGTAGGGCTCCCTGAAGTCTCGAGGAAAGAATCCCTTGCACTGCCTTTTCCTGTTTCTAGTAGCCACCTGCATTCTTTGGCTCTGGCCCTTTCCTCCATCCTCAAAGCCAGCAGTGTAGCATGTTCTCTCTGTGACTCTGTTTCCTTTTGCTTCTGTCACATGGCCTTCTGTCTTCTCTGTCTTCTGTATTAAAACTCTCTTCACTTCCTTCTCTTTATTTATTTATTTATTTTATTTTATTTCATTTGAGACAGAGTCTCGCTCTTTCACCCAGGCTGGAATACAGTGGCATGATCTCAGCTCATTGCAACCTCCGCCTCCCAGGTTCAAGCAATTCTCCTGCCTCAGCCTCCCAAGTAGCTGAGATTACAGGCACCTGCCACCACACCAGGCTAATTTGTGCATTTTCAGTAGAGACAGGTTTTCACCACGTTGGCCAGACTGGTCTTGAACCCCTGACCTCAGGTGATCTGTCCACCTCAACCTCCCAAAATGCTGGGATTACAGGTGTGAGCCACCGCACCCAACATCCACTTCCTTCTTATGCATTCCTTCCTTCAAATGCATATGTAAGTGCATTTAATGTTCACCCATATAATCCAGGATAATCTCCCCATCTCAAGATTTTTAACTTAATCACATCTACAAAATCTCTCTTGCCATGTAGGTTAACATTCACCAATTCTAGGGATTAGGACCTGGATATCATGGAGAACAGAGGGGAAAGGACATCATTCAGCCTACTATACATGGTAACTGATTTAATGAAATGGATAGAAATGGCTTCCAAAATTATGAACCACATAAAAGCACTCCAATACAAACTGAAAAGGTGGGGTTAAAGAAGTTGTCAGAGAAAACCTAATATCTGGAGTATAATGAAATGTTTAGAAAGTATCTTTGATTTTGTTTGAATCCTAGCTCAACAAATTAACTACACAAATAGATTTTTAAGACAAGTAGGGACATTTAAATGTAGACTGGATATACTAGAGGTTACCCAAGAATCACTGTTAATATTGTTAGATGTGATCATTATGATTATGTAAGAAAATGTTTCTTTTTAAGAGATGCATAATGAAGCATGTAGAGGTGTAATGACATGAGGTCATGAGAATATTTGCTTTAAAATACTTCAGCAAAAAGTGAAATAAACCAGGCACAGAAAGACAAATACTATCTGATCTCATTTATGTGTGGAATCTAAGAAGTATTGAACTCATACAAGTAGAGAGTAGAATGGTGGTTACCAGAGAGTGGCTGGGAGAGGTGACAGGGAGCTGTTGATCAGAGTATAAAGTGTCAGACAGACAGAGGAATAGGTTTTAACATCTATCACAGAGCAGGATGACTATAGTCAACAATAATATATTACATATTTCAAAATAACAGAGTAAACTTCAAATGTCTCACCATAAAAAATGATACTTAATTGAGGTGATGGATATGTTAATTTACTTGATTTAATCATTTCACGTTCTATACATATATCAAAATACCACATTGTACCTCATAAATATTTATAATTATGATGTGTCAATCAATCAAAATAATATGAATAAAAAAGACCAGCAAAAATGTAGATTTAGTAATAAAGCAAGTATGGCAAAATATTACTAATTATGGAACATGGGTGACAGGAATAGCAGAGTTCCTTTCTCTACTATTTTAATATTAAATTAAATATTTAATTAAATATTGAAAATTATTGATTTTATTTTAATAATTTGTTATCTCTATTGTTCTGTACATTTGAAATTTTTTGAGGGAAAATTAAAAATATAAAGCCTCCATTTTAGAATATAAATTGCCTGTCCCAATCCCCAACACTCAGCATCTGACCAGTTGCTCTGTAGGAAAGATAAACCGAAAGTGAGGAAACCTGCCTGCCAGAATTAGAGGAGTGATGAGCCTAGGTGTTTAATGTCTGATGGGCTGAGTGCTTGGTAAACATTGCAAAAGAAATCTCAGGGTTTTGACAATGGATCCCCAGAGCAACATGTTTGTGTGTCAGTATTGATTGTGTTTCTGTGTCTCAAACCCCTTTCTCCCTGTTTCTTCATGGGATTATAATATCCAACATAAGGCTCCTTTCCCCAGTGAGGTTGGAATATGAAGGGAAGAAGGGGAGAGTAAAACCATCAGCCTCATCCCATCTACTTCCAAACTCTTTTCCACCATGCTGCCAGGGTGAACTTTCTAACAAATCAATATAATCCTGTCTTCTCACTGGCTTCCCAATCTATGACATACAATATCTGCACATCTTGACCAGACACACAAGACCCTTTATGATCTGGATCCTCCCAAAGCTGAAGATCAATTTGCTCTAAGAAGAAAATTAAGCTCCAGGAAATGGAGGATAAATACAAAGGAATGTGTGTTTAAACACCAGTCCAACAAAGAATTACATAACAAATAGGAATTTGGAGTGAGGCTTTGGATAATAGGGTAGCAATTCTGTTTGGAGTTCTCAACATTCCCAGATCCACTTCAAGGAACTACCCAGAATTTAATTGCAAATTCATACTCCGAATTGAAAGATAATTGATTAGGTGGCATTAAGATAGATAGCTAGGTAGATAGATAGATAGATGATAGATAGATAGATAGATAGATAGATAGATAGATAGATAGATAGATAGATAATCTAGATATATGGGGAATCTTTCTTTTCTAAACCAAACATCATGGTCTCTGCTTTTACAACAGGATATAATATCTCAAGTTGTAAGTGCCATAGAAACTTAGGACACATGGATGTCATCAAAAATATTTTCCTCTCATCAATGGAACAAAACTATACAAATAGATATTTTAGTGTAAAGTAAGGGGCCTCCCAGATCGCAAAACTGATCTTCTTGCTTGCAAAAATTGCTTTACTTCTCACTCCCATTCACCATCAATCCATCACCTTACAACAAGCTTTTGACTATTCTTAAAAGCATAATTGGATTTGGGAGATAAAAGTGTACACAATAAATAAATATATATACAAGATCCTACGTACATCCAAATTGTTTATTTGAAATGATTATGCAACTGTCGCTTATTCCAAGGGCTTGGCTCATTCCCAGAACACCTCTTTAGTTGGGCGAGCACTATGTCTTCTGGACTTGCACTTTATTTCTTCTCGCTCAGAGTAAACGGATGTAAAGTTAAGATTTTATTAAGGTACTTGGATTGTTTTCCCTCTTCTCTGAACAACTGTATATTCGTTATCTACCACCTTCAACTGGAAATTATTATACATTGACCTCAATTATTCTCTATTTCCCTGGAGAGTTTTCTCTTTTTTAAAATAATTTCAGCTTTTATTTTAGATTCAAGGGGTACGTGTGTAGATTTGTTACCTGGGTATTTTGTGTGATGCTGAGGTTTGGGGTACCATTGATTCAGTCACCCAAATGCCAAGCACAATACTCAGTTTTTCAATCCTTGCCCTCCTCCTTTTCTCCCCCAAGACTTTTTTAAATTTTTTTTTTTAAGACTAGTTAAGTGCAGTAGTGAGAAGCGAGGAAAAAGTAGAACAAGAAGTTTGATCTGTAATTCACTGTGAACAGTTTGGATAACTCACTCCCTTTGGATCAACCCCAAGACTTTTCTTTACAAAACAAACAAACAAAAAGTATGTTTCTGAAGGATGTTGAATTTGGTGATGATTTCTTGGACACTATACCAAAAGTACAGACAACAAAAGAAGAAACAGATAAACCGGACTCCATAAAAATTAAAATCTTTCATGCATCAAAGCATACTATCAAGAGATTAAAAAGACAACCCACAGAATGGGAGAAAACATTTGTAAGTCATATATCTGACTGCAGATTAATATCCAGAATATATAAAGAACTCCTACAACTCTGCAATGAAAATAAAAACAATCCAATTCAGGAATGAACAAAGGATTTGAATAAACATTTCTCCAAAGAAGATATGCAAATGGCCAACAAGCACATGAAAAGATGTCAATATCCTTAGTCATTAGGGAAATGCAAGTCAAAACCACAATGAAATACTACTTTACATCCATTAGGATGGTTATGTTTTATGGAAAATACTGCAAGAAGTGCATTTACTAAAATACAAGCTGTGTTGTCAAGGATGTGTAGAAACTGGAACTCGTGCATCACTGGTGGGAATGTGAAATGGCACAGCCACTGTGGAAAACGTATGACATTTCCTCAAAAAGTTAAAAATAATATTACCATATGATCCAGCAATTCCACTTGCAGGTTTATGCCCAAAAAAGTTGAAAGCAGAGACTCAGATACTTGTGTACCCATATTCATAGCAGCACTATTCACAATAGCCAAAAGGTAGAAAAAACCTAAGTGTCTGTCATCAGATAAAAGGATAAACAAATGTAGCAAACATATACAATAGAATACTAGCCTTGAAAAAGAAAGGAAATTCTGGCTGGGTGCAGTGTAATCCCAGCAATTTGGGAGGCCGAGGCAGGCGGATCGCTTGAGCTCAGGAGTTCGAGACCAGCCTGGGCAAGATGGCGAAACCACATCTCTACCAAAAATACAAAAAATTAACTAGGCACGGTGGTGCATGCCTATAGTCCCAGCTACTCAGGAGGCTGAGGTAGGAGGATCACCTGAGCTTGGGAAGTTGAGGCTGCAGTGAGCCAAGATCATGCCACTGCACTCCAGCCTGTGTGACAGAGTGAGGCCCCATCTCAACAAAAAGGAAGTTCTGATACATACTGCAACATGGATAAACTTTAAAAACATTAGGCTAACTGAAATAAGCCATACACAAAAAAACAAACATTGTATTATTCCACTAATAAGAGATACCTAGAACAGGCAAATTCATGGAAACAGAAAGGGTTACCAGGTACTAAGAGAAGAATAAGGACATTATTTAATGGGTACAGAGTTTCTGTTTGTGATAATAAAAAATTTCTGGAAATGGAGTGATGGTTGCACAACACTGTAAATGTACCTAATGCCACTGAACTGTACACTTAAATGACTAAAATAATCATTTCTGTGTTATGTAAATTTTACTATGATAAAAAATAATTTTTAAAAGTATGTTTCTTAAAGACTTGGCTAGCCAGCAACAACTCTAGCATTCTACACAAAGCCGAGGAATGCCAGGCACGCAGCGGGTATTTTAAATACATTTGCTCAATAATTGATCAGATAATGATTGGTTGCCAGAATCATTATTTACATGAACAGGGAAGGGAATGGAAGACAAGTAAAGAAAAGAATATTAGGCTTTTTGTCCGACATCTTAGCAAGGCTGCTGTGTCCGCTGCTGCTCTGCGAGCTTCGCAGTGCCGCCCAAGGACGACAAGAGGTAAAAGGACGCCGGAAAGTCGGCCAAGAAAGACAAAGACCCAGTGAACAAATCCGGGGGCAAGGCCAAAAAGAAGAAGTGGTCCAAAGGCAAAGTTCGGGACAAGCTCAATAACTTAGTCTTGTTTGACAAAGTTACCTACAACAAACTCTGTAAAGAAGTTCCCAACTATAAACTATAACCCCAGCTGTGGTCTCTGAGAGACTGAAGATTCGAGGCTCCCTGGCCAGGGCAGCCCTTCAGGAGCTCCTTAGTAAAGAACTTATCAAACTGGTTTCAAAGCACAGACCTCAAGTAATTTACACCAGAAATACGAAGAGCGGAGATGCTCCAGCTGCTGGTGAAGATTCATGAATAGGTTCAACCAACTGTACATTTGGAAAAATAAAACTTTATTAAATCAAAAAAAAAAAGAAAAGAATATTAGTATCTACTATGTCCCAAACACAGTCAGAGGCTTAAGATACTCTAATTCACTTAATCCTTAAAGATATAAAATTCAAAAAGAACTTCACATCATGATCAGGACCTCCACTGGGTATCCTGCTTTGTTCACTTACTGTCAGTATTTTTACATGTTGTGTCATCTTATTTATCAAGAAGTCAACATGTGATATGATTTTGAGTAGATGTGGGTCAGGTAAATGTCAGGGAGCTTCTGTAGGACAAGCCCAAGCCCGATGGTGACGACAACCATGGGGTTGACCCTGAGGTCCCATGAACAGTCCTACAACACTGGACTTGGGACTCTCTTCAAAGATGCCCTACTGGCGCTAGACAGGTGAGCAACGTGGGAGATTCCTCATCGATGGAGCCCCAAGTATGTTTCATTGTTCACTTTCATAGTCAAGATTTGTCCCTGGCCTCCAGCCCTTCTTTTGGAGGTTGAGGTCGAGGGGGAAGAAGGAACAATGAGGACTTACCAAAGGTAGATGCTTGGTTAGGAAAAATGGTGCTGAGCCTGTATTTATATTAGATTTGGAAATATTAAAATAAATGCCTACATTTTTCAGGTTGTGTTTGTCTATAATGGGGAAAACCCAAACTGCCTGTCAGCTGTTCTTCTGACTGTATGATTCCAGTTTCTGGGACTTTCACCTATAGGTCAACTTGAAATGAAAACAAAGGCATTGGAAAGAGGCCCAAGGGACTCGAGGTCAAATCCCGACTCCATGTATATGATCTTAGCAAGTTATTTCATGTCGTTTTTGTTTTTGTTTTTGAGACACAGTCTTGCTCTGTCACTAGGCTGGAGGGCAGTGGCGCAATCTCGGCTCACTGCAACCTCTGACTCCCTGGTTCAAGCAATTCTCCTGCCTCAGCCTCTCAAGTAGGTGGGATTACAGGCATACATGCGTCACCACGCCCAGCTAATTTCTGGACCTTAGTAGAGATGGTGTTTCACCATGTTACCCAGGATGGTCTTGATCTCCTGACCTCGTGATCCTCCTGCCCTGGCCTCCCAAAGTGCTGGGATTACAGGCATGAGCCACCATGCCCAGCCATTATTTCATGTCTTTAGATACCAATTTTATCATCTATAAAATGGCAGCTTGCTATCATGTAGCACCATGTAGCATAGTCCTAGAAGCAGCCTGCCTAGATACTAATTCTGGCTCTTCCACCCACCAGCTGTGACACCTTGAACAACCTTACTCTTTCTATGCCTTAGTTTCCTAAGCTAAAAAATGAGGATAATAAAAATATTTAACTAATGTGTTTAATGAAGATTAAATGAGTTAATGCTTGTGAAGCCCTTAGAATGAAATCTGGTACTTAAGAGGAGCTGAATAAAAATTAACTTTTAATATTATCATATCAGTGTTTAACTTTCTCTTTTAAAAAAATAGCCCCAAAGATTTAAAAACATTTAAGAAATATGACCTTCCGTAAAGCTTGCTTCCAGTCCAGTGACTGCATGTTTTAAACACAAGCAATACACCACAGTTTTGCTTTAGATGGTTGGAGCTATATAATAGAAAATGTAAAATTGTAATGTAAATTCTTTAGTAGAAACTTTAAAGGAGGAATAATTTTCTATGGTGCTGATTATCCAGAAATCCTTGGAGCATTCCTGCTGCCAAATAGAACAAAAAATAAGCTTTTAAAACACACAGCTGAAATACCTTAATTCTTTGGAGAGGTTCCCTTTATTTGATTCCCAAGCTCCAATAATAAAGAAATATTGCTTCAGTAAAGAATAGAGAAACCACACGGTTATGATCTGTTGACATGTTTGTCATAGGATGTAATGTCTGAAGTAAAGCACTGCTGGTCTGACTGGTTCTATTGTCTGGAATAAAATGGCAAGGAATGGGAGCCAATGCCACAGGATATCAGGGATTGAGCAATGAAGGGAAGCTCTATCTTCAATCCTGGGTTTTTCTTCCTTTCTCTCTGCTCTGCTCCCCTATCCCTGCCCCACTTCTGCCCTGGTTTCCAAAACTACAATCTTAATAAAATCCCAGGTGAAATGAAAGAAAGAGCTAAAGTAGCATGTGAATTAGATAAGTTGGTCTTGATTCTTGATATGTTCCTTCAGTTGATAAATTACAACAGCTGAATTGAGTCCACTAATAGATTCAGCAGTTCCTATGTGTGGCCTCAAAGAAACACAATTGGTAAATCCACCAGTTTGGTCAGGTTGGTTAGCCTGCTTTGGGTACATATCGACCATAAGACATATGTACAAAGCCCAGAAATTATACTTTGGGAAAATCTCCCAAGATTACTACTTTACTGACAGATTGTTACTGGATCCTCTGAGCATTAACTCAGAACTGTTTCCAATTTAAAATATTGAAGCCCCATCTTGAAATGATAAGCTTAGGTCTAAATTTAAAGGAATATAGGCCGGGCGCGGTGGCTCAAGCCTGTAATCCCAGCACTTTGGATCACGAGGTCAGGAGATCGAGACCATCCTGGCTAACATGGTGAAACCCCGTCTCTACTAAAAATACAAAAAAACTAGCCGGGCGAGGTGGCGGGCGCCTGTAGTCCCAGCTACTCAGGAGGCTGAGGCAGGAGAATGGCGTGAACCCGGGAGGCGGAGCTTGCAGTGAGCCGAGATTGAGCCACTGCACTCCAGTCTGGGCGACAGAGCGAGACTCCGCCTCAAAAAAAAAAAAAAAAAAAAAAGGAATATAGGTTCAATCTCTCCATTCACCTCTTTGTGTTCTCACTTCAGTTGGCACTTTCATTTACTCATGATGCATTCCACCCTCACCAGATCTTTTTCTTCCAGTACAACTCAAACAAAACCACTTATTAGCAGAGTATAAGCAGTCAGAGCCAATGAGGCAGGAAGAAGTGGTTCAGGGCTAGGAGCAAATGATTCATCGACATAAGTGGACACACTTAAGCCCTTGTTAAATGTTCTCATGATTTCTCCCATGCAGAGTTACAAGGAACCAGTGAAAATACTTTTGTCAAACTGAAAATGTAAGTTACTGAGAAGGTCATTTGATCTTGAGGCTTATGAAAGGAAAGAATTGGGAGTGTGGAGGCACGTCAACGGTAGCTGACACTACCATTGGTAAAATCAGCTCACCTCCAACTGACTCAGATTGGGGGAAGAGAATTTGACAATTATAGCATATAGGAGTTTACAAAAAGTTGGTTAATGGGTTTAAAATGCTAAGTTGACTAAGGTGTCCTCAGACACACTGAGCCTTCCTGCAGTGCCCTTGAATATAAAGTTTTCCAGATACCCACTCCAATTATCCCAGCTAAATTGCTTTCTAATCAGAACTCATAATACTTTATTAAAACAACTAATGTTTCTCTTATCTATTTAGTTTCTAGCTATTTGTTTCTTTTCCTTGAGGGCAGGAGCCATATTTTACTCTTCTTTAATTTTTCGTAGTTTTTTAAGTATAGTAGGCACCCAAAATATTCAGTGAATGGCTTTAATTTTCCTGTCATGTCCTATTATATGGAAAGATCTCTAATCATTTTTAATGCTGAGGAAGGATTGGCAATAATCCAAATTTCTCTCTTAAATTTTATTTTTAGTGTATTTGCATTCCCACTTATATTGTAATTAGGCTAATTATCAAAAGCTTGATTCCGCCAGGCGCGGTGGCTCAAGCCTGTAATCCGAGCACTTTGGGAGGCCGAGACGGGCGGATCACGAGGTCAGGAGATCGAGA
The DNA here is from genome assembly GCF_007565055.1 of Rhinopithecus roxellana. NCBI lineage: Eukaryota > Metazoa > Chordata > Mammalia > Primates > Cercopithecidae > Rhinopithecus > Rhinopithecus roxellana. The sequence continues at coordinate 22,552,766 of NC_044549.1, read as the reverse complement.
CCATCTGGCTAATACGGTGAAACCCCGTCTCTACTAAAAAATACAAAAAACTAGCCGGGCGAGGTGGCGAGCGCCTGTAGTCCCAGCTACTCGGGAGGCTGAGGCAGGAGAATGGCATAAACCCGGGAGGCGGAGCTTGCAGTGAGCTGAGATCTGGCCACTGCACTCCAGCCTGGGCAACACAGCGAGACTCCGTCTCAAAAAAAAAAAAAAAAAAAAAAGCTTGATTCCAACAGGGCAGGATGTCTCACACCTGTAATCCTAGCACTTACAGAGGCTGAGGCAGGCGGATTGCTTGAGCCTAGGAGTTTGAGACCAGCCTGGGCAACATGGCAAAACACTGTCTCTACAAAAAATACAAAAATTAGCCAGGCGTGATGGCTGGCACAGGCCTGTAGTCCCAGGTACTCTGGAGGCTGAGGTGGGAGGATCCGTTGAGTCCAGGAGGTTGAGGCTGCAGTGAGCTGTGGTGGCACCACTACACATCAGCCTGGGTGACAGAGCATGACTCTGTCTCAGGTTAAAAAAAAAAAAAAAATTATTTCCCAGAGTACACGACTGTCAAAAGGAGGAAGATAGACCAGAAGAATGCTGAATGAGTGGCAAGAATAAATAATTTTGGAATTAAAACTCTTCCCTAACTATATCAGGTCATGTTCCCCAGAAAAGAGACTAGCAGGGATTTGCATCAGGATTTTATTGGAGAGTGATCTCAGGAGTATCTGTAAGGGGTTGAAGAAAAAAAGGATTGAGCAGAAGGAGAGACTGAACTGTTACATAAAAACAACAGTGGTCTCAGCTGATGTCGGGGGGTCTGGAATAGCCCTTCAGGGTTGTTCCAAATGGAGGTGAAGGAGCCTGAAACATTTTGCATATCACATAGTCATGGGTGCAGGCTGCTTCTGAAAATAGCCTATGCATCTATTTTCACACTGTTGATAAAGATATACCCGACACTAGGCAATTTACAAAAGAAAGAGATTTAGTGGACTCACAGTTCCACATGACTGGGGAGGCCTCACAATCATGCTGAAGGTGATACGCATGTCTCACATGGTGGCAGACAAGAGAAGAGTGCTTGCATAGGGAAACTCCCCTTTATAAAACCATCAGATCTCATAAGACTTATTCACTACCACGAGAATAGCACGAGAAAGACCTGCCCCCATGATTCAATTATGTCCCACTGGGTCCCTCCCATATCATGTGGGAATTGTGAGCTACAATTCAAGATGAGATTTGGGTGGGGACACAGCTAAACCATACCAATAGTCTTGGGCAAGGAAGCTGAGGACAATCCCTAGAGTGGGACTTGGGTAAAAGCTATCAGCAACAGCCAATATTCTAACGGTGCTGAAAGAATGAGTACCTCAGTCTTGACGTGGAGGACCTGGGTGGCACACCACAGTATCCCCTCCACAATCTAATCTAAAAAGTAAATAATCCACACATATGGCCAATGAAGTGAACATACATATAAATAAGTCAACAATGCTATTTAACCAAGAAGTCAAGTCACTAAGTCATGAATATTTTTTAAATTACTTGGGGAAGTTATTGAGAGAATTATGTATCTAAAATATGATTTCTATCCTTTATTCTGCCAAATTCCTAGCTATATTGGAGAAATCACTCAACATATTGATTTAAATAAAAGTAAGAAGGCTTGGATCCATTGCTTTCCCCAAGGAGGTTGATAGAAACATACTCAGCCTCATGATAACACTAGCTGCCTCTCTAGTACTGCTAATACTAGAATAAGGTAAAATAGTGCTACACTTAACAGTGTTATAGTTAACAGGTCCTAGCTGTGCCTGGCACACACTAAATTCCCTTTAATGACAGTATGGTTTTAACATTAATATAAAGACCCAGTAACACTGATTGGTTTACAGCCATTCTTAAGTACAAATGCCTATCCCTCAAACAATGCCATTATCTGGGCCTGATATGGAGTTATTACTTACAGAAAAGATTTTACATATTTATCCCATGAAGAATGAGTTTGTTTGAATGCACTGATGAGAAACTAGTAGGACCTCCCAAAATTAGATATCTAAACATGCTTGAATGAGTTCAAGATAGTGAGGCAACCATGATTCTAAAAGTCAGAGCGGCCCACCATAAGAACTGTGAGCCTAAGACCCAAGATGCTAAAAATAATGGTTCTATAATATGAAGACTATTGTACAAATGGAAATACTATCAGCTGGAAGTTAGGCAGAAGTCATACCGCGGAGGTGCTATTAAAAAGTAGTTAACGGGAACCCTTAAGTCAGACTCTCCAGAAAAATTAAAAAAGAAACCCACTACCACATTTTTGCTATGTACGCTCTTAGGACAAGTCAATTAACTTTCCTGAGCCTCAGTTTTCTCATTTGCAATTAGTAATAGTACCAGTCTCATTCAGATTGTGGTGCTATTACACAGGATTATACATGGAAAGTGCTTAGCAGAATGTTTTCTATATTTTTATATTCAAGCAACCAGTAAATGCCAAAGAGTAGTAATGAATATATTTGAAAATATAGTAAATTCTGAAAAAAAAATGTTTAAGCGAGATAGTTCGGAACTATATTCAATGAAATATGTTCTTTTGGAAGAGATCCAAAAAAAAACCGTCTTTTGAAAGTTTAAGTTAGAAAACTTCCCACAGTCCCACGGTATTGTGAAACAATGGTCAGGCTTAATTATTCTAGTTCAGCATATTCTTGTATCATGATTTTAAACTTTTGGCCCGTAAGATTTTTTAAAATCCGATGTAACCCTTTGCATATTTAAGTTACTTTTTATTACAGGGTTTTTTATTTTATTTCTTATTATTAGGAAAGAGGAATGTATACATTTCATGAAATAAATGTGGTCTGACTAATGGGAATAAATCACCATAATATAATTTGATGAGGCCGGGCGTGGTGGCTCACACCTATAATCCCAGCACTTTGGGAGGCCGAGGTGGGCAGATCACCTGAGGTCAGGAGTTCAAGACCAGCCTGGCCAACATGGTGAAACCCCGTCTCCACAAAAATACAAAAAAAAAAATTAGCCAGGCATGACGGTGGGTGTCTAATCCCAGCTATTTGGGAGACTGAGGCAGGAGAATCGCTTGAACCCGGGAGGTGGAGGTTGCAGTGAGCCGAGATTGCACCATTGCACTCCAGGCTGGGTGACAAAGCAAGACTTTATATCAAAAAAAAAAAAAATTGAGGAAATAGGTTTTAACTATCATATTGAGTAATGCGCACCTAATCTGTAAACACATATCAGAAACAGTCATTGCCGTTTTAAGAAATTAGTTGGAAATTTACTATTACACATTTGACTAGTTCTTCATAGTTTTCAAAGAAAACTTTATACTCTTATCTCTTCTGATAAGCTTTATCTCTGAACTATCTTAGGCAGGCATACTACTACTCTTGAATCCTGGTGGCCTTTATAGAGACATGGAAGGGAAGATGGCAGAAATTCAGCCAAAATTAGGCTGTCCTGAAGCTGACTCTCATTTCTCATAAGAACACCTCTAGGAAGTTGTAGGAAAAGGCTTCAATATTTTCCCATGATTTGGCTTTCTGTATTTAACTCAGCCAACCACTGAGAGAGCTCTTTTCTTTGAGGGAACTTCTTTCAGTTCTTAAGAAAGTGGAAGGATGATAATTTCCCACATGGTTGATGAACTGAAAATCCTATCAGTGCATTTATAGCTTTCCTCAACAGGAGAGAGAAAAGGGCAGAGAGAGACAAAGATATTATAACTGCTAAAAAGGAAAAGGGCAAATTTTATTTTCCATAAGATCATTGGTTCTTGGGTTGTAGGGGAAATATTGACAGAATCTGAAACCTAATTGATTGTTATCAAAAGATTGTGCAGCTAGCTCAAAAACTGTTAGGCAACATTCACACCCACCTACTTTCCCGAACTAATATCCTGGAAAAAGCTGAAATTTACCTCTTCAAAATCAATGAAGGGAAAAGATCCCAGAATTATTTAGCTAGAAGCATTTATTAAATATCTAGTTCATTATTTTATTTTTAGATACCTAGAAAATGTGAAAACATAAGAAGTATTTTGAACATATCTTTTAACATCTATGTATTATCATTGTGAATCAATAAAAACAAGTGATATATAATGCAGAAAGTAAATGGGAAATAAAAAGAATCTCCTCTGATGCACTCTTCATACTGAGGTACAAATTAAGGAAGTTTTTTCTACAGCCAGGTTGCAAAGTGTTGGTAACAACAGAAACTCATTGTTACAAAAATGTGAGGCACATTATTTACCATAAGAAGTTAACTCTGATGTGTTAGGATGTTGTCATCCAACTAAATGAAACTATTCCATTCTAGAATGTCTATGTGTAGTTTAATTACTTTAGAGCCCAAGTCAATGAAACCAAGCCTTGGTTCCATAAATTTAATCCCCATATTGTTCAGTTACTTGAGCCCTGTTCTGTTATATGACAAAAGCCTGCTCCCCTGATCTTGATTATGCTTTTTAAAGATGTATATAAGGGTTACAGAAATAATCCAGTAGGAAAGTACAGGTCATCCAACAGAAACTCACTCACCACAGCCAGGAGAGCACCTCAAAGTATATATGCTGCTAATGGAAGGACATACTAAAGGATAAGATCACACAACAGTAGGCTTAGGAGGGATCTTTGAGGTCATCTAGTAGGAGCCTTCAGTTTACACATAAAAAAGCTTAGAATTTCAGAAATTATATAATCTGTCCAAGGTAAGTGGGTGGCAGAGCTTGAAATAAAACTTGATTATTCTGACCATCATATTCAACTGTAAAATTAATATAAAATTCCTTGGCCTACTCATCTCATAGGGTGGTTGTAAAGTTTAAAATAAAGTGATATCCATGAATATCATATTTTAAAGCCATCTAAACATTGCAATTAAACATAAGCCAGTATTATTTAGGAAGCAACATGGTATATTGTAAAGAAAACCTGAATTGAAGCCCTAGTTTAACCACTTAGAGGATGATTTGGCCAAGTCACAAAATATCTCTGAGCCTGAGTATCTTTATCTTCAAAAAAGAGAAAATAATGTACTACTTCACCAACCTTACATGATTGTAAAGATCAATGAGGCAGATAATACATGGTAAAAGTCATAATAAGCTGAAAAGTGCTATGGCTGTGAGACCCAAACATAACTAATGCTTCATGTGGCTCAGTTACACAGAGTCTTATAAAAAATGAAAATAAAAATAAAAAGCAGTCCAGAAAAAAAAACCACACATGCATGCTCGCGCACGTTGTTACTGTCTGGTGTTTGACTTTTTTCTACTTTAGCCATCCTAATGGATGAGAGTGTTATAGAGGTTTTGATTTGCATTTCCTTAATGTCTAACAATGCTAAGTGTTTTTTCATGTGCTTAGTCACCATTCGTAAGACTTTGGAGAAACGTCTATGCAATTTATCTCCCAATTTTAAATTGAATTATTTGTCTTTGATTGTTAATTGTAAAAGTTCTTTATATAGTCTGAATACAAATTCCTTATTAGACAGACGCTTTCTAAATATTTTCTCTCATTCCATTGGTTGTCTTTTACATTCTTGATGTTATTTGAAGCACAAAACTTTTAATTTTGACGACATTCCACTTATCCTTTTTCTTCTGTAGCTTATGCTTTTACTGCATTTTTTTAAATTTTGTGCTCATTCAAATATATATGCACAATACAGAGAAGTTTAAAGTTAGTCCAGGAACAAGAGGCTACCTGCCCTAAAGCTGTCCTAGCCAAACTGAATCTTGACTGGACATACAGTACAGATCAGAACCCTGACCTACGGGAATTCATTGATTTCTAAGCTTTTCCACCATCCCATCTCTCCATTCCCACCAAACTCCATCCCTAGTTTTTGTCAAAGTTTCTTTTGGAAGATTCCAGTATTATCCCAACTGAACTAAAAGTAAGCAAGGCTCCATCTCTGCCAAGATATATCGGAAAATCAGTATGTAGTATGCTGTCAATAATCAGATGTCTTTGTGGTATACCTTCAACTAAAAAGCTCAGAAAGGCCAGTATAGAAAGTATGGACCCAGAATGGGCAGAACTGGGGAGACTCATGACTATTCTTCACCTCTTGGATAAACACCAAAATGGCAACAAGAAATGAGAGCTAAAAGTTCCAAGTCAGAAAAGTAAAAAAAGTAAATACAAGAACCCAAAAGACATAGTAGTCAGTGCATATTTTGCAAAGGAGCAGATTTTTCTTCATGTCTCAGAGGGTATTAAAGGAGTGTTATCCACCAATCTTTCTTTTCCAAAGTAGCTGCAGGTTAGCATTATATCCAGCTAAACTGAGATTAGGGACATCTTAGCATTCTGACTACCATAAAATGTAGTTAGACTAAACTAGAAGGTTTTAGTTCCAATTCCCTAATTATAGAAAAGCATATCTGATTGATCCAGGCCAATCAAGTTATCACCTCTGCTCCAATCAGAGTGGACATCATACAGTATAAACACGACTCCTACAGTAAGAGAACCTGAAAACATATCTATGATAATAGGTTATGGTAATATCACTACCTGGCAGGAAGAGTGCTAGTCTATCAGGTTACATAATCTCTGGGCAATTCCACAGAGACTTTACAGCTGGTTTTTTTTTAATGAGTCTGTCTCATCTGTCTCATTAAGATCAATGGTGTAGTTATTAATAAAAATATGGCCATTCCTGTAGTCCCTGCTACTCAGGAGAAAGGCAGGATTGTTTAAGCCCAGGAGTTCGAGGCCAACCTGGGCAACATAGTGAGACCACATCTAAAAAATAAATTAATTAAATTAAAGTAAATTAAATTTAAAATTTGGGATTTTATCTGACAATGTAAAAATAAAATACAATTTTTTAAAAATCAGTGAGGTTTTTTTTTTAACTTTTGCATAGACACACACCCAATTCCCATAGATCAGTCAAATTATCACTGCAGTTCATGAGACCAGATACTTCTTGTTCCAAACACATACTTATGTTTAATTCTCTAAACACAGTGAATTCTCCCATAACACAAAATAACCCCAAATTCTGAGGTTTTTTTAGTTGTAAAGTTATACTACATTTAACTTTTTTTGTGAATAGTTTCAAATTGTATTTTCAACTGGGAGCATGGATCAGTGGTTATAAACAGGAAGTTTGATGAGCAAACTTGAAACCAGTGAAAATACAGAAGATAATGAGGGAAATTCAGAAAAATCTGAAATTGGCAACAGATGTGACAGTTATGGAGCAGTTCCTAAGTTTTCCCATATGAATCTGGTAGTGGAAAGCATGATTGCAATATCCTGCCAAACATGCCAAACAAGCAGTAAATCAACAGAAGGCAATCACAGGCTGTTCTCACATGCTGATCGAAAGTGATTTTCTTAGTATTTTGGATATTTAATAAAAGTTGTGTGACTCTTGTTAATCCTGGAATAATAATTGTATGAGACCATGATGCTAGCAGAATTATTTAAAAAACCAATCATGCAAATTTTATAAAGAGCACCAGAATTCAATGAAAAGCACAGTTTAAGAGGCCAAAAAGAAATTTCTTAAAGTTTTCCTCAAAGGTAATTTCTGAATCTTCTTAGAAAGCGAAGCCTATATGCTTGTAGAAACTAAAGTGAAACAGAAAAAGGAAAGCTTGAAAGACATCATTTCAAATAATTCATTTTTAGACTTCAAAAAGCATCAACAACTGTTTAGGAGAATAAAGTTAACCAGATTTTTTTATCTTGCATTTAAATTAAAACATCGATATTAGTAATTTAGCCATTTTCTTGGTCTTTGCTTGTTAAACTTATAACGGTGTATTTGATGATGACATGAGGAGTAAACAAATTTTCCCTAAGTTGTGGGTATATATTCAGTCTAAGACACACAAGGCTGTTGGAGGGATGATGATCATGGCCCAAGTCCTCACAAACCCTGAATGCCAAGCAACTTAGGCAGAATTCAGCAAAACCACACCTCAGAGAATGCCTTCTGATTTTCAAAGTGTGTCTAATGGAGCAGTAAATGCTCTATGTTATGCTTAAAAATGTGTTTGAATACTATTCTTTTTAAACAAGTTTATAATGAAATGAAACTTTTTCAACCATATAGACGTGTGCTATTTAACCAGAAGAAATGGCTAGTCAGGGCTAAACTGGTATTTTTCATCTTAAATAACTTTTTAAATCAGACTTAATTTGGCTACTCAAAGGCCTTCTTGGATTATATCCAAGTTCTTACGATTTAAGTTTGTGAAATAAGTGGCTTCTGTAAGGGTAAGATATGACTACAAACCATCCCTGACTTGTGTTAGTGCGACTTAACAATGGTGTGAAAGCAACACTCATTCAGTAGAAACCATACTTCAAGTACCCATACAATCATTCGTTTTTCACTTTCAGTGCAGTAGTCACTAAAGTACATGTGATATTCAACACTTTATTATAAAATAGGCTTTGTGTTAGATTATTTTGCCCAACTGTAGGCTAATGTAAGTGTTCAGAGCATGAGTAAGGTAGGCCAGGCTAATCGATAATGTTCAGTCAGTTGGGTGTATTAAATGCATTTTTAACTCATGGTATTTCCAGTTTGCTATGGGTTTATCGGGACGTTACTCCTTCATAAATTGAGGCACATCTGTATTATTAAATCCTAGTCAAGCCAAGCCAACACCACCAGTCCCAGCAACACTGAGTGACCTGCCCTAGGCATTTTCTGAGGGGCTTACCTTACTCTTAGATCCCACCCTGAAAGAATCGGACTCTGAGAAGTCTTATCACAAACCTGTGGGCCATCAATGAACAAGCTTTTATTGAGCACCATTCTGCACTCAGCACTTACATTCACGAAACCTTAAACTCCTCTGTGTACTTAATCTGTTTTATCTCTGCTTCTGTCTTAATAAGTGCCGTTACATGAGGGATCCCAGGATCCCACCAGCCTGCCTGACACATCGGGTTTCAGGGTGCTCCTGTGATGACTTACAGCCCAGTCTTTTTAGTACATTGTCATTTCCTCTCTTTACCACATCTCATTCTTTCCAGGGCGTTTCCTCTATTTTCAAATACAGGGCAGTTTGCCAACATATCTTCTGTTTTGGAATAGTAATCATTACACTATGCCAAGAATTTAAAAAGTATTAGAATGGAGACTGCTTTTAAATCCCCCTCACTCTCTGTCAGCATAATCCTAGGTATTGCTGCTTCTCTTGGGACACATACTTATTTCTATTTCTTACTTTTCTGACCGAATTCCAATAACTACTTCATAACCCAAGCAAACTGCCCTTTTTTCTTCTTATTATTATTCCTCTTATCTTTCCTCTTTCTCTTCTCATAAACGGTGGTACTGTTGTCTGTAAGACTTTCACTTTCAAGCATGGGTCTATATATCAAAGTTAAATTATTTTAATTGAACTAAAAGGTTTTGAAGGCGTACAAGACTAGCTACTTAAAAACATAGATATATTAATTAGACATAGGCTCAAAACCTTATGGTATCATGAAGGGAGGAATGAGTAAGTGTGAACAGGTAAATAACCACTAAAATGAGAACTAAGGTGAAGATGAGAGGTACAAAATCTTTTGGGGGACAAAGCAGAGAGAAATTCTATATGTTTGAAGAACCAGAGAAAGCATCATAGATTTCGAAATAGATTTTGAAATAGATTTCGAAGATAGAGACTGCATAGATGTCATCCTGACCCAAGAGGAAAGGTAATAGAACAGAAAAGTAAGGACATGTTGAAGTAACAGTGAATGGTACCACTTGGCCAAAATGGGCCTCACACGTAAGAAAGTGATGGCACATATGTCTCTAAGATAACTTGGTCCACATGTTTTCCTACGTCATTTTCTTGGAAATAATGAATAAGTGAAGTCTTCTGAGCAGAAGAGTGTCCTAATCAGAGCATGCACGAAGAAGACAAACCAGCCAGCAGTGAGTGGGGTGAATCCAAATGTTGAAGCAGGAGCAAGAGCCATGTCAGGAGCCACGACAACTGTCCAGACAAGAAGCAATACAGTTCTGAACTGAGCAGGCCACAACAGAAGGAAGAAAGGAGAAAAAAAACATGGAATGAGCATCTGCATTTCAGGAACTGCATGAAATCCTTGATACACATTATTCCATTTAATGGGAAAGAAAGTTGAGTATGAGAGGCATAACCAGGATTAGGGAAAAGAATGAGATCAGTATTTATTAGGACTTCATATAAAATGTGCAGCTCTCATCCAATCCTCTCAATTGGCTATGTAGGGAATGTTATATTCCCTGCTTTATACATAAGGATATCAAGACTCTGGTGAGCTTAACTAACTGGCTCAAGACCAAAAGGGTAGTAAGTAACAAAACCATGATCTGAACTCAGACTTATCTGACTGCAAAATAGATGCTCTTCCCACCCTGTGTACCACAAAGCCTATAGAATCTTCCTTACTCCACAATTTACTGGGCACAGGGCGTGAGAAGTAAGAACGAATAAAAAAATTACTTGTGAGTTGTGAAAGATGATTCATTAATAGTGGTGTCATTTATAAAAACAAAATAGAGACAATCAGTTGGAGTTTGGGGTTTCATGAACATAAGTTAAAGGGCTTCGTTTTAGATACACTGAGTTTAAAATTCTGGCTGGTTACCTAAGTAGGAAAGTCTTAACAGCAATTGGAAATTGCTAGATTTTAGAATCATCAGGAGAAAGATTTTGAGACGAAGGGAAAAGAGATTGAAGAAATTCATGTGTAAAGCAATGTGAGTAGATGAGAAGTCACATGAGGCAAAGAATGTGGAGAAGATCATATTTTAACTATGGAGCAGGTGAAAGAAAAAGTAGCTAGTGAAAGAGATGGAAGAGAAGTTTCCAGAAAGATAAAAGAACAAGCAGGCTATGGTATCACAGAGGCTATAGAAGGAGAATGTTCCAAAAAGTGAAATTTCTGCAGAGACAACAAGGAGAATGAGGACTGAAACAAATCCATTAGATTTGTTGGATATGAAACTAAACTCCCAGTGATTTTCTACAAGGTGGTTTCATAGAGGGGTAAAGGTAGAAGCCATATTACAAGGGGTTAAGAAGAGAGTGTATGAGCAGGAAGTGAAAGCAGAATTTGTATTCTTTTAGAAGAAGTGTGGTAATAAACGGAAGAAAGATAAGGCAGTAATCTGTTACAGCAGCAGGGTCAGAGGGGGGTTATTTTAGGATATGGACAGCCCTGGCCATATTTGTGGCAGAGGAAGAGAGATTGGAGACTGAAGATGGAAGAAAGATAGGGCTTAAAGGATGGAGCAAAACTAAGAGGAGGTAAGTGGTAACAGATTAAGAGCAGTGTTCTTGTCAAGGAAAAAAGCAAGTTACCTTATGTTGAGGTAGAAAAAAGGAAAAGAGGGCAACCCTTCAAGAGATATTGAGAGAATTCACATGGACTGGCCTCATTCTCAATAAAACATAAAATGAACAGCCAATACCAGGAAGAGAAAAAGAAGATCTTCTCCAAAAGACTGGAGCTCATATTCTAAAGGGAAGGAAAATGTTTATGTTGGTCACAAATAGAAATTCAGTTTTGTAACCTTATCAAACCTCAATAATTTCTCAGGGCTACTCTCTATAGCATGTATTTCCTTTTCCAGAATCAAAGCTGTTGTTCTCTAAAAGTACACATATTTCCCTCGGACTGCATGGTTATAATTTGGACAAGGAAGATAGCCCTATTGGTTGTCAGAAATAAAGCAGCTCTCTGGACACTTATCTGTGTTCTTTTGAGAAGAAAGTTCAAGATGTTCACTTCAGTAATGTTTGCCAAAGCAAGTACCATTCTCAGTGATTATTATCAAAGCCTATCAATTATACGATTTTAATTTGTCTACAAGTAACCAATACCATCTTTTAGCAAAACATTCTATTTCATGAGGATTAGAAACAGAAATTTTAAAATAGCCTCAGTTACTGGAGCTGTTTTCCTAGTCCTTTCCATTGTCACCTTTAATCACCAAGATTATAATTATTACATAATTATCATTATCATTCATTGATCTGATACTCCTTGTGGGATATACAGTGTACATGAATATTATTTAATCCTCATAACCTCATAGTATAAATATAATTATTATCATTCCCACTTTGCAAATAAATAAATAACATTAGGTCACATAACTTCTCCAGGGTCTCAGAGCTAGTAATGGTAGAACCAGTATCAGTCCTAGTCTGATTTAAAAGCCTGTGTCTCTAAAGACTAAGCTGTACCACCTTGTTCTCTAATTTCTTTGGTTACATAAGAAGTCTTCTTTTTGTCCCCCTCCTCACCATGAGAGTATAAATTCTTTGAAATCAGATACCAACTTTAGTATCCTTGAAACAGAGTCTGGAATATTGGACATACTCAAAAAATGTAAAAGTAAATTGAAATAAGAGTAAAATCAACTCAGAATCTTGCTCCATTTTTCATCACATCTGCTTTGTTTCCACTACACTTCCTATGCTCACCACCCCTCTCATTGGTTTCAAGAGAATATGCAAGTTTGGGAATGTAACTATTATTGTGAAAAATAACACCATAAAATGGCTTCTATAAATAAGACTGTTCTTGTCAAGTGTGTAAATGTAGCGAAGATGAATACAGATTTTTCTCATCAACAATTACACAGGAAGATTGGAGCTGAAAATTCCCTAGTTCCTTCCCCTTAGAGATGATGTTCCCTAGTTCATTCAACAGCTGTTCATTGAGTATCTTCTATTTGCCTCATCCAGTTCCTGCCCTCTGAGTTCTCAGACAAGTAGGGGAGACAAACAGGTGTTATACAATTACAGAAAAGCCTGGTAACGCCGGAACAGAAGTAGTAAGGATGGCTGAACGACAGCCTGACACTTTTTCATCATTAATGTGTATTTCACCCTAACTTCCCATTATGGGCTCATTTCCTTTTTGCATCAACACTAAGCCTCAGATGAAACCACACAGTGTATTTCATTTCAAAATGAAACTCATGACACAGCTAAGAAGTGAGTCATCCTCAGAGACCATGAAATTTCAATCCCAGTGGTTGAAAGACTGGCTGGGTTTTTTTGTTTTTTTTTTTTTTTTTTTTTTTTGAGACAGAGTTTCACTCTTGTTGCCCAGACTGGAGTGCAATGGCACGATCTTGGCTCACTGCAACCTCCGCCTCCTGGGTTCAAGCGAGTTTCCCGCCTCAGCCTCCCTAGTAGCTGGGATTACAGGCATGTGCCACCACGCCTGGCTAATTTTGTATTTTTAGTTGAGATGGGGTTTCTCCATGTTGGTCAGGCTGGAATCGAACTCCCGACCTCAGGTGATGCACCCGACTCGGCCTCCCAAAGTGCTAGAATTCCAGGCGTGAGCCACCATGCCCAGCCTGGCTGGGTCTTTTCTATCATTAAGCTGCATTATGTATTTCTTGGGCTGAACTGTTTTTAACCATTCATTTTAATTTAGCTGATGATTGTCAGAATGGCTCCTCTTTGTACTATAATGATAAACCTGCAACTCTCCGCAGTCACTAAAAACTGAGTTTGGAACAAAGGGCAAAGAAAGTGAATAAATTATTTTCCTCACTGACCTAGATAATAGAGGAAATTAAACAATCTGATCACAATTTTTCCACAGTGATTATCCTCACAGCCTAACCTGTATTAATTACCATTTTACTCTATTGTGTGAGCTATAGAATTTTGTAAGTTAACAAAAGGCAACATCCTTTCACTTTGGAATGCAAAAAAATACATATATAGAGAGAGAGCTAGGAAATCTTGGAGTGAAGCATAAATGCAGGCCAATAACACATTTCAGTATTTGTGAAGATGCCACAAAGGCAGCTTCCTCTGCCATATGGGTAATGCCATAGCTGCTTGTCTGTTTCCCATCCTTCTCTTGAAAAAAAAAAAAAAAAAAGCTTCAGTAATTTCTGTGGGTTAGAACACAAGTTAGTGTGAACCAATCACCCAGTAAGCACCATTAGACTTCATCAGCCCCATCCTGACACATCAAAACACACACACATATAGCACAAAAGGAGAGACAGAGAAATTATATCTCACTAATGCAGAAACAAATTCACCGTTACCTCAACTTTTAGTTAATTTTTTAAAAGCATTTCTGTGTGTCCCGACACACCAAATCTTTTATGTGATCTTGCATTATCTCAACTTCCATACTCCTTCCTTTCACTGCTATTGCCACTTCTCAAAGTTGTGAAGACACATTTCTACTTCAGGCCTTCCAAGCTAAGGTTGGGTAAATAATGCCCAGCCACGTGAGTCTGAATTTTTAAAACCTTCGCAGAGGCCAGCCCTGAGGCTGCAGATCACATGCAAACCGCGTCATGGCTTCCAGTGGCACCAACTTGCAGCGAGACAAGAAGTTTAGCTCATGTAGTGCTCACCAGAAAATCCTAATGAATCACCACCTATATGGCAAGCAAGGAAACTGACAGCCTGTACTCAGCCTCTTTAATCTCTGTAACACAGAGGGGACAATACACCAGATAGAAGTGCTTAGATTTCACAACTTCTGATAGTTTGGTTTTGGTCAAAATCAAGGTCCTTCCTAAATACTTATCAGTTGGGAAGATGGGTGGGACACAGAACTACTTCCCGGGTGAACATCATCTTTTGTTTTTTTTTTTTTTTTTTTTTGAGATGGAGTTTCACTCTGGTTGCCCAGGCTGGAGCGCAATGGCGCAATCTTGGCTCACCACAACCTCCGCCTCGCGGGTTCAAGCGATTCTCCTGCCTCAGCCTCCCGAGTAGCTGGGATTACAGGCATGCATCACCATGCCCAGCTAATTTTGTATTTTTAGTAGAGATGGGGTTTCTCCATGTTGGTCAGGCTGGCCTTGAACTCCTGACCTCAGGTGATCTGCCCGTCTTGGCCTCCCAAAGTGCTGGGATTACAGGCGTGAGCCACCACTCCTGGCCCGGTGAACATCATCCTCTCTCCACCTTACCAATTTTTTTTTTCTCCTTAACCTAAAATGAGAGACCCTACCAATTTTAGTGTACAACTAGAACAATCTTAATCTTTCTCCCTTTGAAATGGAGTCACGTCTTACTCCAGGACTAGGTGGGTTAGCCCATAAAGTGAAAATTTTACGCAATTCAAATTACCCCTGAAAACCCCATAAGTCCCCCATGGAGTGCAGTGTCTTCTGTTGGTGATCTTATCAGTTCCTCTAATAGTTCTCTAGGGCTTTTGATTAATTTTCAATTCCTACACTGAGCATGTCAACAAATCCTTCACCACCCACTTAACGAGTCCCTTGAAAATCAGTTTCATATCTTTATTGTTGACCAGGAAACCCCCTAACATCATTCATACAATCATTCCACGGATTTTTTTTTTTTTTTTTTTTTTTTGCCGGAGTCTCGCTCTGTCACCCAGGCTGGAGTATAGTGGTGCAATCTCAGCTCACTGCAACCTCTGTCTCCCAGGTTCAGGTGATTCTCCTGCCTCAGCCTCCCGAGTAGCTAGGATTACAAGGGCCCACCACCATGCCCAGCTAATTCTTCTGTTTTTAGTGGAGATAGGGTTTCACCATGTTGGCCAGGCTGGTCTCAAACTCCTGACCTCAAGTGATCCACCTGCCTCAGCCTCCCAAAGTACTGGGATTACAGGTGTGACCCGCCACGCCCAGCCCGTTCCATAGATTTTTACTAAAGATATTGACCATTTGGGGCTTGATTAAATCTTTTGCCTACTAGAATGAACAAATAATTACACCACTACTTATCCTAACCACTGAGCCCATCTCTGTCTTTCCATCTCTACTACTGTCCCTCTGTCCCTGCCTCATTTCTTTCCTTCCCTTCTCTTTTTCTGCAAAGCTCAATTCCAATAAATTGCTCATAAAATTATCTGTATAGAGGGAATATTCTCAAAAAGCATTTGTAAACTCATTTACCTGATTTTCTTTCATCATATTTGTTATTTTTTATTGCTCCCACTTATTCATTCATTCATTCATTCATTCATCCATTCCATAAATAGTTGACACCAGCTGCATACCAGATACCATTCCAGGCACTGGGGATATATCAGTATTCATTTTCAGTGGGGTAGACGGTAAAGAGATATACACCTGGTAGACAGTCAGACAGGAGTGAATGTTAAGATGGGGATTGAGGACAGGGTGGTCAGGCCTCTGAAAAAGTGACATTGGAGCAAAGACCTAAGTAAGCCAGGAGACGAGCCACGTTAAGTATCTGGGAAGCAGTGTTCATGACAGAGGGAGCAGCAAGTGTAGAGGCCTTCACAAGACAGTGGAATTCGAGTATTCCAGAAACAGCAAGGAAACTTTCAGTCGCAGTGAGCTGAGAGCCCAAAGGGGAAAATGACATGAGATGGGTTTGAGAGCTGGCCAGAATCCAGGAGGACTCTTGGGTTTTATTTGTGAACATTAAGCAAAACCCTGGGCTCTGGGTCCTTTTGAACAGGAAGGTTGCATGATCTAACTGTGGGTGTTTTTAGAAGGATTTCTCCAGCTATTGTGTGGGAGTGTGCTGTAGAGAAGGAAAGACAGGAGACTGAGGAGCCTCCTCCAACCCTGTAGCATTGCCCAGTGTCTCAAATTAGCGTTTTCCAGAATTTAACTTTTCTGTCAAGGAGAAAAACTGAGAAAATATTTCTAGTCAAGTGGTTTTGTTAACATGCCATACAGCTTTCAGAGTCCTTCCTTCCCTCTCTGTAGGTCTGATTCTCTACCAGGAAACCAGCTCTGAAGCTGGTCCTGAGGGCGAGGCACCCTGGTGCCCAGATGCCACCTGCGCCCACGCAACTGCAGTGAATGCTGCCCTCTTTCCAGTGGAGGAGCCCAGCTGCTCCCTTTCTTTTTACATGGCAGAGCTTCTGGAAGCTTTATGGAAAAAATAACAATAGTTCAAAATCAAAGCTTCAATGTTAGTTCTTTGACTCCCCAAAAAAGCTAAATGTTTCTAATAAAGTCATGTGTATTTAATATGGACAGTAAGTTTTCCACTGAAATATACTGAATATGCATATAATAACTCTCAAATACCAGGAGAAAACTATTACCTTTGAACATGTACTTCTTGAGCTTGGAAGACCTTCAGAAAAATCAATTCTGAATAATCTCCTGATGTTTAAGAATCTGAATGTTTTCATTATGGCACACACCTGTGTGCACACACATACACACACACAACCTTCCTTTCATAGTCTCATCATGAGGAAGGTGAGAAGCAAGCCTCCTTCTCTTGAGGAGCAATGACTTTTTGTAAGTGGGTATGTTTTTACAACAAAGGGCCTGTTACTTCAGATTTGTAAAAACTAGTTCACTATTTCATTTTCATCCCTTTATTAAACACCAGTCTAGATAGAATTTTTAGTGCCACGAGAAGTCCGTCAATGTAACAGATTGAGTCTCAAATCTGTAAGAAGTAATTTTTTAACTTTACCTTTGACTTATTAAAAATCAAATAATGAGGGGTTTTTGTTTTGTTGTGTTTTGTTTTGAGACAGGGACTTGCTGTGTCACCCAGGCTAGAGTGCAAGGGTGTGATCATAGCTCACTGCAGCCTCGGGCTCCTGGTCTCAAGCGATCTTCCCACCTCAGCCTCGTGAGTACCTGGGATTACAGGCATGTGCCACTATGCCTGACTAATTTTTGTATTTTTTGTAGAGACAAGGTTTTGCCATGTTGTCCAAGCTGGTGTCAAACTCCTAGCCTCAAGCAATCCTCCTACCTCGGTCTCCCAAAGCGTTGAAATTAGAGGTGTGAGCCACTGTGCCCAGCCAAATAATGAGGGATTTTTTAATTAAAAAAAAAAAGAAGATAAAAGTACCTTATGTAAAATATATAGTGCAAATTATCATCACTAAAATCCTCATTTCTTTTATATGTGTATATGTGTGTGTACGTGTATATGTACATATGGGCATATATTTATATAACTTTTTATCAAGTATGTCTAGAGTACTTTTGTTTAAACCTTCTGGCAACCCTATCACTTAGCTTCACTCAGTGCCACCACACCCCTATTCTAGTCATTGGCGCTGCTCAACTGCCTGAGTGCATCTACTGCCTGCTGGGGTCATGCCAAGGAAAGTGGATGTGATTCTTTAGGTCATCCATGAAGGTTTCAGAGAAGAAGAAGAATGTAATTTTTCGATATTCACTTATTCAAGCATTTGTTGTGCATGAACTATGTATTAGCACTGTGCTAAGCAATGGAGATACAACCACAAATAAGACAGAGGCTATGCCCTTACAGAGCAATGTGCCTGCCATGTGGAAAACGGGGAAGCTGTAGGTAGCTGAGTCCCAGGGCAAAAACACAGTAAGAGCCTTTGTCACAGTCAAAGAAGAAGAGATTGTAAAGCTAAAGAAACCCCAGGGACATGGCAGAATTAACTGAACTTCGTCACCCATTAACTGTCAAGTTTTCTTTCTTTGCCAAATCTCAGTTAATTTTCTCCAGAATTTCCCCTATAGAAGTTTATAACACTTTAGAACTCTCTGAGTAATCCAAGTTCAGAGACAGCTATACAGAGTGTCCTGCTTTATTTGCATATAAATAAATAGAATAAACATTATTGATGAGTTTACTTAAGGATCTGAGTACCTGGGTGTTATGGTACTAAAAAAAGAGGAAACATGGGCCAGGCGCAGTGGCTCCCACCTGTAATCCCAGCACTCTGGGAGGCCGAGGCAGGTGGATCACTTGAGGTCGGGAGTTCAAGACCAGCCTGGCCAACACAGAGAAACCCCATCTCTACTAAAAATACAAAAAAAAATTAGCCAGGCATGGTGGCGCATGCCTGTAATTCCAGCTACTCAGGAGGCTGAGGTAGGAGAATCGCTTGAACCCGGGAGGCAGAGGTTGTGGTGAGCTGAGATCGCGCCACTGCACTCCAGCCTGAGCAACAAGAGCAAAATTCCATCTCGGAAAAAAAAAAAAAGAGGAAACACTTCCAGCAAAAGTAAGAAAAATGCAGTTTTGTTTTATAAAGGTCATGAGGATAAAATATAAGTACTAAAGTCCACATTAAATAGATACCACTCATCACTCTCTATAAAATGTTACAAAACTTTCTGGTATTTCAATAGAAAATGACAAACCTAAAACTCTGGCACAATCTGAAATCTGGCAGGCATGTTTGGCCACTCTGTAAGGTTGCCTTTCTCCTAGGACCTTCTCAAAGGAAAATGTAAGGCTAGGGGCTGTGGCTCACACCTGTAATCCCAGCACTTTGGGAGGCAAAGGTGGGAAGATCACTGAAGCCAGGAGTTTGAAACCAGCCTGGGCAACACAGTAAGACCCCATCTCTACAAAAAAATATATAAAATAAAATTAGCTGGGTATAGTACACATACCTGTAGTCTCAGCTTCTTGGGTGGCTGAGGCAGGAGAATCATTTGAGCCCAGGAGTTTGAAACTGCAGCGAGCCACAGTCACACTACTGGACTCCAGCCTGGGCAACTGAGCAAGACCTTGTTTCTAAAATAATTAATTAATTTAATGACAATTAATAAGAAAATGCAGACTGCCTCAGAGCACATTTTAAAACAAATAGTCCATGCCAAGGGAAAGAAGTCTTGACGGGCTGTTTGGTTTGCTTTTCAGAAGTAAATGAATAGAATAGAGTTAGGCTGGAGCAAGTCTTTCCAGATTATCACGTTTAGCCACAGAAAGAAGAAATCTAACTGTGAAGAATGAACCCATCTGTGGGAGGCAATAATCTTCTTCCAAGTGAAGAGCCTAGAGACACTTTGCTCTTTAAAACAATTTATCTGCTAAGTCTGGCATCTAGTTTACAAAGATCCTAAGCCAAGCTCAAGTCCAAGTAAAGCAGTGATGACTCTGTACGCATTTCTATGTCCATCAAATTGATTGAACTTTGCGGATATATGGCTGTGACTACACAGAGAAATGGCAATAGTCAGTAAAGTGAGTCTCAATTGCCTGTGTGTAGGCATTATTATTTTGGTTATCTAACTGCATAACAAGCTGCCTGAAGCATAGCGGCATAAAACAATAAACATACTATTATGTTTCTTCATTCTAGTGGTCAGGAATTTTAACAGGACCCAGATAATTTGTCTCTACCCAGTGACATCTGGGGTCTCTGAAGGCTGTGAGGTGACTCAAAGGGTATGTCTGGAATAGCGGGGACAGAAGCATGCACTTTCAGTGTTCACTTTCCTTACTCACACAGCTGGCACTTAGCCTGGGGTGGGTGAAGGGCAGCTTCAGCTGAGGCTGTCAGTCAGAGTGCCTACATGTGGCCTCAACAGCAGTCTCAGGGTAATCAGATGTCTTCCATGATAGTTCAAGGTGCCAAGAACAAGAACAAGAAATATGCTTCATGGCCTCTTGTGACCCAGTGTCAGAGGTCACCTAGTGTTACTTCCACTGCACCCAACTGGTCCAAGCAATTAACAGCCCACTCAGATTCAAGTGGAGGAGAAACAGACCCCACCTCCTAATAGGAGAAATGTCAAATAATAAAAAATAGGCCAGGCGCAGTGTAATTCCCAGCACTCTGGGAGGCCAAGGTGGTTAGATCATTTGAAGGTGGGAGTTCGAGACCAGCCTGAGCAGCATGATGAAACCCCTCTCTACTAAAAATACAAAAAATTAGCCAGGTGTGGTGGTGTACACCTGTAGTCTCAGCTACTCGGGAGGCTGAGGCACAAAAATCGCTTGAACCCGGGAGGCAGAGCTTGCGGTAAGCTGAGATCATGCCACTGCACTCCAGCCTGGGCAACAGAGCAAGACTCTGTCTCAAAAAAAAATAAATAAATGAACACATTACATTACATAATAGAGACACATAACAAAGCTGAAAATTGTTTACTTAAAAAACTAATAAAACTTTTACCAATCTATGATAAAATGGATTTTAAAAAAGCAAAGTATAAAGAAAATCAGGAATTCTAAAAGAAAAAACATTTGAAAACTTAGATGATACATTAAAAAGTCTAGAAAAATATCGCTCAACAAAAATCCCTTCGAGTAAAACATGTTAATAGTTCTCTAACCATTAAAGATACTGGGTCTGTAGTCTAACCACTTGTATTGGCTTCTATGACATTTTCCCCTCAAATAGTGCATATTTGGTTATTGAAGGCATATAGTCGATTTTTTTAATATACTTACAATTTAACACAGATTATTCCAATGTATAGAAAACAGAAAAAATACTCAATTCTGTTTCTGAGCTTTGTATAACCTTTATTTTAAAAACTGACAAAAGCAGTACAAAGAAGGAAAATAATAGGCCAGTTTCTTTTTTTTTTTTTTTTTTTGAGACAGAGTCTCGCTCTGCCGCCCAGGCTGGAGTGCAGTGGCCGGGTCTCAGCTCACTGCAAGCTCCGCCTCCTGGGTTTACGCCATTCTCCTGCCTCAGCCTCCCAAGCAGCTGGGACTACAGGCGCCCGCCACCTCGCCCGGCTAGTTTTTTGTATTTTTTAGTAGAGACGGGGTTTCAGCATGTTAGCCAGGATGGTCTCGATCTCCTGACCTCGTGATCCACCCGTCTCGGCCTCCCAAAGTGCTGGGATTACAGGCTTGAGCCACCGCGCCCGGCCATAGGCCAGTTTCAATCATGAACATAGATGCTAAAAATTAAACATAATATAAGATAAACAAGTCACCCCAACTATTCTCTAATGTACTGAAATGATATTAATTTCTGGACCTACTGGGTAGGTCATTGTTCCCACTGGGTGGGTACACTGAGTTTTGTAAACCATTATCTTTTAAACCGAACAAACATATATATTTGTTCAAATACATTTTGTGTACCCTTCCATTTATAGGATACATTTCATAATTTTTTTTTTTTTTTTTTTTTTTTTTTTTGAGATGGAATCTCACTCTGTCGCCCAGGCTGGAGTGCAGTGGCGTGATCTCGGCTCACTGCAACCCCTGCCTCCCGGGTTCACGCAATTATCTGTCTCAGCCTCCCGAGTAGCTGGGGTTACAGGCATCCGCCACCACACCTAGCTAATTTTTGTATTTTTAGTAGAGACGGGGTTTCACCATGTTGGCCAGGCTGGTCTTGAACTCCTGACCTTGTGATCCACCCACCTCGGCCTCCCAAAGTGCTGGGATTACAGGTGTGAGCCACTGTGCCCAGCCACATGTCATAATTTTTTTAAAAAACACTATTCTCTAGAAACACCTGACACATTCATTCACTCTCATTAAACTCATGTGATGTTCACTGACCCTCTCAGAATTCTGCACTTGGTGCTACACAAAGTGTGATCCAACACCTAGTAGCGGCAGCAGCACCAACATCACATAGCAACTTGTTAAAAATGAATATTCTGGACCCCACCAGAGACCTACTAAATCTGAATTTTGGACATCCAACTCAGGAATATGTGTTTTAACAAGCCCACCAGAATATTTGAAGATTCACTCAAACTTGAGAAGCACTGCTCTACGTAACAGTGACAAGCAATAGAGGACTTACAAGGAAGAGCCTGGGACTTGAGCCCAAGAGAACTTGAGCCAAAGGCAACTTCACCTCGTGTTCAGAATCACACCCACAGCCTTACCTGCAGCACACATTGCACCATGTTGGGTTTTCCTTCTTTGAAGGACCAGCCTCGCCTTGACCAATCTTATTTCACAGTGAGGATGATAATTTTTCAATGACTCATACCTGAACATGTGTGTTAATTATATGGCTATCGTTCTTCAATTATATTACAAGATTTCTTCTCCACAGTGGTCACTGTGGAAGCCGCCCAGAGTAAACTCACTGCTATATCTCTGAGTGAACAGGAAGTGTGTTCATTCCAAATTATCCAGGAACAAGGACTCTCTTTAATTCACTGACTAATCATCTGCTTGTGGGAATATCCAAACATCCGCCTCCTTCCTGCCACCTCTCTTTTGTCATTTTCACTCCTCCCCAGAACCCTTGTAAATGAAGGAGAAACAATAGACAGTTCACTTTCAAACAGGTTCCTCCGGATACCTGCAAATGACTCTGTGGGACTAGAGACCAGAACAGTTGGTCAGAACAAGATGTCTTTTAATCATTGACTAAAATGCTCATTTTCTAGATAGCTAAATTAAGCCTTAAGAAAGCTGAACAGCCATCAGTGATAGAATTAAAATAAAATATTTTTTATTTTTATCAGATGTATAATTTCATGTAATTTGAAAAGACATATCATTTTTTTAAATATAAAAAATAGTAGCCCTTGATCCAGAGGAAACAATTTTCCTCTCCTTCAGAGGATTCTTTGGAATTTATCACTATATCTCTAAAGAATATGATCATACTGTACTTCTTGATGTCTCAGTTTTACTGATCGTCTACTGATTTTCTACCAAGGAAGGTAAAGCTTTAGTTTTCTTTAACCCTCCCCTCACCCCACAGTAAACACACTCTTTCCGTTACTACCACCACTCCCTCATTCACTTAATAGAGTTGCACTGAAATTTCGGCTAGATCAACATTCACTGTTTACATTATCGTGACTATGTAAATGTCATTCACAGCTGAGACATGTAGACAACTACAATTAATTTCAATTCCTGCACAAGCTTTTGTTGATTGGGAATAGGGAAAAGAAGGAGCCAGGTGGGAAGGAACTGCTGTTTGTTTTTTCTTATTTGCTCATAAGATTAGTATTATATTTACTTATCATCAATTCAATTCCAAACTCTGCCAAATATCTAAAATTCCCATCAACATATTGTGAAACACAGTGTAAGACAGTCTACTAACTTCATCTTCTTAATTTGACTGGCAAGATGGCTGAATAGGAACAGCTCCAGTCTGTAGCTCCCAGCAAGATCAACACAGAAAACAGATGATTTCTGCATTTCCAACTGAGGTACACAGTTCATCTCATTGGGACTGGTTAGAGTGGGTGTAGCCCACCGGAGAGTGAGCTGAAGCAGGGTGGGGCATCACCTCACCCAGGAAGCACAAGGGGTTGGGGAACTCCCTCCCCTAGCCAAGGGAAGCTGTGAGGGACTGCACCGTGAGGAACGGTGCATTCTGGCCCAGATACTATTCTTTTCCCACGGTCTTCACAACCCGCAGACCAGGAGATTCCCTTGGGTGCCTATACCACCAGGGCCCTGGGTTTCAAGCACAAAACTGGGCAGCTGTTTGAGCAGACAGCAAGCTAGCTGCAGGAGTTTTTTTCATAACCCAGTGGTGCTTGGAATGCCAGCAAGACAGAACCATTCCTTCCCCTGGAAAGGGGTCTGAAGTCAGGAAGCCAAGTGGTCTAGCTCAGGGGAATCCCACCCACAAAGAAGCCCTGCAAGCCAAGATCCACTGGCTTGAAATTCTTGCTGCCAGGACAGCAGTCTGAAGTCGACTTGGGACACTTAAGCTTGGTGTGGGGAGGGATGTCCACCATTACTGAGGCTTTAGTAGGTGGTTTTCCCTTCGCGGTGTAAACAAAGCCTCCAGGAACTTCAAACTGGGCAGAGCCTACCACAGCTTAGCAAAGCTGCTATATCCAGTCTGCCTCTGTAAATTCCTCCTCTCTGGACAGGGCATCTCTGAAAGAGAGGCAGCAGCCCCAGTCAGGGACTTATAGATCAAACTCCCATCTCCCTGGGACAGAGCAACTGGGGGAAGGGGCAGCTGTGGGTGCAGCTTTAACAGACTTAAATGTTCCTGCCTGCTGGCTCTGAAGAGAGCAGAGGATCTTCCAGCACAGTGCTCAAGCTCTGCTAAGGGACAGACTGCCTCCTCAAGTGGGTCTGTGACCCCCACACCTCCTGACTGGGAGACACCTCCCAGGAGGGGTCAACAGACAACCTCATACAGGAGAGCTCTGCCTGGCATCTGGCGGGTGCCCCTCTGGGACAAAGCTTCCAGAGGAAGGAACAGGCAGCAATCGTTGCTGTTCTGCAGCCTCCCCTGGTGATACCCAGGCAAACAGGGTCTAGAGTGGACCTCCAGCAAACTCCAGCAGACCTGTAGCAGAGGGGCCTGACTGTTAGGGAGGAAAACTAGCAAACAGAAAGAAATAGCGTGAACATCAACAAAAAGAACATCCACAGAAACCCCATCCAAAGGTCACCAACATCAAAGACCAAAGGTAGAAAAATCCACAAACATAAGGAAAAACCAGCGCAAAAAGGCTGAAAATTCCAAAAACCAGAACACCTGTTCTTCTCCAGAGGATCACAACTCCTCGTCAGCAAGGGAACAAAACGGGACAAAGAATAAGTTTGGTGAATTGACAGAAGTAGGCTTCAGAAGGTGGGTAATAACAAACTCCTCCGAGCTAAAGGAGCATGTCCTAACCCAAAGCAAGGAAGCTAAGAACCTTGAAAAAAGTTAGATGAATTGCTAACTAGAATAACCAGTTTAGAGAAGAACATAAATGACCTGATGGAGCTGAAAACCACAGCACGAGAACTTCGTGAAGCATACACAAGTATCAATAACCAAATCGATTGAGCAGAAGAAAGGATATCAGAGACTGAAGATCAACCTAATGAAATTAAGGGTAAAGACAAGATTAGAGAAAAAAAAGAATGAAAAGGAATAAAGCCTCCAAGAAATAGGACTATGTGAAAAGACCAAACCTATATTTGATTGCTGTACCTGAAAGTGACGGGGAGAATGGAACCAAGCTGAAAACACTCTTCAGGATATTATCCAAGAGAATTCCCCAACCTAGCAAGACAGGCCAACGTTCAAATTCAGGAAATACAGAGAACACCAGAGATACTCCTCAAGAAGAGCGACCCCAAGACATATAATTGTCAGATTCGCCAAGGTTGAATTGAAGGAAAAAACGATAAGGGCAACCGGAGAGAAAGGTCGGGTTACCCACAAAGGGAAGCCCATTAGACTAACAGCAGATCTCTCTCCAGAAACCCTACAAGCCAGGAGAGAGTGGGGGCAAATATCCAACATTCTTAAAGAATTTTCAACCCAAAAGTTCATATTCAGTCAAACTAAGCTTCATAAGCAAAGGAGAAATAAAATCCTTTACAGACAAGCAAATGCTGAAAGATTTTGTCACCACCAGGCCTGCCTTACAAGAGTTCCTAAATGAAGCACTAAGTATGGAAAGGAAAAACTGGTACCAGCAACTGCAGAAATGTACCAAATTGTCAAGACCATCAACACTATGAAGAAACTGCATGAACTAGCAGGCAAAATAACCAGTTAGCATCATAATGACAGCATCAAATTCACACATAACAATATTAACCTTAAATGTAAATGGGCTAAATGTCTGAAGTAAGAGATATAGACTGGCAAATTGGATAAAGAGTCAAAACCCATCAGTTTTGACTTCCATTCAGGAGACTCATCTCATGTACAAAGACACACATAGGCTCAAAATAAAGGGATGGAGGAATAATTACCAAGCAAATGAAAAGAAAAAAGAAAAAGAAAAAAAAGCAGGGGTTGCAATACTAGTCTCTGATAACACAGACTTTAAACCAACAAAGATCAAAAAGACAAAGAAGGGCGTTGGTAAAGGTAAATGGTAAAGGGATCAATTCAACAAGAAAAGCTAACTCTCCTAAATATATACGCATCCAATACAAGAGCACCTAGATTCATAAAGCAACTTCTTAGATACCTACAAAGAGACTTAGGCCCCCACACAATAACATCGGGAGACTTTAACACCCCATTGTCAATATTACACAGATCAACGAGACAAAATTATCAAGAATATTCAGGACTTGAACTCAGCTCTGGACCAAGCAGACCTAATATCTACAGAACTCTCCACCCCAAATCAACAGAAAATACATCATTCTCAGCACCATATTGTACTTAATCTAAAATTGACCACATAATTGGAAGTAAAACACTCCTCAGCAAATGTGAAAGAACAGAAATCACAACAAACTGTCTCTCAGACCACAGTGCAATCAAATTAGAACTCAAGATTAAGAAACTGACTCAAAATAGCATGACTACTTGGAAACTGAACAACCTGCTCCTGAATGACTACTGGTGAAATAACGAAATGAAGGCAGAAATAAACAAGCAGAAACCAATGAGAACAAAGGTATAACATACCAGAATCTCTGGGACACATTGAAAGCAGTGTGTAGAGGGAAATTTATGGCACTAAATACCCGCAAGAGAGAGTAGGAAAAATCTAAAATTGACAATCTAATATCCCAATTAAAAGAACTAGAGAAGCAAGAGCAAACACATACAAAAGACAAGAAATAACTAAGGTCAGAGTAGAACTGAAAGAGATAGAGACACGAAAAACGCTTCAAAAAAATCAGTGAAACCAGGAGCTGGTTTTTTGTAAAGATTAAAAGAATAGATAGAACACTAACCAGACTAATAAAGGAGAAAAGAGAGAAGAATCAAATAGACACAATAGAAAATGATAAAGGGAATATCACCGCTGATCCCACAGAAATACGAACTACCATCAGAAAATACTATAAACACCTCTATGCAAATAAACTAGAAAATCTAGAAGAAATGGATAAATTCCTGGATACATACACCCTCCCAAGTCTAAACCAGAAAGAAGTCAAATCCCTGAATAGACCAATAATGAGTTCTGAAAATGAGGCAGTAATTAATAGCCTACCAACAAAAAAAGGCCCAGGACCAGATGGATTCACAGCCAAATTCTACCAGAGGTACAAAGAGGAGCTGGTACCATTCCTTCTGAAACTATTCCAAACAAGAGAAAAAGAGGGAATTCTTCCTAACTCATTTTATGAGGCCAGCATTATTCTGATATCAATACCTGGAAGAGATACAACAAAAAAAAGAAAATTTCAGGCCTATATCCCTGATGAACATCGATGCAAAAATCCTCAATAAAATACTGGAAAACCGAATCCAGCAGCACATCAAAAAGCTTATCCACCACGATCAAGTTGGCTTCATACTTGGGATGCAAGCCTGGTTCAACATATGCAGATCAATAAATGTAATCCATCACATAAAAAGAATCAATGACAAAAACCACATGATTATCTCAATAGATGCAGAAAAGTCCTTCGATAAAATTCAACACCCATTCAGCCTAAAAACTCTCAATAAACTAGGTATTGATGGAACATATCTCGAAATAATAAGAGCTATTTATGACAGACCCACAGCCAACATCATACTGAATGGGCAAAAACTGGAAGCATTCCCTTTGAAAGCCAGCACAAGACAAGGATGCCCTCTCTCACCACTCCTATTCAACATAGTATTGGAAGTTCTGGCCAGGACAATCAGGCAAGAGAAAGAAATAAAGGGTATTCATACGGAAAAGAGGAAGTCAAATTGTCTCTGTTTGCAGATGACATGATTATATATTTAGAAAACCCCACCATCTCAGCCCAAAATCTCCTTAAGCTGATGAGCAACTTCGGCAAAATCTCAGGATACAAAGTCAATGTGCAAAAATCGCAAGCATTTCTATACAACAGTAACAGACAAAAAGAGAGCCAAATCATGAGTGAACTCCTATACGTAATTGCTATTAAGAGAATAAAATATCTAGGAATACAACTTACAAGGGATGTGAAGGACCTCTTCACGGAGAACTACAAACCACTGCTCAAGGAAATAAGAGAGTATACAAATAAATGGAAAAACATTCCATGCTCACGGATAGGAAGAATCAATATTGTGAAAATGGCCATACTGCCCAAAGTATGTATAGATTCAATGCCATCCCCATCAAGCTACCATTGACTTTCTTCACAGAATTGGAAAAAACTACTTTAAATTTGATATGAAGCCAAAAAAGAGCCCACATAGCCAAAACAATCCTAAGCAAGAAGAACAAAGTAGGAGGCATCACACTACCTGACTTCAAATTACACTACAAGGCTACAGTAAGCAAAACAGCATGGACTGGTACCAAAACAGATATATAGAGCAATGGAACAGAATAGAGGCCTCAGAAATAACACCATACATCTACAATCATCTGATCTTTGACAAACCTGACAAAAACAAGAAGCGGGGAAAGGATTCCCTATTTAATAAATGGGGTTGGGAAAACTCGCTAGCCATATGCAGAAAACTGAAACTGGACCCCTTCATTACACCTTATACAAAAACTAACATAAGATGGACTAGAGACTTAAATGTAAGACCTAAAAACATAAAAATCCTAGAAGAAAACCTAGGCAATACCATTCAGGACATAGGCATGGGCAAAGACTTCATGTCTAAAACACCAAAGCAATGGCAACAAAAGCCAAAATTGACAAATGCGATCTAACTAAACTAAACAGCTTCTGCACAGCAAAAGAAACTATCATCAGAGTAAACACGCAACCTACAGAATGGGAGAAAATTTTTGCAACCTATCCATCTGACAAAGGGCTAATATTCAGAATCTACAAGGAACTTAAACAAATTTAGAAGAAAAAAACAACCCCATCAAAAAGTGGGCAAAGGATATGAACAGACACTTCTCAAAAGAAGACATTTATGCAGCCAGCAAACATATTTTTAAAAAGCTTATCATCACTGGTCATTAGAGAAATGCAAATCAAAACCACAATGAGATACCATCTCATGCCAGTTAGTATGGCGATCATGAAAATGTCAGGAAACAACAGATGCTGGAGAGGATGTGGAGAAATAGGAATGCTTTTATGCTGTTGGTGGAAGTATAAATTAGTTCAACCATTGTGGAAGACACTGTGGCGATTTCTCAAGGATCTATAACCAGAAATACCATTTGACCCAGCAATCCCATTACTGGGTATACACCCAAAGGGTTATAAATCATTCTACCATAAAGACACATGCATAGGTATGTTTATTGAAGCACTATTCACGATAGCAAAGATGTGGAACCAACTCAAGTACCCACCAATGATAGACTGGATAAAGAAAATGTGGCACATATACACCATGGAATACTATGCAGCCATAAAAAAGAATGAGTTCATGTCCTTTGCAGGGACATGGATGAAGCTGGAAACCATTATTCTCAGCAAACTAACCCAGGAACAAAAAACCAAACACCGCATGTTCTCACTCAAAAGTGGGAGTTGAACAATGAGAACACATGTACACAGGGAGCGGAATATCACACACTGGGGCCTGTTGTGGGGTTGGGGTCTAGGGGAGGAATAGCATTAGGAGAAATACCTAATGTAAATGATGGGTTGATGGGTGCAGCAAACCACCATGGCACGTGTATACCTATGTAACAAACCTGCACATCTGCACACATATCCCAGAACTTGAGTATAACAGAAAAAAAGAAAGAAAGAAAGAAAGAAAGAAAGAAAGAAAGAAAGAAAGAAAGGAAGGAAGGAAGGAAGGAAGGAAGGAAGGAAGGAAGGAAGGAAGGAAGGAAGGAAGGAAGGAAGGAAGGAAGGAAGGAAGGAAGGAAGGAAGGAAGGAAGGAAGGAAGGAAGGAAGGGAGAGAGAGAGAGAGAGAGAGAGAGAGAGAGAGAGAGAGAGAGAGAGAGAGAGAGGGAGAAAGAAAGAAAGAAAGAAAGAAAGAAAGAAAGAAAGAAAGAAAGAAAGAAAGAAAGAAAGAAAGAAAGAAAGAAAGAAAGAAAGAAAGAAAGAAAGAAAGAAAAGAAAGAAAGAAAGAGAAAGAAAGAAAAGGAAAATATTTTCTGGATATTTGTGATTTGCTTAATTCTGGACACTGTCCTCTATGCCTAATATTGAGCTATTGTCCTGAGATCTCTCTTCATTCATTCTGAAGAGTCTTTCCCACCCTCTTGCATTAAATCTCCTGCTTTTTTTTTTTTTTTTTTTTTTTTTTTTTTTTTTTTTTTTTTTTTTTTTTTTTTTTTTTTGAGAGAGAGAGTCTTGTCACCCACTGCAACTTCGACTTCCTGGGCTCAACCCATCCTCCCACCTCAGCCTCCTGAGTATCTGGGACTACAGGCACATGCCATTATGCCCAACTAATTTTTGTATTTTTGTAGAGATGAAGTTTCACCGTGTTTCCCAGGCAGTCTCCAATCCCTGGGCTCAAGTGATCCAACCTCTTCAGCCTCCCTAAGTGCTTAGATGACAGGTGTGAGCCACCGTACTTAGCTAAATTTCCTGTTTCTTATTTCCCATGTTTTTCTCCTTTTTTAGTTTACTCCATTTCGATGGATCATACCAGGCAGTAAATCTCTGAAATCATATCCAGCAGTAAATCTATGAGAATCTCATAGAAGATAAAAATTTTCAGACCTTGAATATCAGAATTTCAAAATTCTGTTCTCATATTTGCTTATGAATTTCCCCAAGTATAAAATTCTAGGTTAAGAATTAATTTTCCTCAAAACTTTTTAAGGTATTTTTCCACTCTATTCAAGCCTATGTTGTTGCTACTGAAAAATCAGTAAGTACTCTAATTTTTCACCTTTTGCATGTGACTGTTTTTTTCTTTTCCATTTTCGGGAGATTGTAGAACTTCTTTGTTTCCCCAGAGTTTCAACCTGGAAATTCTAACCTTTAGTTCTAGAAATTTGTCTTTAATTATATGGGTAGTGTATTAGTCCATTCTCAACTACTATAAAGAAATACTCGAGACTGGGTGATTTATAAAGGAAAGAGGTTTAATTGACTCCCAGCTCTGCATGGCTGGAGAGGCCTCAGGAAATGTACAATCATGGTGGAAGGCAAAGAAGCAGCAAGCACCTTCTTCACAAGGTGGCAGAAAAGAGAGACTGTGAAGCGGGAAGATCCCCCCTTTATAAAACCGTCACAGTTCATGAGAACTCACTATCACAAGAACAGCATGGGGGAAACCGCCCTCATGATCCAATCAGAATGAGGGAAACCACCCTCATGATCCAATCAGAATGGGGGAAACCGCTTTCATGATCCAGTCATCTCCCACCAGGTCCCTTCCCCAACCTATGGGGATTACAATTTGGATTACAATTCAAAATGAGATTTGGGTGGGGACACAGCTAAAACATATCAGGTAGTGATTTCCTCTTTCTATTTTCCTTCTTTTCTTCCTTTCCCTTTGAAACTCTTGATATAAAGACATTGAATCTCATGATCTGGTCCTCTAATTTTATTACATTTTCTCTTCCCTTTTTCATGTTTTCCTTTCGTTCAACTTTTATAGAGATTTATTTAATTTTATCTTCCCACTGTTCCACTGGCCTTCTCATCTCTGTTATTGTATTTTTAATTTCTAAGAGTTCCCAGTTGTCCCCTTTTTAGACATCCTGTTTGTGTTTCATGAATGCAATATTATGTTATGTTTCTCTGAGGACCCTAATGATGATTTTCTAAGTAGCCTTTCCTCTGAAAAATTTTCTTTTCTCCTAAGTTGATTTTTTTCTGTGTGTTTGTTTTTGTCTGTCTGTTTCATGGTGAAATCTTTTCTCAGCTAGCTGGTGACCTTGCCTGCCTATTCATTTTTAAGAGTGGAGCCCTAAAGGAGCTGATTGGAAGTTCTGAGCCTGTGATTGGGACTTGACTACTATGGGCTTCGCTGTAGCTATTAATCTAGCTGGGCCTTGGAGCTCCTTCTCCTCCTTGGAGCTCCCTCTCCTCTATTGTCAGTACCATTACTTCTTATTCTTGGTCTGGTTGAGTTCCTACAGAAGAATCTTCTAGTCTCCTATCTAGAAGATATAGGTCTGCCTGTGAAAATTTTGAGAAGTGGGTGTACAAGAGGTCTGGGGTTGTCTCAGTACTCAGAATGTAAATATTCGCTTAATTCCTCTGTTTTCAGCTCAACTGTATTGACAAATCCTATACTCAGGATGTAAATATTTGTTTAATTCCCGTTTTCAACTGTATTGACAAATCCGAGTGC
Organism: Rhinopithecus roxellana; assembly: GCF_007565055.1. Taxonomy (NCBI): domain Eukaryota; kingdom Metazoa; phylum Chordata; class Mammalia; order Primates; family Cercopithecidae; genus Rhinopithecus; species Rhinopithecus roxellana. The sequence goes on along the minus strand of NC_044549.1, from coordinate 22,520,057 downwards.
AGAGACCCTCTATTTTATAGTCTCCAGTGGACAATTTTCTTCAGCTTTCTTCCAAAGTGAGTTGGGGTTGGAAAACAATTGTTAAGTGTATGGACTGCGAAAGGGGGTCAAATTGCTTTTTAAATGGACTCTAAGTTGATGCTTTTTTTTTTTTTAACACTACCTCCCCTCTTCCAGGAGTGCCCATGTACCAGCTCAAGCTTTTAGAAGTCCTGTGGTGTAAATTAGATTTCTTCTCGGCTTTCCCACTGCTAGCTTAAGATTCAGCTTTCTCAAGTATTTCAAATTGTGCTGATATTGCCTCTCACTTTTTGTCATTTTATATTTACATATTTCTCCTCAAAACATCCATTTATTACCATTTTATGAGATGTTGAAAGGAAGTAAAAGTGTGTGTCCAATTCACCATCTTGACCCAAAAGTCCCAGAAATAAAATGCACACCAAAGATCTTCAGGCATCAAAAGATTAAAGAATTTCAATGATTATCTAGAGAATTTAATCCACATTAAAAAATCAACAATTCCTCAAAAAACTACAAATAGAACTACCACATAACCCAGCAATCCCACTACTGCGCATTTTTCCAACAAAAAGAAAATCAGTATATCAAAGAGAAATCTGCACCCCACGTTTATTACAGCACTATTCACAATAACTAAGACACCAAATCAACCTTGGTGTCCAATAATAGATGAATTTTTAAAATGTGGTATATATACAAAATGGAATATTATTTAGCCATTAAAAAGAATGAAATCCTGTCATTTGTGGCACCATGGATGGAATGGAAAGACATTATGTTAAGTGAAAAAAGTCAGGAACAGAAAATTAAACACTGCCTGTTCTCATGCACATGTGGAAGCTAAAAAAGTTGATCTCATAAAAGTAAAAAGTAGAACAGAGAATATTAGAGGCTGGGAATGGTGGAGGAAAAGGGCTGTAGTGAGAGATTTATTAAAGGATACAAAATTACAAGTAGGTAGGAGAAATCAGTTCTAGTATTCTATACCACCGTAGGATGACTATAGTTAACAATAATATATTATATACTTTCAAATAGCTAGAAGGAGAATACTGAATGTTCCCAAAAAAAGGAATAAGTATTTGAGATGATGGATATGCTAATTACTCTGATTTGATCACTATACATTACATGTTTTAAAACATCACTATGTTGCCCATGAATATGTATAATTATTATATGTTAATTTAAAAAATTTTAAGCCATGTACTGTGGCTCATACCTATAATCCCAGCTACTTGGGAGGCCGAGGCAGAAGGATCACTTGAGGCTAGGAGTTGAAGACCAGCCAGGGCAACATAGCAAGACCCACCTCTAAATAAATAAATGAATAATTTAAAAAAGAATAATCAATAGAGTAAAAAAATTAAAATTACATTAAATGTTTTTTAAAAAGTAAAAAGTCAAAGAAAAGGCAGAGGAAATCATTAATTCAGTCACTTTGAAAAACTGTTGGCAATAAATTTTGGATATTACACCAAAAGCATGAGCAACAAAAGCAAAAATAAACAAGTGGGACTACCTCAAATGGAAACGTTTCTGCACAATAAAGGAAACAATCAACAATATGAAAAGGCAACCTACAGAATTTTTAAAAATTTGCAAACCATATATCTGATAAAGAGTTAATATCCAAAATTTATAAAGAACTCAATTCAACAGGAAAAAGACAAAACTAATGACCAAATTAAAAAATGGACAAGGCACCTAAATAGACACTTTTCCAAAGAAGATGTAAAAATAGCCAATGATACATGACAAAGTACTCAACACCATTAATTATCAGGGAAATGCAAATCAAAATCATAATGAGATATCACCTGACACTTGTTAGGATGGTTATTATCAGAAAGACAAAATGTAACAACTAATTGGCAGGGATGTGGAGAAAAGAGAACCCTTATACATTGTTGGGAGAAATGCAAGTTGGTACAGCCATTACAGAAAACAGTATGGAGGTTCCTCAAAACATTAGAAACAGAACTAACATAAGATCCAGCAATCCGATTTCTGGGTATATATCCAAAGACAATAAAATCACCATCTTGAAGAGATATGTGCATTACCATGTTCATTACTGCATGGTCTCACTTACATGTGGACTTTTAAAAAGCCAAACACATAGAAACAGAGTAAAAGGATGTTTACTATCGACTAGCGGGGGTAGGAGAAACAGGAAAATGTTGGTTAAAGGGTATAAGATGAATAACTTCGGTAGACCTAGTGTACAGCATGGTGACTAGAGTTAAAATAATATATACTTGAAATTTGTTAAGGTAAGGAGATCTTAAGTATTCTTATCACCAAAGAAAGCTAACTACAGGAAGTGATATATATATTAATTAGCTTGATATGTAATCATTTCACAATGTATACGTATGTGAAAATATCACGTTGTATACCTTAAATACATACAATTTTTATTATTAACTATAACAAAGCTGGAAAGGAAAAATTATTTGGCAATATCTGTAATAACTGAATATACACAAAATCTATTCCACTTCTACCTGTATATGCAATGAAAATAGGTACATATATGCATCAAAAATCATATGCAAAATTTTCCATAGTACCACTATTTATATTAGCCAAATACTGGGATCAACCACAATGCCCATCAACAGTGAAATGTGTGATAAATTGCAGTATATTCATGGAATATGCACAATATATACACAAGTGAATACTAGAAAATTATTGCTGTATTTAAGAACACAAACATAATGTTGAATGAAAAAAGGCATGTACTACAAAGCACATGTTATAAAATTCTATTTCTGTCAAGTTTGAAAGTATTCTATGGTGACAGAGGTTATAAAAGCATTCACCTTTGAGAAAGAAAATAATGACTGGGAGCAGATATGAAGGAGGCTTCTGAGGAGCTGCTAATTCCCTGGTCTGGGAGGTGGTTCCATAAATGTGTTCCCTTGGTATAAATGCATCAACTGTACACTTCAGAGTTGCTCATTTTTCTATGCTAGGCTTCAATTAAAAAGGTTCCTTCAAAAAAAATTACCAGAAGAAAGGACAAACCGCTGAAGTGATTCATTCATTACCACATTCTCTGATTCAAATGATTTCTTAGATTCAAATGTCAGATTTGCCACTTATTAGAATGTGACTTTAAGTAAGGCATATACATTCTTCTACAAAATTAATATGCAGTCACTCATTCATCCAACAAAAATGTATTGTGCCTCCTATTATGTGCACTTGGGATATAGCAATGAACACAAAACAACCAAATCCTTACCCTCATAGAGCAAATATTCTGATGGGAAAGAAAAAAATGCATGTTCTACCTACCTGACATAATTTCTGTGAATCTCAAGAGAGATTATGATAAGCACTTGCTACTCAAAGCATGGTTTGTGGACCAGCAATATCAGCACTGCCTGGGAATTGGTTAAAAAGGCAACTGCAGGCCTACTCTGGACCTGATGAAACAGCATTCTCACTTTAACAAGATCCGCAGATAATCAGTATGTACACTGAAGTTTGAGAAGCACTGCCATAATACCTTGTGAATCATAAAATGCTGTCAAATGTAGGTTATTATTATTAGTCATGCTCACCATGAAAATGGCTCAACCCTGCTGGGTAGTTACATTTCTATTCCAGCAAATAAGGGATATGAGGGTAAAAAAGACATGTGTGTACTCCCATTCTAAAGGGTATTCTATTTCCAGGACATGTTCCAGGAGTGTTTTCTTTCTGTTGTTTGTTTTTTAAGTCAGTCTCAATTCTCCAAGTCAATAGTCCCCTCCATCAAAAGCCCTGATAACGAAAATGCTATTGGAGAACCTAATTGCTGGTTTTTTCCATTGGTGCAACACCTTTCTTGGTAATCCAACAGTGAGCCTAGGAAGAGTACTTTGATAAAGTAATAAAATATTGAATGACACAGACTTGAGATTTACAGAGTTTTATTGGCATGTTAGTGTATGCTAGATTTATTTTACATCCTTCATCTCCTGACACGCAGAGCTAGCTCAGTGTTTTCCTGCAGGCTGTTTGGTGGGTCTCTGATTAGTCTTGTTCCAACAGCACTTTTGTGGAAGTGAGAACTATTGTCCTGGAAATTTAGGACTAATCAGGCCTTCAACAACTATCTTATATAAGAAAAGATACTTTGTCAAATTGTCCCTATGGTAGTGTTACTCAAAATCTAATGTGTAGACAAATCACCTAGAAACCATATTAAAATACAGTTTTGGATTCACTAGGATTGGGGTGGGGCTCAAAATTCTTCATTTCGAATATGCTCCCACTTAATATGGATGTTGCTAATTCCCAGACCATACTTTGAGTAGCAAGGTCTTATCCTTCAGGGACTAAAGAAAAAACAAACAGTAATTTTGAACCACAAGGCTCCTCCAACATACACAGAAATGTCTTCTGAAAACCAACGTCTAGCAAACCTATGTAAGTTGGTTTTGTTTTGGTTTGGTTTGGTTTGGTTTGGTTTGGTTTTTGTTTTTGAGACAGGATTTTGCTCTGTCAACCAGGCTGGAATGCAATGGTGTGATCGTGGCTCACTGAAGCCTCGACCTCCTGGACCTGAGCAATACTTCCACCTCAGCCTCACAAGTACCTGGGACCACAGGTGTGCACCACCACCATGCCTAGCTAATTTTTGTATTTTTTTTTTTATAGAACAAGATTTCATCATGTTGTTGAGGCTGGTCTCAAACTCCTAAGCTCAAGTAATCCATCCATCTCAGCCTTCCAAAGTGCTGGTATTACAGATGTGAGACACCACACCCAGCTAACTTACTGGTTCTTTAGAAATTTTGAAATTAAAAGAGCCACATATTTAGATATAACTATATAAAAACTGCAAGTGCAATAAAATGTTAAAATTGTGTTTTCTTCTTATTTCTGCATTCTAGATTTTCTAAAAAATATAATTTAATTTTGAAATAAAAAACAGAATTAGTTTTTAAAATGTATTTTTTTTTTTTTTTTTTTTTTTACAAATTTACGTTATCCCACACTATACACATTGAAGACTAGGTTTGAAAAACAGTTATTGGAGGGGCAGCAGGCAAGATGGTCAAATAGGAACAGCTACAGTCTGCAGATCCCAGCGAGATCAATGCAGAAGGCAGATGATTTCTGCATTTCCAAATGAGGCATCCTGTTCATCTTACTGGGACTGGTTGGACAATGGGTGCAGCCCACAAAGGGTGAACCGAAGCAGGGTTGGGTGTCACCTCATCCTAGAAGCGCAAGGGGTCAGGGAATTCTCTCCCCTACCCAAGGGAAGCCTTGAGGGACTGTGCCCTAAGGAATGGTGCACTCCAGCCTAGACTCTATGCTTTTCCTACAGTCTTTGCAACCCACAGACCAGGAGATTCCCTCCCTTGCCTACGCCACCAGGGCCCTGGGTTTCAAGCAGAAAACTTGGTGGCCATTTGGGCAGACACTAAGCTAGCTGCAGGAGATATTTTTTCTATGCCCCAGTGGCACCTGGAATGCCAGTGAGACAGAACCATTCACTCCCCTGGAAAGAGGGCTGAAGCCAGAGAGCCAAGTGGTGTGGCTTGACAGGTCCCACTCACATGGAGCCCAACAAGGTAAGATCCACTGGCTTGAAATTCTCACTGCCAGCGCAGCAGTCTAAGGTCAACATGGGAGGCTCAAGCTTGGTGAGGGGAGGGACATCCGCCAATGCTGAGGCTTGAGTAGGTGATTTTACCCTCACAGTGTAAACAAAGCCACCAGGAAGTTTGAACTCGGCAGAGCCCACCCCAGCTCAGCAAGCCCGCTGTGGCCAGATGGCTTCTCTAGATTGCTCCTCTCTGGGCAGGGCATCTCTGAAAGAGACGCAGCAGCCCCACTCAGGAAAGCCCCCATCTCCCTGGGACAAAGCACCGGGGGGAAGGGGCGGCTGTGGGCACAGCTTCAGCAGATTTAAACATCCCTGTCTGATGGCCCTGAAGAGAGCAGCGGGTCTCCCAGCACAGCGCTTGAGCTCTGCTAAGGGACAGACTGCCTCCTCAAGTGGGTCCCTGACCCCCGTGTATCCTGACTGGGAGACACCTCCTAGTAGGTGCCAACAGACACCTCATGCAGGAGAGCTCTAGCTGGCATCTGGCAGGTGCCCCACTGGGACGAAGCTTCCAGAGGAAGAAAAAGGCAGCAATATCAGCTGTTCTGCAGCCTTCACTGGTGACACCCTGGCAAACAGGGTCTTGAGTGGACCTCCAGCAAAATCCAGCAGACCTGCAGCAGAGGGGCCTGACTGTTAGAAGGAAAATTAACAAACAGAAAGAAATAGCATCAACATCGACAACAACAACAACAACAACAACAAACGTTCACTCAAAGACCCCATCTGAAGGTCACCAACATCAAAGACCAACGGTAGATAAATCCATGAAGATGGGGAGAAACCAGCACAGAAAGACGGAAAATTCCAAAAACCAGAACACCTCTTCTCCTCCAAAGGATCACAACTCCTTGCCAGCAGAGAACAAAACTGGACAGAGAATGAGTTTAATGAATTGACAGAAGTAGGCTTCAGAAGGAGGGAAATAACAAATTCCTCTGAGCTAAAGGAGCATGTTCTAACCAAATGCAAGAAAGCTAAGAAGCTTGAAAAAAGGTTAGAGGAATTGCTAACTAGAATAACCAGTTTAGAAGAGAATGTAAATTACCTGATGGAGCTGAAAAACTCAGCACGAGAACTTCGTGAAGCATACACAAGTATCAACAGCTGAATAAATCAAGTGGCAGAAAGGATATCAGAGGTTGAGGATCAACTTAATGAAATTAAGTGAGAAGACAAGCTCAGAGAAAAAAGAATGACAAGGAACGAACAAAGCCTCCAAGAAATATAGGACTATGTGGAAAGACCAAATCTCCGTTTGATTGGTGTACCTGAAAGTGACAGGGAGCCTAGTGAGAAAATACTCTTCAGGATACTATCCAGGAGAACGTCCCCAACCTAGCAAGGCAGGCCAACATTCAAATTCAGGAAACACAGAGAACACCACAAAGATACTCCTCCAGAGGAACAGCCCCAAGACACATAATCATCAGATTCGCCAAGGTTGAAATGAAGGAAAAAATGTTAAGGGCAGCCAGAGAGAACGGTTGGGTTACCCACAAAAGGAAGCTCATCAGACTAACAGAAGATCTCTCTACAGAAACCCTACAAGCCAGAAGAGAGTGGGGGCCAATATTCAACATTCTTAAAGAAAAGAATTTTCAACCCAGAATTTCACATCCAGCCAAACTAAGTTTCATAAGAAGTGAAGGAGAAATCAAATCCTTTACAGACAAGCAAATGCTGTCAAGATTTTGTCACCACCAGGACTGCCTTACAAGAGCTCCTGAAGGAAGCACTAAACATGGAAAGGAACAACCGGTACCAGCCACTGCAAAAACATACCAAATTGTGAACCATCAACACTATGAAGAAACTGCATCAACTAATGGTCAAAATAACCAGCTAGGATCATAATGACAGGATCAAATTCACACATAATGATATTAACCTTAGATGTAAATGGGCTAAATGCCCCAGTTAAAAGACACAAACTGGCAAATTGGATAAAGAGTCAAGATCCATCAGTGTGCTGTATTCAGGACACTCATCTCATGTACAAAGACACACATGGGTTCAAAATAAGGGATGGAAGAATATTTATGATGCAAATGGCTAGCAAAAAAAAAAAGCAGGGATTACAATCCTAGTCTCTGATAAAATGGACTTTAAACCAACAAAGATCAAAAAAGACAAAGAAGGGCATTACATAATGGTAAAGGGATCAATTCAACAAGAAGAGCCAACTATCCTAAATATATATGCACCCAATACAGGAGCACCCAGATTCATAAAGCAAGTTCTTAGAGACCTACAAAGAGACTTAGACTCCTACACAATAATGGTGGGAGACTTTAACACCCCACTGTCAATATTAGACAGATCAACAAGACAGAAAATTAACAAGGATATTCAGGACTTGAACTCAACTCTGGACCAAGAAGACCTAACAGACATCTACAGAACTCTCCACCCCAAATCAACAGAATCAACATTCTTCTTAGCACCTCATCACACTTGTTCTAAAATTGACCATATAATTGGAACTAAAATACTCCTCAGCAAATGCTAAAGAACGGAAATCATAACAGTGTCTCAGACCACAGTGCAATAAAATTAGAACTCAGGATTAAGAAACTGACTCAAAACTGCACAACTACATGGAAACTGAACAACCTGCTCCTGAATTACTACTGAGTAAATAACGAAATGAAGGCAGAAATAAAGATGTTCTTTGAAACCAATGAAAGCAAAGACACAATGTACCAGAATCTCTGGTATACATTTAAAGCAGTGTTTAGAGCAAAATGTATAGCACTAAATGCCCACAGGAGAAAGCTAGAAAGATCTAAAATTGACACCCTAACATCACAATTAAAAGAACTAAAGAAACAACAGCAAAAAGAAATTCAAAAACTAGCAGAAGACAAGAAATAACTAGGACCAGAGCAGAATTGAAGGAGATAGAGATATGAAAAACCCTTCAAAAAAATCAGTGAATCCAGGAGCTGGCTTTTTGAAAAGATCAACAAAATAGATAGACCACTAACCAGACTAATAAAGAAGGAAAGAGAGAAGAGTCAAATACATGCAATTAAAAATGATAAAGAGGATATCACCACTGATCTCACAGAAATACAAACTACCAGTAGATAACACTATAAACACTTCTGTGCAAATAAACTAGAAAATCAAAGAAATGGATAAATTTCTGGACACATACACCCTCCCAAGTCTAAACCAGAAAGAAGTCAAATCCCTGAATAGACCAATAACGAGTTCTGAAATTGAGGCAGTAATTAATAGCCTACCAACCACAAAAAGTCCAGGAGCAGATGGATTCACAGCCAAATTCTACCAGAGGTACAAAGAGGAGCTGGTACCATTCCTTCTGAAACTATTCCAAACAAGAGAAAAAGAGGGAATTCTCCCTAACTCATTTTATGAGGCCAGCATTATTCTGATATCAATACCTGGAAGAGATACAACAAAAAAAAGAAAATTTCAGGCCTATATCCCTGATGAACATCGATGCAAAAATCCTCAATAAAATACTGGAAAACCGAATCCAGCAGCACATCAAAAAGCTTATCCACCACGATCAAGTTGGCTTCATACTTGGGATGCAAGCCTGGTTCAACATATGCAGATCAATAAATGTAATCCATCACATAAGAAGAATCGATGACAAAAACCACATGATTATCTCAATAGATGCAGAAAAGTCCTTCGATAAAATTCAACACCCATTCAGCCTAAAAACTCTCAATAAACTAGGTATTGATGGAACATATCTCAAAATAATAAGAGCTATTTATGACAGACCCACAGCCAATATCATACTGAATGGGCAAAAACTGGAAGCATTCCCTTTGAAAACTGGCACAAGACAAGGATGCCCTTTCTCACCACTCCTGTTCAACATAGTATTGGAAGTTCTGGCAAGGACAATCAGGCAAGAGAAAGAAATATAGGGTATTCAAATAGGAAGAGAGGAAGTCAAATTGTCTCTGTTTGCAGATGACATGATTGTATATTTAGAAAACTCCATCATCTCAGCCCAAAATCTCCTTAAGCTGATAAGCAACTTCAGCAAAGTCTCAGAATACAAAGTCAATGTGCAAAAATCACAAGCATTCCTATACACCAGTAACAGACAAACAGAGAGCCAAATCATGAATGAATTCCCATTCACAATTCGTACAAAGAGAATAAAATACCTAGGAATACAACTTACAATGGATGTAAAGGATCTCTTCACGGAGAACTACAAACCACTGCTCAAGGAAATAAGAGAGGACACAAACAAATGGAAAAACATTCCATGCTCACGGATAGGAAGAATCAATATCGTGAAAATGGCCATACTGCCCAAAGTATTGTATAGATTAAATGCTATCCCCATCAAGCTATCGTTGACTTTCTTCACAGAATTGGGAAAAAAACTACTTTAAATTTCATATGGAACCAAAAAAGAGCCCATATAGCCAAGACAATCCTAAGCAAAAAGAACAAAGCTGGAGGCATCATGTTACCTGACTTCAAGCTATACTACAAGGCTACAGTAACCAAAACAGCATGGTACTGGTACCAAAACAGAATAGAAGCCTCAGAAATAATACCACACATCTACAACCATCTGATCTTTGACAAACCTGAGAAAAACAAGCAATGGTGAAAGGATTCCCTATTTAATAAATGGCGTTGGGAAAACTGGCTAACCATATGCAGAAAACTGAAACTGGACCCCTTCCTTACACCTTATACAAAAGATAACTCAAGATAGATTAAAGACTTGAAAGTAAGGCCTAAAACCATAAAAACCCTAGAAGAAAACTTAGGGAATACCATTCAGGACATAGGCATGTTCAAGGACTTCATGCCTAAAACACCAAAAGCAATGGCAACACAAGCTAAAATTGACAAAAGGTATCTAATTAAACTAAAGAATTTCTGCACAGTAAAAGAAACTATCATCAGAGTGAACAGGCAACCTACAAAATGGGAAAAATTTTTTGCAATCTATCCATCTGACAAAGAGTTGATATCCAGAATCTACAAAGAACTTCAACAAATTTACAAGAAAAAAAAAAAAAAACATCAAAAAGTGTGCGAAGGATATGAACAGACACTTCTCAAAAGAAGACATTTATGACATTTATGCAGCCAACAAACATATGAAAAAAAGCTCGTCATCACTGGTCATTACAGAAATGCAAATCACAACCACAATGAGATACCATCTCACCAGGTAGAATGGCAATCATTAAAAAGTTGGGAAACAACAGATGCTGGAGAGGATGCGGAGAAATGGAACGCTTTTACACTGTTGGTGAGAGTATAAATTAGTTCAACCATTGTGGAAGACAGTGTGGAGATTACTCCAGGATCTGGAACTAGAAACACCATTTGACCCAGCAATCACATTACTGGGTATATAACCAAAGGATTATAAATCATTCTACTATAAAGACACATGCACACGTATGTTTAATGCAGCACTATTCACAATAGCAAAGCCTTGAAACCAACCCAAATGCCCATCAATGATAGACTGGATAAAGAAAATGTGGCACATATACACCATGGAATACTCTACAGCCATAAAAAATGGTGAGTTCATGTCCTTTGCAGGGACATGGATGAAACTGGAAACCATTATTCTCAGCAAACTAACCCAAGAATGGAAAACCAAATACTGCACATTCTCACTCATAAGTGGGAGTTGAACGAGAACACAGGGACACAGGGCGGGGAACATCACACACTGAGGCCTGTTGGGGGGTTGGTGGTTAGGGGACGGATAGCATTAGGAGAAATACTTAATGTAGATGACTGGTTGATGGGTGCAGCAAACCCCCATGGCATGTGTATACATATGTAACAAACCTGCACCTTCTGTACATGTACCCCAGAACTTAAAGTATAATTAAAAAAAAAAAAAAAAAAAAAAAAAAAGGTTTTTGGAAGAAAGCGTGGCTATTCTTCAAGGATCTAGAACCAGAAATACTATTTGACCCAGCAATCCCATTACTGGGTATATACCCAAAGGATTATAAAGCATTCTACTATAAAGACACATGCACATGTATGTTTATTGCAGCACTATTCACAATAGCAAAGACTTGGAACTAACCCAAATGTTCATCAGTAATAGCCTGGATAAAGAAAACATGGCACATATACACCATGGAATACTATGCAGTCACAAAAAAGGATGAGTTCATGTCCTTTGCAGGGACATGGATGACGCTGCCATCATTCTCAGCAAACTAACACAAAAACCACATGTTCTCACTCATAAGTGCAAGTTGAACAACGAGAACACACTGACACAGGGAGGGGAACATGACACACTGAGGCCTGTTGGGGGGTAGGGGGGCGGTTAGGGGAGGTATTGCATTAGGAGAAATACCTAATGTAGATGACGGGTTGAGGGGTGCAGCAAACCACCATGGCACATGTATACCTATATAACAAACCTGCATGTTCTGCACATGTATCCCAGAACTTAAAGTATAATCAAAAAAAAAAAAAAGGTTTTGACTTCTCCACAAGTATCACAGTGTAACATATATTCAGGTTCTCTCTGACTCTTTCTCTCTGTCCATCCTTCCACCAATAACTGGTTCATAGGGGGCAGCTCTGAGCTCTACAAGATGTCAAGTTATAATGGACTCCAAATGTATTCAACAGTACATTTTCTAAAGTAAAGAATTGCTTTTTTGGCTTTTGGTTTTACCATCTTAATAGTGAAACTGTGTGTGGATTCATTAAAAGTAAATAACTGCTACTCTCTAAGAGTATATAATGATGGAAAAAGTCTTCATTAGGAAAGGCCAGGCACAGCAGCTTACGCCTGTAATCCCAGCACTTTGGGAGGCTGAGGTAGGCAGATCACCTGATGTCAGGAGTTCAAGACCAGCCTGGTCAACATAGTGAAACCCCGTCTCTACTAAAAATACAATAATTAGCCAGGCGTGGTGGCCGGCACCTGTAATCCCAGCTACTTGGGAAGCTGAGGCAGGAGAATCACTTGAACCCGGGAGGCAGATGCTGCAGTGAGCTGAGATCGTACCACTGCACTCCAACCTAAGCAACAGAGATTCCATCTCAAAGAATAAAAACAAACAAAGAAAGAAAGAAAAGAAAAACCTGGACTTCCCAGAAGCATTTTCTGAGTGCTTTCTGTCATTGATAATTCACCTTAAAGCAATTCAAAGACAAAACGGGTTCATTTTCAAATTCACATCACTGTTGATGATCCAGTCTTACAACCCAGTAGAAAAAACGCCACAACAGTGGCAAAGCAGTCTGACCAGAACTTGTTCTCCTACCCACTACCTTCTACTACCTCTAATCATATTCAGCATTTCTTGAGCACTTATCACACATCAGGGACTACATTAGACATGTTAGAGGAATTATCTCAATTAATAGTCACAGCAACCTGTTTTCCCTATGTTATAGATGTGAAAACATTAGAGAGGTTAAGTAACTTGCCTACGGATATATAATAAGTGGTAAACGAGACAGGATGTGACTGAGTCCAGGCAATACGTGTCTCAATGGCACGTTTGCAAGCCAGGGAGCCTATCAAAAATGCAGTGTTTACTAAGTCATCTCATACTTCTTTTCTGAATCAACCCCAAACTTATTCATTATGCTTATCCATTAATTGTTTTGTAGCCACTTATTAGCCGCAGCTGTTCCACTGAGAGTTTGAGAGACTCATCCGTTTTCCAAATTGACTATATGGATTTTTAGAATTTTCTCATTTTAAAATAAAAATTGAGTAGATATGTTAACAGCAGGATTGAAGTTCTATTATCACCAATATTCCGCATGGTATTGGGTTTTCAATCTCATTTTATCTTAATTTTTCTCATTTGTGTTGCCCTTGAAGTTGTAAGTTTTAGGGGTTAGGGGCCATGTCTTTTCATTTGAAAACAAAAGAGCTTCAGAATAAAAGACTGAATGATTTAAAAAAAAAAAAAAAACTGTTAGCAATCGGTGCTTCTGGGTTAATGGGATTGTGCATAACTTTTTGTTTCTGTATTTCCCAATTTCCAAATTTTTGACAAAGCACTTATAGCTAGAGAAAACTATTCTTTTAAATAATTTTAACTTCTCTTGTCTATGACAATATATGTTGATTTCCACAAAATGCCTCATCAACACTGAAAATTATCTAAACGTGGTATCAGTAATAAATAGAAGTAAAATTCTTAGATTAATCCAAGGAAAAGGGCTGCATGTGCTGGAGGCCTAATGAGAGGGAGCCATCCAACAGAAGAAAGAAGAAAAGTTAGAAGCAGAGAACTTTAGTGCCCTCATCTTTGCTCCCCTGAATTCAAGCATCCCAGGTTCATAAACCCACAGAGTGTTTTCCACAGCTCCTTAATGAAGGTAGTCAGTACTGGAAAGTTTCCTTCTCAGAGAAAAACCTTGGAAGCTAGAAAGACTTAGGTTTCTAAACAGGGATTGTTTTCTCTGATATGTTGAAATACATAGAAGCCATTGCTCTGCCTGCTTCCTGATGCTTTTGTTATTATTGTGCCTTGCGACGTCATCGGTTGTGAGTTGGTGACATCATAGTCTGTTATTTGTGCCCTAGTCATCACCCAAGTGCTGCTGAGAGGACAGATGATTGAGAGAATGACAGAGAAAATGCTGGAATCTCCTCCTATGTATGAGTCAGAGAGGAAATTGCTACCATCTTCAAGGTCTACTGAGGAAGTACATACCGAATGCTGGAAGCACCAGGGGAGATCCCCAGCTGTTCTTGTCAGAGCAACCCTGAAACCAAGATCAGAATGGATGTTCCAAGAGACTGGACCAGGCCACACAGCATACAGAGAAAACAAGGGTGGGATACACGGATACAGAGAAAACTGGGGCGGGAGTGGGTAGGGGGGACATACTTTGGGAAGAAGTCCTCCAAGGAACAGTAAAATCTTTACTCAGGGAAAGCGTTTAGAAATACAGATCCCTTTAGAAATACAGATGTCTCTCTGAGCCAGAATCCTAACAAGGCAGGCCAGTGAATCCTTGAAAAACAACCATTAAAAGCATGATGCTATGATTTTTAAACTGAGTGACTGAATTAATATCACACTTCTGACATGTACCAGCTGTGATTTAAGGTGATTACTTAACCTCTCTGAGCCCCAGCTTCCTCATCTGTAAAATGAATAATGAGCCCTAATCAGAGAGATGCCGTAAGAATTAACTTAGGAAATGTATATAAAGTACTATGGATAGAAAGTACACAGTGCCTAGCATATAGTAGGCCTACAAAAAAAAAAAAAATAGCTACTAAGTGCGTGTGTGTGTGTGTGTGTGTGTGTGTGTATAAAATTGTGTGTGTGTGTTTTTGGATATCAGGTATATCTCATGACAAAGAAAGATGAGAAGCATTCTGGTTTTGGTTTTGGACTTATTAAAGGTGATATTATGCAAAATGTTTTGTGTGTCAGAATCGCCCCCAAAAATTAGTCCGAGTAACAGTGTACCATGATAAAGTTATCCTATGTTCTGGGTTAATGGCTTTTCAAACTCATTTGGAGTTGGTTTAGGTAAAATACTGCGCAAGCTTCTATATGTCAAAGAAAAATTGCACGACTTAGAGCTAAACAGGCAAGAAAGACTTTATTCAATACTTACGGCCATAGGAGTCAAGTCTATTGCAATAGGGGAGAATGATGAAACTTGAATTTTTTAAAACAAAAAGAGGGAGAATTTTTAAGCACTGGAGTGAACAAATAGAAAAGTACTACAGGACATTAGCGCTGGCCAGTGGAAGTAGGCCATCTGTGTTTGCTAGTTGGTGCTTGTTCACTTATTAAGCTAGGCTCCCATGGTCCCACAGAGACTGGGAAATAGGGGAGCTGTCTTTCTTGATAATTACATTGCAAAGCGATGGCTCCCAGGTCCTTGTGAAAGACATTCCTGGGTTATAAAACTGGCAAGAGGTTGGGAGAAGATTTACCTCTCAAAGGGCCAAAGAATTTACAATTGCAAACTTTCTAAAGTAAATATTCTTCCTTCTGAACTACAGTTCTATGAAAAAGGGGGAAAAAAAGAAAGAAAAAAATGAAGTACAGAAAAAGAGAGGTCAAGGGCCTATACTCGGGAATAAGCCTATCTAAAGTTTAGTCAAGCTGAGGGGAACTTTAAGACCATCGTGATCCTACACCCAGCTTGGCAGGGTCTGTCTTCATGCATCAGTGAGGAGATTGCCATCTAAAGTATATCTTCTCTGGAAGCACCTGTCTAAAACGAGTTGCCTTCCTCCATTTGCAATAGCCTGACTTTTACGGGTCTGGACATTTGCCTCATTTGAGTCATTCTCCTGTGTTAGACAACAAAGGTGGGTACACGGTTTGTAGGAGACCATAGTTAATAACATTGGTGTGATCTGGGGGCAGCAATGAAGGACCTACCTGCATCTCTTATTAGCCTTTCTGTCAGGGAAAGACCTCAGCAAAATTTTGATGTAGACAAAGGCTTTCCAATCTTTCCTTCCTTTTCAGCTCTTCTTGTTTCAGACACCCTATGCCCTCAGCCTCTCCCTTCTCCTTTTGTTTTCTCCCAGAAACTAGCTTCTGAATCTTATACTAAAATGGAACAAACCAGCTAATAACCTAAAAGAAATCAAAATGTTTGTATATTACTAAAGTCTTAAACTTGGTGAAATTTTTTGTTTGGGCCAGCAGTAAGTTAAAACGTTAGAGGACCTCGCCCTTAATGCTGAAACTGCTCCCTTCTAGCAAACAGCTGTCACACTGAAAGACAGGACAGGAAAGCATCAAGGGGACCCCAACCTGCCAAGGACAAACCTAGATAGCTGGGAAATGGACCCATGCCACACCAAGGAAAGCAGGCACTAAGGTGAATGCCTGGATATGAGGGATGACAGGGATTCTGGAGGCCCTTGACAAAGGATTCTAAAAGAATATGTCTAACCAAAGCCAGGAAATGAGTACCAGTGTTGTCGCCCCATAACTTTTGTCTCGAATGAGTTCTAGAGATGAAAGAATATGAGACCTAAAAAAAAAACCCTTTTGTTCAACTTTACCCCTCAAGTACAGTCTCAGGCCTTTCCTTCTGGTCTCAAAGCTCTTTTAAGAGATGGAGTTCCCATACAGTCCAAATAACATGTCAATTGCTTCTATGAAACTGGGTTATAAATACTACTTCTCTCAATAATTCATTTTAATATATATACCCAAGGCACAGTTATATGAGTTAATATATGTAAGATGGGAAAAGAGTTGCTGGTATATAATAAGTGCATATGCATATTAGTTATGATTTTTATCATTATGATGCCACAGCCCTAATTGTGAGGGATATTTGGCAAAGCCAGAGTAGAAAAGTATCCTGATTATAGCTGCTAGGTTAGCTCCATAAAAGAGAGGAACCCAGTACCTATCCATAAAGGAATATGCAATCATCCTGTTCTTTATAATGACTTAAGATAGCAGGATGGATAATATCTTTCTAGAGACAGACTTCCCCAAGGATGCCAGTCTTGCTACCTTGTATCAGTCAACTGAACCTATTCTTATTTGGGGTTACCTCTGCCCAGCACCACAGATACATGTAGGATCTGAATGTGGAAGATCTCCAGTTCTGATAATATTTCTCTGAGATATTTCTTTAAGAAATTCATCTGTAAAGCAAATATAAGGGAAAGTCCTGTGATACTTGAAGGATGGTCTCTCTTGACTCCTGTCAGCATCCTTCAAAGTGACCATCTAGATTGATTTCATAACACCCAGTCCCAGCAACAGCAGTTCTGCTTCCGGGGGAAGGCCAGCTTCCAAAAATCACAATAGAACCGTTGATATAGGGTAATTTAGTGCTAAACGGACCCAGCAGGTTGGTTTTTTTTTTCTTAAAAGGGAAGAGTGCAGTAAAGATAGTTTGGTTTGGGGCCTGACCTAAATCTTTCACTTCCTCTTACAGGAGAGAAGCAGATGTTAACTACAGGGTTGGGGAAGGAATGGGGAAGATGAGGGAAACAAAATAAAATTGTGGTTCAAATTATTCTTAACACATCAGTCTGATGCTCATTCTCTCATGTAAGCATTTAGAAATTCAACACAGAGAGCATCTTCATTTTTGTTCATAAATTCTTTCTGCCTACTTCACCTTTTCTTTAAAGGCACAAATAAAATAAAATAAAAGTGAAGCCAGCAAAAGACAAGCCATCTTTTCAATACATGGTGCTGCAATAATTAGGTATCCAGAAGGACAAGGATGAATTCAAACCCTTATCTCACATCATACACAAAAAATTAATTCAAAGTGAATCAAAATTCATTGGAATTTATCAAAATGTTTTAACTTTTGTACTTCAAAAGATACCATTAAGAAAATTAAAAGGTAAGTCACATACGGGGAGAAAAATATTTGTAAGTCATGTATCTGATAAGGGACTTGTATCCAGAATATGTAAAGAAAACTCAATTTTTAAAGTGAACAAAACATTTGAATAAACATTTTACTAAAGAAGATATCTGAATGGCCAATAGGCACAAGAAAGATGCTTAACATCATTTGTATAGGGAAATGCAAACTCGCTTTTTCTTTTTTTCTTTTTTTTTTTTTTGAGACAAGGTCTCACTGTGTCACCTGGGCTGGAGTGCAGTGACACTATCACGGCTCACTCCAGCCTCAACTGGAGTCAAGCGATCCTGCCACCTCAGCTTCCTGAGTAGCTGGAACTACAGGTGCGTGCCACTATGCCTGGCTAATTTTTGTATTTTTTGTAGAGACGGGGTTTCACCACGTTGCCCAGGCTGGTCTCAAGCTCCTAAGCTCAAATGATCTGCTTGCCTCAGCCTCCCAAAATGCTAGGATTACATGCATGAGCTATTGTACCCAGCTGGGAAAGGCAAAGTAAAGCCAAAGTGAGATACCACTGCATGCCCATTAAAATGCCTATAATCCAAACAGCAGGCAATAGCAAGTGCTGGTACAGACATAGAAAAACTGAAACCTTCATACATCGTTGCAGGATATGTAAAATGGTACAGCGACTTTGGAAAACGGTTCAAAAGTTAAACATCAATTAACCATAAGATCCAGCAATTCTTCTTCTAGGTATGTACTCAAAAGAAATAAGAATGTGCATCCACACAGAAACTTGTATGTGAATGCTCGTAGATTACTCATAATAGCTAATATGGTTTGGCGCTGTGTTCCCACTCAAATCTCATGTCGAATTATAATCCCACACATCAGGAGAGGGACCTGGTGGGAGGTAATTGGATCATGGGAGCAGATTTTCCCCATGCTGTTCTCATGATAGTGAGTGAGTTCTCATGAGAGCTGATGGTTTGAAAGTGTGACACTGTCCACCTTCACTCTCTCCTGCCACCATGTAAGACAAGACTTACTTCCCTTTTGCTTTCTGCCATGATTGTAAGTTTCCTGAGCCCTCCCCAGCCATATGGTACTGGGAGTCAATTAAACCTCTTTTCTTTATCAATTAACCCAGTCTCGGGTGGTTATTTTTAGCAGTGTGGAAATGGACTAATACAATAGCCAAAACCTTTAAAAAAAAATCCAAATGTCCATCAACTGGTGAATGGATAAACAAAGTGTGGTATATCCATATAAGGGAATATTATTCAGCAATAAAAAGGAATGAAGTACAGATAACCCCTGGTTTACAAATTTTGACTTTACAAGTGGTTTATCACAGTATTAAATGCATTTTCCATTTATAATATTTTTGACTTACAACGAGTTTATCAAAAGGTAACCCCATCATAAATCAAGGAGTACCTATGCTGAAGGACAAGAATGAATTCAAACCCTTATCTCACATCATACACAAAAAATTAATTCAAAATGAATCAAAATTCATTGGAATTTATCAAATTTTTTTAAGTTTTGCACTCAAAAGAGATCATGTAAATGATACATGCTATTACATAGATTTTCCTTGAAATTGTTATGCTCAGCAGTGGAAGCCAGCCACAAATGGTTTGACTCTGGTGTGATTTTGTTTACATGAAATGACCAGATTAGGCAAATCCATAGAGACAGAAAATAGTAGATTAATGGTTGACTGGGGCTGGGAAAAGGGGTCTTTTCAGGATGATGAAAATATTCTAAAATTGGGTTGTGATGATAGCAGCACAACTCTGTAAATTTACTAAAAATGATTGAATTGTACAGCTCAAATGGCAGATTTTTATGATGCATAAATTATACCTCAATAAAGCTATTAAAAAGAATACATACATCAAATAAAAAGTCAGGAAATACTAACATCAAACAAAATTAGATTTAAAAGAATGATTGAATTTAAAACTAATTTTCTGACAGCCAAGGCAAAAAAGACAAAGACATTCATGAGGCTATATAACATTATTTTTGTTTAAAAACATTAAAAAGAAAGAAAGATAAAAGCATTCCTGTAATCCCAGCTACTCAGGAGGCTGAGGCAGCAGGACAATTTGAGCTCAGGAATCCAAGACCAAGATAATTTGAGCTCAGGAATATGAGACCAGCCTAGGCAACATAGTGAGACCCCATCTCAATTTTTTTTTTTAAAAAAAAGGCTAAATTTGTATGTTCTCACTCATAAGTGGGAGCCAAGCCATGAGGATGCAAAGGCATAAGAATGACACAGTGGACTTTGGGGACTCAGGAGTAAAAGTGGGAAGGGGGTAAGGGATAAAAGACTACAAGTTGGGTTTAGTGTATGGTGCTCTGGAGATGGGTGCACCAGAAATCTCACAAATCGCCACTAAAGAACTTACTCATGTAACCAAATATCACCTGTTCCCCAAAAACCTATGTAAATAAAATTTAAAAAAAAAAAAAAAGCTTCATTTTTGTCTTTGGTTGGGTGCAGTGGCTCATGCCTATAATCGCAGCACTTTGGGAGGATGAGGAGGGCAAATTGCCTTAGCTCAGGCGTTTGAGACAAGCCTGAGCAACATGGCAAAACCCCGTCTCTACAAAAAATACAAAAATTATCTGGGCATGGTGGCATGTGCCCGTGATCCCAGCTAACTGGGGGCTGAGGGAGGGGGGTTGCTTGGGCCTAGGTGGTTGAGGCTGCAGTGACCTCTGTTCATGCCACTTCACTCCAGCTTATGTGAAAAAATTGAGACCCTGTCTCAAAAAAAATTAAAATAAAAATGAAAAAACAAATTTTTTCTTTATCTGTTTCCTGCTGCTATAACAGAACACCACAAACTGGGTAATTTATAAAGAACAGAAGTTTATTTAGCTCGTGGTTGTGAAGGCTGGGAAGTCCAAGAACATGGTGTCTGGAAAGGGTCATCTCATAGTGGTGAAAGGGAAGAAAACAGAAGTAACCACGTGAGACAGAGAAGGCATCAAAGGCTGGACTCACTTTATAACAACCTGCTTTGTGATAACTAACTCTCTTTTTTAAAAGTGACATTAACCCATGGGTTGGAGCCCTCTTATTAAGCCCTACCTCCCTCTCAACACTGTTGCATTGGGTATTAAGTTTTCAACACATGAACTTTTGAGGAAAACTTCAAACTATAGCAACTTTTTTCAGAAACAACTTTTTCTCTGCTTCTGACTTCTATCGAATAAAGAAAACCAAATCCCAAGTGTTTCAAATATTAGAGAGAGCCTCCATAAAATCTGAGGGCATGTTGTTAGGTCTTTACTTGGGCACAGAATTTTCTGTGGAGCCAGAACAGTAATATACTGCAGAACTGAGTTTAGGGTATAGCAACTCAATACCAGGAAGAAGCTCAGAGAAGCTAAAAAATGAGTGTTTAGCATCTCTCTTTGGTTGTATTTCTCACATGTCATTTTTCCCATATGGGCTTTAACAAGTTTTCCACAGAAGACAATCCAAAATTATGTTTACTAATGAGTTCATGGTGTTCATACCTTATTGAAAGGAAAGTATTGGGCTGAAACACCTGACATGTAGACACTTAAGAAAAGTAGAGTCCGTTTTATGCTCTTGCCCAGGAGCATGGCCTTAAACATAGAGTAGGCTAAGAAAATCTACAGGTAAATAAGACTTTTTTCTACAAAGCAGCTTTGGATATATCTCCAAGACACTAACAAGTATGGTGAAGCCCTAAATTTCTGCACCTACAGCACATAAGAGATGCACCTGGCCCGAATGATTGTTAGGATAGAAGTTAGTCTCCGTCTATACCCACCACTTAAGAACTTTCAAGCGGATCCTGTGGAGCTATTAATTTGAAGCACAATTGAATCTCCATGGCTCCGATGGGTGACGTTGGTCCCAAAACACACAGCACCGCCCCTGAAATATAACTCTACTTATCTATCTGTTTAATAAAGCTCTACTAAACAGGAGCACATTCTAAAAATGGCATACTTGACACTGAGCTGTTCCTCCTGATAGAAACCAACCATTCAGTGAAGGACCATGTCATCAGCAAAGAAAATAATAGATACCTTCCTGCTTGCTATGGCAAAAGACACAGTATCTGCTTTATCTAAAAATGCTGACCCAAATATTATAAGTTAAAAAGAAAGAACTGAGTACAGCTACATTTAATGCTACTGAAAATTGGAATTTACCAAGAAGAGCCACTGTATTTTACAACAGGGACTGTGGCAGAGTCACTGGAGAAAAATAAAAAGCCTTGGACTTAATAAGACCCTACAATATTGCTCTAAATACTTACTGTAAAAATCTTAAAATCAAAAATCTTAAAATCAATCTCAACAACAAAAAACCTGACTTTAAAAATAAGCAAATGACTTGAATAGACATTTCCTCAAAGAAGATGTACTAATAGCCAATAAGCACATGAAAAGAAGTTTAAAATCACTAAGCATCAGACAAATGTTCATCAAAACCCCAAGATGCTGCCCATTAGGATGGCTACTATCAAAAAATAGAAAAGTATTGGTGCGGCCATGAAGAAATTGAAACCCTTGTGTACTGCTGGTAGGAATGTAAAATGCTGCAACCACTATCGAAAACAGTATGGCAGTTCCTTAAAAAATTAAAAAGTGTTACCATACGATGTAGCAATTCCAGCTCTGGGCAGACACCCAAAAGAATTAAAAGCAGAAACTCATACAGATACTTGTACATCCATGTTCATAGCAGCATTATTCATAATAGCCAAAAGGTAGGAAGCAACCCCAGTGTTCATCAACAGATGAATGAATAAACAAAATATGGCATATACATCCAGTGGAATATTATTCAGCCTTAGAAAGGAAGAAGATTTTGACACATGCTACCACGTGGAAGAAGCTTAAGGCCACTATGCTAAGTGAAATCATCCAGTCACAAAAAGACAAATACTGTATAATTCCACTCATATATGGTACCAAGAATCATCAAACTAATACAGACAGGAAGTACATGGTGGTTGCCAGGAGCTGGGGGGAGGGAGAAATTGGGAGTTGTCTAATGGATACAAAGTTTCAGTTTTACAGATGAAAAGAATTCTAGAGACTGGTTGTACATACACACAAAAAGTGTGCTACTTATGTATTCATATGAGGAAAAAAACTGAATACACCTACCACTTCTGAACTGTATGCTGAAAATGGTTGAGATGGTAAATTTTATGTCCATTTTACCACAATTAAAGATTTTTTAGTGTTCTCAATTTCTCCATTAGATGAATCATCATGCCAACCAGAAACTGCAGTTCTGAGTCCAAAGACTGCCTGATTCTAGAAGCATGTTAAACCAAGTAAGCCAGACTTGTGGCTCACTGAGAGGAAAATTGATATTAAGTTGCCCTTTGGTAGCTGTTGCATACTATATTTTGAATTCATCTTTGATAGCCTTCACACATTTCCCAGGCTTGAGCTTGGAGAAGTGAAGAACAGAAACAGCAAGATGAAGATGAAAGTTCACTGGCCCAGAAACCTGGCCCTTCATTATTTATTTATACTCATCATTGAATTTGGCCTTTTATTTTTGAGAAGGCTAAAAAGGTTTCGAATGATACATAATGACTTCCAATACACTTTATTTACCAGCAAGCCTTGTGGAAGGAAAAGAGCCCTCTGGTTACCTATCAATAGTGATACATTATCAGACTTGCAGCATTCATAACAGAAGGCAAAGACACTTAAGGACAGCAGCAGTGGTGGCCAGTCAAAGGCTGAAATTCCGACACAACGGAAGGAAAGAAGGAACAATGAAGAGACAGAAAACAGAAGGGCTCTGCAGTCTGCGGGAGGCAGGGGAATGCATGAGAGTGGAGGTAAGGAGTGATGTGAGATGGAGAAAGTCACACAAAGGGAACCAACTGTCTCCCACACAGCCCGCACCTCAGTTCCCAGCAGACATAGCACCTGTCCCCTCTTCCATGTGTCAGGAGGGAGTGAGAAATGAGGGTGTGCTCAACTGTGGCCTCACTCTATCTCAATGGTTCCAGAGGCCTCAGAGGGCAATGGCTTTACTAAGAAACCCTGCAACCAATCTTACCTCCACTTTACAGTGAATTAGAGGCCATGAGGCAAACAGGTCCTCACATTCCTACCCATGCCCCTGCCTAAACACTTTGCATCCACACCAGTGACTCCTTCTTCCTCTCTGTTACAATGACCGTGGAGTCTCTTCTTTCTTCCTGTCCAAGGCTACTACTTCCATTCCTATGCATTTTCAGGAGCCATGTTTCACTGTTACTCCTTCTAGCCTCCTATATTTTCATCCATTCCCCTCCCCTTAGGATATATATATACACACTCAGATCTAACCCATTATTTAATAAATAAAAAATTAAAACTCCTGAATCCTGTATCCCTTTTGTTAAAGTTTATGGGAGGCTATATTTTTGGGCTAGCCTCCTGCACTAGGCCCTGGCAGGCCAGACCAAACCAGAATGAAGTCACTTGTGCTAAGTGCCACATAATCAAAGTGAACTTTGAAATGAGCTCATTTTCTAAAAATCAGGAGATTCCAGTCAACCTGAGTCAGTGTAATAGGGAAGTCCCCTCTGTTTTAACCCTATAAGGAAAATCACTATGAAACAACCAATCTGTTTTTTGTTGTTCATTTCCGCTTTCTTCAGCCGTTTTCTGCCTATAAAGCCAACCTCCTCTGCTCAGCAAATTGGAATCCTCAGAATGAGGTGTTGCTGATTCTAGAATTGCAAATAAAGCCAATTCGATTTTTAAACTAAATTTATTGTAAATCTGTCTTTTGACATCTTTTAAGACTTTCTGTTGCTTCTCAGCTGGAATTCTAATATTACTTTTTTTTTTTTTTTTTTTTTGAGACAAAGTCTTGCTCTGTCACCCAGGCTGGAATGCAGTGGCACGATCTCAGCTCATTGCAACCGCCGCCTCCCGGGTTCAAGCGATTCTCCTGCCTCAACCTCTTGAGTAGCTGAGATTACAGGCAGGTGCCACCACGCCTGACTAATTTTTGTATTTTTAGAAGAGTTGGGATTTCACCACATTCGTCAGACTGATCTCGAACTCCTGGCCTCGTGATTTGACCGCCCCCCTCAGCCTCTCAAAGTGCTGGGATTATAGGCATGAGCCACTGTGCCCGGCCAGAATTCTGAAAATTTTAGTCCACACTTATCTCTGTTTCCTTATCTCCTCAGCCAAGTGAAATCTCACTGCAACTGATCTCACCAAGGTCACCAATAATCCACCGGTTGTACAATATGGAGACATTTTAAGTTATTGCATTACGGGACCAGACCCCTTTGACCAGGCCATACTCCTTGAAACCTCTTCTTCCTCCTTTGCTGTCCTTGACTCTGTTCTCTCTTGGTTTTCTTCCTTCCCTAGACTAAGCCGTGCTCAGACTCCAGCAGCTATCATCGGTTCCTCTCCCTGAGGGCCTATATCATCTCTAGCCACAAAATGTAGCAATGTAGCACAATGTTAAAACTCAGTAAACTCCCGGGCGGGTGGCTCACGCCTGTAACCCCGGCACTTTGGGAGACCAAGACAGACAGAGTCACCTGAGATCAGGAGTCCAAGACCAGCCTGACCAACATGATGAAACCCCATCTCTACTAAAAATTAGCCAGGTGTGGTGGCATGTGCCTGTAGTCCCAGCTACTCAGGAGGCTGAGGCAGGAGAATCGCTTGAACCTGAGAGGTGGCAGTTGCAATGAGCCAAGATCACGCCACTGCACTCTAGCCTGGGCAACAGTGTGAGACTCTGTCTCAAAAAAAAAAAAAAAAAAAAAAAAAAAAAACTGAGTAAACCTCTGGGAAGACTTTCATAGACTGGCTATTCAGTGCAGTGGTGCTGAACCCTCACTGCCCATTAAGTTCACTGAGAACTTTTACAGGAACATAAATACCCCACTTGGTAGTATTTCTGATTTAGCTGGTCTTTGGTAAGTCCCAGATAACAGTATTTTCCAAAAGCTTCTCAGTTGAATCTTAGTGCTCAGCAATAACCTTGTCACTCCATGCTGGGACTATAAGGACAAGAAATTTGCAAAATGCATAATTATCATTTTTATAACTTAACCCTTTAGTTGGATTTTAGGATTCTCAGACAGGGTTTTTTCTTATCTCTTGTATTTTGTCTTTTAGAGACAGAGCCTCACTCTGTGGCTCAGGCTGGAGTGCAGTGGTACAGTAATGTCTCACTCCTGGGCTCAAGCAATCCTCCCACCTCAGCTTTCCAAGATGCTAGGACTAAGGCGTGCCACACACCTGGCTAATTTTATGTTTTATTGAGACTGTCTCACTGTGTTGTTCATACTGGCCTCAAACTCTCCTGGCCTCACGCAATTCTCCCATCTCGGCCTCACAAAGTGCTGGGATTACAGACATGAACCACCAAGCTCTAAGTTTTAAAGATCTCCTTAAAAGTTTACATTAGAAGGTTGCTTAAAATTGGCTCATCTTCGGTCATGCCAAATCTGCAATTGCCGCAGATTTCTCTCACCCTCACCTAGCCAGAAGCCCATAGAGACCAACCAAGTCATAAATTTTCTTGAATGAGCACATGGCCCTGTTGGCTGCAAACACTGGAAATTTTTGTCTTCCTCTCCCTACAGAGTTTGCCAGGATTCTTGGGAGTGCCTTCACCTCACCCTACCCTGGCTTCCAAGAACCAACAGGCCCTAACCCAGAGGCACTGGCCTTCCCTTCTACTTCTGCCTTGAAGGTGCAGAGTCTGTTGTGTGCCTGCCTTGCTAGAGAAATTCTGCCCGTTACTGTTTATGAGGGAGGCGTCTCTCACAGGGATGGCGTGACCGGAGAAACATATTCACACAGAGGCAGTTTTATTTGTTTCATGTGTTTAATTATTTGACTGTGGTTGTGGTTTTTGGGGCTTTACGGTGAAGAAGTGGGGAAGGAGTTGGCCAAAAGAGGCCTAGAGGATAGGAGCAAAACAACCATAAAAAGCTATGAGACCTGACCACACTAAGAAACAATTCCAACTGCCTGGCCCTCCTTTTCCTCCCATCTTTTGCCATACACATCCACCCACCTACCCACTCATTCTAGAGAGGGAGGAAGGGAGGCCACAAAGAGAGACAATACTTCAAAACTGCACCTTCAATTGCAACCAAACTGTTGTTACTAAGTCACCTTATAACAAAGGGATGAAGTCCCAAAGATCTGACCCTTTAGTGATTGTGGAAGATTCTGGAAATCTCATGTTGCCAGGAGACAAGAAATTGGATATTCCCTCTCCACTCGGTTCTTCTCAGCAAAGCTGCAGAGTCTCACAAGGAAAAACAATAACAAAAAGAATTCCCTTCAAAATTCAAGTCAGGAAAACTCAGGCCTTAATCCGAAGCTCAGGATAGTATAGTATACAGTGCTCCAAGTTGGGAATGACTTAAGAACTACATTTATGCTGCTCTTAGTAAAGACCAGATTCTCCATATTTTACATATTGGAAGAGCAGGCTAAAGGGAAGGAGGGACAGAGCAACAGTTTGCAAAGGACAGCAAATGTAGTCAATCAAAAAAGTGATGATGGTAAAACATGTGGCACTGGTCCTAGCTTTTGCTGCACTAGTTGCCGTGCTTGTGATTTTAGTGTCATCGTTTGTTCCACTACTCTACTACAAGGAAATGGTAAAAAGTTATTTCATGTAGGAGAGTAGAATTCTGAGTGGTGGATGACCATTATGAGAGGCAGATTTCAGTTCTGGCTGTCAGAGGGGCTGCTCAGAAAGGCAATGAGATGCCTATGCTATATGTACTCATGGTCATCAGGGGAACTGCTGCTTAGAATTGTAGGGGAAAATCAAGTCAGAGGCACTGGTCTTCAAGATGCCTCTTGGACTAGAGAGTCAATGATTGCAGCAACACAGATTACTGAAACTGTCTTTCTACCCCCAGTGATTAACAAATCTACTTCATCTAAATTTTGTTTCCTCATTCCTATTTAACCTTTCAAAGTAAGTTTACTGGCAAATTTTAAGAGTCTATTAAGTACTCAGCACAGGGACAGATTTTCTGAATAGTAGAGGAAAATTTATTGTGCTAGAGAGCAAAATGAGAAAGAAAGCTAAAGAAATAGAAAAGTAGGCTGGACACAATGGCTCACGCCTGTAATCCCTACACTTTGGGAGGCCGAGGTGAGAGGATCCCTTGAGGCCAGGAGTTCAAGACCCTAGGCAACATAGTAAGACTCCATCTCTACAAAAAATAATAATAATAATTAGCCAGGGGTGGTGTCACACACCTGCATTCCCAGCTATTCAGGAGGCTGAGGCAGGAGGATTGCTCAAGTCCAGGAGTTTGAGGTTATAGTGAGCTATGATTGAACCACTGCTCTCCAGCGTAGGCAACAGAGCAAGACTCTGTCTCAAAAAAAAAAAAAATAATACATTAATTTAATAAAAACAAGAATAGGAAAACAATTGAAAAATCAGAAAATTCCAGAACCCTTTGAAAATCTTCCTCTCTCCCTAATAAAGACCATGGGGCCTCCTTGTGTGTAAAGAAGCACGACTGTCCCAGCATTCTGCCTGGCTATGGCTACTCCCTTGCTTGACTCATTTTCACCTAAGGGTAGAGAGAGCAAAATTACAGGGAAGTGTTTGTTGGGTTTCGGCCACACTTTTAAACTTACCTGGGTCACACTCTGTGGGCTTGGAACCAGCTGCCTCTCCTTGGTGATTAATGCAGCTCCACAGAAACCTTCTGTTCTCTGTTCCTCCTCCTACCTGGGGCAAGTACCAATGGTTTTCAGACTAGAGATGAGAGGGAAGGCCAGTATGAAGAACACTTATCTGTGATTAAAATGATGGCAAGATAATGAAGACCTCATGACTTGCTGTTAGTGGGATCACTATAAAGATCCCACTATAACTTTTACTCAGGGATCCCTTGAGTTAAGAATGCCCAGACCTGCAATACCATTCAGGACATAGGCATGGGCAAAGACTTCATGACTAAAACACCAAAAGCAATGGCAACAAAAGCCAAAACTGACAAATGGGATCTAATTAAACTAAAGAGCTTCTGCACAGCAAAAGAAACTATCATCAGAGTGAACAGGCAACTCAAAGAATGGGAGAAAACCTTTGCAATCTATCCATCTGACAAAGGGCTAATATCCAGAATCTACAAAGAACTTAAACAAATTTACAAGAAAAAAAAAACCATCAAAAAGTGGGCAAAGGGTATGAACAGATACTTCTCAAAAGAAGACATTTATGCAGCCAACAGACACATGAAAAAATGCTCATCATCACTGGTCATCAGAGAAATCCAAATCAAAACCACAATGAGATACCATCTCATGCTGGTTAGCATGGCGATCATTAAAAAGTCAGGAAACAACAGATGCTTGAGAGGATGTGGAGAAATACGAACACTTTTACACTGTTGGTAGGAGCGTAAACTAGTTCAACCATTATGGAAAACAGTGTGGCGATTCCTCAGGGATCTATAACTAGAAATACCATTTGACCCAGCCATCCCATTACTGGGTATATACTCAAAGGATTATAAATCATGCTGCTATGAAGACACATGACATATATGTTTATTGCAGCACTATTCACAATAGCAAAGACTTGGAACCAACCCAAATGCCCATCAATGATAGACTGGATTAAGAAAATGTGGCACATATACACCATGGAATACTATGCAGCCATAAAAAAGGATGAGTTTGCGTCCTTCGTAGGGACATGGATGCAGCTGGAAACCATCATTCTTAGCAAACTATCACAAGAACAGAAAACCAAACACCGCATGTTCTCACTCATAGGTGGGAACTGAACAATGAGAACACATGGACACAGGGCAGGGAACATCACACACCAGGGCCTGTTGGGGGTAGGGGACTAGGGGAGGGATAGTGTTAAGAGAAATACATAATGTAAATGATGAGTTGATGGGTACAGCAAACCAACACGGCATATGTATACCTATGTAACGAACCTGCACATTGTGCACATGTACCCTAGAACTTAAAGTACAATTAAAAGGAAAAAAAAAAAAAAAAAAAAAACAAGAAGAACACCCAGAACCGGACAGCATTATAATGCAAACACCCTGATTCGGTCCCATGTGTTTTTCCTGGGGAAACAGGGACTTGAAATCTTGACCTTCCCAGGCTTCTGTAGACCACAACATCCTCCACACAGCCGTCAGATCTTTCTAAATTACGACCTGATCCTGGTTCTTCCTCGACTGAATTATTTCTGGGGATTCTTCTCTCCTACATCCCAATTTCCATCAAAGTCAGTGGGGTCCTCCAAGATCTAACCCTTGTTCTCTCTCTCTCTCCCGTCTCATTTCCCACCATGCCAGGTCTCAGACTCTTGCAAATAAGTCAACACAAAATTCTGTTTCATATTTCTGTGCCTTTTGCACGTATCTTTCTTCTTTCCTTTGTTGGACGGACTACCTGACAAACCCATACTATCTGAAGGTGTGGTCAATCCTGGGTTTTTCCTGAGTTAGACCCTGGGGCAGTATGTAAATGAAGCCATGAGGAACGGGCAAGTTCTTGCTCATTTTTATATTGCCATGTGCAATCAACTCACATGTGTAATCAACTCCTCCAGATCTTACTTTTTGTAGGGAATGAACAACGCAACACTTCTCAGCCAGTGTGGTTAGCCCCTTTTGCCTAGAGGGAAGATGATGGAGAGAGACTTAAGAAGGTGCTTTTCCTTAATGCCATTGAGGAGGACAGTAAAGATTACTTTTCTCTGAAGATTCTAGGTAGCAAAGGTCCACACTATTGAAGACCCTTATAGAGTGTGGGACATGGATCTGTTAGAGTGCTATGCTAATTACACCCTTCCTCTCCATCTTTCTTCCTACTTCTCTACATCTCACGTCCACCATTTCCACCAAGTTTAGTGTTTTATAGTCACTGGAGTTGGATTAAAGATTTAGCAGAAAGTAATTGTTAATTTAAATATTAATTGCTTCAACTCTTCCTACTAAGGTTACATGTAGTTTTTTGATACACTGGAGAAAATGTATGTCCTGATCAGGTACACACTGCTGATACGTTTTCTTTGGAATAATATGTAAAATGTTTTATATTACCAATTCTATCACTAATTAATTGTTTCTCACCTTTGTAGAGTGCATACTTTATACTTGAGCAGATATTATTACATTATTATTACATGATCCTTGCATCAGTTTAAAGCCTCATCAGAAATTCTGTCTCATCAGAAATTCTGTCTATTCTGTCTGTTAAATCTCTCTCAGACCTGACTTATCCTCCCTTTTTCTTTTTGCCTCTGCCTTACTTTAGGCCTTGATCAATTCTCACCTGGATTTTTATATTAGCATCCTCAACAGCCAGCCAGACCAGCCAGTATCCTGTTTTCCTTTTTCCTCTGTCTCCACTGCCTCCCTCAAAGTCCATTCTCCACTACTACATACCTTTCTAAATTACAGCCCAATCCTGTTACCTCTGTAGTTTAATTACTTTGGAGGTTCCCTTTCACCTACAGAAAACCCAAACTCTTTTCCATGGTACAAAAGGCTCTCCAAAATCTGTTCCTTGCCTGGCTCTACTCTTGTTTCTTACCCTCCAGGCCTCAAATTTTTAGAGTTGACTGAAGACATAATGCTTTCTTATACATTTATGCCTTTATATATCTTTCTTCTGTGGAATGCTCTTTTGATCTTTGTCTATTTGGCGACACATACTCATCCTTTGACAGACTAATCTAGCGTCTCCTGTTCTATGAAACTGCCCCCACCACTCAAAGGCAGAACTTACTACTCTCCCCTCTAGTCACAACTTAACCCTATACTTATTTCTATAATGGTACTTATTGCACTGTTTTGAAATAATAACTTCATTATGTTACTGTCTCCCACTAAGCTATGAACTCCATGAAAACAAGATATTTGTAATATTTATCTTTATATGTTTATTGCTTGCACGGTTCATTGCAGTTAACCTAGAAATCATTGTTAAGTAAGTGAACAAATGGAGGAAGAAGAAAGATGAATATAGGTCTGTTATTATTATTCCCATTTAACAGGAGAATAAACTGGGCTCAGGGAGGTTAGGCCTCTTGCCCAAATTCCACCTCAAGCCCATGGCTCCTCACTTCAGATCCAGGAGTCTTTTCTTCAAACCATCTTCCTCCAGCCAGATGAACATAATAATAGTATACCTGAAATCTACTTGCACTCTGGATTTTTCATTTCTTATCTCTGAAACAGGAAACTAAGATCATGCATAGGACTTACAAATCAAAATTTTGTGATCTATGACCTGTATACAAGATAGATCAGTTGTCTATTGCTGCATAACACACCACTCCAAAATTTAGTAGCTTAAAACAAAAATCGCTTATTTTGCTCATAAATCTGTAGCTTGGACAGGACTCAGTGGGAACAGCTTATCTCAGCTCCATGGTGCCTCAGATGGGGCAGTTCACTGGGAGACTTAAGGATACACTTTCAAATGGCTCCCTTATATGGCTGGTATGCTGGTGCTGGCTGTCAATTAGGACTTCAGTCAGGACTGTGGGCCAGATTCCCCTCCACACAGTCCTTTTTGCAGCCTACTTAAGCTTACTTACAGCATGGTGGCTGGTCCCAAGTGCCTCAAGAGAAACAGGCAGAAGCCACATTGCTTTTATGACTTAGCTTCAGGAGTAATGTAGCATCACTTCTGAATCCAGATTTGAGGGTAGGAAATATAGATTCTACCTCTTTATGGGAAGATTGTCAAAGTCACTTTGTAAGAAGAACTAGTGAACAAACAATCTGTCATTATTGATCTCTCTAATGGTATGGAATCAAAAAAAAAAGAAAGAAATGTGAATATAGAATGTATATGCCCAATGAGTATTATCTTTAAAATATCCTGGAAAATCTACGTTCATTACTCAGAATATCTGGGAGGTCCCCTCTGAAATTTTCTTCAGGGCTTGGCATGGTGGCTCATGCTTACAATCTCAGCACTTTGAGAAGCCAAGGCAGGTAGATCACTTGAGCCCAGGAGTTTGAGACCAGCCTGGGCAACATAGTGAGACCTTGTCTCTGTTAAAAAAAGAAAGAAATTGTCTTCAGGATCAATGTTAAAAACACTGAACACTTACTTTTACCATGTACTAATATAAGTCACTGCTAAAACTAGTCATGCAAAACTGAAGGCACTTAAACCAAAAACTTGGTAGTTCTAGTAGCTATACTAAAAGATAGAAGTCAACACAAAATACTATTGGAGCTCAGAGAGATTAACTTACAATTGGGAAGATAGGGAAACTGTCATTATATAGATTTCTAAAGACAAGTAGGAATTCAGCAGGAATGAAGAAGGCCACATTAAAACTTCTGCAAAAAGGGAGTAATAAATATAAGTCAATGGGAATAAGGAAAGGCTATTCCATAAGGAGCAACATGGGCAAAGGCATCGAGTTGGTAAATATTGAAAGTCAAGTAGTTCAGTGTAACTAACCAGAGTTAATGGCACTATCATAGGAAGTAAGTCTGTAAAGTTAGGTTGAGCTCAATGAGGGAAAGTCTTGATACTTTTATTTTGCAAAGAGGAGGTCTTGGAATCAAAAAAACTTCATCCCCAGAGTTCAGATTTTAAAAGTGGACTCTGGCAGCTCTTTATAAAAGAGATTAGAGCAACAAGAAATGGGAACTCCTCAGGCAGGATTGCTCAGGCCCTCTGCTCATGTTCTACTACTATTTATGTTACTCAGACTGGTCATCTACTTCACTTGGTTTCAAATAATGTTAAGCTGTTCTCAAAAAACCAAACCCACTCTAAGGAGCGAAACTTACTACCCTGGAAAGTTTTAAAAAACAAAACATTCCCAAAAAGTGAAATCCCCAAAGCTGGAAAATCACAATAATGTAGAAATATGCTTTCATTTGGAAGGGGGTAGGCTACATTGGGATATTTAAGTTCAGGTGTGTTTATCAAAAAGAAAGTCATATTACTTTAGAATCAATAGTGGGTATGTATAAAGTGCATATAAATCTGTGAATCTGTGTGTGCAGGTATCAACGTGCCAAGAAGAGATTAAACAGTGTGAGGACCCTGTGTTAAGTGCTGTAGTTTTTGGAGTTCTTCCCTGGTAACCATGGCCTCTCTCACTTCAGATAAAAGAATATCTGTCATTTGCCAGGGACAATGACTCATGCCTGTTACCCCAGCACTTTGGGAGGCCAAAGTAGGAGGACTGCTTGAGCCCAGGAGTACAAGCCAGCCTGGGCAACATAGCAAGACTGGCTCTCTACAAATAAAAAAATTAGCTAGGCATGGTAGTGCATGCCCATAGTCTCAGCTATTCAGGAGGCTGAGATGGGAGGATCACTTGAGCCCAAGCCCAGGATGTCAACGCTGCAGTGAAGAGTGATCAAACCACCGCACTCCAGTCTGGGTGACAAAGCAACACCTTGTCTCAAAAAAGAAAAACAAGAGATGGGGGGTGTCTGTCATTCAACCACCAACCAAAACCAGAGTAATGACTTAACTTGCAAAATAACCATCAAGTACCACAGGGTCTGCCTGCTCCTTTGTTGCCTCCTCAACTCAATTCTACTAATATAAAGGATGAGTTTCAATTGTAGCAAATTATACAGAAGAGAAGTAAGGATTTTATAGATGGAGTAGAATTTTAGTTAACATTATTCATGTCTGGGCCTCTGTGACAAAAAAAATATATATATATTTACCAATCTTTCAGGGACGTTGTGAGATTTAAATCATTTATGTGGTACCATAAGTTTCAACCAAAGTGTTCAATATGCTTTCTCTTTTTTTTTTTTTTTTTTTTTTTAGACGGAGTTTCGCTCTGTCGCCCGGGCTGGAGTGCAGTGGCCAGATCTCAGCTCACTGCAAGCTCCGCCTCCCGGGTTTACGCCATTCTCCTGCCTCAGCCTCCCGAGTAGCTGGGACTACAGGCGCCCGCCACCTCGCCCGGCTAGTTTTTGTATTTTTAGTAGAGACGGGGTTTCACCGTGTTAGCCAGGATGGTCTCGATCTCCTGACCTCGTGATCCGCCCGTCTCGGCCTCCCAAAGTGCTGGGATTACAGGCTTGAGCCACCGCGCCCGGCCAATATGCTTTCTCTACAATTAAGTCAGCTGTATAAAACTACAGCTCATACTCTACATAGCACTTTATTACATAAAATTTGTCTCAAGCAAATTTATTATATAAAATTTTACCCAAGCAAAAGTATATAACCACAACAGGGAACTGATGGAATCATCTTTGTTTTTTCAACCATTTTTTTTTTTTTCACTGGTTGCTGAGCAAGATTCTAGAATAGCCCTTCGGGGAATCTCACTAGCAAGATTGTAGCCCATGTGTATTATGAACTCATAATTATTCAAAGCATGTTTTGTTTTGGGAACTTAAACGTTCTCTTTTTGTATGAAATAATATATTTCCTTCTCCTTTTTTTGATACTCAGCAGTTTCTTAACAGCCAAGACAATTTCCCTTTTCTGGCCATCCAAATATATATACAACAACATTGTATATATATACACAATATATACAACAACATTGTATACATGTACACAATATATACAACAACATTGGAGTCTCTACGAAGTACTGTCCTAAGTAAAGCAATACCTAGAATCATAAGTTTTAAATGTGGATTAAAATATCCACTGCTCAATACAAGATTTTTCTCTGCAAAGGAGACAATGTTGTATGATAGATAAAGCAGATGCATAATAAAAGATAAGATGAACCATGCCATGACCTGATATTATTTGCTTTGCCACCTCTCCCGACCTCAATCTTTTCATTCTCAGAAGTGAGATAACCTACCACACAGGGTTAGTAGGAGGAGAAAACCAAATCTTGCCTATGAAATCAGTTTGTAAAGCAAGGAGGTTTATATAAGTTACACTGTCATCAGGATGGTGTAAAGTTACCAACTCTGGATACCTTTCCATTAAAATATGCATACGGTGGGAAGTTGGGATTTGGGGAGAAGAAAGAAGGCACTGGACCAGTTATGGAAAGGATTCGAGGGCAGGGGAGAAAAGGTTAAAACTAGAAAACAGTGCTAGGGAGACAATAATATGGACCTATGCAGAGTCATGTGAAAAAAACCAAAGAAGTAAAAATGTACTTTTACTAAAAATTATTTTGCATAAAACACAACACTTTGTGTCTCCATGTTTTAAAGAACTTATCTTTTTGAGAATGTTTGCCAGAGATGCAAACCTGGTCATTAGAGTTTGGCCTTTTGAAGACAGCGTCAAATGAGGTATATGTTTGCCCACACATGCTTTTGCCAGAGTGCCAACAGGACACTCCCTATAAAGAGAGTGGCTCTGGTTGCTGTCTTTCAACGGGCTCACCTTTAACTGCTTCTCTAAATTACATTTGTTTTTCCTTCTCAGCATTCCCTGTTTAATCTAGTCTCATGGCTGTCCTACTTTGAAAGGTTGCAATCACTGACAGAGAGTAATTTTAATATTATCATTAAAATGTTATTTACCTAAGCAAAGTATACAACTTATTGTCTTTATTGTATACCAGATATTTTATATATGTATTGTTATTCAATTCATGCAAGTTATCAGTGATAACATTTCACAGGTGAGAACACAAAGGCTTGACTCTCCTAGCCCAAGTTCCCCAAGACCAAAATAGCATCCAAGAAATGGTTGGTTAAAAGTTATCTGAAAATTCCATGCTTCTCAGAAATGTTATGCAAGATTTTATTTAATGAAATTTAAGCAAAAATCCTCAGGTTTCACCACTCCCTTGCCGTTTCACTGGACACTCCTAATTCCAGAGCTTATACAGCAGAAAACTGCTACAAACATTGAGACGAAATCTACCTTTTGGAGACCTGCACCAAACCTGGAGGACTGAACCAACTTTTTGGAATTCAACTCACAGCAGAAAGCAGATTCAGAGACAGCCTATCAATACATCCATTCATTTCTTTAAGTAGCTGTGCGTATTTTATCCCTGCTCTCCCTCCACCCTATTTGTACTGCCACCATGTCAAATCTGCCCAAACTTGAGGTTGGCACTACCCTTATAACAATTATATGAGTCAGAGCAGGAGGGTGCCGTGATGCTAACTCAACTCACTCCACAGTCCACAGCCTGGGGAGAAACATCAGGAGGAGCTGAAAAATCTACCCTTAAATTTCACTGAACAAGACTACAACTCCTGCTTTCTGCTCATAGGCGTTTTCCACAAGATCAACTGGACTTTCAGATATTGAGAATAGATGAGGCTTGGATCAGAAAGCCCCAGTTTGTAGAACCTGTTTTTACAAAAGTACGTTGGGATATCAATAAATTCAGAATACTAAGGGCTCCTCTCATAATGATCACATTACCCTGTTCACCTCCAACAATCCTAAAAAAAAGATAGTTTTCTGTCTTCGCGCAACAGGATCACCTCAGGAAATTGCTAAAAATATACTTTCCCAGAGTTCACTCCAAGTCTACCGAACCAGAATCTACAGAATTTCCTGTAGAAACCAGGGATATCTGTTTTAACAAGCTTCCTAGTTGAGCCTAATGAAAATGCAAACTAGAGAAATACTGCTTCAGCCTAAATTGGTGACACAGTCATTCAAAATCATGGTGTAATTCATGGTGCTATGGCACTAAACATTTTATTTAGAACTTGGATCTCTCCTAGACTATCTAATTGCCCTAAGAGATGGCAGTTTCCTTTCCAGAGAGCTCTAAGCTCATGCTTGTGAGCATTCAACAAGCGGCAGATTCCAACTCAGACCCTAAGCCTGGCCAGATTAGGTGAAAAGATAGACAATTTCCTCCCTTCCCCAACTGCCTTCACTCCTGGCCAACCAAGAGCCGGCTGGTCACAAATGTAGTTACTTCATCAATAAGAATCAAATCCTATGTCAGCATTAGTTTGTTTTGGGAGGGCAGGTTCGCAATAAAATGACAAAACTAGTTGGGCAGAATACTGCTTTTTATGTCAACAAGAAAGTTTAACGGCAGAATACATTTACAGAATGTGATACCTTCACTTTCACAAGGAAGAACTAAATCTCCATTTCCATGGTAAATACGTTGAACACAAAAAGCTTGGGACTAAGATCCCTAGGGTGAGAGTTCAAAATGGCACTGAATGCAACAGATAAAGATCTGAATCACAGTGTGGCCTATAGCCAGGCGAGGCCTGAGTTTACTCTTTATGCTCTGAACCTCAACGGAGAGGAAGTTCAAAGCCAGTTAGCAACTAATGGGAAATTCATATTCATTTTCAGCATTGCCTGTTTTTCCCTTTTTCACTTCCACAGTTGCAAGTTGAGTTTCTATACGCAAGCAGACAGCCACGGGTAAGCCCAGTTGAAGTAGTGCCAGTTGACCATGTCACACAAAGATAAATGTATAGTGTCTGATAGAAAGCTGGAGGGAACTTCATGTGGCCATGCAAAATAGGATCATCAGTGTCTCATGAAAATGGGAGAGTCCTTGATCAAATATTTTCTAAAACACCAAAAAGATACACATTTAAAACAAGCTTGTGAAAATTATTAAAGTGTTCAGCTAAAAATGCAGTAAGAACGTATTCATTGATGCATTCAGAAAATGTTTATTTATCACATACTTACTATATGGCAGTTACTGTTCTAGGCACTGGGGATTCAAAGATAAATAGACAGACTTACCCCCAAAGAGCTTTGATTCTTGTAGGTAGGAGACAAATATGTGAACATAGGTTAGCAATAAGGAATTATGGGTGTTATAGCAGGTGGATGGACAGGTAACTGTGGGAACCAAAGAGGGAACAGTCAAGTGGCTTTTGGAAAGAAAGCAGGAGATAGCCTGTGTCAAGTCTTCAATAATGAGTAGGTGTTCGTTGGCAGATAAAGTGAATAGAAACTTTCAGGGAAGCATGAACAAAAGCCTCAGTCATGAAATATATGGTACCTTTGGAAAAATGAAATAATTTGGGACAACTGGAACATCATAGACTGTAAGCGACAAGACCCAATGAGGATGATTCTAAAGAAGCAACGCCTCCTGAGGAGCTGTAAACGATATGCTAGGTGCTAAGTAAGGCTCAATGGGACACCAATGAAGAACTTTAAGAGTCTTAGAGCTGATACTGAATATAAGAAAACCGGTATTATAGGCACGGAAAAACCAGGATGGAGACCATTGCAATGATCTGGACAGGATCATAAAGCCTGAATTAAGGCAGGAATACTGAAATAGAGATGTGTACAGATGTTAGAGCTGTTCAGAGTAGATATAATTCAGAGTAGAAATAATAGGCCATTCACAAAAGCTCAGCTGACCTAGTATCCCTCTTCTGATTCTTCCAAGTAGTCAAATTATTTGTTCAAATGATTCCACATAAGACATAAATGCGAAGACAACAGTCTAAATTCGATTTCACATCTCTGATGTTTAGGAATGTTACTGAGCAGTAAGATCGCTGAATATATAGACCAAGCAGGATGGAAAAGAAAAGAAGAGCCTGAGGTGATGTAAAATAATTCTCTATGGTTGCTGGCAGTTAAAGGTTGGGGATTTGACTACAAAAGTTATCGAGAGGGAATTTTTTGGTGGGGAGCAGAGGGACATGAAACTGTTCTATATCTTGATTGTGGTAACATGACTCTAGACTTTTGTAAAAACTCATAGATCTATACACCAAAAAAATAAATTTTACTGTATGCAATTTTTTTAATAGGAGAGAAAGGCAAAAAATAGACAACCCTCGATGATAAATCAAGTTCATAAGAATCTGAGACAGGAAACCTACTCACTCTTCAACATTCCTTCATTTATTTAACAAATACTTACTGAACACATACACCATGCCAAAAACTGTGCTAGGTGCTAGATATGTGGTAGGAAATGGGTTTCATGGAGCCTATAGTCTAGTGGAAAAGACATCCATTAAATAAATATTTAAGTAAATTCAATTACAATTATGATTTAAAAAATAAAATACATGTTATGAAAGCATTTAACAAGTTTCCTGGAAGTAGCAATATTGAAGCTAAATTCTGAATTACACATTTAAGTTGATTGATGGGGAACAGGTTGTGCTCAAGGGAAAGAACATTTGGAAAGACTCCGAGGTAGGAGTTCTCACATACCCACATGTGCTCACAAATTCCCTCACAAATTTATGATGCAGGTTAATGTAATTTGAGTTTCTAGACTCCTTTATGCTATATAACATTTCTTTTCTTTTTTAGAGACAGGGTTTCACTCTGTCACCCAGGCTGGGGCACAGTGGCACAATCATAACTCATTGCAGCCTCAAATTCTTGGGCTCAAGCAATCATCCCACCTCAGCCTTCCAAGTAGCTAGGACTACACGCATGCACCACCATACCTGGTTAATGTGCTTAT
Source organism: Rhinopithecus roxellana (assembly GCF_007565055.1). Lineage (NCBI taxonomy): Eukaryota > Metazoa > Chordata > Mammalia > Primates > Cercopithecidae > Rhinopithecus > Rhinopithecus roxellana. The sequence goes on along the minus strand of NC_044549.1, from coordinate 22,479,729 downwards.
TTTTTGTAAAAACAGGATCTCACTACGTTGCCCAGGCTGGTCTGTAAATAGGATTTTTAATTAGTAATTAATCATGTTCAGGTACTAACTAGTAGTTAATTGGTGATTAATTGATTTGTTATAAAGAATTGGTTAATAAATATAAAGCCTTAAATACAGAACCTAGAACATTAAGTATATAATAATTGTAAGTTATTATTACTGCTATTATTTTTAGAAATCTTCTTTTTGTTTCTTAGAGAGGAGAGATGGCTATTAGACTCAATTTTTAGAAACAATGCAGAGAAACTACACGCTACTCCACCATACTAACTTCCTATGAATGGAGTCAGTGTCTGAGTCATAGGATGGGACTCATGACTATTATAAATGCTTTTTCAGCCAAAACAGAATCTTTGGGCCCCCTCTTTGGTAAATCCATTTCTGCTTACATAATTTAATCTTTAAGAGCACATCTTGCAAACTTTCACTTCCAACTATGATGAAACAACTGGTATAGGACTAGCCCTCCACCCACAAACAATGAAATGGAAAATAACATATGAGGCAACTGTTTTTCAGCATTGGACAACAGGAAATTAAACACTGTGATCTCTGAGAGAGGAGAAATTCATTAGGTGAGCCCCATGATTATCCTGGATCTCTGCAAGGGTACATTTTTCCAACCACAGCATAGCAAGCTAGAATCCAGTCTGAGCACAGTAGTTCTGCTGAGCTGACAAGGGAGAGATCAGAGTTGAAGACAGGAAGCAGTATGAACCTGTTGAGCCAGGCACCAAAAAGAAAGGTATTTTGGGGGTGGTGAGAAGGTGGGTCCCAGAAGTTGTATGGAAGATTCTCTATGAATTTTTGACTCAGAGCTAAGGTGCATGTGCCCATGTCAAGACTACCTGGATTCTACAGTAAGTATAGAGAATTGTTAGTGCAGAGACAAGTACAGAACAGAAATTGTAGACATTAAACAGTGCTGAAGAACATTGAAGTTTTGGCCAATCCAGAGTGACAAGACCTTGTTATTAATTTATTAACACACCAACCATCTAACTGAGATACCAGAAGAGATTAGAACCATGCTTTAGAGTAAGGTCTACTCCAGGCCCACATTAACAAAAATAAAAACCAAGCCTCATTTTTTTTTTTTTTTTTTTTTTTTTTTTTGTGATGGAGTCTCACTCTTTTGCCCAGGTTGGAATGCAATGGCGCTATCTTGGCTCACTGCAACCTCCGCCACCTGGGTTCAAGCAATTCTCCTGCCTCAGCCTCCCGAGTAGCTGGGATTACAGGCACCCACCACCACACCTGGCTAATTTTTGTATTTTTAGTAGAGAGGGGGTTTCACCATGTTGACCAGGCTAATCATGAACTCCTGACCTCAGGTGATCCACCCACCTCAGCCTCCCAAAGTGCTGGGATTACAGGCATGAGCTACTGTGCCCAGCCAAAACCAAACCTTTAAAATATCTGCAGAATTGGAGGTTGAAATGTGCCAAGATAGAAGAACTTGGGAAATATATTGAGTTTTCTGGAGATGTACCCTAGCAAAGCATGAAAACTAGCCCACAGAAGTGCAAGGTAATCTGCAGGTAATGAAACTGCCTAATAGAAGACAGGGTAACACTTCTCACAAGAAAAAAAAAACAAAATCCAGAGCCTAAAGTCTACACAATGTATCACCAACAATGTCCAGTGTACAACTTAAAAATTGGTAGACATTTAAAAAAAAAAAAAAAAAGGCAAACATGATCCACATTACCCACAGTCAAAGAGAAAATACCAGTCTCAACATTACTGAGATCTTGGGTTTAGAAGAAAAAAAAGGACTTTAATTTTTTATTTTTTTTATTTTATTTTATTTATTTATTTTTGAGACGGAGTTTCACTCTTGTTGCCTAGGCTGGAGTACAATGGCGCAAACTCTGCTCACCACAACCTCCGCCTCCAGGGTTCAAGAGATTCTCCTGCCTCAGCTTCCCGAGTAGCTGGAATTACAGGCATGTGCCACCACACCAGGCTAATTTTGTATTTTTAGTAGAGTCGGGGTTTCTCCATGTTGCTTAGGCTGGTCTCGAACTCCTGACCTCAGGTGATCCGCCTGCCCCGGCCTCCCAAAGTGCTGGGATTATAGGCCTGAGACACAAGGAAAGACTTTAAAAGCAGCACCTATAAATGTGGCTCAAAGAATTAAATGATACATGTTCAAAGAATCAAAGTATTGGTTTAATGAGTGAAAAGACAGAAAATCTCAGCACAGAAATGAAACCTATAAAAAAGAACTACATAGAAATACTGAAACTGAAAAGTTTAATGACAAAAAGACATCACAGTACATCAGAGATGGTAGAAGAAACACAGTGAAGTTGAACACAGGAAAACAGGCCAATAGAAAATATTCAGGCTAATAGATGGAGAGAAAATAGATTCAAGAAAAATAAACAGATCCTCAGAGACCTTCAGGACAATAGAAAATGGTATAAATAAGTATAATTAGAGACCCAGAAGAAGAAAATGAAAATGGGGCAAAACAATTTTTTAGGAAGTGATAAAAAGGCAAGCCACGGACTGGGAAAAATTCTTACAATACATATATCTGAAATACATTTATATCTAGAATATATATTTTAAAAAACAGTTACAACTCAATAATAATACAATCTAATTCTTTTAATGGATGAAAACTTGAACAGATGCTTCACTAACAAGATATGTGAATGGTAAGTAAGCACAAGAAGAGATGCTTAACGTCATTAGTCACCCTGGAAATTAAATCTATAAGATAATACTATGCATCATAAAAAGATTGGCAATACCAAGTTTGAGGGAAGATTGAAAAATCTCTTCTGCATTACCATTTGAAGAGAAAAATGACACAACCACTTTAAAAAAGAGTTTGACCATTTCTTTTAAGGCTAAACATACACTTATATGAACCAGGTTCTTCACTCCTAGGAATTTAAAATGAAATGAGAACATATGTCCACACAAATACTATTCATATCAACTTTATTCAATAATAGTCCCAAACTGCAAAGAACCCAAATAGGTGAATGGCTAACAAACTGTGTTATGAGTGCAATGGAATTCTAGTCAGCAATAGAAATATACTTTAGTGATCAACGCACCAATCCGGATGAATCTCAAAAATATCATGCTGAATGAAAGAAACCCAGAAAGTAGTACAGACTGTATGATTCTATTTCAATGAGGTTCTTGAAGAGGCAAAAACTAATCTACAATGATACAATAGAAATCAGATCAATAGCTGTGTAGAAGGAGAGATTGACAGCAAAGGGGCATGAAGGAAATTTCTGGGATGTCAAAAATGTTCTGTATCTTGATTGGGTGGTGGTTACATTGGTGTTTACATTTGTTAAACTGTACACTTAAAATTTATGCATTAATTACACCTCGCAAAGTTGATTTTTAAAAGAACACTTGCATAACCCTTTAAATTAGGAGCCTTATTATTTTCATCATCATTCTTTAATGAGTCATTCAGCAATAAATTTTATAAGGAACGAGTTATTTACGAATCACACAAAGGCACCCCAAATGAATGTCTAATCATTCGTTCATTTCTGTGTGCACGGCTGGAGAAATAGATGCTGGTTAAACCAAGAAAGCCCCTGCTCGTCATCTGTGATCCCAGGCTGCAGAAAAAACTGTAATGTAAGTTCTCATCTTAGTTCCAAGAGCTCTTGACAACTGTTTGTTGACCAGTCTCTGAAGTGAGTGTGTCTATTTATTTTAAACAAGTTGTACCATCTGAAATCTTGGCTGCTACAGAGCTAAGGGGTTCTTTCCCTACAACAGGGTTCCCCAACTCCCGGGCCATGAACTGGTACTAGAGATGGGTGAGCCAGCATTACCACCTGAGCTCCGCCTCTTGTCAGATCAGCCTCCGGCATTAGATTCTCACAGAAGCGTGAACCCTATTGTGAACTGTGCATGTAAGGAATCTAGGTTGCGTCCTCCTTATGTGAATCTAATGCCTGATGATCTGAGGTGGAACGGTTTCATTCCAAAATCATCTGCTCACCCACATCCCATCAATGGAAAAATTGTCTTCCATGAAACTGGTCCCTGGTGCCAAAAAGGTTGGAGACCGCTGCCCTACAAAACATGCCCCACTCTTACAGTAGAGGTAAATGGCTAGAGTATGGCAACACAGTAAGCTGATGCTACTACTGGTCAGATATGCTGTCCTAATCACCTTCCCCTGCTCCAGGACCGTTTTATTGATTCTTTTGAAAACACTGGCAATTGGGAAGCTAAACTTTCCTTGAAATTTTCCAGGCTGGGCACGGTGGCTCATGCCTGTAATCCCAGCACTTTGGGAGGCCAAGGCAGGTGGATCATGAGGTCAGGAGTTCAAGATCAGCCTGGCCAACATGGTGAAACCCCATCTCTACTAAAAACCACAAAAATTAGCCGGGCATGGTGGCACGCACCTGTGGTTCCAGCTACTTGGGAGGCTGAGGCAGAAGACTCGCTTGAATCCGGGGGTGGAGGTTGCAGCGAGCCATGATCACGTCACTGCACTCCAGGCTGGGCAATAGGGCGAGACTCCATCTCAAAAAAAAAAAAAAAGAAAAGAAAAGAAAGAAATTTTCCTATCTGGAATGGGGAAGTGATGGACAAAAGTGAGGTATCATAAACTAAAGACACTGCTAGCCTGTGTAATGACCACACATCCTAAGACAAGTGCCCCCATTTATTGGAAAACTTCTCTTGCTGATTTGCAGCCTTAATTAAAATAGCAGGAAATGTATAAAATTGCACTATAAGCTCAAACCCTATGTTATATATTGTATTCACTTTCTATTGCTGTGTAACAAATTACCCCTAAATTTAGCAGCTCAGAACTCCACCCATGTGTTATCTCACAGTTCGGCAGGTCAGAGTCTGGGCGGGGTTGGCTTGACTCTCTGCATGGAGTAACACAATGCCAAACTCAAACACCTGTCACCAGGGCTGGGCTCTTATCTGGAGGCTCTGAGCAAGAATCTGCTTCTAAGCTTAATCAGGTTGTTGGCAGAAGTCAATTCCTTGTGGATGTAGGACTGATATTCCATTTTCTGTTTTCATATTTAAAAACTACCTGCATTCCTTGGTTCATTGCTCCCTTGCTCCATCCTCAAAGCCAGTAATTGTGGGTTGAGTCCTTCTCAGGCTTGGAATCTCTAGGATTTCCTCTTCCGCCTCCAGCCAAAGAAAACGCTCCGCTTTTAAAGGGCCCGTGTGATTAGATGAGTAGTTTCCCTATCTTAAGCTCAGCTGGTTAATAATTACTTTATTTACATTTGCAAAATCACTTTTGCAATGTAACCTAACAGAATCACAGGAGTAACACCTGGGGCAAAGGACCATCTTAGAATTCTGCCTACGATTCCAACGCTAGAGTCTATCCAGCACCACTCACCTTCTTTGTGTCCTCAAAAATACCACTGACTCAGGCATTTTAAAGTTGTATTTAAAAAGTAAATGCTGCAGTAGCACACACCTGTAATCTCAGCACTTTGGAAGGCTGAGAAGGGAGCATTACTTGAGGCCAGGAGTCTGGCCTGGGAAATATAGTGAGACCCCCATCTTTACAACAAAAATAAATTAGCCGGGCATGGTAGTATGAATCTGTAGTCCCAGCTACTCAGGAAGCTGAGGAGGGAGAATCACTTGACCCCGGTAGGTCAAAGCTGCAGTGAGCTATGATCATGCACTGCACTCCAGCCTGGATGAGAGTGTGAAAAAGAGAGGGGAGAGGAGAGGGAGCGGGGAGCGGGGAGCGGGGAGGGGGCAGAACAAAAGGAAAGAAAGAAAGAGAGAAGGAAGGAAGGAGGAGGGAGAGAGGAAAGGAATGAAGGAAGGAAGGAGGAGGGGGAAAGGAAAGGAAAGGGAAGGGAAGGGAGGGGAGGGGAGGGGAGGGGAAGGGAGGGGAAGGGAGGGGAAGGGAGAGGAAGGGAAGGGGGAGGGAGGGAGGGGGAGGGAGGAAGGGAGGGAGGGAGGGAGAGAGAGAAGGGTAGGAAGGAAGGATAAAGGGAAAATGCTGCTAGTCAGTGATTCATAGCTCACTTTCCTGATTGCAATAATTAAGTCTGGAATATGACAGAAAATACCAGATAATGAAAGTTAGAGGAATTGTGTTTTAATCCCAGGAGTTCAGGGAAGAGAGCAGTCAGTATGAGGTGGAAAAAGTTTAATAGAGAAAGTGGCACCCAAGCAGGGCTCTCTAGGATGCACAGAATTTGGGGAGGTGAGGACATGACAAGAGACAGGAATAAACGGAGCACCAGCTGATACAGTGAAGAGACCCACCTGATAGCCCACTGGGGAAAAATGAGATAAGATTAGACAGGCAGGGTCAAGCTAAAGTCAACATACCTTTGTAAACCAGGACAAAAGTTTGCATCTGATTCAACAGGCAGCACTGAGCCTTTGTAAAACTTTCTATGTTTCTTTAACAGTATGCCAAGTGGTGGAAATTTTTTGATTGGTAAGAAAAGCAGGAAGATTAGAGGAAAAATAATTAGAAAGCTATTTATTGGGGACACAAGTTACTCATCTATTAGCGATTTTTACTGACAATTTATAATGCTTGGAGTGGGCTTTAACTTATTCTAGAAAAAAATGTGGGGGGAAAGAAGAAACAAAAATGGCAAAATGTTTATAATTGATGAAGCTTCATGATAGATATATGTGTTCAATATACTATTCTGCCTACTTGTGTGTTTGAATGTTTCCATAATAAAAAGTCAGGTTTCTAAGTCTATTGTGGTAATCCAAGAATAAAGTCTTGAAAACTTATATGTGGGTGGTGGCAGAGAAGATAGAAAAAAATATTTTAACAGACTTTTTTTAGCTACCCTATTAACTGATTAACAGACATTTTGACCTTGATAACAGATTTGGTATAACTTTAGCTGAGGAAAGAAACAAAATTGATTGATTTATATAGACAGGGAAATAGAATAATGTCATAAAAGAGAAACTTGTCAGCTGTCTATAAATCCTGCACTTTAAATGATGTACCTCATTAGCCTGTATGATTAGAATGTGTATAGAAATTAATAACCTGTGTAAATTAAACTTCTGTCTATACATCTTATTACACCACACTGGCATGATCATGGATGGCTCACTGCAGCCCGGAACTCCTGGGCCCAAAGAGTCCTCCCGCTTCAGCCTCCAAGTGGCAGACACTACAGGCATGTGCCACCACACCTGGCTAAAAATGTATCTTTTAAAAAAATTTTCCAGGAATATTTTGGGTAGAGGCACCATCCAAATGCTTACTTGTTTTCCCAAATCATATATTTTGAATTTTCCTTATGTATGTGTAAGAAGTTACACCAGACAAAATTGCTATCCTGAAGACGACCAATTCTTCCATATCTGTGAGAGCCTAAAAAGGAGAACTTTTTGAAATTTTGAAAGTATTCTGGAAGGAATACTTCTTGGGAGCAAAAGAAAAGGATACCTTTTTTAAAGACAAAAGAAAAGTGACATCTAATGTGAAAAAAAATAAATAAATAAAACAACTCTGGCACCAATTCAGAAAAGCAGACTCGCAGTGGACACACTCCCACTGAGGCAAACACCAAAACTAACCCTGGAGTGCTGGAATAAAAGAGCAGTTCGCCTCCAGAGCAGTCCACACCTGGGGCTTCCACAAAGGCCAGTCAGGAAGTACCCTACAGTCTTATGCAATCACTCGAAATTAAAGTCCTACCTGAGAGATGTTCGGCTGCAAATAGGGAGAGCAGGCCATGTGAATTAAGATACCATGAATTGATAAAAATAAATAGTAATTTGAAACGTAAGCCCCAGATCAATTAAGCTAAGGAATCTAGCGTTGTTTCACAATCTGAAATGTGTCCCGATTGTCAAGCCTACAGGAACTACGCTGATCCAACAGGTAAACACACGCTGGATCCAGCTACCAAGTTCCCAGAGCTGCTGAAATCTTTATTTCTGGAGCAAGAGCCAGAATCCTATCATTTAAAAAGATAATATCTAGACTTAAAACAGTCTATTTCAATTGAGTTTTAGCAAAGTGGAATCAACTGTTATTGTATGAAACTGGATTTGACCCTTGATTTTTAAACATTTGCAGTTTTCAGTGACTAACTACTCTACTGTTACCATTATGAGATCAGATGCTGTAAAGCATAGGACTTTAATTTGACTTGGGATCGTGTTGCTTCTCACACGGGCAGCTCTAGGTAGTGTGATCCAAGGTGAAGAGCAGCAGATTCATTCACATGTGTACCAGAGAGCAAAATGACAAGCAATAATCATAAAAGCTTTGCTGGAAGTTTAAGATACTTAAAGCTCTTTTAATCATTATCATAATTTTTGAGTTACAGCTCAATAAATATTTTTGTTTCCCTTAAAGTTTATCAATAGTAAATGAGTTGCCTGGTCAGTGTTTAGTATTATAGCTAATAAATGAAATGGAGATATTTCACCATACATTAGATGAATAATAATATGTAAAAGGTACTCACAGATTCTGAAGACAGGCTATAGGATTGCTCAAAAAGAAATATTCATCTTATAAGTTCTAGAGATCTGTTGTACAACGTTGTCCCTATTATTGTACACTTTACAATTTCTTAGGAAAATAGAATGAATGTTCTTACCATGATAAAATAATTTTTTAAAAAAGGAAATATTAATCTTACTCTTTTTTAAGAGAAATAATGGTAACAGAAATTATTATAAATCCTCTTTCCTGGCGTAGTAAGTTTTTTGTTTTTTTTTTTTTTTTTTGAGGCGGAGTCTCGCTCTGTCGCCCGGACTGGAGTGCAGTGGCCGGATCTCAGCTCACTGCAAGCTCCGCCTCCCGGGTTTACGCCATTCTCCTGCCTCAGCCTCCCGAGTAGCTGGGACTACAGGCGCCCGCCACCTAGCCCGGCTAGTTTTTGTATTTTTAGTAGAGACGGGGTTTCACCGTGTTAGCCAGGATGGTCTCGATCTCCTGACCTCGTGATCCGCCCGTCTCGGCCTCCCAAAGTGCTGGGATTACAGGCTTGAGCCACCGCGCCCGGCCAGTAAGTTTTAAGTTAAGGCCGCCCAAAAGATATATCCACATCCTAATCCTCAGAACCTGTGAATGTGACCTCATTTGGAAAAAGGGTCTTTGTACAATTAAGAATATTGAGGCTGGGCATGGTGGCTCATGCCTATAATCCCAGCACTTTGGGAGGCCAAGGCGGGCAGATCACTTGAGGTCAGGAGTTCAAGAGCGCCGTGGCCAAAATGGTGAAACCTTGTCTTTACTAAAAATACAAAAATTAGCTGAACATGGTGGAGCACGCTTGTAATCCTAGCAACTTGGGAGGCTGAGGCTAGAGGATTGCTTGAACCCGGGAGGCAGAGGTTGCAGTGAATTGAGATTGTGCCACTGCACTCCAGCCTGGGTGACAGAGAGAGACTCTGTCTCAAAAAAAAAAAAAAAAAAAAGGCCGAGCGCTGTGGCTCACGCCTGTAATCCCAATACTTTGGGAGGCCGAGGCGGGCGGATCATCTGAGGCCAGGAGTTCAAGACCAGCCTGACCAACATGGTGAAACCCCATCTCTACTAAAATAGAAAATTAGCCAGGTGTGGTGGTGCATGCCCATAATCCCAGCTACTCAGGAGGCTGAGGAAGGAGAATCGCTTGAATCCAGGAGGTGGAGGTTGTAGTGAGTTAAGATGGCACCATTGCACTCCAGCCTGGGCAAGAAGAGTGAAACTATTCCTCAAAAAAATAAAATAAAATAAAATTAAGATGAGGTCATCCTGGATTACTCAGGTGGCCCCTAAATTCAGTGGTAAGAGTCCTTGTAAGAGATATACAGAGAGGAGGCACAGGGAGAAGAGGAGAAGGCCATGTGGAGATGGAGCAGACACTGGAGTTACATTACCACAAGGCAAGGAACACCTGGAGTCACTAGAAGCTGGACTAGAAGGCATGAATTCCACCTAGAGCCTTTGGAAGGCACATGTTTCTGCCAACACCTTGGTTTCAGAATTCTGGCATCCAGAACTGTGACAAAATGAATTTCTCTTAGTTAAGCCACCAAGTCTGTGGTTGTTATAGAGTCCTGGGAAACTAACATACTTGAGAAACTTACACTAGAATCACCTTAGAAAAGTGATTTCTGAAATCAGGAAAAAAAAAATAAGGCGACTCATGATTGTATCTTCAAAGCTAGTTTCTATACCATAGGATCCAACGTGCCTGGCACACAGCACACCATCAATTGCTACTTCATCCCCATATGCATTCCAGCAACCCATTCTGTTACCGCCATATGGCTACTGCCCAACCCCAGCTACTCTCCAAAGTCTGCATTTCCTAATTAATTTAGACTAAAACTGCACTAGAATCACCACATATAACCTGCCAGAAACCTGAAAACCCTAGAGGTTCTGATTCAGGAAGTCTGGGGTGGGGCCTAGGTATCTGCATGTTTAACAAGCTTCACATAAGATACTAATGTCCACCAAAGACTGAAACCTCGAACCCAGGGCACTCAGCAGCTGTACTATCTCATCCCCAAACCCTCTTGGGCTGATAAGCAAGGGGAATGGTGTGATGGAGAGAGCAGGGACCACAGGCCAGAGGACAAGGAGTACAAAGAAGAAAGCAAGACACATTTTGAGAGGAATCTACAATCAGTCAGGCATGATGGCTCATGCCTGTAATCCCAGCAGTTTGGGAGGCTGAGGTGGGCAGATCACTTGAGGCCAGGAGTTCGAGATCAGCCTGGCCAACATGGTGAAACCCCATCTCTATTAAAAATACAAAGACATTAGCCAGGTGTGGTGGTGCGTGCCTGTAATTTCAGCTACTCAGGAGGCTGAGGCACAAGAATTGCTTGAACCTGGGAGGTGGAGACTGAGTGAGCCAAGATCTTGCCACTGACTCCAGCCTAGGCAACAGAGCAAGACTCCATCTCAAAAAAGCAAACACACAAACGAACAAAAACAACCAATCTTACTCCTCCTAGAAATGTGCCACCCATGCAATGTTTCTGGGTCTGCACAGACTCCAAAGGCTTGAAGCATAAAAGTACTGGATTAAGTCATAAACTGTATGTGAAAAATAAAAATATTTGTAGACTGAAGAATAAATATGCCAAGAAAAAAAATTTTTACGAAGTCTTGAAATTCAATTTAGGAACTATTTATTGAATGTCTACAATGTGTCAGATACTGGGCTAGGTGCAGGGCCTCTGATGACTAATAAGGCAGTGTCTCCCCTTCTCTCAAGGATTAATCCAGGGCACCAGCAGGTATAGCCAAAACCTAGTAGCATGGTTACAAGTAACCTCAAACCTTGTACCCAGGCCTGATCTCAGAGGAACCATCACAAACTTAGCCAGTGACTGAAGCTGATTTCTCTCTGAGGTCATATTCAATACAGAATAACTGAGGTTATCAGAAAATGGAAGTTAGTGGCCGTACGTTTAAGTTGACATTTGTTAAAAGTCACAGACATTTGAGGAAATTTTCCTGTCCTGATTAAGCAAAAATATAGAAAGGATATTAAATGTTACTGATTTGACTAACAAATCGAGCTAGAAGATTTGATCTCTGACTCTTGTAGGGTGTTCTTAGTCAATATCAAACTATATTAGTCCTAACATTAGTCCTTTGTGTTTTTGTTTGTTTGTTTGTTTTTGAGATGGAGTCTCGCTTTGTCGCCCAGGCTGGAGTGCAGTGGCGCGATCTCGGCTCACTGCAAGCTCTGCCTCCTGGGTTCACGCCATTCTCCTGCCTCAGCCTCCGAGTAGCTGGGACTACAGGCACCTGCCACCACGCCCGGCTAATTTTTTGTATTTTTAGTAGAGGCAGGGTTTCACCGTGTTAGCCAGGATGGTCTCGATCTCCTGACCTCATGATCCGCCCGCCTCAGCCTCCCAAAGTGCTGGGATTAAAGGCGTGAGCCACCACACCCGGCATTAGCCTTTTGTAAAGACAGACTGCCTGATTTATTTTCTTTAATGAGTCCAACTATGCCCATGCCCATTTTCATTAACATATCATCCATGTCACTGTGAAATCATGTGGCAGAATTAAATTCAGAACCATGATAGTCAATAATTCATTAGTAATTAATAGTATAACTCTGGCTCAAAACATCACCTCCCCCAACACAATCAGTGACTCTAAGTAGGACTGGCATACATTGGTTCACTCATTTAACCAATATTTTATGAACCATTTCCATGTGCCAGGCACTGAAGTTGCAGCAATGAGCACACAGACTTGGCTTCTGTGAGGCTTTAAGATATATTCAATCAAGAGCCATTTCCCATATTCCTGTGGCAGATATCACGAATCAATCACAGTGACCTCTCCTGACAAGCCCCTACGAGCCCAAGGATCTTTCTCAACTTGATACTCGAGAATATTACCAGAGGTGGAACACAAGATGAGTTTTATTGACCACTCCAGAGTCTAACTAACTGTATCAAAATCACCTGCTATTCCCACAGACGACTATGCTTTGGTTCATACTGTTTGTTTCTTTTACCTGCCTCTCCTCCCTTTATATGAACATCCAAATCAACTATTCGGAAGATACAGTTCAAATGCTCTACCTTGAATCCTCCCCAGTCAGAAAGAAATATCCCTCCTAAATCTCTGTACTTCCTTTTTTAATGCTATTTAACATAGTCTGCATAGTAAAATAAATGCCATGTCTCTCACGTAAATATCTTAAGGCTAAGAAATGTCGTCTTAGCCTCAAATTATTTACATCTTTGCGTGCGTGCGCGCGCGCACACACACACATACTTGCTAGATACTGGTTCAACTATGAGAGAATTTGAGATTAAGAGAGAACATAGAAGCTCACTTGGGTAAAGCTCACTGGAGAGCTATATTCAGTGGGAGTACATCATTTCTGCTATTCTGGTTAACAGGTTGCATTTGCAAAGCAAATTATTCTTAAGATTTTGTTATATGAAAGAAAAATATTTGATGTGCAGAAATGAAACTAGAGTGGATTCTTGCGAGTCATGGTCTTCTGAAGGTTGTAAAGCCCCAAATATTGTACATAGCATTTGTGTGTATACATATATTTGCATTTTTCCAGGGAAAGGATTCATAGCTTTCACCAGATTCTCAAAACAGGCTATAAGAACTAGAATATATGTGCAGTAATTGTAATGACATACTGACAGACATTGATGTGTTTGTTCTCACACATGTCAAAATGGCTTGCTGGCAAAGGGAAGAACCTTTCCCAGGTTTACATTTCTCTAAGGATAACCCTGGTAATCTCCAAACTGTTTTTCCTATGATTCACTGCTCCCACTTAGCTTTTTTTTTTTTTTTTTAGCATCTAAACATCTGAATGATTGGCAGCATCTATTAAACGTCCATGATAATTTCAAAACCTAACACACTTCTACTAGTAAACTTAGCAAATAGATTTCGATGTTAAATCTTGTATACTTCCAGGAAACATGTTATCCAAAAAACCCAAATTAACACATACTAACTAACTCAAAGGTATTTAAAATCATCAATAGTACTTTTTCCTATCTAGGGAAATATAAGTAAGACACTAGGAAAAGAAAATGCATGTAAGACAAATAATATTAGTGAATTAGTTTATTTAAAACCATCAGTTTTTCCAACGTGAATGGACTGGTTCATATCACACCATATTTAGAGATACAAGGTGATTATAACTAATGTGTCTACAAGACATACTGGGTCAAACAATGTGATCAATCCAAAGGGTATCTTTTAAAAAGAATTTAAGTACTCAGCTGCAAACATAAGTTAGTCACAAATGAGATTTTAAAAACAAAAAAGTTTTTAATGAGTCAAATTTATTATAAAAACTTAGCGTGTAATCACAGCCAAATGCATTCCTCAGGCATGCCAGTGGCAAGCAAAATAATGTTAATAGAATGTTATTAAAAAATAAAACTTTTTCTGAATGATATATGTAAAACATCATGGCACATTATCATCATTTGACAACAGAAAACAGGACAGGAAGACATGTTTCAATATTGACTTTTTGTTTCTATAAAGGTAAAAAAAACAAAAATTTCAACAGAACACGTAAATCAGAAATTCTAAAGAGTAAGCCATAAAGAGGTGTTCTCTTCCATGCAATTGCCAGCCGGGCATGGTGGCTCACTCCTGTAATCCCAGCATTTTGGGAGGCTAAGGCAGGCAGATGGCATAAGCTCAGGAGTTCAAGACCAACCTGGGCAAGGTGGCAAGATCCTGCCTCTACAAAAAATAAAATTAGCCAGGTGTGGTGGTGCACACCTGTAGTCACAGCTACTCAGGAGGCTGAGGTGGGAGGATCACTTGAGTCCAGGTCAAGCCTGAAGTGAGTCAAGATCATGCCACTGCACTCCAACCTGGGTGCCAGAGCAAGACCCTGTCTCAGGAAGGTAAAAAAGCATGCAATTCCCTACAAATAATGTCTAATTTCAATGCATGAGAAAAAGCATCTTTACAATTCAAATATATCTTTCAGCCAATAGAGGAACAACTCCATAACTCCCCATCTGCTTTATCTACAAAGACTTAGTGATTACACAATAAAAACTCCTTGGAATTGTAAAAAAATTTTAAATAGCAACAATTCACTTGTTCTTTTCTATTTTATTGACTTATACATTTTCAAATATGACCATGTTAATGACCAAGTATGTACAATATTTTTAAGGACAAAATAACAATTATATACAGTTTGCAAAGATCAAATTCTAACCATGGACACCTTTCTTCTAGTCCAATGACTGAAGCCTGTCCAGTGCCAGTAACTCCCAGGGACTGCATAAGGCCAAATGAAGCCTCAATGCTGTATTTACCTTTTTCCTTTCACACGCTTTCATTTTTCTTAAAGAAACATTTACAATGTACCTGCTTTGAAAATATTAACAATGTTTTGTGCCACAGATCAAAGTCCTTGCCTACTCACAAGCTACTGTTAATTGAAGGCAATGTTACCACTCAGATCAAATTCATATGTCTAGATCCCAGATACCTGGGTATGAAATATGCAAATCTGCCAAGAGAAATTAGATATTTTTCTTTTCTTTTAATATAACCCACTATATAATAGTGAACTAAATATGTTTGTTTCATAGAAACAACTTACATTTGCCAATATGAGGCAAATGGTCTATGTACAGATATATCAGGACTGCCTAACTGACAGTGAGTGTTGCTAGCCAGGCTCCAAGCAAATGGAGCTAATACGGTGGAGCTCTCTGCTGAATGGACTTCCCCTTCAGGATACGTCGGATCTGGAAGAGAAACAAATAAAATTTGTGAGGTTTATTTCTTATGGCCAATGCAGTGTATTTCCTTCTGAGTTTCATTCCTTTCTTATACAATCTACACTACTCCTATTAACTTGTAAGTATGTGAAGAAATACATACAATACTTCTCAAGATTTTGAGGTGACTCTTAAAAATACTAAACTCCTTTTAAAGCTTATTTCAGATCTCCTATAATAATCTTTGGGTCCAAGAAAGTAAAACATCTCCATTGAAAATTATCTGAAGTTGAAAATCTCCATAAACTTAAGTAACACCTATATTCTTTTCCTAATTTTTACTCTTGCTATTCGTGAGAACATTTAATATAAGGCAGTAATTAAGGCAAATTATAATATCTCACTTATCTTGAAGTCAGCCTCAACTAACAAGAACACAAAACCCACATTTTATGATACACACACACAAGTAAATCCTTAATACCATTCGAGTCAAAACAGCTATCATGATATCCATTAAAGCATCTACACATAACTTCATGGATCACAGAAAAGACCCCGGCTCATTCAGAGTAATTCATTTTATACCCCAGTCTGACAAATTTTATTTTCTATCTCTCAGCCTCCAGCAGATAAGAAGCAACAATTTAGAAGAAAGGAGATTGAGGTAGGAGATACAACCGATAGCTGCTAGAAGGAAACACACGATCACAGTATCACGATAAAAGCCAGGAAAAAGACCCTCTACCTGCCCAACACACACAAAATACCAAAGCAAAAAGGAGATAATCTGAGAACATCTAATGAAGAGCTAAATGGCTTAGTACGTCAATAATCCCTGAGAGCATAGTTATATGACTGCATACCACAAACAGTGAAGCAGAGGCAAATACTGGGCTTAGGACTCTGCCTTTTTAAAAGTTAATGATGGTTCTGGTCCTTGGAACCTCTCTGAATATCAATTTTCTCAGCTGAAACTTGGAAGTTGCAAAGTTCTTCTAACTATTAAATGATATACATGAAAACTCTTTACAAACTATCGAAAGATTCTTTCTAAATTACACAGAGCTCTCTACATAAAGGCTACTATCACACTATGGTCATAGTGACAGCTCAGAATCAAAGAAAAAGCTAAACTGCATTCCACATATTTTATTTTGTGATTAGTAAAGTATGTAATGACCTACCCACAGCCACAATCCCCCTCATTCCCCCCAGGAAAAGAGTTCTATCAAAAACATTTTAAGTTCTTAAAAGAATAAGTTCTTATTATCTAAAAAGTTTACTCATGAACCTATTCAATCCTCAATGATAACATATAACCATATTTGATGAATAAAGCATTAATTCTGTTTAAAGTATAAAGTATTATTTCTAGGCTGGAAATTATGTAATTTTTCCATTTTTGGTTCAGTATCACTTTGTAGATAGAAATAATTCTAACTATTGATGTTCACTGAGCTCTTCTTACTCTGTACCTGGGACTATTGTCAGCACTCCACATATAACAACTCATTTAATATCTACAATATTTGAAGGCTCATACCTTACAAGACTAAGATTCTCTTTCCTTGGTATCTGCAGGAACCTTGGTACCTTCTCTTTCCGCACCTTAAACCATTCTGACTTACTCTAACCCTAAGTCTGTGTCACAGAATACTACCTGACCTCTAACCATTTTGAGTCTATGGATAAACCCTCAGATTTCTTAACTGCTCTGTTTCCAAAGGAAGAGGAACACCAAAATGCTATGATGGCTACTGTGAGACACAGACACTGATAGAGCCCACCTAAAAGAGCAACAGCTGGCCTCTGCCCTGCACAGCCTCATCTCCCTCTATGTTTCAGACTGGAGTGCCAAAAAGTACTTCCTCTCCCGCCTGTGCCTCTCACCTGTTCTCCCACAGGGCCATCGGGAACCAAATGCACTGGCTGTTCGTTCTCCAAGTTCCGAGTACTTGGGTCGGCTCCCTTCCTCATCAACAGGCGGACAGCATCTAATTGTGTCAGCCGGTACTGCAGGCTGGCAGCAACATGGAGGGCAGTGTTGCCGTTGTAAGCCTGAAGATAAAACGAAAGACCAGACATCAGGAAGGGGGAAATTTCATGAAAGGAGCTCAAAAACTTTGAAAAGGTGTACAGAAGGCCATTCCCACTCTGGTGTGGTTATTAAAGCTTTCTAAAAGTACCTTTGCATTCACAAAAGACAGGCAACTGGGCAGCTCCAAAAAGAGGCGAATGAGTTCCAGATTTGCTTCTTCAGCTGCTAAATGCAGGGCTGTGCGGCCACTTTTGCGATCCTTGTCAAAGGCAAGAGGGAGAAAAAAAAAGAAAAGAAAATCCAGATACCATGCCTTGGAATACACTTTTCACCCAGTCTCTTGAATATCTGATTCGGCTTCAGAGACTCACTTTGAATGCTCCCTTCTCCACAATGCCTTGCTTAATCCCAAGCTAAAGGGAATCTTATTTCTCTTAAATTTCCTATTCATTTGCCTATATGCCTCTTGTCACAATGTACCTTTTTATACAGAGTGGCTATAAAATGTAGAAAAATAAATGATATTTTTAAATCCTATGTCGTAACATATCAGTAAACTATGTATTATGTATTCACCTGCATTTCCAGACTTGGTAGCCTCCCTGTAGAGCCATATTTAGCTATATCTCTCACCTCTTTTACTAGACAGTAAGCCTCAAGGGTCCAAACGGTTTATGACTTAGGCAATTTTCCCCCACATATTCAGTGAATAAAACCAAATTTTAAAAGAATATTTTCCAGCTTAAAAAACAGAAGATGAATTTCACATCCCACAACAATGAAGAAACCCTTACAAAAAGCACTACCTTTATTCTCAGTGTATGAAAATGGAAGCCAAAACGACAATCTCAATTTTAGGTATTTTCTTTTCCTTTCAAAGACTAATTTATTTTACACCTAAATGACCTTTTGGATAATAATCCACAGATTCAAAGCAAATCAAAAAAACACATGAAACCATCTGTTAAAATCTGAGCTTCTTAACCACCCCATACATTGCTACTCACACCATTAATTTCAAAAAAAAAAAAGGGGGGAAGTTTGAATCTATACTTGAAAGCAAGGTCTTTTGCTCTTCTGCTATAACCAGCTTCTCCCCTACCCCATCTTAAACCTTTTCTTTAAATTTACCTTCGCTTCCACCGCTGCTCCCATTTGAATTAGGCACTTAATGGTATCAACCAGACTCTTATTCTTCAGTAAAA
Organism: Rhinopithecus roxellana; assembly: GCF_007565055.1. Taxonomy (NCBI): domain Eukaryota; kingdom Metazoa; phylum Chordata; class Mammalia; order Primates; family Cercopithecidae; genus Rhinopithecus; species Rhinopithecus roxellana. The sequence goes on along the minus strand of NC_044549.1, from coordinate 22,461,240 downwards.
GCTCCTGAACTTCAGGTGAATGAGGCTGTTGATTTCTCTGGAGTTCATGGACCACAGCATTGTGGGCTATGACTGCACAATGAAGGGGAGTCAGGCCTAGAAGAAAAGTATAATCAAGCAGTGGTCGAGCATCCCATCAGGTCTTTTGGTCCTTCTATAACGACAAAAGTTGAGGATGGCCTCTAACTTAACCTACAAATGGGCTTCGCAAGAACTAGTAAAGCAATCTGAATATAGTCCCTTTGTTGGGTCTCAGTGCTAATTTTATCTACAGAGTATTTTAGCTTTAATTACCTTCCTTCTTAGTATGATACTTAGTACCCTTAGACCTTATGGGTCCCCCCCTCTAAGTGGCTCTCAATCTAATAAAGTTTCAGTTGCTTACCATCATAGTTAGTTGCCTCAAGATCCACAAACTGATTACTTCCCACTGCTCCCTTCTGAATCGCCTGCAGGTTTTAAAAACAGACATCTGTTAGCAACACAAGCTGTGCATATACGTAACTATTAGAATCCCCAAGAAATGAGTAAGTTAACTCAAAATAAATTATTGCAATAGGCAACCTATATCCAACTTCTAATATCCAACTGTATCTCTCTGGCCTTGCAATGATGGAAGCCTGGTCTGCTGCCTCTTACCTGAAGCACCTGGGAGTGGCCCTTCTCAGCACAGACATGCAGAGGTGTTCTCCCCCAGCAGTCTGTGGTGTTCACCTGCGCCCCCAGGTTCACCAGATCCTGCACAATGAGATGCTGATTGGCAGCCACTGCCACCTGAAAGGCACTCTGTGGATATCCAGAGGAAAAAAGATATTTTAAACATACAATGTTATCATAACAAGGAATATGAAACTAAACTATGACTGAGGGAAAAACCCACATAGAGAAAATAAATCCTTTGAATAAGCAATCAAATACTGTAAGACAAGGAAACTAAAGTAAGCCGAGGGTGTGGCTTTATTACACTCAGTGTTTGGTCAAATAGCTACAAAGTTAATGTTAATAACTTCAAGGTTAATGATAGCAAAAAGTCAACATCTCAAAGTTAATATTAACTAAACTCTCTTGACGTTGAGCTCTAAGATGATCTACACATAAGGCTGGTCATCATTCACTTCACCATGACCCCCTCTTTGCCATTTCAGACTCTGTCAAGGTCCTCACCTGTCCATTGTGCTCTTTAATATCCAGCATGTGAAGTGCATTCATCTTTCTTGCTAGAACATAGGAAAGTGCCCTTCTCCCTTGGGCAACAGCAATATGAAGGAACCTGGGGAACATAGAAAGGAAAAGGGGTGAATTATTTCTGATTTCACTAAGTTGTTCTTTTGAAAAAAAAAAATCTTCCTTTAGCCCCCTTTTTATATATTGGTACACTCAAATGCAACATTACAAAGCAAATAATTTGTCTTTTCTGCTACATTGATAATACACCCCAGTTGAAACAGGATGGGTTAGGCTATCAGAAATAAGAAAAAGAAGAATGTCAAGCACCATGCTGATCACCTTACGTCTATTAATACTCATAAAATCCCTATACAAGAAGTATTATCATTTTACATCTCCAGGAACTGAGACATAAAGAGGTTAAATAACTTGCCCAAGACCACAAAGGCATCAGGACAGATTAAGATCAATCTGCAAACCAACTCACAGTTTATCCCTACTCGTGATCTAATTGTTTCTGTTCTACAGTCTACGCTGGTCTTCCAAACCCAATTATTCAAGATGACACAGATATTTTTACGATTTAGAACAGGTTATTTGTTCAGCCAAAAAATTTCTTTGAAGGAAAACCCTTTCTTGACATATTAGCTATCACTGCGTGGCGGTTTCTATCTATACTAGTCATCTTGGTAAGCCAACCACTAAGGTATACCTTGGTATACCCTAGAAAAATTCTATGCTTACTAGTCCAACAAGTGTGGCTTACCTAACTAAGAACACGAGATAAAAGGATACTCACGTGTCACCATCTGCATCCTTTGAAAGAAACTGGTCTTGGGAAACATTTGCCAATTTGCTTTCTTCCTGCTCCACTTGCCACTGAAAAAATGATTTCCCTAACTGTATGGTATTCATTGGATTTCCAGGGATGTTTGGGAATGGCAGTGAAGTGTTTGAAGCATCAGAGGCCATCTCGTGCCCCGCCATGGCCTCACAGGGGCTGTTGGACATCATGCTGAAGCTGTGCAAGTGAGCATCATTTTGCTGCTGAACACTGGAGGAAGTCAGAACGGGATGAGCAATATTCTCAGATTCGCTGTCATTATTAAGAAAGGAAACTAAGCTTTGGTTCGGGCAAAACTGTGATTCTTGACCATCAAAGAGGTTTGGTTCGTAAGTGGGGGACTGGGAAGGTCTGGAGAAAGGACTGTATTCCAGAGTTGGTTTGTGGGTGTAGTGCGGCTGCTGCTCTACATGCTGGCTCTGTGGAGAATACTGGTACAGGGAAGCCTGGTCTATCACTTGTGGGGAGCTGCTGACTTGGAATGGTTGGTATTTCTGAGGTGGAGAAAAGACCTGCCCTCCATGGAAGTCTTGACACTGCTCTGCAGAGGAGCTCTGAGGGACCACCACGGGGTTCAACCAGCTAACTTGAACTGTGTTCAGGGAAACGGGGCTGCATTCATTCTTAATGTTGATAATGTTCTGAAGCAGATCAGCACTGCTGTCCTGTTTGGCTTCATTGTGATGAACATCTTCCATGCTCTCCCCAGGCGTTGGTGTTTGAGGTGGTGTCTGGAAAGAAGTAAAATGCAATTTGCACACTCACTTCCTTCTAAAATTATCCCAGGAATAATTTCCAAAGGATAGTCACAGGACAATGGTAAGATACTTACCAAAAATTGGGAATGCAACAGAGTTGGCCTTTTGCAAGCTGGTCCATCAGACAACGAATCGGGCCCTTTCCTTTTCCCACCATGTGATACTGTGTTCTTCCATTCTGTACCCAAAGGAAGACAGCCTCTGTGATCATCTTACTTGATAAATGTTACCCATAATTACACTCTATGATTTTACTCTAAAGCCCCGAAAAAATTATGAATACAAGTAACTCTTACCTCTGAACTGTTCTATGTTCACACCTTGTGTCTATAAAGAAAAAAGTTTCCAATTTAGTGTATACAAAATGACTTCCTCTTAATATAACATCAATAAGTAAGCTTATCTCTAACACCCTTTATAGCTTACCATAAATCTCTGATACGGTTTTTCTATCAATATTTATTTTCTATGTCAATTTTTATTCTATCTTGCAACTTCCTCATTTTCACTTTCACCTTAGCTCAACGCAGGTCAAGATGAAATTAATAAGAGCATTTGATTTTTCCTCTTCTAGTTAAAATGTTCCATTTCGGTTGAGTCCCTGAACTTGCCTTCCTTTATTCATTCATTAAGTTTCTCTTGCCCGCCTACCAGGTGTCTGGCACTGGACTCAGTAGGATACAACAGACCAAATATGGTCTCTGTCCTATGGACTCTGTCATCTATGAAAAATTTCAAGTAACTTACTTGATGACTGGACCTAGGCCATCATAACAACCCTGGCAGACTAACCCCTCCCCACCACTCTACACTCAAAACAGAAAAACAGATGTCACCTTAAAATCATCCACAGCTTGGCCAGAGCCCTTCTGTTTATGACTTCGGATGTGCAACAGGAGTTCCTTCACCGAGTTCTTCACCCGAACACCTTGAAAAGGGCCTCTCTGCTGCCTGCCAACCCCCATATGGGGCTCAACTGTTCAAAAGAAAACAAAACATATTCCTGGTTAAATATCTTCACAGACATAAACGTTACTAATCCCAAAAGTATAGGTGTTGCCTAATGTATAAAGTCCCCAAGCAACAGATTGCAAAACATTTCCAACTTGCTCTGGTCAATCAATGGCCTTGTGAGTCCCGAGCTCTGCTCAAGGGTCCTAAGTTGCCTGATACCTTTCTCTACTGGGTACCCTAAGAAATTAAAGCTCATACAAATGTGGTCAAGGATCCTCAGAACCAAGAGGTAAACCCAAATTAAGCCTATCTTTCAGCTCTAACCACCCATAGGAATGGATCACAGATTTTACCATCCTGACTCTCATAGATCTATAATTATTCTTGACTTTGGAAAAACCTTGGGGAGCAAGTGATAAATTATGCACTTTTCGCTTTTTAAACCAATGGTTTTATGTTCACATAGAAATTTTAAAGTCTATCAATTCCGCTTACCCAAGAAGGCACAAAACAACTTCTTTCAAAGATCTCAATGTACCAAAACCTGACAATTAACAATGTCTTAGATTTATGTCTTATTATTTCCTTCAATTCAACCATGCCAAAAAAAAAGCTGCTTAAATTAACTGAGCTTAAACACATTTCTACATATGCAAACAGGATTTCCCCTCACTGACTGTTTTTGGAATTACTTACACAGGTCTCCTGAGTAAAAAGGAAATATGCTTGTTTCACTTTTAAATTCTGAAATACACTTTAGCATTTAGTATAGAAGTACAGTACACCACTTTTGATCACTATTATGTCACAACCTCTTAATATGTGTGTTGAACATAAATTCACAAAAAGTCAGGAAATGAATAATTCAGCCACTCCATCAAGTGTAGAAAAAATAAGGTGGGGCAAGAAACAACGCATAATTTGAACATATGTATCTATCATAAATATATGAGATAAATAGTTCAATGATAGGGTAAGTGAAACATTAGTTGGCTTTAAGTTTAGCGATTTCAAAAGATACCAGAATTGCCAGAATCTAACACAGCATTTTTCTGGAATGAGAGCAGTTAATAATCCAACGTCACAGAGATTAAAAAAAAAAAAAAATGCAGTTTCAGAAATCCCCTGTGGCTGTGTGGTAAACCAAGGGACTAGCAAAAGTTTCAACCAGATGAAGGCCAAATGGGGAAGAAAAGGTCCTAAACACACATTCTTTCTGGATCTGCTACACAGTGGTTTAAATCACTTTTCACATGATTTTAAATGACTTAAAATGAAAATGAGAAGTCACTTTTTAAAATAAATGACAACCAAAACAGGAGTGGCTAAGAGCGGGAAACACCGGAAAGAGATGTTCTTTAAAATCATGCTGATTAGACTCTCAACGGTTCAATTATGGAGGCGTTTTTCTAGCCTACCCACAGGGGCATCCTGTTTTCCCCCAAATTATGCAACTCGGTTCACTAAGAAAGGAAACCAATTCGCAGCCAACGAAAGATAACATTACGTCTTTCTCTGCTAGATATGGCTTATCCGTTGTTTTTTTTTAAGGCATACAGAACAAAAATAAGATCTTAGAAATTCTGGACAGACTTCCGAAACTCGCCAAACTAAAGGCATAACTTGAGTTGGTTTTCAGCCCTGCTTCACCTTAATAACCGCAGTTTTCTTTTCTTTGACGGTCAAGTATTTTTACTTAAAACTTCCACAAATACTGACGAAGAAATAAGTCATGACCTTTAACGCAATCCCCAAACCCTTATCCTCTGCTACAGCTTTTCACTAAAATAGTCACAAGAAGAAAATTACACCTACATCAGACCCCAAATCTCATCATAGTATATTAATTATAACTCAACAAAGCTGCTTCTTAGAGAGTGAGAGATCTGGTCACTCGCCCGGCAGTCAGAGCTGGGCTGAGAGCGGTTTCCGAAGCCCCGAGGCCCGCAAAAGGGCGCCGGTACAGCGGGCCGCCGAAGGGCGTGTAGATCTGGCAGGCGTCCGGCCCGGGCAAGGCGGGGAGGGGTAATTGATGGCTAACGTGCGTACGTCCTAGCTCTAAGGAGGGCGCAGGAGCCACCCTCCATCTGGGGAGTCTTCCAACCTCCCAGGGCGTGCGCGCCCCGAGAACGCAGCGGTGCGGGGCCGGCTGGTACCTGGCTGGCGCTCGGCGCGGGCGCCGCCTCTCGGCCGGGACTCCACGGCGCCGCAGGAGGACACAGACGAGGCGGAGGAGAAGTCCGAGGAGTCGGAGCCGGGAGATCCGGGCGCCGAGGGGCCCGAGGCCGAGCAGCTGGCGTCGCAGGCGCCCGGGGCGGCGGCGGGCGGCGACGCGCCGTAGAAGTAGCCCAGGTTGAGTGGGCTGGTCATGAGGCCGCAGCCGCCCGCCGCGTCCCGCAGCCCCTCTCCGCCGCGGCTGTCGTCCAGCAGCTTGTCCACAATCATGCTCCCAGGCAGCGCGCTCGGGACCCCGACACCTGCGCCACCGGCTCGCTGCGCGCGGCTGCCTCCCGGGCGGGCTCAGAGAGCTGTCGGCTGGCGGATGGCGCGGGCGGGTACGGGCGCGGCGCGGGGCTGCCAGGGTATTTAACCGGCCGCTGGGCTCGCCGACCTTCCCGGCGCCCGGCCCGGCCATTGGCGGTGCCCGGGCCGCCTCCCAGCCCCTCCTCCGGATGCGTCCGATTTCCAGTAAAATGTACAGGATGAGGCAATGCGCCCTCCGCCCTCCGCCCTCGCCCCGCCCGCCCGGCTCCGCCCAGACCGACCGGTTGTTTTCCTGCCCTTCACCTGGAAACCCCGACAACGCGCGGCCTCCCGCCTCCTGCCTCTCGCCTCCCGCCTCCCGCCTTCCACCTTCCACCTCCCGCCTGCGGGACCCCGACCCTCGCCCGGGCCAGTCCTGCCCTCTAGGCTCCCGCCGGGCCTGGGAGCCCGGGGAGAGGGCGCGCGGCGCAGGGCTGGGCCTGCAGAGGGAGGCGGGAGTCAGCGGTGGGAACCGGTCGGCCTGGTTCTTGGGGACTGGCAAGTCCGGAAGGAGCGCGGCCCTCACCCCTCTGCCTGCCCTGGCGCGGCGAGCTGTTAGCCCAGTTAACGCATCTCTGGAAGGTTCTTAAGGGCCTGTCTCCTTGGGCGCCCCAGCGTAGCCTCCCTTCTCAAACAGCTTTTGTCGACGTTTTTAGGCAACATCCCGAATTGAAAGAGATGTTGGAGCATTTTTATGTTCTCAAATTATCTTCTGGGACGCAAATAATTTTTTAGGTGCAGCCATGAATAAAAAGTAATGCCACACTTCTGTATCCTTCAGTACTAGAACAAAGGCATCTTAGCAAAATAATTAATACACAAACATAGATGTCTGTATTATACATAGATGTAATTTTTTTAAATTCTGCATAGCTTTACATTGCATCTGATAAACTAACACAGTAATTTTGACCTTTCCTATCTTGAATACTTTTTTCCAATGGATTTATACAACTATTTGTTCAAGTCCAACTAGCAAAAAATGCAGGAATGATAAGGTTAAGTACACACATGCTATGTTAAAAGAAACCGATTATGATTAAATAACACGAGGGATACAAAGTTCAGTGAGCCACCTAAAAAGAGAAACAACGGGTCTGGTAGAGGAAAAAGGAGGTCAGAAGGAAAATCTTTGCAGGGGTGGTGGCATTTAAGATAGTTCTTAAAGGATGGGGGGGGGGGGGGGCATGGGGCCCACAGCATTTACAGAAAGAACAAGAGCAAAGAATTAAGGAGAGGGTTCATATTAGAGTGTACAGTCCCTTTTTACGATTGTCAAGAGAAGACGATGACATTAAACATAAAAGGTAACTTGGTGCCTTTGGGTGGAGCACCTCCAGCAGCTGAGACAGTGGAATTTTATTTAATAAACATTGAGGAAACATGAATTTTAGGTAGGCAAAATTAATCTGCAAGCAGTTGAGAGAAGATGAGCCCAGAGGCCATTAGGATCCACTGCAGCAGCCCAGGAAATGACTGGGCACTGGGGCAGATACAGTGGGAAAGGAGAAAGTAAATGGAAAGAAAGCAGAGCTGGGCAGCATTGCTAGGGCAGAACCCACAGGTCTGGCTCTTTTGGAGGTGGGGAGCAATGAAAGGGTCCCCGGTCAGGCCATAGCTTGCAGCCATGACCAGGTGAACAGGGCCACCAGCTCCAGATCACAAGGAAAACACCAGAGCAGAATGTTAGGGTTTTAGGAGGAAGGGAGGGACACCATGAGTTTGGATTGTTACTCAGTATTGGTAGGTGGTATAAGACCCTGGTGGGGACAGGTCCAAAGTAAATACAGCCATGCCCCACAAAATGATGTTTAAGTCAACAATGAACTCCATGTACAATGCTGGTCCTGTAAGATTGTAATACCATATTTTTTACTGTGTCTATGTTTAGATATGTTTAGATAGATAAATACCTCTGTTATAGTTGCCTACAGTGTTCAGTACAGTAACATGCTGTGCACGTTTATAGCCCAGGAGCAACAGACTACACCATAGAGCCTAGGTGACTAGTAGGCTAGACTATCTAGGTTTGTGCAAGTACATTCCATAATGTTCAAACAACGACAAAATCACTTAACGACACATTTCTCAGAATGTATCTCCATCGTTAAGCAATGCATGACTGTATTTCCTTGTTTCTCACAAGTGTATTTCCCTAAAACTTCTTGCTGTCTCTCCCTCTTTTTGATAACTTTAAAAAATAAATAAATAAATAACAAAACAAATTCCTTGGTGTATCTGTGGAAAATACAAGACTTCAGTAACTGCAATTCCTTGGAAACCAAAATCATTTAAAAGATGCTCCAAATAAGATGTTGAGTGTGATGGTTAATTCGATGTGTCAATTTGACTGGATTAAGGCATGCCCAGGCAGCTAGTAAAACATCATTTTGGGGTATGTCTGTGAGAGTGTTTCTGGAAGATATTTGCATTTGAATCAGTAGACAGAGTGAAGAAGATCCCCCCTCGCCAATGTGGGCAGGCATCCTGCAATCCACTGAGGGCCAGAACAGAACAAAAAGGCTGAAGCTCTCTTCTTGAGCTGGGGCATCCATCTTTTCCTACCCTTAGACATCAGCACTCCTGGTTCTTGGGCCTTCAGACTCTGACTAGGACTTACACCACCAGCTCGCCTGGTTCTCAGGCCTTCAGGCTTGACCTAGAACTGCATCACCAGCTCTTCTGGTTCTTCAGCTTACGGATGGCAGATGGTGGGACTTCTTGGCCTCCATAATTGTGTGAGCCAATCCTTCAAAATAAATCTGTTTCTACATATGTATATGTACCCTATTGGTTCTGTTTCTCTGGAGAACCCTAATACGTTAGAGTTTCTCAATAAAATCTATCTGAATTTTGTTTTCTACCTACTAATATTTTATGTATAATAAAGGATTTAAATGCCCATTCAAATAAATCCATAGAAAGTAATTTTTTACAAAATTAATTATCCTCCTGTTTTAATTATCTTCCCATTTTGCATGAGATACGAAAATTCAAGCCACAAATTCGTGACCTCTGGAGAACTTAATATAGACCAAGATGATCAACAAAAGACTAATGTTTCAACATGAAGTTTTCTGGCAATGCCAAAGCAATAGTACTGTTTGACAAGACCACAACCCCCAATGCCCAGAAGCCCTCCCACACACATCAAAAACAGTTGTTAATATCGCTACCAAAAAAAATTTAAATGTACTTTGCTTTATGTAAATGTCGAAATACAAATTCAGTTTGATCCGTCAGGTCAGATGATAGGATGCTGCCATTGTTCTAATCAAATATGGTTGAACACTCATGCTGTGGGAGACAGCCACCATGTTACGAGGACACTCCCTGGAAAAGTCAACTGAGGCCAACAGCCAGCACCAATATGCCCGCCATGGGAGTGAGCTACTTTGAAAGTAGATTCTGCCGCCGCACATCAGGACTTCAGATGACTGCAGCTCTGGCCGACATCTTGACTGTAGTCTTATGAGAGATTTTGAGCCAGAACTCTCAAAAACACTCAGAGATTCCTAATGCACAAAAACTGTATATGAAATATGGGGCCTTGAGAATTTGTCCAGTTACACTGCTCCATCAAAAGCAAAAAAGAGATTAAAATCCTCATCAAACTGACTCTGGAGCCTCATCTTTTGCTTTAAAAAAAGAGATTAGAGGATTCACTTCCTCCAGACTCAGATGTACCGTCTACACCTAAAGATACAGAAAAAGATGAAATGATCTATCAGAGAGTTCTGTGACAACTCATAGAGGGGAGAAATCTAGTCCAAAGCTACTGGAAGAAACATGTATGAGAATGCTATCTTTCCCCAGGCTTTATAAATGTTAATAATTTACCTTATTGTATCTTATGCAGTAGAACATTTTTGCATAGTTTTATGGTGTCAATTAACATTGTAACACTATCTTGAGACCAATAATTCAGAGTTTCAAAAAAGGAATTGAGGGCTGGGCTGGGTGCAGTGGCTCACTCCTGTAATCCCAGCAATTTGGGAGGTCACGGCAGGAGGTATTGCTTGAGCCCAGTATTGCTTCAAGACCAGCCTGGGCAATATAATGAGACCCCATCTCTACATAAAATAAAAAATTAAAAAATTAGCTGGGCATGGTGGCACATGCTGTGATCCCAGCTCCTTGGGAGGCTGAAGTGGGAGGATAACTTGAGCCCAAGAAGTCAAGGCTGCAAGCAGTAGGCTATGATCATACAACTGCACTCCAGCCTGAGTGACAGAGCAAGACCTTGTCTCAAAAAAAAAAAAAAAAAGGAATTGGATTTTTTTCTTTTCTTTTTTTTTTTTGAGACGGAGTCTTTCTCTGTCACCCAGGCTAGAGTGCAGTGGCATGATGTCAGCTCACTGCAAGCTCCGCCTCCCAGGTTCATGCCATTCTCCTGCCTCAGCCTCCCAAGTAGCTGGGACTACACGTTCCCGCCACCATGCTCAGCTAATTTTTTGTATTTTTAATAGAGATGGCGTTTCACCGTGTTAGCCAGGATGGTCTCAATCTTCTGACCTCATGATCCCCTGCTCCTCGGCCTCCCAAAGTGCTGAGATTATAGGCATGAGCCACTGCACCCGGCCGGAATGGGATTTTTAAGTGTAGATGTAATGAACTTTTGAAAAGCTAAGGACAATTTGGAACAGCTTTTCAAACTTGAGATGAAAAAGCCAGTATCTTACAGGATAAGTTATTATATTACTTTGGCTGAAGAAATGAACACCACAGGTGAGAGACCAGTAAAGCCTGGTAGAGTTTATTTTGCTGAATGCTTTCTAGATGAAAAGTCAGCAAAAGAAATCACAGCACTGCCACTTTGCAATGATACAGTAGCTCACTGAATTAAAGACTTAACTGCAAACTGGTTTTGTCTGCAGAATTGCACTCTTGCCTTAGAAATGGATAGGTTTATGGACCGTCTGGACTTGCTATTTCAGTTATATTCACTTACAGCACCAGCCAGTCATCAGAGGTCTTTTATTTGAATGCATGACAACAAACACAAGGAATGCGGAAACATTCAAAATGTACAATAACTTTTCAAACCTCATCATTTATCCTGAAACAGTTGTGTTTACATTTGAAATGATGGTACAAATGCAATGGGTAAAACGACTGGTGCCTTAAAACAAATCAAGGCAGTGGCAACAAAATGAACTAGTAATCACTGTATTCTTCACCACTGTCTACTTGCAGAAAGAAAAAGAAAAAAAGCCAGTTTCACCTAAAAAGTCCTGGACGAAACAGTAACAGTCTTAATTGACTCTTGTATACATCATTTTAATATTTTATGTGGCAAAATGGGAAATATGCATAGAAGTTTGTGCTGCATCCTGAAATATGGCAATTGTCTCAAGGAAATGCACTTGTCTATTAGCTTGAACAATATGACATTGCCATTTGTTCTAATCAAATACTGTTTTGAGTTGTGAGTTGAACTGCCCTCTGTTTTTCATGGAATACCAATTATACTTGACTGACAAACTGTGTTTCAGATTCAGGTATTTGTCAGTTTTTGGTTTTGTTTTGTTTTTTAATGAACAAAGTGAGCCTGTCATGTCAAGGAAAATAACTAACAGTATTTACTGCCAATAATAAAATTCAAGTTTTTGAATAAAAATTACAATTTTGGGAAACTTCTGTTGGACACCTTGAGCTTGATAACTTCCTAGTTCTAGAAGACTTTTTTGATAAGCCCAATGGTGATGTGCTATTAACAAATGTGATTTTTTTAATATTATATAATGAAATGTGGCAACATTTAGAAAATTTGCAAAACTTAATAATTTCCAAATGAACAATGCAAGACATTGTAAAATCATACATGAGTGGAAGAGCCACTCAAAGTGTGAGAGTGGCCAATGGATTTTAATGTATCAGAATATAAAAAGTTCATTGACATGGTTTCAGGTTCCATCTTGTATCTCTCCTTTAAGGAACTACCACTTGTTTTGGTATAATATTAAATTAGAATATCCAAATTACCTGAAAAGACTATTAAGCTGTTTCTTCCTTTTCCAACTACATATGTGTATGAGACCAAATTTTCTTTATATTTTCACCAACATAACATATTGTGACACGTTTCTTTTTTAAGAGACAGGGTTTCACTCTGTCACTCAGGCTGGAGTGCAATGGCATGATTATTGCTCATTGTAACCTCTAACTCCTAGGCTCAAGCTCTCCTCCCACCTCAGTCTCCCCAGTAGCTAGGACTACAGGCATGCTCCACCAGGCCTGGCTAATTTTTTTTATTTTTCATGTTTTGTAGAGACGGGGTCTGGCTGTGTTGCCTAGGCTTGTCTGGAACTCCTGGCTTCAAGAGATCCTCCCACCTCAGCCTCCCAAGTCACTAGGATTACAGACATAAACCCCTGCACCTGGCCAACTGCAACAAAAGAAATGCAGAAGCAAATATGAAAATCTGTCTTCTGTAAAACCGGACGTTAAGAAATTTGCAAAGATGTGAAACAATACTGTTTGCATGAAGTTTTTTTTTTTTAGAAAATACAGTTTTTAAAAATAAATTAGTAAGTAAAGATTTAAATAAATTTTAGGGATCGAATGTAGGCAATGTCCTATCAGTCAACTCAATAGTTCCAGATTGGACTCATCATTGTTGAACACCTGGTTCTGAAACTCTCCTCTCTTCTCCATCTCTAATTTCCACTATCCAAGACAGGCCTTGATCTCTTACCTGATGCAAATGATCACCCATCCAGCCCTGCCCACTTAAAACCCATCCTCCAGACTGCCATCAGCATGCCAATGGGATGCTGGAATGCCAGGAATTCTTCGGCCAGGTCTAAGAATTCCTCCACACCAGTGGTGTTCAATCTTTGGGCTTCCCTGAGCCACAGTGGAAGAAGAATTGTCTTGGGTCACACATAAAATACACTAACACTAATGGCAGCTGATGAGCTAAAACAAAAAAGAAAAAAGAGAAAAAAATCACGAAAGAATCTCATAACGTTTTAAGAGAGTTTATGAATTTGTGTTGGGCCACATTCAAAACCATCCTGGGCCACATGCAGTCCATGGGCCACAGGTTGGACAAGCTTGCTCTATGCTGTTAAAAAATCCTTCAGTTACAAATCTGCACGTTGTGCACATGTACCTTAGAACTTAAAGTATAATAAAAAATAAAAAAATCCTTCTGTGGCTCTCTACTGCTTTTAGCATGGAGTCCAATCTTCTTAGAATGACAGATGTCCAAGCCCTGCCTTCCTCACAAGCTTCATCTTCCTCGTTACCTTCAGTAATACGAAACTGAATATAGTTTCCCACAGCTCTGAGACTTTGCTCTTGCTGTTCTTCTCTCCTCTTCCTCACCCAAAAACTCATGCTCACTTAATACCCAACACTCAAGACTCACTTAATAGCCAACACTTCTGGAGCCTTCCCTGACCCTCCCTTCCTCCCCTGACCCCAACTGTCACCCCTACTTCTGGGCTAAGGGTCTTCCTCTCAGTCTCCACATAGACTTCTATCATAGCTCTTAGGATGTGCTAAAATTAACCATTTATGAGTCTGTGTCCTCTATTCCACTATAAGCTCCCGAGACATGTATCCCTTGTCAATAGCCAAGTACCTGTTACTTAGTAGGTAGTTACTTGGTACATATTTAACTGGATGGTAGAAACAAGTGGAAATGCTTCCAAAATTATTTTATGTCACTACTGTACAGACATCAAAACAAATACTTTGGCCCCTTGAATTAGAATCTCCTCATTCTCTGCACTTGGATTATCATAAAACTATTTTCATCTATCTTGTAAATATAAAAACCCAGCTGTCTTTTGCCCAGAATTCTTTGTAAAGAACATAAAATCTTTCAGGAGCTTTCAAAACAGGTATCATCTCATGTGTTGACTTGTTGAATGCTTTCCCTTAAAAATAATAATTTGTTATTATCCCCATAGCAATGCAATGTAAAACATCTCAAGAAACATTTAAACTTCAGGGTATTCTAACAGACTTTTCTAACTCAGATGAGTAAATCAGACCACATATTTTCAAATTCTAGTTATTCTTCAATATGGTAGTGCTTTATAAATGTCAGGTACTCTTCTAAGTACTGGGACACAGTGGTACATCAGACAAACACTCATCTCTGTCTTTATGGAGCTTATACCTGGCTGTGTGAACATTCTGGTCCATATAGTATCCATATAATAGAAACAATTACTATTGCTGAGATATATGAACTCAGTTCTACTGGTACTCATATACTTCCCAATAGGCCACCTGACCAACCAGGCTATGGCACAGACAGCTGTAGTTAGTAAGTTCTATAAGCTGTTTCCTTACAATGGTGTAACCTATTATTTTGTATGTTTTAATCTGGAAAGATCAAAAGGTTGTCTTTAAAAGTAATTCTCTAGGTCCCGTTTGCAGTAAATTATTAGCACCTGATGTCAAAGCATAGTACACCATATTGAGGAAATTTCTCCAACCAGTAACCTGATCATCATACAGATGAATCAGCAAAAGGTTTGCACATCTCAGAACATCCTGCTCAGTGCTAAGAGAATAAACTTGATATGCCGTTAAGTACTGTATGTATAGTATGTACAATGTTGCATATTATGGACTGATTGTGTGAAGACAAAATTAATAGTGTCCCTGGAGTCATCTCTCTGCAACTTCCTTTTATATGAAAGTATCAGAGGAGATGCCATATACCACTTTGTCCTCCTCACAAATATTTTCCGAGCACCCACAATGTGTGAGTGAGTCATCCACCATGTAAAGTAACTCCACTGCTTCCCAGCAGGTACAAAAGTTCTGTCTTCTGATGGGCGGCCAGAGAGGCACCTTGCACAAAGTCAGGTCACACAGCTGAACATCCCAATAAACAGATGCCTTATAAACAGACCCTGAATCACAGCAATGCTACAATACCCTGAAATACTTTTTCAGCATCCCATCCTTCTAGCCCAGCAGGAATCCAAGTGTATAAACTGAAAACAAAACAAATTTTTCTTCCCCTTTAACGTTTCATTTCTAAAGAAATGAAAATTATTCTTCCATTTGATTTCAGAACGTATCTACATGCTATAAAATGCATATGTTTCATGCAAAATCATATATATGATGGAGTGGTGTTTGGTGTTAGTCTGAAGGGCTATCTGTGTACCACACTCTCTCTCTAATAGTAATAACCAAAACTCACACAGAACATCCATATGAAACAAGTACACTTTCTTAACTTTCACCCTGTAAGCGGTTCTTAGCTCATGAGGGTGTTTTCTGGTTTCTATTTATAATGATGAACTTTATCCACTATAGACACTTACAGATAAAAATGAGGTAGGTGAGCTTTGTCCAAAAAGGCAGAGAGCATTACAAGTTCCACGGCTGCTTCTGCTTTCTCTGACTTGTTGACAACTCCAGAAGTTTCATTTCCACACATATGAATGAAAGCATCCTCCTAAACGCTGAATGTGGGAATACTGTCAACTCTTGCCTGCTTTTTTAAGGACACTAAAATCTGAACTGCCTTAAAACAGAATGGTGAAGGACCAAAAAGTATCTTCTAATCCCAACTCCCCTTTCTCCCTCCTTTTTTCCTCTCCATTCTTCTTTGTGACACTCTTTCCTACATAAATCCACAGATTCTAGACAGTAATACATAGTGCAAAATTACCCAACCCTGTACCCTTCTACTGTAAAAAATGTACATGCTCTGGGAAAGGATCTCAGTTTTCAGGAAGAGAACTAATGAGCTAATTTACATTGTACTATAAATACATAACATTGTTACTTTTCCTAATAATATTTACTTTTTAAGGAGAAAAATCTGAAGGCAATTAACCCCAAAGAACTGAATATTTTAGAGTCGAATTTTAGGATCTACAGAAATTAAGTAAAGAAAATTTCTGACCGAAAGACGCTTCACCATTCCTTTGTATGAGGCTTTGGCCTACATGGACCTGCAAAGGCCTAAAGCTAAGAAACTTCTAACCATTATACTTTTCCTTTATATTTTGACTTAAACCTTCTGTTTTCCCCTAAAGAAAAGGCTAAATTTGGAAGGTTAAATTGAGCTTAAACTGAGCTCATTAATATAGGAAAGGAGTACAGTACTTATAAATGTTCAGTACATAGTTGCTTCATAAACATGTTGATTAGAATTTATGTTTTTCAAAACTTTCATATCCAAAATCTTCTTCCCCCTTCCCTTTGTAACACAGATAACACACATTTGTCAAACTAAACGAGGGATAAGAATATAATGTTATGTCTTATTTAAAGGCATGAATGCCTTATATGCCACATTTTTTCAAGAAGAATTTCAATTCTGGAACTTTTAATTCAGAATTTAAAACTTGAAGTTTTTTGTTTTGGGGGATTTTAGGAAATTTTGTTTGTTTTTATAAGTCTCTAGGGATTTATACTGAATTTCTGTAAACAAGGACAATAGTGTGTGCCAGACAGAAAGACTAATTATAAAAATGTTTAAGATCTGAGAAGGAGAAATCAGCTTACATCACGTGTAACATATATTAATACCAACAAAATAGTAATAAATCATAGATCCATAATATAATAATACTTTGGAACACTGATAATGTTTATAATAACTACCACTATTTAATATCTACCATATGCGGAATACTATGTACTTTATATACATACATTATCTCTAATGTATATAACAACTGGGAGAATGGTGAAAGATGTAAAATACGCAGTTATGAAATCTTGCCAAACACAATGAATACGAACAGACAAAATACATCAAACATGCATAGCTATCAACAGGAATAATTTTATGAAGGAATAATTTAATACTGGAATTAGTGAGGAAATCTGAATTCTCAGTTACTAAAAGACTACGCAAATGTAATACAAAGTTGATGACAATTATTTATTCAAACAATCACCTTACCTCCCCCAAATTGCTTTTGCTTACATTTTCTGGATACTTTAGGCCAGGAGTTGGCAACTACGGCCTGCAGGCCAAATCCAACCTATTGCACAGCTGTCACCTAAAAATGGTTTTTACATTTTAAAATGATAATATTTTAAATGTTTGTGTAAGTGCCTGCATAATATCCTCCATCTTGTCTCTTGGCCCACAAAACCTAAATTTTTACTATATGGCCCATTACAGAAAAAGCCTGCCAACCCTTGTTTAAGCAAAGTGCTTAGAGGCACTGCAGTGTCATGGCTTTGAAGCCTGCATACCCATCTGTGCCTTTTACCAGCTACGTGACCTTGGGCAAATCTCTTAATCTCTGAGCCTCAGTTTACTTGCCTATACATTGATCTACAAGTATCTAAATCAAATTTCTAATATGGCATGAGATAATGTGCAATGTATGTCAAGTACTTGACACATCCTAGACACTTAATAAGTGTTAGTTCCCTTCCTGTTCCCATAAATTATTATGACCATTGAGTAAATCTCCCTCTTATTTGTGTACATATGGCTACAGGGAGTGGAAAATGATTGATTACAGATTGGACAAAACCTGTTAGTCATACCTCGCATCTGCATTGAATTTTTCTCCCAGAGCACTTTCACACGTATGCAATCAAACTGATTACAAAGGAGTATAATCATAAAAATATCATAATTGTAGAATTTGTAAGTCAGACAACTATTAGAGTGAACAGTTCCTAAAGATGCACTAAACTGGCCATAGGTTCAGTAAACAGGTTCGACGTCCTTCTCTTTTTCTCTCTTTCCAACAAGCGTGCTCAGAATTTCATCTCCTAATCTGATTCTGGATTTTATAGACTTGTCCTGTTGCCCTGCAGAGTGTCCTCTTCCCATCAGCCTACCGTGTTAAAGTTCCATAAAATTCTAGCAAACAAGGGTCTGGGGGAGCAAAAGTTAATTCGGCAGTAAAGAGGAGAGGATGGAAACCAACAAAGTCCCCCTTTAGTTTTACATGTTCTGTTCAGCTTAACTCTCAGATCTTCGATCTGTGATTCTCACCCCTGTGTTTTCCACCTGACAGGTATGGCGTGCCCCATCAGAAAGGTGCTCTGTGGCCTGTACGATTTTTCTTTTCTTTTTTTTTTTTTTTTTTTTTTTTGAGACAGGATCTCACTCTATTGTTCAAGCTAAGTGCTGTGGCTCAATCACCCACTATGATTTTCAAAAAGGGGATGTGTGGCCCTTGAAAACATTTCCTCAGTGACTTTTTAATAGTCCTTCAAGGAAGAATTCCCCATCTGCTGAAGAACCGCTTTAAATGACTTAACACAATAATTCTAGTGCCAGGTATACCACTCAGACTAGTGAAAAAGAAAAGCTAGATTTACTGAGAGTCTTCACCTGTATGAAATACACGTAGATTCACATTTAACTTTGATTATGATCCCTTAGAAAAAGGAAAGAGTAGACTTGGTTTAAATCCCTATCCTACCTAAGGTTATATCTTATGACTTCATGACACCTTCCCATAATTGGCAGTACTCCTCGAGAAAAGAATGGAGAATGGTGTAAACAAATTTCTTATGTTCGTATCATCTGGCACCCATATAGGTACAATGAGATGGGAATCTTTAAATACAGGTATGGTGAGCAAAGGGAAAAGAGACCTCACAGAAACCAAGGACTCCACAAATAACCTATGAAAGTTACAAAAAATATAAAAGTAGATACGAATAGATAATCTGATCAAAGTAACCAGAGTGCTGAAATGCCTGGCTTTTTAAAGGCAGTCATAACTACTTTCTCATAAAGAAATGATGGTAGCAGAGAAGGAACCAGGTGATCTTAGTTTGGGGAAAGTACAAATTAAGGGAAAACACAGAAACAAACCCAAGTTTTTAGGCTGGATATTTAGAGATTCTCAAATACATGTGTCTATACGTTCATTTATTAAAAGACATTTGTTAAAGAACAAATTTTTCCTTTAATAAAAGATAAAAGGGAAATATCGAGCAATCTAATTATCAAATTAAATGATACTGATTGTAGAAATTCACCTATTCATGGATTCACTCAGTAAATATTTATTGAGTACCTACAATGTTCCGGACACACTTCTAGATACTATGAATACAGTATTGAACAGAAAGGCCATCGATGCCCTTACAGAGCTTGTGTTCTACTGGGAAAGACAGACAATAATCAAAAAGCTATATAATATAATGCAGGCAGCCATGATGTGCTATAAAGAAAAGCAAAGCAAGGTCAAGGAAGAAAGCCAGAAGTGCTATTTTACCTAGAGAGTTCCTGGAGTGCCTCCCTACTATCCTCCAAACCAATGTGACAACAAAGCAGTTTCATATCTGAGCATTCTTGTCTCTTGTCCTTTTTGAAGTCTGAGCAATCTTATCCACTTCCACAGGTTCAATTCTGACCTGTGTAGAGGTGATTCCTATTACTAGCTCTGACCTTTTCTCTGAGTTCTAATTCCATGTTGCCAAGAGTATAATCAAGTCTAAAATGAAACTTGCCATATCCCCCACTCTGTCCCTCTACCCTCACCAAAAGATTATCTTCATTTTTCCAGAAACCTCTAGAGGAATTAAAGATTTGACTATTTCAGGCTGGGTACGGTGGCTCAAGCCTGTAATCCCAGCACTTTGGGAGGCCGAGACGGGCAGATCACGAGGTCAGGAAATCGAGACCATCCTGGTGAATACGGTGAAACCCCATCTCTACTAAAAAATACAAAAAACTAGCCGGGCGAGGTGGCGGGCACCTGTAGTCCCAGCTACTCAGGAGGCTGAGCCAGGAGAATGGTGTGAACCTGGGAGGCGCAGCTTGCAGTGAGCTGAGATCGGGCCACTGCACTCCAGCCTGGGCGACAGAGCCAGACTCCGTCTCAAAAAAAAAAAAAAGATTTGACTATTTCAATTCCTTTATTCCACTATAGAAAAGTGTTAATAGTTCCCTCTCTAAAATGGTTCCCATTCACCCCTCAGTACTCTACTCAGTCTAACTACCTTTATGTTTAAGAGTAGCTGGAAGTCTGCTTGAGAAAGCAATGACATTCATGTCTTCCCCTGCTGAACCACAACTCTACCCTGTGAACTTCCATATCAGAACTAAATGTCTGTGCCTGGTTTTCACATCCTCTAAAATCAAGCTACATCAAACCTATCTGTTATGGACTGAATGGTGTCCCCCCAAAATTCACATGTTGAAGTCCTAACCCCCAGTACCGCAGAATGTGGCTATGTTTGGAGACGGCGCCTTTAAAGAGTGTAAGTTAAAATGGGCTGTTGGGGTGAGTCCTCATCTAATCTGACTGGCATCCTTACAAGAGGGAAGAAACACCAGGGATGTCCATGCACAGAGAAAATGCCATATGTGAGGACGTAGTGAGAAGGCAGCCATGTACAAGTCAGGAGAGAGGCCTCAGGAGAAACCAAAACTGCCAAGACCTTATCTTGAACTTCCAATCTCCCAGAACAGTGAGAAACAGATTTCTGTTGTTTAAGCCACCCAGCCTGTGGTATTGCATTACGGCAGCCCTAGCCAACTAAAACATTATCCCATCATACTTCTATCTCTATTCTTCAACATGCAGTCCTTATGAGTATCTTCTAAAATAGCACACTAATTCTTGCCCCCAAATTTTTACCCAAGCTAGAATTCTTGCCTGTAATATTCTTCTCCCCTTGATTAAAAGCATGGGGTTCTGAAGTCAAACAAACCTGGGTTCAAATCCAAGCTCCATTCACTTAATAACCATCCAGCTTTCATTAACTTCTCTAAGACTGTTTTCTCATCCATAAAATGGGTATATTAACTGAATTCAGCCAGTAAGTAGGTTAGATGTGGTAGTGTCACAATATGCCTAGCACAACTCCTCGTATATAATATACACTCAATGATGGTAGTTATAATTATTATTCAGTTTTCAAAGTTCTAATTAATACTTTATTGTTAAGCATTTTGGCCTCTTTGGACTATCGGCCCAACTTGAAGAGAACATAGGAGAAGAGGAGGACTACAGGGTCAAGTCTGGAACCCTTCAGGGCCTTGATGTTGCCTGCAAACAGTGGACAGCTGATGTGATGGGGAGCCATTCAGGGGTTTCGAACAAGGTAAAAGCACGATCACAGTGGCAGCTGTGTGCAAGTGATCAGGAAAGACTCTGCAACAGTCAATGTGACAGGTACTGGAGGTCTGAACTGAAGTGGTGCTCCTGGGCATGGAAAGAGGGGAACTGTTTAGAGATTTCACACATTTAATCTATAGGACCGGCAAGAGACTGAACACAGAAAGAGAGGGGAGGGGCCGGGTGTGGTGGCTCACGCCTGTAATCCCAGCACTTTGGGAGGCTGAGGCGGGTGAATCACCTGAGGTCAGGAGTTCGAGGCCAGCCTGGCCAACATGGTGAAACCCCATCTCTTCTAAAAATACAAAAATTAGCCAGGCGTGGTGGTGGGTGCCTGTAGTCCCAGCTACTCCAGAGGCTGAGGCAGGAGAATTGCTTGAACCCCGGAGGCAGAGACTGTAGGGAGCCAAGATAGCACCACTGCACTCCAGCCTCGGCAACAGAGTGAGACTCTGTCTCAAAAAGAAGAGAGAGGAGAGGAGAGGAGAGGAGAGGGGAGGGGAGGGGAGGGGAGGGGAGGGGAGGGGAGGAAGAGAGATGAGGGTCAGAGGTTACTCCAAGGCCTTGAGGATTATAGTGGTGGCACCAAGAACAGAAACAGGAAAGCCAACTGAAGGAGAGTGGGGGAGGCACCAAGTCTGATTTTAACCTTCACATTCGGTTCACTGCACTGCTCCTGCCACTCTACTTCACCCCTTATCTGCACTCTGATTGGGGAAGTCTCTGTGCCCTTCTCATCCAGTAAAATTTCAAGAAAGAATCTAAAAATTAATTCACACAAAGGCATCAACAGTAACCCTTCTTAAAGGTTATTTGCATTTTAAGAGAGGCTCCCAAAAATGAACAACCATGAAGTCTGGAGAGCCGACAAACCTAAGTGAGGTGTGGGGTGGAGAAAGCATGTCCTTTAACATTATTATCACTACCCAGCCCACCTCCTGCCTGCTACAATTTGGCTGCAATCTGTCACTCTGCCCTAGATTTTGACATTAGTGTTGGGTTTAACAATCCCTTTCTTATCTAAATGCTGGATACTGTTCAATACTAGAGGTAAACATACACAACTGTTTTCATTGGCTGTTTACAAGATATGAAACCTTACCACAGAAAAGCAGGGTTGGGAAGGTCCATGATATATCAGCCTCTGCCATCTTTCAGACTGTTCGTCTCTCATGATACTAGAAATTCCAAGGGTAAATTTGGCAGTCTTGCCCAGTGATCACTTTCAGTTTCTTCAAACTCTTACCTTCCACCTCAAATTAAATGCACCTCCTTTCCCCATAGCAGAGATACAACATAGAAAGTTCTTATGGCCTTCAGAACAACTTTTCACAACTGTTATGATTAAAAAATAAATCATCCTTTCATTTTTTTTCCATCCTGGGTTATTTGTTCAACCAAAATTTAGGAAGTCACCCTGTGCTATGCTGCAGAGGTAAGGGAATGGGTGTGGAAGGGGAGGAGAAGGGCAACAATCAGAACTGACACAATTCCTATCTTCAAAGTGTCCTCAGTTCATCTTCATTCACAAGACCTAATCCCCACATCTGTGGATCATCTTTGTAGCTCTGGCCCTTTTAAACCTCCAGCAAGCCTCCCTAGGTTTAAGATGTGGAACTCTACTGCCAGTGGTCCAAATTTCCAAAAAGATCTGACCCACATGGAATCTAAGTGCATTGCCTCAATGATTCTCATAGGAGTTATTCCCAACCACGCACATCTTCGTAAGTGTGTGCACTGTAGTATGTGGCCATGCAAGGGTGAATAAATAGGAGACGTTGTTTTAATAGTGGTGCTGAATCATTCAGCAGATTTACTCAGAACTTCGTGTCATTTTCTGTCACATATTCATGGTGTACACACTTATTCACTGCACTCTGCCAAATACTGCACAAAATGAATTAAAAAGAAATTCATCATGGTGCAGCCACTGTGTAAAACAGTATGGCAGTTCCTGAAACAATTAAACATAGAATGACTTGATATATCCCCAAAAGTAATGAAAGCAAGGATTCCAACAGATACTTGTACACCCACGTTCACAGCAGCATTGTTCACGACAGTCAAAAGATAGAAACAATCCAAGCGTCCATGGACAGATGAATGGGTAAACCAAGTGTGGCAGGCACACTTACACACACGCCGGAATAGTATTCAGCCTTAAAAAGGAAGGACATTCTGACATTTATACAACATGAATGAACCTTGAAAATATTACGCTACATGAAATAAACCAGTCATAAAAAGATAGGTATTATATGATTCTACTTATATAAGGTATGTAGAGTCATCAAATTCATAGAGACAAAAAGTAGAATGGTGGTTGCCAGGGACTTGGGGGAGGGAGGAATGCAGAACTATTGTTTAATGGATATGAAGTTTCAGTTTGGGATGATGAATAAGTTCTGGAAATGGCTGGCGGCAAAAGTTGTAATATGAAAAGTACTTAGTGGCACTGAACTGTATGGATAAGATGGCAACTTATGTATCTTTTATCACAATTTTAAAAAATATATTTAAAGCATTTAAGGATATAATAGAATAAAACTTTCCTGAAATAAAGAAATATAAAGTCAGGCATGGGGGCTCACACCTGTATCCCAGCACTTCGGGAGTCCAAGGTGGGAAGATCCCTTGAGACCAGGAGTTTGAGACCAGTCTGGGTAACATAGCAAGACCCCATTTCTACAATAAAAAAGAACAAAGAAGCTTGGCATGGTGGCATGCACCTGTAGTAGTCCCAGCTACTGATGAGGCTGAGGCAGGAGGATCACTTGAGCCCAGAAGGCAGAGGACACAGTGAGCTATGATCATGCCACTGCACTCTAGCCTGGGTGACAGAGGCTCAAAAACTCTGTCTCACAAAAAAAAGCAAATCTTTGTGTGACTGAGGCAGGTGGCTCACTTGAGGTCAGGAGTTCAAGACCAGCCTGGCAAACATGGTGAAACCCCATCTCTACTAAAAATACAAAAATTAGTCGGGCGTGGTGGCATGTGCCTATAGTCCCAGCTACTCAGGAGGTTGAGGCATGAGAATCCCTTGAACCCGGGAGGCGGAGTTTGCAGTGAGCTGAGATGAGGCTACTGCACTCCAACCATGGGTGACAGAGGGAGATTCTGTATCAAAAAAAAAAAAAAAGAAAGAAAGAAAGGAGAGAGAGAGAGGAAAAAGAAGAGGAGGAGAAGGAGAAGAAGGAGAAGGAGAAAAAGGAGGAGGAGAAGAAAAGAGAAAAGAAAAGAAACTAAAAATGTTGTTCCTCCTCTGGAAACCAGTACTTTTAAAATTCATGAAAAATGAGGATGTAGACACAAAGCAAGACACAAAAAGACAACAAACCACAGAAAAATATTTTAACCTCAGTTGAATAAGTACATGCAGAGCATTTATAACGGAATGTCTCAACCTTTCTTTCAGTATTAGACCCACTACGGAGTCTTTTTAGACATCTTTTTCCTAATCATCCCCCGATGAAAGTTTAATACCACAGATATACTGTATATCTGTTATGTACTATGCTCCCTTTCGGGGTCACAAACCATTGTAATAGCTAAGATTTTTCCCTGAAGAACCAATTTTTGCCCTCTTGTAGATCATATCAGCCTCTCTGAGAATGCATGATTTACAGTATCAGACCCTCCACAGATTCACAGTAGTAGGCTGTCTAGCAAACTTGACTGAAACAGTCAGAGGACTGGGGATGCACATAAACTACTCAACGCTAAAATGTATCCAAAAGTCTTCTACCAATATTCAAAGTGCCTGCATGTTGCTAAATAGCTGAACAAACAGTGAAAAAATCATTTTTAATGTCTTCAAATATCTGGAGGTTGGCATTTTATAGATATAACATCTAGGTAATTAACAGTATTTTGATGTTTAATTCAGATATTTGGTATCATGTATACAGAACGTAGCATTGTGATTATTGTTTAATATAACCATGACAGAATTCACCATTTGTCGTGGTGAAGTCTATCAAAAAGACATATGCACCTGTGTGTACATTGCAGCACTTATTCACAATAGCAAAGACATGGAATCAACCTAGACGCCCATCAAGAGTGGACTAGATAAAGGAAATGTGGTACATATACACTGTGGAAATCTACACAGCCATAAAAAAGAATAGAATCTTGTCCTTCGCAGCAACATGGATGCAGCTGGAGGCCATTATCCCAAGTGAATTAACACAGGAACAGAAAACCAAATACCACATGTTCTCATTTGTAAGTGGGAGCTAAACATTGGATACTCAAGGACATAAAGACGGCAGCAAAGACACTGAGGACTGCTAGAGGCGGGAGGGAGGGAGGGAGGCAAGCAAGGGCTGAAAAATCACTATGATCAGGGCCTGGGTGATGGGATCAGTTGTACCCCAAACCTCAACATCACGCAATATACCCAGGTAACAAACCTACACATGCACCTCCTGAATCTAAAATAAAAGCTGAAGTTATGAAAATAAATAAATAAAATAAAACTAATTACAGCTACCTAAAATGCTGTAGGGCTAAATGAGATCTTGCTGGTAAGCTCCCAAAACAAGTGTTTAATACGTGTTCATTCCCAATCCACTAACTCCATCAGTGGCAGTAAATATTTTCATTCACTACGTTCGAAAGGAAGGTATTTTACTTCACAGACAATCCCAAATTAAAGGAACAGAAAGTGCTTTAATCAGAAACCACATATGCTAGCTTTAAGGAGCCTCTTCACCAAAACTATGAGGGGGCATGATGCTCTCCAAGCCTGTTAAAGATTACTTAACCCTGAAACTGTCAGTAATCAGAGAGCTGACTTCCCCTCTTAGATGTATTCATATGTCCTCCTGCTATGGAAAATAGCGGAAATTCAACAAATTGGTTTAAAAAAATACTAAGACACACACACACACACAAACTTAGTTCTCATGAAATCACAGTAAAATGCCTATAAGTAAAATTCATAGCAATTTTACAGCAACTTCAAAAAAACAGCTAATTTAAGAAAAGAATCTTAGAAAAATCCCATCACCCTCTTTGACATCAGCCAGGGGCTAGGTAACACCTGGATGCTACTCCTTTAGAAATATCAGCCCTTCTCACCCTCGGGAGTTCAGCATCAGGCCAAGAAAGCCAAAAGGTGAAGTTCAGCCAGGGCCCTCGAGATCTTCCTGTTAACCTGGGAGAAAAAATTAAGAGGCCTCCAGTTCAGTGTCAGCTATGAGTCAAAAGAAAATGGCGTTCTCAGAAGCAATTCATTGTTGGTCTCAGAACAATTAGAAATTCTTTCCCCTCAGTAATGCTTCCCATGGCTTTGTAGCTTCTGAAAGGGTTTCTTTTGCCCTCTGAGAGTAGGGTCTGTTTCAAGGCAAGAAAAGAGAAGGGTTTGCTTCCTTTTCCTCAGTGAGGAAAAGTCTGTATCTGAACAGCTGGATTATGCTGACCTTGGTCATCACCTCCACACTGGAAAGGATGCTGCCAAACGTTTCCCGTCATCTGCGCTGTGCACTGATGTCATGTGCTAACTCCTCTCAGACTGACTCCTCTGCCACCGCAGTGCTCCACGCCTGTACCCTCCCCAACTGTGTCTTTGACCTCAGCAGGATGATGTTAGAAAGATGGTGGGGAGGGGTGGTGGACTATACATTGTATTTTGAAGCCAAATAAAAAGACTGCAGGGTTATCTGCATGTTTAGATTATCTGTGTGGCTGATGCCCTGCTCCATCTGGGATTATGTGGGGTGGTGAATGAGACTTGGAAACTTTTCTCTCCTTTTATTGTTTAAACAACCCACTGTCTAACAGAAGCAAAAAAATATTCCACCCAGCCAAATATTTATTTAGATGTCAGATTTAAATAGAGGGAATATATATTACCAAATGCTTAAAATTTATATAACTGTCATCCTCTTTGGACAGCACCTTCAGCCACTACAGCAAATTCACTAATCCCAATGAAAAGAATCTCTAATCCATTCTATTTAGAAACATGCTTTTATTCAAACAAACCCCTTAACATATACAGATTATCATGTATCTGGGGGTCCAGTCAAATCATCAAATTTCAGGTTTTCCTCATTCATAAAATTGCTATTCATACATTTTAATTTTACAGAAGTAATGTAAGAATGAATGAGGGCATGCTATAAAGTACTTCAATTTACTCTGATATATTTTCCCATATAGTTTCATGTCTATGCTTGGTGGGAAAGTACACCTCTAAATCCACACATCACATCTCCTGGAAGGCTTCTGCCTCGGGATATCATAGTTCTAGGTCACTGACAGAAGATACAGTGTTACATTAGATTTATGATACTTCATCACGCATTCTATCGATCTCCTCCATTAGTATCTTAGTCCTTCCCGGGCCTTTAAAGCAAACAGACATGATTCTTGCTATTACTAAACTACAAAAACGTCCGAGATGTTCTTTCTCCAAAAAACTATCCCCCAATATTTTGCCCCAAAGCAAGTATGGCTACTCAAACACAAGAGAGTGACTCCAAAGTTAAGAATCTGACTATGGGAATAGGAAAGAAAAAGAAAAAAAAAAATCTTAGCATTTATTTTAATAAAACATCAAATAATAAAAATATACCTTTGTGTTTGAAGAGTCAAGTCAAACAAATACGTAAGAGGAAATCAATTGTTTCCAGCTCTAATCAGCGATAATAACCCAAGTACGTGACAGCATGAGAAAGACGATCAGTTTCCTTTTGAGGTTACATGATAAGCAGCAGCTAACAGCCTTTTTCTCTAAGAACTCGCCATCTGACCTCGTGGCAAGAGGAAGCTCGCCCCTCGCACTGGCGCCCTTTATAGCATTCGCTTTCAGTTCACCACTCGAGTGAGGAAGGGGGCGGGGGAAGCTAAGAGCCTGTTTTCTAAAATACAGAATACGGTCATCCTCTCGTTCGAACTGGGTTGCGTGGGCACTGAGAACGGCCAGAGGAGGCAGGGAGGGGGTAGCGAGGACTAGGTTTGTGGATTTTTTTCTGCACACTGGAAATTCCCAGGCCAAAAAGGTACCGACCCAAGTCCCGGACATTCCCCTCGAGGGCCGGCTCCAAGACCTGGACTGGAGCCGCAGGAAGGAATCAGACGCAACATCTCCAGACAAAACTTTTTCCTTAAAGATGTCCTTTTAAAATGTCCTAGTGAATCTCCTGATGGGCGTTAGAGTTGCCTCTCATCAGATGCACTTCATCTTATTTCACTTTTTCTGTGTGGCCCCTAACCGTGGGGGTGCAGTGGGCGGGTGGAGGGAGTTACAATACAGCTTTTACAATATGGCAATCAAAAAGTAGTATCGCTATCATGTGCCTTCATTGACTAATTAAAGGACAAGGAATCTGTGGCATAAATAAAGCAATGGTCCTGTAACATGAAGATCACTTTATTTTCAAGGGGTAAGGGGAATGGTAATGGGGTAGATTATTTAACAGTAAATGAACCACTGCAGAACACCGAAAGGGTTTCTCCTATGACATTTAGTTTCACTTCTTTTCCATTTAGGACACCAGCTGCTGTAATCTCAGTACTACTTTTTTTTAAGTTATCTTCCCCAAGCAGTGTTACAATCCAGTTGGAATGGGCATTAGATGTACACATTATTAGACTCTTAAAACTAAAAGAGGACCAATAGCCCCTCAGTTAACCAGAAGATTAAAAAAGAAAATATATGTACACACATATAAATATATTTAAATTCACACTTTTTTATTTTTTGTTTATTTATGTATTTATTTATTTATTGAGACAGTTTCACTCTTGTTGCCCAGGCTAGAGTGCAATGGCATGATCTCGGCTCACTGCAACCTCCACCTCCCAGGTTCAAGCAATTATCCTGCCTCAGCCTCCTGAGTAGCTGGGATGACAGGCATGTGCCACCATGCCCAGCTAATTTTGTATTTTTAGTAGAGACGGGGTTTCACCATATTGGTCAGGCTGATCTTGAACTCTTGACCTCAGGTGATCCACCCACCTCGGCCTCCCAAAGTGCTGGGATTACAGGCATGAGCCACCGTGCCTGGACCACACTTTTTAAAAAAGTTAAAATATAAAAGCACTTTTAAGAGACAAGTTAGACTGAAGTTGGTGGAGTACAGTGCTCTCCTAGCTTCTGTGTCCTTTAAACTCCTGCCCTCAATCATCCTCTTATCTTCCACCACCTCCACTCCCCTAGGATTCCCAGGTCCCCTTAGCACTCAAGGGGCTATGGTCTCACCTTCAAATGAAAAACAACTTCAAAATTTTATTTATTTGCACACTGAGGTGTCAAGAATCCTAAGTACACTAATACTACATTGTAGACATAAACCAGGTTGAATAATGCTTAACACAAGAAAATAAATACACTTAAAGTGGAATTTCTGGCATTAGTGACTAGCTGAGGTTAAAAAGCTGAATTTACCCAGAACCCACAGAGATAATGCTGAGCAGTTTTTTAGAAAGTTGGGGAGGCTTATTTCTGTCATTTCCCTTGGGTGTTTATTTCCCTGTACCTCTCTCGGTGATCACTATTTCCCTGAACAGGGTCCAGAAACAGACTCATTTCTGGCATGTAACACATGAATATGTAAAGACTTACCATATTTATTCTTGTCAAGCACCCTGATTTACCAATCTGCAAACTAAGTTTTCAGATTGATAAATGTGACACTGGATTCAGTTATTAAACTGGATCAACTTTCAATCTGAAACTTAATAATTGAATCCAGGAAGTGTCAGTTAAGTGGTCTTAATTAAAATGATAGTTATTCAGAATGGCAAAATGAATCATACTGGAACACCAAAGGTCAGTTTTACATTCACTAAAGAAAGGTGACTTTTGGTAGAATAATTCTATAAAATGTAGTTTGCATAGAAAGGCTTTATCATGAGTTCTATCACAAATAGCATCAAATCAATCATCTCAGTTCTGAAACATGAGATTCACTACAATTAAATTCTGTCATTCCAAAATAGAAATTCATATTTTAACCCACTGAAATTGATATAAACCACTGCTTTTTATTTTATTTTATTTTATTTGAGACAGAGTCTCGCTCTGTCGCCCAGGCTGGAGTGCAGTGGTGCGATCTCGGCTCACTGCAACCTCCGCCCCTCCAGGTTTAAGCAATTCTCTGCCTCAGCCTCCAGAGTAGCTGGGATTACAGGTGCCTGCCACCACGCCTGGCTAATTTTTTTGTATTTTTTGTAGAGACAGGGTTTCACCATCTTGGCCAGACTGGTCTTGAACTCCTGACCTCATGATCCACCCGCCTCGGCCTCCCAAAGTGCTGGGATTACAGGCGTGAGCCACCATGCCCGGCCCACTGCTTTAATATTGTAAACCTAAATGTCCAACCATAATGATCAACTTATCTAATAATGAAAACTACAGTAGCAGTACTATTAAGTAGATCTTTATAATTAACTTATGAAGACTATTTAACATAGAAAAATATTTATATGTAAAAAACAGACTCAAATTACATATTCTCTATAACTATATGGTTAAAAAACCTGCAAGAAAATATACCTAAATGCTAATGTTCATTGCATTCAGATGATAGAATTATGGATTTTATCCATATATTTTTCTTCTAGATTTTATAGTTTTTAAAAATTATGATGTCTCTTATATTTATACTGGGAAATATATATTTAAAACAAACTATTATTTGGCTACCATGCTAATATTCACAACCATATGGCACTAGCCTGAAATAAACTTTTCAGAAGAAACTATTCTATCTAAATATTCTGGGAAATGTTTAAGTGGTATAGGAATCTCTATCAAAATTTCCACACCAGAGTGAAGAAAGACAAATCAGATGTGGGATGAAAGTTGTTCTCACTGATAAGTGAGAGCTAAATGATGAGAACACATGGTCACATAAAGGGGAACAACACAAACTGGAGTCTATTGGAGAGTGGAGGGTAGGAGGAGGGAGAAGATCAGGAAAAATTACTAATGGGTACTAGGCTTAACACCTGGGTGATGAAATCATCTGTACAACAAACCCCCATGACATAAGTTTACCTTGAAACAAACTGGCACATGTACCCCTGAACTTAAAAGTTGTTTAAAAAAAATTTTTTTTTAAAGAGAGATGAAAGTGACTGAGAATACCTCAAGAAGCTGTGTCACCAAATCTTTTTTTTTTTTTTTTTTTTAACTATCACTGTAAAGCTGCTGTAAACCAGAATCCAAATCTTTAAGAGCTATGTCACCAAATCAAAAAATAACAGAAACTAGACAAGATCATAAGAAAGCATTTGCACAATCAAGTGGCAGCGTTCCAAACCACTGGAGAAGCAATGCTCTCTTTCTTTTTAAAATTCTCCTGGGAAAATTACCGCTCAGCCTCCTTTACAAATCCTTGAGGAAATGTCTAGAAGTTCTTTCATGAAAATAAAAACTCTCAGCTGGGCACAGTGGCTCACATCTGTAATCCCAGCACTTTGGGAAGCCGAGGTGGGCAGATGGCTTAAGCTCAGGAGTTTAAGACCAACCTGGACAACATGGCAAAACCTAGTCTCTACAAAAAGATACAAAAATTAGCTGGGCATGGTGGTACATCTCTGTAGTCCCAGCTACTCAGGAGGCTGAGGTAGAAGGATCGCTTGACCCCAGGAAGTCAAGGCTGCAGTGAGCCCTATCATGCCACTGCACTCCAACCTGGGCAAAAGAGCAAGACTCCGTCTCAAAAACAAATAAATAAATACAAACCCTTCTTTATGAAAGTCTCACAATTTTAGCTGAAAAGGGATATGGACTTTTTTCAAGTACCTTATTTCAAATCTAAACTTGAGTTCCTCATCTATAAAATGGAGCTAATATCACCTATACTACTGGATCATGAACAGAATTAAACCAGTTATTGGTAAATCCCCTGAAATAATAAACAAGCCATGTTTATTCCCTCATTCTAGCTTACCTCTTCTCTTAGTGTTTCTTCAAGTGTGGAATACCACCATTGCATCAGAATCACTAAGCAGTTGCCACAAAGGTTGGTTCCATAAATCCCAGAGGCATCATGGTCCCTCTTTTTTTTTTTTTTTTTTTTTTTCTTTTTTTCTAGAGACAGGGTCTTGCCCTGTTGCCCAGACTGGAGTACAGTGGCATAATCAAGGCTCACTGCAATCTCTGCAACCTTCTGCCTCCTGGGCTCAGGTGATCCTCCCACCTCAGCCTCCTAAGTAGCTGGGACTACAGGTGAGTGCCATCACACCTGGCTAGTTTTTATATTTTTTGGTAGAGATGGGGTTTCACCATGGCACCCAGGCTCAAGCCCCTTCCGGGCTCAAGCAACCTGCCCACTTCAGCCGCCCAAGACTGTAATCCCTGCTGGGATTACAGGTGGGAGCCACCACGCCTGGCCTTAATTCTTTTTTTAACAAAATTTGTTAGAGATAAGATCTCTTGTCCATTGCCCAGGCGGGAGTGTAGTGGCACAATCATAACACACTGCAGCCTTGAACCACTGGGCTCAATCAATCACCCTGCCTCAGCCTCCCTAGTAGCTGGGACTGTCGGCCCATGCCTGGATCATTTTTTATTTTTTGTAGAGACGAGATCTTACCATGTTGCCCAGGCTGGTCTCAAACTCCAGGCCTCAAGCAATCCTCCTGCCTGGCCTCCCAAAGTGCTGGGATTACAGGCTTGAGCTACCACACCCTGCCATGACTCTTAATTCTTCATTTTTGTCAGATATTACAAGTGATCCTTAGGTACTGTAAAGCGTAAGGACCATTAAAATTAAACTATTTTAATATATTTTATTGCCTCATTAGACTCAGAAACAATTAAAAATCTTCTTTCCCCATAAAATACTTTAAAAACTTGAAGGTGTTCCTCAAGGATAGGAAAGTAAGATCTGGGGCCCTCCTATTTTAAATTAAAAATGCAAATTATTTGACCCATTCTTCTAAAGGTATGTATCGTTCATACTTCAAGCATCTGTCTTCCTCTCTAAGGCCTCCCTAGCTTCTTCATCTGTCTACTTAGGAGCAACTTAAACTAGACTATAATCTATCATAGCTCAAAAAGAAAAGAGTACTTACTAAATGATCCCAAATTAACTAAACTCATTTAAAATTAATAAGTCAAATAAAATTAATAATTCCATTCTTCTTAGATAGCCAGTAGGAAGAGCAGCTTCTTCCAAGCATGAGAGAATGGGTGTGCCTTTTATGCCCAAATCAAGAAATACCAGAAAAAAAAAAAAAACCTGTCATGAATTTTAATAGCTTATTAATTTCTAATTAGATTTTAACTTCTAATTGTGGTAAGTAGTTCAAAATAACAACAACAACAACAACAAAAAAAAAAAAAAAAAAAAAAAAAACACCTGAAACTGGTGGGAAAAACTTCCACAGCTTTATAATACAATAGCATTCTTTACACAAAAGTCAATTCTTAAAACCCTCAAATTTCAGAACATAAAAATAAATTTCCATTTACAGATTTCCCCCTTCCAGTTCCAAAAGTAGTTATTCTAGAGTAAGTATTCCACACATAAAATTTAGCTGAATCAAATAAAAAATCACCAAATGCAAATATCGATTCCAAAGCACAGATTTTATATATACTGCTTTCATAGTTCCCTTCTGCTCTTTTCTAGATAAAAGCAAGAAATTGTAAATATTCCCACTAAAAAACTCGAATCAAGCACATTGGCCTTTTCAAGTAATCCAGAAAAGGTAGATCATCAAGAGAAACTCCTGAGACACAGCAGTCTTCAGTGCACTCACAAGAGCCTCTGACTGTAAGCTTTCTCTAGTTAACTGCCAGAAGAGCGACTACTTGTGCTATGCATGCAGATGCACTCAATTTCCTTTACCAGATAAGCTACAAACACCAACCAAACTTGTCCCTTCCATCAGAATATTTTTCACACTCTTTAGCAAAGTAATCAACCCTCCCAGGAGAAGCTAATTCAAATACACTCAGCATCTTTGGTTATAAGAGCAATACAGTGTGTAGATGCTGTTAAGAGTTCTACCATGGCTAAGCCAAGATTGGATAAAATCCTATAGGTAGATATAAATGTAACCTGCATTTTCTAAGCTCCTTGTAAGTCATCATATAAAGTTCAGATCTTTTTGAAATTTTATGCTTATTAATGGCAGTCATCTCTCACTGGGGCCACTTTCTGTAACTCAGGTCAATTGAGAAGGTCATTGAATATGATTCCTCCAGTCCCTTCCAAGACAGGCTAGGTCTCCAAGGGGCACACAAAGGACAAGAACATGTCCAGCTGGTTCTTCACAATAACTTCATCTGGATGCAGCTTGTGCGGTAGATAATGGGCCAGGGTCATCTCCCAGGCATCGACGAGATATACTCCAACCCCTGAGAACATCCTCCGAAGGATGGTGTCCAGCTGAAAGTTGTACCAGTCGCTGTTGAAAAGGCTCACCTCGGGTCCCAGCTCCTGGGCATTGGCCGTCCGGATGACCACCACGGTCTTTGGGCTTCGATCGAGGAGCCGAACCACTGCTCGACGGATGTTCCTGAGCCGCCGGATGTACACTTCCAAAGGGAAGGTGCTGAAGTGAGACCATACAGCTATGGCAACCACTGTGTTCTTCCCTCCCACAATGCCATTCAGCTCATTCGCCACATAATGGAGCTCACTGCTAAAGACGGTTGTGAAGCGGATGGGTGGACCATGGCAGCGGTATTTGAGCAGGATGCTGTGCTTCTGGTCCACTGCAAGGAAAGGACCCACATTCTTGGGACTACCCAAGTTAAACTCCACTAAATCTGAAACAAGGAAAACTCAAGTTCATAAAAGCCTTCAAACCAAGCACATATATTTTGATTATACCTTATTAAGTGGCTTCAAATAACAAGTTTTTTTTAAGTACAACAAAAAGGTACAATATAAATGTAAAGGGAATACCTATTTCACTGAACCCTGCCCCCTTTTGTGTCAATGGGCCTTTATTCTAACATGTTTATTATTTAAATTATTACATAAACATAACATTCATTATAAATAACACCATCAATGATAGACTCTACACTAAGCCTGTCTATGCCTGAAAAACAAAATAACCCATTTTTCTCTAATTATTAGGCCAAGAAATGTTGCTATTTCCACTGATCATTACAATTTTTTTAATCTATGTCTAAAAAGTTTCTGTTAACTTTTATTTTAGGTTTGGGGGTGTATGTAAAGGTTTGTTACATAGGAAAATCTGTCATATATTATTTCATCACCCAGATTTTAAGCCCAGTACCCAATAGTTATCTTTTCTGCTCCTCTCCTTCCTCCCAACTCCCTGACTCAAGTAGACCCCAGTGTCTGTTGTTTCCTTCTGTGTGTTCATAAGTTCTTATCATTTAGCTCCCACTTATAAGTGAGAACATGCAGTATTTGGTTTTCTGTTCCTGTGTTAGTTTGATAAAGATAATAGTCTCCAGCTCCATCCATGTTCCCACAAAAGACATGATCTTGTTTTTATTGCTGCATAGTATTCCACAGTATATATGTACCACATTTTCTTTATCCAGTCTGTCATTGATGGGCATTTAGGTTGATTCCATGTCTTTGTTACTGCGAACAGTGCTGCAATGAACATTTGCTTGCATGTGTCTTTATGGCAGAATGATTTATATTCCTCTGGGTATATACCTGGTAATGGGATTGCTGGGTCGAATGGTAGTTGTGCTTTTAGCTCTTTAAGGAATCGCCATACTGCTTTCCACAATGGTCGAACTAATTTACACTTCCACCAACAGTGTGAAAGTGTTACTTTTGCTCTGCAACCTCGCCAGGATCTGTTATTTTTTGGCTTTTTAATAATAGCCATTCTGATTGGTGTGAGAACCACAATTTCATTGTGGTTTTGATTTGCATTTCTCTCATGATGAGTGATACTGAGCTTTTTCTTCACACATTTGTTGGCTGTACGTATGTCTTCTTTTGAGAAGTGACTATTTATGATCATTTAATTTATAAAAATCGACTTGGCGTTTACATTTTATTCTCCTAACAGATAAATATTATATCTTTCAAGACAAGAGCTTTAACTTCTGTTTTATGAGCACATATTAGTAACCAAAGACTTCTTTTGGGAAATTCTGTCATTTGTAACAACATGGATGAAACTAGAGGACATTATGCTAAGTGAAATAAGCCACATACAGATGTCTTTGATGTAGAACTTCATGCAGTATTTGCCTTATACTGACTTATATGTGGACTTAAAAAAGTTGAAGTAGAGAGTAGAATAGTGGTTACTAGGGGCTGTTAGTGGGGTAGGTGCAATGGGGAAATGTTAATCAAGGTCTCAGAAGGAAAATGTTTTAGAGATCTATTGCACAACATGGTAACCATAATAAATAATAATGTACCATATATTTCAAAACTGCTAAGAGATTTTAAATGTTCTCACTATAAAAAAGTAAGTATGTGAGGTGATGGATATGTTAATTTACTTGATATAATAATTCCAGTATATATATATATCACATTGTACCCCATAAATATACCTATTTGCTGATTAAAAATGAATGTTTTAAAAAATAAAATTAAAGCAAGTTCAAATAATTCTGAAAAGTGAAAACAAACACCTCTTTATGCAATAAGCAAAAGAAAGAAGCAACCCTGTTTCTTTTGACTTTCAATTTTACCCTGTAGATGAAAAATCATGTTAATGTCCTATTGAAAAACTTCCATCTCTATCATGAGAATAACACAGATAGCATCGCTTTTCTCCCTCTAAGTTGTATTTCAAGGTCCAGTTGCCTGGAGACATTCTGAAGGTCCCAGGAATCAGTGGGACTCCTTGTTATTCCTAAAAAACTCTGTATAATTCATCACTTAGTGTGTGTACCCATGAGGAAAGAAGATGTGTCTCATATCACTAAATATTCCCTTAAGTGCCTTAAGTAAATGTTGACAATCCAATTCAACTGATATTTTCTAAGCACCTACTTAGTGCCCACTGCTATAGGTGCTACAAGCCAGCAATGCTCAGATGGATAAGCTATAGTCCTTGCCCTCAGGAAGTTCACAGTCAATTTTGAAGAAGTAACATCAGAACAGAATTGTCCTACAGGATGGACAAGGTGGCTCATGCTTGTAATCCCAGTACTTTGGGAGGTCAAGGCAGGCAGATCACTTGAGGTCAGGAGTTTGAGACCAGCCTGGCCAACATGGTGAAACCCCGTCTCCATTAAAAATACAAAAATTAGCCAGCCGTGGTGGCGGGTGCCTGTAATCTCAGCTACTTGGGAGGCTGAGGCAGGAGAATCACATGAACCTGGGAGGCAGAGGTTTAGTGAGTAGAGATCACACCACTGCACTCCAGCCTGGGCGAGAGTGAGACTCCGTCTCAAAAAAAAAAAAAAAAAAAAAAAAAAAAAAAATATATATATATATATATATATAGAGAGAGAGAGAGAGAGAGAGAGAGAGAGAGAGAGAGAGAGATTAGATACATACATACATATATATATATATATATATATATATATATATATATATATATATATATATAATTGTCATATATTCTTCTTAACGGTTAAAGTAGGTTTCACTTTTTTCTCCTTGCATTTCCAGGCTTCTCTTCTAGATTTTCCTACCTAACTACTACTTAGCATTCAGCCCCATTTTAACTGAACAAAAAGCTCAAGCTACCACTTTCTTTTGATGAAAATCAAGCATTGACATAAGGCTTTATTTTTATCAGGTGAAGATATGTCTGTAAAGTATATGGTGGGAAGTGATCAAAATAGTCAGTGTGATCCTTACTATCAAAGGAAATACCAAGCTACATCATTAGAATTTAAGAAGCAAGCAACTACAGACACATAGAAAGGCCCCCACTGGTCAGCATCACATCAAACCTTGTCTAGCATCATGCCATACAAAGTATTTCCCTTCTCCTAATGTATAACTTATACTTTATCAAACAAAGCTTAGTTATATCTGTTTCAATTTAAAAAACAAGCAAAACAAAAAGTGGAATTGACTTTACACTGTTGGGGACAATATCTACTTCCTCCTTTCCTTCTAAAAATTAAATTTAAAACTAAGTTGAGGCCAGGTGTGAGCCATCAGCACTTCAGGAGGTGGAGGTGGGCGGACTGCTTGAGTATGAGAATTCGAGACTAGCCTGAGCAACTCAGTGAGACCTCGTCTCTACAAAAAATACAAAAAATTAGTCGAGTGCAGTGGCTTATGCCTGTGGTCCCAAACGCCTGGGAGGCTGAGCTGGGAGGATCACTTGAGCCCAGGAGGTCGAGGCTGCAGTGAGCCACGATCACACCATTGCACTCCAGTCTGAGTGAGAGAGTGAGACCTCGATCAATCAATCAATCAATAAAACTAAGTTGACCTAATAAATAAAAGCTGATAAAAAGAAACACAAACAACTCACAACAAACCATCAGGCTTTACTTTATTAAAAGCCTTGCCCACACGGCCGGGCGCGGTGGCTCAAGCCTGTAATCCCAGCACTTTGGGAGGCCGAGATGGGCGGATCACGAGGTCAGGAGATCAAGACCATCCTGGCTAACACGGTGAAACCTCGTCTCTACTAAAAATACAAAAACCTAGCCGGGCGTGGTGGCGGGCACCTGTAGTCCCAGCTACTCCGGAGGCTGAGGCAGGAGAATGGCATAAACCCGGGAGGCGGAGCTTGCAGTGAGCTGAGATCCGGCCACTGCACTCCAGCCCGGGCGACAGAGCAAGACTCCGTCTCAAAAAAAAAAAAAAAAAAAAAGCCTTGCCCACACATAGCCATTAAAAACAGTTCCCACAAAACCATTCATCAGCTCTCTAAATTGTAAGCAGGGTTTTTATTTCTGCTCCTTCAGGATCCCTCCTTCCTTACCTCATCCACAACCCTTCCAGAAGGAGAAGAATGCCATTGTGAAGAAGGGGTGGGCCTCCAACCACTGGGGTTTGTTCTGAGTGTGGAGAATAGCCCCAGAGTCAAGCAGAGAAATCAAGAAGTTAAGAACGCTGGAACTTACCCAGACTCCCTCAGTAGGAGCCAACTCCATTTTAGAGTCACACCAATGGTAGGCCCAATGGATGACACAAGGATGGCTTTGCTGCAAGGATGCAATATGGACCACTATAGGTCTGGCTGCTTCCTTCTACTTAAAGCTACTATAAACTTGGAGCTGGATGAGACAGAACTAGGGGAGAAACAACTGGAAATGCCCACCTCTATTTACAACCCAGAATATTAGAAGTGAAAGACACCTGTGAAGTGACATGGTCCAGCTGTCTCATCTCACACATGGAGAAATGAAGCCCTAAAAAGTAAATGACTTGTCCAAAGTCATACAGCTCATCAGTGCCATAAACCTCCATGAGAACCCAGTGCCTCCATGAGTACAACAGAACACAGCTATTGATCAGAAGCTGTCACACATCTCTCCAGGGTATGAGTACCTCTTTAGTCCTACAGAGAAATAAATGTTTCCTCACCTGATAACCTTTCTTCAGGCACCTGAGTGAGCCTGCTGATTTCAAAGCCGATGTGGGAAAGGGTTATGAAACAAAAGGCAAAGTACCAACCTGGAACAAATGTTGTAAGGTATTCAAACCATTGCCTGATTGTTGAGTCACCAAACAAATGCACCACTTTTCTTTGTAAGCACTCTGTAATGTTGTCAGGGTCATTAAACTGACGCATCTTAAACTTTCTGGGCCTCCACTGGTCTTTATAGTAATACCCAGAAGGAAAAGTTCCTGAGCCTTGAGATAGTTCTAGATTGTTAGTTTCTGTAAAGAAAAACGAAAAACAAATATTTTAATATTCTCGTCCAACAATAGATGAAAAATGTCCCAAGAAACAATTATGCCCACGTATTTGTTAGCCTGATGGCACGTGGGAAACATTTCCTGCTGTCAGATCTCAAATCCCAGACTTCTCTCCTCATTAAAAAAAAGGTTTTCTACAGCCATAAAAAAGAATGAGTTCATGTCCTTTGCAGGGACATGGATGAAGCTGGAAGTCATCATTCTCAGCAAACTAACACAGGAACAGAAAACCAAACAACGCATGTTCTCACTCATAAGCAGGAGTTGAACACCAAGAACACATGGACACAAGGAGGGGAACATCACATACTGGGGCCTGTTCGGGGGGTGGGGGGCAAGGGGAGGGAGAGCATTAGGACAAATACAAGGCTTAAAACCTAGATGATGGGTTGACAGGTGCAGCAAACCACATGTATACCTATGTAACAAATCTGCACATTCTGCACATGTATCCCAGAACTTAAAGTAGAATTTAAAAAAAAAAAAAAGTTTTTCCTTTGTACAAAAATGGGAAGATCTGAAATGGGCATGAGCGTGTTGGTGGACAGAAAGGAAAGGAGGGACTTTCAGCATTGCCTCTACTTACATTTTTTTTGAGATGGAGTCTCACTCTTTTTGCCCAGGCTGGAGTGCAGTGGCACAATCTTGGCTCACTGCAACCTCCACCTCCTGGGTTCAAGCGATTCTCCTGCCTCAGCCTCCCAAGTAGCTGGGATTACAGGCATGCACTACTATGCCTGGCTAACTTTTGCTTTTTTTTTTTTTTTTTTTAGACAGAGTCTCACTCTGTCGCCAGGCTGGAGTGCAGTGGCGCAATCTCAGCTCACTGCAACCTCCACCTCCCGGGTTCAAGCAATTCTCCTGCCTCACCCTTCCAAGTAGCTGGGACTACAGGCGCGCACCCAGCTAATTTTTGTATTTTTAGTAGAGACAAACCAAAGCATCAAGACATCATTGGCCATATCTCCTAAACATGGTTAAGGGGCAGTAGGGAAAATGCTAGATGAAGAGTCACAGGACCTAGTCTAAGTCTGACTCCACATCTCCAACTCTGAGACTTCAGAAATCATTTAAACTTTCATCTTATTCCCTAACTATACCCTCAACGTCTAGCCTAACAGAGAAGGAATCAAAATGATGACACAATAAGTGAAATCTCTGGACTCTGGTTACATCATCCATAAAATGGGTCAACTACTAGTTATTTTGAAGGGTTACTGTGAAAATTCAATACTGTAATAGTGTGAATAGTAAAGCGCATGCTAGAGTCCTGGAAACATCCTGTATGTTCTAAACGTTCAATAACTTGGTCTAGATGGTAGTTATTTTATTAGTTTTCTATTGCTGTGTAACACATCACCACAAACTTAGTGGCTTAAAAACAAGGGACACTTACTAACCTGCAGATCTGCAGGTCAGGAGTTTGAGACACAGCATAACTATATTCCCTCCTCAGTCTCACGGGCTGAAATCAGGATGTTATCAGGGCTGTGTTCTCTGGAGAAGAGCCTTCAAAAAGGTCATTCAAGGCCAGACACGTGGCTCACGCCTGTAATCCCAGCACTTTGGGAGGCCGAGGCGGGCAGATTGCTTAAGCTCAGGAGATCGAGACCAGCCTGGCCAACATAGTGAAACCCCATCTCTACTCAAAATAGAAATATTAGCTGGGTGTGGTGACACACACCTGTAATCCCAGGTACTTGGGAGGCTGAGGCACAAGAATCGCTTGAACACAGGAGGCGGAGATGTTCAGTGAGCCAGGATTGCACCACTGCACTCCAGCCTAGGCGACAGAGCGAGACTCTGTCTCAAAAACAAACAAAAAATAAACAAACAAACAAACAAAGTTCATTGAAGTTACTGGCAGAACTCAGTTACTTGTGGTTGTAAGACCCATTTCCTTGATGGTTATCAGCCAGGAGATGCCCTCCAGCTCCTAGAAGTTGCCTATATTCCTAGCCATGTGGCCCCCTTCATCTTTAAAATCAGCAACAAATAATCTCCCTCACATGGAATCCTTCTTTCTTAAGCAAGAACATGGTCCCTGTTAAGGGCTTATC
Source organism: Rhinopithecus roxellana (assembly GCF_007565055.1). Classification (NCBI taxonomy): domain Eukaryota; kingdom Metazoa; phylum Chordata; class Mammalia; order Primates; family Cercopithecidae; genus Rhinopithecus; species Rhinopithecus roxellana. Next base: position 22,419,135 of record NC_044549.1, on the reverse strand, counting down.
TGATCTAAGGTCAGGTCTACCTAGGATAATGTCACTCTCTTAAAGTCAACTTTGTCATGTAACATAATCAAATCACAGGAATGATATACCATCATATTTACACGTCCCTCCCACACTTAAGGGGAAGGAGATTATGTAAGAGCATAGATCACTGGAAGTCATCTTAGTATTCAACCTACCACAGCTACAAAGATAAACACAAATGTAAAATTTCATTGTTCTTATCTATACTGTTGCTATTAGATCGAGTCTTATCCTAAACTCTCAGTAAGTTCCCCCCAAAAATATAACCTCAAGTTGTTGATGAGGTTAGAATCTGTCAAGGTTCCTGAGCCACTTAGCTGTGATAATCTGGGGACCACATTACAGGTACTAATGAAAACTCAGCAGTAATTCTGGCACTAGGAAAACCTGACATAAACCAGATGCTTGCCCTTAATAAGGTAGTCAACTAGAATTACAAACTGTTTTCCCTTGCTTTTGACTGGAATTATGACCACGAGTAGCAGTAGCACTGGCAATCTCAAGCAATCTAAATATGAACCTTAACAATAATTTTACCTTGTAAGAATATTAATTAGCTAATACATAAATACAATTTCATAGGGGAAAAAACTTCAAAATATAGAATTCATAAGTGAAATGAAAGTACAAATACTATAAACTCCTTCTAAGGCTAAAGCAAAGAAAATACAACGCAAACATCAAATACCTTGTGGTGCCAGAAAGTAAGGAAGCGCCCAAAACAAACAAAAGGGTGAGAGCGCACAGGGTGACAAAAGGGCATAAGGAAGCCAAACTGAAAGCGTTCCCAACTGCCAAAACTGGAACAATTTGAGCAAAAACAAAAGAAAATAAAATAATGATGGAATTGGATTGGATTATAACCCAAAGAATGAAATTATCATGAGTCTACACTGATATAAACACTTAAAATGAAGAAGGGACAACTCTTCTTTGCAGAATTCCAACTAATAAATGTTGAAAGAATGAGAGACATTAAAAGTCACAATTAGAATGCCACCAAAATCACTGCCACAGGCGACATCTGATGAACCTTGATGAATGCTACAATTAGTTGGTAAAAGTTTAAGCAGAAACAGAACGTTTGCATAGAATGAAGCAACAGAAGGAAAAATACCAGCCCTTTATTTAGGGTCTTTGAGTGCCCCCTGCTGGTCAATAGAGTGAAATTCAATGAAGTTCTACCAAGCTGGGTTCCTTCTACATTCCATAAAGCAATTGCCCTTTTTCTTTCCAATTATATACCTGTTACAAGAAGATGGCTTTCCTATTAAAAACCAGGATATTCTGCTCCTACTAATTCATACTTTCTTCCTCTAAAAGTATATCAAAAGGCTCACTAATTACCAAATCTATCTTCCCTCTAACCAGAAGAGTAAATCATAAAACCACAGCCACTTCCTGGTTGATCCTCAAGACTTGTCAGGTACAGGTAAACTTTCCAAAGTTCCTTCCACTGACCATCCCTGGGACACCTAGGGACATCACAATAAGGGCAAGCCAGTCGAAGACTGTGAGAAAGAAGGACAGATCCAGTAGTGGGAGAGAGGGCCTCCTGAGGATGTCAGACATGGAGAGTGTTTAGAGCGCAGTACTACTGAAGGACACCATGTCTACTGACATCTTGACAATCTAAGCAATCTAAGGCCCAAACAGATAAAAGATAAATATTTCCATTACTGATGTCTCATATACAGAGCCTCTAAAATTAGTAATTCATTTGGTTCAAGTAAATCAAAAACAGCTCTTCGTCAGGAAAAGACTGGGAATTCTTGTGGCATACGATAGTAGAGACAAGAGATATAAACTGGCAGTACCCTGGCTGCATATGGGCCAAACAGATTTCATTTAGCCCATACAATATTTTCAAAGTCTTGAATTAGATGTCAATGTTCTAAAATCTGGAGATATCACATTTAAAAAATCAAAGTTTCTGGTTTCTCTTGGAAAAAACAAATCTATGGATCTGGCCATATAGGGTTTGTTTCTACATGGTAACAAAGCAGCCGAAACTGAAAAGAGGCTGCGCCTTGAGATGGTCCTTGCTTTTCAGTTCCTTCCCACCACTCAAACAAGGCATGTGGCTAATATCCACTCTGCCTGTCCACATGTATTAAATATTGAGCCCCTGAAGCAAAAGGGTTTGCAACATCTACAGAGTGGAGTACTATCAGTTAATCCACTTTTAAAAGCTAGAAGGACCTTGCCCGCCATCTGTATAAGCTTCATTAGTGACATTCATCCCTTCTTTCTAACAATCACGATAGCTAATTATATCTGTTCTGCAAGAACATAACATAAACATTTGCTGCTCTGAATTTTGTTCTTTTACTATTAATATTCTACAGCAATAAATCAGAGTCACCCAAAACGTTTGTTAAAACATGAACTGCTGGGCCCCACCAGCTAGGGTTTCTGTTTCAGTCGTCTGAGATGGGACTTGAGAATCTGCAATTCTATCAGGTCTCCTGGTAATGCTGATGCCATTGATCCACAGATCACACTTTGAGAACAGCTGCTATTCTCCAACCCAATGTTTTTTATTTTAAACATTTCCATTATAATTTTACCCATATTTCTCAAGTATCTCTAGAAAAGCAATGTCCTACACAACTTTTTGTGATGATGGATAAATTCTACATAAAACGCTGTCTACATATAGTTATTCGGCATGTGTGATTAAATAACTAGATTTTGAATTTTATTTAATCTTAGTTAATTTAAATTTGAATCACTACATGTGACTAGTTGCTATCATATTGGACAACATTGTTCAAAGACTCAAGGAACCAAACAGAAGAGGGCTGGCAAGAGAAGAAGATTTTTACATGAGCATAAATAGCAAAACTCGGCCATGCACATGTCTGTAATCCCAGCACTTTGGGAGGCCAAGGTGGGAGGACTGCTTGAGCTCAGGAGCTTAAGATCATCCTGGGCAACACGGCAAAAATTTGTCTCTGCAAAAAAAATACAAAAATCAGCCAGGTGTGGTGGTGTATGCCTGTAGTCCCAGCTACTTGGGAGGCTGAGGTGGGAGGATCACTTGAGCCCAGGAGGGCAAGGCTGCAGTGAGTCAAGATTGTGCCACTGCACTCCAGCCTAGGTAACAGAGCAAGATCCTGTCTCAAAAAAATAAAATAAAATAAAATAAAATAACAATAAATATCAAAACTCAGAATTACGCACATAAGATCTGATTTTTTAAATCAAACAGTACTTTTAATATTTTCAATTGTGCCCAGAAGTAACTATGGCATATAAGTTTTTGCAGCATAAATGAAATAACAGAGCCTCAACCCACTTAGTAAGAAAAACAGTAAATCATCAAGCTTATTCTTTTTTTGTTTTTTTTTTTTTTGTTTTGTTTTGTTTTTTTACCTTTTATTCTCCTGGGAATCACAGTTACCCAATCAGGTCCACTGGAGTTGATTGGCATTTTGATATTGACACCACTTTAAGAGGAATAAAAAAGCACAAGCTCAGGTTCAGGAACATTTATTTTCAGATATATGTCTTTACTTACAAATGATAAAATGACTAATTTCACAGAGCCTTATTATGATGAAACATACTTATGAATGTTAACCAACATAAATAATAAACTGGGTCTCTTGTAATAAGCAGGTTATATGTATATAAAAACTGAAAAAAAATAAATTGATTCTTAAAATTTCACTCCACTGTATACTGCTAAGAGTACAAACTCCAAAATGACCAATTCTGGTTTGAATGATGTATTCCCCTTGGACTCAGAGAATGGCTCACACTGACAAGAATGTCTACTTTGTCATTATCTAGTTTTCAGGCTGCAAGTTCATGCTGCATTAAGTCATGTATCTGATTCCTTAGGCCTTTTCCAGATCTCAGAGGAGTCCTACGTGGGACACTTAACCCCCAGATATTTACTTATGCAGTACTTTGCTCATCATTACCAGGACTCTTTAGTGTCTGTTCCCCTTACTAAAACATGTACTACTCGAGGGAGGCAGCAGGGGAAAAAAGTAAAATAAAATAAAACATATACTACTCGAAGACAAGGGTGATGCCTCATTCATCTTTGTATCCTAGCACAGGCCCTGGTCTAGAGTCCACACTCAGTAAATATTTTTGGAGGGCTGCATTAAAACGTGGCGGAGGGTGGAGGTAAGGAGAAAAGCACTGAAAATTCAAGGCAACTATTCCAAAAACTGAGTCACAATAAAACTAGGCCTCACGTACTTAGACCAAAAACAAAAAAATAAAATGTTAACTCCCCAAACTCTTGATATGGGAATGTGCAGTCATTTTTTATTATTTCATCAATTTCAGAAAAAACTGTTTATTCAACAAATAATTCTTAAGCTTCTGAAGCCAGGTACTGTCCTAGAATCCAGGGCTACTAAAGTAAGCAAAACACAGCATCTCCTTCTTCATGGAGCTGACACAGAGGAGACAGACAAAAAACAAGTAATGAAGGAAGTATACAGGCCTGGCCACATTAGAGCATAATCGAATTTCATAGCTTAAATAAAGTGATTTTTAAGACAGCACATATAAACTACTTTCATGAGTTTAGAGTTTTATGGTAAGAAAAATATATACAATTTACTTGTCTATAGTTATAAGAATTATATAATTATTATTGTACAATAATTTTCTTGCAAAAACATAATTTCCTCTGTAATTTTCCTGCCAAAATATTTAGCCTCAGTCTAATCACATGGAAAGTGAAAACTATAAAGCAAATCCAAAGTAGACTGGGCATGGTGGCTCACGCCTGTAATCCCAGCACTTTGGAAGGCCAAGACGGGCGGATCTCCTTAAGGCCAGGAGTTTGAGACCAGCCCGGCCAACACGGCAAAACTCCATCTCTACTAAAAATACAAAAGTTAGCCAGGTGTGGTGGTGCACGCCTAGTAGTCCCAGCTACTCGGGAGGGCGAGGCACAAGAATCACTTGATCCCAGGAAGTAAAGTGAGCCAAAGGTTACAGTGAGCTGAGATCACTGCATTGCACCCCAGCCTGGGTGACAGAGCGACACTGTCTCGAGAAGAAAAAAAAAAAAAGAAGTAAAGGACATTCTACAAAACAGCAACATCAAAATTGCCAATGTCATACAAAACAAAATAGGCTAAAGAATTCTTTTGGATTAAAGAGATAACCAAACATACTGTGTAAGCATAGATTAAATTAGTTAAAATTAAAAAGATAGCTATAGAAGTCATTATTTGAACAACTGAAGAAACTTGAATATCTAACATGAACTGCATATTAAATAATAGTACTATAACAATGATAAATGTCCCAAATGTGATCATTATGGTTACATGTTAGAGAAAGTCCACTTTCTTAGAAGAGGCATATTTATGGAGTGCAGAGCCATGATGTCTGCACCATACTCTTAGATGGTTCAGAGGAAAAAATTATACACAGATACATATAAACACAGAGAAAGAAAAGCAGAATGTGGCAAAACATTAATAATAGTGAATCTAAGTTAAAGGTATATGAGTTCATTGTTATTATTCCTGCAATGTTTCTAAAGATTCAATATTTTTAATACAAAGTTAGAAAGAAAAAAGCAGCAATCATGCTAAAATAAAAGGGAAATGTTGTAGGTGATAAGCCCATTCTTTCAAAAGGCCTTCCCTTATATTAATAGGATCTTTAAGGAAACCCCTGTTGCCCTTTCCAAAACTAACACTTTTGTTCCCTTATAGATAAAGAACAAAGATGACATTCCTCTAATTGTTCAACTGTCATTTAGGGAACCAAATACCAAGGCTAAGATTCTTAATTCTTTCTGGTTTAAGTAAGGTTATGAGTTACCAAGAAAGAGAAGTAAAAAAGGTTACCAGCTCAACATATTTGGGCCATGAGCTCAAAACAGTACACCCAAAGATCCCCCCAAAAATCAATTTAAATCTTTTTCTTTTTCTTTTCAGATGGTCTTATGCAATATTTCAGAACCTAAAGAGAATAAATGGAAAATGAAAACCAATTATAAGGACTCTGTCAAATGTTTGCTTTCCAAAAACTTACACCACCTCAAACATTGTTTTCTCAGCAAACTTCCAGGTAAATAGAATTCTGCAATTATTCTACAACACTGTACCATCAACCAGCCTCACCCAGGATATGCAAGTAAGGGCAGGGACAAACACATTATTTTATCTTTGTGGGTTCACGGGTGTTTTTTGTTTTTAATGGTAGAATTTACAGTCAGAAATACTTTTAAGTTTTACACTAAGTCAGCTCTCTAAACTTTCTCTGTTTTCCACATGGAATTTGAGTAAATTACTATGCTTCTTCCTCTTTGCTAGACCACTAACTAGACTGACAACATAACTCTATAGGGCAATTATAGTTAGCAATCATTTACTATAGATTTCAAAACAATTATGACACTGGAATTGGAATGTTCCCAACACAAAGATGATAAATGCTTCAAGCAATGGATACTCCAATTACCCTGATTTGATCATTACATATTATATGCTTGTATCAAAATATCATATCTACCTCAAAAATATGTACAACTAGTATGTATCCATAATAATTTAAAAATCTAAAAACACAACTCTAACGGAGCATGGTGGCTCACATCTGTAATTCCAGCCCTTTGGGAGGCCAAGGCAGGAGGACTACTTAAGCCCAAAGGTTCAAGACCAGCCTGGGCAACATAGTGAAACCACATTTCTACAAAACATACAAAAATTAGCTGGGTGTGGTGGTGCACACCTGTAGTCTGACACGGGAGGTGGCGCACACTCGGGAGGCTGAGGTGGGAGAATCGCTCGAACCCGGGATGTCAAGGCTGCAGTGAGCTGCAATCATGGCACCGCACTCCAGCCTGGATGACAAAGTGAGACCCTGTTGCAAAACAAACCAACCAACCAATCCTCTAAAATAGGGTAACTGAGTAGTCTTCATACATAGGCAAAAAAGTACACAGAAATAAAATAATCTGCTCAGTCACTAATAAACAGCATGTCTGAAACCTGAACCCAGGAATAAAATGAAAAAACTTGTTTTGGTTTTGTTTGGAGGAGTTGTGAAATTTAATTTTGTTTTCATTTTGTACTGAACCATAGAAAATACCAGTCTTCTCAGCAGTACAGTAAACACTGTACATTGAGTAGCGCTCCCTCTGCTGGCCTTCCAAAGGTATGGCATGAATCCACTAGACCTGTACATAATCCGGTATGACCAAAAGCTGACTTCAGGGTGGAAAACTGAAGGGTTTTATTTTAGGAGCTCCTACAAACCACATACTTTATGGTAGCACCTTTTCTCCCATCCGGTAATGAGTGAACATAAACTATGAAATTTTTTAGGGTGCCCAGATGTACTTAACAAAAATACCTCCCTTTCATCCAAGAAAAAAATTCTCTCTACCAAGGACTGTTTAAAAACAATATACTCCATTAAAAAGTAAAAAACATGTATACATTCTTTCAAACAACTGTACTTTTTTGTTGAGGCAGGGTCTCAATCTGTTGCCCAGGCTGTAGTGCAACTGTGATTACAGCTCACTGCAACCTCAAACTCCTGGGCTCCAGCCTTCTTCCCACCTCAGCCTCCCAAAGTGCTGGGACTACAGTCATGAGCCACCACACTTGGCCAAAATGGTACTTTTTAACCATGTAGCTTTTTATAATTTTTTATTTCTTAGTAATGTTATGAAATGTTGAAGAAAACACAAATTGTAATTCATATTGGTTCCATATTCCTTTCTGCACATTATTCTATGTATTTATCATCATGCTGAAAATATTTTATGCTTATATTTGAAATAGAAATTTGAACACAATACTGTAATAATTTCAACAACTATATAGCTTTAAAAATATAGTTTTCTGTGGCATTCCTGACTTCCTATGCTTATTAAGTAAACCCAGCAATGTTGCCATATTCATAGTTTTTTAATCAGTATGTTCAAATGATTTTAAAAACCGTTATTATGTTACTTTTTAAAGTTTCAGTTCATTAGATACAAAGATAAAACACCAGCCTGACTACTAGGCCTACCAGCCTGTTCTTGGATTATATTTTTTCTTCACATAAAATAGATGAGGTCTTGCTATGTTGCCCAGGCTGGTCTCAAACTCCTGGGCTCAAGCGATCCTCCCATTTCATCCTCCCAAAGTGCTGGGATTACAAGCATGAGTCACGACCACACCTGGCCCTTGGATAACTTTTATCTGTTCTGTGAATAAGGGATTTTACTTACACAGCTACTGTGCAAACACGCTTTGTGGTTCTAAAGTAACAGATATGAGGGTAAAGAAAAAAATTCAAGGGTAAAAGGTCTTTAATTTGGACTTAGATAAGCACTAAGCTTCACTTGTAAAACACTAACGAAAAATACAAATCTCTGTTTAATTTTTTATTCACTACCTCTTCTGAATTGGGCCACGTTGAGAGAGAGATAAGAAACACATACCCAATACCAGAAAGTCTCCTCAACGGGACAAGGACAGTGGAAAAGAACTCTTCAAATTATCCCCAAGAAAAAGCAGCACGTACCTCTGGAAGAAAGCACTCTCTGCAGCAGTTAGGAGACCCTTCAGGTATCCACCTTTGAAATGGGTAATTCTGCTGCTGCAAGGGAGCTTCTTTGGTTTGAAGCAGAACCAGGGCTCCCCAGTGTAGAGGTCTGTAAAGTTACACAGGGGCAGATTCCCAGGAAGACACACGTTGCACTCAGTAGTTTCAGAAATTCTTCCCGAACGGAAGAGACTCTTGAAATAGACCCTGTCTGGTTTATCTTCCTGTAAGCGCTGAAGAACTCTGATCCCTTCACTGGGGTGGACCAGAAATATGGACACTTTAACTTTGCCTGGCCATAACAAAGTAAAGAAAACCTTGTAAAACCCATTCTGGTAGTCCACCACCCTGCCCACAGCCCCAGCCTGCAGCTTGGGGGAGTGAATTCTGGCCTGCAGGTAGTCTCCACCATACTTCTTGGGCTTTCTTTGAAAATCCTGTACATGAACCAGCACCTCCAGCTGGCTTCCCACCTGAAAGAAGGCAGCAGAGTTCAAGATGACAAAGTAGCTGGAAGAAGGGTCAGTGCTTTTCACAAAGGGAACTGGGCCCACATCAGGAACCTGTCGGTGCAAGGCAGCCAGCAAGGAGTCCTCCTCCATACGTTCCTGGCTGGACAGGGTCTGCTGATCATAGCCGCAGTATGGATTTCGGCTAATTCCTATCACCTGGGAGGAAATAAACTGTCCACTGCTGTCGATGAATGTGGCTGAAACAGTCTCATGGTCCAAGTACTAAAGAAGAAGACACAAACAACAGAAATTACCACTATAATAGGTCTCTGTATTTTCGGCATAAATTCAGAGGGCTCCCCACACTTCTGCGAGTTTTAGCTCCAGGAGCTCACACAGTGAGTTTGAGCTCCAGGATTCTCACAGTGAATATCAAAGAAAAAATCCCCTTGGGCTTCCAGGAAGGGAAAGGGAAAAGGACCCATTTTGAAGTAGGCAGAGCACTGTGTTGTTCTGAACAAAGCTGCCCCTCAAGAGAAACCACTTTATCAGAACCTAGCCTACTGGAGTTTTGTCAGAGTCTAACCAACCTGAGAGAAGGGAAATACCCAACTCCAGCCCACTTTAGCCACCCAGTCCAACCTAAGATGGTGAAACACCAAGAAAAAAGGAAAGGAAAGGAATAGAGAAAGATATACTATGCTAACACTAACCCAAAGAAACCAGTAGCAGCTGTATTAATTTCAGAGCAGATTTCAAAGCAAGGAAAGTTATCAAAGATAAAGGGGGTCATTACATAATAATAAAGGAGTCAATTCTCAAAAAATAAATAAATAAATAACAACCCTTAACATGTAAGTACCTAACCAATGAGTATCAAAACATGTGAAGCAAAAACTAACGGAGAAATAGATGAATCTACATTATAGTCTAAGACTTCAACACTCCTCTATCAGAAATACACAGATCCAGTAGGCAGAAAATCGGTAAGGACATAGTTGAATTCAACAGCACCATCAATAAACTGGATATAGTTGACATCTGTAAACTACTTCATATCAAGCTCTCATGGAACATTCACCAAAACGGACCACATTCTGGGCCATAAAATGCACCTTAAAAATTTTTTAAAAATAAAAATCATACAATGTCTTCTCTTAAATTAAACTAGAAATCAGTATAGAAAGATAGCTGGAAAAATCCCAAAATGGTATACAAATGGGTAACATACAAAATCTCACGAGCAATTTTTAAATATTTTAACTAGGTGAAGGTGAAAATATAATTTATTAAACACTATAGGATGAAGCAAGAGAAGTGCTTAGAGGGAAATTCATAGTACTATACATATTTTAGGAAAGAAAAATGACCTAAAAGGAATAATTTAACCTTACATCTTAGCAAACTAGAAAAAGAAGAGCAAACAATATCCAAAATAAGCAGAAGAAAAATAATAAATATGATAGCAGAAATCAATGAAGTTGAAAACAGGAAATTAATAAAGAAAAATCAATGAAACCCAAAGCTGGTTTTTTAAAAGATTGATAAAACTGATAAGCCTCTAGCTAGGCTAAGAAAAAAAAGGGAGGACACAAATTATTAATATCAGAAATGAAAAGGAGACCATCACTACAGATCCCATGGACATTAAAGGAATAAAGGACTATTATGAACAATTCTATGACCACAAATTTGATAACCCAGATGAAATGGACCAATTCCTTGAAGGACACAGTCAATAAAGAATCCACCTAATGATGCAAAAGTAATATTATAACTAGTGGAAATCAAATATAAAAGAATGAAGTAGGCCGGGTGCAGTGGCTCACATCTGTAATGCCAGCACTTTGGGAGGCTAAGGCAGGTGGATCACGAGATCAGAAGTTCAAGACCAGCCTGGCCAACATGCTGAACCCCACGTCTCTACTAAAAACAGAAAAATTAGCCAAGCATGATGGAGGTTGCCTGCAATCCCAGCTACTCAGAAGGCTGAGGCAGAGAACTGTTTGAACCTGGGAGGCGGAGGTTGCAGTGAACCAACATTGCACCACTGCACTCCAGGCTGGGCGATAGAGTGAGACTCCATCTCAAAAAAATAGTAATAAATAAGTAAATAAGTAAGAATGAGTAGTGCTTTCTTCATCACTTAGAGTAGGAAGTTAAGATATATTATCTTAGGCTGTTGGGGAAATAAAAGGTCTAAATACATTATTTAATGTTATATATAGAAATAAAATTAATTTTACAAATTGTGGAAGGAGAATGAAGTAAGCAGAGGCCTTATTTTTCTTTTTTTTTTTAGACGGAGTCTCGCTCTGTCCCCTGGGCTGGAGTGCAGTGGCCGGATCTCAGCTCACTGCAAGCTCCGCCTCCCAGGTTTACACCATTCTCCTGCCTCAGCCTCCCCGAGTAGCTGGGACTACAGGCGCCTGCCACCTCGCCCGGCTAGTTTTTTGTATTTTTTTTAGTAGAGACAGGGTTTCACTGTGTTAGCCAGGATGGTCTCGATCTCCTGACCTCGTGATCTGCCCGTCTCGGCCTCCCAAAGTGCTGGGATTACAGGCTTGAGCCACCGCGCCCGGCCCTTATTTTTCATTAACAGTAGTAGGTCGGGTGCAGTGGCTCATGCCTGTAATTCCAACACTTTGGGAGGCTGAGGCAGAAGAACTGCTTAAGGCCAGGAGTTCAAGACCAGCCTGGGCAACATAGCAAGACCCGATCTCTACAAGAAATTTTTTTTAAAAGTTAGCCAAGCGTGGTGGCACATGCCTGTAGTCCTAAGCTACATGAAAGGCTGAGCTGGGAGGATCACTGAACCCAGGAGCTCCAGGTAGTAGTGAGCTATAATCACACCATAGAACTCCAGCCTGAGCAACAGAGCAAGACCTTGTCTCTAACAAATACATAAATAAATATAAATTAAAACTAGGCTGGGCACAGTGGCTCACACCTGTAATCCCAGCACTTTGGGAAGCAGAGGTGGGCAGACCGGGATCGCTTGAGCTCAAGAGTTCAAGACTAGCCTGGGCAACATAGTGAAACTCCATCTCTACTAAAAATACAAAAATTAAGCTGGGTGTGGTGGTGCACACCTGTAATTTCAGCTATTCAGGAGGCTGAAGCACAAGAGTTGCTTGAACGCAGGAGGCAGAGGTTGTAGTGTGCTGAGATCGTGCCACTGCGCTCCAGCCTGGACAACAGAACAAGACCCAGTCTCAAAAACTTTAAAAGAAAAAAAAATAGATATATAGATATAGATATACACACATACATATATATGTGCATATATATGTGTGTGTATATGTGTGTGTGTACATATATGTGTGTATACATATTATGGGGATTGCTTGAGCCCAGGAGTTAGAGGTTACAGTGAACAACGACTGTGCCACTGCACTCTAGCCTGGGCAACAGAGTGAGACCCTGTGCTTAAAAAAAAGAAAAAGAAAAAGAAAAAAACAGCAGTAGCAGAAACACCCAGCATTTATTGTGAGCACTTATGTGCTGGATACTCTTGTAAACAGTTTACATGAATCTTTAAATTCAATGTTGAAATTATCACATGTGGTAAGTCCTGTTATCATGTCCATTTTGTAGAAGAGGAAACTGAGGCAAAGAATAGCTTAATAATTTGCTCAAGGCCATGTAGGTTAGAAGCAGCACAGGGTTAGAAGCCAAGCTGTCTGAATTGACACCTGTGTTCTTAACCACCATGCTCCACTGCCTCATATGAGCAAGTCAGGAGATAATTCGTAAAGTTCACAAATCAAGACATAAGTATGTAATGTATAATTAGTGCTAACTACCCAAATAATTAAAAATAAGCAATTATATTCACTCAGAGTAAAGAATGGGGAGGGAATCCAATTGTGTACTTAATACCATCTCCATTCTTGGAAATTTCCATGCATTCCATGAACTACTTTATTAGTAAACAGGATACAGGAACAAATGGGCAGGAAAAAAGTTATATACCTAACCTGAGGCATATAACTAACCTACCTAAGATGTAGAAAACTACACCTTACGTTATGCAATTAGTTAAACTGCAGGGGAATAAACACAACAAAGTAAAACCAAAAATTTCTCTCCTCAATAGCTATAGCGTTTCCTTGTTTCTAGCAAAACACTTAAACAAGGCCTCAGGCTCCCCACCTACGGCAAACCACTGCAAAATCCTACATAAGGTAAAAATAATCTCAGGATACAAGAATGTTTAACGCTCTTCTTAGATTCTGCATTTTTCCCCTCTCATTTTATACTAACATACACACATTTTCATTTTAAAGAATCCCATCTAGGAGACTTCATTTTGAAGGGTACATGGCAGTATTTGTTTATTTCAAAAATGGCATGGCGAAAACAAAACTGACTTTGAAAAATTCCCTTTATCACCTTACTGATTACCTTTCAGGAAATGTTCCAGCCACCCTCTCCTTTTTAGTTGTTGTAAGTCTGTGACACACCATTAAGGACCAAATCATGCACCATGTGATTACAGCATAGCTCTTCTTCCTAACCTTTTCCTCTCTTCCTCACCCAACTGACTGACACATGCAACCCAATCCAGAAATCACCATACATTTGGTGGTAACTCCCCTGAATTTTACTTGCAAATGACAGAAATGCAAAAATGTCAATCTGCTTAACTTTCCTAAAGACAACGGTAACTTCACGCCTGCCATCTTTTTAGGTTCAGAGCTAACAGGAAACACCAAACAGATGGCTCACTCCTCGAGTCATCATAACCTATGGGCTGGAGTGAACATGGTGACTGCCTGTCCCACATCCATTTCACTCCTGGCCTACTGAACCACAGCAATGCTGTTTGCTGACCTGTCAGCTCAGGGGTGGGCCTAACTGATGGAGGGGTAATCCCAGGTAAATGGCTGGTTCAGGAATGGGTATGTGACCCAATTCTGGACTATGAGAACCAGAAGAGGTTGCTGGAGGCTTATGCTTGCATGCAGCCAAATTCAGGCACCACTAATTCCCCCTGCTAACAGCTATTTGAATTTTACTTGCGAATTAAAAAACACAGTATTTTGAGATCGTTTCAAGAGAATAACTGCTTCTTTAGGTGGACATGTACACGAAAGCAAAAACGCCATTACTCCGGCAGCCATCCTACAATCAACCGTGAAGGAGGATGCCATAGATAAAAGGCAACACACAAAAGAAGGCACAGTTAAGAGGCTTTCAGACAGAGGCTGATTCCCAAAAGAACTATGCCCAACCTATCCACTGACTTCTATTCAAATGAGTAATATGTATTACCATTAGCTTGAAACAGGTGTCTTTACTTGAAGCCCAAAGTCCTAATACACAGGTGTTATAAAACATATCTAAAATATCAATGAATAAGGCAAAAGAAAAAAAATGCAGAACTTTCTCAATGAGAGCTTATCAGAGAAATAAAACGCTGCAATTCTCCCTCCAACCTTTTGTTAGATATTCCTACAAATACCCCCTTCTCATATTATGGGCTGTTTTTTGAATTTTTCTGTTTGTTTGTTTGTTTTAGACGAGTCTCACTTTGTTGCCCAGGGTGAAGTGCAGTGTTGCAATCTCGGCTCAGTGCAACCTCTGACACCTGGATTCAAGTAATTCTCATGTCTCAGCCTCCCGAATAGCTAGGATTATAGGCACCCGCTACTAGGCCCAGCTTTTTTGTATTTTTAGTAGAGATGGGGGTTTCACCATGTTGGCCAGGCTGGTCTCAAACTCCTGACCTCGGATGATCCACCCACCTGGGCCTCCCAATGTGCTAGGAATCCAGGTATGAGCCATTGCGCCATCTTATGTAATATTTTTAATTAAAATTGAGTCTGCTTTTTAGAAACTGATAAGATACTCCAATCACAAGAGTACAGTAAGTGTCAGAAGCATAGTATATTCTATATCTAGAAAGAAGATTCTATATCTAGAAAAACCCACAATCTCAGCCCAAAAGCTTGTCCAATTAACAACTTCAGCAAAGTTTCAGAATACAAAAACAACATACAAAAATCACTAGCATTCCTATACATCAACAACAGCCAAACTGAGAGCCAAATCAGAAAGGCAATCCCATTCACAGTTGTCACAAAAAGAATAAAATACTCATGAATACAGCTAACAAAGGAGGTGAAAGAGTTCTAAAATGAGGATTACAAAACACTATTCAAAGAAATCAGAGAAGACACAAACAAACGGAAGAACATTCCATGCTCATGAATAAGAAGAATCAATATAATTAAAATGGCCATACTGCCCAAAGCAATTTACAGATTCAATGCTATTCCTATCAAACTACCAACAACATTCTTCATAAAACCAGAAAAAACTATTTTAAAATTCATATGGAACCAAAAAGAGCCCGAATAGCCAAGGATTAGGGAGTGAGAGACTGCCAAATTTCAGAGCCATTGCTTTTTCCCCATTTACTCCAAGCTTCTTTATCAATTATCATCACAGTAATAAGCAGCTTAAAATTCATGACAACAGTATCATGCTGGACAAGATGACCTCTTCAGACAGGTGAAAATGCTTATAGCTCCCTCCACTAAAAGATGCATCTGATTTGCAATATCACAACTGTTTATTCAACATTGATACCTCCCTTCTCCATTCGGTAGAAAAAGAGTTGGTTCGTTCAAATAATTAGAGCTTTTAGCCGGCATTAAGTACGGAAGTTTCCAAGAACTAAAGTGGAACAAAAGAATAATTTTCTAACATTTCCTCTTGACTGTTATAACATTACTGATGTGGGACTGTGGCCTACCTCTCAAGTCTCTCTGTCTCTCCCTTTGCCTTCCTCCTTCTCTACCCAAGAACTACACAACTATCTTTTTTCTCTATTATAATATTTAGTGTGTTGCATATGATAAAATTAGCACACACATTCACAGAACTAATGCAGGTAAGTGCCATGCACACTTAAGGTCTTGAAATTTATTGTCCCTCTGCCATCCTACTCCATCTAGAAATCCATCATTTCAAACTCCATCTAGAAAACTGTGGGGAAAAGAGAGGTCAGCTTGTTACTGTGTTTATATAGAAATATAGAAATAAGTAAATTTAAGAGACTCCATTTGGCTGTGTTTATATAGAAAGAAGTAAATTTAAGAGACTCCATATTTGAGATGCTGTTAATCTGTGACTCTACCCCCAATCTTGTCCTTGCTGGAGACATCGCTGTGGTAATTAAAGTTGAAATGATTTTGGGCTGTTTAAGGAATGTGCTTTGTTAGACAAATGCTTAAAGCCTGCTTGTGGTTGAAGGTCAGTACCATTCTCTTAAATCTCAGTAAAATAAAAACATCTGTCTCCTGCCCGTCCCTGGGTAAATGGAACATCTCCGTGTATCTGTATGTCTTACTGCTGATTTACTCCCTTATCTTTTGAGCAATAAATACTGAGGGAACTCAGGGGCTGGTGCCAGAGTGGGTCCTCTGTAAGCACAGCACCGGTCCCCTAGGCCCCGCTTTTCTTTCTCTATACTTTGTCTCTGTGTATTATTCTTTTTCTCAAGTCTCTCGTTCCACCTAACGAGAAGCACCCACAGGTGTGGAGGGGCAGTCCACCCCTTCAGAAAACCATTATTTCAAACCCCTGGACACAAACCTCCTGGGCTCTACCCTCCTCCTACCTTCCATCTCCTTCACAGCCAGAAACTCCCTGAATGTCCTACTCTCTGGCAGCAAATGTATCTGCATTACCAACCATCATGATATATTTCCCTCTTAGGTCAGAGAAAGGAACGTGGCTCCTCCTATAAAATTAATAAAATAAGAATACTCACAATACACTGATGTTCCTTGTCCTATAAAAGGTTATGTGCTCCGTCTGTGCTCTAGATCTCATCCTCTCCTCCCCCTTTTCAGCTTCTCTATAATCTCTTTCCCCACAAATTCAAGTCCCTCAAACTTCCACTTCCGGCCAAGATAGAGAAATAGTAATGCACTTTAGCCTCCCACATGAAACAACCGAAAACAAAAGCCAAAATATATGAAACAATGGTTTTCCAGACACTAGGCATCAGACAATAAAACACAGTGATGCCTAACAGACAGTAAACAAATGAGGTGAGCCCTAGGACTGTCCTTTGCTTAGCGTCTTGAGAGAGTTTCCAGGTCGCAGCACAGGAAGAGGAGCCCAGGTAAAGCATGGCAAACAACCCAAGGCAAGGAGATGAGGCTGAGAGTCTTAAAGACCATGGTGATTTTAATTCACAGGAAAGCAGACCAACTGTGAAGAAAAATAACTCAGGAGATCTACAGAGAGTCCCACTCAAGTATTCAACAGAGCAATTATGAGCATACGTGTGTAAGGCAACTATATGGAACTATTGGAGGCTGGGGAAAGAACTACCTGAAAGCAAAAATTAAAAAAATAAAAAAAAAAAACAGTAACCTGAGTTTATACAGGAATAGTACTTCCTACCAGGCAGACTGGAAAAGCACAGATTAAAAAACAAAAACAAAAACAAAAAAACATATACACACAAAAATACCTTGTCAATTAATACCCAAAAAAAGGCAGAATAAAAGGAAGAAGGGAATAAAGAAGAGGTGGGACAAATATAAAACAAACAGCAAAATGGTAGATGTAACCATAATGCTTTCAAAAAATATATTAAAGGTAAATAGGCTAAGCACCCCAACTAAAAGGCAGAGATTATCAGACTATATTAAAAAACAAGATCCAATTACATGCTAGCTAGAAGAAACTTGCTTTAAATATAAAAACACCACAGACAACATCAATATGAATGGGCAAAAACTGGAAGCATTCCCCGTGAAAACCAGCACAAGAAAAGGATGTCACCTCTCACCACTTATATCCAACATTGGAAATCCTAGCCAAAGGATCAGGCAAGAGAAAGAAATAAAGGGCATCCAAATAAGAAGAGAGGAAATCAAACTATCTCTGCTTGCAGACAATAAGATTCTATATCTAGAAAAACCCACAATCTCAGCCCAAAAGCTTGTCCAATTAACAACTTCAGCAAAGTTTCAGAATACAAAAACAACGTACAAAAATCACTAGCATTCCTATACATCAACAACAGCCAAACTGAGAGCCAAATCAGAAAGGCAATCCCATTCACAGTTGTCACAAAAAGAATAAAATACTCATGAATACAGCTAACAAAGGAGGTGAAAGAGTTCTAAAATGAGGATTACAAAACACTATTCAAAGAAATCAGAGAAGACACAAACAAATGGAAGAACATTCCATGCTCATGAATAAGAAGAACCAATATAATTAAAATGGCTATACCGCCCAAAGCAATTTACAGATTCAATGCTATTCCTATCAAACTACCAACAACATTCTTCATAAAACCAGAAAAAACTATTTTAAAATTCATATGGAACCAAAAAGAGCCCGAATAGCCAAGGCAATCCTAAGCAAAAAGAACAAAGCTGGAGTCATCATGTTACCTGACTTCAAACTATACTACAAGGGTACAGTAACCAAAACAGCATAGTACTGGTACAAAAACACGCACAGAGACCAACAAAACAGAATAGAGAATACAGAAACAAGGCCACACATTTACGATCAATCTGACCTTCAACAAAGCTGACAAAAACAAGCAATGAGGAAGACTCCCTATTCAATAAACGGTGCTGGAATAACTGGCTAGCCATATGCAAAAAATTGAAACTGGACCCATTCCTTACACTATATACAAAAATCAACTCAAGATAGATTAAAGATTTAAATGTAAAATCCAAAACTGTAAAAACCCTAGAAGACAACCTAGGCAATACCATCCCAGACACAGGAATGGGCAAAGATTTCATGACAAAAACACCAAAAGCAATTCCAACAAAAGCAGAAATTGACAACTGGGATCTAATTAAACTTAAGAGCTTCTGCACAGCAAAAGAAACTACCAACAGAGTAAACAGACAACCTGCAGAACAGGAGAAAATATTTGCAAACTATGCATCTGACAAAGGTCTAATAGCCAGCATCTATAAGGAACTTAAACAAATTTACAAGAGAGAAACAACCCCATTAAAAAGTGGGGAAAGGACATGAACAGAAACTTCTTAAAAGAAGACACACATGTGGCCAAAGAGCATATTTAAAAAAATCTCAATATCACTGATCATTAGAGAAATGCAAATCAAAACCACAGTGAGATCTCACACCAGTCAGAATAGCTATTATTAAAAAATTAAAAAAAAAAAAACAGATGCTGGCAAGGTTGAAGAGGAAAGGGAACAGTGTTGGTATTTCAACAGAGTTGAAAATTAGTTCAACGATTGTGGAAAGCATTATGGCAATTCCTCAAAGGCCTAAAAGCAGAACTACCATTCCACCCAGCAATCTTATTGTGGGGTATATACCCAGAGGAATAGAAATCATTCTACCATAAAGACACATGCATGCAAATGTTCACTGCAGCACTATTCACAATGGCAAAGACATGGAATCAACCTAAATGCCCATCAATAACAGATTGGATAAGGCCGGGCGCGGTGGCTCACGCCTGTAATCTCAGCCAACATAGTGAAACCTCGTCTCTACTAAAAACACAAAAATTAGCCGGGCATGGTGGCGGGCGCCTGTAATCCCAGTTACTCGGGAGGCTGAGGCAGCAGAATCACTTGAACTCGGGAGGCGGAGGATGCAGTGAGCAGAGATCACACCATTGCACTCCAGCCCAGGTGACAGTGCAAGACTCTGACTCAAAAATAAATAAATAACAGATTGGGTAAAGAAAATCTATGTTCCATAAGAAATATAAGAAAATGTAAGAAAATCTTGTATTACATATACAGCATGGAATACTATGCAGCCATAAGAACGGACAAGATCATGTCTTCTGTGGGAACATGGATGGAGCTGGAGGTTATTGTCCTTAGCAAACTAACACAGGAACAGAAACCCAAATACAGCATGTATTCACTTATAAGTGGGAACTAAATAATAAGAACTTATGAACACAAAGAAGGAAACAATATACACTGGGGTTTACTTGAGTGGGGAGAGTGGGAGGAGGGAGAGAAGCAGAGAGGGTACTGGGCTTAATAACTGGGTGATGAAATAATATGTACACAAACCCCCATGACATATGCTTTCCTATGTAACAAACCTTCACATGTACCCCCAAACCTAAAATAATAGTTTAAAAAGAAATATAATTCAATAAATAAATAAATAAACACAAATAGGTTTAAAAAATAACAACTGGCTGGGTGTGGTGATGACTCACACCTGTAATCTCAGCACTTTGGAAGGCCAAGGCAGCAGTATCACTTGAGCCCAGGAGTTCAAGACCAACCTGGGCAACATGGCAAAACCCTGTATCTAAAAGAAAATACAAAAAATTAGCCAGACGTGGTGACGTACACCCATTGTCCCAGCTACTCAGGGGGCTGAGAGGGAAGGATTGCTTGAGCCCAGGAGACAGAGGTTGTGGTGAGCTGCGGTCGTGCCACTGCACTCCAGCCTCGGCAACAGGGCATGACCCTGTCTCAAAAAAAAAAATAAAAAATAATAAAATTATGGGAAAAGATATACTTGCTAACTGTAAACAAAGGAAAGCTAGAGTGGTTATATAACACCATATAGAGTACATTTCGGAGCAAAGAATTTTACCAAGCATGAAGAAAGTCAACTCATGATGATAAAGCAACTAAATTCATCAAGAGGACACAATTCTAAACATTTATGTACCTAAGAACAGAACTTTACAACACATGAAGTGAAAACTGACAGAAATGCAAGGTGAAATAGACAAATTCACAATTATAATGAAAGATTTCAATAGTCTCCTTTCAATAACTGATAGAGCATGTAGACAGAAAATAGTAAGGATATACAGAAGATGACCAACACCATGAACCACGTTGATCTAACTGACATTTAAAGAATACTCCACGCAATAAAAGCAGAATGCATTCCTTTCCAGTACACATAGAATATATACCAAAATAGACCACATTCTGTGCCATAAACAAATCTCAATAATGTTTTAAAAGAATTCAAGTCATACAAAGTATGTTCACAGGGGAATTAAATTAGGACTCAATAACAGAAAAGTATTTGCAAAATATCCAAATGTTTGAAAATTAAATAACACTTCTAAATAACATACGAGGCTGGATGCAGTGGCTCACACCTGTAATCGCAGCACTTTGGGAGGCTTAGGCAGGAGGATTGCTTGAGCCCAGAAGTTTGAGAAAAGCCTGGACAACATGGTGAGACCCCATCTCTGCAAAAAGGTAAAAAATTAGCTGGGCATGGTGGCAGACACCTGTAGTCCGAGTTACTTGGGAGGGGGAGGTGGGAGGATCACTTGAGCCCAAAGGTTGTGGCTGCAGTGAGCCATGAGCATGCCACTGCACTCCAGCCTAGGTGACAGAGTGAAAACCTGTCATAAAAAAAAAAAAAACCTAAATAACACATGGGTTAAAGAAAAGAAAAACAGAAATTAGAATGTAGTTCAGCTTCATGAAAATGAAAATGAGAACAATATCTAAATGTGTGGTATACACTAGAGCAGTATATAGAAATACATTTTTTATTATTTTTATTTTTATTTTTTTTAGAGACAGGGTCTCACTTTGTTGCCCAAGCTGAAGTGCAGTGACATGATCATAGCTCACCATAACATCAAACTCTTGGGCTCAAGGGATTCTTTCGTCTCAGCTTCCCAAGTAGCTAGGACTACAGGTGCACACCACTACACTCAGCTAATTTTTCAAAAATTTTTGTAAAGATGAGGTCTCACTATGTTGCCCAGGCTGGTCTCAAACTTCTGGCCTCAAGTAATTCTCCTGTCTCACCCTCCCAAAGTGCTGGGATTACAGGCCTAAGCCACCACACCTAGTCTTGTAGAAGAAAATTTATAGAATTAAACATTTAATTAGAAAAGAAAAATCTCAAAACAATGACTTTAGCTACCACTTTAAGAAACTAGGAAGAGACAATTAAATCCAAAGTAAACAGAAAACTGGAAATAATAAAGATCAGAATGGAAACTGACCAAACAAAAACAACAGAAAAAATACAGAAAATGAAATCCAAAGCTGGTTCTTCAAAAAGATCAATAAAACACAAACCTCTGGTCAGAGTGATCAGGAGCAATAAGATAAACACAATTCTACAGATATTAAAAGGATAAAAGGGGTTTGAGAGATCTATTTCAAGACAATGTAAATAAGACTTAATGCTACTGAGACCAGGCATGGTGGCTCACGCCTGTAATCCCAGCACTTTGGGAGGCTGAGGTGGGTGGATCGCCTGAGGTCAGGAGTTCAAGACCAGCCTGGCCAACATGGCAAAACCCCAACTTTACTGAAAATACAAAAATTAGCTGGGCACGGTGTCAGACGCCTGTAATCCCAGCTACTCGGGAGGCTGAAGAAAGAGAATCACTTGAACCTGCGAGGGGGAGGTTGCAGTGAGCCAAGATCGCACCCCTGCACTCCAACCCCGGCAAAAGGTCAAGACTCCATCTCAAAAAAAAAGACTTAATGCTACTGAGCTGTACACCTAAAAATAACTAAGATTAGCAAATTTTATGTTTTTATCACAATTTTTTTAAAGGATAACAAAGTAGATCAAAGACCTAAACATAAGAGCTAAAACTATAAAACTCTTAGAAGAAAACACAGAGGAAAGGTCTCACAACATTGAATTTGGCGATGATTTCTTGGATATGACACCAAATACACAGGCAACAGAAGTCAAAATAGATAAACTGGACTACATCCCAAGTAAAACTTTTTGTGTATCAGAGGACAAAATCAGAGTGAAAAAGCAACCTACGGAAAGGGAGAAAATATTTGCAAATCATATGTCTGATAAGGAGTGAATATCCAGAATATATTAAAAACTCCTACAACTCAACAACAGCAAAAAACAAACAAACAACTCCATTAAACAATGAGTACAGGAATTGGGTATTTCTCCAAAAGCACATGATAGAAAGATGCTCAACATCATTAATAATTACGGCAATGCAAATTAAAACTACTGTTATACATTACCTCACACCCACAAAGAAGGCTACTATCAAAAACAAAACAAAATAACAAGTACTGGCGAGGATGCAAAGAAATTGGAACCATTGTGTACTACTGATGTGGATAAAAAATGATGCAGCTATAATGGAAAACAATATGGTGGTTCCTCAAAAAATTAAAATTGCCATATGATCCAGTAATTCCATTTGTGGGTACATATTCCAAAGAATGAAAAGCAGAGTCTTGAAGAAATACTTGTTATCCACTATAGCCAAAAGGTAGAAACAACCCAAATGTCAGATGAATGGATAAAATGTGGTATGTATGTACATGCTGTAGCATGTTATCAGAATTTCCTTCCTTTTTAAGGTTGAATAATATTCCTCCATCTATGTGTAGACAGAGAAGTATTACTCAGCCTTAAAAAGAAAAGGAATTCTGATAACATGCTACATGAGTGAACCTTATGCACATTATGCTAACAGAAATAAGCCAATCACAAAAAGACAAATACCAGGCCAGGCTTGATGGATCACACCTATGATCCTAGCACTTCGGAAGGCCAAGGTGGGAGGATCGCTTGAGGTCAGGAGTTCAAGACCAGCCTGGTCAAATGGCATAACCCCATCTCTACTAAAAATACAAAAATTAGCTAAGCGTGGTGGCACACTCCTGTAATCCCAGCTACCTGGAAGGCTGAGGCATGAGAATCACTTGAACCCAGGAGGCAGAGGTTGCAGTGAGCCAAGATCATGCCATTGCACTCCAGCCTGGGCAACAGAGTAAGACTCTGTCTCAAACAAGAAAAAAAAAAAAAAGGACAAATATCATGATTCCACTTGTATAAGGTACTTACAGTTGTCAAGTTCATAGAGACACAAAGTAGAACTGAGTGAATGCCAGGGGAAGCGGGTAGACAAGAATGGGTAATCATTGTTTTTTGGGTTTTTTTTTTTTTTTTGAGACAGTCTCCCCCTGTAGCCCAAGCTGGGGGGCAGTGGCACGATCTCGGCTCACAGCAACCTCTGCCTCCCAGGTCCAAGTGATTATCATGCTTCAGCCTCCGGAATAGCTGGCATTACAGGCGTGCACTGCCATGCTCACCTAATTTTTGTATTTTCAGTAGAGACGGGGTTTCACCACATTGACCAGGTTGGTCTCGAACTCCTGACCTCAAGGGATCCTCCCACCTCAGCCTCCCAAAGTGCTGGGATTACAGGCGTGAGCCACTGCGCCTGACCTAGGTAATCACTGTTTAATGGGTAAAGAGCTGCAGTTTGGGAAGATGAAAAAGTTCTAGACATAGATGGTGGTGGTGATTGCACAACAATGTGAATGTACTTAATGTTACTCAATTGTACACTTAAAAATAGTTAAAATGACAAATTCTATGTTATGTTTATTTACCACAAAAAAAATACTTTAAAAAAAGAGGAGTTTCTAAAATATCTAGACACATCATCAACAGCTTCCAGGTAAAGGAACTATCGGTGTAGGATTGGTAGTGTCTTATATAGTAAAACATGCAAGAACAGTTTAAGCAAAGAAAAAGAAGAAGAAATACCTAGCTTTTATGCCTTAAGCCTATTTCTAACAGGAAATCTTTAACAGACTCTTTGACAGAACTACTTCACATTCTCCAAAGTACCTAACAAATTTTACTCATAGCGCACAGAAAAAGATCTGTAGGACTTTAGTGTGCCCATTTCACAGTGAGATTAGGTGTTCTGCTAAAAACCACAAAGTTGATTCCAGCAGGAGAAATTTTTTTAAAAGCCTATGGCTTGACTTTTAGAGCATCTTATGCTAATAAAACCCAATAAGAAAAGAAATGCCATAATTAAGTTGGATATGTAATCTGAGAAGTACCACAAGCCAACAAAACAAAAGGACAGCATCCTTTATACAGAAACTCCTCCATAAATTTTGGTTATATAAGTTCATATCGGGGCTGGGGCCAGGGAAGAAGGAGCACTACTAAGTACCTTCTTAGTAACAGGCCCTTGTGAGGGGTTCATTAAGACATGGTCGCCGCCCCTTAGTATCATCTAGTAATCTCCACAACAGACTCGTCTGCTCCCTCCCTTGAAATATTCCTTCAGCTTTTTCCCATGGGTCGACTAGAAGTTCCCCTCCTTGAAGAGGTTTTTCCTTTATCACTCTAAAGCTATCCTAGAATAGCTCCCTTTCCTTATTGCACTTTTCACCATCTCCAATTATCATTACTATTATTATGTGATTATGATTACTACTGTTCTTCCATGTACACTTATAATGTGAGCTCTAGAATGAAAGGCCCATAAGCGAAGAAATGTCTTCACTGTACCCTCGGTGACTAGCACAGTATATAACCACTGTGAGCACGCAAATACTTACCAAATAATTGAAAACAAGAACTGTGACTACGATAAGCTTCCAATAACCAACTTTTCCCAGGCTAGCTAGCCCCAAATCCCCAGATTTGGCTCCCTTAGTTATGAGGGATTATACTGGGTACTCACCTCTACCTGAGTAACATTGATGACCAGCACCACCACCATCAACACTGCAAGCAGACAGCAGAAAAGCCGTAGTTTGAAGAAATTGGTCCACATTGTCTGGCTGTGTCTTGTTCACCCATGGCCAACACCATGCTACCTTCACTCTTTAAAATTCCATGTCTTTGTTTTTCTGAGCTGCAGATGAGCTTTCAGGTTCATTTGCTTCTATACTGCTAGTACCCTTAAGAGCTCTTATGTAGAGGAGAGACTGCGGTTGATTCAAGAAGCACATTTTTCTTCAAAGAGGAGAGATGAGAGAACATCACCAATTGCAATGGCCTAGGGTGGGGTGAGAGGAAAAACATCACACTTCCTCTTCCTTAACCTTATCTAAGGCCCAAAGTCACAAGGAGAAAGCAAAGAGACAGAGCACAGTAACGTCTTTTCATTTCCAGACAATCTGAAAGTTTCCTTTTCCAGTGTCAGGCTTCTGTGTAAATACATTATTTCCCCTATTGCCTATTTAGGTTTTAACTTTTAAGATAGCAAGGAAGTATGCCTTCAAACTCAGAAATTGTGAAATAAAAGCAGCTGTTAAATTTCTACAGAGACCTCAGTCAATAAAATCACTTCCCTTCCCCTTCCCTTTAAATTATGTAACACTGCTACATTAACCACACTTAAAGAACATGAAGAGGAAACTGTTTTCATGAAGAGCTCTGGGATACTGTGCAAAGCATCCTGACATTCTCTGGAAAACAGTAAGTGCCACCCCTCTCATACAGACGTATGGTAGGAGATGCGACACACTCTTTACACTCTTTAGGTTTCCAGCTCTCCCCACCGCATATGTGGTCCTGATGCTCCCTCAGCTAAGTAGTAAGGCACAGGAGGACACACACCTGCCTGGAAGATGTGGGAGAGGAAAGTCAAGCTTGAAAAATGGGTAACAGGATCCCAAAATCCTTCATCACACCTGCTAGAGGCAGGGGACTTCAGAGTCAGCCATGCCTAACTGTTCTCCCACGTAACAAATTCAAATGCTCTTTCCACTTGCCATTTCAATACAGGTAAACAGAAAATGTCCTAGTATTCTATCCCCAGGGAGATGTTCCATGAAGGGCAGGACACAGAAATAAAGACAGAAAGGGTACAAAATCGTGGTGCAGAGTATCTTAGAACAGCTCAGCTGCATCAACTCTCCCCTCCACTTTGTGTTGGACCTGGCAAGCCCCCATTCTCTCACTCCTCTGCCTCACCTGTCTGAACCAGTCCCAACCACAGTGACAATGCCCATCAGCTTCACAAAGGAGACAAGGATGAGCCATTCCAACAAGCTCTCCATCCTCAGAGTTCCCATAGTACTTATTATTTTCACTTCTCAGCTGATCTCTATTTGTATTTTTTTCTCCCTCATGCTCCATTTGTATTTCTTATCTCTCAAACTAGACTACACCAATTATGACTATATTTTTTTTAAAAAACCATATATCAGAGAAAACCAACTTAATGATACTGCATCACACTTTTCTGATTTGCTCAAAGTACTTAGTTCTTTACATGGTACACAATGATTCAACAATCTATGCAACAAATAATTATGGAGGCCTACTCTGTACCACACACTGTACTAAGTGCCAGAAATTCCCCTTGAAAAACTTATCCTCATATTAGACAAGATGTCAGTACCTTTTTAAAGAGAAATAAATCCACCAGTCCTGGCCACCTCCACAGGGATGCCAGGAACTGTGAAAGACTGTGCTTCTCCATTTCCTGACCCCTAACCCCTCCTCTCTCCAATATCCAGGCACTCATTCACCTCAAACTGTCTATAACTTCTTGGAAGAAGCTGGCTGTAAAATAGAGGATAACTCTGTCATCAGGGTCCCAACTGTTCTGCTATCGAAATCCTTCTCAAAAAGTTGTCCATAAAAAAAAAAAAAAAATCAGTTTTTCATGATGGCCAGAGAGAGAAAAGACCAAAGATGGTAGTCCACAGGAATTTAGTTGCACCATATGCAGGTGTGGTCATGGGTTGTGTTGACACAAGCCATTTAAAGGACATCAGAGTGGTTCAGCCAGGCAGCAGCAGCACACAGCTGTCAGTGATGCAGAAGGAAGACAAGGGCAGGAGACTCTAAAGCAAAAGAACTACAGGACTAGAGGCAGGAATGCAAGAAGCCCCTCCCAGCTAAAGGCTTCTACTGACAATAATTTAGGAGGATCGTGCCAGGAAAAGACCTGACTTTGTGCTGTAAGTAGGGCACTGACATTTGAGAGACCACATTTGTACACCTAAATAGATGTTGCGTGAGGCACACTAGACGGACCTCTCTTTGAGAAGATATACACTAGGCCGGGTACAGTGGCTCACATCTGTAATCCCAGCACTTTGGGAGGCCGAGGCAGGTGGATCACAAGGTCAGGAGATCGAGACTATCCTAACATGGTGAAACTCTTTCTCTACTAAAAATACAAAAAATTAGCCGGGTGTGGCAGTGTGCACCTGTAGTCCCAGCTACTTGGGAGGCTGAGGCAGGAGAACGGCGTGAACCCGGGAGGCAGAGCTTGCAGTGAGCCAAGATCGCACCATTGCACTCCAGCCTGGGCAACAGAGCGAGACTCCGTCTCAAAAAAAAAAAAAAGAAAAAGAAAAAAGAAAAGATATGCACTAAAATTTTAATAGTTGTCACCTCTAGGCAGTTTTTGTTTTCTCCTTTATCTGTATGTCCTAATTTTTCACTGGGAAATGAAAATCACAAATACAAAGAATAAAGCTGGGCCAGGCATGGTGGCTCACGCCAGTAATCCCAACACTTTGGAAGGCCAAGACAGGAGGATTGCAGAGACCAGGACTTCGAGACTAGCCAAGGCAAGACAGTGAGATCCCAACTCTACAAAAAAAAAATTTTTTTTTAATTAGCTGGGCACGGTAGTACGCACCTATAGTCTCAGTTACTCAGGAGGCTGAGGTAAGAGAATTGTTTCAGCCTGGGAGGTCAAGGCTGCAGTGAACCATGATTACACCAATGTACTCCAGCCTGGGCAATAGAGCAGGACTCTGTCTCAAAAAATAAATAAATAAAATAAAGAATAAAACCAATTTCTAAAAGTAAAAATTAAAGATGAGACATAGGAGAAACAAAGCATTAAATCATATCTGTGAAATCAATTCAACTTAAACTGAAAGATTTCTAAGTAAAAGAAGAAACCTAATTCACGGCATGAGGTGACTGTAGTGTAAACAACAAACTATAACAAGTTTCTGGTATTTTCCTATAAACATAAAACCTACGCATTATAACAAGAAAGCTATTTGCAAGGAGCCTTAAAATCAAGTAAGAACAACAGTGTTGGCAGGGAATGATTCTAGAAAAAAGTTCCTCAGATTAACCAAAAAAATGAAAATATACAATTCCATGTAATTTACCTCTTTTGGAAATTTTCCAAGAAGAGATGTTTACTGGAACTAGAAATTAGAAGTTACATCTAACATTCCTTCCAGCATGAAATTCTGAACTCAGCCAATTTTGATCAGAGGTCCTTATTTTTTTCATGCCACATTTGAAGCACACATCAATATTTTTTTCATTTTTATACAATTCTTCTTGCTGCAACAAAAATATGCATATGATATAAAGGTTAAAGATACTGAAAATGAAGTAAAGAAAAACATTAGAAATTAAGAGTTCAATTTTACAGGCAGAGATAACTATACATGATATAGTGGGAGGAGTGGGGATAGGAACGTTTCCTTTTCCTTACTAATAAAAAATAGTAATTGTCTATTTAAATACATTAACTTCAACCTGGTAAATCACTCTCAGACCTTGGCAGAATGTCAAAACTTTATAAATAGCAATATAAGTGAAAAAACATAAACCAAAGATAAAAGCTCCAAATGTTATTTTTCTTAAAAACTATTATAATTTTGTAGTTCAATGATCCAATGATTTTGTTTTCCCTACAGAAAAAAAGGGGTATCTGTACAGATCTAAAAGTTATTATTCAAGGAATCTAAACTTGAGTGATCCTGTTTTCAAATGTCAGACCACTACTTATTCATGCTTTATTTTTATTAATATGTGCAAAGGACAAGCAAAAAGTTAAACGCATGCTCTGCCTTACATGTGGAACCCAGTATTTGTTGGAAGTGTTCTGCCAAGTTTTTGTTAAGCCTACTTCCATATCCAGGACTCATAGTGGCCCATCTAACTTTTTTATGGCCTGTAACAACAACTCCAGACTGCCATTAGGATTCCTACCCCCATCTCACAAGATAATTACAAAGTAGTCGCTTACATTATTTGGAATTACAATTGTCAGTAACACAAATGAAATTCCTGAGTTCAATACTAAACAAAGAAAATCAGACAGCAACCCTATCCTCTGGGGAGTTAATGTTCTCAGGCAACCATTTCACAAAGATAATATATTAAAGGACAACTGCGGCCGGGCGCGGTGGCTCAAGCCTGTAATCCCAGCACTTTGGGAGGCCGAGACGGGCGGATCACGAGGTCAGGAGATCGAGACCATCCTGGCTAACACGGTGAAACCCCGTCTCTACTAAAGAAATACAAAAACTTAGCCGGGCGATGTGGCGGGCGCCTGTAGTCCCAGCTACTTGGGAGGCTGAGGCGAGAGAATGGCGTAAACCCGGGAGGAGGAACTTGCAGTGAGCTGAGATCCGGCCACTGCACTCCAGCCTGGGAGACAGAGCAAGACTCCGTCTCAAAAAAAAAAAAATAAAAATAAAAAAATAAAGGACAACTGCATAGAAAGTGTCCAGTTTCTGAGGCAGTCCCTATCCTAAATACTCTGACCTGTTAGCCACATAAATGTAATTGTACTAGTCACAGCAAGTCTCTGGAACTTTATTTCAGAATATATAGTTCAGAAGAATAGTAAGAGACAAAAGCAAAGATTTACATGGAAAGTATCTACACTTAAATGCTTATATTTCAAACTTTGCAAAGAGTCGCTGTATTTCATAGGATGCTGAGTAAGACCATGAAACAGGGCAGGATCTAAAGAATGAAGAACTGGAGACCCATCCAGGATCCCAACAATGACGGGTTAACCAAATAGGGTCAATACTTGAAAAAAGATGAAGCAGGGGCACTAGTCTGCAGGACTTGTTTCCACAGATTCCATTCCTCCTCCATGTCCCCCAGCCTCACATGCCCAAAGTGCTGACTCATCTGGACTTTCCCTTGCCCTTCTTCCAAAGCAGGGCCCCATGTATTCATGGAGGTTACATGGCAGGTGGAGAAGTAATAAAATCAGTTATGTAAGTCACATCGTACTAAGTGCTATTTTTAAAATATTGAACACATTGATAGGTTGTGGCCCTCAACCCTGCATGAACATTAATCATCATCGTGGAAGCTTTTTAAAATACAAATAACTGGGCCCCACTCAACCAATTAAATCAGAATCTGTGGGAATAGGCCCAAGAAGCAGCTTTTTTAAAAAAGGTCCCTAGATGATTACAACGTATAGCCAAGGGGGAGAACCACTAGCATAGAGTGGCCAGGGGCTGTTATTCGTTTCAGTTGGTAAAAGGATGGCCTTTTCAAAATGATGTTTGAATTGTAACTTAAATTGTCGGGTCAGGACAACCCAATTCCTGGGCAATGGGGACGGCTAACCCCACTTCAGTGATTTATCCCTTCGTTTCCTTTCTCAGTAACAAATAACAGCACTCTACCAGCCCCAAAGAGATTGTGAGGATAACAGACATGGGGAAAAAAAAAAAAAAAAAACTAAACAAAGTCAAAGAAAAGCTGAACCCAAACACTACAGAGAAATAGTATGCTGCTGCCTCCACTCAGACAATTATCAGGGTCTGGGAGTCCTGCCAGTTTCAAATATACCCTGATGTTCCAAATGATAATTAACCACAGTGAGGAGGGGGGAGGCCCACCAGAGCAGTGCGATTCTTTATCTTTGGGAAATGTGGCAACAATCCCCCTTTAACGTAAATCATGAAAAGCAAATAAAATTTACTATTTTGCACAAATGTTGCATAAATCCTGCCTCGGAACCCCTCTTATCACCACCCTAGTGGCCTTCGATCAGGCAGAAATGGGCAACAGGCCAGGGTCTTCATATCACACCTTGTAAAGTTACACTCGTTTCTCCCCATACGACCTGAATCTGATGTCCCCAAACCGCAGCTCAGTAAGGCCAGAACAGTCCACCGTGTGACAGCAGCGCCAGCCAAGAGCTCAGAGCAGCCAAGGTGCTCAGAGCAGCGATGAGCCGAGAGACATGAAATGGGCAGGGAGGCGTCGCCAAGTGCTCCGCACCGGGTTAGTGAAGGTGCCTGGGGGACAGAAGTCCTTCGCTGAGGCGTGGAGGTCCGAACTGCACCCAGTTGTGCCGTTGCCGCAAGTCGAGGAAACTGAGGATGAAGATGCTCGCTCTCGGCCCCGCCCCGCCCCGCCGGTACTAGCCTCGGCTCCTGCTTCTCAGCTGCGACGCTTTGGCAACCCAGGGCTCCAACTCTGCCTACGCCATCGACCCGGACCTCCCCTCCCTGGCCCCTGCGCCCCTAGCCACGACCCGGGGACTGCACCCCTCAGCACGGGGCTGGGGACTCGGGAGCAGATGCGCGCGGAGGGAGGGGCTTCGCAGTCAAGGAGAGAGCTAGATGAGCCGGGCAATGGGTCGCTCCACCCGCAGCGGCCCCTCCCGACGTCCGCACACAGACCACATCCCGCACTCACCTCCGGGACCCGCCCGCCCTTCGCTCTCCGGGGGCCAGAGATCCTGACGCCCCGGCCGGTCGCCGCTGATCCAGGCCGCTAGCCCCCCTCTTCCTCACCCGGCGACGTCTCCTCACCTCCGACCCCCGGCTACGATTGGTGGAGCTTCGGCGGGGGCGGGCCGAGGGCGTTGACTGACAGCAGCACGCGCCGGGCGGAACCCACCGGCCTGGAAGCGAAGTTGGCACCCTGGCGCTCCACGCCGCCGAGCTCCCGCTTGCGACGCGACACTGCAGCTGTCTCCCCGCGACCCGAGGTCTCGCCCCTCTCGCGACCCAACTCTTCGTGACCTTCGGACATCAGAGTTTCCCGGGAGCATCCACCTACCTCAAGGCTTTTCGCTTGTCAGCGAAAGTGCCCACAACCGCAGTTGACTCTAGTGGGGCAGTCTTTCCTGTGCAGTGATGGAATTTATTGTGCCCTGAACCGGAGAAATGCGATTTGCCAAGTATGATCACGGATATAGCGGATCCTTGAATCTTTTCCTTGCTTTGAAATTAGTCAGCAGCTTCTATTCGCCGGTAAAACAGCCCGTTCCTTTTACTCTCACTGTATATGATGTCGGTCTCTTGGCAAAGCATACTTTCCCCACCCCCCACCATCCCAAATTCTGGGTTATCCTATTTTGGACATTTTTCTAACTGGTGAAACGTCGGTGGCAGTTATGTGAACTTCAGGAACTGAGAGGAGTCCTGAGAAGACACTTGTTCAAGAAACCAGAAGGGATTGCGGTCTGCACCGTGTTTCTCTGTGCTCGGAGCACAGTGGGGTTAACACAGGTCCCAAAAGCAGGCCTGCCCCTGGACTATTATCCCAAGGTTTAAGAAAAATAATTAATATACATGACAACTAAGTATTTTTCCCTTTCTTGACCATAATGGACTCTGCATGCTCATTCAGGTGTTTTCATGGCAGGCCTGCATCGTGGGCAACCAGATCCGTGAATAGGATAAAAGGCAGTTCTGCTCCAGGGTGGAAGATCTCTTCTGTAGTAATGATCTGATACTCCTTCTTCCTCGAGGAAATACAGCACTCTGGTACTTTTTGAGAACATAAAAGGTAGCTTCCTTCCGCTATCGAAGAAGAGCCCCATATACTAGACCTCTGCTCTGATTATGCTTTATCTCCCAGTAGGATCCCCCACCTCATGTACAGTTTGGCTGTCTTACAAGTGGTAAAATACTTAGGACAAGATGACTTCTAGGTCATGGTTTTGGACCTCATTGACCCCATTCTCCCCCAAGCACTCATAACCCTGAGGCATTTGAGTGATCTTACCTATATTTACCTATATTTTACAGTCATAACCACAAATAAGAGCAGCCCTGACCAGAAAAGCCCATCCATCACTACCCGTTTCTTAAAAGATTTCTCACTGCAAAGTTCCCACACTCCCACCTCAGCACATTCAGTGAAGAATACTGTCACGCACGGAGTATGCACTTTGGATCCTAGCCTACCGGGATCTGGACCACAGCTTTGTTTCTTACTAGTAGTGCCATCCTAGGCAAATTACTTAACTTCTCTGCATTCATTTCCTCTACTGTAAATTGGGGGCAACACCACTGAATGTTCATTTATGATCATCTCACAGCCCGTCATGGTGGTTCACACCTGTAATCCCAGCACTTTGGGAGGCCGAGGTGAAACAGGAATTAAAAGAAATTAAAGAATGTGTAAGCGAAAACTCAGTTGTATGTAAGAAAACCCAATTCCCCCTGAGAAAGAGAAAGAGATGGAGTCCTTTAAAAATTAACTGCCTGTTTTTCTGTGGCTAGTGGGCCTTATCTCTCCCTTTACCAGGCATTGTGAAGACTCTGCATCTCTAGCTGTGCAGCTGCAAGGTCTCTAGGCAGATAAACTCAAGTCGTAAAACATGTTGTTCCTTGAAAAGTAAGAAATGATGTAATGCATTGAATAACTGTCTTTGTGTCTTGCTTCTGTAATAAATCTCCCGCCACCCCACAAAATGCTTAAAAGGTAACCGAACTCTTTGTTTGGGGCTCAGTCTTTTCGGCTGTTAATCTGACTGGGCCGGTGCACTTAAATAATAAATAATAAGTTTCCTCCTCAACCCCTCAGTCTCTCTGATTCCTAAATTGTCCCGCTGCAGAGGCAGGCAGATGGCATGAGCTTAGGAGTTTGAGACCAGCCTGGGCAACATAGTGAGACCCCATCTCTACAAAAAATGTAAAAATTAACCAGGGCCAGGCACAGTGGCTCATGCCTGTTATCCCAGCACTTTGGGAGGCCGAGGTGGGAGGATTACCTAAGGTCAGGAGTTTAAGACCAGCCTGGCCAACATGATGAAACCCCATCTCTAATAAAAATACAAAAATTGGCTGGGTGTGGTGGCACACACCTGCAATCCCAGCTATTCAGGAGGCTGAGGCAGGAAAATCACTGGAACCCAGGAGCCAAGATCACGCCACTGCACTCCAGCCTGGGCAAGACTCCATCTCAAAAAGAAAAAAAATTTACCAGGTGTGGTGGTGTATATTTGTAGTCCCAGCGACTCAGGAGGCTGAGGTGGAAGGATAGCTTGAGCCTGGGAGGTTGAGGCTGTAGTAAGCTGTGATCGTGCCACTGTACCAGCCTGGGTGACAGAGCGAGGCCCCGTCTCAAAAAAAAAAAAAAAAAAAAAAGTTTATATGATTATATGAAACCAAAGGAACTGGTCATTTCTGCCCCATCTGCAAAAGTGGTTTAGACACTAGTGTTTATTAATGCTAAACTTGATTATCTAAGCAAAACAAAGCATAGATCTAAGCAAAACAAACAATAGATCTTAAGAGTAGACAAAAGCAAATAAACCTGTCTCTGATGGCAGAAGCTTGAGGCACAAGCACATTAAGTATTTTTATATTTCTTGACCACAGTGGACTCTGCATTCATTCAGATATTTTCACGAAGGCCTACATGCATACTCCTGAGCCCAAGTCAGTTCCTCATTCAGTTCCTTTGCTTCCCCACTTTGAACAAGTCACTGAAATTTGAGCCCCAAGGCCATCTACCTACTGAAAATTAAGTGATCACTGTCACATTAGGTACCAACCACTCTGTTCCAAAACACCATGAACAGTTGGAGGAGGCTGCCAAGGGTAAGAGACTAAAAGGGAGAGAGGCAGTTGATGTCACTATTGCGTTGGTCCATGCTCTCAAATTAATGGACATATTTTCCTTTTAAAAGTCATAATTGGCTGGGCGCGGTGCTCACACCTGTAATCCCAACACTTTGGGAGGCTGAGGCAGGTGGATCTCCAGAGGTCAGGAGTTTGAGACCAGCCTGGCCAACATGGTGAAACCCTGTCTCTACTAAAAATAAAAATAAAAAAAAGCCAGACACCTGTAATCCCAGCTACTCGGGAGGCTGAGGCAGGAGAATTGCTTGAACTCAGGTGGTGGAGGTTGCAGTGAGCCGAGATCATGCCATTGCACTCCAGCCTGGGCAACAAGAGCAAAACTCTGTCTCAAAAAAAAAAGAAAGAAAAAAAAAGTTGTAATTAATGATGGCTAATCTCACATGCAGTTTAGGGAAAAATGAGATCGATTTGTTTCCTCCACTCTTGATTTCTCCAGTTCAGTAGTCCCCAAATCAAATTTCACTGATAATCGAAATAACATCAGTAGCTTTTTTTTTTTTTTTTTTTTTTTGAGATAGAGTCTCGCTCTGTTGCTCAGGCTGGAGTGTGGTGGCACAATCTCGGCTCACTACAACCTCTGCCTCCCGGGTTCAAGCGATTCTTCTGCCTCAGCCTTGACAGTAGCTAAGATTACAGGCGTGTGCCACTACGCCCAGCTAATTTTTTTAATTTTTAGTAGAGATGGGGTTTTTTACCATGTTGACCAGGTTGGTCTTGAACTCCTGGCCTCAAGTGATCCACCTGCCTTGGCCTCTCAAAGTGCTGAGATTACAGGTGTGAGCACTTTGGGAGGCTGAGGCAGGTGGATCATGAGGTCAGGAGTTTGAGAGCAGCCTGGCCAATATGGTAAAAACCCATATCTACTAAAAATACAAAAATTAGTAAGGCGTAGTGGCACACACCTGTAGTCCCAGATACTTGGGAGGCTGAGGCAGGAGAATCGCTTGAACCTGGGAGGTGGAGGTTGCAGTGAGCCCAGATTGCGCCACCGCACTCCAGCCTGGGAGAAAGAGTGAGATTCCGTCTCAAAAAAAAAGAATATTGATCAGGCATTTTGTAGACTATCCTTCAACTTGGATTTGCCTGGTGTTTGTTTACTCATGGTTAGACTTGGGGGAAGAATACCAGAATGAAATGTCTTCACTGCATCAGATTAAGGAACATGCAATGTGATTTATCACTGGTGATGTTAACCTTGATCATTTGATTGAGATGTTATATGCTATGTTTCTCCACAATAGAGTGGCTAATTTTCTTTTTCCATACTCCATCTGTTAGTAACAAGTCACTAGGTCCAGCTCACACTCAGGAGAGGGAAATTAAGTTTTATCTTATGAAGGAAGGAGTATCAAAGAACTTTTGGGTACATGTTTAAACCACCATAATAATCAATATATATTTAAGGGAAGATACTTTGAAGCTACACAAATATTCTATCTCTTCTTATAGTTTTGCCCACTAATTTTGACATTCATCAGTGGATTTCTGTTGTAGCAATTATTATAGTGGTTTTCTAATGGTGATTTTCTTATTTCCTTCATTCTTTCTGGGTTTGTTATTTGGAAGTCTTCTGTAAGAGTTGTCCTTCTGTACCCTCTCTGAAAAGACTAAAAAACTAGAAAAAAAAATGAAAGAGTTGCCCCTTCTTCTCCAGCTATTCATTTATTTAATAGTTTATTTACATCAGGGTGCACTCATGGATATTTATTTTATTCCTTGATTTATAATCTGTTGTTATTTTGCTGCTCAAATTGTTCCAGCTTTTGCCATTGGGACCTCTTTCAGGTTGGTTCACGTGTCTTTTTTACATGCTTGATCATTTGTTTGCTTATCACTTCCTTACTTTCTGGCACTTAAGATGTTCTGGGATCATTTTTTTTCTTTGCCTCACCCCTGGAATCAACCATTTCTCCAAAGAGCCTTGTTCCCTTTTATTGAAGAATGGTAGAGACCAAGACATGGGTGCTAGACGTGCTTGTTGCCACTGAAGGATCATTCTTTCTGGGCCTGTACGGAGCTAAAAATGTACATGTGTATACTAACCCATGTGTAAACATATACACTGTATCTTTATACTTATATAAACACATATATACACAATTATATTTATATAGATATATACGTCTATATTTACTTCCATAACTACCTGTGTAGACATGAGTTCATACTAATATCTCCAACTGCAATCCAGCACCACAGGGTTCATTCCTGCATTTCTCCTTTGCATATTTGTAATTTCTTTTTCTAACAGTGAGATACCTGGCCATCATTATCTATATTTACTTATTTGTTCAAGCCTAGTATAGATGCAGTTACAGAATAGACAACCTGTACCCCTGTAAGAAACATTTACCAACCAGAGTACAGTGTTCCTATACAGTTCTTTTTGTCTCTAGCTCAGTGAGGTTATGTCATAAATTTGTAATACAGTTGGTGTCATTTGTCATAGTCCACATTCCATTCTGAGATCCCCTTGACATCCTCGGTAGAGATTTATTTTTTGGAAAAACTTGAAAAAAGTTCAGACTTTGTAACGTATTGTTCTATGGATTTTGACAAGTCTGTAGACATACGTATCCATCATCACAGTACCATACAAAAAAGTTTCACCCTAAAAATTCCCACATGCAAGCCCTTTATAGTCAATCTCTTCCTCAATCTCTAACAACCACTTATCTATTTTCTCTCCCTATAGTGTTGCTTTTTCCAGAATTTCATATAAATAGGATCATACAATATGTACTCCCCAGATTATGATTACCAGAAAGTTTGGGAACCAATACTCTTGCTAATTCAGATACTATCTGATGAAGTACCAACATCCACTTCATCACCAAACTGGGAATCAGCTTCAATTGTTTGAGGGGCAAAGAGGTTTTTTTCCTTCAAAGATAGATGAAACAATACAAGAAAAGCTTTGCTGTCCTACTCCCTCTCCAGAATATGGACTTCCACTCCCACCAATTTGAGTTGTATTTGTTTGTAAACCAGTTTATTCCAGTTATAATGTGATTATAATCATATAATCTAAGTACTTATTATGTGAACCTTTGAAATCTAGTGTAAAAAGAAAAAATATTCAAGGAAAACAAAGTTGAGTGTTTCGGAAAGACTCAAAAGTGAATTGCTTTAAAAGGTAAAAAAACTGCAATTGAGTTAGGTACGGGCAAGAAATGTGTCAAAAATCAGATGGAGAAATTATGAAAACCTAGAAATATTCTGCATTCCGATGGCTTTATACATGTTTTTAAATTCTTACTCTATTTTAAAGAAACTAAAAATGGAAATTGTGCATTATAGGTAAAAGTTAGACACAGAACTACAGAGCATCTATACTCAAAGAAAACAACAGTAGAAAAAAAAAGGACTCAAACACTACCTGATTTCAAGACTTAGTATAAAGCTATAGTAATGAAGACAATATAGTATTGAAACATAAACAAATAAATCACTGGAACAGAAGACAATCCAGAAATGGATTCATACATATATGACCAGTTGATTTTTTGCAAAGGTGACAAGGCAGTTAAATGGGGGAAAGGACAATCTTTTTCAACAAATGGTGCTGGATACCTGGATAATAATATGTAAAAAATAAAGAAACCATAAACTTTATCTCGTGCTGTATAAAAATTTAACATGAAACAGATCATAGGTTTCAATGTAAGAGCTAGAACTACAAAACCTCTAGAAAAAAACTTAGAATATATTTTTGGCCTTGGGTATGGCAAAGATTTCTTTTTCTTTTTTTTTTTTTTTTCTTTTTTGAGGCGGAGTCTCGCTCTGTCGCCCAGACTGGAGTGCAGTGGCCGGATCTCAGCTCACTGCAAGCTCCGCCTCCCGGGGTTACGCCATTCTCCTGCCTCAGCCTCCCAAGTAGCTGGGACTGCAGGCGCCCGCCACCGCGCCCGGCTAGTTTTTTGTATTTTTTAGTAGAGACGGGGTTTCACCATGTTAGCCAGGATGGTCTCGATCTCCTGACCTCGTGATCCGCCCGTCTTGGCCTTCCAAAGTGCTGGGATTACAGGCTTGAGCCACCGCGCCCGGCCCAAAGATTTGTTAAACACAACACCAAAAGCACAAACTATCTTTAAAAATCAACATATTAGACTTCATCAAAATCTTCACCCTTTCCTCTTCAAAAACCATGACCATGAACATGAAAAGGCAACCCACAGACTGAGACAAAATGTTTTATATTTGTTCAAGGACTTGTGCCTAGACTATATAAAATTTTTTTTTTCATGAGACCAAGTCTCACTCTGTCCTCTGTCGCCCAGGCTGGAATGCAATGGCGTGATCTTGGCTCATTGCAACCTCCACCTTCTGGGTTCAAGCAATTCTCCTGCCTCAGCCTCCCAAGTAGCTGGGACTACAGGCACATGACACCACACCCAGCTCATTTTTTTGTATTTTTAGTAGAGACGGGGTTTCACAGTGTTAAGCAAGGATGGTCTCGATCTCCTGACCTCGTGATCTGCCCACCTTGGCCTCCCAAAGTGCTGGGATTATAAGCATGAGCCACCGTGCCCAGCCTAAATAATTCTTACAACTCAAAATAAGGAGACAGACAACCCAATTTATCTTTTTTTATATTTTTTTTATTTTTATTTATTTTTTATTTATTTATTTTTTTAGATGGAGTCTCACTCTGTTGCCCAGGCTGGAGTACAGTGCTGTGATCTCGGCTCCTTGTAACCTCCACCTCACAGGTTCAGATGATTCTCCTGTCTCTGCCTCTAGAATAGCTGGGATTACAGGTGTG
Source organism: Rhinopithecus roxellana (assembly GCF_007565055.1). Classification (NCBI taxonomy): domain Eukaryota; kingdom Metazoa; phylum Chordata; class Mammalia; order Primates; family Cercopithecidae; genus Rhinopithecus; species Rhinopithecus roxellana. The sequence goes on along the minus strand of NC_044549.1, from coordinate 22,378,999 downwards.
CACCACCACACCCAGCTAATTTTTGTATTTTTAGGAGAGACGGGGTTTCACCATGTTGGCCAAGGTAATCTCAAACTCCTGACCTCAAGTGATCCGCCTGCCTCAGCCTCCCAAAGTGCTGGGATTACAGGTGTGACCCACTGTGCCTGGCCCCCATTTTTTTTAAAATGGGTGAATTTTTTGAATACTTCAAATTTAGGGACACTTAACCAAAGATATACACACAGCAAATAAAAGATGCTGCACATCATTAGTCATTACGGAAATGTAAATTAAGCCACACTAAAATACTACATGTGTCCACTAGAATAGACAAAATTAAAGACTGACCATACCAAATGTTAGTGAGGATGTAGAAAAACTGGAACCATCCTATACTGCTAGTGGGAATGCAAAATGCTACAACCACTTTGGAAAACAAAACTGGTTTGGCAGTTTCTTCAAAAGTTAAGACATATACCTACTGTAAGATTCAATCATTCCACTCTTAGGTATTTACCCAAGATAAATGAAAACACATGTTCATACAACGACTTAGTCACAAATGCTCACACCAGCTTCAGTTCAAATAACCAAAATGTACAAATAACCCAAATATCCATCAGCAGATTAATGGATAAACAAATTTTGGCAAATGCATACAATGAAATACTACTCAGAAAGCAATCAGATGAATCTCAAATAATCATGCTGAGTAAAAGAAACCGGGTAAAATAGGACATGTCATGAAGGAAATAAGGAATCTCTTGGAGATAATAGATATGTTTGTCATATTGATCGTTGTGATGGTATTATGGGCACAATGTGGCAAAATTTATCAAACTGTCCACTTTATTTTTTTTTTTTTTTGAGATGGAGTCTCTTTCTGTCACCCAGGCTGGAGTACAGTGGTGCAATCTTGGTTCACTGCAACTTCTGCCTCCTGGGTTCAAGCGATTCTCCCACCTCAGCCTCCCAAGTAGCTGGGATTACAGGCACCCACCACCAATGCCTGGCTGATTTTTCTGTATTTTTAGTGAAGATGGGGTTTCACCATGTTGGCAAGGCTGGTCTCGAACTCTTGACCTCAAGTAATCCACCCGCTTCAGCTTCCCAAAGTGCTGGGATTACAGGCATGAGCCACCAAGCCCAGCCAAATTGTCTACTTTAAATATGCCTTAAGAATTTGAAAAAGGAAATAAAAATTAAAAATCATTATGTCTTTAAATGTCCACTTTAAATATGCCAATTATATTTCAATAAAAATATTTTAAAGTTTATGGTGTATAGATACATATATATCATATAATCTTTTATGATTCCCTGCTGTAATTTTTTTATTCACCAACCAACTACAGGTTCCAATAGTGTCAAATGAGAGGGCTTCTACTCAACTTAGCCCCCAACACTCACTATCTTCACTAGCCCCGGAAAATGTCATCTATGCTTGTTGAAGGATGTCTGCTCTTCTCTGTCTAGAGAATTCTAGTGAGTAGTATCTAGAGGTAATGAAATCTATACTGAATAAAACTAAATTAGCATTCCTTCCACTTCATATCCATTTTCATAAGGCAAGAGCTGTTTTATTGTAAATTCACTTGTATAATGAGAATCCTCTGGACATTGCTTAGTTGGGTTCTATTTGCAATTTATTCTGAACTTTATCCATTAATTACAAGCACAATGCATAACAATCATTACTACTAATCATCAAAATAAACAGATGAAGCACTCAAATGTATAAACGTTTTATTTAAAATTAGAGACTCAAATACAAATTAAATAAGTACAATATAAAATAGCAAGTCTTCATAAAACAGATCATAACCACTTTAAATCATTTACTATTTCTACAACAAAATTAAAGAGAAATCTAAATACAGTCCAAAATCAAATTATTTTTAAACTCTTATTGTCAACATTAAAATTATTACAAAACATTCAAAGAGATTTAATTAGAAGATGAACAAGGCCAGGTGCAGTGGCTCACGCCTGTAATCCCAGCACTTTGGGAGGCCAAGGTGGGTGGATCACGAGGTCAAGAGATTGAGACCATCTTGGCCAACATGCTGAAACCCCAACTCTACTAAAATATAAAAATTAGCTGGGCATGGTGGTGTGTGCCTGCAGTCTTAGCTACTCGGGAGGATGAGGCAGGAGAATCACTTGAACCAGGAGGTGGAGGTTGCAGTGAGCCGAGATCACGCCACTGCACTCCAGCCTGGCGACAGAGCAAGACTCTGTCTCAAAAAAAAAAAAAGAAAAAGAAAAAGAACAAAACTACAACAGAGTGATTCCTGCTATCCACTAAAATAAATAAGAATTAAAATTCAATGTGATTTCCATTCATCCACAGATAAAAACACCTCATTTTAAGAAGACAATTATCTATTTCTTTCCAAGGTTGTGAGGACTGCTTTGTTTATTTGACTTTTAATTTTAATATGGCACAACAAGCTTGATCAGTAAAAGCAGTATCATTAACAATGTTTAGAATGTTCCTTACAGACCCTTTCTGCTTCACTTCATGAATGAGGGTATCATATATGTAACATTTCAAACATTATGACACAATAAATACCTTTTAAAGGTATGTGGCAAAATAAAAATATACTCTGGTTCAAACTGGTGTTTGGAAAAAATAAAAATATACATCAAAAAAAAAAATGAAGCCTTGGCCAGGCACAGTGGCTCACACCTGTCATCTCAGCACTTTGGGAGGCCGAAGCAGGCGGATCACTTGACATCAGGAGTTCAACACCAGCTTGGCCAACATGGTGAAACCCCATCTCTACTAAAAATACAAAAAAGTTAGCCGAGCCTTGTGGTTGCACACCTGTAATCCCAGCTATGCAGGAAGCTCAGGCAGGAGAATCGCTTGTACCCAAGAAGTGGAGGTTGCAGTAAGCTGAGACCAGCCTGGGTGACAAGAGTGAAACTGCCTCAAAAACAAACAAACAAACAACAACAACAAAAAAAAAAACAATGAAGTCTCTTCTTTCCTTTATGATGGGGAAATGATCTTATTCATTCTATTTTTTCTTTTACTGTCTTAATTCTTGAGAAAAAATGTTTTATATTTTTATTATCAATGTTATAAATCCAATTCTAAGACTTTGCACACACAAAAAAATACCAAGGGAGATAGTACAATATCTTAAGCTTGTATTTTCCTGAAATTATTGGTAAAAAGTAGAACTAGACTTAAGTAGATCACAGGAAAATACAGTATTATGGTGTTTGTATACAAAAAATAATCCAAATAAAAACACATGCTCAAGATGGCACCCACATTATTCCAGAATAAAGTTATTTACATATATACAATTATATGACTAAATAAATGAACATTTTCCTAAAACATGCATATTGTGAAGCCTTTTATAATTAAACTTTTAAAATCAAACTAAATTTCATATTATCAACTATCATGATTAGAGTTTTCTGCACACCAGGAGAGTTGAAATTTTAACATCTGTTCTACAAAACTGAAGATAAAATGTCATCAAACTCAGCATTTCTCTAGAAAATTTTATATACCTCAGCAACCTGTCATACTGCCTGTCATCAAATAAATGGACTCTAAAATGTAGTTATTCTTTTCAGAAAATATTTTTTTTTGTAGAGAGGTGGGTCTTGCTATGTTGTCCAGGCTGGTCTTGAACTCCTGGTCTCAAGTGATCCTTCGGCCTCGGCCTCCCAAAGCGCTGGGATTACAGTCGTCAACCACCACACCTGGTCTCTTTTCTAAAACTTTAATTTCCTCTATTGCTCTTTTGAAACCATTTTAATCAAGTCACATTTCTTGGAGAAAATTCACTCAGGGTTCTGAAGGAATTAATTATTTTCTACAAGCAACTCTGTCATGAGTGATAGAGTTGTAGCTCTCTTAGAAGTTTTTTTCCCTCTTTCAAAGAGAATGAGAAATATGCAGAGATTTCCATACTGACTCACTAAATGTAAAGATTAAAAGGCTGTGCTTTAGTTTCATCTTTGAAACAAAGAGATTCGAACAGAAATTCTTAAGCTTCCTTCCAACTCTTACATAGTATGATTCTGTGCTTCTGCAGGAATTCTTAATTGATAAACTGAGTCTTCCATAAATCAAGAGAACTGATGTGTACTGAAATAGCACAGCTGAACTAAACCTCTCCTTGTTAGGAAAAAAACACAAAGACCATGTTCAAAGCTCAACTTTCCAAACCTTACTAGACCCAGTTCCTCTTCAGCCAGACCAAAGAATAGCCCATAGGGTTAAAACCAAATATCTTAATTATATAAATTACTTTTAAAGTATAACGTAAACCCATTAAAATATATTAAGTCTATGCCAGTTTTCCTACATTCTAATTTACAATATTTTCATTTTATCTACATTCAAGATAATATCTACAGTTAAGGAAGGGGGACTATTTAATATTCTTGCACTTCTAAACACGAGTAAAAGTTAAATAAAACACAGATGAAGAATAGAATATTAATAATTATCATATTCTGCCAAATTGTTAATGAAAGTATGCTGAGTACTATTTATGGGCTAGAGAAACAACGCAAAGGTAAAAAAGGAAATCCTGCTAACAAGTGCTGACGATCAAATGAATTTAGTTATGTTATGCCATTACTTAAAAAAGGAGGGAGAGGATTTTAGCAGAAACCTATTTAGGTAATACTGAATCATGACATTCCAGCAGCTTTTATGAAAAACTAATGTATAAAGTAGTGTTTTGGTACTAGTGCAGTGCAGATTGGTTTTTCTTTATCTAACTATGGACAGCAAGTGAGGCACTTAACTGTAAAATAGAAAAATATATTTTAAAAGACATTCAAAATCATTCAGAAAAGATAATTAGCACTGTTGAAAAAAAGTTAGAAATTCCATTTTTATTTAACATGCATTCAATGTTACACATGTTTCACTAAGGAAAATCCTTCTGAAAGTAAGATTATTGTTTTATTTATAAGAAACAGAAAATATTTCCTTTTCAAGGGATTCTGGATTTCTAAGAATAAAATCCAAGTCGTCTCAACCTGAGTGCTACATATTTATAAACTGAGAAAAATACATCTTACCACACAGGAAAAATGTTATGACTATCAACAAATACCATGAGCTGGGAGCAGCGGCTCCTGCTTATAATCCCAGATACTCAGGAGGCTGAAGTGGGAGGATCACTTGAGCCAGGAGTTCGAGGTTATAGTGAACTATGATCATGGCACTGCACCAACAGAGCCAGACTCCATCTCTTTAAAAAACAACAACAAATACCACGTACCATGTGATCCTCAACTTTATCCTTGAAGGATCAGATGCTTTTATTTTATATAACTTCAAAGAAGGGCACCTAACGACTACAACAGAATAATTAATAGATATTTAGCACCTAAATTTAGAGAACACTTAAGTATTGCCATAGTTTTAAATAGCTGTATATCTGTACGTTGAGGGAAACCAAATACATATTGTTCAATGATATTATCCTTAATTACAAATGCATCTACCTACAATATTCAAACACAATCTTATTTCTCCCTTAAGTTGCAGACATATATATCCCTTTTAACAAGTAAAGGGAGGTTTATTATTTCTTCACCATCATTAAATTGTCTTCCAAATGTGGCACTTTTTCAGGTTAGACAAAAAGCAGTTCCTAAAAAGTCATTCATATTCGACCATTAGTATTACTTTAAATGTTCTTCTCTATGGGACAGAAGTCAAAATTGAAGTGAATGGCTGTAGACCTTCTGTTGAAATACATAATATAAGCAGGAACAGAGGAGATGAACATACATTAATTTCTGACAACATATTGGCACATAAATGCTTATCTATAGGGTGAAAAAGCACTTAACGAAAGGATAAATATTTGCCATGACAGTATTTCAAGTGAATGGAGACTAGTGTTTCCTTTCTTCATATCTAAGTGAAATATTCTTGTGTTGCGTAAGTAAACTTGACTTTAATTCTGGATAGAACACTTTACTTCATATGTTAAAACTGATGCATGACATTAACTGAAGTTTTCCACGAGGCAATTTAATCATTCCCATTGAGAAATCTTATAATCCTACCTTTTCTTAATTTACTTATAGAAAGGCTTTCCTTGACTCTGAAAGGAGGGAAAAAGGCTTTAAAAAAACATTTTACACCAGGGTGACTGGCAAATTTCAATAGTTCACAATCCTCATATTTCTCATTTATATTTGCTTTATCAAATTTCATTCCTTACTATATAATTACTTTTCTCAGACACAGAAGAGCCAAAATTCTCTTATTTATATATTTAAGGTATTTTTTTTATTTTCTTTAATATATGCTAGCTTATTTATGAAAGTAAATGAGTACATGAAAGGAACAGGAACATTGTTGATGCAATTCAGTTAAGAAATAAAGTGCATATATGCTGTCAATATAAATAGTTTGGTACCTTACAGCTAAGTAAAAAGCTAACAAAATCAAAATGAAAACTCAGCTCAATATCTAGAATCTGAAAAACATGAGACATGAATAAAAATTCTATATAAATAGTAACAAAATTAGGGGTATGGAGTACTCCCCTCCAAAAAAAAAAAGGCAACTGAAAGTATTTTTAAGAAAAGTGGGTATCTGCTTCCCAAAAGACCAGAACATGCTACACAGTAACACCAACATGCAATAGCTGAAACGCAGAATCACATTCTGGCTGCTGCCCTTGAACTTCTGCATTTAATTTAGAATTCTCTTGTGTCTGGCTAATTTCACCTTGCAAAGGAGGAGATATGCCATGACTCTCATCTACAGAAGCACCGTCAGACAAGGTATCTAACTGTACTGGGAAACAAGCAATGTGAAGTTTACTATCTCTTGTCTCTCTATCAAAACTGGTCCTCTCATCAGCATCTTCCAGCTGTTGAACTGAAGTTAAATACTGTTCAAGCAGACTATTGTCCTGCTCATTATTTGAGCTTTCCTTATTCCACTCACCATGTTCCTCACTAACATCCCCTAAATCTGATTCTTTGCCATATCTCACTGTGTCAATGGAATTCCCCATTATGGAGCTTTCACTGCCTTCTGTGGAACTTTTCTCAAAATCCAACGAATCCCGCAAAGGATGAACTTGTTCTGTTAGAGAGGAATGAAAACCAGAGTCTGGAAATTCTGGTAATGATTTATCTTGAGGAGCTACATCAGAAGCAATGAACCAATCAGCATTTTGATCAGAAGAGGACTCCTGGCTTTGGGTAAATAATGGAGGTTTCGATGGCACAAGGGTACTTGATATAGGAGGAACATCAGTATGCCAGGAACTTAGACGCTGGTCCACTGTCTGTTGCCAAACCTGTAGAGACCTTACCTATAAACCAGAGAATACAGTTGTATTATAAAATAAAAAGTGTCTTTTTTGTTTGTTTTTGAGACAGAGTCTCACTCTGTCACCCAGGCTGGAGTGCAGTGGCACAATCACAGCTCACTGCAGCATCAACCTCCTGGGCTCAAGTGATCCTCCCACCCCACCTCTGCCTCCTAAGCAGCTAGGACTCCAGGTGCCCACCACCATGTCTGGCTCTTTTTTTTCCTTTCTTTTTTCAGATGGAGTTTCGCTCTTGTTACCCAGGCTGGAGTGCAATGGCGCAATATCGGCTCACTGCAACCTCCGCCTCTCAGGTTCGAGCAATTCTCCTGCCTCAGCTTCCCAAGTAGCTGGGATTACAGGCACCCACCACCACACGTGGCTAATTTTCTATTTTTAGTAGAGACAGGGTTTCCCCATGTTGGTCAGGCTGGTCTCAAACTCCTGACCTCAGGTGGTCCGCCCACCTTGGCCTCCCAAAGTGCTGGGATTATAGGCGTGAGCCACTGTGTCCATTCATCTGGCTAATTTAAAAAAATTTTTTTGTAGAGATGGGGTCTCACTTTGTTGCCCAGGATAGTCTTGAACTCCTGAGCTCAAGCAATCCTCCTGCCTTGGCCTCCCAAGTGCTGGGATTACGGGCACAAGCCACTACACCCCACCTGTCTATTTTACAATTTTCCTTTGAGCTCTTTTCTCCAGCAGTCATGAAGTTGGCAAATGGTAGAATTGGAGCTAGAAACTGCTGACTCCCTTTATCTTTTCCACAGCATCCCAAGCCTAAAACCAGACTGGCACAAATGGTACATGTCCCTGGTAACAAAAGGCCTTCACCAGGAGTGGGGATGGGCCAAAGCAATTCCCTTGCTTCTATTAGAAAAACAGCCAGAAGCACAACAGTATATGTCTAGCTGACTAAGGGGTCAATAATGTATTCAAGATATAATGAGATCTAGTCAATAAGACAGGTTAGAGCCCTTGATATAAGTAGATCCCTGTAAAATAAGCCTCATTTTAGATACCCAGGTAGAGATTAGAGTTTTTAAGTATTATCTAACAATACAGTATATGCAACTTTCTAAAATACCTAAAAATATACCAAATTCTTGATAATATGACCTCTACATTTCTAAAGTATAACAAAAATTCCAAAATTTTACTGCAAATACTGCAAACAAGAACGCAATATGTACAGTTTTTAGTTTTCCTTTGATCCCCCTCCAAGGTAATTACTGACAGCAACTTGATGCATATCCTTCCATACTTTTTTCTAGGTAGTATTTTCAAATACACAGGGAAGCTGAGCACACTGGTCTGTGCCTGTAGTCCCAGCTGCTTGGGAGGCTGCAGCAGAAGGATCACTTGGGGAGTTCAAGGCTGTAATGCACTAATGCTGTTTTTTTTACTAAACAGTATTATTTTGGAGATCTTTCCATATCGGTCAATACTATTACCTTATTCTTTTTAACTGTTCCATGGTATTCCACAGTATTATTGCTCTATAATTTAACCATTCCTCTATTGTTGGTAACTACAAAACCTTACAAATCAATAATTATTTTTTCATTTTATAGGTCAAATCTTATTATAACAAATTTGGCCAGGTGATGTGGCTCACTTTAGGAGGCTGAGGAGGAACATTGCTTGAGCCCAGAAGTCTGAGACCAGCCTGGGCAATATAGCAAGACCCGATTTCTATAAAAGAGAAGAAATGAAAATTGTATTAAAATATTTTCAAGAAATTATCATCAAGAAGTATTTGATGTGATACAATGCTAGTAAAACCAACTGCCTAAATTATCCCTAAAATATGCTATTATAGGATTCAAATACTCTCCTATACAGTTATGAATACTTTTTAGGATGTGCATATTGTAGCCATATACTATCTTAATCACCATGCATTCAAATATTCCCAAAAGACAGATCAACAGCTACATGAAACTTCAAATTGGGGATGTTGTATCTATTGGAAAGCTCTAACAGCCTTCAATTAAGCCACTTTCCTCCTGCTTTATACTATTTTGTTTTTCTTGTCAAAATTGTCAGAGTATTTTTCTTCAGATTAAATAAAATGCAATAAAGTTCACTGTCTTAGTTCAGAGTTAGTGGCAAAGAACACAAGCCATACCCTTAACCTTGAACAAGAGTGCTTAATACACCTGAGTACTCTACAATTATCTCAATGAATATACAAGTTTTATTTGATCACATACGAGCTAAGTCAGAAGGAGGGAGTTTACCTGGTTCCAAAGGAATCTGAAAGCTTCTTCTTGTACAAATTTTTTAATACGTTCTTCATCTCTTTCTTTTCGTAATCTACAATAATTCAAAACACATTATTGACATAAGGAAGGGTGCTTCGACTCATACTTCCTGTTACAACTAATAAACACACGCATTGCAAAGAGATTAATAATCTAATAGTTGTCTTTCCCACTTTCAGAATATCTAAATTAAAACTTTATTTTATTTTTATTTCTTTAAACTCAGAATCAAAATGGAACAGTTTTATAAGTGACATCATAAACCTTAATTTTGAACTGTGACTCAAAGTAGAAGCCAAATGAGATATGACTGAAATACAGGTATTAGTTCTACAAACTATTTCCAATAATAAAATGTTAAATGGCTCTTTGTCTGGCTTCAGTTTCTCAGCCAAACAAACCGAAGCAACAGAAAGTGCAAAAAAGGAGTGATCCAAAGCCTCCAAAACAATTAAGGGTCACACTTAAGTATTCATGATAGCAGCTTGAAACACCCTCTCCTAAAGACTAATCCCATCAAACTTCACTATTCTGTTTGCCCAGGTCTCTGACCTACTCCCTGCTAATAAGAGACCTCCCATCCCTTATTACTCATTCATTAAAGTCTTAGCTCTGGGCTCACTGCTGTTGTCTCCATACTTAGGCCTATCACAAACCTAAGGCTCCTCTTTAGTGATCCATTATCACCCAAACTGTCAACACCATTTTGTTCCACACCTCTGACCCAATTCTCCGCTTTCTCTAGCCCCCCAAGCCTTTCTCCTGTGCCATCTAGAACTTCTGAATTATAATCAGCAAAATCCCTTATATACTCCATCTCTCTCTGAACTTTTCCTTGTCCAAAGCAGACCCACTTCTGAGAGCACTATAGCCCTCTGAAGTAGAAGCTATTTTTCCCTCTCACATATCAGGGTTGAAAGATTGCTTCTCACTGTTGTTTTCAAATGATTCTTCATCTCCCTCCTTTAACTCCTGCCATCCTGCTAAATTTCCCTCTTTGTCAAGTACTGACCTCCTACCATCTGCTCCCGTTCACTGAAGTCTCAGCACCAGGCTTTCTCTTTGCCCCATACCTGTCATAATTTTTGGAGAACTCAACATTCACATGGATGCTCTAACAATAATCCACCCCATGTCAGTCACCCATTCTCATAGGTGACCCTAGACCAAATCATTTTGACTACACCACTTTCAGAAATGGTTCTAAGCACCCAACACCAACCACTACTTCCTATCCTCCCAGTTCACTTGCTATTGTACCTTACTGCAACAATCCAGACCTCCAGTCCACTGATCCTTCCCTCCTGCCTTCAGTTCCCTTTTACTTCATTTAAAATTCCAGCCAGGTTGGGCACAGTGGATCACGCCTGTAATCCCAGCACTTTGGGAGGCCAAGGCACACAGATCACCTGAGGTCAGGAATTTGAGACCAGCCTGGCCTACATAGTGAAACCCTGTCCGCACTAAAAATGAAAAAAAACAAATTAGCTGGGCATGTGGTGGGTTCCTGTAATCCCAGCTACTCGGGAGGCTGAGGCAGGAGGATTACTTGAACCCGGGAGGCAGAGGTTGCAATGAGCCGATATCGCGCCACTGCACTCCAGCCTAGGTGACAAGAGCAAGACTCCATCTAAAAAAAATTTTTTTTAATAAAAATAAAATTCCAGCCAGCAAGGTGACTCACACCTGTAATCCCAGAACTTTAGGAGGCTGAAGCAGGAGGATTGCTTGAGGCCGGGAGTTCAAGACCAGCCTGGGCAACACAGACTTCATTTCTTTAAAAAAAAAATACTTTTAATTAGCTGGGCATGGTGGTGCACGCCTATAGTCCCAGCTACTTGGAAGCCTGAAGTGGGAGAATCCCTTGAACCCGGGAGTTCAAGGTTATAGTGAGCTATGATCATGCCTCTACACTCCAGCCTCAGCGACAGGGTAAGACCCTGTCTCAAAAAAATATAAAATCTAAGATCTACCATTATTACTCCCTCTCAAATATCTTCAGCTCTCTTGCCCTTCCCCCGCTCTCTCTACACTATCACCTAGGAAAAAAATCATTCCTGGCTGAACAAAATTAACCACGCCTGAATCAGAACAGAACAGCTAAGAATTGCCGACGAAAATCATACAACCTGACCTATTATTTTACACTTTTAAGTATTTTCTCACATCGTCCAGCAACCCTCCTCCATTTTCCTCATAAGGTCATCCTTAAGATGACTACCTCACACCTCATACTTCTTTCCTTACACTTCCTTCACCCCCTCCTCATTTTCAGGCGCTGACCACATCTTATACGTTATTGAAAAAGCAGCAGCATCAGACAGGACTTTTTCCCATCTCCCACCATCAAACCTACCACCTTACCTGCTCCCGCTCCCATCTGAGGCCACTTCCTCTACTTCAACACTGCATTTCTTCCTCTCTTACCTTCTTAAGAACTGCAATCCTGGCCGGGTGCAGTGGCTCATGCCTGTAATCCCAGCAGTTTGGGAGGCCGAGGCGGGCGGATCACAAGGTCAGGAGATCAAAACCACCCTGGCTAACACGGTGAAACCCCGTCTCTACTAAAAATACAAAAAATTAGCTGGGCGTGGTAGCAGGCGCCTGTAGTCCCAGCTACTCTGAAGGCTGAGGCAGGAGAATGGCCTGAACCTGGGAGGTGGTGCTTGCAGTGAGCCGAAATGGCGCCACTGCACTCCAGCCTGGGCAACAGAGCAGACTCCCTCTCAAAAAAAAAAAAAAGAACTACAATCCTGCTCTTACTCTTTTTTTTTTTTTCTGCACCATCAGTTTTTCCCTCCTTATTTATTCATTCCATCAACACATGAACACACTCTGTATCTCTCATCTCCAAAAGAGAATGTTCCTTTAGTCTAGATTTCTCCTCCAGATACCACTTAACTCTCTTTTTTTCATGTTTTCCTCAACTCTTTCTGAGAATTGGCTACACTCATCCTTCAAACTTTTTACCTCTTATTCACTATTCAACCCATTCCAAAATGGCCTTCATCCCCCTACACCACTGAAGCTGCTCTTGGGAAGGTCATTGTGCAGTAAAGAGTTAACTCAGCAGGACTGGGATGTTCAAACACTGTACATTGCAAAGATAAGATGACTGGTCCTTGACTGACTCCTGGGAGATAATCTCCAAGCCCTTGGAATATCCTGACTGAAATAGAATATCTTTATACACCTGGGGTCTTGGTCCACATTAGGTAGTTTAGGCAATCAATAATTTCTAGTCAACATCTGTTGTGTTCACCTGGGGTCCTGAGCCATGGAGTATCAGTGTGACCTCTATGTGGCCTGAGGTCTAAATAGTTAAGATCAGTTACATGGGTACTCAATACCTATGTGACTGGCCCACAATAAAAACCCTGGACACCAAAGATGAGGTAACTTTTGCCAGTTGGCAATACTTCATATGTGTTATCATACATCATTGCTGAGAGAATTAAGCCCTGTCTGTACAACACTGGGAGAGAACAACTGGAAGCTTGCACCTCATCTCTCCTGGACTCTGCCCTAGGCACCTTTTTTCTTTACTGATTCTAATCTGTATCCTTTTGCTGTAACGAACCATAATGACAAACAGAATAATATTTTCCCAAGTTCTGTGAGTCCTTTTAGCAAATCACCCAACCTGAGGATAGTCTGGAGAATCACCAACACAGTCACCAATAGTCTCCAACTGCCAAGTCTAATGCCTGTGTCCTCTCTATGGCACCTCCAATCTCTCCTGAAAGTTTCTCCTGTTGAAGGTGGAACTCTCCTAGTTTTCCTACCACTCTGGCTGCCCTTTCTCAGTATCCTTTGCTGCCTCTTCCTCTTCTACCTGATAATACCAATAAATATTACTAGTCGCAATATTAATGAAATCCTAACTTTCCTGGGTTAGCAGTCAGTAAAACATATGAGCCATGGGATTAAGGAATAATCCTGTTGTAATCCTATAGAATTTTAGCCCCTTCTGAATCCCTGCTATTAATTCTTATGTCATGTACCGAATTCCATGTAGACTTCATCATCTTCTCATTTTTATACTTAGCTTTTCAATGTTTTCTATATCTTTCTATGTTTAGAATTACAGATCCCTATAAAGCTCACGTTCATTGAACATTTATCACTATACTGCATCTATGTATCAAGCCCTTTGCTGGGGATGGAGATGCAGCAGACAGAACAGATGGTCTCTGCTCTCCAGATGCTTTCAGTACACTGTGGGAGACAACCAAACCAACAGTGGCTACATGGTATGAAAAGTGTTATAATCACAGACGCACAGTGTTCTGAATCAACTGTAAGACTCTAACACCCTCAAACCAACAAAACAGTGCATCAAAAGGACTTCTGACCCACCTCCTTATTTCATCAGTTAAGCAGACAATGTGCTCTTGCATTCTGCGTAGCCGGATTTCGTAACGCACATCTTTGGCTTGAGGGTTGTAGTTCCTGGCATAAAATCCCCGCCAACAGGCCTGAAGCTTGGTGGCTGCATCATTTAATTTCTGAAGGGCAACTTTGTCTTGTCCCAAAACAACAGATCTCTGGGTTAAAATCATGGGAAGTTTCTCTGAAGTTGCTTGAGATATGGTTTCTTTATTTTCTGGTTGTGTATTTTCTGGTTTCTTTATGTCTGGTTGTTTCTGTCCAGCTGACTCAGGAAAAAATGTAAGACTGTGGTTATCATCCTTCAAGATAGTGCTGATTATTGTTGGCTCAGGACAAGGTAATAGTCCAGCGTTCTCATTTACCTCTGTATTGATTTCACTTCTCATCATTTGAACAGAATTCTCATTTGCAGCCCATAAAGGCTTTTCCTCTTCCTTATCCAACACCTGGCTTTCCAGCCCTTTCACAGATTCATCTGCAACACCATCATCTTCTAGGCCCAAGTTAATGCCCTGCAGTCTCAGCTCAACTGTAGGTGATAGTGGCGATAGTCCTGATGCAACTGGCATAAAAGTAGACTCTGAAGAGAGAAGACTACAGTTTAACTTGTCCTCATCTGTCTGTATGTCTTCCAGATGCAGATCATTTCGAGAATATCTTGTAGTATGTACAGAGGCTGGAAAATTATTCTTAACCGCAAATAACTGATCATCATTACTGCTTATCCCAACCCAAGAATTGACTTGAATGACGGGTTCTAGAAGAATCAACAGAGTATCATTTAAACCACTAAATATTTACATTTTAGTTATGTCCCTTTAATGAAATCTATTCCTTGAAATAGAGTAAAATGCGAAAAAATCCCCTCAGTGATTTCTTGCAATATGCCTAAAACATCAAACCAAACATTTTTAAGAAAATGAATTCTTGTGATAATTAAAATATTCATCAAAGCATCAGGTCTATACAAAAGGTAGCAGTCCTTGAAATGTTTCTTAAAATTAGAAATATAGGAGTTATAATATACATACATATATAGGTGTGTATGTACATAGATATGTATAAGATCTAAATGATTACTGAAGTTAGCAAACTAACAAAAAATTATGAAAATATGCACCTTTTTCTGCTTTATGATGCCAGGAAAATTAAACAACTTGGAGAAAAAGGATCAGAGATAAATTAATTTCTTACCACTTTCCTGGGATATCTGGCAATCTTGAACAGTGCTTGAATGCTCAGGAATAAGGGATGCCCTTGTTTCAACAGGAACAAGAGGAGACAATTCTTCATTTTGGCTTTGGTTCATCAATTGCCTCTGGTGAAACCTAAAAATCAATAACATCTGGTCTGATTTAACACAAACCAAAAAAAGAAAGATTTTCTGCTTCCTAGGTAACAATGTCAAAAAGGTAGAAGTTTACAAGTTCTCAAAGTAGGTACTTTTAATTACTGCCAAATTATAAATCCTCATTTGAAAGCACTGCATAGAGAAGATTAACAAACTTATTTTGTAATTGCAAAGACAGACACCCTCCTATGCACACATATACACATACAAAAACATTTAAAGGCAGGATCTCTGATAAAGAAAGTAAGTATTAAATGCTTCTGGCAATACTTTTTCTCTTTTTTTCACTGTACGCTGTGAAGGCAGATACACCTCTTAAGTATCCAAAAACCTACAAGAAACACCTACATTAAGGAACAAATAGGTCGGGCATGGTGGCGTGCACCTGTAATCCCAGCACTTTGGGAGGCCCAGGCAGGTGAATCACTGGAGCTCAGGAGTTCAAGATCAGCCTGGCCAACATGATGAAACCCCATCTCTACAAAAAATATAAAAAATGAGCCAGGGCATGGTGGTTCATGCCTGTAGTCCCAGCTACTTGGGGGTCTGAAGAGGGCGGCTCATTTGAGCCCAGGAGACTGAAGATGCAGGGAGCTGAGACTGAGGTTGCAGGGAGCTGAGACCACCACTGCACTCCAACCTGGGTGACACAGTGAGCCCCTGCCTCAAAAAAAAAAGCGGGGGGGCAGGGGCGGGCCGAGGGCAGACACAGTAGCTCATGACTGTAATCCCAGCACTTTGGGAGGCCAAGGCGGGCAGATCACCTGAGACTAGGAGTTCAAGACCAGCCTGGCTAACATGGCAAAAACCCATCTCTACTAAAAATAAAAAATTAGCTAGGTGTGGTGGCACATGCCTGTAATCCCAGCTATTCAGAAGGCTGAGACACAAGAATCATTTGAACCGGGAGATGGAGGTTGCAGTGAGCCAAGATCACACCACAGCACTCCAGCCTGGGCAACAGAGCGACACTATGTCTTAAGAAAAAAAAAAAGAAAACAAATATATTTTTGAAAAATTCCATCCTGTTTCCTGGTATAGTAGCTCATACCTGTAATCCTAGCACTTTAGGAAGCTGAAGCAGGAGAACTGCTTGAAGCCAAGAGTTTAAAATCAGCCTGAGGAACAAAGTGAGACCTCATCTCTACAAAAAATTAGCCAAGCACGGTTGCATGTATGTGTAGTTGCAGCTGCAGTGATCTATCATTGCGCTGCTTTACTCACAGCGCAAGAGTAAAAGACCAAGAGACCAAGAGACCAAGACCCTGTCTTTAAAACAAAAAACAAACATAAAAACCCTGTATTCCTCCATGCCAAATTGTTTGGCTGTTTGCAGTGCACGATTCAGCTTCCCTGAAGAAATCGCTGCAGTGACAAGGGGACTGAGTGTCCAGAAATGTGGGCCACAGCACTTGCCTCAGGCTTACTATCACCATAGCAAAGACTCAGAGGTATTTTAACTTGTGAATTCATCAGTTGTTAGAAATAAACGTGTTCACCTCTGTTTGCTCAGAATCTTCTCTAGTTTGGCATCCTCTGCAGTTTGAAGACCTAGTGTAGAAGTGAGGGGGCAGACTGTAGCCAGATATTGGACAAGCTGGATGTGCTGGCCAGGCCGATATGCTCTCCCTTTGCCTTGACTATAGAGCCATTCAGCTTTCAAGCTGGAATTGAGGAACATAAAGAAGAGGAGATGGCATGAGAATTGTCAGTACACATTGTCAGGCAACAATGATCTTCCTTCTTAACTTACCTTTATAACACCACTGGATGTTTTTCATAAATAAAATTCACTTGATTTTTTTTAAATCTACCATTCTGACTCATATTCCTCATTCTAACAATGTTTTAAACCCTTTTTCTTGCTTAGGGGCACTTCCATTGAGCTTGGACTAATGATGCCAAATATTTTTAAATCATTTTCAAGGAAGCAATGAGTATTCTCTCCATTCACTCTGTCACACTGAAATGCCTAAATAGATGAACTGCATTTAAATCCATTAGTTCATAATGACAGTTAAAAGAAAAAAACAACTAGCCGGGCATGGTGGCATGTATAATCTCAGCTACTCAGGAGGTTGGGGTGGGAGGATCACTTAAGGTCAGGTGTCTGAGGCTATAGTGCTCTATAATCATACCTGTCAACAGTCACTGCACTCTAGCCTGGGCAACATAGCAAGACCCTCATCTCTAAAAAAAAACAAAAAGACAAAAAACAAACAAAAATGAACTGGTCACAGTTAGAGGATACTAGTGAACCACCAACTCCTTATTAATTCTATCTTTCCTATACAAACTATGCCAATGCATAACCAGATAGTTACTTCATAGTATTCCAACTAATAAAAAAAAGAATGATAGAATTTCACCATTTTGCAACCCTTAATGAATTAGCAGATTTAGGCATTGATCATTAATAGCTACTAATAACACAAGAGAAAACTAGACCCTGTATGCCTCCCAACAGAACCCATTAAGTAAAAACTCTAATTACTTTTGCAACAACCTTATAGTCCTCCCCTCAAAAAAAAAAAAAAAAAAAAAAAAAACAAACCTGAATCTGAGCAAACATCCATATCCAATTTACAGAAAATACAGAAGAGAGAGGAACATGTCAAAGGACACAGGGATATAGCTGGTAAAATGAGCAGATAATGGGAAACTTTATAGGACAAATACTCCGACTTCTTCAACTACAACCAAAAGAAAAAAAGAAAAGGAAGAGCGAGAGAAAAGAAAGCAGGGAAAATAAAAGAGAAGAGAGACAGATAGATTGAGAGATTTAAGAGAGTCATCTTGGACATCTAGCCAAGTTAAGCCTTCAGATGACTCTAGCCCCATCTGTGATCTGAGTGCAAGCCCAGGAGGCCCCAAGTAAGAACCACTCAGTCAGCACAGCCAACCTACAGAGCATGCCATAATAATATATTGCTGCTTTAAGATGCTAAACAGAGTAAGAAAGAAACTTAAGAAATATATCAACCAATTGCGACATAAGGCCTTATTTGAATTGTTTCTAAACTACAAAATTCATTTATGAGGATTGAAAATGTAAGCACTGAATATCTGATATTAGGGCACTTTGTTAAATTTTTTTTGATGTGATAATAGCATTGTGGTTGTTTCCTTAAGAGTTCTTCTCTTTTAGAGACATATACTGAAATACTAACAGGTGAAATGATATCTAATCTGAGATTGGCTTCAAAATAGTATAGAAGGGAGAGTGAGTGAAGGTATAAGATGAAGCAAGGGCCGGGTGTGGTGGCTTACGCTTGTAATCCCAGCACTTTGTAGGGCTGGTGGAGGACTGCTTGAGCCCAGGAGTTTAAAGGCAGCCTGGACAACAAAGCAAGACTCTGTTTCTGAAAGGAAAAGGAAAAGGAAAAGGAAAAGGAAAAGGAAAAGGGAAGGGAAGGGGAGGGGACGGGAGGGGAGGGGAGGGGAGGGGAGGGGAGGGGAGGGGAGGGGAGTTTATTTAATAAAAATAATTATAAGTATTCCTTCCATGGGCCGGGCGCGGTGGTTCACACCTATAATCCCAGCACTTCGGGAGGCCGAGGTGGATGGATCACAAGGTCAAGAGATTGAGACCATCCTAACTAACACGGTGAAACCCGTCTCTACTAAAAATACAAAAAAAATTTGCTGGGCGTGGTTGCGGGCACCTGTAGTCCCAGTTACTCGGGAGGCTGAGGCAGGAGAATGGCGTGAACCCGGGAGGCGGAGCTTGCAGTAAGCCAAGATCGCGCCACTGCACTCCAGCCTGGGTGACAGAGCAAGACTCCATCTCAAAAAAAAAAAAAAAAAAAAAAGAAGCATTCCTTCCATGGAAACATCCCTGTGGACTAAATCAAAATCATTTAGAATCTTCGTGAAATCCACTCTAAGTTTCCATACATTCTCCTGCCAAACAAATGGCTTGTTGAAAGGTTGTACAAAAATAGGTCCAGAGTAGAAGACAATCACCAACTTTAGTATTTCCCAGCAAGCAATATTTCTAAATTATAGATGATCTGTACCATGGGAAGACAGAAAAGCGAAACTAAGAGGCTAGAGGAAAGGGCTCAAGCTTGAATATTCCAGTTTAAGTTTTTGTGGAAAAAAAAACACAAACTGTAGATCGTCAACTGCTATAAGATGTTTTTCCACTTTGCTTCACATGAATTCATCAATAAAGATATCCCTACACAAATTATATTAAATCCTAGGGGAAAAAACAAAATTAAAAAAAAAAACCTCCCTGTCAATTAAAATACCATTTTCAATTAAAAAACAAAAAACAAAATTAAGACTCATTCAGCTCTAATATATTAATTTTTTTTTTTTTAAATACTCAGAAGTATTTTAACTTGTGAATTCATCAGCTGTTAGAAATAAACGTGTTCACCTCTGTTTGCTCAGAATCTTCTCTAGTTTGGCATCCCCTGCAGTTTGAAGACCTAGTGTAGAAGTGAGGGGGCAGACTGTAGCCAGATATTGGACAAGCTGGATGTGCTGGCCAGACGTTGAGACAAGGTCTCTCTGCCACCCAGGCTGGAATGCAATGGCACTATCATGGTCCACTGCAGCCTCAAACTGTTGGGCCCATTCAATCCTCCCACCTCAGCCTCCCAAGTAGCTGAAACTACAGGTATGCTACCATACCCAGCTAATTTTCTCATGTTTTATTTTTAGAGATGGGACCTCACTATGTTGCCCAGTCTGGTCTTGAACTGCTGACTTCAAGTGATCCTCCTGCATTGACCTTCCCAGGCACTAAGATTACAGGCATAAGCCACCATGCCTGGTCTCTAATATATTAATTTCAAGTCATTGGATTATGATTCCACTCTTGAAAGTGAAGGAACTGTTTACTTAAAATAAGAAGTAACAACTATTAAGAAAGGGAACTTAAAACAACCTGCTCTGTCTCTTTAAAAAAAAAATGTCATCCCAGCTACTAGGGAGGCAGAGGCAGGAAAATTGCTTGAAGCAAGGAGGCAGAGATTGCAGTGAGCCGAGATAGCACCACTGCACTCCAGCCTGGGCAACAAGAGCAAAACTCTGTCTCCAAAAAAAAAAAGGAGTACTGAATAAAAGGATATCTGATATTTGCTTTAAAAATACTCCAACAAAAAACGTGGAATGAAACAAGACCGGTAAAATATTGACAATTGTTGAAGCTGCACGGTGGGTACACTGATGTTCATTATGTTATTCTAACTTCCTATGTATTTGAAATATCCCTTTTAAAAAAGGATATTGGCTAGGTGTAGTGGTTTGTATCTGTAATCCCCGAACTTTGGGAGGCTGAGGCGGGAGGATCCAATGAGCCCAGGAGTTCCAGACCTGATTGGGCAACATAGCAAGAACCCACCTCTACAAAAAAGTTTAAAAAATTAGGCTAATGTTTTTTTGATGGCAGCATCTGTATTCCCAGCTACTCGGGAGGCTGAAGCAGAAGAATCGTTTGAGCCTGGGAGGTAGAGGCTGCAGTAAGCTGTGATCTTGTCGCTGCACTCCAGCCTAGACAACAATGCGAGATCCCATCTCTAAAAATTACGAAGAAAAGTATCTAGCACTAGGAATTTCAACTTAAATAATTTTAAAAAGGAATATTAACTTTCTCCAAGGTTTTGCTCCCGTAAGATCTCCAACTAAGCAACAGAGTTATAGCTTTGTGCAAGGTCCTGTCAATAGTAAAACAGATCTAAACACATTCGGAAAGAACTCCAAACACTGAGGTGCCACACGAAGATGCGCGTCTCTCCACAGGTGTGCTTAACTCTGAGAAACGGCTCAGCCAAAGCACCACAAGGTTTGGTTACTGCTCAAATTACTCTTTTGGGTTACACATACACTCAAATCAAGATCTAGCTACAGGACGTTATCAAAGAATCTAGGATACATTTCAAAACAGAGAACTTTAACCTGGGGGTTCTTAGCAAATAACATCCAAGATGGGCAGACTTTAAGAACTGAAAACTCCGGCCGGGCATGGTGGCTCAATGCCTATAATCCCAGCACTTTGGGAGGTCGAGGCGGGCGGATCACCTGAGGTTGGGAGTTCCAGACCAGCCTGACCAACATGGAGAAACCACGTCTCTACTAAAAATACAAAATTAGCCAGGCGTGGTGGCACATGCCTGTAATCCCAGCTACTAGGGAGGCTGAGGCAGGAGAATCGCTTGAACCTGGGAGGCGGAGGTTGCGATGAGCCAAGATCATGCCATTGCACTCCAGCCTGGGCAACAAGAGCAAAACTCCGTCTCAAAAAAAAAAAACCTGAAAATTCCTTCCTATCCTTCAGGGCAATTCTCAATGTTGACCAGGAAAATATTTTGAACAATGCTCAGGCCAAACACTGATTTTTAAGGCAATAGCCCTCCCTTAGAATAATGTCTCCTTCCCGAACACAGTACTTCCAGAGTTGTTTCAAAACATGGGAGCACTGTTGACAGACTACAACTGCAACAGCATTTTGTCTCTAGTACGGCATCAACCATCTAGCTTCCTAGTTTGAGAGTAACTCTGTACTTTTTTTTTTTTTTTTTTGAGACGGAGTTTTGCTCTTGTTGCCAGGCTGGAGTGCAATGGTGCAATCTCAGCTCACTGCAACCTCCGCCTCCTGGGTTAAAGTGATTCTCCTACCTCAGCCTCCCAAGTAAGCTGGAATTACAGGCATGCACTACCACACCTAGCCAATTTTGTATTTTTAGTAGAGATGGGGTTTCACCATGTTAGTCAGCCTAGTTTTTAGCTCCTGACCTCAGTTGATCCACCCACCTTGGCCTCCCAAAGTGCTAGGATTACAGGCATGAACCAATGTGCCTGGCCCTTTTTTTTTTTTTCCTTTTTTTGAGAACTCTATCCATTCCTGTATAGTCTGGAATGCTATTATGAATAGGGCTGCTGTGAACATGCATGTACATGTCTTTTGGTAGACCTAAATAACTATTTCTATACAGTATACACGTGAAGTAAAATTGCTGGGTAACAGAGTATGTATGTACATTTAGCTTCAGTAGATACTTCTAGTTTTTCAAAGTAGTTGCACCATTTATAGTACCCTAGAGTGGTTTATGAGCATTCCAAATGCACCAAATCCTTAGTATTATCAGTCTTTTTTTTTTTTTTGAGATGGAGTTTCACTCGTTGCCCAGGCTAGAGTGCAATGGCGTGATCTCAGCTCACTGCAACCTCTGCCTCCCAGGTTCAAGCGATTCTCCTGCCTCAGCCTCCCGGGTTCAAGTGATTCTCCTGCCTCAGCCTCCCAAGTACCTGGGATTACAGGCATGTGCCACCACACCCAGCTAAATCTTTTTGTATTTTTAATAGAGACGGGGTTTCTCTGTGTTGGTCAGGCTGGTCTCGAACTCCTGAGCTCAAGTGATTCGCCCATCTCGGCCTCCCAAAGTGCTAGGATTACAGGCATGAGCCACTGCACCTGGCCATCAGTCATTTTAATTCTGGTTATTCTAGCTGGGTGCAGTGGCTCAAATGTATAATCCCAGCATTTTGGGAGGCTGAGGTGGGAGGACTGCTCAAGCCCAGGAATTCAAGACCAGCTGGGGCAACATAGCAAAATCTTATCTGAACTAAACATTTAAAAATGAACTGGGCACAGTGGTGTGTGCCTATAGTCCCAGCTACTTGGAAGGCTGAGACAGGACGGTCCCTTCAGCATAGGAGGCGGAGGTTGCAATGAGCTATGATCTTGCCACTGTACTCTAGCCTGGGAAAGAGAGGGACACTCTGTCTTCAAAAAAAAAAAAATTATTCTAGTGGAAGCTGGTTGAAGATGTCATAATAACCAGGAAAAAAAAATTCTTCTGAATTATTAAAAAGTTACCATAATAGTTAATTCTAGGTAGGAGAGGAGTTACGACCAGAGGGGAACAAAGGGGATCTCTGGATGTTGGTTGTATTTTTTTCTTCCACTTTGTTGCCTAGGCTGGAATGCAGTGGTACAATTTCTTCTTACTGCAACATCCACCTCCCTGGCTCAAGCAATCCTCCCACCTCAGCCTTCTGAGTAGCTGGGACTACAGGCACACAGCACCACGCCCAACAAATTTTTTGTATTTTTTTGTAGAAACAGAGTTTCACCATATTGCCCAGACTGGTCTCAAACTCCTGGGCTCAAGCAATCCACCTACCTTGGCCTCCCAAGTAATGGGACTACAAGTGTGAGCCACCACGTGTGGTCATGCTCTATTCCTATTCTCTGAAGTGATTATAAGGATATTTTTAAATATTATTTTAAATCTATATCTTAATTATATCATACTTTTACAATTCTTAAAAATGTGTCTGAAAAAAAAGTTGCTATTGAGTTACCCTCCCATCTGTTCCTTCTCTTCCGTCTTCCTACACTTTTTTTTTTTTTTTTTTAAATACTTTAAGTTCTGGGATACATGTGCAGAATATGCAGGTTTGTTACATAGGTATACACATGCCATGGTGGTTTGCTGCACCCATCAACTCATCATCTACATTAGGTATTTCTCCTAATGCTATCACTTCCCTAGCCCCACACCCAACAGGCCCCAGTGTATGATGTTCCCCTCCCTGTGTCTATGTGTTCTCACTATTCAACTCCCACTTACGAGTGAGAATGTGCAATGTTTGGTTTTCTGTTCCTGTGTTAGTTTGCTAAGAATGATGGCTTCCAGTTTCATCCATGTTCCTGCAAAGGACATGAACTGATCCATTTTTATGGCTCCATAGTGTTCCATGGTGTACATGTGCCACATTTTCTTTATCCAGTCTATCATTGATGGGCATTTGGGTTGGTTCCAAGTCTTTGCTATGGTGAAAAGTGCTGTAATAAACATACGTGTACATGTGTCTTTATAGTAGAATGATTTATAATCCTTTGGGTATATACTCAGTAATGAGATTGCTGGGTCAAATGATATTTCTGGTTCTAGATCCTTGAGGAATTGCCACACTGTCTTCCACAATAACTGAACTAATTCACATGCCCACCAACAGTGTAAAAGTGTTCCTATTTCTTAACATCTTCTGCAGAATCTGCTGTTGCCTTTTTTTTTTTTTTTTTTTTTTTTTTTTTTTTGAGACAGAGTCTCGCTCTGTCACCCAGGCTGGAGTGCAATAGGACAATCTTGGCTCACTGCAACCTCCACCTCCCGGGCTCAAGCGACTCTCCTGCCTCAACGCCCTGAGTAGCTGGGATTACAGGTGTGTGCCACCACGCCCGGCTAATTTTTTTGTACTTTTAAAGAGACGGGGTTTCACGAACTTCTGACCTCGTGATCCGCCTACCTTGGACTCCCAAAGAGCTGGGATTACAGGTGTGAGCCACCACGCCCAGCCTGTTTCCTGATTTTTTAATGATCACCATTCTAACTGGTGTGAGATGGTATCTCATTGTGGTTTTGATTTGCATTTCTCTAATAACCAGTGATGATGAGCTTTTTTTATATGAGTGTTGGCCGCATAAATGTCTTCTTTTGAGAAATATCTGTTCATATCCTTTGCTCACTTTCTGATGGGGTTTTTTTTTCCTATAAATCTGTTTAAGTTCTTTGTAGATTCTGGATACTGGCCCTTTGACAGACAGATAGACTGCAAACATTTTCTCCCATTCTGTAGGGTGCCTGTTCACTTTGATGATAGTTTCTTTTGCTGTGCAGAACCTCTTTAGTTTAATTAGATCCCATTTGTCAATTTTGGCTTTTGTTGCCATTGCTTTTGATGTTTTAGTCATGAAGTCTTTGCCCATGCCTATGTCCTGAATGGATTTGTCTTGGTTTTCTTTTAGGGTTTTTAGAGTTTTAGGTCTTACATTTAAGTCTTTAATCCATCTTGAGTTAATTTTTGTATAAGGTATAAGGAAGGGATCCAATTTCAGTTTTATGCATATGGCTAGCCAGTTTTCCCAATACCATTTATTAAATAAGGAATCCTTTCCTCATTGCTTATTTTTGTCAGGTTTGTCAAAGATCAGAGGGTTGTAGATGTGTGGTGTTATTTCTGAGGCCTCTGTTCTGTTCCATTGGTCTATATAACTGTTTTGGTACCAGTATCATGCTATTTTGGTTACTGTAGCCTTGTAATGTAGTTTGAAGTCAGGTGGCGTGATACTTCCAGCTTCGTTCTTTTTGCTTAGGATTGTCTTGGCTATACAGTCTCTTTCTTGGTTCCATATGCAATTTCAAGTAGTTTTTCCTAATTCTGTGAAGAAAGTCAATGGGACCAGGTGGGGTGGCTCACGCCTGTAATCCTGAGGTAGGGAGTTCGAGACCAGCCTGACCAACATGGAGAAACCCCATCTCTACTAAAAATACAAAATTAGCCAGGCGTGGTGGTGCATGCCTGTAATCCCAGCTACTAGGGAGGCTGGGGCAGGAGAATCGCTTGAACCCAGGAGGTGGAGGTTGTAGTGAGCCAAGATTGTGCTGTTGCACTCCAGCCTGGGCAATAAGAGTGAAACTCCATCTCAAAAAAATAAATAGTCAATGGTAGCTTCATGGGGATAGCACTGAATCTATATATTACTTTGGGCAGTATGGCCATTTTCACAATATTGATTCTTCCTATCCATGAGCATGGAATGTTTTTCCATTTGTTTGTGCCCTCTCTTATTTCCTTGAGTGCTGGTTTGTAGTTCTCCTTGAAGAAGTCCTTCACATTCCTTGTAAGTTGTATTCCTAGGTATTTTAGTCTCTTTGTAGCAATTGTGAATGGAAGTTCACTCATGATTTGGCTCTTTGTCTATTATTGGTGTATAGGAATGCTTGTGATATTTGCACACCGATTTTGTATCCTGAGACTTTGCTGAAGTTGCTTATCAGCTCAAGGAGATTTTGGGCTGGAACGACGGGGTTTTCCAAATATACAATCATGTCATCTGCAAACACGGACAATTTGACTTCCTCTCTTCCTATCTGAATGCCCTTTGTTTGTTTCTCTTGCCTGATTGCCTCGGCCAAAACTTCCAATACTATGTTGAATAGGAGTGGTAAGAGAGGGCATCCTTGTCTTGTGACAGTTTTATTTATTTCCGCCTTAATTTCATTATGTACCCAGTAGTTATTCAGGAGCAGGTTGTTCAGTTTCCATGTAGTTGTGCGGTTTTGAGTGAGTTTCTTAATCTTGAGTTCTAATTTGATTGCACTGTGGTCTGAGAGACTGTTACGATTTCTGTTCTTTTGCATCTGCTGAGGAGTGTTTTATTTCCAATTATGCAGTCAATTTTACAGTAAGTGTGACGTGGTGTTGAGAAGACTGTATATTCTGTTGATTTGGTGTGGAGAGTTCTGTAGATATCTATTAGGTCTGCTTGGTCTAGAGCTGAGTTCAAGTCCTAAATATCTTTGTTAATTTTCTGTCTTATTGCTCTAATTTTGACAGTGGGGTGTTAAAGTCTCCCACTATTATTGTGTGGGAGTCTAAGTCTCTTTGTAGGTATCCAAGAACTTGCTTTATGAATCTGGGTGCTCCTGTATTGGGTGCAAATAAATTTAGGATAGTTAACTCTTCTTGTTCCATTGATCCCTTTACCATTATGTAATGCCGTTGTCTTTTTGATACTTGTTGGTTTAAAGTTGGTTTTATCGGCCGGGCGCGGTGGCTCAAGCCTGTAATCCCAGCACTTTGGGAGGCCAAGACGGGTGGATCACGAGGTCAGGAGATCGAGACCATCCTGGTCTACACGGTGAAACCCCGTCTCTACTAAAAAATACAAAAAACTAGCTGGGCGAGATGGCGGGTGCCTGTAGTCCCAGCTACTCGGGAGGCTGAGGCAGGAGAATGGCGGGAACCTGGGAGGCGGAGCTTGCAGTGAGCCGAGATCGTGCCACTGCACTCCAGCCTGGGCTACAGAGCGAGACTCCGTCTCAAAAAAAAAAAAAAAAAAAAAAAAAAAAAGTTGGTTTTATCAGAGACTAGGATTGTAACCCCTGCTTTTTTTTTTTTTTTTTTTTTTTTTTTTTTTTTTTTTTTGCTTTCCATTTGTTTGGTAAATATTCCTCCATCTCGTTGAATCTATGTGTGTCTTTACACGTGAGATGCGTCTCCTGAGTGCAGCACACCAATGATTCTTGACTCTTTATCCAATTTGCCAGTTTGTGTCTTTTAATTGGGGCTAATAGCCCATTTACATTTAAGATTAATATTGTGTGTGAATTTGATCCTGTCATTATGATATTTGCTGGTTATTTTGCCCGTTCGTTGATGCAGTTTCTTCGTAGTGTTCATGGTCTTTACAATTTGGTATGTTTTTGCAGTGGCTGGTACCGGTTTTTCCTTTCCATGTTTAGTGCTTCCTTCAGGGGCTCTCGTAAGGCAGGCCTGGTGGTAACAAAATCTCTCAGTATTTGCTTGCTATAAAGGATTTTATTTCTCCTTCACTTATGAAGCTTAGTTTGGCTGGATATGAAATTCTGGGTTGAAAATTCTTCTAAGAATGTTGAATATTGGCCCGCACTCTCTTCTGGCTTGTGGGGTTTCTGCAGAGAGATATGCTGTTAAGTCTGATGGGCTTCCCTTTATAACCCGACTTTACTCACTGGTTGCTCTTAACATTTTTTCCTTCATTTCAACCTTGGCAAACCTGACGATTATGTGTCTTGGGGT
Organism: Rhinopithecus roxellana; assembly: GCF_007565055.1. Classification (NCBI taxonomy): domain Eukaryota; kingdom Metazoa; phylum Chordata; class Mammalia; order Primates; family Cercopithecidae; genus Rhinopithecus; species Rhinopithecus roxellana. The sequence continues at coordinate 22,351,097 of NC_044549.1, read as the reverse complement.
TGCTCTTCTCAAGGAGTATCTTTGTGGTGTTCTCTGTATTTCCTGAATGTGAATGTTGACCTGTCTTGCTAGGTTGGGGACGTTCTCCTGGATAATATCCTGAAGAGTGTTTTCTAACTTGGCTCCATTCTCCCTGTCACTTTCAGATATACCAATCAAATATAAGATTGGTCTTTTCATATAATCCCATATTTCTTGGAGGCTTTGTTCATTCCTTTTCATTGTTTTTTCTCTCATCTTGTCTTCACGCTTTATTTCATTAAGTTGATCTTCAATCTCTGATATCCTTTCTTCCTCTTGACCAATTCGACTAATGATACTTGTATATGCTTCACAAAGTTCTCGTGCTGTGTTTTGCAGCTCCATCAGGTCATTTATGCTCTTCTCTAAACTGGTTCTTCTAGTTAGCAATTCCTCTAACCTTTTTTCAAGGTTCTTAGCTTCCTTGCATTGGGTTAGAACATGCTCCTTTAGCTTGGCGAAGTTTGTTATTACCCACCTTCTGAAGCCTACTTCTGTCAATTCGTGAAACTCATTCTCCATCCAGCTTTGTTCTTTTGCTGGCAAGGAGTTGTGATCCTTTGGGGGAGAAGCACCATTCTGGTTTTTGGAATTTTCAGCCTTTTTGCGCTGGTTTTTCCTCATCTTCGTGGATTTATCTACCACTGGTCTTTGATGTTGGTGACCTTCGGATGGGGTTTTGGTGGGGACTTCCTTTTTGTTGATGCTGATGCTATTCCTTTCTGTTTGTTAGTTTTCCTTCTAATAGTCACACCCCTCTGCTGCAGGTCTACTGGAGTTTGCTGGACATCCACTACAGACCCTGTTTTCCTTGCTCTCACCAGCGGAGCCTGCAGAACAGCAAAGACTGCTGCCTGTTCCTTCCTCTGGAAGCTTCATCCTAGAGGGGCACCCACCAAATGCCAGCTGGAGCTCTCCTATATGAGGTGTCTGTCAACCCTTGCTGGGAGATGTCTCCCAGTCAGGAGGCACGGGGATCAGGGACCCACTTGAGGAGGCAGTCTGTCCCTTAGCAGAGCTGAAGTGCTGTGCTGGGAGATCCACTGCTCTCTTCGGAGCCAGGAGGCAGGAACGTTTAAGCCTGCTGAAGCTGCGCCCACAGCTGCCCCTTCCCCCAGGTGCTCTGTCCCTGGGAGATGGGGAGTTTTCTCTATAAGCCCCTGACTGGGCCTACTGCCTTTCTTTCAGAGATGTTCTGCCCAGAGAGGAGGAATCTAAAGAGGCAGTCCAGCTACAGCAGCTTTGCTGAGCTGCAGTGGGCTCTGCCCAGTTTGAACTTGCAGGAGGTTTTGTTTACACTGTGAGGGGAAAACCACCTATTCAAGCCTCAGTAAAGACAGATGCCCCTCGCCCGGCAAGCTCGAGCATCCCAGGCCGACTTCAGACTGCTATACTGGCAGCAAGAATTTCATCCCTGTGTATCTTAGCTTGCTGGGCTCTGTGGGGGTGGGATCCGCTGCACTAGACCACTTGGCTCCCTAGCTTCAGCCCCCTTTCCAGAGGAGTGAATGGTTCTTTCTCACTGGTGTTCCAGGTGCCACTGGGGTATGAAAAAAAAACTCGTACAGCTAGCTCGGTCTCTGCCCAACAGCCGCCCACTTTAGTGCTTGAAACCCAGGGCCCCAGTGGCACAGGCACCTAGTGTGCGGGGTTGCAAAGACCATGGGAAAAGCGTAGTATCTGGGCCAGAGTACACTGTTCCTCCCAGCACAGTCCCTCACAGATTCCCCTGGCTAGGGGCAGGAGTTCCCTGACCCCTTGTGCTTCCCAGGTGAGGCAACGCCACACCCTGCTTCTGCTCACCCTCCGTGGGCTGCACCACTGTCTAGCCAGTCCCAATGAGATGAGCCGGTACCTCAGTTGGAAATGTATAAATCACCCGCCTTCTGCGCTGATCTTGCTGGGAGTTGCAGACCGGAGCTGTTGCTATTCAGCCATCTTGCCAGCTACCCCCTAACACTTCTTTAGTGCTGGACGACCACCAGAGAGAGAGGCTACCCCAGGTGGGAGCCCACTCTTCCCTATCTCCTGAAGTCTCTGAAATTAAATGTTTGCAAAGCATTATGGAGAAAGCTCAAAAAATATTCAAATTCACTTTATTTTTTTTTTTTTTTTTTGAGACGGAGTCTCACTCTGTCACCCAGGTTGGAGTGCAGTGGCCGGATCTCAGCTCACTGCAAGCTCCGCCTCCCGGATTTACGCCATTCTCCAGCCTCCTGAGTAGCTGGGACTACAGGTGTCCGCCACCTCACCTGGCTAGTTTTTTTGTATTTTTTAGTAGAGATGGGGTTTCACCGTGTTAGCCAGAATGGTCTCGATCTCCTGACCTCGTGATCCGCCCGTCTTGGCCTCCCAAAGTGCTGGGATTACAGGCTTGAGCCACTGCGCCCGGCCGATTCAAATTCACTTTAAAGTCACTTGGAATAAAACCATTTCCACAGTATAGAAACACAGACTTTTTTTTATCATTATTTATCCAATCAATAAATATTTTCTGCCTCCTTTAACACTCTCTTTAGTTTCAACAAACTCTTCAACCTTTAGTCTCTATCCTTATAAAATACTACCATTTATTAAGCACCTACTGTATGACCAGTCCTATGTTCTATACATCATCCTTAATCCTAACATCTATGAAAGCTAGGTAGTACTGCTGTTCACATTTTACAGATGAGGAAACTTAGGCTCAGAAAAGCCCTAAGGAACTTGACAAGGCCACACAGCTAATAGATAGCAGAGAAAAAAGTGAAGCTTTCCCCTGTCTCTCGCAACCAGGTCTCACCTCTTTGTGGGTCTCTCTTTACACCAAACCTTTATCTCTGCCCACATCACCATGCTGCCTCTCAGAAATGAAAATGTTGCCAGTACTACTCCCATAGAAAAAGTCAACAACTGTAGAGAGGATTATCCAAGTAAACCCATACTCCAGATCTAGAACTAGTCACAGTTTGAAACAAAATAAGGTTTATTCTCAGAGCAACAATAACAGCAGGAAAAAAAAAAGCCACCCTTTCCAGTAGGCAAACTAGACCTGACATATGTCCCTCACCCTACACCAGCACCACCACTATCTAGCTCTTGGCTGCCATTCCTCACGGCCCCCTGCTTTACTCAGAAACTATGCAAAACAGCAGACAGACAGAGAAGGAAGACACACTCTGTAATCTACCACCCATCCTCCCATCAGGAAACTCCTGAAATAACTACTGTCTGTAGTAGAGAAGAACAAAAAAAGGTGATGGAGAATGTTATGTGTTGAGTCCATAATGCATGTGTATATGTACTGAGAGGAAAAAGTGAAATGAAGCATAGTAGAGAGAATAAAGTCATCTCAACTCTCACTGTCCCAATTCCACTCCCTCCTTCCCATATCCTAGTTCCTTACCTCCCCTAAAGCTCTCATTCCACCGATCATGTACCAGGGTCCAGAAGACTCCATTCTGCAGGGATCCCAGCTCCAAGCCACAGAAACTATTAATGATCTACAGATGGGGGAAATCTTGCTTCTGCTGCCTCACAGGTATAAGAAGGGGAGGACCTGGCCAGGCGCGGTGGCTCATACCTGTAATCCCAACACTTCAGGAGGCTGAGGTGGGTGGATCACCTGAGGTCAGGAGTTCGAGACCAGCTTAAACAACATGGAGAAACTCTGTCTCTACTAAAAATACAAAAGTAGCTGGGCGTGGTGACACATGCCTGTAATTCCAGCTTCTTAGGAGGCTGAGGCAGAAGAATCACTTGAACCCAGGAGGTGGAGGTTGCAATGAGCGGAGATCGTGCCATTGCACTCCAGCCTGGGCAACAAGAGTGAAACTCTGTCTCAAAAAAGAGAAAAAAGGAGAAGAGGACCAATCACCATGTCTGCTACTAGTTCCAAATTAAAACTCTGCATTTTCCCAGAGTTATCATTATAATGGGTATTTGGAGAATTCTACGATGTTACTAATACTGCCCTTACATGACATTTGGGGCTGGAAGATAAATAGAAAATAAAATGAAAAAAAAATACAGCCCCTATATATGTGAAAGATTCATATATTACAAGCTTTTGCGAGACGGATCTGAGATCCTACACAGGATCTATAACACGATGGTTTTAAGCAAAAGTGCTCCAAGCTCCAAACAACTGATTAACAAAAAAATTTTTAGAAATCAAATTGTTTTTTTTTTTTTTTTTTTTTTTTTTTTTTTTTTTTTTTTTTTTTTTTTTGAGACAGAGTCTTGCTCTGTCACCCAGGCTGGAGTGCAGTGGCCGGATCTCAGCTCACTGCAAGCTCCGCCTCCCGGGTTCCCGCCATTCTCCTGCCTCAGCCTCCCGAGTAGCTGGGACTACAGGCGCCACCACCTCGCCCGGCTAGTTTTTTGTATTTTTTAGTAGAGACGGGGTTTCACCGTGTTAGCCAGGATGGTCTCGATCTCCTGACCTCGTGATCCGCCCGTCTCGGCCTCCCAAAGTGCTGGGATTACAGGCTTGAGCCACCGCGCCCGGCCGAAATCAAATTGTTGTATGTAGGGCACTAAGACTACTAGCTCCAACCTCTGGGGCTGAGATTTCTTTTTTTTTTTTTCAGAGACAGGGTCTCACTCTGTCACCCAAGGTAGAGTGCAATGATACAACCATAGCTAACTGTTAACATTAAATTCCTGGGCTCAAGCAACCCTCCCACCTCAGCTTCCTAAGCAGCTAGGACTATAGGTGTGTACCACCATGCCCAGCTACTTTTTCTTTTTTTTTAGAGATGTGTTCTCCCTATGTTGCCCAGGCTGGTCTCAAACTCCTGGGCTCAAGCGATCCTCCTGCCTTGGCTTTCCAAAGTGCAAGGATTACTGGCATTAGCCACTGCACCAGGCCAATATTTATCTCTTACCCTTTTTTGGAAATGACAAAAAAATCCTAAATGACCAGCAGATAGTCTGCTATATGACTGCACTAATACTCCTGATTTCTAAATGCACATTTTAAGAAATACTCTATTAATCTGTAGTAAACTAGAAATGGTCTTTCAGTAACATTTGTGATGTTAAAGAGGGCATGTTCACCTTTCCTTCTGAGAAATCACATATCCATCTAGGACTCTGAGGTTTAAGCACCAGCTGACGATGTACGGCCGATAGTCAAATCCTGGGATGGATGGTGTTGCCATCACACAAGGATTGTTCATAATCGACAACTGTTCCAATTCAGTTAAGGATGCCAAAAAAGAGATCTGGAACAAAAAATATTTTTGTTGAACAAAAGGACTATTCAGTGTCAAGCACAAGGTTTCCACTGATTACACATCTTTGGCAGCATTTGAGAATGTGATAATTTCCCTCTTGTTCTGAAAAGTGACAAGTGTCCATTGACTTCCAAAGTTTCAACAATATAGCCATCTGTCCCTGCTGCACAAAATCCCTTGGCAAGTATCAGCACTGTTTCCTAGCAGAAATAACCATATTTTAAAAACATCACAGCAGCCAGGAAATGCGGACAGGGAGTCTTATAAACCCTTATAACGTAGATGTCCCTCTACCATCAGTTGCCTCCCAGTGGAATGATAATTACAGCTTTACAAAGGAAATTAGACCTTAATGACCCACTGACACTAAGGAAAAGTGGAAAGAAAAATAACGATCATCTAGAGTCAAGCGTTTCATCTGAATGGCAGTTTCTTCCAAGATGCTCACAGTCTAAAAGTAAGCTCACAACTCTTTCCTGTGTCTTTCCTAGGCTTTCCAACTTCCTGAATCTCACAAAATACCCTCAAATTTTACCTCATTTAAGTCTCGGATTTCATTTTCTGCCAAAGAAAGTATAGCAAGACTTCTGGGTAGGTAAGCAGGTGCCATTCTAAGAGAGGTGATGATGTTTCCATGTAAAAGCAGGGTCTTGAAAGTAAAAACAGTATGAATTACAAATGAAAAGATTACAAATAAATTGGCCTATTGTGACAACACCAAAGTGGTACATATAAGAATAAAGGAATCTACTTTATTTTATTTCTCATCACACACAAATCAAAGACTGTTAATGCTACAAGTGTCCTTGATGATCTTCTGGTCCAACTCTGCTTTCATATCAACATCCTAATGATATTTTAAAGACTTGTCCAAAAACACATGCTTGGCATAGCAACTAGGCATGCTGTGAGATTTAAGTTATGAGCAATTTCTAACACATTTGTTCATTTTCTTTTAAAATATCAAAATAGAGGCCACAAGTGGTGGCTTATGCCACCACTTGCATTGTAATCCTAGCATTTTGCGAGGCCAAGGAGGGAGGACTGCTTGAGCCCAGGAGTTTGAGACTGGTCTGGACAACATAGTGAGACCTGGTCTCTACTAAAAATCAAAAAATTAGCCAGGCATGATGGGGTGCACCTGTAGTTCCAGCTACTGGGGGTGCTGAGGTAGGAGGATCACTTGAGCCCAAGAGGTCGAGGCTACAGTAAGCCATGACTGCACCACTGCACTTCAGCCTGGGTGACAGCAAGACTCTGGTGTCTCAAATTAAAAAAAAAAAAAAAAAAGTCATTAAAACCACATATAAAGCAAATTTTCCAAAAAAGAGAGTGATAACCTACAACCATAATTGCAACTGTATTCTCCAGGTAACTAAAAACGAGGGGAAGGTAGAATGTGTTACTTGCAGACAAAGCTGACTCATTAAGTCAGCAACAACCGGCCAGGCACGGTGGCTCAAGCCTGTAATCCCAGCACTTTGGGAGGCTGAGACGGGCGGATCACGAGGTCAGGAGATCGAGACCATCATGGCTAACATGGTGAAACCCCGTCTCTACTAAAAATACAAAAACTAGCCGGGCGAGGTGGCGGGCGCCTGTAGTCCCAGCTACTCGGGAGGCTGAGGCAGGAGAATGGTGTAAACCCGGGAGGCGGAGCTTGCAGTGAGCTGAGATCCGGCCACTGCACTCCAGTCCAAAAAAAAAAAAAAAAAAGTCAGCAACAACCAAGAATAAACCCAAAACTGAACACTCAGGATTCTGATCAGATAAACAGGCTTCTATTCCAGCAAAAAAAAAAAAAAAAAAAAAAAAATTCAATCATCTTTGGTTCATTTGAATTCCCTTAGCATCTATCAGAACAGTATCTGGCTACATCAAACTGTTTAGAATAATTATTGCTAAAAATGATTTCTGCTAAAGTCTGGGAAAAACTGAACTAAGATACTGCTTCTAGGGCTTAATAAATATATCTGATGCTATCTGATGCTAATAATATACAGTGAGGCAACTATATTTAAAACGTCCTACATATGTTTTTCAAGACTGTGATTTCAACTATTACTTATTTGACTTCATGATACATTCCCCTCCATAAAAAGTGCTATATGCTACATGTTTTTTTTTAAGTGAAATTAATTTTGACAATTAACTAACACCTATTACTTTAAAAACAGCAATCCTGAATGCAAAAAAAAAAAAAAAAAACAGGCTTGGGACTGAGCACCGTGGCTCAAGCCTGTAATCCCAACATCTTAGGAGGCCAAGGCAGGTGGATAACAAGGTCAGGAGTTCAAGACCACCCTAGCCAACATGGTGAAATGCCATCTCTACTAAAAATACAAAAATTAGCTGGGCGTGGTGATGTGCACCTGTAGCCCCAGCTACTCAGGAAGCTGAGGCAGGAGAATCGCTTGAACCTGAGAGGCAGAGGTTGCAGTGAGCCGAGATTGCACCACTGCACTCCAGTCTGGGTGACAGAGCAAGACTCTGTCTCAAAAACAAAAAAAAACAAAAAAACAGACTTGGTCAGCTCAATGGCTCACGCCTGTAATCCTAGCACTTTGAGAGGCTGAGGCAGAAGGACTGCTTGATTCCACATGTTTGAGACCAGTCTAGACAACATAGTAAGATCTCATCTCTGGCCAGGTGCAGTGGCTCAGGCTTCTAATCAAAACACTTTGGGAGGCCAAGGCAGGAGGATCATGTGAGGTCAGGAGTTCAAGATCAGCCTGGTCAATGTGGTGAACCCTGCCTCTACTAAAAATACAAAAAATTAGCCAGTTGTGGTGGTTGGCGCCTATAATCCCAGCTACTCAGGAGGCTGAGGCAGAAGTATCACTTGAACACAGGAGGCAGAGGCTGCAGCGAGCCAAGATTGTACCACTGCCCTCCAGCTCGGGTGACAGAGCAGAACTCCATCTAAAAAAAAAAAAAAAAAGATTTCATCTCTACAAACACTCAAAAAATTAGCTGGGTGTGGTGATGTACACATGCCTATGGTCCTAGCTACTTGGGAGGCTGAGGTGAAAGGATCACTTGAGCCTGGGAGGTCGAGTGAGATTCTACTACTACACTCCAGCCTGGGTGACAGAGCAAGACTGTTTGTTTCAAAAAAAAATAAAGACAGACTCAAATTCAGGAATGATTAATCTCAACCTCACCAAACATTATGTATATATAGTAATTAAAGCTACTAGCATTGGTTGGTTGGGCATAGAGGGAATTCCACCATTCATTGTTCAGAGAATGGTAAATAAAATTAACCTTAACTACAATGACCAGTTTCACATAAAATTAATCAGTTATAGAACTAACAACAAAAAGTTTCATACTTAATTTCTGGTATTCTAACATAATTCCTTTTTTTTTTTTTTTTCTGAGACTGAGTCTCACTCTGTTGCCCAGGCTAGAGTGCTATGACCCAATCTCGGGTCACCACAACCTCCACCTCCTGGGCTCATCCAATCCCACTTCAGCTGAGTAGCTGGGACTACAGGCTAACACCACTATGCCCCACTAATTTTTTGTATTTTTAGTAGAGATGGGGCTTTGCCATCTTGCTCAGGCTGGTCTTGAACTTCTGAGCTCAAGCCATCCACTCACCTCAGCCTCCCAAAGTGCTGGGATTACAGGCATGACCCACCGTGCCCAGCCCATAATTCTTAGCATAAAGAAAGCAATCTGCTCATACACGGCAGGCTAATTTTAGGTCAATGAGATTACTTTCTCTTGGTATTTTGCTATAAAACTTCACAAATGACATAGAAAACATACTTACTTTCAGGGATACCAATTTAGATAGATCACCTATCTGGGATATGTTATTGTCTGATAAATCGAGATGCTGTAGAGCTGTGCAGCTATTGATCTGTTCCATGGCCTATCACAAGAAAAGCATCACATTATTTAATGAAAACAAAATCAAAAAATAAAATTATTCCCTAGTTCTTTGCAACTGAAAGAGTGTCTTACCTCCTCTTATTACTAGAAGCAGAGTAGAACAACTTAGCAAGAGAAAAGGGGCAGTACTAACAGAATTTAGTAGATTGTCAGGTTATAAACTTATACTTTCATTATCTATGAGTAGACGGCTACCAAGTAGTTCATATCATCTAAGATCTTCACAGCTTGAAGAAACCAAAGTAATGGCCAGGCGCTATGGCTCATGCCTGTAATCCCAGCACTTTGGGAGGCCGAGGTGGGTGGATAGCCTGAGGTCAGGAGTTCGAGACCAGCCTGGCCAACATGGTGAAACTCTGTCTCTACTAAAAAAATACAAAAAATTAGCCAGGCGTGGTGGGCGGGTGCCTGTAATCCCAGCTACTCAGGAGGCTGAGGCAGGAGAATCGCTTAAACCCAGGAGGCGGAGGTTGCAGTGAACTGAGATCGTGCCACTGCACTCCAGCCTGGGCAATAAGAGCAAAACTCCGTCTCAAAAAAAAAAAAAAGAAAGAAAGAAACCATAGTAATAATATATGACAGTTGGTGGTATAGAACAGAGTTTACAAGTTTAGATTAAAAGCAAACAGCCTGGATTTACATTCTGGCCCTGAGACTTCCTAGCTATGTGACCTTGAGCAAGTTACTTAACTTCTCTGTGCTTCAGTTTCTTCACCTTTATAATATGCATAATGTCTATATCTACTTCATAGGCTGTCACGAGATTGAATAAGTTAATACAGATAAATGCTTAGAACAGTAGCTCATATACATTAATGGTTTAATAAAAGGCAGCTATTGGTATCATTTAATCTAGTCCTCTCAGCTAGCATGCCAAAAAATAAGACACAGAAATATGTATTGATTTACCCAAAATTACACAGTTACTAAGCAGTGGAAGTAGGTCTAGAATTCAGATCTTCTGACTTTTAAAACTGTATATTCTCCCTTATAGCATTAAACATTTACTTAAAGCTTAATTCAGCATGATATAGTCTCCCTCCTGAACACTCTGGTTTGATCTACTTTTTTCTAAGTACAATATAGATTCTTTGTTCACATTTAAAAGAACATTATGCCATATTATATGTTTCAAAATGAGATTTATTTTTAGTTTATTTTAACAGAGATTAAAGCTGGAGAGTAGGAATGGGTACTTTCACTTTTTAATTTGACTTATTTCTACACTGCTTGAATTTTGTTTTATGCAGAACAGTTTTGTAAACAAAAAAGAAACCATTCACCTTAAGATTATTTCCTGCCAAATTCAGCCATTCCAGATGAACTAGTTCCTTTAGCCCTTCCACACAGCCAATGCTATTATGAGGCAAATTTAATACACGAAGCAATGTCAGCTTGGCCACACCCATCATCCGAACCAGCCGATTATTAGCCACTGATAACTGTAAAAAGGAAACATATTGTTATTTTTAGGAATCACATACATAAAATATTTCACATTAAAGTGATTTAAAAGGTTTTAGACGGCCAAACACTCTCAAACTCCTTTTGTACATTTCACACATATTGTCTAAATATTCTACAGTATGACTATCAGTTTTTTGTTATTCTTCCTGGGCAACAGAAAATACAGACAAAGCTGAGCAATCAGACCTCCTCCAACTAAGACATTTTTAACACAGCAACAACTTGAGAATGTAAGTTCCATGAGAATAGTGTTCTTAAACTCTCAGTCAAAACTTAATACAGTGCCAGACATATAAGAGGGACTCAGTAGTCATTTCTTGAATGAAGGAATGAATGAACTCTTTACCCCCATCATGAGGTAAAAGGTTACCTTAGTAACACAGTATTTTGCCAAAGTAAAATGCTTCGTTTTCTTAACAATGCTTCTTTTTCTAATTTACTCTCAATGTAGTACATGTATGTTCATCTTCAGAAGAAACTGTCATGTAAAAATTTAAGGCAACAATCAGTGCTTTCTAGGCCTGCACAGTTACTTTTCTCAGGTTATTTTATTGTTTTGTTTAATAATAAATTGATCTTATGTCACCATTTCCCAGATTGCAATACCTACCTGTATTAATCGTTTGCATTTCTCCAGATTTTCCAATTTAATAATCTGATTTTTATCCAGAATCAAAGTGTGAATATCAGCTTCACAGGGCAAATTTGGACCTAATTTCTGTAGTCCCTGCCCTGACCAATTGACCACTGATCCTTGAAAAGAAACGGAAATGTTAGAAAACACAAACAAAATAAAACATGTACAACAGCTGAGCATAGGGGTGGAATTATAAAATATGTATGCCATTTCAAGTTAAAAAAAACAGTAGAGCATAATATCAACTTTATAAAATTAAAGCAATCTTGAGTTCTAAATGACCAGATTGAATTACTCATTTTTCTTCAGAAATATCAAATTAAAACTACATTTGTGATATTCTCCTCAAGTTTCTATACTTTGGAAATCATATACATTTAAATATGAACGATTACTTCCATTTGTTGTGCCTAAGTAATGATACTATTGTTTAAATATTACAAAACGTTTGACTGCGATCCACCAGCTTACAGCCTAACTACCAACATACTCTACAGTGCCTAAACTGTGATTTTGAAAATCAAAGTATAGTTCAACTAATTCTCCCATAAAATAGGATAATACACCCATTTTGCTAGCTTGATCCATGAGAATTAAAAGAGAAACCATATGAATAGTACTTAGCCCTGTTCCTGCCACAGGGCACTCAATAAAGCACTTTAGGATAACATAGACGTTCAAACCCTGGTTCCACCAGTTAACCATTGTGGTATATTCGGCAAAATTATTGATTTCTTTTGGGCTCACTTTTCTACTCTGTAAAGTGGGGATAATACCTGCCTTATAAATGTAGTTCTACAGAGAAAATGAGATAATTTAAAACAAAATAAAATTTAAAAAGCACTGAGAACATCGTCTGGGTCATACAAAGTGCTCTGTAAATGTTAACTGTTATTAATAGTTAAGTAGACCTGGTGGGCTTGAGAGGTGTGGTTTAAGAAAAGCCGATCTCCAAAGAAGGCGGGACCAGAGAAACGGCCAATTTCAAATTTACACCCAGATCAGGACTACTGCAGGAAATAATTATGCTTGATTGCTCTCGTGGAGGATTTCAACGTTTTCCCATTGTCTAATGGCTCTTAGCATGTGAGGAGTTGTGAGCCCCTCTGAAAATCTGATGAAAGCGGTGTGCTGTCTCAGAAGGGTGCACAGCCTTTGTACACAATTCCAAGGGGTCGACAGAGAGGTCTGAGAACCATCCACCAACTCTTCCCCCAAGAATTTACGGCTCCCAGAAGATGCACTCCTGGTCTAAGCCATGAAAACGGGCCTCGACCCCTGGGCCCGTTTTTAGGTCCCGGATTTAGGACTGACCGCTGCCAAGCCTCGGAGTTGTAACCAAAACAAAAGGAGCTCGCGTCCGGCGCCCCAAAGAGGCAGGTATCTTCAGGCCACAGAAGCACCCACACACTCCTGTGCTCCACTGGGCAACGACCAAACTCAATCCTAGGACCCGTGTGTACAACAAGGAGTACAGAACTGTGGGCTCTGGATCATCCCCTAGATTTTATCACAGCCACTGGCCACCTGCGAGAAAGGGTTCAAAGCCAGTCTAGTCAGTGGTCTCTGAGGGAAGGTTTTCCTGAACGTTCCAGGAACCAAGAAGAGAGGGGAATGTGTGAAGCGAAAGAGGGAGATCCCAAACATTTCGCTTAGGCACCCAGGACTCAAAGTAAATGGCCAAGAAAGGTCATCGCAGCCCGAAATCCACCGCCTCCTCAGCATCGGGAGCGCGAGTGCCAAGGCGCCGGGCCGCGCGAAGGCTTCTGGGGGCTGTAGTCCCCCGCTCGGCCCTCACCGCGACACCGGAGAGCTGGGCACTGCAGGCGAACTACAACTCCCAGAGGGTAGCGCGCCTCCGCGACGACCACAGATCCGCATCAAAAGAACTGGTCCAGAGCTGCACCTCTAAACCTAGGCTTTCTCCTCTTCACCGTTTAATTCAGTTCCATGGAGTAAACCTTAGGACTCGGGTAGTGATCGCCTTACCTTCTCCGGGAGGCAAAGCCGCGTCCACGCGCGCCACCGCCATACTTGCTGCTTGCTAATAATGCCAGGCAACCGTCCTCCCGCGGCTCTGTGGAGCTTGTAGTCTGAAGGAGAGAGCCGGAAACTATAACTCCCAGGATGCACGGCTCCCAGATGGCCCAATTGGCTGCTTACGCCTAATGATGTGAAGCTGGGGTTAGAATCTGAGGGTAGTGAGCTAGGGGTTAGAATCTGAGGGTAGTGAGCTCAGGGACGCTGGCCCCCTCGCTGATTTGACAGATGAGTTAACTGCGTTATTAGATGATCATTTCACTTCCTTGTCCAGGTGTTTGCGAAATTTGACACTTTTACCGTCGGGATGATTGTAAGGAAGCTACTTAATGCAGACTGAATTTGACAACTCATTGCTGGAAGTCTCTGTGGGAGCTGCTCCATTCTTTTGATAATTGTGAATAAGTTGAAAGTTTTCAACTCCGCTATAGGAATGACCGATCTTGTTGAGATCATAAAAGTGGATACATTTTATTTGAAAAATTAGTTAAGTAAAAGTAAAGTATGCCGAAATAGAAACTTTTATACAGTATTTTTAAGTGATCGTTCTTGAATATTTGACAAATCTTTTGACTTAGGGGTATAAATATGAACCAAGAACTTTTCCAGGGAGTATTCAAAATAACTTTAAAATACAATCTCCAGGCCGAGCGCGGTGGCTCACGCATGTAATCCTAGCACTTTGGGAGGTCGAGGCACGCTGATCACCTGAGGTCGGGAGTTCGAGACCAGCCTGGCCAACATGGAGAAACCCCGTCTATAGTAAAAATACAAAAAAATTAGCCTGGCGTGGTGGCGCATGCCTGTAATCCCAGGCGCTCGGGAGGCTGAGGCAGGAGAATCGCTTGAACCCGGCAGGCAGAGGTTGCGGTGAACCGATATCGTGCCATTGCACTCCAGCCTGGGCAACAAGAGTGAAACTATGTCTCCAAATATATATACATATAATTATATATTAAATAATATAAATATATATTATTTATATAAGTATATTTTTATATAGTCTCCAAATTCAAGAATTACATTGCCTAGTTGGAAGGAAGCAGGCTCACACTTTTTTTTTTTTAATAGAGACAATTTTTTTTTTTTTTTTTTTTTTTTTTTTTTGCCCAGGCTGGCCTTGAACTCCTGAGCTCAAGTAATCCTTCTGCCTCAGACCTGCAAAATGCTGGGATTACAGACTTGAGCGACTGCACCAAGCCTTCTTTTGATACAACTGTTATATGCTAAATGGTGTGATTGTGACTGAACTTAGTAAGATTTCAAGGAATGGAGAAAAATGGAATCTGAAATCTTCAGTGAAGACTTGATGGAAGAAGTGAAATGTACCCATCTTTTGATGGGTAGACTCTGAACAGTTCAAAAGTAAAAGGTGAAAAGATTAGCACAGGCTGCAGGTGGTAACAAAGTTGTGCTCACAGGAAGTGAGAAACTAAACAGAGTATACAAAAAGCGTCTGCTTTCTACTACCAGCTCTCCGAGTTCCTCTTGCAACCTTTATTCTGAACTCCTCTGCTTCTGAAACAGCAGTCTCCGAAGTCTGATCATTTTTGCTTGGGAAAATCTAGTAACTCATGCTTCTAGATTTCCAGGCACTGCATTCTCTGAGCATTCCCTCTTTCCTGGGTTCTCCTATCTCTCTACACTTGTTTTAACTCCTTTCGATTCTTGTTTCCTGCTGTTTTGGTCTAAAGACAAATTTCCTAGTTCTGAAGGGGTAATTAAGACTAGGATTGTTTTCCTTTTAACCAAGAAACTCCTTACCTAGAAAACGCAATCTTACTATATGTGTAAGAACAAAGCAAGGACTGATTTGTCCACTGTTGTATCCTTGCAAGTTGGCACAGGTTGGCAGGTAAAAATGGCCTACTTTCTGTAGAAGTAGAAGCCTATTCTTCACATATAAGCTGTGATTACTATTTTATCACATTTTTTTTTTTTTTTTTTTTGAGACGGAGTCTCGCTCTGTCGCCCGGGCTGGAGTGCAGTGGCCGGATCTCAGCTCATTGCAAGCTCTGCCTCCCGGGTTCACGCCATTCACCTGCCTCAGCCTCCTGAGTAGCTGGGACTACAGGCGCCCGCCACCTCGCCCGGCTAGTTTTTTGTATTTTTTAGTAGAGACGGGGTTTCACCATGTTAGCCATGATGGTCTCGATCACCTGACCTCGTGATCCACCCGTCTCGGCCTCCCAAAGTGCTGGGATTACAGGCTTGAGCCACCGCGCCCGGCCACTATTTTATCACATCTTAAATATGTAAATCTCCGGCTGCGCATGGTGACTCACGCTTGTAATCCCAGCACTTTGGGAGGCCGAGGCGGGAGGATCACCTGAGGTCAGGGGTTCGAAACCAGCCTGGCCAACATGGCAAAACCCCATCTCTACTAAAAATACAAAATTGGCCGGGCATGGCTGCACATGCCTGTAATCCCAGCTACTTGGGAGGCTGAGGCAGGAGAATCGCTTGAACCTAGGAGGCGGAGGTTGCAGTGAGCCGAGATCATGCCACTGCACTCCAGCCTGGACAGTAAGAGCAAAACTCCGTCTCAAAAAAAAAAAAGAGGGGAAGGGGAAGAGAAGGGGGAGGGAGGAAGGAAGGGAAGGGAAGGCAAGGAAAGAGAAGGAAAAGGAAGGGAAGGGAAAAAGCAAGCCTGAATACTGCCTCTGCTAACCCTTATTCCCTGGAATAGGCCATAGGGATCTGGGAGAAAGGGTTTACAGTTCTTTCCAATTAAGCAAGGTAATTACTTGGTAGGGAGGTCCTGGAAGCTTAAAAGGTACTTAAGAAGCATAGGTTCCTGCAAGTTCATAGCAATAGCAGAAACATTGTTTGCCTGGTTCATCTGCCCTGGAATCCAGAGGAAAGGGCCAAAGGACTCTTTTTATGCAGCTAAGTATAGTCACGGCTTTTAAAGTGAGTAGCCAGATGTTCCTGGGCAAGGTATCTCATGCCCAAGTGACTCAGCAACCCTTTAAAATTACTGCATAGAAATCCTTCTGCGCTTCAAATAATAGCTTTTACGCCTAAAATCAAATTGCTACACTTTAAACTGCCTCATTTTGTTATGTATGTTAAACCCTATAAGCTCAAACCAAATTAGGATTCTACTAATTAAGACTATGAACCTCTCAGTAAGGTAATGTCTCTCTGGCAGGCCCAGGCCCTATGAGAAAGATTTTCCTATCAACACAGTATACTTGATCCCTACAACAGCTGATTACCCTGATCTTTGCCATCTCTAATTCATCTGCCCACAGTTACTGGCATGATCTAAGTAAAACAATGCCTTTTAACATGTTATTCCCCTCTCAAAAACTTCTCACTTCAAGTTCAACTAGCAAGAGCCACCATAATCTGGCTTCACCTTACCTCCCACCGTTCATCCCACTCGTTTTCATTTGGTGTTTTTGAGTGAGGGATCGATATAATGATACTTGTGTTGTACAAAGGTTAAACTGCTCATATAACAAGGATGAATTGAAAGGAATAATTGAATTGAAAGGAAGAAGGCAGTAAGGAGATTGTCGTAATAGAGGCTGGTAACCTTCAATGGCGGTTTCAGGAGAGTATTATAAACAAGTTTAGATAACAGGAAGTTAAGAGACTAGGTAGACAAGAAACTGGAACATTTGTGGATGGTACAATTTACCTTGAGAAAATGAAGGTGGTTTTCTAATTAGGACTGAAATCATATTTGAGAGAAGTAAATATAACTTTGAAGTTTTCATTCAAGTTTTAAAATGAAGAGTTACTAATGTAAAGAATTTTGACACTGTAAAGATTTGAAAACTATGAGAATTTTTTTAACAATAAAAAATCTTTTCTTTTCTTTTCTTTTTTTTTTTTTTTTTTTTGGCACAGGGTCTTGCTTTGTTGCCCAGACTCGAGTGCAGTGGCACAGTCCTGGCTCGCTGCAGGCTCCACCTCCTGGGCTCAAACAATCCTCCCACTTCAGCCTTCTGAGTAGCTGAGACTACAGGTGCACACCACCACACCTGGCTAATTTTTTTTTTTTGTAGACAGAGGTCTCACCATGTTGCAATCCTCCTGCCTTTGCCTCCCAAAGTGCTGGGATTATAGGCAGCCACCATGCCGGGTTTAACAATAAAAAATCTTCATGCAAAAGTTTAGGTGCATAAAATTATAAATATCTCCTTCCTTGATTAATATTCATGTGTAGACTCTTCTGGTCCTGCCTCCTTATCTATAACCTATGGAATGGAAAGAGAGATTGCCAATATTCACAGGTTATCCAGGTGCCCCAAATGAGATTAACTTTCTTCATTATTAGTTATTATTATTTATCTCCTGCTATGTGGTAGGCTTTGTGATAACTAGTTTACATATATTGACTCTAATTTTCACAAAATCCTTACAAGTAGATGCCAAGAGGTTATGTTACAGTTGTTGGAAACAATATAGGACACGCAGTTAAACTTGAATTTCAGATAACAGTGAATAATGTTTTAATGTAAGTATGTCCCAAGTATTCATGTTTTGTTGCAGTATACATCTTATGTAATACTTACATGCAATATTTAGGACATAGCTATACATAGAAAAGTGTTGTTTATCCAAAATTCAAATTCAACTGGTGTCTTATATTTTTATTTGCATTTATATTTATTTTGTTAATTTACAGCAACCTAAAAAGAAGGACAGACAGAATTTTGGTTTTGTTTGTTTGTTTTCTGAGACAGAGTCTTGCTCCGTAGCCCAGGCTGGAGTGCAGTGGCACAATATCAGCTCACTGCAACCTCTGCCTCTCGGGTTCAAGAGATTCTTCTGCCTCAGCCTACAAAGTAGCTGAGACTACAGGTGCCCGCCACAATGCCCGGGTAATGTTTGTTTTTGTTTTGTTTTGTTGAGACAGGGTCTCACTCTGTCACCCAGACTGGAGTGCAGTGGCGCGATCTCAGCTCACTGCAACCTCTGGCTCCTAGGTTCAAGCAATTCCTCAGCCTCAGCCTCTTGAGTAGCTGGGATCACAGGCATGAGCCACCCCACGCCCAGCCAGAATTTTGAATTCATGTTCAACTACATATTAAACTTTTCAGTGAGGCGCAGTAGCTCACACTTGTAATCCCAACACTTTGGAAGTCTGAGGTGGATGGATCACCTGAGGTCAGAAGTTTGAGACTAGCCTGGCCAACATGGTGAAATCCTGTCTCTACTAAAAATACAAAAATCAGCCGGGCATGGTGGTAGGCACCTGTAATCCCAGCTACTCTGGAGGCTGAAGCAGGAGAATTGCTTGAACCTGAGAGGCAGGTTGCAGTGAGCTGAGATCTTGCCACTGCACTCCAGCCTGGGTAACAGAACAAGACTCCATCTCAAAAACAAACAAACAAACAAAAAAGAAATAAACTTTCCAATGACTGATGTAAAAATATTATTGCTGCATTTTTTTTTAATTTCTTAACTTTTTAATAGACATGGGGTCTCACTATATTGCCCAGGCCAGTCTCGAACTCCTGGGCTCAAGAAATCCTCCTGGCTCAACCTCTCAAAGTGCTAGGATTACAGGTGTGAGCTACCACACCTGGACAGATGCACATTTTACTTTCGTAATTATAGCCTTAATGAATATGTTTATAGACATATATATTCATATTTGTGTTTAGAAAGAATTCTGGAAGGAGCCACAAGAAACTGTTAACTGTAGTTGCCTGAGGGAAGGGTGAAATGGAAATGGGACAGAGGGATTGATGAGGAACAGAGCTGGGGAGAAATTTTTCACTGAATATATTTACATATTTTTAAATCATATGAATATTTTGCCTATTCAAAATACTACATTTTAAAAGAAAAGAAAAGAAAAATCAGTTTTGCAAGCCAGGTACAATGGGATGCAACCGTAGTCCCAGCTCCTCTGGAGGCTGAAGCAAGAAGAACACCTGAGCCCAGGAGTCTGAGGCTATAGAGCCCTACGATCATGCCTGTGAATAGCCCCTGCACTAGGACCTGCGCAACACAGTGTGAAATTAAATAATTTAAACTTAAAGCTGTTGGAAATTTAAAATATTTTCCGCCTTGAGAGGAATGTGGCTATGCGGCCTGAATCACATAGCATGAAGCTACAACTTCTGCTTCTCTGATTGTAGATTAAATCTCATCTTCATTCTTGTCCTGCAAATGATTAGGAAAAACTGAATGGTACTAGAAGTAGCAAGACCTTATCTCTAAAAATAATAATAATTTTTTAAAATCAGTTTTTCATAATGGCAGCAGACAAAAAATTATTACTGCAGTGTCTATGGCTAACAAAAGGCCCCAGAGAAACTAGAGCCCAAAATCCATGACAATGGAAAGAAACCACAGTGTTAGAAATGCTTGTGAACAGTATTGTTTGAGTCAGAATGGGAATGGTGATGTTTTGCTGGGTACCAACTAGCACACTTGGTTAATGGGAAAATAACCAAGGTGTAAGGTTTTTTGTCTTTTTTTTTTTTTTTTTCAGCAAATTGCAATACGGTAAGTATACTATGATTCTAGTTTTTTTTTTAAAAATTATATATCAGGAAAGTGCGAAAAAATTTAACGAAGTCTGAACGATGGAGACCCCAGACACAGAGCCTATTTAGCATACTGAAGGAGCACTAGGCTCCAAAGCTAGACCATGGAAGAATCCCATTATTGTCACTTACCAGCCATGTAATCTTTTTTTTTTTTTTTTTTTTTTGAGACGGAGTCTTGCTCTGCCGCCCAGGCTGGAGTGCAGTGGCCGGATCTCAGCTCACTGCAAGCTCCGCCTCCCTGGTTCACGCCATTCTCCTGTCTCAGCCTCCCGAGTAGCTGGGACTACAGGCGCCCGCCTCATCGCCCGGCTAGTTTTTTGTATTTTTTAGTAGAGACGGGGTTTCACCGTATTAGCCAGGATGGTCTCGATCTCCTGACCTCATGATCCGCCTCATGTAATCTTAACTTGTGATTTCAACTCTGTGGTCTGCCCTGTGAAAAATGGTAATATTAATCATTCCCCAATTATATCACTATTGTGATAATCCAATCAATTAAATCCTGTTAGAAATCCAAATAGTGCCTAACATGTGGAAAATACTCATTAAAAGGTACTGATTTGTTGTTGTTGTTGTTGTTGTTGTTGTTGTTGTTGTTGTTGTTGAGACAGAGTTTCGGTATTGTTGCCCAGGCTGGTGTGCAATGGTGCTATCTTTGCTCACTGCAACCTCTGCCTCCCAGGTCCAAACGATTCTCCTGCCTCCGCCTCCCAAGTAGCTGGGATTACAGGCATACCACAATACACCTGACTAATTTTGTATTTTCAGTAGAGACGGGGTTTCACCACGTTGGTCAAGCTGGTCTCAAACTCGCAACCTCACGTGATCCTCCTGCCTCGGCCTCCCAAAGTGCTGGGATTACAGGCGTGAGCCACCGTGCCCGGGAAAAGGTACTGATTTTTAAATTGTTGCTAAGGTGGCACTGTCCAATAGAAACAGGTATACTTCATATGAAATTTTAAGTTTTCTAATAGCCATATTTTAAAAAGACAAAATATTTTTATTTATTCATATTAGCATTTCAAAATATAAATAATATAAAAAATGAGATATTTTGCATTCTTTTAATTTTTTTCTTTTTTTTTGTGATGGAGTTTCACTCTTGTTGCCCAGGCTGGAGTACAATGGAGCAATCTCAGCTCACTGCAACCTCCGTCCCCACCCCAGAGTCAAGTGATTCTCTTGCCTCAGCCTCCCGAGTAGCTGAGATTACAGGCTGTACGACACCATGCCCAGCTAATTTTTGTATTTTTAGTAGAGACGGGGTTTCACCATGTTGGCCAGGCAGGTCTCTAACTCCTGACCTCAAGTTATCCGCCCACCTCAGCCTCCCAAAGTGCTGGGATTACAGGCATGAGCCACTGTGCCCAGCCCCTAAATTTTCAATTGAGAATATAATGAATCATTTTTATAAAAGTTCTACTGCCTTTCAGAAAAACTTCAAAAGAGATTAAATAGAAACGTCAAGGATTCCTTTACTTCTTTTAAACAAAACACAACTTCTGGTTTGTTTACTTTATTATTTACTTAGTTTACCTAAATAACCTGAAAAATATTCTTGAAATTAATTTATACATCCAACTCTTGAGTTGGGTAATTCTTCATTTTTCTGGCCCTGACATTGCACTCTGTTTTTTTTTTTTTTTTTTTTTTTTGAGACGGTCTCCCAACAGTCCAGGCTGGAGTGCAGTGGCGCGATCTCCGCTCACTGCAACCTCCGCTTCCCAGGCTCAAGTGATCCTTTCAGCCTCCAAAGTAGCTGGGACTACAGGTGCAAGCCACCACTCCCAGCTATTTTTTTGTATTTTCAGTAGAGATGGGGCTTCACCATGTTGGCCAGGCTGGTCTCGAATTCCTAGCCTCAAGTTATCTGCCCGCCTCGGCCTCCCAAGGTGCTAGCATTACAGGCCTGAGCCACCATGCCCAGCTGACATTGCATTCTATTTAAGATTCCTGCTTTGGCCGGGCGCGGTGGCTCAAGCCTGTAATCCCAGCACTTTGGGAGGCCGAGACGGGCGGATCATGAGGTCAGGAGATCGAGACCATCCTGGCTAATACGGTGAAACCCCGTCTCTACTAAAAAATACAAAAAACTAGCCGGGCGATGAGGCGGGCGCCTGTAGTCCCAGCTACTCGGGAGGCTGAGACAGGAGAATGGCGTGAACCAGGGAGGCGGAGCTTGCAGTGAGCTGAGATCCGGCCACTGCACTCCAGCCTGGGTGGCAGAGCAAGACTCCGTCTCAAAAAAAAAAAAAAAAGATTCCTGCTTTAAGCATGTTCTGACTAGGCCGGATGCGGTGGCCCATGCCTGTAATTCCAGCACTTTGGGAGGCCGAGGCAGGGGATCGCTTAAGCCCAGGAATTCAAGACCAGCCAAGGCAATATAGAGAGATCCTGTCTCTGCAAAACTTAAAATGAATTAGCTGAGTATGGTGGCACGAGCCTGTGGGCCCAGCTACTGGGGAGGCTGTGGTGGAAGGATTGCTCAGGCCGGAGTTTGAGGCTGCAATGAGCTGTGATCATGCCATTGCAGTTCAGCCTTGGTGACGGAGTGAGATCCTGTATCAAAACTAAAAAACTGTTCTGTCCCTCCTCCTGAAATCTCATTGGTTTCAGGGATGATAGGTTGGTAGTTTACCTCTAGAGGAGTAGTGGAAGCAATTATTCACTGGTCCCCCAACCTGTGTTGTTTTTCTCTCCCTCAAAGAGCTTCCTATTTGTCATGCAAGAAGCCTGGATAGAACCTCATTATAACATAGCAAAGTAATTAACCCTCTGTCTAAATACTGTGGAATTTTGTTGTTGAAATTCTTTGACTTTGGTTTTAAATTTCTTTTTGGTTTACTGACCACTCCTGAAAGACCATAATCTACAAAAGTTGTGGCCCCTCTTCTAGACAAGTGCACGGAGAACACACATAAAACTGTCAGTATATAACCTTTCCTACTGTTTGGTTTTTACTGTTGTATAACACCTACTCAAAAGCATAATTCTTTCTGACTTCAGAGCAATTGACTTTTTATTTTATTGTGGTTTCTGATTGTATGAGCAATATATGGTTTTTTTTTTCAACATTCAGGAAAACAAAATAATACATAAAATACAAAGTAAAAGTTTTGATAATCTCACCCCTTAGAGATGCATTGTCTAATACAGTAGCTAATATCCACATTTGCCTCCTGAGCACTGGAAATGTGGCTAGTCCTAAATGAGATGTGCTATAAGTGTAAAATACACACCGGATTTCAAAGACATAATTAAAAATAAGAATGCAAGGCTGGGCAACATGGCAAAACTCCGTCTGTAGTGAAAACACAAAAACTAGCTGGGCATGGTGGTGTGTGCCTGTAGCCCCAGCCACTCAGGAGGCAGGTGGGAGGATTGCTTGAGCCCAGGAAGTTGAGGTTGCTGTGAGCCGGGATTGGGTCACTGCACTCCAGCCTGGGCAACAGAGCAAGACCTTGCCTCAAAAAAAATAAAACAAAATCACAGCTACTTGGGAGGCTGAAACAGGAGAATCGCTTGAACCCAGCACAGGGTGTGGGAGGGGAGTGAGCCGAGATTTCGCCATTGCACTCCAGCCTGGGCGACAGAATGAAACTCCATCTCAAAAAACAGAAACGAAAAACAAAAAAAGAAAATTAAGCGAATAAGTTCTTTATTTTTTACAGAACAATATGAATATATATTTTAAATTCTAACTTTAATTTCCACCTGGAAGATTTCCAGTGCTTAAAAGCTTCGGCACATTATAAGAGTGGTAGTTTTGCTCTTTCCTCCCACCTTTGACTTGTTTCATTTTTTTACTTAAAATTGTTTTTATTTTTTAATTTATTATTTTTATAGAAACAGGGTCTCACTATGTTGCCCAGGCTGGTCTTGAACTCCTGGCCTCAAGCAATCCTCCTGACTCAGCCTCCTAAAGTGCTGAGATTACAGCTATGAGCTATCACACCTGGGTGATTATTCTTTTCTGAGACGGAGTTTCACTGTTGTTGCCTAGGCTGGAGTGCAATGGTGCCATCTGGCTCACCGCAACCTCTGTCTTCTGGGTTCAAGCAATTCTCCTGCCCCAGCCTCCCAAGTAACTGGGATTACAGGCATGCCACCACCACGCCCCGCTAATTTTGTATGTTTATAGAGACGTGGTTCCTCCATGTTGGTCGGGCTGGTCTTGAACTCCCAATCTTAGGTGATCTGCCTGCCTTGGCCTCCCAAAGTGCTGGGATTACAGGCGTGAGCCACCGCTAGCCTGGCCCCTTTTTTTTTTTTTTTTTTTTTTTTTTGAGCCAGAGTCTGCTGTTGCCCAGGCTGGAGTACCGTGGCCCGATCTGGGCTCACTGCAAGCTCCGCCTCCCGGGTTCACGCCATTCTCCTGCCTCAGCATCCTGAGTAGCTGGGACTACAGGTGCCCGCCACCACACCCGGCTAATTTTTTGTATTTTCAGTAGAGATGGGGTTTCACAGTGTTAGCCAGCATGGTCTCGATCTCCTGACCTCGTGATCCGCCTGCCTCGGCCTCCCAAAGTGCTGGGATTACAGGCGTGAGCACCGCGCCCGGCCGCCTTTTTTTTTTTTTTCTTTTTTTTAATGATGAGGTATGACAGTAAATTTATGGGTGAACTTGGCCGGGCCACAGTGCCCATCTATGAGGTCAAACGTTATTCTGAATGTCTCTGTGAAGGTGGTCTTGCCATAATGTGGGTGTGCCTCTTCCAATCAGTTGAACTGAGTAGAAGACTGACCTCTCCTGAGCCAAAAGGAATTCTGCAACAGACAGCCTTTCAAATTTGAATCACAGCATTGGCTGTTATCTGAGTCTCTAGCCTGCTGGTTCACCCTGAAGTTTTTGAATTTGCCAGCCTCCATAATAATGTGAGCCAATTCTAGCCAGGTGCAGTGGCTCACGCCTGTAATCTCAACACTTTGGGAGGCCGAGGTGGGCAGATCACGAGGTCAGCAGTTCGAGACCAGCCTGGCCAACATTGTGAAACCCCCGTCTCTACTAAAAATACAAAAATTAGCCAGGCATGGTGGCGGGCGCCTGTAATCTGGGCTAGTCTGGAGGCTGAGGCAGGAGAATCGCTTGAACCCAGCAGGTGGACGTTGTAGTGAGCCGAGACCACGCCATTATACTCCAGCCTGGGCGACAGTGAGACTCCATCTCAAACAAACAACAATAATAATAATATGAGCCAATTTCTTAAACCATACACAGACCAGGCACGGTGGCTCACTATAATTCCAGAACATTGGGAGGCCCAGGCAGGGGGATCATCTAAGGTCAGGAGTTTGAGACCAGCCTGGCCAACATGGTGAAATCCTGTCTCTACTAAAAAATACAAAAAATTGGCCAGGCGTGGTGCCTCACGCCTGTAATCCCAGCACTTTGGGAGGCCGAAGTGGGTGGATCACAAAGTCAGGAGTTCAAGACCAGCCTGGCCAATATGGTGAAACCCCATCTATACGCATACACACACACACACACACACACTAGCCCAGCGTGGTGGCTCACGCCTGAAGCTGAGGCAGGAGAATCGCTTGAACCCAGGAGGCGGACGTTGCAGTGAGCCAAGATCGCACCACTGCACTCCAGTCTGAGCGACAAACGAGACTCTGTCTCAAAGAGAAAAAAAAAAAAAAAGCCAGGCGTGGTGGTGGGTGCCTGTAATCCCAACTGCTTGGGAGGCTGAGGCAGGAGAATTGCTTGAACCAGGGAGGCGGAGGTTGCAGTGAGCCGAGATCATGCCATTGCACTCCAGCCTGGGCGACAGAGCCAGACTCTGTCTGAAAAAATAAATAAATAAATCATACGCACACATACCTATCCCATTGGTTGTTTCTCTGGAGAACCCTGACTAATACAAGGTGGTATACAACGGGGTAATCAACTTCCAAACAGCGTTTAAATACTGAAGTCTTTCCTTCAGTAATTATATGTAATCGCCCACCTCATTTGGGGTTCCACTGCCTGACATCAGTTAGAGCTAAGAAAAATTTGGTCAATTAATGAAGATAATTTCTCTGAAGAAAAAGAAAATTCACAGTATAGGTGAATTATGTGCCTCTCATAACAAAAGAGCCGATCCACTGTGGCATATACCGGTCTAGGTAATCTAAGCATTCTAACCACAATGATTATCAGAACAGCTTTCTTACAAATCTAGTTGTGCGTAGAATGTTACACGAGTTTTAAAACCTAATTTAATCTGAAGGAAAATCTCCAAAGGAGTTGAAATATAATTTTAGACTTTATTTTCCTCCTTCAAGATATACATTATTTTAAAACATAACATAGCATAGGGCGGATGCGGTGGCTCATGCTTGTAATCCCAGCACTCTGGGAGGCTGAGGCAGACGGATAACCTGAGGTCAGGAGTTTGAGACCGGCCTGGCCAAATGGCGAAACCCCATCTCTGCGAAAAAATACAAAAATTAACTGGGTGTGATGGCATGCACCTGTAATCCCACCTACTTGGGAGGCTGAGGCTGGAGAATCCCTTGAACCTGGAAGGCAGAGGTTGCAGTGAGCCGAGTTCGCGCCACTGCACTCCAACCTGAGCGACAGAGCAAGGTTCGCTCTCAAAAAAATAAATTAAATAGCATGTCCAGGCATGGTGATGCAGGAGAATACGGTCTGGAGGCAGGGAACCTAAGGCCGTTTCACGAACTAAATTGAAAGGAAAACCCTAACTTTCCATGCCTAAGTAACAAAGCTACCCTTTGCAAACCCCCACCTTTTATGTGCGGCCGATGGAAAATTGAAAGCACCTGATTGGTTGCAAAAAGCATGCTAGTGTAACTATGTAACTTCATTTCAGCCTCCGATTGTGGGCCACGTCTTCATTTGCATAGAAGTGTGACCTTTGTAACTTCGGCCTCTGATTGGCTGCATTCCATAACCAATCAGACTGATCACGGGCCACCACTTCATTTACATGAGGCGAGCACCAAGTGGCCAATGGGAAGCCTCCAGTGGGTTACTGGACCAGGGAAGATTCTGAATTGGGGCTCTTGAGCCGCTGCTCCAGCCAGCTCCTGCACTGTGGAGTGTACTATCATTTCAGTCAATTTCTGCTTCCCTTCTTTCGTTGCTTCATTCTTTCCTTGCTTTGGTGTGCACTTTGTCCAATTCTTTGTTCACAACGCCAAGAACCTGGACAACTTGTAGTCAAGACCCTCTTTTTTTTTTTTTTTTTTTAAGCAGACACAGTGTCTCACTATGTTGCCCAAGCTATTCTCCTGGGATCAAGCAATCCTTCTGCCATAGACTCTCAAAGTGCTGGGATTACAAGCATGAGCCGCTGTGCCCAACCTATTTTCAAGTAATATGTCTTTTTTTTTTTTTTTTTTGAGATGGAGTCACGCTCTGCCGCCCAGGCTGGAGTGCAGTGGCCGGGTCTCAGCTCACTGCAAGCTCCGCCTCCTGGGTTTACACCATTCTCCTGCCTCAGCCTCCCAAGTAGCTGGGACTACAGGCGCCCGCCACCTCGCCCGGCTAGTTTTTTGTATTTTTTTAGTAGAGACGGGGTTTCACCGTGTTAGCCAGGATGGTCTCGATCTCCTGACCTCGTGATCCACCCGTCTCGGCCTCCCAAAGTGCTGGGATTACAGGCTTGAGCCACCGCGCCCGGCCTAAGTAATATGTCTTAAACATTTTTCTGTGACCTATTTTTGGTCATGCTATATAGCCTTTAAAAATGTATGCCAGATATGGTGGCTCACACCTGTAATCCCAGCACTTCGGGAGGTCGAGGCAGATGGATCACCTGAGGTCAGGAGTTCAAGACCAGCCTGGACAACATGGTGAAACCCCAGCTCTACTAAAAATACAAAATTAGCCGGGCATGGTGGTGCATGCCTGTAATCCCAGTTACTTTGGAGGCTGAGGCAGGGAATCACTTGAATCTGGGAGGCAGAAGTTGCAATGAGCCAAGATTGCACCATTGCACTCCAGCCTGGGCAACAAGAGCGAAACTCCATCACAAAAAAAAAAATTTTTACCCTTCAGGCTAGGTGCAGTGGCTCAGACCTGTAATCCCAGCACTTTGGGAGGCCAAGGTGGGTGGATCACCTGAGGTCAGGAGTTCGAGACCAGCCTGGCCAACGTGGTGGAACACCCTCTCTTACTAAAAATATAAAAATCAGCCGGGTGTGGTGGCACACACCTGTAATCCCAGCTACTCGTGAGACTGAAACAGGAGAATCACTTGAATCTGGGAGGCGGAGGTTGCAGTGAGCCGAGATTGTGCCACTGCACTCCAGCCTGGGTAACAGAGCGAGACTCTGCCTCAAAACAAAACAAAACAAATTTTACCTTCCAGTGAAGAGAAGATAATATCAAACACAGAAATGTGTATTGTATATTGATGTGCTGAGTATGCTGAGAAAGGCAAATGTGTTTTTCTGTTTAGAAATTGGACTTTTAAAACTTTGAGTTTTGTATTTAACTACAATACAAAATCTACAGCACAGAAGGAATATGAATATATGAATAATCTCTTTTAAAATACTAATTCCTTTTCTTTCTTTTAATTTGAGATGGAGTGTCGCTCTTGTTGCCCAGACTGGAGTGCAATGCATGATCTCGGCTCACCGCAACCTCTGCCGCCCGGGTTCAAGCGATTCTCCGGCCTTGGCCTCCCCAGTAGCTGGGACTACAGACATGCACCACCACGCCCGGCTAAATTTTTTTTTTTTTTTTTTTTTTTTTTTTGCATTTTTAGTAGAGACAGGGTTTCTCCATTTTGGTCAGGCTGGTCTCGAACTCCTGACCTCAGGTGATCCACCCGCCTTGGCCTCCCAAAGTGCTGGGATTACAGGAGTGAGCCATTGCGCCCGGCCAATACTAATTCTTTTTCATGACCTCAAATGAACAAAAATACTCAAAAAGCTGCTATGTATAGATGTTCTCCGGGGGTTGGCCAACTATGGCCTGACAGCCATGTCCAACCTGCTTCCTGCTTTTGTACAGTCCACAGCTAATTATGCTTTGTACATTTTTAATGGCTAGAAAAAAATTTTAATATTTTGTGACACACAAAAGCATATGAAATTCATATTTCAGTGTCCATGAGTAAAACTTTATTGGAGGCCAGGCACGGTGGCTCACACCTGTAATCCTAGCACTTTGGGAGGCCGAGGCAGGAGGATCACGAGGTCAGGAGATCGAGACCATCCTGGCTAACACGGTGAAAACCCGTCTCTACTAAAAATACAAAACATGAGCTGGGCATGGCAGTGGGTGCCTGTAGTCCCAGCTACTTGGGAGGCTGAGGCAGGAGAATGGCGTGAACCCGGGAGGCAGAGTTTGCAGTGAGCCGAGATCGCGCCACTGCACTCCAGCCTGGGCAACAGAGAGAGACTTCCGTCTCTTTTTTTGTTGTTGTTTTTTTTAAGTTCTTTTTTTTTGAGACGGAGTCTCGCTCTGTTGCCCGGGCTGGAGTGCAGTGGCCGGATCTCAGCTCACTGCAAGCTCCGCCTCCCGGGTTTAAGCCATTCTCCTGCCTCAGCCTCCTGAGTAACTGGGACTACAGGCGCCTGCCACATCGCCCGGCTAGTTTTTTTGTATTTTTTCAGTAGAGACGGGGTTTCACCGTGTTAGCCAGGATGGTCTCGATCTACTGACCTCGTGATCCACCCGTCTCGGCCTCCCAAAGTGCTGGGATTACAGGCTTGAGCCACCGCGCCCGGCTGAGACTCCGTCTCAAAAAAAAAAAAACTTTATTGGAATACTGCCATACTTGTTCATTTATCTACTGTCTGTGGCTGCTTTTACACTATAACAGAGTAGTCAATGACGAGAGACCATTCTCATCACTTGCCACTGCTGCTATCTGTTACAAATCATAGCTACACTTTGTAACTTGGCAGCATTTTGAGTAGCATGCATATTGCCATACCCTGAAATTTTATTTATTTTTATTACTACCATATATCCATCAAGATAAAAAAAAAAAAAAGATAGGTGTGGTGGCACACACTGTAGTCCCAGTTACTCAGAGGGTAAGGCGGCAGGATCAATTGAGGCCAGGAGTTCAAGGCTGCAGGGAGCTATGGTCACACCACTGTACTCCAGCATGGGTAACAGTAGGCCTTGTCTCTAAAAACAAAAAAATGAGAGAGACAGAGAGAGAACTGGACTTAAAATATCCCATCTCTAAGGTGCAGTGAAGCATGGATTATTTTTATCAAATTCGATGGCAAAGCATGGTGCTTATTATGCAAATGAAACTATATATGTGCTAAAAGAATGCCATATGTTAATATTAGAATAAGCAGTCATCATAATATTCCCAAATTACAGAAAATCAGTCAGAA
Organism: Rhinopithecus roxellana; assembly: GCF_007565055.1. Taxonomy (NCBI): domain Eukaryota; kingdom Metazoa; phylum Chordata; class Mammalia; order Primates; family Cercopithecidae; genus Rhinopithecus; species Rhinopithecus roxellana. The sequence goes on along the minus strand of NC_044549.1, from coordinate 22,320,972 downwards.
AAGGTAAAACGAAATTAAAGAGTATGTCAACACAGAATTTCCTCACAAAAAAATGAAAGTGAGGCTGCAACTAAAGTAAGTTTCCAAGTGCCTCATTTGTTAGCCTCGCAAGAAAAGTCATTTATTACAGCATGTTAATTAAATGTTTGATTGAAGTGGCTGAAGAACTGTATACTTGTCCAGGTGTAGTGACTCACACTGTAATCCCAGCACTTTCGGAGGCCAAGGCAGGAGAATCACTTGAGACCAGGAGTTCAAGACCAGCCTGGACAACATAGCAAGACCCTGTCTATTAAAAAGAATTAATAAATGTTTAATTAAAAAATTAAAATTTTTAAAATTTTAAAAATTAAAAAAAATTTAAAATTAAAAATTTTAAATTAAAAAAGAAAAACTTGCTTAAAAGCATTAGCCTTTAGGTGAGAACAGCTGCTTAAAGTGTTAAGGACACAGGAAACAACATCAATAGTAAAATAAGGCAAGTTAGTCACATGAGGTAGCCTATGCCTGTAGTCCTAGCTACTAAGGGAACTGAGTTAGCCCAGGAGTTCAAATCCTGGCAACACAGGAGATCCCAACGCTGAAAAAGAAAAAAAATTTTTTTAATTAGGAAAAAAAAAAGCAAGGCAAGTGACTTTGAATGGTTTTTCTTAGCTTGTACTGAATTGACAGGTATTATTGATGTTGCTCATTTGTTCTATATATTCAAGGAGTCAATGATCGAATTGACTGAAGAATTAGCTCCAGAAACAGGTGAGAACATTTTTAAAGAAGGTGAAAAAACACTAAGTATACCTGAAGTAGAATATCTGATCTATTGCAACTGATGACATAAAAAGAGAAAGGCTTAGCTTGACAAATTTACAATGCTTATGAAAATATAAAGTGTTGGCCGGGCACGGTGGCTCAAGCCTGTAATCCCAGCACTTTGGGAGGCCGAGACGGGCGGATCACGAGGTCAGGAGATCGAGACCATCCTGGCTAACACGGTGAAACCCCGTCTCTACTAAAAATACAAAAACTAGCCGGGCGAGGTGGCGGGCGCCTGTAGTCCCAGCTACTCGGGAGGCTGAGGCAGGAGAATGGCGTAAACCCGGGAGGCGGAGCTTGCAGTGAGCTGAGATCTGGCCACTGCACTCCAGTCCGGGCGACAGAGCGAGACTCCGCCTCAAAAAAAAAAAAAAAAAAAAAAAAGAAAATATAAAGTGTTTAAATCCTGTGGTTATAACATCATTGGATTATTTAAAAACAGCTAGTTTGTGGAAAACATTTGAACTTACCATGTGCAGGTATTATTGAATCTGCAGTATCAATGATAAAATTCATTCATTCTCATGGACTTCACTGTTGTTAGTCCATGAATTTTTGGTCAAAATAGCAGAATATCCTACCTTGCCCTGCCACATAGCATTTGATGACTTAGCAGTGATAACATTTTACTGTGATTTTTTTAAAGCCAAGATTGAAATTTTTCTAAATGAAAAGAATTTCTCTTAACCACTGTTACCTTTACAAATCACAAGACCTATAAATTTAGAAAGAAGACTTTATGTCTTATAAAGGCTTACAGCCAGCCGGGCGCGGTGGCTCACGCCTGTAATCCCAGCACTTTGGGAGGCTGAGGCAGGTGGATCACCTGAGGTTGGAGTTTGAGACCAGCCTGGTCAACATGGTGAAACCCCGTCTCTACTAAAAATAAAAATTAAAAAAAAAAAAAAATTAGCTGGGCATGGTGGCAGGTGCCTGTAATCCCAGCTACTCAGGAGGCTGAGGCAGGATAATCACTTGAAACTGGGAAGAGGAGGTTGCAGTGAGCTGAGATAGTGCCTTTGCACTGCAGCCTGGGTGACAAGAACAAAACTCCATCTCAAAACAAAACAAAAGAAAGGCTTACAGCCTGCAAGGTGTCCATCCCATAGGCTGAGAAGAATAGCCTCCAGAGAGACTGGAGACGGGCACTTCAAAGGAGGAGTGGTTGGGGTAGGCGCTTTATGCTGAACAGTTTCGTTAAACATACACATTCAACAGGTTACTGGAGAAACTGAATATTTATAAAGGTGATCCTGACACATAGGTATTGAACAAACATGCATGTAACATACGACCGATGTTCACTTTGGAGTGGAGATTTAATACTTAAATGTACTATAATTAGATCCTATACATCAAAAGCTCTTTTGAATACATGAAGTCATGCAAGTGTGCAGCCTCTGCAAGCCTGCTAGAATCAGTCCATGGTTGGTGGTCTTCTTATCAGGAGAAAGTTACTGAAATCAGTCTCTTATCCAATCAAAGCTGGTGGAACAAGGATCAGTTACTCAGTGTCTGATGGTGAGCTACGGTTGTTTTAATATTGCTTATGTCTAGGCCAGTGATGGTTTAGCTGTTAGAGAAAAGGAAAAACCCTGGGGCAGTTAGAACACAGTTTATTCTTTAAGTGTGGGGATATATGACTTAACTCTTAACTGGCATGGCCTTGGGTCTTGTTTTTGATATCTTATTGCCACAAAAAGTCCATTCTGTCAGTCTTAGGATCTTCTCTTCTTTAACATCAATACTGATCGGTTGTCGTGTCTAAAATCCAAAAGGGAGGGAGTGTAATGAGGCATGTATAACCTCCTGTCCTGTTATGATTAGGAACTCCATTTTAAAGGTTTTTCTGGGGTCCCCTTGGCCATGAGGGTACGTTCATGCAGTTGGCAAAGGGGTCAGGATTTTATTTTTAGTTTACACCACTGACTGAATGACTTTGAAATTCATTTTTGCTAGTTTGCTAATTTTGATCATTTGATGATACTTCCTAATAAAGTCAACATAAATTACAAAGCAAAACAGTACTGACACGCAAAACTTATTGTGATGAAGTCATTTTGACAACCAACATTATTTGAGTCACAAGTTAAAACAAAAAGCAAGCTCTCTATCCTCACATAAGTTTGCAGTGGTTATATTTTTCAAGTTCAAACTACAGTTTTAGTGGTGTTTTACGAATCTCTGCAAACACAAAGGAAATTTCCATATTTCAAAATCCATTTAACTGTGCAATTGAGGCGCTTCCACCAGTTAGAAGTGATTTATCTGACATGCTAAAAGGCAGATATGAAGAGAATAATGTGCTTCTGTAATTGTTTTCCAAGAGAATAATATACTTAATTTAAATCATATGCCCTTGGATTGACATCATATTGGGCAGTGTCTATATGTATGAAAATACATTTTTCAAAGATAAAATCTGTAAAATTTCATTACAGATCATGATTGACAGATGAACATTTGCAATAGATTTTGATAGGGAATAAGAACTCTGAAACCTAATTAAGAAAAATGTTATTCTCCATCTCCCCACAAAAAGAATTTCATTCTTCTGGTTAGCATACCTGATTTACAAAAACTTGTACTCAGTATTATTATATTTTGAATTTCATCAGTGAAAATGTTGTGGAAATTAGTTTTCCGTTTTTCTACAAGTATCTACATAATATCTTCAATTTTGCCCCTTAGCCCAAAAAGCCTAAAATATTTACCTTCTGCCCTTTACAGAAAAAGGTTACTGATTCTTATTCTACGGAAAGTAAAATCTAAGTAAGAAGTTAGACAGCGGAAGAGAAGAAAGATTTTCAGCTTGGGCACAGGAGAAAGAACCATTGCTAAGCAATCATTCCATACCAAATCATATTTTTAAACCATATTTTGGCCAGGCACAGTGGCTCATATCTGTAATCCCAACACTGGGAGGCTGAGGTGGGAGGATTGCTTGAAGCCAGGAGCTGGAAACCAGCCTGAGCAACAAAGCTAAACCCTTACCTCTACAAAAAATAAAAGCAGGCCAGGAGCGGTGGTTCACGCCTGTAATCCCAGCACTTTGGGAGGCCGAGGCGGGTGGATCACGAGGTCAGGAGATCGAGACCAGCCTGGCAAACACAGTGAAACCCCGTCTCTACTAAAAATACAAAAAAAAAAATTAGCCGGGCGTGGTGGCGGGTGCCCGTAGTCCCAGCTTCTCGGGAGGCTGAGGCAGGAGAATGGCGTGAACCCGGGAGGCGGCGGAGCGTGCAGTGAGCGGGGATCGCGCCACTGCACTCCAGCCTGGGCGACAGAGCGAGACGCCGTCTCAAAGAATAAATGAATGAATGAATGAATAAATAAATAAATAAATAAAAATAAAAATAATTAGCCAGGCACATGCTACTTGATAGGTTGAGGTGGGAGGATCGCTTGAGCCCAAGAATTTGAGGCTGCAGTGACCTGGGATCTGTCCACTGCACTCCAGCTGGGCAACAGAGGGAGACACTGTCTCAAAACAACAATAAAAACAAACCAAAAAAAACCCACCATGTTTTCTTGCACTTGCCTTTCTGAGCCAATCAGTAATACCAATTTCTTCCAGAAGATGTCTCCCTTTATTTTCCCTAATAGGAAAAATTTCAAACATACATAAAAATTCGAACAATTGTGCAATGAACATTCATTTACTTCACGTTCCTCAGGCTGGTTTCCAACTCCTGGACTCAAGCCAACCAACCACCTCAGCCTCCCAAAGTGCGGCACTGGGCCCACTATGTTTTTTAGTGGACAAGTACATCTCTCCCTAAATACTTCAGCATGTATTTCATTAACTAGTGTTCAATATTTATTTAGTTTCCTTTCTGCTGAAGTAAAATTTACATACACTGAAATTTTCAAATCTTAAATGAACATCCCCTGAGTTTGACAAACTGTATTATTAAACTAAAACTCATCAAGATATAGAAAACTGGCCGGGTGCAGTGTCTCACACCTGTAATCCCAGCACTTTGAGAGGCTGAGTCTGGTGGATCAAGTGAGGCTAGGAGTTCGAGACCAGGCTGGCCAACATGGTGAAACCCAGTCTCTACTAAAAATACAAAAATTAACTGGGCGTGGTGGCGGATGCCTGTTATCCCAGCAACTTGGGAGGCTGAGGCAGGAGAATCGCTTGAACCTGGGAGGCAAAGGTTGCAGTGAGTCGAGACTACGCCATTGCACTCCAGCTTGGGCAACAAGAGCGAAACTCCTTCTCAAAAAAAAAAAGATATAGAAAATTATTATTCACATGGGAAGTTCCCTCCTACCCCTTTCCAGTTAGTCCTTCCCTTCCAGATAAAGGTAACCAGTGTTCTGATTTTTTCCCCCACCTTAGGTTATTTTGCATGATGTAGAATTTGATATATATGGAATCATATGGTATGTACTTTTAATGTAAGTCTTTCAATTAATATAATGTCTAAGACTCATCCATGTCGTGTAAATCAACAGTTCATTCTACTTTATTGTTAAGTAGTAGTACATTGATATGTATTATAGTTTGCTTATATAGTCACCTATTGATGGGCACCTAAGCTGTTCCCCGTATTTGTCTATTATGAATACAGCTGCTATAAGTATGGGGATTTTTTTCCCGTATTTTTTAATTACAAAGTAATACAAGTGGTGCTTACTTTATTTTTCAGGACTGAATTGTGGGACACAAATTAATCTCAAGACACATAATAATTGTTTGAAACTTTTTATCATGGAAAAGTAGTGTAAAAGTATATAATAATATAGAGACTATTTTAATGAACCCTGGTACTTAATATCCAGCTTCAACCATTACCCACTTCTGGCCACCATCTTTCTTTTCTTTTCCTTTCTTTTCTTTTTTTTGAGACAGAGTTTCACTCTTGTTGCCCAGGCTGGAGTGCAATGGTGCGATCTCAGCTCACTGCAACCTCTGCCTACCGGTTCAAGCAATTCTCCTGCCTCAGCCTCCCAAGTAGCTGGGATTACAGGTGTGTGCCACCATGACCAGCTAATTTTTGTATTTTGAGGAGCGATGGGGTTTCACCCTGTTGGCCAGGCTGGTCTCAAACTCCTGACCTCAAGTGATCCTCCTGCCTTGGCCTCCCAAAGTGCTAGGATTACAGGCATGAGCCACCATGCCTAGCCATTTATTTATTTATTTATTTATTTATTTATTTATTTATTTATTTATTTTTAGAGAGAAGGTTTCATTCTGTTGTCTAGGCTAGAGTGTATGATCTTAGCTCCAGTGTGGCCAGGCTGGTCTCAAACTCCTGACCTCAAGTGATCCGCCCGCCTCGGCTTCCCAAAGTGCTAGGATTACAGGCGTGAGCCATCATGCCTAGCCCTTTCTTTCTTTTTTCTTTCCTTTCTTTCTTTCTTTCCTTTCTTTCTTTTTCTTTGTTTCTTTCTTTCTTTTCTCTCTCTTTTCTTTTCTTTTCTTGAGACAAGGTCTCATTCTGTTGTCTAGGCTAAAGTGTATGATCTTAGCTCCAGTGCAGCCTGCAGTTCTTTGGCTCAAGCAATCATCCCACCTCAGTCTCCCAAGTGCCTAGGACTACAGGCGTGTACCACCATGCCCAGCTAATTTTTAAAATTTTTTGTAGAGATGCGTCTCACCATGTTGCCCAGGCTCATCTTGAACTCCTGGCTTAAAGCAGTTCTTCCACCTCAGCCTCCCAAAGCACTGGGATTACAGGAATGAGCTATCCTACCCATGAATCATTTTTCATAAATGACTTACACACAGTAATAGTCAGGGTTCTCCAGAGGGCCAGAACCAATAGGAGATATCTATATCTATATATCTATATATAGAGAGAGATACATAGATATAGATACATGGGGATTTTATTAGGGGGAATTGGCTTACACAATCACAAAGGTGAAGAAGTCCCACTAACAGGGTGTCCAAAAACTGGAGAACCAGAAAAGCTGGTGGCTTCATTCCAGTCCAAAAGCCTTAGAACTAGGAAAGACAAAAGTGTAGTCCCCAATCCGTGGCTGAAGGCCTAACAGTCCCTGAGACACTGCTGGTGCAAGTTTCAGAGTCCAAAACCCAAAGAACCTGGAGTATGATGTGCAAGGGCAGAAGAAAGATGGCATCCCACTCGAGAAGGGAGCAAGAGAAAGAAAGCAGTATGTGCTGAGTATCCCCCTTCTTCTGCCTGTTTTGTCCTAGTTGGGCCAGTGATTGGATGATGCCTGCCCACCTTGAGGGTGAGTCTTTCCCTCTCAGTCCACTGACTCACAAGTCAATCTCCTCTGGAAACACCCTCACAGACACACCTAGAAACAATGATTCAGCATCTAAGCATCTGTCAATCCAATCAATTTGATATCAAATATTAATTATCACACCCACTAACTCCACCTTCAGATTATTTTACAGCAAATCTCAGATATATTACTTCTTTTTTTTTTTGAGATGGAGTTTCGCTTGTTGCCCAAGCTGGAGTACAATGGCCGTGATCATGGCTCACTGCAACTTCCACCTCCCGGGTTCAAGCAATTCTTCTGCCCCAGCCTCCCAAGTAACTAGGATTACAGGTATGCACCATCACACCTGGCTAATTTTGTATTTCTTTAGTAGAGATGGGGTTTCACCATGTTGGTCAGGCTGGTCTCAAACTCCTGACCTGAAGTGATCCAGCCACCTCAGCCTCCCAAAGTGCTGACATTACAAGCGTGAGCCATCATGCCCAGCTCAGTCATGTTATTTCATCTGTAAATATATTTAGTATGTACCTTGAAAAAATAACTCAAAAATAGCCACAGTACAATCATAAAACCCAAAAAATTAACAGTAAATCTTAATAACAAAAATCCCGTAAGTACTCTAATTACTCCAGGTCTGTCCAGCTTATTTAAGCAGAGCTTAAATGAAATCCATACATTGTAACTGGTTAATAACAAAGTCACTAAATTTTTTTTTTTTTTCTGAGACAGGATCTTGCTCTGTCTAGGTAGGCTGGAGTGCAGTGGTACAATCACATCTCACTGCAGCCTCAAACTCCTGAGTTCAAACGATCCTCCCACCTCAGCCTCCCAAGTAGCTGGGACTACAGGCATGCACCACCATGCCCAGCTAAATTTTTTTTTAGATTTTGTAGTAACAGGGTCTCTCTAGGTTGACCAGTCCGGTCTCAAATTCCTGGCCTCAAGCTATCCTCAAGCTATCCTCCCAAAGTGCTGGGATTACAGGCGTGAACCACCACACCCTGCCCAAATTTCTTGTAATCTAAAGGCAGAGCCAGCTTCAAGTTGTGTGACCAGTGCAGTTGCATAGGGCACTGTGCTAAGGAGGGTCCCATATTTGAGGTTTAATTTTCTGCAGTTGCTGTCTTGAAAGTCTAATTCTATCTTTAATTTTGTGTTTTATCAGTGAAGTAGTACAAGAGAATAATAGAGCATGTGCCTAGGGCTTGGTGTCTCAGCTAACGTGCCATCCCGCTTTCTGCTGCTTTCCCAGCTGCCTCCACAGGCTGTCTGCAGTTCCCTGATAATGGCCTATCTTTCCCCTCCCCTCCAATACTATGGCTGCCCTCCTCCTTCCCCCAAGCTGGCAGCACCATCATACATTCTGCAAGTGACTTGATGTCCACCCCAGATCCAAGTATGAAACACATCCAAGGGGGGTTACCTGTCCTCTGTGGGTTTGGCCAGGAGGATAGTGGAATGAAATGGTTGGTTAGACTTTCCTGCCCCCAGCCAGGGCACTGCATGTTGGTCCAGTGGCTGGCTGGAGGGGGAACTCAACAGCTGGTGGGCCATGTGGGTGCATCAAATCACCTATGGCCCCTGGATACCAGTGAGTCTTGCACTGGCTGAGTAAATGTCCTCACCTGACAAAACATGATGTTAAATAACAAATGAAAAAACACTATGAAAAGTGGAGAGATAAGATTGCAGAATAAAGGAAAATGCCTTATATTTTGGCATCTTTAATAGCACCTTTTTCTAGGTCTTTTGTTTGTTTGTTTTGTTTTGAGACAGAGTCTCGCTCTGTCACCAGGCTGGAGTGCAGTGGTGCGATCTCAGCTCACTGCAACCTCTGTTTCCTGGATTCAAGTAATTCTTCTGCCTCAGCCTTCTGAGTAGCTGAGACTACAGGCGCCCACCACCACACCCAGCTAATTTTTGTATTTTTAGTAGAGATGGGGTTTCACCATATTGGTCAGGCTGGTGGCGAACTCCTGACCTCATGACCTGCCCGCCTCAGCCTCCCAAAGTGCTGGGATTACAGGCATGAGCCACCATGCCCGGCCTTCTAGGTCTTTGAAAAAGGGACCTCACACTTTCCTTTTACATTAAGCCCTGCAAATTATTTATGTAGTTAGTCCTGTCTATAGGTGGGGTTTTTTGTTGTTTTTTTGAGACAGAGTTTTACTCTGTCCCCCAGGCTGGATGGAGTGCAGTCGTGCAATCTCGGCTCACTGCAACTCTCCCTCCCAGGTTCAAGTGATTCTCCTGCCTCAGCCTCCCAAGTAGCTGGGACTACAGGCACCTGCCACCACGCCTGGGTAATTTTGTATTTTTAGTAGAGATGGGTTTTCACCATGTTGGCCAGGCTGCTCTCAAACTTCTGACCTCATGTGATCCCCTCACCAGGCCTCCCAAAGTGCTGGGATTACAGGCGTGAGCCACTGTGCCCACCCCTTGTCTATACATTTTAATATCTATCTCTCCTTTCAATTCACATGTTGTTGGAAAAATTTATTTATTCTGTTTCTCAAACACTAGATTTTGCCAACTGCATCCCTCTGGGGTCATTTCACATGTTCCTCTGTCACCTGTATTTCCTACAGGGAAAGTTACTGCAGTAGTTAGATATAAAGGCTTGATTAGATTTAGAGTTTTTATTTATTTATTTTTTGAGATGGAGTCATACTCTTGTCACCCAGGTTGGAGTGCAGTGACTGATCTCAGCTCCCTGCAACCTCCACCTCCTGGGTTCAAGTGATTCTCCTGACTCAGCCTCCCAAGTAGCTGAGATTACAGGCACCCACCACCATGCCTGGCTAATTTTTTTGAATTTTTAGTAGAGATGGGGTTTCACCATATTGGCCAGGCTTATCTTGAACTCCTGACCTCAGGTGATCCACCCACCTCGGCCTCCCAAGGTGCTGGGATATCAGGCATGAGCCACTGCGCCCGGCCTCCCTTTTAAAGCACTTTCTGAAGTCAAGCCTGATTCCGGATTGCAAGCCTTCAGAGAACTACGGTGGTAAAGTCTAAAAAGAAAGAATCCTTTCCACACCTGAGAAGGCAGTATTTTTAGAAGGAAACACCAGACTCACACTTAAGTCACTGCAAAGGCATTCATGTTTATATATTTCTGAAATTGTCTTACTTGAACTTTATGTGACTTTTAGCACTGTCAAGATGCTTCCATAAATTTCTGTGAGGTTACTGTTATGGATCTCTATCTTCTTTGACCTCATCTGCTCAGCCTCCTTCAATTTATTATTTTCCTCCATTCACCTATCCTTTAAATACTAGTATTTCCTGATTCTTCTTTTTTTTTTTTTTTTTTTTGAGATGGAGTCTCTGTCACCCAGTCTGCAGTGCAGTCATGTGATCTCACCTCAGTGCAAACTCCAATTCCCTGGTTTAAGTGATTCTCCTACCACAGTCTCCTGAGTAGCTGGGATTATAGGTGCCTGTCACTACGCCCAGCTATCCTGATTCTTTTTTTGATGACTTACTCTACGCACCATCTCTAGGGGTGATAGACACAGAAACATACTATCCAGATCCCCCTTCAAGCAAGGGCTTGCTGCCTCACAGTGGGCAGCGTGGGCAGCATGGGCAGCAGCATTCTCCAGCTATCAGTAGGGCCTGGCTCAGTTGCTGAGTACCCCCTCACTTGAGGTCGTGACCTCTCGGGGGCAGCCCCCATGTGGTGACTGAGTAAGGTAGAAGTATAAAGAGGCTTCACCATTTAGCCCAACACAGAACACTCCAACAAACAATAATTGTTCCATAGCTCCTGGCAGGGTTGACTGAGGTTTATTGATTGATTGATTGATTGCAGTGGCACAATCATAGCTCACTTCAGCCTCAAACTCCTGTGCTCAAGCAATCCTCCCGCCTCGGCCTCCCATAGTGCTGGAATTACAGGCATAAGCCAGCACACATGGCCTGACTGAGGTTTAGTTGGATCTGTAAGGTATGTGACTTCTTTCTCTGCCTAACACTGTTTTCTCCCCCTTCCTTTCACAAGACTTGATCTGCAACAAGTATCTTGAACCCCAAAGTCAGTCTCAGTAACTGTTTCCAGAGAAGCCAGCTTGTGACAGTAGGTGATATTATCCCACATATTCTGTCACCATAAGTTCATTACTACTAAAATATATCCTTGGCTGGGCATGGTGGCTCACGCTTATAATCCCAGCACTTTGGAAGACTGAGGTAGGCTGCTTGCTTGAGTCCAGTTCAAGACCTGCCTGGGCAACATGGTGAAACCCCATCTCCACTAAAAATACAAAAAATTAGCTGGCCATGGTGGCAGACGCCTACAGTCCCAGCTATTCACGGGGCTGAGATGGGATGATCACTTAAGCCCAGGAGGTAGAGACTGCAGTGAACCCTGATCGTGCCACTGCACTTCAGCCTGGGAGCCAAAGTGAGACCCTATCTCAACAAAATAAAAAAATAAAATAAAATAAATCATATTACAAACACTCTTCTGAACATGTTTAACTTCCCACTACACAGTTGTACCTTAATATCCCTATCAGCAGCTTGAACCCAGCCTTTTCAAAATTAACCCTTTCAGGCTGGGCGCAGCGGTTCATGCCTGTAATCCCAGCACTTTGGGAGGCCGAGGCAGGTGGATCACCTGAGGTCAGGAGTTCAAGACCAGCCTGACCAACATAGAAAAACCCCATTTCTACTAAAAATACAAAATTAGCTGGGCGTGGTGGAGCATGCCTGTAATCCCAGCTACTTGGGAGGCTGAGGCAGGAGAATCACTTAAACCCAGGAGGCAGAAATTGTGGTGAGCCAAGATCACGCCATTGCACTCCAGCCTGGGCAACAAGTCTCAAAAAAAAAAAAAAAAAAAAAAAATTAACCCTTTCGCTGACAAACCTACTTCTTTCCTCTTATCTATCCTTCTCTTGACAAATGATACCACCGTTCACCAAGTCCCCATTGTCAATTTTTCCTTACCTCCTATATTACCTATTTCTATGTTAACAAATTACTCCCCAAAACATAGCTTAAAACAACAAATGTTTATAATCTAACAGTTTCTATGGGTTAGGAATTCAAGAGTGGTTTAGATGAGTGGAACTTGGAAGAGCAAGGAACAGGTTCTCCCTTAGATCCTTGATCCTGAGAGCACACAGATACCTTGATTTCAGCCTAGGGATACTAATTTTGAACTTACTGCCTCCAAAACTGTGAGAAAAAATGTATCTGTGTTGTTACCAAGTCCATAGTAATTTGTTACAGCAACTACAGGAAACTAATATATCACGGAAATATGTACAAATGGGTGAAGAAACTGTGAAGGGAAGCATACACTGTTCTTAGAGGGACAGAGGCTGAAAAGGGCACCAAGTTTGGTTCAGTATTGCTCCATAAATGAATAAAAAGAGAACAGAGTGTAGCTAAACCTTTTGCATATAATAAAAGAGAAAGCATGGATCAAGTCAGCAATAATTTATGTATAGTGTCAGAAGCTCTACTTTATGACACTGTATAATATAAATTCATTTAGGGGTCTCTCTCTGCAAAATTTCTCCCTATTCTAAGAGCATTTTGAGCACAATTTGTTTGTTATGGGAGTGTGTTACAAGGAACCCTGGCATACCAACTCAAGAAGGCCTTCCAGTAAAGAGTAAAATACAGCCCAAATCCCTAAGGCCCAGTTTCCTGCATTTCTTCCACACAACCAGTCAGGCCAAACGTAATTTCAAAGAACAATAAAACAAAATCTTTCTAAAATATTGGGAAGGGACTATAAATTCTGAGGTTCTGTGGAGCAAAAAGGACTGCATTCCTTCAGATGGATCTTAGTTCCACCGGCTACCTAAACTCAGCTGTGCCTTGGATCTTGTAGAAGCCAGGACTATTTCTGCAAGATGTTTTCTTTTGGGGTTTTTTGTTGTTGTTGTTTGTTTCGAGACGGAGTCTCGCTCTGTCGCCCGGGCTGGAATGCAGTGGTGTGATCTTGGCTCACTGCAACCTCCACTTCCGGGGTTCAAGCGATTCTCCTGACTCACCAAAGTGCTGGGATTACAGGCGTGAGTCGCTGTGCCCGACCTCCTTTTTTTTTTTTTTTTGAGATGGAGTTTTGCTCTTCTTGCCCAGGCTGGCGTGCAGTGGCGCGATTTTGGCTAAATGCAACCTCCGCCTCCCCGGTTCAAGTGATTCTCCTGCCTCAGCCTCCCAAGGAGCTGGGATTACAGGCACACGCCACCACGCCCGGCTAATTTTTGTATTTTTAGTAGAGACGGGGTTTCACCATTTTGGCCAGGCTGGTCTGGAACTCCTGACCCCAGCTAATCCACTCACCTCGGTCTCCCAAAGTACCGGGATTACAGGCATGAGTCGCCGCATCTGGCCACCTAACTCATTATTAATACTGGTTCCAGGCGGGGCGCGGTGGCTCACGCCTGTAATCCTAGCACTTTGGGAGACCCAGGCGGGTGGATCAGCTGAGGTCAAGAGTTCAGACCAGCCTGGCCAACATGGTGAAATCCCATCTCTACTAAAAATACAAAAATTAGCCGAGCATGGTGGTGGGTGCCTGTAATCCCAGCTACTCGGGAGGCTGAGGCAGGAGAATCGTTTGAAACCGGGGGACGGAGTTTGCAGTGAGCCGAGACCGCGCCACTTCACTCCAGCCTGGGTCAAAGAGCGAAACTCCATCTCAAGGAAAAAAAAAAAAAAAAAAAAAGACTGGCTCCAACACAATTGTACAGTTTGCGTAACATTAGTCAGCCAACTTGTTAAACATTCCAAATCTCTTCAACCAGCTATCTTACAAAACCTTTTTAGCGTGACTTGCATACATAGACAGCAGAAATCAATCATTACATTTGTTTCCTAGTCATATACTGCAGCCTCCCACAGAATTCAAGAATTGCCTCTGGCCACTCCTTGTCATAGGATGAAATATGTAACAGATTGAGCCCTTGGCCTCCAAGCGGGGCTCCACGGACCCACTCAGCTTCACTAGGCACCAGCTGCGAATTGTAGTTCTTAGGCGGGTACTTAATAGGAATTCTGGAAACTGAATGAGCTCATGTTTGCAAAGCCTTTGGCGTAATTCCCGGCACAGAGAAAGCGCTCAATGAATGTTAATTATAATTATTGCAAAGCGCCAACGTGCACTGTTTGATTCGCACAGCCTGGGAAATGGTTGGGTTGTCATTACTTTCTTAAAGTATTCAAATGGTTAAACTATTAATTTGTTTGGTTGAGGAAATGGGCCAACAGGGAAGGCAAAATGTGACTTGTTTTACCTGCGGGGCATTCGTCTTTGGGTCTCTTTATGATAAAAAAGAGGACACCTTTCTCTTCAGTTCACATTCCCTGCAGCCGGAAGATGGCTCTAGAATACTTGGCAGTAAGACAGAATAGGCCGGGCGCGGTGGCTCATGCCTGTAATCCCAGCACTTTGGGAGGCCGAGGAGGGGGATCACCTGAGGTCAGGAGTTCGAGACCAGCCTGACCAACACGGAGAAACCACGTCTCTACTAAAAATACAAAATTCGCCGGGCGTGGTGGCACACGCCAATCCCAGCTACTAAGGAGGCTGGGGCAGGAGAATCGCTTGAACCTGGGAGGCGGAGGTTGCGGTAAGCCGAGATCGCGCCATTGCACTCCAGCCTGGGCAATAAGAGCGAAACTCCGTCTCAAAAAAAAAAGAGATAGAATGACTCAGAAACCAACTGTCTGACTGCCTTTTTGGCAGGCCCTCTGGGCCCGAGAATCCTCCAGCAGCCTCTGAAGGAATTCCGCCAGAGGAAGTCAGTTGTCACGGAAAACGAGATCTTCTGCCTCGCGATGATTACGTCATCAAGGAGCGCCGGGAACAGCGAAGGATATTGGGGGAGGAGATTTCCGGCCCCAGCCCCTCCACGACCTTATAAGGTCTCTTCCCATGATTCTTTCTTTCTCTTCGCCATCTCTTTTCTTCCCCTGAATGCGTCGCCATGAAGTAAGCAACACCCGTGGTTCCCAATCCGCTTACATCCTCGGGCAGAACGCCTCTCTGTCGTCCCTGGCATGGCTGTAGACACCCTCCCTGATGGACTTTCACTTTTTGTTGCAGGGTGGAGCTGTGCAGTTTTAGCGGGTACAAGATCTACCCCGGACACGGGAGGCGCTACGCCAGGACCGACGGGAAGGTAAAAAGCCGCGTCGGGTTAACCTAGCTTCTTGTACTCCGAGGAGGAAAGGCTGGTCTAATTCGGTTTGGACGGGTTCATTCCCCACATCACCATTGACCTCTGGAATGCTTCGTGGACGCTCTGTGGACTGGTCGTTAGGACCAGATATCTCTTAAGTGAACCAGCGTTGATTACTTACTGTGAGCCAGGTCGGACATCCGGAGGGGTTTATGTAACTGATGTTCCTGTGTAAGGGAAATAACTGAGGTACCGAGATAATTGGTAGTTTCCCCTTGGAATCCCGGGATAGACAAAAGCAGAATGCTTCCCAGAAGGATGCACCACCCTGTCCTTTGCTATGAGTTTAGATTTCCTGCTCTCGAGAAAAGATTAAACGCAAGGACCTTCATAGTGTCACACAGTTACCTGCCAGTTACGTGACAGCCTTTTGGTTCTTGTGGGCTTCAGTTTTGTAAAATAAGCCAGAACTAGCATATTGATTTTCTAAGGATTCCAAGCTCATTCAGCCTCTTGCACTTTGTATAAATAGGTAATTCCTTTGAATTTGTCACTCTAGGTTTTCCAGTTTCTTAATGCAAAATGCGAGTCGGCGTTCCTTTCCAAGAGGAATCCTCGGCAGATAAACTGGACTGTCCTCTACAGAAGGAAGCACAAAAAGGGACAGTCGGTAAGTGGAATACGCCTTGATATTGGGAGCTATCTCTTAAGTTGTCTGAGCTATCTGAACGTTGGTTTTCTGCTCTGTAAAATTAAACCAGACTGTATGCGAAAGAGTTCTTAAACTGTAAAGCATCAGCGAAATAAAAAAGATATTATAAACTGTCTATACATCTTAGGCTAGCAGCAACACCTAGTTGAAATTTTAAAGTCAGATAAATTACATTAAGTACATTTGGGTTATAGGGCAGGGTGGAAAGGCTTAGTTTTCCAGTGGGAGGAAATTGAGAACTTACCATAATTTTGTTTTGATTGCAGTATTTACAGGATTAGTCCTAACGTAGCCATCAGTGGACTGTGAACCAGTCTACCATACTGGTTCATTCTCAAGACAATGGTTTTTCTGGTCCTTGTTAAGTGTCCTTTTAGCTGGGTTATACATGAGAAAAAGTTTGAGTGCCGTGGTAGGACTAGTATTTAGTAGGCTTGGGAATACTTGGCACCTTCTGTATGAAGGACTTTTCTAGGTATTGTGAGAAATAAATGCCATCAGACATAAAATATGTTGAAAGTTCAGAGGAAGGAGAAACTTAAAAGTGGATATGACACACCTGTTAGGGTGACTATTAAGAAAAAAGCAGGAATTACAGGTGTTGATGAGGATGGGGAGAAATTGGAACCTTTGTGCACTGCTAAATACATAGCAGCTGTGAAAAACCATTTGGTGTTTTCTCAAAAGGGTAAACAATTATCCCAGCAGTTCCACTTCTAAGTTTTATCCCAAAACAGTTGAAAGCAGGGACTCATAACTTGTACATCAATGTCATAGCAAATCCGGGCTTGGTGGCAGCAGCTGTACTCTAGCTGCTCCCGAGGCCAAGGTGGGAGGATTGTTTGAGGCAACATAGGAGACCTTTAAAAAAAAAAAAAAAAGGTTATTTAGATGGATAATGGTGATAGCTACACAGCGCTATGAATGTACATAAGGCCACTATACTTTTTTATTGAGACAGGTTCTCTGTTGCCCAGGCTGGAGAGCAGTGGCAGGATCACAGCTCACTCCACCTCAACCTGGGCTTAAGTGATCCCACCTCAGCCTACCCAGTGGTTCACAGGCACATGCCACCATGGCCCAGCTATTTTTTAAATATATTTTGTGGAGACAGAAATCTTTGCAATGTTGCCCAGTTTTGTCTTAAATTCTTGGGCTCAAGTAATCCTCCTGCCTTGGCCGCCAAAAGTACTGGCATTACAGGTGCGAGCCATCTTGCACGGCTAAATTATACATTAAGAAGTTAAAATGAGGCCGGGCATGGTGGCTGACATGCCTGTAATCCCAGCACTTTGGGAGGCCGAGATGGGCGGATCACGAGGTCAGGAGTTTAAGACCAGCCTGGCCCACAGAGTGAAACCCCATCTCTACTAAAAATACCAAAAAAAATTAGCCCGGTTTGGTGGCAGGCGCCTGTAGTCCCAGCTACTTGGGAGGCTGAGGCAGGAGAATAGTTTGAACCTGGGAGGCAGAGGTTGCAGTGAGCTGGGATTGCACCACTGCACTCCAGCCTGGGTGATGAAGTAAGGCTCCGTCTCAAAAAAAAAAGTTAAAATGGGCCTAATGCAGTGCCTCACGCCTGTAATTCCAGCACTTTGGGAGGCCCAGGCAAGAGGATCCCTTGAGCCTGAGCCCAGGAGTTTGAAACAAACCTGGGCAACGTAGTAGCGAAAACCCCAGCTGCTATTTAAAAAGATAGAAAACAGGCCAGGGATGGTGGCTCACGCCTGTAATTCTAGCACTTGGGGAGGCTAAGGCAAGAGGATCCCTTGAGCTTGAGCCCAGGAGTTTGAAACCAACCTGGGCAACATAGTAGCGAAGACCCAGTTTCTATTTAAAAAAATAGAAAACAGGCCGGGGATGGTGGCTCACGCCTCTAATTCTAGCACTTGGGGAGGCCAAGGCGGACGGATTGCCTGAGCTCAGGAGGTCGAGACCAGCCTGGGCAACATGGTGAAACCCGGTTTCTACTAAAAATAAAAATATTAGCCAGGCGTGGTGGCAGGTGCCTGTGATCTCAGCTACTTGGGAGGCTGAGGCAGACCCCCGGAGGTGGAGGCTGCTGTGAGCCAAGATAATGCCACTGCACTCCAGCTTGGGCAACAGAGCAAGGCTTGGTCTAAAAAAAAAAAAAAAAAAATAGGAAACCAAAAACAGGTTAAAATTGTCAACTTTACATTTTTACCACAATAAGAAAAATGTTTATGTGTTGGTTTGAGACAAAAATATTAAACAGGTAAATACTGCCAATTACTGTAGAAAAACTGCCATTTTACTGTAGAAACAAGATTTCATCTTTCTAAAAAGTTTAAAATTAGGATGTCTGTAAACCACCAATGTGCTTTATTTTTGTTAAAAGTTTTTAAGGTAATTTTGCATTTCTGTGCCTTAATAAACAACTTTTTTTTTTTTTTTTTTTTTTTTTTTTTTTTTTTTTTTTGAGACGGAGTCTTGCTCTGTCTCCTGGGCTGGAGTGCAGTGGCCGGATCTCAGCTCACTGCAAGCTCCGCCTCCCGGGTTCACGCCATTCTCCTGCCTCAGCCTCCTGAGTAGCTGGGACTACAGGTGCCCGCCACCTCGCCCGGCTAGTTGTTGTTGTTGTTTTTTTTTTTTTTTTTTTTTTTTTTTGTATTTTTAGTAGAGACAGGGTTTCACTGTGTTAGCCAAGATGGTCTCGATCTCCTGACCTTGTGATCCGCCCGTCTCAGCCTCCCAAAGTGCTGGGATTACAGGCTTGAGCCACCGCGTCTGGCCAAAGGATATTCAACCTCTCCCCTGCAGGCCATTTACTTTCTTTCTTCTTTTTTTTTTTTTTTTTTTTTTTTTTTTTGATACAGAGTCTCGCTCTATCGCCCGGGCTGTAGTGCAGTGGCCGAATTTCAGCTCACTGCAAGCTCCACCTCCCGGGTTTATGCCATTCTCCTGCCTCAGCCTCCCGCGTAGCTGGGACTACAGGCGCCCGCCACCTCGCCCGGCTAGTTTTTTGTATTTTTTAGTAGAGACGGGGTTTCACCGTGTTAGCCAGGATGGTCTCGATCTCCTGACCTCGTGATCCGCCCGTCTCGGCCTCCCAAAGTGCTGGGATTACAGGCTTGAGCCACCGCGCCCGGCCCAATAAACAACTTTTCAAATATACTTTGTTCTTGGACTTAAAGGTGCACTGCAACATCTTTTTCTCATAAATACTGTAGTACAGATTTCCAATATAGAATGTACAGAAAATGTTAGATTCCACAATGCCTTCTTAGACATATCCTACCTAACATTTGGTGGCTCTCCTGTCAAATCATTGTCTAACTTGAGTATTTCTCCTAGTGACAGTCCTTTGAGTTAAAACAGCTGAATTTGATAATTTTTTTCAATAAGTAAATTATTAAAAGTATAAACAGTCTTCATTTATACTATACAGTTCATGGAATAACCCTTTTCCTTAGAGTTCAATTTTTTGTGTGTCTCTTTAAGGTAAAAAATGGCTAGGATTTGTAATAGCTTAATCCATAAGTGGAAAACATGTTTTATTTTCAAATAATTGTATGAATTATTTTTTGTTGAATATGAATATAAAAGACTTCATTTGCCCTGTCTCAAAAGACTTAATTTTTCCTCCCTCTAAATTCTTGAAGGAAGGTTCCTTAGCGTGCCCCTCATCTTTGTTTTGCAGGAAGAAATTCAAAAGAAAAGAACCCGCCGTGCAGTCAAATTCCAGAGGGCCATTACTGGTGCATCTCTTGCTGATATAATGGCCAAGAGGAATCAGAAACCTGAAGTTAGAAAGGCTCAACGAGAACAAGCTATCAGGTGAGGAATGCTTTCATTATGAGCGTTTCACCTATTGGGATGGATTTTAGGTTTGGGTTTTCAGTAATTAAAGTTACCATATAGTGTAATATATTTTAAGCTGATTTGGTGGTTAATGAAAATTATTGACAAACTCTTTGGATTTAGCCTACAAATAAATGCGGGTGGGGAAGGAAGGAATATGGTCATTGTACTTGTCCAGTACAGTCTAATAATAAGTTGTACCACTAAGGAGTAAAGCGCTTTTGCCTTAAGTTATTTTTACCCCACAGGGCTGCTAAGGAAGCAAAAAAGGCTAAGCAAGCATCTAAAAAGACTGCAATGGCTGCTGCTAAGGTAATTATGGGGTTTCTTGACTTTCTTGAACAATACAACAGGAAAATTTCTTTTTTTCTTTTTTTTCCTCTCTCTTTTTTTTGAGACGGAGTCTTGCTCGGTTGCCCAGGATATGCAGTGCAGTGGCATGATCTGATCTCGGCTCACTGCAGCCTCTGCCTCCCCGGTTCAAGCAATACTCCTGCCTCAGCCTCCCTAGTAGCTGGGAGTACAGGTGCACGCCATCACACCTGGCTAATTTTTTTTTTTTTTTTAGTAGAGACAGGGTTTCACCATGTTGGACAGGCTGGTCTTGAACTCTTGACCTCAGGTGATCTGCCCACCTCAGCCTCCCAAAGTGCTGGGACTATAAGTGTGCGCCACTGCGCCCAGCTGGAAAATTTATTTTCAATCTAAATTGTGATAATGAAAGTTTCACCGTTTTAAGATATTGATTGCAAGGCTCAATTGGAAATGATGTTGGTAACCAGTTAACTGGTTCAGGTCTCCAGAGGGCTGGTCCTCTCCATAAGCCAAAGTATCTGTTACTGTTAGGAATTGGGAAAAATAAAGGTTGGCTTTTGTTTTGTTTTCCCTTCAACACAGGGTCTCACTCTGTAGCCCAGTTGGAGTGCAGTGGCACAGTCACGGCTTGCTGCAGCGTCAACCTCCTGGGCTCAAGTGATCCTCCTGACTCAGCCCCCTAAGTAGCTGGGACTACAGGCATGCGCTACCACGCCCAGCTAATATGTATTTTAGTTGAGATGGTTTCGCCATGTTGCCCAGGCTGGCCTCAAACTCCTGAGCTCAAGCGATCCACCTGCTTTAGCGCCCCAAAGTGGGGATGAGCCCCTGCACCCTGCCTGGTTTTGAAAGTTACTATGGTTATCTACATTGATAACATTGAGAAAAGTTGAGTAAACACTGTACTGTTACTGAGAACTTTTCTGTGAGGTTCTGTTAGGATGCATTTCAGGATCCTACACCGCACTTGGTTGTGTCTTCTTACTTTCCTCCAATCTGTGATGGTATCTTAGTCTTTGTCTTTTCATTGTAAAGATGGCTTTAAATATTTAAGGGGAGTCACATTAAAAGATTGTCTTTAAATTACTAAGAAAGTTATCTAAGCTACATAAACAATCTGGATGTGAGAGATGGGTAATAATAGGGTAACAAAAGGTTTGTGGAGTAATATCACGTTACCTTTTTACAGGCACCTACAAAGGCAGCACCTAAGCAAAAGATTGTGAAGCCTGTGAAAGTTTCAGCTCCCCGAGTTGGTGGAAAACGCTAAACTGGCAGATTCGATTTTTAAATAAAGATTGGATTATAACTCTAGGTTGTGCTGGATTTTTTTTTTCTTGTAACAGGCATGTTGGACTTTACATGGTCATAGGTGAACTAGTAAAGAATGCAAGACATAGGTATTTTATTAAAAAGTCTATTGCTCAGGAATAATGCATCCTATAAAGTAAGCCTCTTCCTTGGAGAGAGGTTAAGCAAAATGATGTAAGAAGATGGGTATGGTCAGATGCTACCTTTGCTTGGCTGGGGTGTATAGGGCACATTACAAAAACTTCATTGCCTTAACTCTGGTTACAATGCTGTAACTATTAGGATGTTGCTGGTGCAGGGACTCACGCCTGTAATCCCAGCATTTGTAAGACCAAAGCCAGGTGATCACTTGAGCTCAGGAGTTCAAGACCAGCCTGAGTGACATGGCAAAACCCCATCTCTACAAAAACATACAAAAGTGAGCCAGGTATGGTGGAGAGTGCATGTAGTTCCAACTGGGAAGCTGGGAGTGTGGAAAGTGGAAGGATCACTTGAGCCGGGGAGGTCAAGGCTGCAGTGAGCTCAAATCGTGCCACTATACTATAGCCTGGGTGACAACAAGACCCTGTATCAAAAAACCAAAATATGTGCTTTAAAAATGATTCTCTTGTTAAACTACCTTTTCCCATGATAGACAAATTTAGTTTATATTGGTTTGCTTGTAGTCATTGTTATCTCGCCAACCATTTGCTAATAGCTGAGTTGAAGGTGCTAAAAACTATCAGCTATATTAATCTGCTCTTGCTTTCAGAAAGTAATGTCTAAATGAAAAGCACTGCTGCTTGAATAAAGAGTATCCTTAGCTAAATTCCCAGAGTAGTTTGTTGAACTGGGGGCTTGCCAGAGCCGTGTTAAATTACAAAAATGTCTGAATAAGCTGATATTCAAGAAATTTATTTACTTATTTTGAGATGGAGTCTCTCCTGTTGCCCAGGCTGGAGTGCAATGGCACGATCTCAGCTCACCGCAACCTCCGTCTCCTGGGTTCAAGCGATTCTCCTGCCTCAGCCTCCTGAGTAGCTGGGATTACAGGCACGCGCCACCATGCCTGGCTAATTCTATTTTTAGTAGAGACGGGGTTTCTTCATGTTGGTCAGGCTGGTCTCGGACTCCTGACCTCAGGTGATCCTCCTGCCTCAGCTTCCTAGAGTGCTGGGATCACAGGTGTGCGCCACCACGCGCAGCCCGAGATTTACATATTTAAGATGTGATAAAATAGTAATCACAGCTTACATGTGAATAATAGGCTTCTACAGAAAGTAGGTCATTTTTACCTGCCAACCTGTGCCAACTTGCAAGGATACAACAGTGGACAAATCAGTCCTCTTTAGGGAAACATGATTTTACACATATACTAGGTGAGGGTATATAGTGAATGTCAATGTTTTCCTCCATCCCTATCCTATCCAAGGTGATAGAACTTTTGTTTTTCTAGTGCATGTTAACATTCAGACGTCCAAGTGTTACGGGTAAAATGAGTAAGTCCTTTTGAGAACCCGAAAATGTAAACTAAAATCAATATAAGAAATGTAAAATACAGGCTTTTGCTCATAAAAGCAAAATGTTAGGATTTTGCATGGTTAAGAGTCTTTTTTTGTAATAATGTTATGTTTTATTTAGGGAAATACTGGGAATATAAAGTCATACCCAACTTGAATGTAAAGCTATGCTTGCTAATATTTGGAGAATAAAATGGCCCCTTAAAGTATTGCTTTTCTGGGCTAAATGTTGGCTTTTAATGAAGTGGAGCTGCCCATTCTCATTACCCTTGAGTCTTAGGTAACCTGGGACCCAGAAGAAGCTAGAAAATAAACACTACCTGTTCTCACTATAGCAAGTTTAGCTTTTTACTCAGGAAGGCAACTTGGCCACTGGGAAAGCATTTTATTAAAACGTTTGTTTCTATTGGCCGAAGGGATAATGCCTGCATCAGCAGACTTAGTGCTTACAGGTGGTGGTTTGGCAAAAAAGAGGGATTTTTTTTAACTCTTCTACATCCTATCTGTATTGTTCACAGATTTGAATGTATTCACTTAATAAATTTAATATCAATTAACTTAAAATGTTTATTTTTTTTGAGGCGGAGTCTCCCTCTGTTACCCAGGCTGGAATGTAGTGGCACAATCTCGGCTCATTACAACCTCCACTTCCCGGGTTCAAGCGATTCTCCTGCCTCAGCCTCCCGAGTAGCTGGCACCACAGGTGTGTGCCACCATACCCAGCTAATTTTCGTATTTTTAGTAGAGACAGGGTTTCACCATGTTGGCCAGGATGGTCTCCATCTCCTGACCTCGTGATCGGCCCGCCTCGGCCTCCCAAAGTGCTGGGATTACAGGCGTGAGTCACCACGCCGGACCAAAATATTTAAAGACAGTCAATATGACAGGAGACTGGGGCTGGCCCAACACGTAGACCAGCTTCCTGGGTGCACAGAGGGTGCATTTGGTCTTCTGCTCTCACTGCCCCACCCCATGGGGGAAGAGGTGCATCTCCATTTTTAAATTCCTCCTTTGAGCTATAGTGGCAAACTCAGCAACTAAGTAGGTCCCAGGCCTGGTAGTTCCTTTTTCTTTCGGGACTTGATGGCTCATGTCCCTGCACCTGGAATCTTTTTCAAGGATGTCCGGGCCATCTGGGAATTGCTGCGTGTACACACAAAAACACGCCCCTAACACCAGAGGTTGGGTGTATCATTCTGTTTTCGAGCCTACTGTATTCACCTGTCTGCCCGTCAGCTACTTCTACAAGGGTCAAAGGGCCTCACCCAGAGACTACAGACCCCCTGGTGGAGAAGTGTACTGGCCGTTTCTGCAGCTGGAGCCCTCGGCCTAAAATGTTCTGGCTTTAACAAAGAGGCGACAGTGTCCAACCCCAGTCCCCGAGGAGGGAAGTCAGCCCTGGGCTCCTGTGAGCGCTGCAGATTCGTTTCAGAGAAGGGTGACCGGGGTCGCTGCTCCGGGAATACCAGCTAAACATCTGAATTAGCATCCTCAGCACGCACTGGGAGACGCAGTTCAAGTCTGCTCCCCTTCTCGTGCCCTTATATATATTTGGTGCAAAATGGAGAACCTTTTCCCCTACGTTTGTGTAAAAATATATGTAAATAAAGCTTTATAATAGTGTTACTGACCCCCCTTTCCACTCGCAATAAGATTGACTATATATGCTGATCATTCCAGAAAAATCTCGACTGTTCCTTGAGTAGTCTGGAGCTAGCAGGTGCACTGAAAATGTTACAACTGTTAACTGAAATCTAAATTTCCATATGAATGGGCTATCTCTGGTCCCCTGTCCAGAGACTAATATTTTTCCAAAAGCCTGAAAATATGCTTTTATGATATCGGGACTCTCAAGGTAAACGTTAAAAACGGACTCCTTTACCCCTTCGGATGTCTCCGATAAACTCACAACTGTCCACCAGCTCCCCCTTCACGTGGCTCCTTAGAAAGCGTGGAAAAGGGAAAAATGAAAAGAGAAACTGCCAGGACTTAAGATGTCTGCTTTAAAAACCCTTCGAGTTGCAATGAAGGGCCTACCCGCTTCCAAAATGTCCACCCGCAGTCCTGACGTCACTGGATCGGCTCCATCAAGCCAGAAAACGAGAGTGCGCTCCAATCAGGGCTCAGTCCCCGCCCTTGGCTTGCGTCACTTCCGGTGGTGCAGCAGCCATTTTGTCAGTCGCCAGCGGATCCCGCGCGCTAGGGAAGTGCAGTTCCCCCTGGTTACCAACTCGTCCCCTTTTCCTTCGGACTAAGGGAGCCGTCGAAGAGTGCTCGCCAAAGGCGGAACCGTTTCTCCCTACTGTGCCGCCGCTCCTGCTGCAGCCGCCCGTAGGTAGTGGGCCGTTTTTCTCACCTGTCCCTGACAGGCGCCCTCAGGGAGCCGCGGTCCGCGATGTCAAGCGAGGAGAGCTACCGGGCCATCCTACGTTACCTGACGAACGAGCGCGAGCCGTACGCGCCGGGCACCGAAGGCAATGTCAAGCGTAAAATCCGAAAAGCTGCCGCCTGCTACGTGGTGCGCGGCGGGACTCTGTATTACCAGCGGCGGCAGCGACACCGCAAGACCTTTGCGGAGCTGGAGGTGGTGCTGCAGCCGGAGCGACGCCGGGACCTCATCGAAGCGGCGCACCTGGGTCCCGGCGGCACTCACCACACCCGGCATCAGACCTGGCACTACCTGTCCAAGACGTACTGGTGGCGAGGTGAGACCTGGCCCGCGGTAAGGGGGCGGGCTGGCGACTCGTTGCCTGGGCAAGGCTCGCTGGCGAGGCCTGTTTGCGCACCCACGAGTCGGAGGGTCTCGGACGCCTTTGGGCGTCGGAGCTGCTGCCAGGCGGAGCCTGGAGGGTGGGGGACGCGAAAGGAGCCGCACTTCCCACAGGAAGGAGGCCGGCGAAGCTGGGGGCGGGTCCTGGCCCAGGGTGGGACCAAGGGGGCTTCCCCGGAGGCCGGGCCTGCCGCGGGGAGGGGCCGGACGCCTGGGCTGCGCCAGGTCCGCCTCTTTGGGCGGCCCGTGGAGGCTGAGGTCCCGGCCCTCCGGAGGTGGCGTTTGGCCCGCGGCAGTGAAGGCTGCGGGGTGCACGTTTTCAACTCTGCTGACGTTTGGAGGGAGGGACGAGTCACCCGAGCCGGGTCTCCCGTTTCTTTAGTGCTACGCTTGGGTTTTGGCGAGCAATTATGAGCTTCTCTGGACACATTCGGTAGTGTTCCTCAAATTTCGCCGCTGCCGCGTAAACAAGGCATAATACATTTATCTGCAGAAGTGATAAGGAGTGATTGGGAAATCGCCTTGAGCGTTTTTTAAGAACAAGAATTAAGTGTAAAAGATATCAGATACTCTTTTTTTGGTTGGTTGGTTGGTTGGTTTTGCGGTGGGGGGAGGTAGGTTGGTTGGTTGAGTGGACACGGGTTGCCACGTTCCCCAGGTTGGTCTCCATCTGGCCTCAAACGATCCTCCCGCGTCGGCCTCCCAAAGTGTTGGGATTTCAGGCATGAGCCACGGCGCCCAGCTTGATATTCGTAACTCTGAATGTTTTAATAATCTTTTCCCTAATAACGTGAAAAACGCGTTTGGAATTTTGTATCATTATATATACGCAGAAAAGATATGATTACTGTGACTTTTTGATTGTCAAAAAATAGAGCTCTAAAGTTACTTGACTCTTTGGGAACCTGTTGTAGGGGAGGAGAGCAAGTGTCCTTGGCTTCTCAACCATCTTCCCTCTCCACAGTTGATGAATATTCAAACTGTCAGAATTAGTAACAGTTTACAGTCCCATTTAAGAAAGTTTTTAGGAACAGTTCTGTCACTCTCCATATGGCTACGGAAAAGTTAATTCATAAGTCTTGGTTACTTCGTCTGTGAATAAGGAAATTACTGAATAGGTTCTAAATTATTTTCGGTTTATAAACGTCAAGTTTATTCGTTTACGAACTACTGGATAATCAAATTCTTCCATTTATTTTCCATTTTAAACCAATATCTGAATTAAATTCCTATAAGGACAGACAAACACGAAGAGTAAATTTGAGGTAATGAAGTAATCACTGCATTTTGTTTGGATGGGTTTGGGTAGACATTTGTTGAACAAATGTCTCACACTGAATACTTCAGGATTTGTTAAAGATGATCATTTTAACTATAGGTAATACTGCAAGCTTATATATGCAGGATATAGTCGTTAGCACTTGGCATTTATTTAACCTTCATAAAACCTTAATACTTATCTCCTTTTTTTCCTGGAGACGGTGTAGGGGGGCTTGCTTCTTGCTGCAGTGACACGGTAACAGCTCACTGTAGCCTTGACCTCCTAGGCTCAGATGATCCTCCCGTTTCAGCCTCTATCTGTTTTACAGATGAAAAAACTAAAAGCACTAGGATGTTAAATAACACAACAAACGTCACACAGCTGACCTTTGTGATCTTACACTTTTCTTAACCCAGTGTTATGTGGTATTTTGTGTTCAGAATTTTCTTTTTCTAAGTTGATTATCTGTGAGTGATTCCAATCCCGTTTTTTGTTGTTGTTGTTTTTTTTTATTTTTAGTGTGCGGTGTCTTAAAAGACAAAAACCTGAGACGATGTTTTATTTATTTATTGAGACAGAGTCACTCTCTCGCCCAGGCTGGAGTGCAGTGGCGCCATCTCGGCTCACTGCAAACTCCGCCTCCCAGGTTCAAGCGATTCTCCAAAGTAGCTGGGATTACAGGTACCCGCCACCACGCCCAGTAGCTGGGATTACAGGTGCCCGCCACCACGCCCGGCTAATTTTTCTATTTTTAGCAGCGACGGGGTTTCACCATGTTGTCCAGACTGGACTCGAACTCCTGACCTCAGGTGATCTGCTCACCTCGGCCTCCCAAAGTGCTGGGATTATAGGTGTAAGCCACAGCGCCTGGCCAGTACAACCTCTTTTGGTCTCTAAATCTACACTCATATAAATGCTTTTTGGAGGAAAGTTATATTTAATTCGAACCCATTGTTCCTTTCTTCCTTTTTTCTTTTTTCTTTTTTTTTTTTTTTTTTGAGGCAGTCTTGTTCTGTCACCCAGGCTGGAGCGCAGTGGCGCGATCTCGGCTCACTGCAGCCTTCGCCTCCCAGGCTCATGTGATTCTGGTGCCTCAGCCTCCGGAGTCGCTGGGACTACAGGGGCGCGCCACCACACCTAGCTAATTTTTGTATTTTTAGTAGAGACGGGGTTTTGCTATGTTGGCCACGCTTGTTGTCTGGAGCTTCTTATCTCAAATGATCTGCCCACCTCAGCCTCTCGTGCGTGAGCCACGCCCCAAGCCCCATTGTTTCTTTATGTTCTACAAAAACAAAAAGTCTCTGTGAACCAATAAATTTGGCAAATTCCTAGGTTAAACAGGTTTCTTCACCGTAAAAGTCAGAGGTTCTAATATGATAATGTCGATTGTATATAGCTAAAATTTTTCTGAATTTATGACTTCAGTGTATACTTATAATCAGTGGGACATAATACAATTTGGAAAATATTGCTTGAATACTATATGAAGATTGAAAGTGTAAGGAACTTGGTGGCTGGGCAAGATGGCTCACGCCGGTAATCCCAGCACTGTAGGAGGCCGAGTCGGGCAGATCACTTGAGATCAGGAGTTCGAGACCAGCCTGGCCAAAATAGTGAAACCCCATCTCTACTAAAAATACAAAAAATTAGCCAAGTGTGGTGGCGGAGTCCTGTAATCCCAACTACTCGGGAGGCTGAGGCAGGAGAGTCACTTGAACCCAGGAGGCGGAGGTTGCAGTGAGCTGAGATTCCCACCACTGCATTCCAGCCTGGGCGACAGAGAGAGACTCCATCTCAAAAAAAAAAAATGTATAAGGAGCTTTGTATAATTCGGCATTTTAAAACACTTCTCAGGAATATAGTGTATACCTATATCATTTTAGCTAATAACCTTTTCATTTGTACCTCTTTGAAGATTTGAGGGTAATTTTCTGCCCTAGGTGTGGACAAGCATGCTCTTGTGTAAGTAGAATAATATACAGAAAATCCCATGACTTCTGGAGGCCTAGCTCTGCCATTTTACTAGATGTGACTTTGGACAAGTTACGTTCCTCTTAGGGCTTTATTTTCCTCTTGTATAGAATGGAAATGAATTGTCTGTCTTACAAGGATGATAGTGGGGTGTGTGTATATGTGTATATATATATAAACTTTATTCCTGCCCCATCACCCCTACCCCAGCATGCCGGGAGCTAGAAGTTGAAATTCAAAATCGTCTTTTGTGAGTGCTTGTATACAGTCAACTTTTGTTAGGTTGCATATGCTATTGTTTCACACAACCCTAAAATCTCATAGCTTTAAAAAAAAAAGATTTATTTTAAACTTTCATTACAAGTTTTGGTTGTAGTCCTGTTCCAGGCTACAGATTGGTTTCAGCTTTTTTCATCTGAAATTCAGGTTTAAGAGCAACATCCCTCTGGGACATGCTGTTTTTTGTGAGAGGGGACAAAGATCAGAGAACTGGTGCAAAATAGTACCTCTTAAGGTTCTGTTCAGATATGGTACACATCATGTGTGCAAATCAAATCATATGGTCAAGCCTAATGTCACTGGGGTGGAGAAGTATTAGCTTGAGCCATATTAAATTGTTAATTTGTTTGGTTTTGTTTTGAGACAGAGCCTTGCTCTGTCGCCTAGTCTAGAGTGCAGTGGCACATTCTCAGTTCACTGCAACCTCTGCCTCACGGGTTATAAGTGAGTCTCCTGCCTCAGCCTCCGGAGTAGCTGGGATTACAGGTGTGCACCATCACGCCCTAAATTGTTAATTTGCATAGGTCAGAAACAGGTGAATATTGGCAGTTTCATGTAGTTCCTCTTGCATGAAAACATTGCAACTCACATGAAAATGAGTGGAGCTATATAGTCATCTTATGATTGGAGAAACACATAACTGGGAATAAACAAAAAAAATTACCTCAGCAGGAGAACATCATTTCTAACCTTATATTTTTTGGAAAAAAGTATATTTTACATTCTAATAAACTCTACATATTTTATGGGATATATACTGAAACATGTTAATGTACACCTAATATATTCTACTGTTTTCAGTTAACAGTATTAAATTTGACTTGTTAATATTTTCATTGTAGGTATATTGAAGCAAGTCAAAGATTACATTAAGCAGTGTAGCAAATGCCAGGAGAAACTAGATCGATCCCGTCCAATATCAGATGTTTCAGAAATGTTGGAAGAATTGGGACTAGACCTTGAATCTGGAGAAGAAAGTAATGAATCAGAAGATGACCTGAGCAACTTTACTTCATCTCCAACTACAGCCTCCAGGCCTGCAAAAAAGAAGCCAGTATCCAAACATGAACTTGTGTTTGTAAGTGGTATTCTCCAGTCAGCTTTAAGATTTGTAACTAGTGTACTAGTATTTGCAGCTTTGGTGACTTATTTTTCTCGAACCACTAAGACTGCTTATTGAATAAGACAAAATGGCAATGTACTGTGTTATATAAGCTGAACTGCCTCTTCATTTACCATAAATGTTCCTGTTATTTTTTCAGAATGAACTTACTAATAATTACCTGTTGGTTTGCTGTTAATTATCCTCCCTCCCTTCTTTTGTGATGATATATTGGTGCAAGTAGACAGATTTACATTTCTGGAAGCAGTCTCTGGGTTTATGCCCCAAGGTAAAATTAATCTGGCAAGGTCTTTGTTTTTCACCTGCATCAGTTGCATACATCATCACATTTCTGATCAGTAAGAAGAGGCAGCCAGAAGGGAGATACGGGTTTTCATTAGACCAGGTAGAATGAACATGGCAGAAAATAGAATAGGACAACATATCTTTTTATTTAAATACATAGGTAACAAAGAAAATATCAAATTATTCATAGCTGGTAAAAGGTAATGTGTAATGTGTCTTGTTTTAAAGTTTGTTAAGGATAAAAAATACAGGTGATATATTACTCCTGCTCTCAAACTTATTTTGACAGGTTGACACCAAAGGAGTGGTAAAACGTTCTTCTCCAAAACATTGTCAGGCTGTCTTAAAACAGCTGAACGAACAGAGACTTTCCAACCAGTTCTGTGATGTTACTTTGTTAATTGAAGGAGAAGAGTACAAAGCGCATAAATCTGTCTTGTCAGCAAATAGCGAGTATTTTCGAGATCTTTTTATTGAGAAAGGAGCTGTTTCCAGTCATGAGGCTGTAGTGGATCTTTCTGGTAAGGGTTTTCTATTACTCTTGCTTTTTGCTTGTAATGACATTCTAGAAGAGGGGGATATGTGTGTCTTCCACACAGACTTTATGCCAAAGTAAGAGAAGCCCACTTACAGCAGTAGACTAAGCTGAACTGAAAAGATTCTTTTTAGCAAGATTTCTGTGGTAGAGTTATGGAAAAGGGTGTCATTTCCTTTCACCACCTCTTAAGTGAGACAGTTACAGCAGAAGAAGAATTTCTGGGATTTAAACTGTTAAAAACAGTTTGAGCTAAATCCATAAGTGCAACAAAATTATTACATTAAATGAATATTTAAATGTTATTTAAAAATTGATTGTTTAAGCTAGGTGTGGTGGTGCATGCCTGTAGTCTCACCTACTCGGGAGGCTGGGATGTGAGGTTCGCTTAAGGTCAGGAGTTCCAGACTGTAGTGTCATTGTATCTGTGAATAGCCACTGCTCTGCAGACTGGGCAATATAACAAGACCCTGCCTCTAAAAATAAAAAGTAAATAAAAATTGACTGTTTATGTCTTATTTTGTGGGACATGTAATCGTAGAGTATTTTGTAAGTCTTGGTTTTTAAAGATTAATCATTAGAGTTTAAGTTCAATAATCAAATTATCAATATAGAAAAGTCAAAATTCCAGGTTTTTTGTTTATATCATATTGTTGTTGTAAATAAATAGTTTGACTTTCTTTTGGCTTCACTAAAATTTATATATTGGCTTATGAGTCAACAAATGAAAATTTAGGAAGAATTAAAATAAGTAGCATTATTTATACATTTTCTCATAATATAAAACTTGCTTTTGAATTACTTACATCAGTAACTTTTGAATTACTTACATCACTTTGAAGTATTTTTTCCTTTTTGAAACAAAAAAGTGTCTTTATCCAGGTATGTAAATTCTTAATTATTTAATCACTGATCCTTTTATGCTTTATTCTTTCTGGTCTTATCTCTTCTGGGAAGATACATTTTTTCTTAGCAGTAGCTTTATGTTTAGAGAAAGCAATAATAACAGCCAGACACAGTGGCTCATGCCTGTAATCCCAGCACTTTGGGAGACTGAGGCAGGCGGATCACCTGAGGTCATGGGTTTGAGACCAGCCTGACCAACATGGAGAAACTCCATCTCTACTAAAAATACAAAATTAGTTGGGCATGGTGGCACATGTCTGTAATCCCAGCTACTCGGGAGACTGAGGCAGGAGAATTGCTTGAACCCGGGAGGTGGAGGTTGCAGTGAGCTGAGATCATGCCATTGCACTCCAGCCTGGGCGACAAGAGCAAAACTCCATCCCCCCCCAAAAAAAGAAAACACTAATAACTTTCTCTATATAAATAAATATTTATTAAACATCACTGCATACAAAGAACTAGCCTAGGCTCAGGGGGTGTACATATGAGCAAAAACTTTTTGTAGCTTATAGTTGGCATTACATTCTAGATTTGTGGTATTTGGTTTTTTTTCTGTGTTTGGTGACTCAAAGGAGAAAATACGTCTTACACTGAGCCATCTGAATATAAAAACCCATCACAGGTTATTCTTTTGTTATGTTTGCTTTGGAATTTTTTTCCTATATTTCATGCATCTGGAAGCATAGTGTTGCTCTTTTCTGGTTTCTCAGCAATTTATAGCAAATGAAATGTCTGCCTGAAAAAAACTACAGCACAGCATCCTAATATTCCAACATAATACATCATTTAATCTTCATTCCATATGCATATTTTTGTATATTGTTCAGCAAATATTATGTGAGCCAGTCATAGGTGAAATAGACATTATTTTACAAATATGTTTGATTTAAATATTAAGTAGATAAGGCCTGGGCATAGTGGCTCACGCAGGTAATCCCAGCGCTTTTCAAAGCTGAGGCAGGTGGATTGCTTGAGCTCAGAAGTTCGAGACCATCCTGGGCAACATGGTGAAACCCTGTGACTACCAAAATTTACAGAAATTAGCCAGCCATGGTGTCACATGCCTGTAGTCCCCGCTACTTGGGAGGCTGAGGTAGGAGGATCACTTGACCCCAGAAAGCAGAGGTTGCAGTGAGTCGAGACTGCTCCACTGCGCTCCAGCCTGGGCAACAGAGCCAGACCCTGTCTTAACAGCAAAATGTTTTTATCTTAAGTGGGTCATTTACGGTATCTTAGTCTGCCATACTCCTGGATGTTGAAGTCCCCCCATAATTTTTCCTTCTGCTATAATTGTCCATTTCATTTGAGAGAGAGGAGATTTTTATAAAGTTTTTAAATTGTAAAAAAAAAAAAACAAAATTTACCCTCTTCATGATTTTTCCTTTTTATTTATTTTTAGATAGTCCCTGAAGCAGAATAGGTTCAGAGAGGCTCCCTCCTTTTATTGTTAGTTGACATGTAATAATTGTACATATTTATGGTGTGCAAAATATTTTGGTACATGTATACAATTAGTAATGATCAAATGAGGGTAATTAGGATATACCTATCACCTCAAACATTTAGCTTTCTTTGTTGAAAACATTCAAAATTCTTTCATCCTTTTTTTTTTTTTTTTTTTTGTAGACAGAGTCTCATTCTGTCACCCTAGGCTAGAGTGCAGTGGTGCAGTCATGGGCTCAAGTAATTCTTGGGCTCAAGCAATTTTCTTGCTTCAGCCTCCGGTGTAGTTGGGGCCACAGGTGCACACCATCTCATCCAACTAATTTTTCGATTTGTTTGTTTATAGAGATGGAGTCTCACTTTGTTGCCCAGGCTGGCCTTGAACTCCTGGACTCCTCCTGCCTCAGCCTCTCAAAGCACTGAGATTACAGGGGTGAGCCACCATGCTAGGCTTCTTGTACCTTTTTAAACATATACCATAAACTGTTGTTAACTATATACCCTGCAGTGCTATAGAACACTAGAAGATGTTCCTTCTATCTAGCTGTGATTTTGTATCTATTAACCAACCTCCTCCTACACTCCCCTCCTCTCTCCCTGCCCATCTTCTTATAACCATAACTCTTCTCTCTACTTGTATAATCTAAGGATTTTTTTAGCTCCCCCATATGAGTGAGGACATTTGGTATTTATCTTTCTGTCCTTATTTTACTTAGCACAGTGTTCTCCAGGTTTATCATGTTGCTGCAAATGACAGAATTTCATTCTTTTTTATGGCTGAATAATATTCCATTGTGTATATTTACCACATTTTTTTCCATTCATCTGTTGATGAACATGTAGGTTGATTTAATTTCTTCGCCATTGTGAGTAGTGCTGCAATAAACATGGGGTGCAGGTATCTCTTTGATATAATTTCTTTTCTTTGGGTAGGTACCCGGTAGTGGGATTGCTGGATCATATGATAGTTATATTTTTAGTTTTTTGAGGCACTTCCATACTGTTTTTCATCCTGGTGTACTAATTTAGATGTTTACCAACAATGTATAAGAGTTCCATAATGATTATTATTATTATTACTATTATTACTTTTTTTTTTTTTTTTTTTTGAGATGGCATTTCACTCTTGTTGCCCAGGCTGGAGTGCAATGGTGCAGTCTCGGCTTACTGCATACTCCGCCTCCTGGGTTCAAGCAATTCTCCTGCCTTAGCCTCCCAAGTAGCTGGGATTACAGGTACCCACCACCACGCTCGGCTAATTTTTGTATTTTTAGTAGAGATGAGATTTCACCATGGGCCAGGCTGGTCTCGAACTCGTGATCCCAGGTGGTCCACCCACCTCAGCCTCACAATGTGCTGGGATTACAGGCGTGAGCCACCACGCCCTGCTGTTACTATTTTTTGAGACAGTCTTGCTCTGTCGCACAGGTTGGAGTGCAGTGGCACCATCTCGGTTCACTGCAACCTCCATCCACCTTCTGGATTCAAGTAATTCTCCTGCCTTAGCCTCCTGAGTAGCTGGGATTACAGGTGTACGCAACAATGCCTGACTAATTTTTGTAATTTTAGTAGAGACGGTGTTTTGCTGTGTTGCCAAGGCTGGTCTCGAGCTCCTGACCTCAAGCAATCTGCCCGCCTCAGCCTCCCAAAGTGCTGGGATTACAGGCGTGAGCCACTGCACCCGGCCATAATGATTTTTTAAGTGTACACTTCAGTAGTATTAACTATATTCACATTGTCCTGTAATAGATCTCGACAATCTTTTTATTTTGCAAAATTGTCCATTTCATTTGATTAAAATGTTCTGCGGGGAATGTGTGTGTAAAAAGATTGGAGGTGGCCAGGTGCGGTGGCTCACGCCTGTAATCCCAGCACTTTGGGAGGCCGAGGCAGGTGGATTACAAGGTCAAGAGATAGAGACCATCCTGGCTAACATGGTGAAACCCCGTCTCTACTAAAAATACAAAAAATTAGCCAGGCGTGGTGGTGGGCGCCCGTAGTGCCAGCTACTTGGGAGGCTGGGGGAGGAGAATCCCTTGATCCCAGGAGGCGGAGGTTGCAGTGAGCTGAGATTGCACCACTGCACTCCAGCCTGGTGACAGAGTAAGACTCCATCTTAAAAAAAAAAAAAAAAAGATTGGAGGTAAACATGGAATACCAAAATTATTTGCCTGTTCTCTTTTGATGGTAGGATTGTAAGTGATTTTTTTTTTTTTTTTTTTTTTTTTTTTTTTTTTTTGAGACAGCGTGTTGCTCTCACCCAGGCTGGAGTGCAGTGGCATAATCTCAGCTCACTGCAGCCTTGACCTCCTGGGCTCAAGTGATTCTCCCACTTCAGCCTCCCGAGTAACTGGAACTACAGGTGCGCATCACCATGCCTGGCTAATTTCTTTTGTAAGTTTTGTAGAGACAGGGTTTCACCATGTTGCCCAAGCTGGTTTTGAACTCCTGATCTCAGGCAATGTCTCTGCATGCCCTCCCAAAGCTCTGGGACTACAGGTGTGAGTCATTGCACCCAGCCTATAAGTGATTTTTTTTGTTTTGTTTTAGTTTCTTTTTCTTTTATGGTATTTAAAATAAACCTATGACCAGTATCTTTGTAAAAACGGTATTAGCTATTTAAAATGCTATTTGGAGCAATGCTAATGTTTTCATGGAAAATTTTTCTTATGAATTTGAACTTAGAAATTTAAAGGGTAGGCCAGGCACAGTGGCTCATGCCTGTAATCCCAGCACTTTGGGAGGCCAAGGTGATTGGATCGCTTGAGGCCAGGAGTTTGAGACCAGACTGCCCAACATGGCAAGACCATGTCTCTACTGAAAATTCAAAAGTTAGCTGGGCATGGTGGCACACACCTGTAATCCTAGCTACTCGGGAGGCTGAGGCACGAGAATTGCTTGAACCCAGGAGGTGGATGTTGCAGTGAGCTGAGATCTCACCACTGCACTACAGCCTGGGCGACAGAGCAGGACTCTGTCTCAAGAAAAAAAGAAATTTAAAGGGTATTGGGTACATTATTTTTTTAGTATGTGATTATTTTAAAGGAATTTAATGATTTACCGTAAACTTGGTCTCATAATTTGTAGCAGCATTAATATGGTTTCAGCCTATTTAAGAATTAGCTTCCCGGCCGGGTGCAGTGGCTTACGCCTGTAATCCCAGCACTTTGGGAGGCTGAGGTGGGTGGATCACCTGAGGTCAGGAGTTCGAGACCAGCCTGACCAACATGGAGAAATCCCATCTCTACTAAAAATACAAAATTAGCTGGGTGTGGTGGTGGGCGCCTATAATCCCAGCTGCTCGAGAGGCAGAGGCAGGAGAACTGCATGAACCTGGGCAGCGGAGGTTGCAGTGAGCCAAGATTGTGCCATTGCACTCCAGCCTGGGCATCAAGAGCGAAACTCCATCTCAAAAAGAAAAGAATTAGCTTTCCCAGGAATGGCTGAATTCACCATAATGATAATGTTGATGTGGAGTCCCCTCAGGTTTCAGCCTGAGTCCTAACATCTCACAGTTTAAGACTTCTCTCTGTATGCTTGTTCATCCTTCGTAGGTTCTTTTGCATAAAGTACCACACTTTACATACCTTGAGTCAGAACTGAAAATTACAGCAAATATGACTCTCAATTGTATATTTAAAAATCTCTAAGATAAATTATTGTATGAGAAAAGCAAAGTGCAGAAAAGTATGTGTAATATGACACCTAGTGTGAGAAGGCGGAATTAGAGTATTTGCCTCCATCTGGGTATGGTGGCTCACATCTGTAATCCAAGGACTTTGAGATGCCAAGGCGGGAGTAACCCTTCAGGCCAGGAGGTTAAGATCAGCCAAGACAACATGGGGAGACCTCCATCTCCACAAAATACGAAAATAACCAGGTGCATGCCTGCCCTGCTACTCAGGTGGCTGAAGCAGGAGGACTGCTTGAGCCTGGGAGGTCCAGTTACAGTGAGCCATGATGAATCCACTGCACTTCAGCCTGACAGAGCAAGGAGCTGTCTCAAAGTACCTAAATGAAAAAATAAGACGAGGTGCGGTGGCTCACGCCTGTAATCCCAGCACTTTTGGAAGGCCGAGGCAGGCGGATCACAAGGTCAGGAGATCGAGATCATCCTGGCCAATATGGTGAAACCCCACCTCTACTAAAAATACAAAAATTAGCTGGGCATGGTGGCTCGTGCCTGTAGTCCCAGCTACTCAGGAGGCTTAGATTGGAGAATTGCTTGAACCTGAGAGTCGGGAGGTTGCAGTGAGCCAAGATTTTGCCACTGTACTCCAGCCTGGCCACAGAGCAAGACTCCGTCTCAAAAAATAAATAAATACATAAAAATATTGACTTGGCTGTATAACAAAATTCTGGAGAGCTATACAAATTCTTAACCATTCTGGATATGGACATAGAATTATCACTGTGTAATCTTGTTTCTGATTTTTGATTCATATGAATATTAAGAATTAAAAATGGCTTTTGAAAGTGAATCACTGAGAAATTTAGAAAAGAAACTGACTTTGTTTTCCCACAGAAGAATGTAATACCTCACGTATATAGTAATTATTTCATTCCTTAGACCTGGTATATGCAAACTGCAGCCCAAGGACCACTCTTCCCTTCCTTCCCTTTTTGTAAAGAAGGTTGTATTGGAACACAGCCACGTCCATTGGTGTACATCTGCTTTCCAGCTTCAGTGGCAAAGCTGAGCTGTTGTAGCAGACATCTCATGGCCTGCAATATTTATTATCTTACTCTTAACAGACAAACGTTGCTGACCTCTCCCTTAGGTATTGTTTTTTTACTTTTAGTCATAGAATACTTTGTTCAATAACATTTTTATATGGACCACTATTACTTGGAAGTACAGGTATATTTACTGAAGTGAGATTAGGGGACATGTTGGTTGAA
This sequence comes from Rhinopithecus roxellana, assembly GCF_007565055.1. Classification (NCBI taxonomy): domain Eukaryota; kingdom Metazoa; phylum Chordata; class Mammalia; order Primates; family Cercopithecidae; genus Rhinopithecus; species Rhinopithecus roxellana. The sequence goes on along the minus strand of NC_044549.1, from coordinate 22,282,671 downwards.
CCCTGCCACTCACCTGCCTTCCTCTTTTTTTTAACCCTCCATCCTCCAGCAGCTGCTTCTTGAGGGGAATTTGAGGAATCCCCAGGGTTCTAAGGAGTACGGTTTGAAAATGACTGCCTTATAGCAACTCTTGAGGTAGTAAGTCTGATACTGTTTTCTGTGTTAGGTACTGAGACTCAGCTCATACAAATGAGTTAGTCCAGGTTTAATAAGAAACCAGAACAAAATGCAAATCCAGGGATGATTAGTTGCAGAACAAATGGTCATATTTGCCTTTGAATTATATTTTATATTGTCATAATTCTGTATTGTTTCATTGGTAATTGACTTTTTTGTCTTTACCTTCTTTATATTCATACAGGTTTTTGTAAGGCCAGCTTCCTTCCTTTACTGGAATTTGCCTATACTTCTGTACTAAGTTTTGACTTCTGTAGCATGGCTGATGTAGCCATCTTAGCTCGTCATCTTTTCATGTCAGAAGTCTTAGAGATTTGTGAAAGTGTACATAAGCTAATGGAAGAGAAGCAGCTAACAGTATATAAGAAGGGTGAAGTACAAACAGTTGCATCCACCCAGGACTTACCAGTACAGAATGGAGGTACAGCACCTCCTGTGGCTAGCAATGAGGGAACCACAACAACTTTATCTACTGAACTTGGGGATTGTGAAATTGTACTGCTGGTAAATGGAGAATTGCCAGAAGCTGAGCAGAATGGAGAGTTAGGACGACAGCCTGAGCCCCAGGTTTCTTCAGAGACTGAAGCTGCCCTGTCATCTGTAGGATGTATAGCTGATTCCCATCCTGAAATGAAGTCTGTTGATTTAATAACAAAAAACAACCAGACAAAACTGGAAACTTCAAGCAACAGAGAAAATAACACAGTTTCTAATATACACCCTAAACTTTCAAAAGAGAATGTAATTAGTAGTTCACCAGAGGATAGTGGTGTGGGATATGATATATCAGCTGAGGATATCTGTGCCGAAGACATTCCAAAACGTAGGCAGAATGTTGACCAACCTTTAAAAGATCAGGAAAATGTAGTGGCATCAACAGCAAAGACAGACTTTGGCCCTGATGATGATACTTACAGAAGCAGGCTTCGACAACGTTCTGTTAATGAAGGGGCATATATTCGACTACACAAGGGAATGGAGAAAAAGCTGCAGAAACGGAAAGCCATTCCCAAGTCAGCAGTTCAACAGGTATGATGTAAGAAGGGTTGGCCTTTGTAGTTTTAGCTTTAGGTTGAAAGCATTGTATTGATGAACTTATGGCTATAGTGAAAATTATTTGGGAGGTGAGACGGGTACAAGGTAGCAACTTAATGTTTTAAATGCCAGTAGTAATAATGTGAATTTGAAATCTTTTTGTTAGAAATTTACATCATGTCTTTCAAAATTAAAATTGAGTGGATTTACTTAGATTGTGATTTCTATCCCTTATTAGGTGGCTCAGAAGTTAGTTCAAAGAGGAAAGAAGATGAAACAGCCAAAAAGAGATGCTAAAGAGAACACTGAAGAAGCATCTCATAAATGTGGAGAATGTGGAATGGTTTTTCAGAGACGATACGCCCTTATAATGCACAAACTGAAACATGAAAGAGCTAGAGATTACAAATGTCCGGTAAGTATTTGGAAAGCTAATTGAAGATAACTCTAATTCATAATATATAGAATCCAACTTACTGCTTGGTTATCTTTTCACTTGTATTCTATGTTTTTTATGACTGTATGAGTCATCTTTTGATTTAAATGTGCATGTCATTTACTTGCCTCCCCAAAATATTCAGTGATTTATCTCTGCTTCCTCCCAATACCATAGTAAGACAACAGTGAAAAGATCATTTTAAAAATGTAACTCATAAAAAGGCAGAGAGAACAGGAAATCTTGAAACAACTAAATTCTGGATACAAATAAATAGATGGAGTAACTTATTCAGCAGATTTGAAAGTGTTCACTTCAAGGTTTTCAGTGGGGAAAGCTAAGAATCAACCCAAATTGAATTGTAGAACCACCAAAATGTCTCAGGAATTAGTAGTGCTAGCTACCTTGAAAATAGAGCAATTAACTCACTACCCCTGTCCCCTTAGCCAAAGATCCATCTTCTACTCCCTGGAAAGGATAAAACCATAACTATGGTTTTATGTACTATGTACAGTGAAGCTAAGTGTACTGTACTCAAAACAGGGAAGAGTAAAAGCATACTGAATGTTAAGTTGTTTTTTTTTGGAAACGGAGTCTTGTTCTGTCAACCAGGCTAGAGTGCAGTGGCGCAATCTTGGCTCACTGCATTCTCCACCTCCCAGGTTCAGGCGATTCTCCTGCCTCAGCCTCCTGAGTAGCTGGGACTACAGGCATGAGCCACCATGCCTGGCTAATTTTGTGTTTTTAGTAGAGACAGGGTTTCACCAAGTTGGCCAGGCCAGTCTCAGACTCCTGAGCTCAGATGATCCACCTGCCTCAGCCTTCCCAAGGTATGGGATGCCAGGTGTGAGCTACCGCGCCTGGCCTAAGTTCTTTCTTTTCTCAAGTCCCAGGGTATAGGCATCTACACCCTTAACCATAAAGCAAAAAGATTTCTCAGAGATGAAAAGTCTGAAGCCCAATAGCAAAAGACAACTACTGACTAAAGCTCATGGTTGACAACAGTCCCCTCCCCATTTACATGGAAATTCCAGTGAATTTTTTAATGTCTTATTCTGAAATATGAACAGATATTAGGGATTATTGGCTCATGACAAAAGATTTCAAGAAAAACAACTTTGGCTGGGCGCAGTAGCTTGTACCTATAATTCTAACATTTTGGGAGGCCAAGGCAGGCAGATTGCTTGAGCTCAAATTTCAAGACCAGCCTGGGCAACATGGTGAAACCCCGTCTCTACAAAAATACAAAAATTAACTGGGCATGGTGGCACACACCTGTAGTCCCAGCTACTTGTGGGGGGCTGAGGCAGGAGGATGGCTTGAACCCAGGAGGTCAAGGCTACAGGAAGCCAAGATTGCCCCACAAAGTGAGACCCTGTCTCCAAAAAGAAAAAAAAAAAAAAAAAAGACAACTTTGAGGAATCGTAAGACTAGCGAGAAAAGAAAACTAAAAAGAAAAAAACTTCAGAACGTATGATTTATGTAAGAGATAAATGAAAAAATTAAGTTTACAAAACAGCCAGGTACTATGGTTTTTGTTTTTGTTTTTCTTGAGACAGAGTTTTGTTCTTGTTGCCCAGGTTGGAGTGCAATGGCACGATCTCTGCTTCCCAGATTGAAGCAGTTCTCCTGCCTCAGCCTCCCGAGTAGCTGGGATTACAGTCATACACCACCATACCCGGCTAATTTTGTATCTTTAGTAGAGATGGAGTTTCTCCATTTTGGTCAGGCTGATCTCGAACTCCTGATCTCAGGTGATCTGCCTGCCTCAGCCTCCCAAAGTGCTGGGAGTACAGGCGTGAGCCTCTGCGCCCAGCAGTACTATGTTTTTAAAAGGACACATTGAGGCTGAGCGTGGTGGCCTATACCTGTAATCCGAACACTTTGGGAGGCAGAGATGGGAGAATCACTTGAGCCCAGGAGTTCAAGACCAGGCTATATAGCGAGACCCTCTGTGTACAAAAAAAAAAATTTTTTAAATAAAAGGTCATATTGACTGGTCCGAAGTTAGTGAGTTATCTCGATTGTTCACAGTTACAGATCAAACTCCTTGTTCTACTCTACCCCCTTCTCACTTCTGCACTTGACTAGTGTAAAAAAAAAAAAAAAAAAAAAGCCTAAAAAAATTATTAATATGAACGGTACATTAAATTAAAGAGTTTTTTAGGAATAAAATATATACCATATAAAAAATCTCACAAAAGTTGGAAAATATAACTGATGAAATCTCCCAGAAAATAGAGCAAAAAGAAAAGTTAGAAATTGGGAGTGAAAGAAAATAATATTATTGGTCTAAGATATTCAGTATACAAGTATTACTTGCAGAGCATGGAAAAAAATATAAAGAAAAATTTCAGAACTTAAGGATAGAAGTTTCTGTGTTAAAGGAATACACTGAATGCCCAGAACAGTGAATGAAAATAAAACTGTATTAAAGTACATTATAAAATTTCAGAATCAGTGGACAAAAATAAAATTAGTTAGTTGCCAGAAGGAAAACAATAACATTGTCAGTCTCATAAAAAGGATAAGGATCAGAATGGCTTTAGGTTTTTCAACAACAGCAACAGAAACTAGAAGACAAAGCCACCATGTGTTTAAAATCTAAAGAGAGGATTTCTGACTTGAATTCTTATAGCCAATCAGTCAAACTTTTAATTATAATGGTAGAATAAGAATATGTATATATATTTTTTGAGACGGAGTCTCGCTCTGCCGCCCAGGCTGGAGTGCTGTGGCCAGATCTCAGCTCACTGCAAGCTCCGCCTCCCGGGTTCACGCCATTCTCCTGCCTCAGCCTCCCGAGTAGCTGGGACTACAGGCGCCCGCCACCTCGCCCGGCTAATTTTTTTTCGTATTTTTTTAGTAGAGACGGGGTTTCACCATGTTAGCCAGGATGGTCTCGATCTCCTGACCTCGTGATCCGCCCGTCTCGGCCTCCCAAAGTGCTGGGATTACAGGCTTGAGCCACCGCGCCCGGCCGGTAGAATAAGAATATTTTCAGACATGCCAGGTCTCAAAATTATTACCTCCCAAATTTTCTCAGGAAGCTGTTGACAGACAGTTTCACTAAAATGAGCAAGATAGGTTAAATGGAAAACATGGCATCCAGTTCAACAGAGTCCGAGGGATTCATCAAGACAATAGTGAAGGGAGATCCCAGGATGAAGCTATGTATCAGGTATAGGGAACAATTAGCCCAGGACATAATGATTTTTTTTTTTTTTTTTTTTTTTTTTTTGAGGTAGGATCTTGCTCTGTAGCCCAGGCTGGAGTGCAGTGGCACTATCACAGCTCACTGAAACCTCCACAGCCCGGGCTCAAATGATCCTCCTGTCTTAGCCTCCCAAATAGCTGGGACCACAGGCATGCACCACCATTCTTGGCTTTTTGTATTTTTTTTGTAGAGACAGGGTTTTACCATGTTGCCTAGGCTGGTCTTAAACTCCTGGACTCAAGTGATCTACCCTCTTTAGCCTCCCAAATGCTGGGGTTACAGGCGTAAGCCACCACAACCAGCCGAGGACATAATGATTTGACAGAGATTTCCAAAAAGGTGATGGGTTTTAAATCTCCTCCCAGTGCAGTTGGGGGCAGAGTTTGGCAAATTAGTAAGTGCAAAGAGAAATAAAACAAAAAGTAAGAAAGGAAAAAGAATTACAGTGTACTGTATGTGGCCCAGTGGTAATAATATTTACATCCTAAAAATGTAAGCCTTGAAATTGGTCTACTCAAGAATATGATATAGGTATATTGATAAAGAGGGGTAATGGAAATCATTTACATATCTAAGTAGAGAGTAGAGGAGTAAAAATGCAAATCAACTTCCATTATGTGTGTTACATAGAGTTACAAAGAGAAGCATCAAGAGAGAGTCATACAAGCACAGCTGCGCTTAAAAACAAAGTCAGAGATAACTCTAGAAGCAAAATATGGTGGAGATGGTTGGCCAGGAGACCAGTTTTACTTGTTGTTTTAAAAAAACAAGTTTTCCACAGGTTAAGCATATATAACTTTGATTTTAAAAAGAACAAAATTTTCTTGAATCTTCAACTATGAGATAAAATCCAAGGGCCATCAATCACAGCCTTACCTTTCTATTTCCAGCCCCTACTTCTGTTCCACCTGACAACTATTAGTACTCATGCTGATGATAATATTCTTCTGGCTTTGTTTTACCACTCCTGAAAGACCTGTTTCAAGCCCAACCTTGTTGATATAAATCTTGTGCTATTGTTAGACTTTAGCCTCTTCTGAATAGGAATTGAGTCTTACCACTTTTATCTTTACAATCTAGTGCCTATTGTTTTTTACATAGTATATGTGTTTATTGATTTATGTAATTGTAACAAAAAGTTCAAATATGAGTTGAGCTTCAGGTAACATTTTGTAATGGAAATACATTTAGAGAGAATTTTATTTTTCTTTTAGTTGTGTAAAAAACAGTTTCAATACAGTGCCTCTTTGCGAGCACATCTTATTCGTCATACCAGAAAAGATGCACCCTCTTCATCCTCGTCCAACTCCGCATCTAATGAAGCGTCAGGAACGTCATCTGAGAAGGGCAGAACCAAGCGGGAATTTATATGTTCCATATGTGGAAGAACATTACCTAAATTATATTCTCTCCGAATACATATGTTGAAGCACACAGGTGTAAAGCCACATGCATGCCAGGTAAAGCTGTAACGTTTATTTTGCTATTTAAAAAACATTAGAACTTAACTATGGGTGCCAAAGAGACTGGTGGGATATGTATTCTCAAGTCACTCTCATATTTGTAAAATGTCAGGGAAATTTATGACTTATTTATTGCCTAGACCAAAGGTGATTCCCTATTGTGTTTTTTAATTTGCTCTCTGAAGTTGTAATTTGAATCTGTTTAAGACGTTTGTGAAAACTTAACTAGGGTCCAGAGGATGTATAGGGTGAAAGATAATCACCAATGATGATAAAAACCAATTTATCATCCCCATCATTCCTTAACCTTCAACTAGACCAACCCAGACTGGGAAGGAACCCATGGCTTAAACAAATCTCTGTGGTCTGTAAAAGTTCTGCCTAAGCTGTGTTCCTTTCTAGAGCTAAGGATTGAGAGTACCTAAATGCCAAAATACTACTCAAGGGCGATGAATCTTGTGATTAGCCAGCTTTGGGCTGTTTGGAACAGTGAAAAATTTCTAGTCACACTTGTAGCCTTATATATATGATTCAGTTTGGGGTTTTTTGTCTCTTTTGAGACGAGGTCTTGTTCTGTCTCTCAGGCTGGAATGTAGTGGCATGATCACGGGTCACTGCAGCCTCCCTCTCTCAGAGGCGTAAACCATCCTCCCACCTTAGCCTCCCAAGTAGGTGGGACTACAGGTGTGCATCACCATGCGTGGCTAATTTTTTTATATTTTGTGGAGATGGGGCCTAACTATGTTGCCCAGGCTGGCCTCAAACTCGTGGGCTCAAGTAGTCTTCATTCCTCAGGCTCACAAAGTACTGGAATTACAGGTGTGAGCCACTATGCCAGGCCTGACTCAGTATTTTTATTAAAAAACAGTTTGGAACCAATGGGATTTTTTTCTTTTTTCTTTCTGTATTTTAATAGTTTTTGGGGAACAGGTGGTGTTTGTTTACTTGGATAAGTTTTTTGGTGGTGTTTTCTGAAACTTTGGTGTACCCATTACTTGAACAGTATACACTATACCCAGGGTGTAGTCTTTTATGCTTCACCCCCAACTCACCCTTTCCCCCAAGTCCCCAGAGTCCATTGTATCATTCATAGCTTAGCTCCCAATTATGAGTGAGAACATAACGATGTTTGGTTTTCCATTCCTGAGTTACTTCATTTGTAGTAGTGGTCTCCAATCATTTGAACCTGGGAGGTGGTGGTTGCAGTGAGCCGGCGTGGTGCCACTGCACTCCAGCCTGGACAACGAGCAAAATTCCATCTCAAAAAAATGAATTAATTGGCCGGGTACAGTGGCTCATGCCTGTAATCCCAGCACTTTGGGAGACCGAGGCAGGTGGATCACAAGGTCAGGAGATTGAGACCATCCTGGCCAACATGGTGAAACCCCGTTTCTACTAAAAATACAAAAAATTAGCCAGGCATAGTGGAACACACCTGTAATCCCAGCTACTCGGGAGGCTGAGGCAGGAGAATCGCTGGAACCCGGGAGGCAGAGTTTGCAGTGAGCCGAGATCACACCACTGCACTCTAGCCTGGGCGACAGAATGAGACTCCATCTCAAAAAAAAAGTAATTTTAAAAAGAGTAGTGGTCTCCAATTCCATCCAGGTTGCTGCAAATGCCATTGTTTTGTTCATTTTTATGACTGAGTAGTATTCCATGGTATATATATACACATATTCTTTATCTTCTCATTGATTTACGGGCATTTGTGCTGGTTTCATATTTTTGCAACTGTGAATTGTGCTGTTGTAAACATGCGTGTGCAAGTATCTCTTTCAATGAGATTTTTTAAAGACAGGGTCTTTCTTGTTTTATTACCCAGACTGGAGTACAGTGGCGTTATCTTAACTCACAGTAAACTCGAACTCCTGGTTTCAAGCAATCCTCCTTCATCAGCCACCCAAGTAGCTAGGACTTCAGGTGCATGCCACCACACCCACCTAATTTTTTTTTTTTTTTAATTTTTATAGAGACAAGGGTCTTGCTATATTGCCCAGGCTGCTCTTGAACTCCTGGTCTCAGGCTGTTTTCCCACCTGGGCCTCCCAAAGTGCTGGGATTATAGGCATAAGTCACTGTGCCTGGCCTCCAGTGAGGTTTTTTTATATTTCTCTCTTTTATACCTTTTTATTATTTTACAAGAGAGTGGGCTGAACCCACATGTACCCTTCACCCAACCTCAGTAGTTACCAGCTCATGGTACATGTGTTTTATGTATACTATTACTCACTACGCTACTCCCACCCCCACCTCCACCCCGCCAGGTTTGTTTGTTTTGGTTTGGGTTTTTTTTGGAGGTAGGGTCTCACTCTGTCCCCCAGGCTAGAGTGTAGTGGTGCGATCTTGGCTCACTGCAACCTCCACCTCCCAGGTTCAAGCCATTCTCCTGCCTCAGCCTCCCGAGTAGCTGGAACTACACCCGCACGCCACCACGCCCAGCTAATTTTTTGTATTTTAGTAAAGATGGGGTTTCACCTTGTTGCCCAGGCTGGTCTTGAACTCCTGAGCTCAGGCAATCCAACCACCTCAGTCTCCCAAAGTGTTAGGGTTACAGGCATGAGTCACCGTGCCCGGCTCCACCAGTTATTTTGAAGCCAAGTCCTAAGGATCACTTTATTTGTAAATTTATGTATTTTTTTTGTTTTTTGTTTTTGAGAAAGATTCTTGCTCTGTCACCAAGGCTAGAGTGCAGTAGCGCGATCTTGGCTCACTGCAACCTCCGCCTCCTGGGTTCAAGAGATTCTCCTACCTCAGCCTCCTGAGTAGTTGGGATTACAGACGCCTGCCACCACACCTGGCTAATTTTTTTTTTTTTTTTTTTTAGTAGAGACAGGGTTTCACCATGTTGACCAGGCTGGTCACGAACTCCTGACCTCAAATGATCCACCTGTCTCGGCCTCCCAAAGTGCTGGGATTACAGGCGTGAACCACCACACCCGGCCATAAATTTAAATACCAAGTATGAGTTGGGCCTCTTGTCTTTCCATGTGGCACTACTCAGAATGTGTGGTCTGTGGACGATAAGTAGAGAAATAGAGAGTAAGCATGTAGAAACTGTCATAGCAATTTGGCATTGTCACATCATTTTTAACAAAAATTTTTGTGTTTAACAAAAATTTCTCCCAGTGGATTGTGGAAAAGGAAAAAGATAATTAGTTCTTCATCACAGTTTGAAAAGCACTGCTGTAGTTGGTGTAGCAGGAAATGGTATATTGTTCTTGATTAAGCTTCCATGTTTCTTAATATAAAGTATACTATTTACCACTCTCAAGGATAGCATGAGGTTTGTCTGATTTTTACTATTTTGAGAGTCTCTGGTAAACACATGGATTTAAAATAACAATGTATGTTGAATACTGAATCAGAAGAGGGGCCATCTTTCAAGTTGGTTTCAACTTTCAGTTTGTCATTATGTTTATTGTAAGTTAAATAATTTAAATATTTATTTAAAATAATATATTCATTTTCTCTGTCCTCGTTCTTCAGAAACAATCTCCCTTTTTGTTTTCTTGACTTAATCACCCCTGTTCTATCTTAGGTCTGTGGAAAGACTTTTATCTATAAGCATGGTCTAAAATTACATCAGAGTCTTCATCAATCCCAAAAGCAGTTCCAGTGTGAACTATGTGTTAAGTCTTTTGTTACCAAACGGAGTCTTCAAGAACATATGAGTATTCACACAGGTAATGAGAAATTTATATTGACATAGTTACATTTCATAAACTATTAATGTATGCTTTAATTATACCAGAAATTGCATTCATAAACTGATAGTCGTGTGTGCTCAATTTTGTATTGAGATAGTATTTAAAATTAAAAGCATAGGCTGGGCACCGTGGCTCACGCCTGTAATCCCAGCACTTTGGGAGGCCGAGGTAGGCGGATCACGAGGTCAGGAGATCAAGACCATCCTGGCTAACACAGTGAAACCCCATCTCGACTAAAAATACAAAATATTAGCTGGGCGTGGTGGCGGGCTCCTGTGGTCCCAGCTACTTGGGAGGCTGAGGCAGGAAAATGGTGTGAACCCAGGAGGCGGAGCTTGCAGTGAGCTGAGATTGCGCCACGGCACTCCAGCCTGGGCGACAGAGCGAGACTCCATCTCAAAAAAAAATTAATTAATTAATTTTAAAAAGCGTTTTCTTAGATCTGGTTTTACAGCTATGTTTGTATATAGAATATTCATTGTTTCCCTCAGTGTAGAAAAATGTGTACTAAGTATTAAAATCATGCGTAATTTAAATCCAGGCATAAAGAAATGATCATGCTTTTAAAAAGTTAAATGGTAGGCAGACATAATTGTCAACATAGTAGTTGGCTTATATTTTTTGTCCATACATACTTAGATGTTTTAAAGCAAAAATGTGGGAATAGTCAATGAAGGGTAGATACCTGCTGCAACTTGTATTCTATTACTGTTACAATCTGTAGATCATACAACTGTATCACATTCTTTGGATCGTACCTTCTGATAGTACTATAGTTGTTGAGAGGAAATGGGGATTTTGACATGGTTTATTGTTATTCTTAGATGTCTGCCAAATGTTACAGCGTCCATGTCCCTTTGGTAAAATAACTTCTGAAATAACATAAAGAATTCTGCTAAAGGCCAGGCATGGTGGCTCACGCCTGTAATCCCAGCACGTTGGGAGGCTAAGGCGGGCAGATCACGAGGTCATGACATCGAGACGATCCTGGCTAACACGGTGAAATCCATCTCTACTAAAAATACAAAGAATTAGCTGGGTGTGGTGGCACGTGCCTGTAGTCCCAGCTGCTCGGGAAGCTGAGGCAGGAGAATGGCGTGAACCCGGGAGGCAGAGTTTGTGATGAGCCGAGATCACGCCACTGCACTCCATCCAGCCTGGGCAACAGAGTGAGATGCCATCTCAAAAAAAAAAAAAAAGAATTTTGTTAAAAGAGGACTGATTGCTGGATATGTGACAGGGTTTTGATTTTTTTCTAATAGGAGAGTCCAAGTACCTTTGCTCAGTTTGTGGAAAGTCTTTTCATAGGGGCTCTGGACTCAGCAAGCACTTCAAGAAACACCAACCAAAGCCTGAGGTTCGAGGCTATCATTGTACTCAGTAAGTATTCAATATGTGAGGCATTCAATTAATTTAATTATGTTTTTATTTAGTTTTCTAAAAAATATTTGAAGATAATGTTAAACTGTAACTTCAGTTTACTCTTGATTTTAATGTCCTTTTTTTCTTGCCTAAGAGTTACTGTTTTTAACATCTTTGAGATGTAAATCATTTACCATACAAATCACTCATTTAAAGTGATTTAAGATTTTCAAATGTACTACCTGGAAGTGGGGGTGTGGGAAAGAAGAGTCTCACTGCCAGCCAGTTTCTTTTCCCCAGTCCTCTTCATTTTCCAGAGCCTCCTGAAATCTCTGTTATGATTGAGGTAAAATTCATATAACATAAAATTAGTCAGGCCAGGCACAACAGCTCAAGCCTGTAATCCCAGCACTTTGGGAGGCCAAGGCGGGCAGATCATCTGAAGTCAGAAGTTTGAGAGCAGCCTGGCCAATGTGGCAAAACCCCATCTCTACTAAGAATATAAAAATCAGCCTGTCATGGTGGTTCACACCTGTAGTCCCAGCTACTTGGGAGGCTGAGGCAGGAGAATCACTTGAACCCAGGAGGTAGGAGGTTGCAGTGAGCCAAGATCGCACCACTGCACTCCATCCTGGGCGACAGAGTGAAACCCCACCTCAAAAAAAGAAAAGAAAAAGAAAAAAAGTCATTTTAGGGTGGGCGCAGTAACTCATGTCTGTAATTCCAACACTTCGGGAAACAGGTGGGAGGATTGCTTAAGGCCAGGAGTTCAAAACTAGTCTGGGCAGACAGCATAGCAAGATCCTGTCTCTTAGGGGGAAAAAAAAGCCAGGAAGCTCTCTCGTTTGCTCTTTTTTTTAACTTTTTGGTTCAGGGGTACATCAGAAAGCTCTCTTAACAGAGATTCAACAATTTTTTTTCTTTGTTAAACATTTATCTGGTCACTGTAAGCTTTTAGTTTTCAGAGTTCCTTCCTGGTAAGGTTGATTCTAACAGTTTGCCAGTTTATCCTCTGCTTTTGTGGAGAGATGGGTTTTTGGAGCTTCCTACTTGACATATTTGTTGATGTTACTCTAATTAGTCTTATTCTGCAACAAAGATAGTTTGTTATCAATACATTTTTAGTTATAAGTGAAAGTACACTCAACCCGAACAGGTTTGAATTAAATATAAAGTCTAGGAGTCTGGGTGGTTTAATGTAAACCGGATTCAAATTCATTAGCACTTGTTTTCTGTGAGGCACCCTATGGACAAGACAATGGCAGTGGTTTCAGTCTCACATCCTCTCAGATTCCAAATTGTCAAACTTATTTTCTGGTAGTTCATCAAAGCCCTGAGGATTACTCCAGTTACATCAAGTTAAGTCAGTTATCCCTGAGTCAATCACTATGGCCAAAGGAATGCTTTGTTGTGGTTAACTTAGGCCCAAGTCATTTGCTCTATCCCTAGGGTCAAAGGTAAAGCCTCCCCTCAACACATAGACTAAGAGAGAGAGGGTTGAATAGGGATCTCAAAGTGGGGTCACTTAGGAGAGAGAGAGAGAGAATAGTAAATTTCCTCCTTAATAACCTTTGGGAACTATGCACTATGCTTTCTAAAACATTTCTGGTAGCCTTAAGATGAAAAGAACCTAAAACCCTGTAGCCTTTATGCAAGATTGGAAAATTAGGGAATTCTTTTAAGTTGAGATTAGGAGTTCTAAAAAACTAAAAATAATTACTGCGTTCTTGGAAACTTGTTTTAAAGGAATGAGATTATCCATTTGGGTAACTGAACTTTATTGCAGATGTGAAAAAAGTTTCTTTGAAGCTAGAGATCTTCGCCAGCACATGAACAAACATCTTGGTGTGAAGCCATTCCAGTGCCAATTTTGTGATAAGTGCTATAGTTGGAAGAAGGATTGGTATTCCCATGTGAAGTCTCATTCTGTCACTGAGCCTTATAGGTGGGTAAATTTGAGAAGGAGCTGAACTTAATTGATACATGCATGTACTCTGATTATTATGACTGCTGCTGCTTTGGACAAAATAATTTGGTCTTTTCCCCTATTTTAGGTGTAATATATGTGGCAAAGAATTTTATGAAAAAGCTTTGTTCAGAAGGCATGTAAAGAAAGCTACCCATGGGAAAAAAGGAAGAGCAAAGCAAAACCTGGAACGGGTGTGTGAAAAATGTGGAAGAAAATTCACTCAGCTAAGAGAGTATAGGAGACACATGAACAACCATGAAGGTAACTATACTTGGTATAGTTATCCTTATAGAATAAAAGCCAATCCAGTAGTGATTCTCCCTTTACCAGCTCTTTCACCTTCCTTGGTAAAGGATTAATTTTATATCTTTATTCAAATGACAGAGGTGATCTTGAACCTGAGTACCTAATTATTGTGTATATATAAATAGATTCCTTTTTTAGTGAACTTAATTCTGTATCCACATTGTTATGCTGAACTAAGCTATTTGAAACCTCTGCTTTGAAGGAGTAAAGGAATAAATGAGATTATGCACAGAACCTAAAATTTGTCTCAGTCACATCTGTCCATAGGAAGATCTTTAGAGAAATCTTGTTTATTCTTTTTTTTTTTTTTTTTTTTATGGAGACAGAGTCTTGCTCTGTCACTCAGGTTGGAGTGCAGTGACGCAATCCTGGCTCACTGCAACCTCTGCCTCCCAGGTTCAAGTGATTGTCCTGCCTCAGCCTCTGGGACTACAGGCACCCGCCACCATGCCAGCCTAATTTTTGTATTTTTAGTAGAGATGGGGTTTCACCATGTTGGTCAGGCTGGTCTCGAACTGCTGACCTCAGGTGATCCACCTGCCTCGGCCTCCCAAAGTGCTGGGATGACAGGCGTGAGCCACCGCGCCCGGCCCAGAATCTTGTTTATTCCAAGGAAAGCCATTGAGTCCTAAATAAAAGATTGCCACAGTCAAGATAGAAAGGCTTATGAGCTACTGTACCTTTTAATAAAAGGTAGTTTGGTAGGCAGTTTAAGTATATTTTGGTGCTTGCACCTCACTACCCATGCTTTTTTTTCTTTTTTAAGGAGTTAAGCCATTTGAGTGCTTAACATGTGGAGTAGCTTGGGCTGATGCCCGATCTCTAAAACGCCACGTCAGAACACATACTGGTGAACGGCCCTATGTCTGTCCTGTATGTAGCGAAGCCTACATAGATGCTCGAACACTCCGTAAACATATGACAAAATTCCACAGAGACTATGTGCCTTGCAAAATTATGCTGGAAAAAGACACCCTTCAGTTTCATAACCAAGGAACTCAAGTGGCACATGCTGTTAGCATCTTAACAGCAGACATGCAGGAGCAAGAAAGCAGTGGTCCTCAAGAACTTGAGACTGTGGTAGTGACGGGAGAAACTATGGAAGCTCTGGAAGCTGTTGCAGCTACTGAAGAGTATCCATCGGTATCTACACTTTCTGACCAAAGTATTATGCAAGTGGTTAATTATGTATTGGCACAACAGCAAGGACAGAAGCTATCTGAAGTTGCAGAAGCTATTCAAACTGTTAAAGTAGAGGTAGCACATATTTCAGAAGGAGAATGAGTATGTTAATGAAGATAAAAAGAAGTGACATCTCTTGTACACTGAACTCACAGAACATTTGTTTACAATTCTGTGTGACTGACTGCTTGGAGTTTACATATCAAAGCTCTGGGCTGTTTGGTAACATAACATTTCCAAACATTTTGCCTGGCCAATGGGTTCTATAGAAAAGTCCATTTAGTGTAAAGAAATTGAAAACAAATCTATTAGGTTGGTGCAGTTACTTTTGCACCAACCTAATATTTGATGGCAGTGGTTTATCATGATATACCTTTTATGAATTAATGTTTATAAATGACTGTACTGAATTTAAAACTGTACAGTTTCATTTGCATTTTGACATTACTTTATTATACATTTTGCATTTAAAAGACTGCACCAGTTGGCTTTTCTTCTGTTTTATTCTCAAAATATAGAGATTCTGTGATTTATTTGCCCTGTTTATGGATTAAAAAAAATTCTAATATAAAGCATTTCAATAGGATGCATAGGTATATTACGTTTTTTAAATGCTTTAGATCTGTGATTCTTGACTTACTATTTATTTTATCCCCTTTTAAGTCAGGGATTCTTTATTCTGTTTTAAAGCACTTAATGAGTTACATGTTGTAATCAAGTTTGCACAATATATTTATATGAGGAACCCATAAATGAATAGCTAATTTTAAAAATGCCATTAAAATGCATGAAATGCTTATTAAAACCTTACTATACTATTTCTTCAAGGCAAGCAAATTGACCATGAAAAAAGAACAGAGTTATTTAACACTGTTGATGGGAAAATTCTCCTTGATAACATATGACAATTAATGGAAAAAAAATTCTCATTATTTGTAAAGAACGAACAAGTTAATGAACAAACAAGCTAGGTTTGGTATGTTTTCAGCTTTTGTTATCATGTTTAATTGTTTAATTTGGTTGAAAAACTGCAGTTGAGAAATCGGATAGCAATATAGATATTCACAGCGTCTCTGTGGATACCATGTAATTGTCAGGTAATTTCAAAACATTGAAAATTATTCAGTGCAGCCCTCATAGTATAATACTTGAAGAAATTGATTACAGTTCCACCAAATTGTTGAAGATAAATTATTTTTAAAGGTTATGAAAACTGAGTTATATTAATTCATTTGTTTGATTTTTAAATCCCACCTCCTCAAGCTATCCAATTTTCTGATTTTGAAAATAACCATGAGAGATGCCACATTTCTCTCTGGGAAACTACCACTCAAAGTATAATTGTTAAAAATTAAGCTTTTAGGTATTAGAAGCTGTTATAAAGTACAAAATTAAGATATAAGCAGATCACATGTAAATCATTCCTAAAGCACAAGAAAAGAATGTGCCTTGATGTACATATATTATTAAGATGCCTCTCCCAGTTTACTTTAAAAATGGCTTTAAGGATAAAGAATAAATGTGATAGCTATGCATGCATTATATATTTGCATTTGCAAATTTCCCATTGTTTTAACAGCTGTGTGGCTGACTTTCAGTTTTAAGAAGTGAATTGACATACAGCCCATAACTTTATAATGGCTGCTCATTTATCTTATCTTTCAGTTAGTGAAAAAGCATTTCAACCTGACTAAAATTTGGAATTGTGTCTTTTATGTTCCATCCTCTGTTGTTACTAGATTTAGTTTAAAAATGGTATATGACCATTAATGTATGTCATAAACATGTAAATAAAAGATGTTGAATCTTGTTTAAAAGCATGGACTTTGGAGTTGAGCTTGTTACTATTTTCAGTTCATAAATCAGTTGTTACTTGATGTGGTAATTTTTTTTTAAAGAGAAAGGAAATCAAACACTAAAAAATAACAATTGGAGGAACACTTAATATTAAAACTTCTTACTCTTAAATATAATTGATAGGGACAAGAGGCAAGGAAATAATGGGTAGAAGAGGGCAGTTCCCCAGCAAAAGCCTGGAAACTCATGGTCCTAAATGGGAACAGGCATTCCTGTTTCCATGTCCAAATGTTGCCTTTTGGTCCACCACGCCCCCCTATCCTGTACCCATATAAACCCTAAACCCCAGGCTCCATGAGCAGAAGAGTGGTGTGGCAGAGAAGGAGAGAAGAGAGGAGCATCTAAATGCCCAGAGGAGTTCAGCTGGGGACCGCGGCAGAGGAGATCAGCGGTGGGACAGCTAAACTCCAGGAGAAGATCATCTTCCCACTCCATCCCCTTTCCAGCTCCCCATCCATCCCGCTGAGAGTCATCTTTATCCGACAATAAAATCCCCCGCATCTACCATCCTTCAGTTTGTCCATGTGACCTGATTCTTCCTGGATGCTGGACAAGAACCCGGGTACTAAGAGGGCACCGAGCTAGTTAACACTTAACGCCATCTGTAGACAGCAGAGCTAAAGGAGCACTGTAACAAAGCCCCACTGTAACCCCACTGGGGCTTTGGCAGTTGCAACCACCCCCACCAGGCGCTACTGTGGGGCCAGAGCCCAAAAGTGCTCAATCTGGCTCCGGCACTTGCCCATCTGTGTGCTTCCCCTCCTGTAAGGGGTTTGGCTGAACAGATGAGCCATGCCCGTGTCGCATGTCCTGCGAGGATATCAGAGAACTCTTCTGTTTTGCAGTCTTGTCACAGGATTATATATTGTGCCATCAACTATCAACTTGAAATAATTTAAATTTGTAAATTATATAAACTCCATGTAGAAACAAATGTTAAGAAGGTTCCAAAACTTCAACGCAGTTTTAATGTTACCAAGAGGGCATTGTTAATTTATAACAATTCCTTTTTAGAAACATAAAGCATATTGCTGTCATGAGATGACTTCCAAAAACTATGGGTGTCTCCTGATCAAATATGGAGGCCTTAAGCACTTTTGGCTACTTGTTACTGCTGCTAAACAATTTGAATCACTGCTGTTACTCCCTGAAATGCCTATATTGTCAATAGAAATGAAGTAATGCTCTAATAGGTTTTAATATGTTCATTTTACTACCAAGCCAATAGGGGTTTGCATAATTGCACAAGTTACTTAAACTGTTGGATTTAGAGCTAATGCAAACCTTCAGGCTTTTTTTCTCCCCCCTGTTGTTTTCATAGCATTGGTATAAACTAGTGTGGGCATGATGTTTTTTTTGTTTGTTGTTTGAAACAGGGTCTCTGTTGACCAGGCCAGAGTGCAGTGGTGCAAACACGGCTGTCTACAGCCTTGACCTCCTGGGCTCAAGCAGTGCTGCCTCAGCCTCCCAGGTAGTGGGGACCACAGGTGTGCACCACCATGCCCAGCTAGATAATTTCTTTATTTTTTGTAGAGATGGAGTGTTGCCATGTTGCCCAGGCTGGTCTCAAACTCCTAGGCTCAACTGATCCTCCCACCTAAGCCTTCCAGAGTGCTGGAAGCCACTGCACTGGGCCAATGATGCTTTCTGGGCCGATGATGCTTTCTGTTCCTGATTCTTTCTTTTAAATCTAATCTTTTTGGAGGTTCCTAACAGGGGTTTTACATTCAATGCTTGGCACATACGCAGTAAAAGTTAGCCTTTGCTTCCCCGATCCTATAAATTTATCAGAACTAGTTGTTGAAATGTGTGGAGCAAAGATACATAATTTCTTTAATCACTTAAAATACACCATACTTATTTTGTAGTCTTATTATTTGAAGATTTCATTTTTTTTTGTTTGTTTTTTTTTTTTTTTTTTTTTTTGGCTAGTCAAGTGAAGCAGTGGGAATGGAGAAGGAACAAAGAAATCTGTAACTGGTTGTGACCAATTAGTTACAAATACCACTGCAATTTTACCAGCCATCTGAAGTTTTGAAGTTTAATACTACTGTTACTAGATTTTTTGTGGGTGGGGGTTGGACAGGGTCTCACTCCCATCGCCCAGGCTGGAGTGCAGTGGCACTATCATTGTTCACTGCAGCCTCGACTTCTGGGCTCAGGTGATCTTCCCACCTCAACCCCCAGACTAGCTGGGACTACAGGTGTATGCTACCACATCCAGCTCATTTTTTGTATTTCTAGTAGAGATGGGGTTTCACCATGTTATGGAGGCTGGTCTGGAACTCCTTGCTCAAGTGATCCACCCACCTCAGCCTCCCAAAGTGTTGGGATTACAGGTGTGAGCCACTGTGCCCAGCCCTTCAAGTAGTTTTATATTTGGGAGTATGAGTTCAACTCCTATAGGGCCTGCTATGGTTGAAATGTTTGTATCTTACAGAATTCATGTTGAAACTTAATCCCTAATGCAGCAGTATTGAGGTGTGGCTTTGGGGGGTGATTGAGTCATGAGGGCCTTTGCCCTCATGAATATATTAGTGCCTTGTGAAAGGGCTGGAAGCTACTAGCTTTTGCCTTATGGCCTTGTGCCATGTGAGAACACAGCAACAAGGCTCCATTTTGGAAGCAGAGAGCAGCTGTTGCCAAACACTGAGCCTAGCGGAGCCTTGATCTTGGACTTCCCAGCCTCCAGAACTGTGACAAAATAAATGTATGTTATTTATAAATTATGCAGTTTATGGTATTTTGTTACAGCAGCCCAAATGGACTAATGACCTTATTTTAGGGAATCTTACGCCACCTACCTAGGTTGAAGATAGTTCCTTCCAGATCAGTTTGTTTTCTTCTGCTAGGTTCTTGCAGGAGTATCAGTGACTAGGTACTATATTTCCATCAACTTCTCAGCCTATTGTTTCCCAGGTGAATAATTGTAAATTTGAACTCTAAACCAGTATTAGAACAAGCCTATTTGGTAGCACATCTTCAGGGTGCCATGGCTCATGCCTGTAATCCCAGCACTTTGGGAGGCTAAGGTGGGCAGATCACCTGAAGTCAGGAGTTCGAGACCAGCCTGGCTAACATGAAGCCCTGTCTCTACTAAAAATACAAAATTAGCCGGGCGTGGTGGTGCATGCCTATAATCGCAGGTACTCAGGAGGCTGAGGCAGGAAAATGGCTTAAATCTGGGAGGCAGAGGTTGCAGTGAGACGAGATAATACCATTGCACTCCAGCCTGGGCAACAAGGGCGAAACTCCGTCTGAAAAAAGAAAAAAAAAAACTCTTCAGGGGACGCTTTTGGCCCACCTGAAGCTCGGCATGAGACAATATCCTTCTCTCTCTGGGGTGGTGCATGGATTTTTTTCTGATTTGTGTTTCTGCTGAAAGTAAAGCCCTTCATTGGGCCCAGCTTTGTGTAGAGCTGTCAGTTTCTATTCTTGTGTACCCAAATCCTGATCTCTTGTCACCGTTTGGCTGTCCAAAGCCAATCCCTTTGTGACTGGCAATCTCATCTACTAGAGGCTACTGCAGTTTCAACTCAGTTTCATATTGGGAGTCCTAGGACATTCCCTTTCTTACAAAGTAAATACTTTGACTTTCAAAGGATGTTACAGCGGAAATTTTCAGGTGTCTTAGTCTGCCAAATACTGAAAACAATGTCGTGTGGTTTTTAAAAATATTTTTACCCTCTAGTTACTCTCTTCTTTCTTCTTGGGGTGTCGTATTTTAGCAGTCTTCCTTCACATTGAACATATTTTGGCAGTGTTTCTTTTACCCTCAGTACCTTTGTCTTTCTCTCCATCTTCTCCCTTCCTGATAACCTATGACAGTCCCTTGACCTGATTTTTAACTGTTTTTATTCAATTATCTATTGAATTCTTTATTTCAAAAATTATATCTTTATGCTAGAATGTCCACGTTTCTTCATAGATGCTTATTTCTGCTTCCCATTTCCATTCAGCTTACTTTGCTGATTTTATTCATATGTTCATTTAAAATTCTTATTGAGCCGGGTGCAGTGGCGCACGCCTGTAATCCCAGCACTTCGGGAGGCTGAGGTGGGCGGATCACTTGAGGTCAGGAGGAGCTGGAGACCAGTCTGGCCAACATGGCAAAACCCCGTCTCTACTAAAAATACAAAAAAAATAGCCGGTGGTGATGGTGGGTGCCTATAATCCCAGCTACTAGGGAGGTTGAGGCAGGAAAATTGCTTGAACCCAGAAAGCAGAGGTTGCACTGTGTTGAGATTGTGCTACTGCACTCTAGGCTGGGCTACAGAGCGAGATTCTGCCTCAAAAAAAAAAAAAAAGAAAAAAATTGGCTGGGCATGGTAGCACGTGCCTATAATCCCAGCTACTGGGGAGGCTGAGGCAGGAGAATCGCTTGAACCAAGGAGGCGGAGGCTGCAGTGAGCCGAGATCGCGCCACTGACTGCACTCTAGCCTGGGCAACAGAGGGAGAGTCCGTTTCAAAAAAAAAAAAAAAAAAAGAATGTGTCTGTTCTATGTGCTGTGCTAAAAAATTATTACTTTGAATATATCACAAGTTATACTCGGATTTTACTGGAAAGTAGTCCCGATCCGGACCCCAAGAGAGGGTCCTTTGACCTCGCGCAAGATTTCGAATTCAGAGTGAGTCCATAGAGTAAAGTGAAAGCAAGTTTATTAAGAAAATAAAGGAATAGGGCCGGGCGCGGTGGCTCAGGCCTGTAACCCCAGCACTTTGGGAGGCCGAGGCAGGCAAATCACGCAGGAGATCCAGACCAGCCTGGCCAATATGGTGAAACCCTGTCTCTACTAAAAATACAAAAATTTGCTGGGCATGATGGCACGTGCCTGTAATCCCAGCTACTTGGGAGGCTGAGGCAGGAGAATCACTTGAACCTGGGAGGTGGAGGTTGCAGTGAGCCGAGACCTTGCCACAGCACTCCAGCCTGGGCAACAGAACGAGACTCCCTCTCAAAAAAGAAACAAGAAAATAAAGGAATAAAAGAATGGCTCTGCCATAGGCAGAGCAGCGGCATGGGCTGCTCCACTGAGTATACTTATAGCTATTTCTTGATTATATGCTAAACAAGGGGTAGATTATTCATGAGTTTTTCAGGAAAGAGGTGGGCAATTCCCAGAACAGAGTTCCTCCACTTTTTAGACCACATAGGGTAACTTCCTGACATTGCCGTGGCATTTGTAAACTGTCATGGCACTAGTGGGAGTGTCTTTTAGAATAACACATTGTAATTAGCGTATAATGAGCAGTGAGGATGATCAGAGGTCACTTTCATCGCCATCTTGGTTTTGGTGTGTTTTAGCCGGCCTCTTCACCACATCCTGTTTTATCAGCAAGGTTTTTATGACCTGTATCTTGTGCTAAACTTCCATCTCATCCCGTGACTAAGAATGCTTAATCTCCTGGGAATGCAGCCCAGTAGGTCTCAGCCTTATTTTACCCAGCCCCTATTCAAGATGGAGTCACTCTGGTTCTAACGCTTCTGACACCATTGATGGGCATTTGGGTTATTTCTAGCTTTGGGCTGTCATGAAGAATGCTGTAAACAACATTTTTACCCTTGTCATGTCTGTTGGTATAAATGTGCATGCATTTCTGTTGGGTACATAACTAAGAGTGGAATTTCTGAGTCATTTGGATTTGTGACTGTGAAATTGCTTTGGCAAACATTATATCAGTGAGAAAAATATGGTAGTCTGGGAGATCTGATTTAGCCAACTTCCCTCTTGTCTTTAGCCCTTCAAGCTGTCCTAATTATTCCTGGGTTTAAGATAGTTGAAATGATAATCACCCTTTCCCTAAACAACTGCCTTTGTAAGGCTGAGAGACCACCAAGTTAGGAGGATAGATGAGCCTGAATTCTGCTAAGGTGTGGACAAAAGTGAATGCCAGCCATTATTCCAGAGGTCACAAGATATGCAACTTCCTCAGTTACCCCTAAAGAGAACATCTCTATGTAGAACCTGAGATTGGCCTTTCGAGTTATCTTTTCAGGTTTTTTGCATGTCTTACCTGAATGACTTCACCTGGACCCACCAACCATCCTGTGGCCCCAGTCAGAAGTGACTCCGAGCAAGAGGACAACTTCAACTCCCTGTGATTTCATCTCTGAACTAACAAATCAGCAGCAAGCACCCATAGCTTAGAAACTGCTACCCCTTTCCCCAAACTGCCTTTGAAAAATCTCTAATCTGTGAGCCTTCAAGGAGATTGATTGAAGTAGTAACTCTGTCTCACAGGTGGTGGCATGACTGGCCTTATATCAATTAAACTCTTTACTACAAGGCAATTAATTTATTTTGTTTTTGCAGTACACAGAAAGAACCAGTCAGATAGTTACAAATGTTCAACTTTTGTAAGATAATATGTTCAGGCTGGGTATATCCCAGCACTTTGGGAGGCCGAGGCAGGCAGATCACCTGAGGTCAGGAGTTCAAGACTAGCCTGACCAACATAGTGAAACCTTATCTCTACTAAAAATACAAAAATTAGCCAGATGTGGTGGCACATGCCTGTAATCTCAGCTACTTGGGAGGCTGAGGTGGGAGAATTGCTTGAACCCGGAAAGTGTAGGTTGCCATGAGCCAAGATCTTGCCACTGGACTCCAGCCTGGGTGACAGAACAAGAGTCCATCTCAAAAAAAAAAAACCTGAGACTAGGTAATTTGTTGTAAAAAGAGGTTTATTTGGCTCATAATTCCAAAGGCTGTACAGAAAGCATGGCTGGGGAGACCTCAGGAAACTTACAATCATGGTGGAAGTCAAAGGAGAAGTAGTCACGTCTTACATGGCCAGAGCAAGAGGAAGAGACAGAGGCGGGAGGTGTCACACTTTTAAACAACCAGATCTTGTGAGAGCTCTGTCAGGAGAATAGTACCAAAGGAGTAAATCCACCCCCATACTCCAATCACCTCCCACCAGGCCCCACCTCCAACATTGGGGAATACAATTTGACATGAGATTTGGGTGGAGACACAGACCCAAACCATATCGGCCATTCAGATATCCTTTTTGTGAAGTAATTATTTCTTAATATCATACCCAACTTCCAATGGGATTTTGTATCTTTTTCTCTTTCTGAATGCAAACTCTTTGTCATTTATGCTTTGCAAACTCCATCTGCCACTTCAGAGCTTGACTTTTCATTCTCTTAATGGGATCTTTTCATGAATGTCCTTAACTTTAATGTCACCCAATTTATAAATCTGTCTTTTAGAGATTTTCCCTGTCAGAAGATCATTACATTTCCTTATTTTAATCTTGTAAAAATTTTATGGTCTGGGTGTGGTGGCTCACACCTGCAATCCCAGCACTCTGGGAGGCCAACGTGGGTGGATCACAAGGTCAGGAGTTTTAGACCAGCCTGGCCAACATAGTGAAACCCCATCTCTACTAAAAATTAGCCGGGCATGGTGGCATACACCTGTAGTCGCAGCTACTTGGGAGGCTGAGGCAGGAGAAGCGCTTGAATCCGGGAGGCGGAGGTTGTAGTGAGTTGAGATCATACCACTGCATTCCAGCGTGGGCAACAGAGTGAGACTCCACCTCAAAAACAAAAAACAAAAAAAAAAATTTATGCCAGGCATAGTAGCTCATGCCTATAATCCCAGCACTTTGGGAGGACAAGGCAGGCAGATCACTTGAGGTCAGACGTTTTAAGACCAGCCTGGCCAACATCGTGAAACCCCATCTCTATTAAAAATGCAAAAATTAGCCATACGTGGTGGTGCATGCCTGTAATCCCAGCTACTCAGGAGGCTGAGGCAGGAGAATTGCTTGAACCTGGGAGGTGGAGGTTGCAGTGAGCTGAGGTCATACCACTGTACTCTAGCCTGGGTGACAAAGCGAGACTGTCTCAAAAAAATTAAAAGTAAAAATAAATATACATTTTATGATTTTACCTTTTTGTTTTTGAGATGGGCTCTTGCTCTGTCACCCAGGATGAAGTGCAGTGGCTTAGTCATAGCTCACTGCAGCCTTGAACTTCTGGATTCGAAGGATCCTCTCACCTCAGCCTTCTGAGTTGCTGGGGACTACAGGTACCCCCAATGCTGGCTTATTTTTATTTTTATTTTTATTTCTTTTTGCTACAGAGATGGGAATCTCTTTTTGTTGTCTAGGCTGGTCTTGAGCTCCTGATTTCAAGCTATCCTCCCACCTCAGCCTCCGAAAGTGTGGTATTACAGGTGTGAGCCACCACATCTGGCCTTACTTTTTATATTTAGATCTATAATCCATCTTGAATAGAGCTAGAGGCCAAGCTTCTTTTTTAAAGTACAGATTCCCAATTGTGCACACATATTTAAAAATGTACTGACATTTCACCACTGTTCAGCAATGTCATCTTTGTCATGAATCTAGGGTACATGCATATGTGGGTTTCATTCCAGACTCTCTATTTCGGTTCTTTACTCTATTTTTGTATCCTTGCACCAATAACACATTGTCTTAATTAATGCAGGTTTATGATAATTTTGACATCTGGTAGAGTAAGTCCTCCCACATTGTTCTTACTGCAGTTTGTCTTGGGTATTCTTTCCATGTGAATTTTAGAATCACATTATCAATTTCTCTATTTTTTTTTTTTTTTTTTGAGATGGAGTTTCACTCTTTTCGCCCAGGCTGGAGTGCGATGGTGGGATCCCGGCTCACTGCAATCTCTGCCTCCCGGGTTCAAGCGATTCTCCTGCCTTAGCCTCCTGAGTAGCTGAGTTTACAAGCACCCACCACCATACCCACCTAATTTTTGTATTTTTAGTAGCGACGGGGTTTCAACATGTTGTCTAGTCTGGTCTCAAACTCCTGACCTCAGGTGATCCGCCAACCTCGGCCTCCCAAAGTGCTGGGATTACAGGCATGAGCCCTTGCACCTGGCCTACTTTGTCAATTTTCATAGCAAAAACCTGCTTGGTTTTGACTGGAATTGCATTGACACTATAAATCAATTTGGGGAGAATTGATATTGTCGATGAAAAGAGTCAAACTCTGTAAAATATTTGAAAAGATTTATTCTGAGCCAGATATGAGTGCCCATGGCCAGTGACACAGCCCTAGGAGGTCCTGAGACCATGTGCCCAAGGTGGTCGGGGTGCAGCTTGGTTTTGTACATTTTTGGGGAGGCATGAGACATCAATCAAATACATTTAAGAAATACATTGGTTTGGTCCAGAAAGACAGGACAACACAAAGTAGAGGCTTCCAGGCTATACATGAATTTAAACTTTCTGGCTGACAATTGGTTGAGTTTGTGTAAAGACCTGGGATTCATAGAAAGGGAATGTTCAATTAAGACAAAAATTGTGGAGATCAAAGTTCTTTTAAAGTCTTACAGTGGCTGCCCTTAGAGACAATAGATGACAAATGTTTCCTATTTAGATCTTATTTAATCTCTTTAGGATTGGGAGGGTCTGGAAGAAAAAGATCTAGCTATATTAATAGAGATTCTTTACAGATGCAAATTTTCCCCCACAAAGAAGAGTTTTGTAGGGCCATTTCAAAATATGGCAGAGAAACATGTTTTGGAGTACATTTTGATTTTCTTCCTTGTCTCGTAATGTTATGCCAGAGTCAGGTTGGAAAGTAAATCACGATATATAGGGTTAAATAAAACCCATCTGATGAGAATTTGCTTTGTAGGGCATGACTCCCCAGACCCCTCAGACAGGAACATGGGCAATATAAAAAATTAGAGTTTTGTCCTCAATATCTTCATAATACTGAATTTTTGTGTATAGTGTTTTATGTGACTATTGTATATTTCTTCACTTATTTAGGTTATTTTTAATTTGTCTTATAGTGTTTTATAGTCTGCATGTGTACATTTTTTTATTTATTTTTAGTTACATTTTTAGGTAATTGTGAGTTGTATTGTTGTGGCTCAGAAAATAAGGCCGGGCGCGGTGGCTCACGCCTGTAATCCCAGCACTTTGGGAGGCTGAGGCGGGTGGATCACCTGAGGTCAGGAGTTCGAGACCAGCCTGGCCAACATGGCGAAACCCTGTCTCTACTAAAAATAAAAAAAAAATAGCTGGGTGTGGCGGCACGTGCTTGTAGTTCCAACTACTTAGGAGGCTGAGGCAGGAGAATCATTTGAACCAGGAGGTAGAGGTTGCAGTGAGCTGAGATCATGCCACTGCACTCCAGCCTGGATGACAAAGTGAGACTCTGTCTCAAAAAATAATAATAATATGCCCCAAAATACAGTGCTTTGGGCGTGCTGAGTACTTTGAACTAAAGGAGAACCAAGGTCTCTTTGACCTTCTCCAGCTCCCCTGTCCTTCCTCCTCTTTACCTCCCTAAGCACAGGGAGGGGCTTTCTCTGAAGTTTCCTTATCTGACTATGGGAATTTCCTCCAGAAGAAATGCAACTGTCATGAGCACCACCCTTACCCCCCAAATAATCTCATGCATAGGGAAAATTAACTCACAGAAAGACTAACGGTCAACACCACCTATTCTGAGAACTGCTACCTAAGAGACATTACCTGTATAATAAAACAGCCTTTATTCACCGTGCTTTTCCTCCCCTCAACATCCCATAACCTGTCAGTACTTCTCCCCAGAAATCCCAAGCCCCTATTTCTATTTTCTCTCTCTCTCTTTTTTTTTTCTTTTGAGACAGAGTGTCACAGTCGCCCAGGCTGGAGTGCAGTGGCACAATCTCGGCTCACTGCAACCTCCACCTCCTGGGTTCAAGCAAGTCTCCTGCCTCAGCCTCCCTAGTAACTGGGATTACAGGTGCCTGCCACCAGCCCCAGTTAATTTTTTTTTTGTATTTTTGTAGAGACGGGGTTTCACCGTGTTGTCCAGGCTGGTCTCGAACTCCTGACCTCAAGTAATCCACCTACCTCGGCGTCCCCAAGTGTTGGGATTATGGGCATGAGCCCCCACACCTGGCCCCCAAGCTCCTATTTCTTCCTGTAGGTCATGACACTAGAACAACTTAAGTCATCTGGTCCTTCTTTATGTTTCATGATTTGTGGGACTCCTATACACATGTATGTAATAAATTTGCATGCCACGGCCAAGCGTGGTGGCTCATGCCTATAATCCCAGCACTTTGGGAGACGGAGGTGGGTAGATTATGAGGTCAGGAGATCGGAGACCATCCTGGCTAACACGGTGAAACCCTGTCTCTACTAAAAATACAAAACATGAGCCGGGCGTGGTGGCACGCGCCTGTAGTCCCAGTTACTAGGAAGGCTGAGTCAGGAGAATCACTTGAACCCAGGAGGCAGAGGTTGCAGTGAGCCGAGATTGCGCCACTGCGCTCCAGCCTGGGCGATAGAGTGAGATTCCACCTCAATAAAAATAACTAAAATAAATAAATAAATAAATACATGTGCATGCCACTTGTCCAATGGCAGTGGATCATCAGAACTTATTAACATTAGTGCCACTAAAGCCGGTATACAGACTCGCCACTGTTACCTTTGACTGGCTTTTAAAAACTTGTATACCTTTTCTCCTGCTAATTTGTCTCTGTCAGTGTATTTCACAGACTCAAATTACTATTATTGTTATTATTATTTTGAGACAGAGTCTCATTCTGTTCCCAGGCTGGAGTGCAGTGGAGCCATCTTGCTCACTGCAGCCTTCGTCTCCCAGTTTCAAGAGATTCTTGTGCCTCAGCCTCCCAAGTAGCTGGAATTACAGGTGTGTGCCACCACACCTAGCTAATTTTTGTATTTTTAGTAGAGATGGGGTTTCAGCATGTTGGCCAGGCTGCTCTTGAACTCCTGACCTCAGGTAATCTGCCTGCCTAGGCCTCCCACAGTGCTGGGATTACAGGCATGAGCCACTGCACCTGGCCAGACTCAAATTATTGAAACTTTAGACAGTAGAGGGAAAGTTGAAAACTTCCCTAAGGTTTGTCTTTTAAATTTTATTTTTCAATTATCAATTTATATATATACATGTCAAGACAAAACAATTTAGTATATGAAGAGAACTTTCTTCATCTATTAAAAGAAGTCTGGGCTGGCTGTGGTAGCTCATGCCTGTACTCTCAGCGCTTTGGGAGGCTGAGGCAAGAAGATTGCTTGAGCCCAGGAGTTCAAGACCAGCCTGGACAGCAAAGGGAGACCCCATCCCTATATTTAAAAAAAAAAAATAGCCAGGCGTGGTGGGGCACAGCTGTAGTTCCAGCTACTTAGTGGGCTGAGATGGGAAAACTGCTTGAACCCGTGAGGTTGAGGCTGTAGTGAGCCATGATTGTGCCCACTCCACTCCAACCTGGGTGACAGATTGAGAACATTCTTTTTTTTTTTTTTTATTGTCAGCCAAGCTGCCAAGACTTTTTTTTTTTTCTGCAAACCTTTTTTTTTTTTTTTTCAGTTCTCTTAAAGAATTTATTTTAAACCTATTATACCACAGTATGTTTTATACACTGACATACAACTCCCTAATAAGATAAAGCAAAGACAAAAAGTTTATCTTATTAGAAACAAGATACACCACCACTTATTGTCTTCAAACATTATTGCACTTTAACTTTCTTAATTTGACAAAGCATTCAAGAAACAATCTGCAGACTAGTTTTAACAGACAAATAACACCTGTAAGCAGACATGACTGTCCTAAATTGTTTATTAGGTATGAATTTTACAAACTTTACTTATATTAGCGGTAACGGTGGAGCTGGAGAGTATTGCGCCTTCTCCAAGCTGCCCGGCGAGAACCACCAATAGTATGGTGGAACTTATGGCCCTTTCCAAGGCCACGGCTCTTTCGGCCTGCAGATGTCAGCCCACGCATCTCCCTGTGCTTGTGGACTGGTTTGGTGATCCACTGGGTGTCAGGATTTCTTCTGATAGCTTTATGGAATGGATCAATGAGGATAACCTCAAAAAATTTGTATGTGGAATCTTCTCCAACCCAGTAAGAATTCAGGACTCTCAGAGCCCCACAGTGGCGTCCAGCTCGCTCCTCTGCAACGGACTGAAGGCTTCGAGCAAACTTTAGCTGGTTAACACCATGATGGACAGGCTTGCCGTAAGTTGCACCCTTAGGAACTGGGCGTTTTCGGCCACCACGGCAAACACGAATCCTATATATAACGTAACCTTGCTTGGCCTTGTAGCCCAGTCAGCGCGCTTTATCAGGCCGGGTGGGGCGGGGAGCCCTGTGGAGAGCAGAGAGCTGGCGGTACTGCCAGCAGCGGACCCTCAGAAGAAAGCGCATGACATCAGACTGCTTCTTTCTCCATAGCTCCTGGATGTACTTGTATGCACCCATCTTGGCTTACCTGATGGCTGCCGCCAGACGGAAAAAGGCTCTGCAAACCTTTTTAAGTGGTGAAATGTTTAACATTTTCTCTGAGATGAGAAATAATACCTTTTATACAACAACCTTTTTTAATTATCTTATTAATTCAAATTGCTTGAATTGTTTACATATCCAATTGTATCATCTGCAAATAATGAAATTTTATATCTCCTACTCCTGGTCTAGCTTGCCATCTTGCTCTGTACAGGATTTTGCAGTACAATATTAAATAGATATGATAATTGTCATTTTTTCTTTTTTCCAATTTCAGAGTGAAAATTTTCAACATTTTGCCACTTAGAATGTTTTGCTGTAGATTTTTGTGGACATCTCTTGTCACATGAAAAAAGTCTCTAAGCTTTCTGAGAGGATATTTTAAAATTATAAGTGTAGGCAGGTGCAGTGGCTCAGGCCTATAATACCAACATTTTGGGAGGCCGAGGCGGGCAGATGGCTTGAGCCCAGGAGTTCAAGACTAGTCTGGGCAACATAGTAAGATCCTGTCTCTACAAAAAAAAAAAAAAGTATATGCTTAAGTTTATCATAAATTTATCAAGGCTGTGCGCAGTGGCTTGTGCCTGCAATCCTAGCAATTTGGGAGGCCTAGATGGGAGGACTGTTTCAGCCCAGGAGTTCAAGACCAGCTTGGCCAATACAGTGAGACCCTGTCTCTACAAAAAATTTAAAAATTAGGCCAGGCATGGTGGCTCATGCCTGTAATCCCATCAGTTTGGGAGGCCAATGCGGGCAGATTGCTTGAGCTCAGGAGTTCAAGACCAGCCTGGGAAACATGGCAGAACTCCATCTCTACAAAAATACAAAAAACTAGCTGGGCATGGTGGCTTCCAGATTTAAATGATAAAATAAATTTTATCATCTCATTGTATTAATGTGATGAATTTAATAGATATTTTGACTATCACGCAAGTTATCTTCTTTTCCAGAACAGTCCTAAATCTATTAGGCAGGAAACAATTGCCTCAGCCTCCCGAGTAGCTGGGATTACAGGCATGCGTCACCATGCCTAGCTAATTTTTTTGTATTTTAAGTAGACACGGGGTTTCATCATGTTGGCCAGGATGCTCTCAATCTTCTGACCTCGTGATCCACCGCCTTGGCCTCCCAAAGTGCCGAGATTACAGGCATGAGCCACCGCACCCGGCTTATACCAGTTTTTTAAAAAAGGAGAAAAGGGGCCAGGCGCGGTGGCTCACT
Organism: Rhinopithecus roxellana; assembly: GCF_007565055.1. Taxonomy (NCBI): domain Eukaryota; kingdom Metazoa; phylum Chordata; class Mammalia; order Primates; family Cercopithecidae; genus Rhinopithecus; species Rhinopithecus roxellana. The sequence goes on along the minus strand of NC_044549.1, from coordinate 22,251,473 downwards.
CCTGTAATCCCAGCACTTTGGGAGGCCGAGGCTGGTGGATCACAAGGTCAGGAGTTCAAGACAAGCCTGGCCAAGATGGTGAAACCCCATCTCTACTAAAAAAATGCAAAAATTAGCCGGGTGTGGTGGCGGGTGCCTGTAATCTGAGCTACTTGGGAGGCTGAGGCAGGAGAATCACTTGAACCCAGGATGCAGAGGTTTCAGTGAGCTGATATCGTGCCACTGCACTCCAGCCTGGGCGACAGAGCAAGACTCTGTCTCAAAAAATAAAATAAAATAAAATAAAATAGGAGAAAAGAAGTTTGAGCTAGTGTACAGCATGTTTCTTATATATATTATAGTACTATTAGCTAAGTCCTCGCATTTGATTTATGTTTTATTCTTGTAATAAAATCTGATAAGGTTGTGGTTAGGTTGTGAAAAATAGGATATCAAAAGCCAGCTTTCTTGCTGTCAGAGTAGGGAGTTATAGAAAGGAGAATGATGAACTGGAATTGGAGGCATTGATATAAACTAGTAGTTGTCAATATATAGATATATAGACATATTTAGATGTGTATGTACACAAATGTACATATAGTCCCAGTCTACTCAGACAGCCTGGGAGCAATGACCTCCTTCATCAGTGATTGCAACCTAGCATCCATAGCTATGGCCAGATGTGTCCCTCTGAAATGTGTATGTTGAAATCCTAACCCCCAAGGTGATTGAATCAGGAAGTTGGGCCTTTGGGAAGTGATTATGTCATGAGGGTGGAGCCCTCATGAATGGGATTAGTGCCCTTATACTTCATTTACCCCTTCTACTACGTGAGGACACAGCAAGAAGACCCCATCTGGGAGCCAGGAGGTAGGGCTTCACTGGATGACGAACCTGTTGGTACTTTAATCTTGGACTTCTTTTTTTGTTTTGTTTTGTTTTTTTTGAGACAGCGTCTAGTTCTGTCACCAGGCTGGAGTGCATTGGTGCCATCTTGGCTCACTGCAACCTCCGCCTCCCGGGTTCAAGCGCTTTTCCTGCTTCAGCCTCCTGAGTAGCTGGGACTACAGTCATGTGCCACCACGCCCAGCTAATTTTTGTATTTTTAGTAGAGATGGGGTTTCACCATGTTGGCCAGGATGGTCTCCATCTCCTGACCTCATGACCTGCCCACCTCGGCCTCCCAAAGTGCTGGGATGACAGCGTGAGCCACTGTGCCCGGCCGAACTTCTTACCCTCTGGAATTTGTCAGAAATAAATGTGCTGTTTATAAGCCACCTGGTTTATGATATTTTGTTATATTGTTACCCACAAAGTCGGTTCCCCATAAAATGGGGTCTTTCCCTGTTCGGTGCCACAAGGCCAATATGCAAAACCAAAAGTGAGTGTCAAGTAGTGCAGGCTTTATTCAATGGCCGCACAACTGAGAAACAGGAGTTTGGCTCACAAATCAACTTCTTGACTAGTGAGGGATGAGGGGGTTAAAAGACAAGGTTTCTCGCCTTGGCATGCAATCGCTCATGTATGTAATCCTGGCACTTTGGGACGTGGAGGCAGGAGGTTCTCTTGAAGCCAGAAGTTCAAGAACAGCCTGGGAAACATAGTGAGGCCCTGTGTCTACAAAAATTTAAAAATTAGCTGGGCACATTGGCACATGCCTGTAATCCCAGCTACATGGGAGGTTGAGGCAGGAGGATGACTTGACCACAGGATTAGGCTGCAGGGAGCTGTGATTGAACTACCACGCTCCAGCAGAGGAATATTCATATATTTTCTGGAAATGAGCAGTGAACTCCTCAGAACTGGAGCCCTGCCTTCCTTTTTGTCCTTTTATGGCTTCTGGTCATTCTCATGGCCAGTGTGGTTGTCACGGTCAGTCTCATTTAGCATGAAAATGAGATTTAACAAAGCCTGAGGGTTTTTTGTTTTTTTTTTTATGGAGTTTCACTCTTGTTGCCCTGACTGGGGTGCAATGGTACAATCTCTGCTTACTGCAACCTCTGCCTCCCGGGTTCAAGAGATTCTCCTACCTCCTCCCGGATTCAAGAGATTCTCCGAGTAGCTGGGATTACAGGCGCCTGCCACCACACCCGTCTAATTTTTTGTATTTTTAGTAGAGACAGGGTTTTACCATGATGGCCAGTCTGGTCTCAAACTCCTGACTAGCTGAGGTCTTTTTGAAATCGTTTGGTCGGCTATCTTGGTTTGAACCAGTCTCAGCTGGTCTAGTAACAAAGTGAACTTTTTAACACAGACGTCCTGTTTCTTAAAGATAAGCAGAGTTAGGGTGGGGTAGAAATTCAGCTATTTCAAGTAGGCATGACACCAGGTAACAATAGCCACCCAAACAGCCTAAGACGACTAAGACAGGGGTCTCTGTTTGGGGATTCACTAGACATACTCACAGGACTCAGTAAATAGTCATACTCTTCTCATATGATAAGTAACTTGGCAAAAAAAGGTCACACTCATGTCTGCGATTTATTTTATTATTTTATTTTATTTTATTATTTTATTTGAGACGGAGTTTCCTTCTTGTTGCCTAGGCTGGAGTGCAATGGCCATCTCGGCTCACTGCAACCCCTGCCTCCCAGGTTCAAGTGATTCTCCTGCCTCAGCCTCCTGAGTAGCTGGGCTTACAGGCACCCACCACCACACCCAGATAATTTTTGTATTTTTTTTTTAGTTTTGCCATGTTGGCCACGCTGGTCTTGAACTTCTGACCTCAGGTGATCCACCTGCCTGGGACCCCCAAAGTGCTGGGATTACAGGCATGAGCCACCGTGCCCGGCCTATGTCTGTGATTTATTACAGAAAGGATATGCAACAAAATCAGTTAAGGGAGAAGGTGCATGGAACAAAGTCTGGAGGAAACAAGCACAAGTTTCCAAGAACTGTACCACAGTGGAATTATTCTTAATTCCTCCGGCAATGAATTGTGATGAGACATGCAAAGAGTGACTTACCAGGGAGGCCCATTAGAGAACCAACACCTAAGGCTTTTACTGGCACAGGTCATGTAGGCATCCTCTGCCTAGCACATTCCAAAAATCCGGACTCCCAGAAGGAAACTAGGGGTTCGGCATAAACCACAAATAGTTTGTTCTGAGATGGAGTCTCACGCTGTTGCCCAGCCTGGAGTGCAGTGGCATAGTCTTGGCTCACTGCAACCTCCACCTCCCAGGTTTAAGTGATTCTCCTGCCTCCTGAACATCTAGGACTACAGAAATACACCACCATGCCAGGCTAATTTTTGTATTTTTTTTAGTAGAGATGGAGTTTCACCATATTGGCCAGGCTGGTCTTGAACTCCTGACCTAAAGTGATCTGCCTGCTTCGGCCTCCCAAAGGACTGGGATTACAGGCATAAGCCACTACACCCAGCCATAAACCACATTATTTATATAAGAAATTTCAGCACAGTGAGTCTCACTTAATGTTTAGGAAAGGTTTTATATCAGTGTAGGGAATTGTTTACTAGTCATGTTCCCAGACGTCAACCAAGGGCCAACTTTGCATAGAAGTCTTTGTAAGGATAGAAATCTCAGAACTATGTTGTCTTTTTTCTGCACATCCACTTATCTAAATACATTGACAATTTGATAAAGAATGGGCTATTTACATAGTTTTCCTGTAAAATACTTCTTAATTACAAATAGGAAAAGAGAACCTCAGGGTGGAGAAACCTGACAGACATCACCTTAATCAACTAATCAGAATAAGCATTGTGCTGAGACCAGCTCGGTGGGGGAGACCCTAACCCAATGACACTAGAGGAATTAAAGACACACACACAGAAATATAGAGGTGTGAAGTGGGAAATCAGGGGTCTCACAGCCTTCAGAGCTGACAGCCCCGAACAGAGATTTACCCATGTATTTATTAACAGCAAACCAGTCATTAGTATTGTTTCTATAGATACTATTAACTAAAAGTATCCCTTATGGGAAATGCAGGGATGGGCCAAATGAAAGAATAGGTTGAGCTACTTAACTGCAGCAGGAGCATGTCCCTAAGGCACAGATCACTCATGCTATTGTTTGTGGCTTAAGAATGCCTTTGGCAGGGGGTGGTGGCTCATGCCTGTAATCCCAGCACTTTGGGAGGCTCAGGCGGGTGGATCACAAAGTCAGGAGATGAGACCATCCTGGATAACACAGTGAAACCCCGTCTTCACTAAAAAAAAAAAAAAAATGGTGGTGCATGCCTGTAGTCCCAGCTACTCAGGAGGCTGAGGCAGGAGAATGGTGTGAACCCGGGAGGTGGAGCTTGCAGTGAGCTGAGATCACACCACTGCCTTCCAGCCTGGGCGACAGAGCAAGACTCCGTCTCAAAAAAAAAAAAAAAAAAAGGGAATGCCTTTAAGTGGTTTTCCACCCTGGGTGGGCCAGGTTTTTCTTGCCCTCATTCCCGTAAACCCACAACCTTCCACCTTGGGCGTTAGGGCCATTGTGAACATGTTACAGTACTGCAGAGATTTTGTTTATGGCCAGTTTTGGGGCCAGTTTATGGTCAGATTTTGGGAGACCTGCTCCCAACATGTCCCCCTTCTCTGATTTGCAAATCGATGAAAGCAAAGGCAGTTTCGTCACGGTGAGCTACTTCTCACCGTGGATGAGCAGGAGTCAGGATCCACATCTTCAGGCCATACAAAGACAAACTAAAGGAGGAGACCACCCCTCATATTGTCTTATGCCCAATTTCTGCCTCCAAAAAAATAAGAAGTAAAAACTAAAAGGCAGAAATGAAATCCACAGGCAGACAGCCCGGCGCCACACCCTGGGCCTGGTAGTTAAAGATCGACCCCTGACCTAATTGGTTCTGTTATCTATAGATTACAGACATTGTATAGGAATGCACTGTGAAAATCCCTATCTTGTTTTGTTCCCATCTAATTACTGGTGCATGCAGCCCCCAGTCACCTACCCCCTGCTTGCTCAATCAATCACGACGCTCTCACATGCACCCCCTTAGAGCTGTGAGCCCTTAAAAGGGACAGGAATTGCTCACTGGGGGAGCTCGGCTCTTGAGACAGAAGTCTTGCCAATGCTCCCGGACGAATAAAGCCCTTCCTTCTTTAACTCGGTTCTGAAGAGTTTTGTCTGTGGCTCATCCTGCTACAAAACAACACAGATTAAAATTTTGCACAATCATGATTGAAATACAGAGCTTCCAAGTGTTTTTATCCATTCTAATGGGTTACTAGCTGCTAATCTGTCTGCAACTCCTTTAAGCACGCCAGTTCCTGGCATTAAGGTCAGGTGTGCCTGGGATGCTTTAAATATTTGTTCTTTTAATTTTAAATTCTTATGCTAAGAGTCGAGAGCGGGCCATACCATTTGAGGTTGAGGTGCCACTATACCGCCATGGTTCCAGATAATAGGAACTTTTGCCGTACTTCTTATCATTTCTACCATCTGACCGTTTTGTTCAGATCATCTGAACACAGTGTGACTGTGGCACAGAGACTGAGAGGTGCAATGCAAGCTAAACATCCCCTTAGGGGACCAATTAATAATGATTCCACAGGAATCATTGTGCAGAACCTCTGCCTGTTCTGCAATGCAATCTTCCTGAACAAGTACGTTCATTTTTTTCTAACTGGGTCCAATCCTGTTTGCAAATAGGTTTTTGAGGGCGGTATGCCTCAATTATAGGAGCAGATTTATTATGGTAAATACTGAGATCAGAAAGCATGTGTAACTATGTCATAGAGTGATTACATCCAGGCATTATTGCCAGCCAAGATTGATAAATATGCCCAATAAGTACAATTGTTCTCTGTGTCAGCCCTTGTTGAAGGAATCCTCATGGCAGTGGTGATAACCGCTATCACAGCTACCGTTCAATTACTCATTGTGACTGGTTGTCCTGCTTTCCTCAGGTTTTCTTCCACCAACTGTGACAGCTTCTTGATCTGTCCCCAGGTGGGTGACTGTGTCCAATGGGTGTTGTTCATGACAGTTGGGGTCTTCCTTAGTGTCAGTCTCGACATGGCTGCAACCGGGGAGGTCCGACTCGGGATCCTCCTGGAGTCTCTTCTTCAGCATCTGGCTCATGAGAAGGTTTCAGGTGTCTTGATGGTATCCAAATCAGCTGTTGATTTGATTTTTGCCTGGACAAACACAAGCATAACCTCTACCCTAAGTTATTATTTAATAGCTTTAGCTTCTTTCTGGGTAATGCAGCATCTGTGTTTGAGACCAGAGGCATTAACATGGGTTAAATTGTGAAAGTGTCTAGCATTAGATATTGCAGTAGCAACTAGGCAATCAGCCATTTGATTCCCTGCAGTCAAAGGTCCTGGAAGAGGTGTATGAGCCCTAATGTGAGTGATGCAAAAAGGGTGCATTCTACTCCTAACTGCTGTTTGCAATTGGGTAAATAAAGTCATCAGTTGTTCATCTGTATGAAATCATAACTGAGCATTTTAAATTAACTGTGTGGAATGAGCCACGTATGAAATCACATTAAAAGGCATATCAAAAGCAGTCAATACCTTAATTACAGCCACAAGCTCTGCTTTTGAGTTGAAGTATAGGGCGTCTGGAAAACTTTACTTTTTGATCCAGAATAAGAAGCTTTACAATTACTAAACCCATCTGTAAAACAATGAAAACACTTAGCAGGCTGCGGTTGTTTACTGCAGGAACTGTAAATGCAAACCATTCACAGTCTTGCTCAGCTAAAGGGATAGTAAAGAAACAGTATTTTAAATCTATGACTATTAAAGGCCCATTTTTTGGAACTGTAGCAGGAGAAGGCAAACCTGGTTGTAAACCTCCCATAGGTTGTATAACTGAATTGATAGCTCTTAAGTCAGTTAACATTCTCCATTTACCTGATTTTTTTCTTAATTACGAAAACTAGAGAATTCCAAGGGGAAAATGTTGGAGCTATGTGCTCATTTTCTAATTATTCAGTAATTAATTTCTCCAAAGCCTCCAGTTTCTCTTTACTTAGCGGCCATTGTTCTATCCAAGTTGGCTTATCTGTTAACCATTTTAAAGGTGTAGGTTCTGGAGGCTTAACAATGACTGCCATCAACAATTATTTCCTAATCTTTGGCGGGAACTTTGTTTTTCCACTTGAAGCGGTTCTTTCAAACCTTGCAAATTTTTTTCTAGTCCCATACCAGGGACATACCCCATTTCATGCATTGTATGTTGACTTTGAGGGCGATATAATTCTTCTGGAATTAGAACTTGTGCTCCCCATTGTTGTAATAAATCTCTTTCCCATAGATGTATAGGTACAGAAGTTAAAATTGGTTGAATAGTCCCAGGTTGTCCATTGGGCCCTTCACAATGCAAAATATAACTACTCTGATATACTTCAGGGGTTTTACCAACTCCAACTATGTTAAATTGAGTGGGTTGAATTAGCCACGCGGACGGCCAGTGCTGTAGAGAAATGATTGAAATGTCCGCTCCTGTATCTACCAAACTTTTAAATTTCTTTCCCTGAATAGTTATTTCACAGGTAGGATGTTTATCAGTAATTTGATTTATCCAATAAGCTGCTTTGCCTTGTTTATTTGCGCTTCCAAATCCTCCTGTTCATTTAATTTCACTTTTTCCCATTCCCACATATGGCACAATCAGAAGCTGTGCTATACACGCTCCTGGCTCTGCTTTCCAGGGAACAGAAGTAGATATAAGTCTGAATTTCCCCATTGTAATCTGAATCAATGACTCCTGTATGTATTTGCATGCTACTTTTAAACTTAAACTAGGCCTTCCTAAAAGCAATCCTATTGTCCCTGCTGGCAAGAGTTCAGACTTCTGTTGGGACCTTTTGCGGGGGCTCCCCAGGCAGAAGGCTCACAGCGTTTGTGCAGCATAAATCTACCGTGGCACTACTGGCTGTGGCGGGCGACAGACATTGTACAGGGATGAGGGAATGGCCTGAGCTGGAAATGCCCCGGTTTAGAATGGGGCCCGGGATGGGCCCCTTATGGCGTTTCCCGAAATCAGGTTCCCATCTTTATCAAACTTAGAGTGACACTGACTAGCCCAATGTTTTCCTTTTTTACATTTTGTACATGTTTCAGGTTCAACAGTTTTCTTTTTTCCCATCTCTGGCGGCCTGACTCGCTGCTTTTTTCTACATTCTTTTTTAGTATAACCATGCTTCCCACAGTTAAAACAAGCCCCAGGAAACGGAGTATCCACTCTCAGTCCTGCCATTGCCTGGGCTAGCAGAGTAGCCTTATGCAGATTACCTCCAATACCATCACAGGCCTTGGTATAATCAACTAAATGTGCTTTCCCTCTGATAGGTCACAGAGCAGCCTGGCACTTGGGATTAGCATTGTCGAAAGCTAGTAACTGCAGCACTGTATCCTGAGCAGCCAAATCTGCAATCATCTTTTTAAGAGACTCCTGTAACCAAGCTATAAAATCGACATATGGTTCTCTTGGTCCCTGTTTTATAGCACTAAAGGAAGGGTATTTTTCCCCACCTGAAGTGATTTTTTCCCAAGCTCTAATGCACACTCCTCTAAGCTGTTCTATGGCCTCATCCTGCATGACCACTTGTGCATCTAAACCAGCCCAGCCGCCGACCCCCAAAAGTCGGTCTGCAGTTATATTAATTTGAGGATAGGCCTGGGCATTGTGAGCAGCCTGAATGGAAGCTTCATCTGCCCATCAAGCTTTAAATTGTAAGAACTGAGCAGGAGTTAGACAAGCTCGAGTAAGAGCGTCCCAGTCAGTAGGAATCATCCGACTGGAAACAGCAACATTCTTTAACAGCCTCATTACAAAAGGAGAACCTGGTCCATGCTGATTTAAAACTTGTTTAAATTCTTGGAGTAATTTAAAAGGAAAAGGCTCAAATGTAGCTATAATATTTCCCTGTTCATCTGGGGGGTGTATTCTAACAGGGAACTGCCAAGCCTCTAAATCACCCTCTCGTCTAGCTTGTGAATTCCTGCCTGGATAGAACTAAGAATGGTCACTCCAGGCACTGCTCGAACAGTCACTGGGGCAACTACTTTTTGCCCAGTGTCCTCTGGAAAAGAAAGATTGGGAGGGTCTTTTTCTTCAAAATAATAATGAGGGGGTGCAGAAGGGTAGGGATGAACCTCTCCTTCCTTTGCCACTTTAGCTTTAGCTGAAGCTAAATAAACATGCTCTGTAACCTCTTCTATTACTTCACTGTACTCTCATTCTTCCTCCTCATCAGTGTGAAAAAGTTCCAGGGCAGAATGAACCAGACCCCGTACCTGTCCCACTGTTACCCCGAGGCTTCCGAGCTCCCCTTCTTACTCACCACGGGGATTGCTTAAGAGTACTCGGGTGTCCTCCAGCCAGGTTTCCTTTCCAACCGTTGCTCCAGCCACCCTTTAACCTGGATTTGAGCCCCCCACGATGGACGCCACTTGCCGAGACCAGCTCAGTAAGGGAGACCCTAGCCCAGCAGCGCTAGAGGAATTAAAGACACACACAGAAATATAGAGGTGTGACATGGGAAATTAGGGGTCTCTCAGCCTTCAGAGCTGAGAGTCCCAAACAGAGATTTACCCACGTATTTATTAACAGCAAACCAGTCATTAGCATTGTTTCTATAGATATACGATTAACTAAAAGTATCCCTTATGGGAAATGAAGGGATGGGCCGAATTAAAGGAAGAGGTTGGGCTAGTTAACTGCAGCAGGAGCATGTCTCTAAGGCACAGATTGCTCATGCTATTGTTTGTAACTTAAGAATGCCTTTAAGTGGTTTTCTGCCCTGGGCGGGCCAGGTGTTCCTTGCTCTCATTCCCGTAAACCCACAACCTTCCAGCTTAGGCGTGAGGGCCAATATGAACATGTTACAGTGCTGCAGAGATTTTGTTTACGGCCAGTTTGGGGGCCAGTTTATGACCAGATTTTGGGGGACCTGCTCCCAACAGCATCAGTAATAGGATAAATCAAAATTGTATACCACTTGGCACAGAATGTGATTAGAAGAACACATTACTTTTGATATTTCTGTGGAAGATACATAACTTAAATGTAATCATAAGGAAGCATTAAACAATCCCAAGTTGAGGGATCTTCTTCAAAGCAACTGACCTGTAATATTCAAAAGTGTCAAGGTCACTAAAGAAAGACTGAAGAACTATACCAGACTAAAGGTGCCTAACACCATGTGACAACTAAGCATGACCCTGAACTAGATCCTTTTGCTGCAAAGCAATTGATAAAGCTTGAACTTGACAAATAAAATTTTGTATATATTCAAGTAGTAATGTAAATTTCCTGACTGTATTGAGGTTATGTAAAAGATGTACTTATTTATAAGAAACATGGCTGAGCATGGTGGCTCATATCTGAAATCCCAGCACTTTGGCTGAGGTGGGAGGATCACTTGAGGCCAGGAGTTCAAGACCAGTGTGGGCAACATAGCAAGACCCCATCTTTAGCCAGGTATGGTGGTGCACCCGTAGTCCTAGCTACTTGGGAGGCTGAGGTGGAAGGATTGTTTGAGCCTGGGAGTTTGTGGTAAGGGTGAACTATGATTTTGCCACTGCATTCTAGCCTGGGTAACAGAGCAAGACCTTGTCTTAAAAAAAAAAAAGACCGGGTGCGGTGGCTTACATCTGTAATCCCAGCACTTTGGGAGGCTGAGGTGTGCAGATCATGAGGTCAGGAGTTCAAAACCAGTCTGACCAACATGGTGAAACGTCGTCTCTACTAAAAATACAAAAATTAGCCGGGCATAGTGGCACAACCAGGTGGTCCCAGCTACTCAGGAGGCTGAGGCAGGAGAATTGCTTGAATCTGGGAGGCAGAGGTTGCAGTGAGCCAGGGTTGCACCATTGTACTCCAGCCTGGGTGACAGAGCAAGACTCCGTCTCAAAAAAAAAACAAAAACAAAAACAAAAATTACACATCTATCGCCTCACACAGTTATTTAGTAGGGTGGTAGAGGGTTAGTGGTGACAATTAAGATCTATTATCTTAGCAAATTTCAAATTAAAAATACAGTGTTTTTTTCCTCAGAAAGAAAAGCTTGGGGCCGGGCGTGGTAGCTCACGCTTGTAATCCTAGAACTTTGGGAGGCCGAGGCGGGCGGATCACGAGGTCAGGAGGTCGAGACCATTCTGGCTAACACGGAGAAACCCCGCCTCTACTAAAAATACAAAAAAATTAGCTGGGTGTGGTGGCGGCGCCTGTAGTCCCAGCTACTTGGGAGGCTGAGGCAGGAGAATGGCGTGAACCCGGGAGGTGGAGCTTGCAGTGAGCCGAGATCGCGCCACTGCACTCCAGCCTGGGCGACAAGGCGAGACTCCATCTCAAAAAAAAAAAAAAAAAAAAAAAAAAGCGTGGACTGTTTCATGAATTTGCATGTCATCCTTGCTCTGCGGCCATGTCAATCTCTGTATACTTCCAATTTCAGTATATGTGTTGCCAAAGCGAGCACAAAAAAAATGCAGTATTATTAACTATAGTCACTGTGCTGTACGCTAGCTCCCCGAACATATTCATCTTACAACTGAAAGTTTGTACTCTTTGACCAACATCTCCCATTTCCTCCATGCTTCAGCCCCTGACCACCAACCATCATTCTACTCTCTGCTTCTTTTTTTTTGAGAGGGAGTCTAGCTCTGTCCACCCAGGCTGGAGTGCAATGGCACTATCTCGGCTCACCATAACCTCCGCCTCCCGAGTTCAAGCAATTCTCCTGCCTCAGCCTCCTGAGTAGCTGGGATTACAGGCACCCACCACCACACCCAGGTAATTTTTGTATTTTTAGTAGAGATGGGGTTTCACTGTGTTGGTCACGCTGTTCTCAAACTCCTGACCTCATGATCCGCCCACCTCCCAAAGTGCTGGGGTTGTAAGTGTGAGCCACCGCGACTGGCCTACTCTCTGCTTCTGAGATTGACTTTTGTAGATTCCATATATACGCATATAGTATTTGTCTTTCTATGTTGGACTTATTTCACTTAGTGTAATATCCTTCAGGTTCATGCATGATATTCCACTGTATATACCACATTTCTTTCTCCATTCATCAAACATGTCTCCACTATGTGTTCTATGTAGCATATATATCTTTGCTATAGTCAGGATATTCTGTATCTTGAAAATGATGCAATAAACATGAAAATGCAGATATCTCTTTGAGATACTGGTTTTATTTCCTTTGGATGCATATCCAGAAGTGGGTTTGCTGGATCATATTGTGGTTATATTTTTAAATATAAAACTATTTTTTATTTTTACTTATCTATTTTTTGAGATGGAGTTTCTTCACTCTTGTTGCCCAGACTGGAGTGCAGTGGCACAATCTCGGCTCACCATAACCTCCACCTCCCGGTTTCAAGCCATTCTCCTGCCTCAGCCTCCTGACTAGCTGGGATTACAGGCATGCTCCACCATGCCCAGCTACTTTTGTATTTTTATTAGAGACGGGGGTTTCTCCATGTTGGTCAGGCTGGTCTTGAACCACCGACCTCAGGTGATCCGCCCGCCTCGGCCTCCCGAAGTGCTGGGATTACAGGCGTGAGTCACCACGCCCAGCCTAAAAGTATTTTTAAAATACGTTGGAATAACATAGACTTATGGTATGAAGAATGAGGAACTCCACTAACTTGTTCCTCAAGGTACCTGGCAAAAATTATATAAAAAACAAAAACAAACCCCAACCATTTAAAGCCTGTGATCATCAGCCTAAGGGCAAGCAGCAAAAGAAAAAACATCTATTTAAGACAACCTGTGAAAACTCATTAAGAAAGGCAAGGGTCTGTGGTATTTTAATCAAGCTCACTCCTCCCTCTCCCATCTCAACTCAGTGAGGTGAAGACTCCACTCCAGACTGCTATATCCTAAAACACAGGGCTCCCTCTCCCACCAGCTCCCAGGTGGAGAGCTGTCTTCCCAGGAGAATAGGGATGTCAGTATTTTATTTTATTTATTTTATTTTATTTACTATTTTATTGTGACAGGGTCTCACTATGTTGCCCAGGCTGGTCCTGAACTCCTGGGCAACACAGTGTTACACGGAGTTACAGGCCGGGCAAGGTCACTCACACCTGTAATCCCAGCACTTTAGGAGGCCGAGGAGGGCAGATGGCCTGAGGCCAGCCTGGCCAACATGGGGAAACCCTGTCTCTAGTAAAAATACAAAAATTAGCTGGGCATGGTGGTGGGCGCCTGTAATCCCAGCTACTTGGGAGGCTGAGGCAGGAGAATTGCTTGAACTGAGGACATGGAGGTTGCAGTGAGCTGAGATTGCGCCATTGCACTCCAGCCTGAGCGACAGAGCAAGACTGTCTCAAAAAAAAAAAAAAAAAAAAAGAAAGTGTTGGTATTACAGATGTGAGCCACTGCACCAGGCAAGGATGTCAGTATTTCTTATCCTGCCCCCTCCAGCTACCTGTTGCTGAGACTAAGTCCTGGGTATGCATAGTTAAGTGTTTGTTTTTTTTTCCCCACCCAACCCTCACTTGTAGAATGGAAGTTCCACCTTGGACAAAGTGTGATGAGAGGACTGAGACCTTTTTAAACTCGCGAAGTGGCGGTTCCACACCAGGAGAGGAAAGCAAAGAGGACCTCAGGCTGCTGCATCTTGTGCTTAGCTTGCAAAGCAAGACTGTCACTCAGAAACTCTCTATTGTCCCCACCTCCACCTCCAGAATCCTGGCTCAGATATTTTGCCTGAAGAGAGGAGCAGGCTGTAAAACAGAGAGATTCTAATCTCTTCCCAAAGGACTCACTTTAATTTTTTTTAAAACTGTTTGGACATATTTAAATGTAAAGACTGAAAAAAAGCAAACAAGAAAAAAAAAAAAAGAAAAAAATGTATATAAATCTAAGGACACACCCAAGCATGATGGAGATTCAGGTGAAAGGTACTTGGGAGGAAATTCAAGTTACAGGATAAACTGTAGACCTGATTGTTTGTAGGAGAGAACTAGGGAATAATACTGGAAGAAGTGGCCAGGCACAGTGGCTCATACCTGTAATCTCTGCAGGTGGCCAAGGCGGGTGGATCACCTGAGGTCAGGAGTTCGAGGCCAGCCTGGCCAACATGGTGAAACCCCATCTCTACTAAAAATACAAAAATTAGCTGGGCATGGTGGCCCGCACCTGTAATCCCAGCTACTCGGGAGGTTGAGGCAGGAGAATCACTTGAACCCAGGAGGCAGAGGTTGCAGTGAGCTGAGATTGCACCACTGCACTCCAGCCTGAGCCATGGAATGAGACTCCATCTGAAAAACAAAACAAAACAAAAACCTGGAAGAAGGCCTCCCAGAATCAGAACAAATGTCAAACACTGATCTCAGAAACTCTCCATGAATTAGTTTGTAGAGCAATTTGTTTATGCCCTTAGTATTATTCAAAACAACTGAGCAATTAGCCATCAATGAGAGGAGTTTAACAGCTGGGGGTGATCAGGGACAAGGGAAGAAGGTTTCCGGCAATCACTATCATCTCAAGTTGACTGTGAGCATACTCAGTGCTGCACCTTAGACTGTGGAAGGGGAAACAGACTTCACTAAAATAACACAGCCAGCCACTAGACACATAAACAAGCAAATAAAGATAACCAGACCTCGGAGGGAGAAAGATAGGGGACCAGTACTCAGAGTTGCTACAATAAATACTATATTATCTAAAATGTCCAGTGTCCAATAAAAATTAAAGACATGCAAAGAAGCATGTCTTATTTAAACATCCACAATTTAGGCTTCACTAAATTTATTTATGTATTTTTTAATAAATAGAGATAGTGTCTCACTATATCACCCAGGCTGATCTTGAACTACTGGCCTCAAGCAATCCTCCTGCCTCAGCTTCCCAAAGTGCTAATATTACAGGTGTGAGCCACCACATCAGGCCTTCACTAATTTATTAAAAATTGCTTTTCTTCAATAATAAACTTAGCCTACTACACTTTTTTTTACTTTATAAACTAATGTTTTAAACGTTTAAATTTTTTGTAATAACACAGCTTAAAACATAAACACATTATACAACTGTATAAAAATATTTTCCTTCTTTATATCCTTATTCTACAAATTTTTTCCTATTTTTAAAATTTTATATTTTTCTTTGTTTTACTTTTTAAACTTTTTTTGGTTAAAAATTAAGACACAGGCCAGGCACAGTGGCTCAAGTCTGTAATCCCAGCACTTTGGGAGGCTGAGGTGGGCGGATGGTGAAGTCAAGAGATCAAGACCATCCTGGCCAACATGGTGAAACCCTGTCTCTATTAAAAATACAAAAATTAGCTGGGTGTGGTGGTGCGCACCTGTAGCCTCAGCTACTCAGGAGGCTGGGGCAGGAGAATTGCTGGAGCCCGGGGGGGTGGAGGTTGCAGTAAGCCAAGATAGCACCAGTGCACTCCAGCCTGGGCAGCTGAGTGAGACTCCATCTCAAAACAAACAAACACGGCGGCTCACGCCTGTAATTCTAGCACTTTGGGAGGCCAAGGTGGGTGGATCACGAGGTCAGGAGGTCGAGACCAGCCTGGCCAATATAGTGAAACCCTGTCTCTAATAAAAATACACAAAAAATTAGCCAGGTGTGGTGATGGGCACCTGTAATCCCAGGTATTCAGGAGGCTGAGACAGGAGAATCGCTTGAACCCCGGAGGCAGATGTTGCAGTGAGCTGAGATTGTGCCACTGCACTCCAGCCTGGGCAACGGTTTGAGACTGTCTCAAAAAAAAAAAAAAAAAAAGCAAAAAAAAACTAAGACGCGAACACACCGATTAGCTTGGGCCAACATGGGATAAAGATCATCAACATCACTCTCTTCCATCTCCACATACTTTCTCACTGGAAGGTTTTCAGGGACAATAACAGGCATGGAGTTATCATCTCCTATGATAAAAAAAAAAAATGCCTTCTGAAATACTTCCTGAAGGACCTACCTGAGGCTGGTATTACAATTAATTTTTTTAATAAGTGGGAGTACACTCTAAAACAACAATAAAAATACTAGTATGGTAAATAAATAAGCTAGCAATATAGTCATTTATTATCAAGTATGAATTGTACATAATTGTATTGCTATAATTTTTTTTTTTTTGAGACAGGGTCTCACTCTGTTGCCCAAGCTGGAGTGCAGTGGCGCGATCTCGGCTTGCTGCAAGCTCCTCCTCCCTGGCTCTGGCCATTCTCCTGCCTCAGCCTCCCGAGTAGCTGGGACTACAGGCACCTGCCACCACACCTGGCTAATTTTTTGTATTTTTAGTAAAGACAGGGTTTCATCATGTTAGCCAGGATGATCTTGATTTCCTGACCTCGTGATCCGCCCGCCTCAGCCTCCCAAAGTGTTGGGATTACAGGCGTGAGCCACTGCGCCTGGCCATGTGTTTTTTTTTTTTTTTTTTTTTTTTTTTTGAGAAAGAGTCTCGCTCTGTCACCCAGGCTGGGGTGGAGTGGCATGATCTCAGCTCACTTCCTGGGTTCAAGTGATTCTCCTGCCTCGGTCTTCCAAGTAGCTGGGATTACAGGCGCCCACCACCATGCCCAGCTAATTTTTTAAAATATTATTATTATTATTTTTGAGACAGAGTCTTGCTCTGTTCCCCAGGCTAGAGTGCAGTGGCACCATCTCAGTTCACTGCAACCTCCACCTCCCAGGTTCAAGCGATTCTCCTGCCTTAGCCTCTGGAGTAGCTGGGATTACAGGCACCTGCCACAGCGCCAATTTTTTTTTTTATTTTTATTTTTAGTAGAGATGGGGTTTCACCATCTTGGCCTGTCTGGTCTCGAACTTCTGACCTCTTGAGCCACCTCCATCAGCGCTGGGCCTCCCAAAGCGCTGGGATTACAGGCGTGAGCCACCGCACCTAGCCTGTATTGCTATACGTTTATAGGTGTGACAGTGCAACATACACTAGCATCAGCACAAACGTGAATAATTCATTGTGCTATGACATTACAATTACTGTGATATCTCTGGGTGCTAGACATTTTTCAACTCCATTATAATCTTATGAGACCACCATCATTTATGTGGTCCATTGTTGGCCAACATGTCATTATGCAGCACACGACTGTACGTGCGTAACAGGAATACCAGAGAGAGGGGAGAGAAAGAGGCAGAAAAATATATTTGTAAAAATAATAACTGAAAACTTCCAAATTTATTTAAAAATAGTAACTTATACATCCAAAAACTCAACAAACTCCAAAAAGGATAAACACAAATAAATGCCAGAAGACATCATAGTAAAAATGCTGAAATGCAAAGATAAGAATCAAATTCTAGGCCAGGCACAGTGGCTCACGCCTGTAATCCCAGCACTTTGGGAGGCCAAGACAGGCAGATCACGAGGTCAGGAGATCGAGACCATCCTGGTTAACACGGTGAAACCCCATCTCTATTAAAAATACAAAAAATTAGCCAGGCGTGGAGGCACAAGCCTGTAGTCCCAGTTACTGGGGGGGTTAAGGCGGGAGAGTGGTGTGAATCCAGGAGGCGGAGCTTGCAGTGAGCTGAGATTACGACACTGCACTCCAGCTTGGGTGACAGAGTGAGACTCGGTCTCAAAAAAAAAAAAAAAAAAAATGAGAATCAAATTCTAAAAGAAGCAACAGAAAGACAAGTCATCACTTACAGGGAAATCCCAGTAAGATTAACAGATGGTTTCTCAGGAGAAACAATGAAGGGCAGAAAGTAGTGGGATTACATATTCAAAATGCTCACAGGAAAAAACAAAACAGTGTCTACCAAAAGTCCTACATCCAGCAAGGTATTTTTCGAAAATAAGATAACATAAAGACTACCAGATAGACAAATGCTGTGAAAAATTGTTAGCAGATCTGTGTTAACGAAATACTAAAGGAAATTCTTCAGGCTGAAAGCAGTCAACACAGATGATTATTCAACTCCACACTTGAAAAAAAAAGCACAGGTAAAAGTAATAATGAAATTATGACAGGTTAAATGTATAATCATTCTCCTTTCTTAACTAATTTAACATGCATCGTATAAAATATGTATATAATGTATAGGTGAGCCAATAATACATAGAATGTAGTATGTGTAATATAATAACTACACAAAGAGGTTAGTGACAGCAAAGCTGTATTGGGCTAACAAAATGGTAATGGTAAAGTAATAATTATAATAATATATTGCTGGGGTCATATCATTAATAGATACATGTTTAATAGTAATACTACAGGTCGGGTGCAGTGACTCATGCCTATAATCCCAGCACTTTTGGAGACTGAGGTGGGTGGATCACCTGAGGTCCAGGGTTTGAGACCAGCCTGGCCAATATGGTGAAACCCCATCTCTACTAAAAACACAAAAATTAGCCAGGTGTGGTGGTGGGTGCCTGTTACCTAGCCTCAGTTACACGAGAGGCTAAGGCACGAGAATTGCTGCCTTAGCAGAATTGTTGAAGCAATTCTTGAACCCAGGAGGCAGAGGTTGTACAGAATGAAGATTGCACCAATGCACCCCAGTCTGGGTGACAGAGCGAAACTCTGTCTCAAATAATAATAATAATAATAATAATAATAATAATACAAATGTGAGGAAAAGGGAATAGAGCTATAGGAAAAATAACCTTTCTATATATAAAAAATTAAGTATAAATCTGCTAAAAAAGTACAGATCTGCTAAAAAAAGTATAAATCTGACACTGATTTTGGTCAGTTGGCATGTTCATGTTATGTTGGGGTTAAAAAAAATTATGGTAGACCAAGCTGGGTGCGGTAGCTCACGCCTGTAATCCCAGCACTTTAGGAGGCTGAGGCAGGTGGATCACAAGGTCAGGAGATCGAGACCATCTTGGCCAACAAGGTGAAACCCTGTCTCTACTAAAAATACAAAAAAATTAGCCGGGTGTGGTGGTGGGCACCTGTAGTCCCGGCTACTCGGGAGGCTGAGGCAGGAGAATGGTGTGAATCCGAGAGGCAGAGCTTGCAGTGAGCTGAGATCCCACCACTGCACTTCAGCCTGGGCGACAGAGCGAGACTCCATCTCAAAAAAAAAAAAAAAGAAAGAAACTTCAAATATTTGAAGAAAGCCATTAAGTATAAGTGAGATTACATTTTTTCTTCTTTATGGTCTAAATCCATTTGTAGGGTTAATGGACAGAAGACACCAGTAAAAGAAAAGCTTCTAGGCTGGGCGCAGTGGCTCACGCCTGTCATCCCAGGACTTTGAGAGGCTAAGGTAGGTGGATCACCTGAGGTCAGGAGTTCGAGACTAGTCTGACCAATATGGTGAAACCCTGTCTCTATTAAAAGTACAAAAATTAGCCGGGTGTGGTAGCATGCGCCTGTAGTCCCAGCTATTTGGGAGGCTGAGACATGAGAATTGCTTGAACCCAGGAGGCAGAGGTTACAATGAGCCGAGATCGTGCCACTGCACTGCACTCCAGCCTGGGCAACAGAGTGAGACTGTCTCAAAAAAAAAAAAAGAAAAAAAAAAAAAAAAGAACTTTCTAATATTTAGTGATTGTCAAAGAAAAGCTTTGGCAAGATTATCTAAAGCACAGGACAGACAATCCTTTGGCACTGGAGGATTAAGTCTTGATTTTCTAAAGGACAGGACAGACAATCCTTTGGCACTGGAGGAGGATTAAGTCTTCTTCAGTCTGAGATTCTGTAATGCTATAGAACTCGGTGCTGAGCTAGGCAGACACTAGTAATTCAGAATTTTAAATCCCCCATTACTTTGGTCAACAATACGAACAAGAGCAACACTTGACATTTGTCTTAACTTTAAAAACAAAAACCAGTAAGCAACAATTAAATGGAATAGAAAGTAAACACACTATTGAGTTTGACAAATTTATTGGTACTTTAGTAAAGACATTCATCTCAGTCATTTCTCTCTCCCAGCTTGACCTTAGGTTAATATTTCATTTGGGTCAAGAAAATAATACGTAGGAGAGGTATGTTATTTTAACAAATAGGAAAATGGACAAAAAAAGGATAGTTTGCCTACATTAAAGTAAGTTAAATTCATGTATCTTGATATAATTAAATCATGTAAGAACTAAGAGTTCTATATACATTTCCATCGTTTTACTTGGGCTTATTCTAAACTTAAATGCTAGTGAACAAAATGTTAGGAATATACACAGGCTGCTTCTCTGGAGTTATTACCAACTAAAAGACCTCAGCAAGCAGTTACCACCAATAAAACAATCTGAAGCTGCCTCCAAATATAATATTGTAGGAGTTTTCAAGGAAATTTTTATACTGTATGCTTCTTTTGTCTGTGACTATGCTTTTAAAGATGTGTTTAACTGTCACATTTAAAAAAAAGTTCATATACAATACAAAAATACAAAACAAACACCCTACAATACACAAATCTAACAAAGTACATGTGGTGAGATTCCAAAAAATGTTTGAAGATGCATTTTCTTTCCTTCAATTTCAGTATCTAAAATGTGCTTTTTCAGAGGCCGCTGGTCAATACGTACGCATTTAACATAAACCATACAATTTTACTAGTAAGAAAGCTGATAGTTAAGTTCAATTCAAATTGGAGTTCACAAGTTAGTAATTTAAATCCTTAGACAAGGCTACAGAAAGTGCATCTTCTTGTTTTCCATCTTCATACAATGTTATTATTTTTTTTTTTTGGTGTTTATACCTTTTAAAAATAAAAACAGCCAAATATTTAAGCAATATGTACATTTAAATTTTTGGTGGTGGTTTGTGTTTTAAAAGAAACAGCTTCCTTATGATTTGCCTCAAGTTCTGGTGGAAATGCTTACAGGAACTAGCTAATAAACAAAAAACAAGAGAAGCACATTCAAAATACTGATTTACTTTGGTAGCAAATGGTTTTTCTTTGAAGACTAATGAAGATAGACAAGACCCATTAAGGTGAAGTGGGCTATTTCAAATATTCAACAGTTTACATTAAAAAAAAAAATTCTTTTAAGAGCTAAGCATCTGTATCCACTGATAGCAATGCAATACCTTGTTTATGATGACTTGAAACAAAACAAATGCCCATAAGGAAAAAAGCTGTATTTTATCTAAATTTACTTTCAGTGAATAGTTCAGTAACATTTTCCTCCCAATACAATACTCCCTCTCTCTATAAGGCTGTTCCTGGGAGCCAGACAAGTTTGGGTAATAAGGGAGTTAAGAGAGTAACTGCTTGCAGTTTTAAATAGACAATAACTTTTTGCTTCCCTCTTAATGTGCTAATAGTTGTGTCTAAAAAAATATGCAATTCTTAAAAAGGTACCATTTCTGATTTCTTTATTATCTGTAACCTTTGGAAACTAATCACATGAAACTACAAAATTAGCAAATGTCTTGAAATCTGTATATAAAACATAAATTACCTCTAATTTCAAACTCTCATTTATTAGTGTACCACTCAATCTTTTAAAAAAATGAAAAAGAAAAAAAAAGCGGCTCCAAAGATAGTCTTATACCATTCTTTAAAAAAGGAAACTGTTCCTTTTAACTTTACACCCACCCCACACCCCAATTTCAAAACATCATTTAATTGTCTTGGTCATGGACATTTCCAAGATGAGATTTTATATTTCGCTCCCACAGCTTCTGGTTGTCAGAAAACCCATGTTTTCCTTTATTGAAGGAGTTTGGTCCAGCTGATGTTGGTGTATCCCTGCATTAAAAGAAAGAAAATTTATTTAAAATGCTATATAAAGCCTTTCAGGTTATGATTTTGATTCATTCAATACAGGTTTGTTTAGCACCTATTATAAACACAGACTGAACACTGGAAGCCCCTACAGAGCTTTTTAAAAATACACTTCACAGGCCAGGCACAATGCTGATGCCTGTAATCCCAGCAATTTGGGAGGCCGAGGCAGGTGGATCACCTGAGGTCAGGAGTTTGAGACCAGCCTGGCCAACATAGTGAAGCCCTGTCTCTACTAAAAACACAAAAATTAGCCAGGCTTGGTGGCACATGCCTGTAGTCCCAGCTACTTGGGAGGCTAAGGCAGGACAACTGCTTGAACCTGGGAGGCAGAGGTGGCAGTGAGCCGAGATCACGCCACTGCACTCCAGCCTGGGCAACAGAGCAAGACTTCATCACAAACAAACAAAAAAACAAACAAACACTTCACAGACACAGTTCTAGAATTTCAGATCCAGCAGGCCTAAACTGGGGGTGGGGATAAATCTGTAGTTTTAACAAACATTTAAGGTAATTCTGATACACAGCTAAGTGTGGCAACCACTAGTTTTAAAAACTGTTGCCTCCCAGCCAGAGCAACATGGTGAGACCCTGTCTCTACAAAAAATTAAAAAATCAGTCAGGTGTGGTGGTGTGCACCTGTGGTTCCAGCTGCTCAGGAGGCTGAGGTGGGAGGATTGCCTGAGCCCAGGAAGTCAAGGCTGCAGTGAGCTATGATCACACCACTGCACTCCAGCCTGAGTGACAGAGCTAGATCCTATCTTAAAAAAACAAACAAAACAAAACCCCACCAAAACCAAAACAAAACAAAAAAAAAAACCGGTTGCCTGTAACCTATTAATACTATTATGAAGTCAATGTGATAGCTGGCCACCAGCATTTGTAAAAAATGAAATAGAAGAAAAACATGAAGATATATTACACATACAAAGGTTCAGTGTCATTTTGTGAACTTCTGCTTCAATTATTTATGTTTAAATATATTAATATATGTGCTAGGTGTTTAGGCAAGACAACAACATCACATGTACTTCCAACTTTAAGCTCAGTATGAAAGGAAGGCATGCAGGTACCCAATGGGACTGACTCTACTTGAATCACATAATGGAAGTCTGAAAACTTATGCCTGTGTATAGATTTAGCACTTAGCATTATCATACTGGTAATTAATTAGGAAAAAGAAAAAGATTTAGCACTCAGTTCTTTGTGGGTTCATACATTTGGAAGAAATGGGGACACAGTATAGGGTTGAAAAACTTTCTTACTAATCTCTAAGCTATCCACTAATGCATACAGACAGGAAACTGAACATCATGTTAACGTAAAATTAATGTTATCTCCATGACAACAGCAACAATAGAGAAAATTAAAATACTTTCATTTGTCTTATTTTGGTATTTGGCATCTAAGTCATTAAAGAAAAAAAGAAATGTAAGATAAAGTGGTAGAAATGATATCATAAGTGAAGTGGCTGGGTATGGTGGCTCACACCTATACTCCCAACACTCTGGGAGGCTGAGGCAGGACTGCTTGAGGCCAGGAGTTTGAGACCAGCCTGGGCAATATAGCAAGATCCTGTCTCTACTTAAAATTTTTTAAAAAAACTGAAGTGACTGAAAGCCATTTGTTTTGTACCAGGAAAAATTTTGAAATCAGAAACATTTCTCATAGCTATTTCTTATTTGAAAAAACAGGCTGGGCGTGGTGGCTTACACCTGTAATCCCAGCACTCTGGGAGGCTGAGGTGGGGAAATCACTTGAACTCAGGAGTTAAGAGACCAGGCTGGGCAACACAGTGAGACCCTGTCTCTACTAAAAATAAAAAAAATCAGCTGGGTGTGGTGGCATATGCTTGTGGTCCCAGCTACTTGAGAGGCTGAGGTGGGAGGGTCGCTTGAGCGTGGGAGATCAAGGCTGTAGTGATCTGTGATTGTGCCACAGCATTCCAGCCTGGGCAACAGAGTAAGACCCAGTCAAGAAGTAGTCTTAAAATATTGTTATGTCTTATGATACTCATTTTCTCTAACTGCGAGACTAAATAAGATCAGCGATAGTTCACAGAATAATTACAGTTATCTTTCTTCATGAGGATTGATCCATGTCTTACTCATCTTCAAAATCCTAATTAATCATCTGGTACACAGAAAATGCTTTTAAAAACTGTTCTGCCCAAATGCACAAGAAAAGCCTCAACATTCCTTTATGTTAGTGCTTGCCAAAAAAAGAAAACAATTAAAAAAATATAAACAACAACAAAAAAGAAAAATCTGAACTCTAAGAAATCATGTGCAGGTTATTTTTGTTCTTAATTCACCTTTGTAACTTTCTATAATATTTATGAAAAATTATAATACCTTCCAATATTCTTCATCCTCATCTTTGCTTCTGGAGGCATTTCCTCTGGTTCACTCTAAAGAAAAAGTAAGTAAACCACGATAACTGCATACAAACTTATTAAATTCCTGATTACTAATATGCTAAATTTTATATCTAAGTCTTTTAGCATTTTCACTACTGTAAATTTTGATAAAAGGAGAAAATTAGTGAGTTATTTACCTTAACTACATTTAAAAAATAAATGCCTGTCTTCTAGGGTGCTGATTTTGCATAAAGAAAAAAAAAACTGCTGAAAAAACAAACATTCTAGAACTAAAACCATTTAGCTACTAAATGCTACACATCGTGTTAAATGTTTTTATATGTCCTATCTCTTAAAAATCCTAACATAATCGCATGAGGGAGGTAAGATTATCATCATTCATATTTTGCAGGTGAGGTAACAAAGTTAACTCACTCAAGGAAACAAAGCGAATGAACAGCAAAAGAGTTTGACACCAAAGCAAAGGTTCTTAACCACTTTAATGTACTGCTCCTCAAAAATATCTATTACAATAAAGACATCTTGAAAGCTCATTCCTGGCTGGGTGCGGTAGCTCACACTTGTAATCCTAGCACTTTGGAAGGCAGAGGTGCGTGGATCACCTGAGGTCAGGAGTTCAAGACCAGCCTGGCCAACATGGTGAAACCCCATCTCTACTAAAAATACAAAAAATTAGCCAGGTGTGGTGGTGCGTGCCTGTAATCCTAGCTAACTCAGGAGGCTGAGGCAGGAGAATTGCTTGAATCCAGCAGGCAAAGGTTGCAGTGAGCTGAGATCATGCCACTGCATTCCAGCCTGGGTGACAAGAGCGAAACTCTGTCTCGGAAAAAAAAAAGAGAAAAAGAGAGCTCATTTCTTACTTTTTCTATGCTTATAGTTGTTGAAAATTGTGGGGAAAGTTCCTTTCAAACGTAAATTTTCACATATAAATGCTGCTGCTTAGCTGACTACTACTTTTTAAAAGGGTGTTGATCCAGCTTAAAGGGGCTTCTACTGGTTAAATCTGTGACAATCTGAGCATTATAAACTATTGAATAAAGTAAGATTCCATGAGTATACAGTTAAATAAATAAAATTTAAGTGTGATAAGAAGCTCTTCCTTACAGTAATAGACAGTTAATAGATGCAGAAAGGATGACGGAATCAGAAAAATCATCATTTGGCAAACCTTATCATATAATTCTGGCGAGAATCATCAACAGACGTTAACACTAGTGAGTAAACGTTCTCAATCATATTATTTTCACATATTCTCAAAGCCTATCCCCACAAAATAAATTTCAATTACAAAAGGTAGAATAGTAATTTGACAGTGAAGAAATCTGGCAGGCAGCACTTTAACCAAATGATCGAAGTTAACACTGTTAGTGATGGGGTATATTGGCCGCATGTACTCCCCGATATGATGCATTGATAACTTGGCATCACTTCTGTGGTATCTGTGCCTAAAGTAAGAAACATGAAACTAATCATGAGGAAACATCAGACAAATCCAAATTGAGGGGGTTTATACAAAATAACTGGCCTGTACTCTTCAAAAATGTTAACACCATGAAATACAAAGACTCAAGAATTTGTCCAAATTAAAGGAGACTACACATATGTAACAACTGGAAAAATATTTTAAAATTTCAAAATTAACTAATTAAGTGGCTACCCTCTTTGTTCAGTATATTTCAAACTCAAATATATACCTAAGGTTACTTAATTATGATCTCCAAAAAAAAAAAAAAAGGAAGATTTCAGATACATGTGTTTTTGAAATCTATGAGACAGTTTATCCTTTATTACTGTCACAGCAGAATGAACGTTGTCTAAATGCACCCGAAATTTATTTAAAAGCAGGGAAAGCAGTAGGGTATGATGCAAAGAACAAGAAACCAGAAGACCTAAAAGACAACATGTGTGTGCACTGGCATGTGCTCAGGCATACTTGATTTCTCCATTTTCATTTTTTTTGGAGATGGAGTCCTGCTCTGTTGCCCAGGCTGGAGTGCAGTGGCGCGATCTTGCCTCACTGCAACCTCTACCTCCTGGGTTCAACCGATTCTCCTGCCTCAGCCTCCCAAGTAGCCGGGATTACATGCTCATGCCACCACGCCCAGCTAATTTTTTGTATTTTTAGTAGAGACAGGGTTTCACCATATTAGCCAGATGGTCTTCATCTCCTGACTTCGTGATCCACCCATCTCAGCCTCCCAAAGTACTGGGATTACAGGCGTGAGCCACCACGTCTGGTCAATTTCTCCATTTTCAAAATATGAATAAATATATCACACAACTCACAAATTAAGGGTAAAATAATGTGAAAAGATATTCAAATTGTTAGGCATTCGAAGTAAGCCATTGTTGTAATGTAGGTGCTTACAATTTCCAACCTCTGCACTTTTGTATGTATTCCCTGCATCCTGTATTATTCTTCCCTCCTACAATCTGCACATATCTGAATGGGTTGAATCAAATGGTACCCAATTTCTTAAGATTGTTAGAGATGCCAAGAACTTTAAATATTATTTAAGTCAGTGCTTCTCAAACTTAATTCAGTTCTTCCAACTGCCAGTCTAGTGGTCTTTCACATGCTGCTGCATCTAGTATCTGGCCTTTACTCCTTTTCTCAATTTCCACAGTATCATTTATTCAGGTACTTTAGATTTTTATCTTGTACTGTTTTACATTTAAGTCTGCCCTACTAGGTTGAGTTCCTAGGTGAACGTTTCTGATTTATCTTTATAACATCACAGTGGCTAACATACAGAAAGCACTCAAATGGATAGAATGAGTGAAAGTCTGAGAGAGAATATACTGATGACTGTAGTCATTTTCTGCTTATTGATTTGGGCTTCTATCATTCCATATTTATCCTTGCTCAAAATTCCTCTACAAAACTCTCCAGTTGAGTCAAATGCAGCTACTCGGTATTTACTACTTGTGACTTGAAAATTGATAGCCTGGCTTACAAAAGTATATCTTTTTTTTTTTTTTTGAGATGGAGTTTCACTCTTATTGCCCAGGCTGGGCTGCAATGGTGCGATCTCGGCTCACCGCAACCTCCGCCTCCCAGGTTTAAGCAATACTCCTGCCTCAGCCTCCTGAGTAGCTGGGATTACAGGTATGTACCACCACACCTGGCTAATTTTGTATTTTTAGTAGAGACAGGGTTTCTCTATGTTAAGGCTGGTCTCAAACTCCTGACCTCAGGTGATCTGCCCGCCTCAGCCTCCCAAAGTGCTGGGATTACAGGCGTGAGCCACCGCACCCGGCCACGAAAGTTACTTGATTCACTAAAACCCTGCCTAATGTTTTAGTATCTACTTCATATATATTCTTCCCAAATCACTCCAGTCCTCTGAATATAAAAGTCTTATCCACATAGAACATATGGCTGTGTGGTGGCTCACACCTGTAATCCCAGCATGTTGGGAGGCCAAGGCAGAGGATCACTTGAGCCCAGGAGTTTGAGACCAGCCTGGGCAATATGGTGAAACTCTACAAAAAATACAAAAATTAGCTGACCATGGGGCATGCCTATGGTCCAGCTACTTGGAGGGCTGAGGTGGGAGGATCACTTGAGCCTGGGAAGTCAAGGCTACAGTGAGCTGTGATTATGCTACTGCTCTCCGGCCTAGGCAACAAAGAGAGACTCTCTCTCTCACACACTCACACACACACACACGAATATACGCCCACATATGCTTTTGGGAACAACTACTGATGTATCCTGAAACACTTAATTGCTACACAATGACGTCACATCATGAGTGGGGGTTTTTAATGTCAGAGTCTAACACAAAAACATCAGTCAGAATTACGCTTGAAACTTCATAACATCAGTCAGAATTACGCTTGTCATTCATAACATGGGAAGGTAGCGACATTGTGAGGGGCATGAGGAAACTGGGACTAAGAGACAGTCAGATAAGCATCTCATGCTCATTCTGGACCACATGCTTTTTGAGTTGAACTTCTGGCAGAATCACCTGCACTATTTGTTATCCCTCCTAGGGATATGGGAAGTGCGCACAATAGCTTTTTTTTTTTTTTTTTGACACAGTCTTGCTCTGTTGCCCAGGCTTAAGTGCAGTGGCGTGATCCTGGCTCACTGCAACCTCCGTCTCCTGGGTTCAAGTGATTCTCCTGCCTCAGCCTCCCGAGTAGCTGGGATTACAGGCGCTTGCCACCACGCCTGGCTAATTTTTGTATTTTTAGTCAAGATGGGGTTTCACCATATTGGCCAGACTGGTCTTGAACTCCTGACGTCAAGTGATCCACTGGCCTCAGCCTCCCAAAGTGCTAGGATTACAGGCATGAGACACCACGACCAGCCAACAGTTGGCTTTTTAAAGTTGAATGCATGCATAATGTATCATTACTGAAGACCCCAACTATAAAAATTATTAAGGCAACAGTATTTAATTTTTCTTTTTTTGGATCCTACATACTTCCTAGCACAAATTACTCATAATAAGCATTTGTTGATTTCATCCTTAAGCTTCTTGCCCCCGAAGTCAACAATATTCTAAAATAATCCTACAACCAAATAAAATGCAAAAATAGAACATCCAGTTTTTATGGATGTCACACACACACACACACAAAAACTATTATAAAGAAAATTCATTAATACTATTATAACCTATAATTTGCCACTAATACCTTCCTTAAATAACTGGTTAAAGTAAAAAAACAAAACTGGATATCAACTTACATCTTCATCTTCATTAAAAGCTGCTGCTACTGAAAGAGTTTTTGGAGCAAGAGTTGGAACAGTTTCTTTAGGCTTCTGAAGAAGAAACATTAAAAAGAATATCATGTAAGTAACATTTATACAAGCTTGTTTAATGATATGAATAATTTATCTTGAAAGATTTAACTTTATATTTCCACAGAAATTTGTATAGTAACAAACTCAATACTTTGGACAAATCCATTCTCTCTTTTCAAAAATGTGGATTATCAGTAGGTATGTTTTACTTTACTAACTTGTGGTGTTCATTTGTTGCCCTCCTACAAAATATTTTCTAGTTAGGATCTACAATATCACTTACCTAAGGGGTACTTGGTACAGGCAAGAGAAAATGATTAGTAATACCTTCCCATAGTAACATTAAATACAATGTGCCTTGAAAGCATAAAAGGAATCATGAATCATCTTTCTGCACTAGCCAGCTTTCTGCTCCTAGGCCTATAAACATAATTAATACAAACCATCTCTTCATACTATGTTTTCTGTTTTTGTTTTTGAGACAAAGTCTTGCTCCATTGACAAGGCTGGAGTGCAGTGGCACAATCTCGGCTCGCTGCAGCCTGTGCCTCCTGGGTGCAAATGATTTTCATGCCTCAGCCTCCTGAATAGCTGGGATTTACAGATGTGTGCCACCATGCCCAGCGAATTTATTTTGTATATTTAGTAGAGACGAGGTTTCATGTTGGCCAGGCTGGTCTTGAACTCCTGACCTCAAGTGATCTACCCGCCTCAGCCTCCCAAGGTGCTCTCTACTAAAAATAGAAAAAAACAGCCAGGTGTGGTGGTGAGCGCCTGTAATCCCAGTTACTTGGAAGGCTGAGGCAGGAGAATCGCTTGAACCCAGGAGGCAGAGGTTGCAGTGAGGTAAGAGCACGCCACTGCATTCCAGCCTGGGTGACAGAGTGAGAATGTCTCAAAAAAAAAAAAATTAAATTAAAAAATAAAAACACCCTTTCCTTCGCTTCTGTAACACTGCTTTTTATTGGTTATTCTTCTAATTTTCCCACCTTTTGTTCTGTCTCTCTCCCTTTCCTGCTGCTCCCCATTTAGAAGATACAGATACCCAGGCGGGCACAGTGGCTCACGTCTGCAATCTCAACACTCTGGGAAGCTGGGGCAGGAGGGCTGCTTGAGACCAGGAGTTCCAGGCCAGCCTGCTCAACACAGCAGGTCCCTTACCTCTAAAAAAAATTTTATCTGCCTACTGGGCAGCTCCACTTAGGAGCTCCCCTAGGTACTTTAGTTTCACAGTGTTCATAAGTACTCAAACCAGAAAATCTTTTCCTCAACTTGTAAGGTCCTATTGATTAGACATCTATTAAGTAAACTTAATTCTCCCTCTGCCTTTTCAATCATGCCATCACACTAACTTAAGATCCTTAGCATTTACCTGCCGGGACTACTGTCAGAAATACATCTCCTGGCCAGGCAGAGGCTCATGCTTGTAATCCCAGCACTTCGGGAGGCCTAGGCAAGTGGATCACTTGAGGTCAGGAGTTCGAGATCAGCCTGGCCAACATGGCGAAACCCTCTCTCTACTAAAAATACACACACACACACACACACACACACACACACACACACACACACACACGCTGGATATGGTGGTGATGCACGCCTGTAGATCACACCTTTGCACTCCAGCCTGGGTGACAGAGTGAGACTCTGTCTCAAAAAAACAAAAAACAAAAAACATCTCCTGATCCTTCTTTTCTTTCTTTCTTTTTTGAGACAAGGTCTTACTCTGTCACCCAGGATGGAGTGCAGTGGTGCAGTCTTGTCTCAATGCAGCCTTGACCTCCCTGGGTCAAGTGATCCTCCCACCTCAGCCTCTCAAGGAGATGGGACTATAGGTGCACCCTGCCAAGCCTGGCTCATTTCTTCTTTTCGAGACACAGTCTTGCTCTGTCACCGAGACTGGAGTGAAATGGGATGATCTCAGCTCACTACAACCTCCACCTCCTGGGTTCAAATAATTCTCCTGCCTCAGCCTCCCAAGTAACTGGGATTACAGGTGTGTGCCACCACGCCTGGCTAATTTTTTGTATTTTTCAGTAGAGATGGGGTTTTGCCATGTTGGCCAGGCTGGTCTCGAACTCCTGGCTTCAAGAGATCCACCGATTTGGCCTCCCAAAGTGCTGGGATTAGCAGCCTGAGCCACCGCGCCCAACCTTGTTTATTTTTTGTAGAGAAGAGGTCTCACTATGTTGCCCAGCCTGGTCTCAAACTACTGAGCTTAAGCAATCCTGCCTCAGCCTCCCAAAGTGCTGTAATTATAGGCATGAGCCACTGCACCTGGCCCCCCCCACTTTCTGCATCCTCTTCCTACTAACCATCTATATGGTACCACATATGATGCTTCTGGGACGCAAATCTGTTTAAGTCTTGAGACTCATTATGGAATACAAGTTCTTAAATTCTGTCCCATGGTCTAATTTTGGGGGCTGTTTACCAATATATTTCCCCACCAAACCCTGTCCAAATACTAATGATTTTCTCAATGTACCATAACCGCCTTTGCATGAAATGCCCTTGTGCTCCTGCCTACATTTAAGTCCAACTCAAAGATCACTTAATCAGTAAAATCTTCTCTGACCTGCTGAAACAAAATTAACCATCCCTTCTTTTTTTTTTTTTTTTTTTTTTTTTTTTTTTTTTTTTTTTTTGAGGCGGAGTCTCGCTCTGTCGCCCGGACTGGAGTGCAGTGGCCAGATCTCAGCTCACCGCAAGCTCCGCTTCCCGGGTTTACGCCATTCTCCTGCCTCAGCCTCCCGAGTAGCGCTGGGACTACAGGCGCCCGCCACCTCGCCCGGCTAGTTTTTGTATTTTTTAGTAGAGACGGGGTTTCACCGTGTTAGCCAGGATGGTCTCGATCTCCTGACCTCGTGATCCGCCCGTCTCGGCCTCCCAAAGTGCTGGGATTACAGGCTTGAGCCACCGCGCCCGGCCTCCATCCCTTCTTTTATATCACACACATTTTTTAAAAAATAGTGTTTTCTTTTGAAGGAATACAACATGTTCAGTCGTATGCACAGTAACTCTAGAAACACCCTTAATTTTTAAAGATGTCATATATTTAATGTCGTGGACACAAATAAGCATTTGCTGGCAAATTAACTATCTTCATATAATATAATCAATCCAGCACTTTCAATTATTTCTCAATATTCTACACTTCACCCCCCCATAAGACTGTGTTTACACTGTAGTTTATCTTATTTTATTTTTGAGACAGAGTCTCACTCTGTCGCTAGGCTGGAGTGCAGTGGCGTGATCTCGGCTCACTGCACCTCTGCCTCCCAGGTTCAAGCGATTCTCCTGCCTCAGCCTCCCCAGTAGCTGGGACTACAGGAGCATGCCACCACACCCAGCTAACTTTTGTATTTTCAGTAGAGATGGGGTTTCACCATGTTGGCCAAGATGGTCTCAATCTCTTGACTTTGTGATCTACCCACCTTGGCCTCCCAAAGTGCTGGGAACACAGATGTAAGCCACCACACCCAGTCTTGCAGTTTATTTTATAAAAACAGATTTGTTTTCCAAAACTAAAAAGTTTTACTGGTTTTAATGAGTTTTTTCAAAATATAACCCTCCCACCCCAAATTATCAGAAATCAGTAATCATGTCAATTATTTATAGAGTAGGCCAGGCACGGTGGCTCACACCTGTAATCCCAGCACTTTGGGAGGCTGAGGCGGGCAGAGCACCTGATGTCGGGAGTTCGAGACCAGTCTGACCAGCATGGAGAAGCCCCGTCTCTACTGAAAATACAAAATTAGCAGGGGGTGGTGGTGCGTGCCTGTAAACCCAGCTACTCGGGAGACTGAGGCAGGAGAATCACTTGAAGCCCGGAGTCAGAGACTGTGGTGAGCTGAGATCGCACCACCACACTCCAGTCCGGGCAACGAGAGTGAAACTGTCTTAAAAAAATAAAAAAAAAAAGAAAGAGGGGCCAAGCTCGGTGGCTCATGCCCATAATTCCAGCACTCTGGGAGGCCGAGGTGGGCGGATCACCTGAAGTCAGGAGTTTGAGACCAGCCTGGCCAACATGGTGAAATCCACTCTCTACTAAAAATACAAAAATTAGCCAGACGTGGTGGCGTGCGCCTATGGTCCCAGCTACTCAGGAGGCTGAGGCACGAGAATCGCCTGAACCCAGGAGACAGAAGTTGCAGTGAGCTGAGATTGCGCCACTGCACTCCAGCCTGGATGACAGAGTAAGAGACTCCATCTCCAAAATAAAAATAAAATAAAATAAAATAAAATAAAAATAAATTAAAAAAAAGAAAGAGTAGGGATTTAGATTTAGGGACTATGTTCATGCACAGTAAAATCTATTCTCAAGGGGACCATCTATAGTAGAAGTACACCTGAGAATATATATTTAATATACTGCCTATCAAAAAACATTAAATATTTATGCAGTTAGGTCTATACAAGCTTTATAAGTACATATTAAACAAAAAGAATCAGCTGAAATACAGAAATAGAGTAATGAAGTAATGATGTGATAAGCTCAATGTTTTTTGTTCAGACAATTTTTTTTCTTTCTTTTTTTTTTTTTTTTTTGGAGACGGAGTCTGGCTCTGTCGCCAGGGCTGGAGTGCAGTGGCCGGATCTCAGCTCACTGCAAGCTCCGCCTCCCGGGTTCCCGCCATTCTCCTGCCTCAGCCTCCCGAGTAGCTGGGACTACAGGCGCCCGCCACCGCGCCCGGCTAGATTTTTGTATTTTTTTGGTAGAGACGGGGTTTCACCGTGTTAGCCAGGATGGTCTCGATCTCCTGACCTCATGATCCGCCCGTCTCGGCCTCCCAAAGTGCTGGGATTACAGGCTTGAGCCACCGCGCCCGGCCAGACAATTTTTTTTCTTTTGAGACGGAGTCTCGCTCTGTCGCCTAGGCTGGAGTGCAGTGGCCGGATCTCAGCTCACTGCAAGCTCTGCCTCCCAGGTTTACGCCTTTCTCCTGCCTCAGTCTCCCAAGTAGCTGGGATTACAGGCGCCCGCCACCTCGCCTGGCTAGTTTTTTGCATTTTTTAGTAGAGACAGGGTTTCACCGTGTTAGCCAGGATGGTCTCGATCTCCTAACCTCGTGATCTGCCCATCTCGGCCTCCCAAAGTGCTGGGATTACAGGCTTGAGCCACTGCGCCCAGCCCCAGACTGAATTTTTAAAAAAATAGAAATAGAAAAAGGGAAAACAGAGCAGAGTGAGGGTGGGGATTCTAAGTAATAATAGCTTTGCAAAATGAGAATAGCCCAAATATACTGACTGCTCCAGACCATATTTTTAAGATCTTTGAATAAACATCTAATGTAGAATAAAGTTATACACATCTGGCAATTGAGCATTAACTTTCACAGCACAGATACAAATAACCAACTCAAAGGCAATTTCAGGATTTTTCTCCTCACACAAGAATGTAACCATTTTCCAAAGCCAACAGCAATACACTATTTAAGTAACTTCCTTTTCCCTTAAATAAGAGATCCATTTGGTTGAAGGTTATGAAATTTTCATATAGGTCAGAAACAAATATCTACAACTTCATATGCTTCAAATTAATATTTCAAACACTTCCAGAGGTTCCATGGTTAATAAGTATTAATCTAAGGCTTACATCTTAAAACAAAGGATCAAATATTGACCTGTAAAAGACTACCCATTTGTAGTTCCAAAGTAAGATAATTAGGTAGATCTTACTAAGCAATACCTTACTAATATTAATCTTTTAAGATACAAATAACTGATTTCTCAGTATTATTTTTAATACTACAGGCACTGAAAGACAAAAAAATAAACTTTGGAAAATCTTTCTGAAAATATTTTTCAGAAGACTTGCTCAACTTAAAAAAAAGATTTTTATTTTTTGTAGGGATAGATCTCGCCATGTTGCCCAGACTGGTCTGAAACTCCTGGGCTCAAATGATCCTCCCACTTTGGCCTCCCAAAATTTTCAGATTACAGGTGTGAGCCACTGTGCCCAGCCAACTTAGAAAAATTCTAAGTTTATTATTTTATAAATCATATTCCCTATAATAGTTGTTCCTTCTAATATTCCAAATCTTTGTTTCTTACCAGCTTTATTGAGATAAAATTCATTCAGATCCTTCTTAAACAGGGCGCTGATCATCTAAGTTCATAGGTCAAAGATCAGTTCTCAAACAATGTACCTTTTCACCCTTAATTTACCATAACCTAGTAAATGTCACATTTCCAAAGCAAATCCTTAAGATCCATTATAAACATCATATATGAAATAACAACTCACACTTGATCCAAGTTTGATGGATATGGCTGATGCTTTCTTTGTCGTCTGACTACCTATGGCAAATCCAAACTTGGAGATCTTTGTAGGCTTTGTTGGGAGGTCGGCAGCTTCTTCTTCAGCTGATCGCTTCTCAGCGCTGCGACTGGAACTTTCCCCTCCATTACTGGAAGAAACAGTCTTAGTTTTCACAGGTTTTTCTGCTTCTTCTTCAGGTCCTGGTGAAGTCGAAACAACTTACCAAGATGAGCTATTTTTACTTAGCAGATTGATGGGAGCAGCAACCTCAAAAAGCATCGTTATAAAGAAGATACCTCTGCAGTTGTCACCTACTGACCCACCAGTCTCTTCCACTGTTTGTTAGAGTATACAGCAGGAACTGAGAGTGTGTGGCAGTAGAAGAGGCTCCCATGAATTAACTAGCATCAAATACAGAGCAATTTAAAATTATAAACACAGAGTTCACAAAAAGTAAAGACCCTTCAACTAAACACTACAATTTGCACAATAATCTGGTTATTTGTGGGATTTTGCTTTTAGAAATCAGATCTATCTAACATCTTTTACACTTAGTAGTTTGTGAGCAAATCAGTCACGTGGTAAAAGAATACACTTGGATAACAAATTATAATATTCTTCAGTAATGCAGTAATAATCATACAAAGTACCTAGTTATAAACAGGCCCATTATTTCCCAAATGACAATGTTAATACAGCCTAGTTATTTTCTTGAGTGATGTGTTCCTCATGTATATCTCAATCTTAGGAGTTGAAAAGGAACTTCAAGGTCATTCCCTCTTAATTCTACTCTGACAATTTGGTTATTACCTGTTTTAAGCTACCCATAAGAACTATTAAAAAAAAATCTTACTTTGGTTTATATGTTAGATTTTTTCATGAAAGATGAGTTAATCATAATTTCAAACAGTAGAAGGCATACATATGTAGGTTTGGAAGGCAAAATGTCTTGCTAATTTTGCTTCTGTTTGTATGAAGTCAATGATGAAATTAGTTCACATTCTGACTTCCTTGGGTCTGTTATGTAAGACTAAGAACATATCAGGCGATAAGACAGAAGAAGGCTGGCTGATCATTAAAAATTTTATTTTCTTTCCCCAGTTTGCCCGTTCACCATATAGGATGTATTCTGCTACACTGGATCAAGAGTTTATTTATGGAGAAAAAGAAGATGCTCCAAAAGATGGCCTTGATAACAGTTAAGAAAGCAGGACACAGAGTTAGAATGGGAAGAAAAAAAGTCAAACACAAATAGACTGACAAGCAAAGGATTAAAGATCAGAGGCTACAGATCTAGATCTATATAGTTTTGGAATAATGGGGTCTCTAGATTAATAAGTACTTTGAACAAAACATTTGATTCTGTTTAGATGAAAAATAAAAGAAACTCTTTATTCTCTTTGGACAAGGAGTAAAAGTTGTAAAGTCAGTATAGGGGAGGGAAATTAAGCAGGATTATGTTTTGGGATTTCCCTAAGAGACAAAGATAGCACTGACATGGTTGCTTGAGGTGCCATTCTCTTATTTATATATAAAATCACAAAAGCACCTGAAGAATTAAAGAATCAAGATTGCTATTCAATAGCTGAAAAATGGAACTCAATTTACAAAGCACAGAATATCTTTGAAAAAGAGTATGATGCAGTTTTGTCAGAGTCTCAGTTTATAACTAAAAGCACTTATGCTAATTTTATTCTGTATTCTATTTGTAGTTCTAATAAAGTATGACATTTCATAGTGAAACCCAAACAATAACTACTTTCCTGTGACTGACACATAGTTAAAATAAAAATCTCTTTGGCTCTACACATTGGAACAGAGAAACATACAAAAAACCTGCTGGCTTTATATGTAGAAACCATCTATACACTAAAGAATGACTAAATACATGATCAGTTTTTTTAAAAATGAGAAAATCACTTATCAATTTAGAACATAAAACATGGATAAAAGAGTAAATCACTAGATTCTTTACTAAGGAATATTTTAATAAAAGGAATTTTATCTAATTTGTATTGAGCAAATAAAACGTATAATTAATATGAAATAAAATTACACATGGTACTAGCATTTTTTTTTTCATTGACTAATTGGAGAGGGGTGAGCCTTAGAGCACAAAGGCACGTTACTTT
Source organism: Rhinopithecus roxellana (assembly GCF_007565055.1). NCBI lineage: Eukaryota > Metazoa > Chordata > Mammalia > Primates > Cercopithecidae > Rhinopithecus > Rhinopithecus roxellana. The sequence continues at coordinate 22,214,350 of NC_044549.1, read as the reverse complement.
GAAAAAATTACCTAGTAAGCTGGGCACAGTGGCTCACGTCTGTAATCCCAGCACTTTGGGAGGCTGAGGCGGGTGGATCACCTGAGGTCAGGAGTTTGAGACCAGCCTGGGCAACGTGGCAAAACCCCGTCTCTACTAAAAATACAAATTAAGATGGGCAAGGTGGCGAGCGCCTGTAATCCCAGCTACTCCGGAGGCTGAGGCAGGAGAATCACTTGAATCCAGGAGGCAGAGGTTGCAGTGAGCTGAGATCACACCACTACACTTCAGCCTGGGCGAGAGAGCGTGACTTCATCTCAAAAAAAAAAAAAGAAAGAAAGAAAAAATTACCTAATAAGAAAGTTTAAGTCCATAAGGGTACCCTTCATAATCCATTTGCATTCTGGTTGCTTCCTTTTTTGAAAGAAGGGCAGAGCTACCTCTCTAGTATGCACAGAGGTGTGCAGCCTAAATGAGAAGGTGTTCAAGACCCTACTAGCGTCTGGCATAATAAATGTCAATTTCATTGACGCAGTTCTTGGTGTAACCAAACAAGTTTGAGATGGCCATGATTATGTATGACTAGCTCTTCTTCAACATTTTTCCTAACATTATTTCTCCCAACATTTTTTCAAAGAGCTACACAGATATAACCAAAGAGTGGAGAAAAAAAACTACCAAAGTTTTACCCTATTCTCTAAAGCAGGGAGTTCAAATAAGTAGCTTCTCTCACAGACATAAATTAATGTTGGCCAGGCGCGGTGGCTCACGTCTGTAACCCCAGCACTTCGGGAAGCCCAGGCAGGCGGATCACGAGGTCAAGAGATTAAGACCATCCTGGCCAACATGGTGAAACCCCATCTCTACTAAAAACACAAAAACTAGCTGGGCGTGGTGGCACGCGCCTGTAGCCTCAGCTACTTGGGAGGCTGAGGCAGGAGAATCACTTGAACCCAGGAGGTGGAGTTTGCAGTGAGGCGAGGTTGTGCCACTGCACTCCAGCCTGGCGACAGAGCAAGACTCCATCTCAAAAAAAAACAACAAAAAATTAATGGAAACTACTCATAAAAAAATACTTATACTTCCAAATCAGTAGACTGCTCAACCAGGAATTAAAATTCAGAACATTCTCTAGTTAAGCCCGTAAGACAAACTTGACAGTGTTTTCAAAAAAGTGACTATCTGCCACAAAATTACCAATTTAGCAATATCCATGGTATAACATATTTTAATTATTCCTCTGCACAATTTCATTAAAAATATCTGACATTCAAAAATGGCTTAAATGTAACAGCACTACTTTCTTGTAACCACAAGGAGACAAATTATGTAGAAGTTAAGGGATATTACTTACTCTAAGTTACCAAGAAAAAGACCATAATAATTTTTCTGATACCAATTAGCAAAGTAATTTTATACTATTTCTCCCCACATGCTAAAATGGAAACATCAATATTCATACTGTACAACTAATAACCCTCAACTAAAAGAATGGCAGATAAATTATACAGTGGATTTATGATGACATTCAAGGTACATTTTGACAGCACATTAAACACATCTGCTACCCTCGGTCAAGACAGTTAATGAGATGGCCTTAAAGTCAACACGTAAGATGCTTCAGGCTTTTCCTCAAACTACTTCTAAATTTTTTTGCTTTTCCTCAAACTGCTTTAATATTTTTATGTAATTTTATCCCACAATTTCCAAGACAAATTTTTTGGGAAAAAAATTCACTAGTGAGAAAGTAGTAGATAGTTTAAATTGTTCTTTCATAAGGTATTTTACTAGTCAAAAAACAACAACAACAACAACAACAACAACAAAAAAGCTGGGCGTGGGGAGGGGAAAGAGAGAGATGGAGTTTCAGCTTAACAGAACCGTACATGTTTTTTTAAAAAGGAAATCCTGGGTCCAAAGTAATTAACATTACACTTAATCTTTTCAATAATTTTTGTTCCCAAGGCAATTCACATGAAACATGTTAGTAGGTCTACTAGTGGCCTATTAATATGCTATTAATCGTTTCTATTTTCTCAAATAATTTCCGGAATGATTAACTGAGGTGGTCAGAATAGAGAATAATGTTTAAAATATTCTAAAAACATTTTAAACAGCTCGCACGTGTTAAGCCTCTTGTCTTATTAAGTGCAAAGAGAGGGCTGGAGAGATTACATGTTTCTTTTCCTTAACGCACAAGACCCGAATTTAGGGAGTGGAATGGACAGAATAAGGATAGCTGTAACCTGAGTTTAACATCGTAACAAAATACAGGAAGAGTCACGCTAGACTATTTAGTCGCCTAAGTATCTGGCAAGCGGTCAGCTGGCAACAGCCTAAGGGAGATACTCCAAAGAAAAGCAAGCAAACCTTAGCCCTAGACCCCACAGCTTAAACCAGAGGGCAGGCAAAGGCACTCCTCTTCCCCTCCATCACCTCGGCCCACCCTGTCACAGGGGCAGTATTAAACTTGGAAGTAAAGGAAAGAGAGCAGGCCGGAGTTGTCCACCTCCTCAGTGAAAGAGAGCAGCAAGCGTAATTAACTCCTGCGTGTAAGTGAGAGGCCGGCACCGTCAGAAACTCGGCCTGCGGCCAGTTCCCGCGGCAACTACTCGGTGGCTCGCACTGTGTGTATGTTTTGTCTCATGAGCGTCTCCGGTGTGTGTGTTTTGTGTGATATGCGTCTCCGGTGTGGCGGTAGCGGCTCCTGCACCGCCGCTCCTGGTCCCACCCCGAGTTCGGTCTCCCTTTCTGGAGCCCATCTCCCTTCTCCTCGGAATCAGGGCCTCCGCTGGGGCCAGGAGGTGACGAACGGTGGCCACTTCTCCCCCGGCAAGGAGGCGATATGGGCCAGGAGCCCAGCGGGCCGCACCGGGCGTGCCCGAGGCAGGTCTGGGCCCAGCACCTGGCCGGGTGAGGTCCAGGTCCGCCCATTCTCGCCCCACCCCACTCCCCCCACCCTGGGGAGCTCAAAGAAAGGCCCGGAGCATCCCACGCTGCCCGCGACGCTGGGGTTGTGTTCACCTCCGGCGGCTCCAGCTCGCTGCGACTTTTCAGGCTTCTCCTCTCCCGCCTTCCCGTCCGCCATTTTCCCCGCCGCGGCCTCCCTTGCAGCCACGCCAAGGACGTCACGACCCCGCCCAGCAACCATTGAGTTTTTGGGGCCAGCCGGCGTGGTGGCGGCCTAGAGCGGTCCCGAAGAATGAAAAGAGGCCCCCCCTTTCGGAAACGGAAGTGACTGTGATGTCATTGAGTAGCCGCCTCGGAAGGAAGAGCTGGGATGGTTGGGCGGTCTAAGTGGAGTGCTGGCTACGGACTTTATTAGAGGGTAGTGAGGTCTTCATGGTCCAGCGACACGTCCGGAGAAGTGAGGGGAAATGGAGCATCTCCCTGGAAACGCTGGGATCTTAGAAGGTTTCTGCATACCCAGGTGTGGTTGCAGCTGAGGCTGAGAGGGTCTTCCGTTCCGGCCTTGCTGGATAACGTATGCCTGCCAACTCTATGTAAACAAAAAGCCCGCATTCTTTTTCCCTATTTAAAGGGGAAATCAGCGTTTATCTAGCGCCCCCTAGCTTCAGACGCCTTTCATACACTCGTTTAATCACCGCGATTGTCCAAATATAGAATTCTCTCAATTAGCTGTGAGAGTTGAGGCCAGAGAGAGTAATTTGTCCAAGTCAGGTAGCCAACTGTAAAGCTACTTTTTCTACAGGGTGTTTCTACCAAATTGAGAAACTACTACGTCAAGTTCAGACTGCAGTAATTTTTGCTTTACTAAGAAACCTTTAGTGGATTCCTACAGTCTGCAGAATGAAGTCCGTGAGTTACATTAGGCCCTAGCCTACCTTTTCGGTTTCATCTTCCCCCTTTCTCAGTGTTTATCCAGCCCTCCTAGCCAAATGGGGTCTATTACTTGCTTAGGGAACTGGAATTTCTGGGTTTGCTCTACAATATATAGTTAGAGAAAGTCTTAGGAGTCAACTTGGATTTGAATCTGTTTTGCCCTTTCCTGCTTGAGTAACCTAGAGACTTGCTTACTGCCTACAGACCTACCTTTTCTTCTCTATAAAAGAGATATAATAATAGTACCTTCTCAAAGAGTGGTAATAGGGCTCAAATGAGATCATTTTTGTATACCATTATTTGGTCACTTCATACTTCCCTCAGTTTGTGTGTGTGTGTTTTTAAACAGTTGTCTGTGAATGGCTCAAAAGTTCTTGACAACAGAGACCCAGTTTTTAAAACTGTACTGTGCGTTTCATATATGAAAAGTGTTCAATATTTGCAGATGGATTACACCTCGGGCTTCAAGTCTAGGGAGTGGAGAAAGAATGAAGAAAGTATCAAAATGTGTTTCCCATGACAGAAGCAGGGCAGTGTGGTGATTTTGTGATCTAGGTTGAAGTCCCTGAGCCATCATTTATCATCAAGTATGTAAAAGTAACCAGGAAACTATCTTACAGGTACTTAATTCATGTTTGTTTCATTTTCCTTGTGATCTTTTCGAGGTAATCCTTGAGACTCTCCTCCACCTCCTCAGCGAAAAGAGAACATTTTAAAAATGGAGGTATACGCGAAGATTTTTATTTGAGATTATGTATTTATAGATGCTTGTAATATTTTCTGGGGGGGATGGAGTCTCTCACTCTGTCACCCAGGCTGGAGTGCAATGGCATGGTCTCGACTCACTGCAACCTCCGCCTCCTGGGTTCAAGCGATTCTCCTGCCTCAGCCTACTGAGTAGCTGGGACAACAGGTGTGTGCCGCTGTTTGTATTTTTAGTAGAGAAGGGGTTTCACTATGTTGGCCAGGCTGATCTCCATCTCCTGACTTTGTGATCCGCCCACCTCAGCCTCCCTAAGTGCTGGGATTACAGGCAGTAGCCACCGCGCCTGGACGATTCTTGCAATTTTTAAGTGAAAAAGATAAAGCTCAGAGAAGTCACATACCTGTTTAGGAGCGGATCCAGTCCCCATATACCACACTGCAGAAGTTAAGGATGTGCAGGACTACGTATGTAAGGGAAAAAAAACAAAACAAAAAAAGGATGAAGATAGTAATCCATTCACCTTTCAGTTCTGTGAGTTTCATGAGGTGTGCCTGTCATGTTCGCCAGTGTTTCCCCAGCACCTGGATTATACTAGTCTGGATAAATATCTATTGAAGAAATTAATGCAAGCTTCAGTAGCCTCCTACAAACGGGTTAGGAAATGAAAAAGTAGTGTAGTATGAAGGGGTGGAAAGGGGGTGATCACTTTCCTCCCCATCAAGAGTCATGACAACATGCTTATAACAAAAGACAGGTTAACAAGAGAGAAGCCTAACAAATTAATGTGCATAAGCGTGGGGAAAAATACAACAAAATAAGAAAACTCAAAAAAGGGTCAGATGGTTGAAGCTTAAATACTTTTCACAGGGGAGAGAGAGGTGGGGAGGCTACAGGCAATTTTAGAGGAGTAGTAAATGATTTTAGGAGAGATTAATGCAGAAATTCACTTGTAAATTATTCTCTTTGTGAACCAAATGAAACTAGAGAACCAACAATAATTTGAAGGCCAGGGGTGAGTGACTCACTCCCATAATCCCGGCTACTAGGGAGGCTGAGATGGAAGGATCACTTGAGCCCAGGAGGCAAGATTGCAGTGAGCCAAGATCTCGCCACTGCACTCCAACCGGGGTGATAGGGTGAGACCCTGTCTCAAAAACAAAAAACAGTAGTTTGAGGCAAAGTTTGGGCTCTAAGTGTGGTGGTTAATTTTCAGTCTCCTTCTCTGTGATGTGAGTTTTGTTTTTTTCTTGAGACCAGGTCTCACTGTGTTGCCCAGGCTGGAGTGTGGTGGCTATTCACAGGCATGATGATAGCACACTACAGCCTCAAACTCCTGGCCTCAAGAATCCTCCCATCTGAGACTCACAAGTAGCTGGGACTACATGTGTGCACCACTGTGTCTGGCTTTGTGATATGTTTTAATTTCTTCTGGTTAATGAAATTTCAGGGAGGAAGGAGATAGAAAGCAATTGTGTTCTTTGATGGGTCTGGTTTCTATGTAGATAAGAAACTTCAAAGAACAGTCTTATCCCGTGTTTTGGGGGAGGCAGAGGATTGAGAGGCAGGAGGTTGGGTGGGGAGATCAGAGACATGTTGTGGCTGCTTCTCTAGTTCAGCATGTCAAAGCACTGAATTTTGAGGTGTTGTTTTCTGACAATGAATAGGCAATGTAGTCCAAGGCAAAGAGCATTAGTTTTGCACCACACAAAAACTGGACTTAAATTCTAACTCTGCGTTTTGCTAATTCTGTGAGTTTGGACTGGATAAAAATGTTATGGAATATGTTATAACTATACAAATGGAATAATTCATATAGGGTTACTGAAGGCATTAAGTGAGATAATAAAGGTAAAATCTATTAATATGCTGCCTGGCCATGGTGAGAGCTTGCTTAGTAGTAGCTATGGATTATAACCTCTAATGAGCTATTTAAGTGGTTTAAAAAGTTGGACATGGAAGGTAATACGAGCAATTGTTATGTTAATTTAGATGTGTAATTTGTGAGGTGACAACTATAATATCTAACATTTATTCAAGCTTACTATACACCAAGCATTGTTGTAGGTATTCTACATGAAATTAAGTACATTAAATCATTACAACCCTATGACTTAAGTGCTACTATTACTCCCATTTTTATGGAAGAGGGAATTTGGGCACGGAAAAGGGAAGAAGTGGAGCTGAACTTGAAATTCAGGCCAAGAGCTACCAAAAAAAAATTAGAGTGGAGAAGAAAAGTGGCTAATCATGATTTCACTAACCTTAAATAGTTTTTTTTTTTTTTGAGACAGGATCTCGTTCTGTTGCCCAGGTTAGAGTGCAGTGGCTCATAGCTCACTGCAGCCTTGAACTCCTGGGCTCAAGTGATCCTCCTGCCTTAGCCTCCCAAAATTCTGGGATTACAGACGTAAGCCATTAAGTAGTTTCTTAATGTAGCCTTATAATTCTACTACATGTCCTTAGACTATTCTCAATTTCAGTGTACATCAGAGTCACCTGAAGGGCATTTTAAAACACAGATTGCTGGGCCCCACTGCCAGTTTCTGATTCAATTGACTCAGTGGCTAGGGCCCTAAAATTTATGAAGTGGAGCCTGTCCTTGTTTACACACATCACTATTGTTCCATCCGATTTTTCTTTCTACTATTGAGGCATTCCCAACATCATACATACATGCTTTTATGTCTCCCATCTTAATAAAAGACTCTTCTATTGATCTCGTATCTTCCTCTAGCTCCTCATTCCTATTTCCCTTCATATAGAAACTCTTTGAAAAGATTGTTCATACTCTGTCTCCTATATCTGTCCATTCTTTATCTTTTGAGACAGGGTCTTGCTCTGTTACCCAACCTGGAATGCAATGACATGATCATGGCTCACTGCAACCTCCACATCACAGGCTCAAACGATCCGCCTGGCTCAGCCCACCAAGTAGCTGAGACTAAAGGCACACACCACCACGCTCACTAGCTCCAACTTTTCTTTTTTTTTTTTTTTTTTTTTAATTTTTTTTGAGACGGAGTTTCGCTCTTGTTGCCCAGGCTGGAGTGTAATGGCATGATCTTGGCTCATCGCAACTTCCATCTCCCAGGTTCAAGCGATTCTCCTGCCTTAGCCTCCCAAATAGCTGGGATTACAGGCATGCACCGCTATGCCCAGCTTTTTTTTTTTTTTTTTTTTGTATTTTTAGTAGAGATGGTGTTTCTCCATGTTCGTCAGGGTGGTCTTGAATTCCCGACCTCAGGTGATCTGCCAGCCTCGGCCTCCCAAAGTGCTGGGATTACAGGCCTGAGCCACTGCACCTGGCTTTGTCCACTCTCTTTTAACCCTACTCCAATTGGCTTTCTTTTCAACCCTCCATTGAAATTGCTGTTGTCAAGATAATCAGCAGTGTCCTCATTCCTACATTCAGTGGTCAGCTCTCAGACTTCATCTTACTTGATCTGCAGCATGAAACACTTTTTTTCATTTTGCCTCCAGGACATTTTCTCTCATTTCTTACTGGTTGCTCTACCTCAGTCTTATTTGCCGGTTCCTTCTCATCTCCCACACCTCTAAATGTTGGAGTACCTCAGGGCTCAGACATCAGATATCTTTATCCACACAGACTCCCTAGATGGCCTCAACTAGTCTGGAGCATTTAACTACATTATTAACATCTCTAGCCAGACCTTGTCTCTGAACTCCGGGCTCATATATCCAACTGACCACTTGACATCTCCACTTGGACATCTAATAGGCAACTGTAAAATGTCCCAAAGTTAACTTTGGATTACCTGCCCCCTCAAAGCTTCTGCATTTCAGTAAATAGTAACAAGTCCTTCCAGTTTCTCTAGTAAACAATCTTGAAGTCGTCCCTAAATTTTATTTTTCTCCCATCCAATCCATTACTGCCAGCTTTACCCCTTCAGACTAAACACATTCAGATCTGACTGCGTCTCACTACCTACCTATTATCTCTCACTTTTGTTACTGCAGTAGCCTCCTAACTGGTCTCTCTCTTATAATCTCTTCTCAACATAGCAGCCAAAGTGATCATTTTAAACTGAATCCAATTTGGGGTGGGGTGGGACAGGTGGGAAGAGATGAAGACAAGATGAAGATCCCTAAATGGGGTGGTGGTAGCAAGTGGGCAAGAAAAGACAAGAATCAGAGAAAGAGGAAGAAAAGAAATCATCCAAGGAGGGGGAGGAAAAAAATCACCCATTTCAGATTTATATCTGGGCTGGAGGAAAAGTTTCTGTTAATGTTTTCACATAGAATAAATGTACAAAACCATGGGGGTGGGAGGTGGAGAATGAGTCAGATTCATCTATTCAAATGTTTAAGCACCAGGCTCTAGGGATATAACAGTGAATAAGACAGTTCTTATGGTGGCTTAAGATGCGCTGACAGATCTAGCTACTCCTGTGACCTGATCTTCAGCTCTTTACTCCTTTTGCTTCAGGCGCACCAACCTCCTTGTTGGACCTTGAACCCTCGCTCAAGGGCTTTTACACTTGTTCCTTTTACTTGGAATTCCCTTCCCTTATATCTTCATAGCTTACTCTCACTTGAATTCTGTGGAGATGTCACCTTGTCTGTCTTTGGGCAAATTAGGAAACGAATACCTCCTTAGTGGATGCAATCTTTTAAGCACATGGCCTAAAGACAGACAGTCTTTGTATGAAGAAATGGCGTCTATTCTAGCAAATGCAACCCTGCAACAGGGCATCATTCAGGGTTCTAAAATTCCAGCTACTTGGGAAACTGAGGCAGGAGGCTCGCTTGAGCCCAGGAGATTGTGGCTGCAGCGAGCCATGATCACACCACTGCACTCCAGCCTGGGTTACAAGGTGAGGCTCCATCACAAAAAACAAAAAAAAGAAAAGAAATGCATTGGACACTTATGCTAATTTCCAATTCAGAAATTAGGAATAGTTGCCTATATCATTCCTATTTCCCATGTTTTCAAAAATGTTATTTTTAGTTTCTGAGACAGGGTCTCACTCTGTTGCCCAGGCTATAGCACAGTGGTGCAATGTCGGTTCACTGCAACCTCCACCTCCCAGGCTCAAGTGATCCTCCTACCTCAGCCTCCCAAGTAGCAGGGACTACATGCACACACCACCACACCTGGCTAATTTTTGTATTTTTTTTAGAGATGGGGTTTCACCATGTTGCCCATGCTGGTATCAAACTCCTGGGCTCAAGTGATCAGCCTGCGATGGCCTCCCAAAGTGCTGGGATTACAGGAGTGAGCCAGTGCACCAGGCATAAATTCCTTTTTCCGTAAGAGGACAAGAAATCAGTTTTATCCGTGAACCCGTTTTTCATAGTTGTATGGAAAACCCCCCCAAACTCAAAAGTCCTTTTTCCTATTTTCTCCCTCAACAAGCAACACAGACAGAAGACTTCTGTGACCAAATGTGGGGGAATTTCTCATCAACACACAAGCAATCAGTTCTGCACTGGACACCAGCCGAATGTTCTGTAATTCAATTCAGATACTATCTACCTGGAGATAGTGTCAGACCCCACAGGTTGAGGGCCTAGTCCCCGAAACTGCTCCCTCCTCCCACCCCAGCACAAGTTGCAAATCTGGGCCTACAGAACTTCTGACTGACTGGCTTCAAGTTGGAGTACCAACTCCTTCTCTTGATTAATCTGCTTGAGTGGCTCATACAATTGAAGCAAACACATTTACTAGTTTACTATAAAAGACACTACAAAACATACAGATGAAGAGATGCACAGGGAAAGGTATTGGGGAAGGGGTGCGGAGCTTCCAAGCCCTCCCCAGGGCACCACCCTCTAGGAACCTCCATAAAAAAGTCTACCAATGGTACAACTATTTAGTTGGGATAATTTAAAGATGATTCTGTTCAACAATCTTGGACAATTCTTTTTACTTATCTTTTTACAGTAAAAGTATAATTCCAAAGTTCTGCAGATATTTAATTGGGAAAAGACACAACCCTGCAGTCAGTTGGGAAAGACTACCTTTAGAAGAGAAAAATGAATTATTTGGGAAGACATATATTAACAGAACTGTATTTCCAACCCATTTACTTTGTACGCCATGAAATGTTCTCATTTGAGCCACCTCTTCTGTGCACACACATTTAGAGAACCTTTTGAAAATGAATTAAAAGTTTTTGCCTTCTTCAATCTGTCGATAAACTCTTGAGAATGCTGAGAAATCTCCAGAAAACCAGTATGTTTTCTCTTGGGAACAAATTTCAGAGCCTCTTCCCAATTACCAGTGTTTTTCAGACATAACAAAATACGCATCATTTGATCTAAGGTGAGATTTTTGTTACCAGTATCCCATTGTAAATATTTATCTAATGGAAGGCATTCGGTTGCCAGGTTCAGCCGTTTTGCCTTGGCTAGGGATGTGCCTGGCTGCATCTTCTTATCAACAAAAGACCCAATTATATAAACTTTGTCATGCCTGAAAGTAGTCATAACATTGGGAGAATCTGCAGTTAAATAGATAATACTGTCCTTTGGAAATAAATCTACATGAGACTTTTCTGTTGCTGTTAAAAGCAATTTGTCCCATTTTTCTTCATACCGTTTAACCAACTCTCTGTGATAAGCACCATCTGTTTTTAGATTGCAGAAATAAATATGGAAAGGATCAACATTTCTTCTGTTCCATCCTTCACTTTCTAAAAGCTGGGAAATAGTATACTGCAATTCCTTTGGTTTCATATAATTTTCATAAGCCATGTCAAAAACCAAAGGTTGTCCAAACTGCATGGCCTGGGCACCCTTCCAGCTCATTGCAATGTTTATATTCCTATCCCAAAGTCGTAAAAATAGAAAGTTTTGCTGTTTATCTTCCTCAGTGGTTTCCAGCAGCTTGACATTTTTTGCTTCTTCCCTTGCTGCTGCTTTCATTTCCTTTTTTATTTGCTTAGCTTTTTTCTGTTTTTCCTTCACATATAAATATTTTAAATATTTTTTTTTTGCTGTTTTAGAAACACATTCCATAATGGTTTTGAGCTCTTCTTCAGTGATATGTTCTGGTACTTCTTTGCCAAGCAATCTCCACATCTCAATGAACTCTCTGGTGGCAGCTAGAGGATCTTCATCCTTACTGCTTGAGACTGTTGAAACACATTCTTCTTGCACACTAGATTTCATGGTAGTTTTCCACTTATCCAATTCTAGCTTTTCAGAAGGGGGTGTACTCTCATTATTAGGATAAGTAACAGCTGGTATTTTGGAAGATATGTACCTCTGCAAAATTGTTGAATATAAATTATTTCTCTTCCTAGGAAGGGTAAATGGCACCAAAAACCTGGTGAAAGGTCTGAAGAAATTGACACAAACACTCATTTTGAGGAAAGCAGATATGTAAGATAACTTCTGTAAAAGAAGAAAAATGCAATTAAAAATTAAGATTTTTAAAACTTATCAACTAATTGTGCAAGTATAAATCTGAAATACCAAAATAAAATCAATTTTTGAAACACAAAGTCAAATCTTTGTACCAATTTTTTTTTTCTAGACTCCTGTGGCCTAGAGCCTGTGATCACTCATTGAGCAAAAAGTTTAAAACTTAGTTGGGTTCTTGGCCGGGTGCAGTGGCTCATGCCTGTAATCCCAGCACTTTGGGAGGCCAAGGTCGGGGATCACCTGAGATCAGCAGTTCAAGCCTAGCCTGGCCAACATGGTGAGAAACCTCATCTCTACCAAAAATACAAAAATTAGCCAGGTATGGTGGCAGACACCTGTAATCCCAGCTTCTTGGGAGGTTGAGGCAGGAGAACTGCTTGAACCTGGGAGGTGGAGGTTGCAGTGAGCCAAGATTGTGCACTGCACTCCAGCCTGGGTGACAGAGTGAGACTCTTATTTTAGACATGAATTTCACTATTGCTTTAGCTAAAAGGATAACTTTCCTTTTTAGATTTTTATCTAGGGGCCCAGATAATCAATGTTACTGGGCAACAAATTTATGTATCACCAAGGCAGCTGACATCATGATGCTCCATTCTCCTCCATTCTACACTAAGCCCAGATACAGAACCAAACACAAGATCCTTCACAAAAGCAACAAAGACAAAGGACATGAAAGCAACTGAGAATGGCAAAAGGTAAAAAGCACTTAGGAACTGCTGTACCAATGCCCTCATTACAGAAATATACCGAGATCTACTGATTAAAAAATAGCAACAAACTCTTCCCCAGTTCAGGCTTTATTTTGCAGCAAATAATGTTTTTAACAAAGAAAATGTCCAAGATTGGGACAAATGTATAAAAAGCTCCACAATTTTATCCTAAAGGCCTGGATATCCATGAGATATTGAAGGTGCTTACAGATGTAAAACTAGTCTCAAATTTGAAGGAAAAGAAATAAAGGGAATTCAAATTTTTTACGAAATGCAAATAAAACACTTGAAAAATTCCTTCTTCCCTTGGCTTCATTTAATGACCCTGCACAGGTTTCCTGCTCTCTGACCTGTGCACTGATGTCCAGATGCCTCTCCCTTAAAGGTGGATATAACTCTGCATTCTATCCTATTCTTTTTTTCAATCTATATATTTCCCTTGTGAGATGTGACTTACTTCTGTGGCTTCAATGACCATTCATCAGAAAGACACCTCAAATGCAGGCCGGGTGCAGGGGCTTACTCCTGTAATCCCAGCACTTTGGAAGGCCAAGGAGGAAGATCGCTTGAGGCCAGGAGTTTGAGACCACCCTGACCAACATGGTGAAACCCCATTTCTACTAAAATTACAAAAATTAGCCAGGTGTGGTGGTGCACGCCTGTAATCCCAGCCACTCGTGAAGCTGAAGTAGAAGAATTGCTTGAACACGGAGGGTGGGGGGGGGGCGGAAGTTGCAGTGAGCGGAGATTGTACCACTGCACTCCAGTCTGGGCGACAGAGTAAGACTGTCTCAAACAAAAACAAAAAACATCTCAAATGCAACAAATCAAAATAACCCCTCTAGCTTTGCTTCACAATCTGGTCCTCCTTCAGTGTTCTGTTTCAAGGGATATTGCTATCCATTGGTATTGTTCCCAACATATATTTCTAAGCCTTTTGCGGCCAGGTCAGCAGCATCAGCATCTCTAGCTACTCTTCACCTCACACTTTAGTATTCCACCATTAGTTTTCACAGCACTCTTGTGCCTATGACAGTACTTTTAACATTGTACTGTAATTGACTGGTTATCTATTTGCCTCTCTAGATGGTAAGGACTAACTAGCGTCCATGAGGACAAGGACTTTGTCTATAATGTTAACATTGAATCCAATGCTTGACAGTATTTGGCTCACAGTAATCACGCAAATATTTTCCTAATATCCTTGATCTATGCTTCTTATATTAAAAGAAAGAAAAAAAGTTCAGCCTCCCTTTATTATTTTTTTGAGAAGGAGTATCGCTCTGTCACCCAGGCTGGAGTGCAGTGGCGCCATCTTGGGTCATTGCAAGCTCCGCCTCCCGGGCTCACGTCATTCTCCTGCCTCAGCTTCCCGAGTAGCTGGGACTACAGGCGCCCACCACGCCTGGCTAATTCTTTTGTATTTTTAGTAGAGACGGGGTTTCACTGTGTTAGCCAGGATGGTCTCGTATCTCCTAACCTCGTGATCCGCCCGCCTTGGCCTCCCAATGTGCTGGGATTACAGGCGTGAGCCACCGCGCCCGGCTCAGCCTCCCTTTAAAGAGAAAACAATTTACTTTAAAATCCCCGAACTATTTAAACTGGAGTCCCCAGGCCCCAGTCTAATAAACATTGATTTCAGAAAGAGTTTTAAAAGTTTTATTCTTGTAACTGGTAAAGACTTAGAATACCACAGAAATGAAAACCCCAATTGTAAAAAGCAATCAAGGACATCGTTTCAAGAACCACTGATTTTGTTTAAGGTACTGCACTAGTTACAGTTTATTAATCACTGGGCTTCCTCGTACCTCTGGGCCTTCCGAGCGCATACACTCCACTAAGTGCGTCTTGGAACGTCTCTGGCGTCCTCCCACCCCCAACACACATATTAGGAGAAAGAAGAAACTCGCTTACCAGGAGTGCAAAGATAGTGGTTCCAGCTGGCGCAAAGTGCAGGAACCCTAGAGGACGAAGGACTCCGCCGTATGGACGCCCGGTGACCCGCGCCGAAGCCAGAACGCAGCTTACCCAACATTCCACACGGTAGACCAAATTGGTCGCCGGGGCTCAGGCGGAAGTTCCGCCCTCTCTCTTCCGGCGCTGCTTTTTTATGTCACAGCACTCAAAGAACGCTTTCCCGGCAGAAAGAAGCGGCGTAGACGAGACAGCTCTCAGTAGGCAATTGGGTACTTGCAGACTACGCTCTTAGTTGTCATGGACTTGTACCTGTGTTGTGTTGTGTTATGTTGTGTTGTGTTTTCCTCCATTTATCCTAAAAACTGTCTCTCGGCCTGCCAGGTGGCTCACGCCTGTAATCCTAGCGGTTTGGGAGGCTGAGGCGGGCGGATCACTTGAGGTCAGGAGTTCGAGACCAGCCTGGCCAACATAGTGAAACCCCGTCTCTACTTAAAACACAGAAATTAGCCAGGTGTGGTGTCGCGCCATGTAGTCCCAGCTACTCAGGAGGCTGAGGCAGGAGAATCACTTGAACCTGGGAGGCGGAGGTTGCGGTGAGCCGAGATCGGGCCACTGCACTCCAGGCTGGACAACAGAGCGAGACTGCGTCTCAAAAAGCAAAACAAAAACTTTCTAATCCTGTTCTCAACCGACTGTCTGCTTGGGCTCCGTATTTATAAACATTTGCTGACAAAGTACTAAAATAAAGTGTTTTATTTTTCACAAATCTTCTTATTCGGCTTCAAACTCCCTGACGCTAGGACTTTAAACTCTTAATCTTTTTGACCAGTTTATCACCAGTACCTGTCACTATGCTTGGAACATGGTAAGCCACGGTAAGTTTCTCTCTCCTCCCCGTTCATTTGGAAAATTAATGTGAAATGAAGTTAAAACACTGTTGTAAATTGGTGGCCTTTGGGCCAAAATCCAGCCTCCACATATTTTGTTTAGCTAGCACAGTGTTTTTATGTTTTCAATTATTTTGGTTTAGCTGTCATCTTAAAAACATATGGTACAAGACCATTTACTGGGGAAAGGTCAATCTTTTCGACAGTTGGTGCTGGGAAAACTGGATATACACATGGGAAGAGTGAAGTTGGACCCTCACCTAACACCATATATAAAAACTAATTCAAAATGAGTCAAATACTTAAATATAATAGTGTAGTGAAAACTATAAAACAGAATTAAACATAGAGGAAAATCTTCATGACATTGGATTTGGTAGATTTCATAAGTATGACAACAAAATCATAGGCAACATAAGAAAAAATATACAAATTGGGCTTCATAAAATTGAAATACTTTTGGGCCGGGCGCGGTGGCTCATGTCTGTAATCCCAGCACTTTGGGAGACCGAGGCAGGCAGATCATGACGTCAAGAGATCGAGATCATCCTGGCCAACATGGTGAAACCATGTCTCTACTAAAAATGCAAAAATTAGCTGGGCATGGTGGTGTGTGCCTGTAGTTCCAGCTACTCAGGAGGCTGAGGCAGGAGAATTGCTTGAACCTGGGAGGCAGAGGTTGCAGTGAGCCGAGATTGTGTGACTGCACTCCAGCCTGGCAACAGAGTGAGACTCTGTCTCAAGAAAAAAAAAAAAAAAGAAATACTTTTGTACATAGAAGGACACTGTCAACAGAATAAAAAGGCAAGCCACAGAATGGGAGAAAATAGTTGCAAATCATGTATCTGTTAAGGGATTAATATCCAGAATATGGCTGTGCATGATGGCTCACGCCTGTAATCCCAGCACTTTGGAAGGCCAAGGTGGGCGGATCACCTGAGGTCAGGAGTTTGAGACCAGACTGTCCAACATGGTGAAACCCCATCTCTACTAAAAATACAAAAAATTAGCTGGGCATGGTGGCAAGCGCCTATAATCCCAGCTACTTGGGAGGCTGAGGCAGGAGAATCACTTGAACCCAGGAGGCAGAGGTGGCAGTGAGCCTAGATCGCGCCACTGCACGCCAGCCTGGGCACGACAGGGTGAGATTCCATCTCAAAAAACAAAACAATGACAACAAAAAATGCAGAATATGTAAAGAACTAGAACTCGACAACAAAAGAAACCTAAACAACTCAATTCAAAGTGATCAAAGAACTTGAGTAGACATTTCTCCAATGAAGATATAAAAATGCCCAGTAATCACATAAAGAGATGTTCAACATGATTATGGAAATGCAAATAAAAACCACAATAAGGCTGGGCATGGTGGCTCATGCCTGTAATCCTAGTGTTTTGGGAGGCTGAGGTGGGAGGATCACTGAGTCCAGGAGTTCAAGATCAACCTGGGCAACATAGCAGGACCCCATCTCTACTAAAAATAAAAAAATAGCCAAGTGTAGTGGTGTGTGCCTGTCGTCCCAGATACTTGGGAGGCTGAGGCAGGAGGACCACTTGAGCCCGGGAGTTTGAGGCTGCAGTGAGCTATGATTGCACCATTGCACTGCATGGGTGACGAAGCAAGTCTGTGTTTCTCCTGTCTCTAAAGAGAAAAAAAGCCAAAAAAGTTAAATGTTGGCCAAGACATGTAGAAATTGGAACCTTGTATATTGCTGATAAGAATGTAAAATGGAGCAGATGCGGCTGAGTGTGGTGGCTCACGCCTGTAATCTCAGCACTTTCAGAGGCTGAGGTGGGCGGTTCACGAGGTCAGGAGATTGAGACAATCTTGGCCGACACGGTGAAACTCCATCTCTACTAAAAATACAAATATTAACTGAGCATGGTGGTGCATGCCTGTAGTCCCAGCTACTTGGGAGGCTGAGGCAGGAGAATTGCTTGAACCTGGGAGGCAGAGGTTGCAGTGAGCCAAGATCACGCCACTGCACTCCAGCCTGGTGACAGAGTGAGACTCTCTCAAACAACAACAACAACAAAATGGAGCAGATGCTATGAAGAACAGTTTAACAGTTCCTCAAGAAACCAAACACAGAATGAACATATTCTGCAGCTATTCCTAGTTATATACCCAAAGGAATTGAAAGCAGAGACACAAACAGACACTTGTACTCTAATATCATTGCAGCATTATTGATAATAACCAAAAGGTGGAAGCAACCCAAATATCCATGAACAGATGAATAGATAGAAACATGTTGCATGTACATATAATGGAATATTATTCAGTCAGAAAAAGGAATGAAGTTCTGGTACATGGTACAATGTGGATAAACTTTGGAAGCATTATACACTAAGTGAAATAAGCCAGGCACTAAAGGACAAATATTGTATAAGTCCACCTACATGAAGTACCTATAATAGTCAAATCATAAAGACAAAGTAGAATAGTGTTTACCAGGGGCTGGGGAAAGGGAAGAATGGGCAGTTACTGTTTAATAGGTATGGATTTTCAGTATGGGATGATGAAAAAGTTCTGGAGATGGATAGTAGTGATGGTTTTACAAGAACGTGAATGTATTTAATGCCATTGAACTGTACACTTCAAAATGACTAAAATGGAAATGTTTATATTATATATACTTTACCAAAATAAAAGAAGGTAGGCATAGTCTTTTCCAAATGATTTTAAAAGACAAGATCTTTTGTAAGAGACTGATTACCATCATGTTAGAAAGGTGAGGTAGCAATAGCAAAATAATCATGAGTTTACTCCCAAACACGGAAAAAAATCAAGAATAAATATCCTCTAGTGGTTATAACAAATAGCAGTGGTAGGGGTTATCTTTTTCTTGTTCCTGTTCTTTAAAGAGATACATCTGAAGTTTTTCCATTAATATTTTATGAAGGTTTTTGCTATATGATCTTTGTCAAGTAAAGGAAATTTCATTCTGTTAAGTTTACTAAGTTTCTTTATGTGAAAAATCTTTGGAAGTGTTTCTAAAAATATAGCAGAACATAATTTATTCGGTATGTCTGGGATCTGACCTGTTCTAGATTAAGAATATTTCCAGGGTTCAGACATCTTACCTCCAAAAAAAGCACAGTGATTTTCAAAATATATGTTTTGGCATAGAAAAATGGCTTGTAATATGGGATGTAAGGTACACAAAAAATAAATTTTAGGCCGTGAGCAGTGGCTCATGCTTATAATCAGCATTTTCGGAGGCCAAGGCAGGCAGATTGCTTCGGCTCAGGAGTTCCAGACCAGCCTGGCCAACATGGTGAAACCCTGTCTCTACAAAAAATACATAAAAAAAGAAAAGAAAAAGGACTAATTTTTAAAAGCAAGGAAATACATAAAAACCCATAAGGCAATGTCACATAAACGCTAGAATTGAAAAAGTAGAAGGTCTGAATGCTCTCTCTTAGCTCATATTTCTTCTTGGAAACAATGGTTAGACCTAAGTAGAGGCTGTTTTGTAGTCAAGGCACCCACTCTCCAGTTCCCCAGAGCTTATTCCACCACGTTATCGTTTCTACACTGGTACAAATGTAATTTGCCATGTATTTTGCCTGCACTGTTTATTATATAATAGAGAACGATTTCTCTATACCAACGTCTCTTTCAAGAGTTGGAAGACAAAGCATGGATTCAAAGATTTAGGTGTTACTTACAAAGTAGAGAACTCTGATTCTCTGCTTTACCTTCAATGTCTACAGCAGTGCTTGACAAGTATCGGAAACTCAATAATTATTTGCTGATGAATGAATACTAAATAGATCAGGTAAGTGATGTTAGTGGCTTGGACAAGAGTGGTGGCAGTAGAGGCAAAGAAAAGGGGGAAGATTTGAAATACTTTTAAGAGGTGGACATGACAGAATTTGGTGATCAATTTGGGAGAGAAAGAGGGGAACAAGTCAATAGTTTGGTTTGAGCACTTGGGCAGACAGTGAAAAGGAGTATATGGGGTGAGGGCAGACATGGTAAGTATAGTGTTAGATATGTGGCTTTTGAGCTGTCTTCAAGACAGCCAAATGATGTCTCCTTTAGGATATTTGGCAGAAGGCTGTGTGGGTCTGGAGTTTAGGAGAAAGAAGAATGCACCAAAGATAGAGATTTGAGAGTTACTAACACAGAGTCTGTGAAACCATATGGGCGGAAGAGATTACCTAGGGCTTGGGTAGAGAACAGGAATGGACAAAGGAAACCGAAAATAAGCAGCTAAAGAGATGGGAGGAAAACAACCAGAATATGACATAGAAATCAAGGAAAGGGTGTTTTCAAAGACAAGTGGATGGGTAACAGGGTCAAATATTGCCTAGAGATCATGCAATGCAGACTGAAAAGTATCTACTAGATTTAGCAATACAAGGGCCACTGGGACCTTAATTGTGAGGTTTGGGGGCTTTAGCCAGATGAGTGTGAATAAGGAATGAGGAGATTATGAGAAAAGAGTATCAGCAAGTTTAAACATTTCTATGAAATTTATCTGAAGAAAAGACAGCATGCTCAGTCCCGGGGTGTGGAGTTCAGGGAAATTTTCTTCATTATTATTACTGTTATGTTGGGAGAGGCCTGACATTTTAAATGCTGAGAGAATCATCAGCAAAGGGATAAGAGAAAGAAAGGATAATAGGATGGGTAGACTTCCTGAGAAGATTAACAGAGATGGTATTTAGAAGAGAGATGGAGAGATTGGTTTCGTATAAGAGGAAGAAATACCACTTCCATTGTAACAAGAAGAAAGGAAGAAAGGTAGGTATGGAGGACAATTTATAGACATGATGGCTATAATTTGATGTAGTTCACATTCTCTGTGAAAGAGGTAGACAGACTACCTCTGAGGAGACTAAAGATGGGGTGAAGGTTTGTTATCATTATAAAGAATAATATATAACAAATATATAGAAACAGAAAGTAGAGTGGTTGTTACTGTGGAGTCCTAATTAGGGAAAAGGAGTCAGGCTGGCGGGACCAGGGGAAAGCAAAGAGATAAAACAAATAAGCTATAAATATGCCTTTCTTCATGGTTCAGGACATACAAACAAAAAAGGAAGCGGATGAATTATGGGTCCGTTTTTCTTTTTGCCCAAGGATATATTGCCCAAGACGTATGGCCCTCCTACTCAGATAATGTACATAACTCACAAACTTACTGCTTACCAACAAACGCCTCAATTTATCAAACATCTCAGCTGACAAAAGAATGCAAGTTATGCTCCCAGTGCATTGGCATTATCAATCAGCCCAAGTTCTATTCTATAAAATCTCCAGCTAACCTTTGTCTCTTTGCAGTCAGCTCGTCTTTTGCAGGCTTCCAGTTGCTTTATTGCAATGTCTTGTCTTTTCTTGTCTTGTCTCTTCTTGTCTTTTCTTTCTTGCTTGCTTTCTTTCTTTCTTTCTTTCTTTCTTTCTTTCTTTCTTTCTTTCTTTCTTTCTTTCTTTCTTTCTTTCTTTCTTTCTTTCTTTCTTTCTTTCTTTCTCTCTTTCTTTCTTTCTTTTTTTTTTTTTTGAGATGGAGTCTCACTCTGTCACCAGGCTGGAGTACAGTGGTGCAATCTCAGTTCACTGCAATCTCTGCCTCCTGGGTTCGGGCCATTCTCCTGCCTCAGCCTCCCAAGTAGCTGGGGCTACAGGCGTGCATCACCATGCCCAGCTAATTTTTGTATTTTTAGTAGAGACGGGTTTCACCATGTTTGCCAGGATGGTCTCGATCTCTTGACCTTTTGATCTGCCTGCCTTGGCCTCCCAAAGTACTGGGATTACAGGCGTGAGCCACCGTGCCTGGCTTTTCCTATTTTCTTTCATAAATTTGCCTTTCTTTACAACCATTTTTGGTAAATTATTTTACTCCAGAGCCACTGGCCCAGATTGTTGCCCCTGCCACCCCCCTGTGACAGTTTACCAGGAATGGTGGAGTTGTTTAATGAGTTTCAGATATGCAAGATGAAAACGTTGTGGAGATCTGTTGCACAACAATGTAAATAAACTTAACACTGCTGAAATGCACACTAAAAAATGGTTAAGATGGTAAAGAAAGAAGTATGGATTGACTAGTGAGACAACCATGATATCAGGCAGTGTTGATGGTCTAGTTTAGTCTGGGGATCATGAATTTATAGTGGTACCAATCTGTGTTACATGATCTTTCTCTTTATTTTGCTAATGCTGCTAACGGCTAAGATGTCTGGGTATAACTCAGTTTACAGAAGGGGAGTGGTGAAAAGTTGTTAAATATACTGGTATAGGGGAAGAAATATGACTTTCCATCTTCCCTTCATGAGTTCTTAGCTGAGACTCTCTGTAACAAAAGACAGATTGAACAAGAGAAAAACAAGTTTAGTAACATGTATACATCTTGTATGCATGGGAGATAACCCAGAGAGATGAGTAAATCTTAAAAAATAAAAATTAACAAAAAAAAATTTCAACTTCAGGCTTAAATATTATCATTTTCTGAAAACAACAGCAGCAGCAGCAACAACAACAACAAAGAAGGATGTGGAGACAGAGACAGATTCAGTTGAGATGGCCAGCAAAATTACCTTAAACAGAGATAAGGTTTGTTATACAGATTTCAGTTGATCCTGTCTTGATTGTTTAAGAGTCTCTAGTGATTTAGGGCCAGACTGGTGGCTCATGTTTGTAATGCCAGCACTTTGGGAGGACGAGGTGGGCTGATCACCCGAGCTCACGAATTTGAGACCAGCCTGGCCAACATGGCAAAGCCCCATCTCCACTAAAAATACAAAAACAAAACAAAAAAGAAAAAAGAAAAAATTACCCAGGTGTGGTGGTGCACGCCTATAGTCCCAGCTACTAGGGAGACTTAGGCTGGAGAATTGCTTGAACCTAGCAGGCGGAGGTCATGCCACTGCACTCAGCCTGGGCAACAGAGCGAGACTCCATGTCAAAAAAATAAAAAGCCTGTTTAGTGATTTAATAATCAGTGTCTTCTTGGTGCAGAGAGGGAGACATCCTTATCAATGGAGATTTCCTTTATTGAGATAAAAGGACAACTTTTCATAGCTGCTTCTGTGTCTGCAGCTTCCCAGAATAACTAGCTCAGAATAATCAATATGTCAAAGAGGCGTATTTTAGGGTGATGTGTTCCAGTCTCCTATGGTCATATTTTGGGTTGGTGTATCCTGAGTCCCATCATCAGCATCTGAGTGGCTGCAGGAGTGGTCTATAGAGTCTATAGATCAAAATATACCATCCCAAAAAATGTCTCTCTGGTGTAAGGATTATTTTGAGCTGAAGACAATTAATAAAAAGCATATATAACATGAGCTCTCTGCCCTCTCCTATCTGCCTGAGAGTAAAACATACATTTCTTTCTGTGAAGGTGTTCCTGCCACCCACTCACACACTTAATGAAGTTGTTGTCACAGGGTTAGCAAGAATAATGGACAGAAATACAATTATAATTAAGCATTTATCAAGCTGCAGTTTGACTCACTTCCTTGTAACCAAAAGGCACATAGCACCAGATTTGCACACCCATTGTTCCTATAGATAGAATTTCTGATATTAAAATCATAAAGTTTTTAAGACAGGTAGGAGCTCTGATATTAGAATCATAAGAATTTTATTTAAAAAGTGCTTGGCCAGGCATGGTGGCTCACACCTATAATCCCAGCATTTTGGGAAGCTGAAGCGGGAGGATCACTTGAGTCCAGGAGTTTGAGACCAGCCTGGGCAACATAATGGGACTCTGTATCTATAGAAACTAAAAGAAATTAGCTGGGCATGGTGGTGCATGCCTGTAGTCCTGTTATGGATGGAAGGTATCTGAGATACTGGCAGCGACTTTCTATGGGTCTGCAGCAACTTCAGTTCTTATCTTCTCAGAAGAAAGAATTCAACTGAGGGGCATAAGGCAGAAGAAGAGACAGAGGTGAGTTTCAGAGCAGGAGTGGAAGTTTATTTTAAAGCCTTTAGAACAGGAAAGAAAGGAAAATTCACTTGGATGAGATCCAAGTGGGCACCTGAAGTTCAAGTGTGGTGTTTAACCCTGATCCTAGGACTTTATAGGTGTATTAGTCTGTTTTCATGCTGCTGATAAAGACATACCTGAGACTGGGCGATTTACAAAAGAAAGAGGTTTAATGGACTTACAGTTCTATGTGGCTGGGGAGGCCTCGCAATTGTGGCAGAAGGCAAAGGCACTTCTTACATGGTGGTGGCAAGAGAGAGCTTGTACAGAGAAACTCCCATTTTTAAAACCATCAGATCTCATGAGATGCCTTCACTATCATGAGAACAGCATGGGAAAGACCCATCCCCATGATTTGATCATCTCCCACCATGTCTCTCCCACATGTGGGAATTATGGGAGCTACAAGATGAGATTTGGGTGGGGTCATAGAGCCAAACCATATCATTCTGCTCCTGGCCCTTTCCAAATCTTTTGTCTTCACATTTCAAAACCAATCATGCCTTCCCAACAGTCCCCCAAAGTCTTAACTCATCTCAGCATTAAGTCAAAAGTCCACAGTCCAAAGTCTTATCCGAGACAAGGCAAGCTCCTTCCGCCTATGAGCCTGTAAAATCAAAAGCAAATTATGTTATTTCCTAGATACAATGGTGGTACTAGCATTAGGTAAATACAGCCATTCCAAATAGGAGAAATTGGCCAAAACAAAGGGGCAACAGGGCCCATGCAAGTCCAAAATCCAGCAGGACAGTCAAATCTGAAAGCTCCAAAATGATCTCCTTTGACTCCATGTCTCACATCCAGGTCATGCTGATGCAAGAGGTGGGTTCCCATGGTCTTGGGCAGCTCCACCCCTGTGGCTTTGCAGGGTAAACCCTCTCTCCTGGCTGCCTTCATGGGGTGGCATTGAGTGTCTGCAGCATTCCCAGATGCATGGTGCAAGCTGGCAGTGGATCTAGAATTCTGGGGTCTGGAGGACAGTGGCCCTCTTCTCATAGCTCCACTAGGCAGTACCCCAGTAGGGACTCTGTTTGGGGGCTCCTACCCCACATTTCCCTTCTGCACTGCCCTAGCAGAGGTTCTCCATGAGGACCCCGCCCAACAGCAAACTTCTGCCTGGGCATCCAGGCGTTTCCATACATCTTCTGAAATCTAGGCAGAAGCTCCCAAACCTCAATTCTTGACTTCTGTACACTCACAGGTTCAACACCACATGGAAGCTGCTAAGGCTTGAGGCTTTCACCTTTTGAAGCCATGGCCCAAGCTCTATGTTTGCTCCTTTCAGCCATGGCTAGAGTGGCTGGGATGCAGGGCATAAAGTCCCTAAGCTGCACACAGCACGTGGACCCTGGGCCCAGTCCACAAAATCACTTTTTTCCTCCTAGGCCTCTGGGGCTGTGATGGGAGAGGCTGCCACAAAGGTCTCTGACATGCCCTGGAGACATTTTCCCCATTGTCTTGGTGATTAACATTCAGCTCCTTGTTACTTATGCAAGTTTCTGCAGCCAGCTTGAATTTCTCCTCAGAAAATACGATTTTCTTTTCTATTGCATTGTCAGGCTGCAGATTTTCCAAACTTTTATGCTCTGTTTCCGTTTTGAAACTGAATGCCTTTAACAGTACGCAAATAGCCTCTTGAATACTTTGCTGCTTAGAAATTTCTTCCACCAGATACCCTAAATCATCTCTCTCAAGTTCAAAGTTCCACAAATCTCTAGGACAAGGGCAAAATGCTGCCAATCTGTTTGCTAAAACATAACAAGTGTCACCTTTGCTCCAGTTCTCAATAAACTCCTCATCTCCATCTGAGACCACCTCAACCTGGACCTTATTGTTCATCTCACCATCAGCATTTTTGTCAAAGCCATTCAGCAAGTCTCTACGAAGTTCCAAACTTTCCCACATCTTCCTGTCTTCTTTTGAGCCCTCCAAACTGTTCCAGCCTCTGTCTGTTACCCAGTTCCAAAGTCACTTCCACATTTTAGGTATCTTTTCAGCAACACCCCACTCCACTGGTACCAATTTACCATATTAGTCCATTTTCATGCTGCTGATAAAGACATACCCAAGACTGGGCAATTTACAAAAGAAAGAGATTTAATGGGTTTACATTTCCACATGGCTGGGGAGGCCTCACAATCATGGCAGAAGGGGAAAGGCACTTCTTACATGGTGGTGGCAAGAGAGAGCTTGTACAGAGAAACTCCCATTTTTTAAACCATCAGATTTCATAAGACCCAATCACTATCATGAGAACAGCACAGGAAAGACCCATCGTCATGATTCAGTTTTCTCCCGCCAGGTCCCTCCCACAACACATGAGAATTATGGGAGCTACAGGATGAAATTTGGGTGTGGACACAGAGCCAAACCATATCAATAAGCTTGCCTCTTTCCCATGATTCTTCCCTTAGGATGGGCTGTCTGCATGCACAGTGCCCTTCTTACCCTTGGAAAGTGAGCACACATGTGCAATGTGTCTAGGCAGTTATACACGTGCCCATTGGAGGCTTTCTTCCCTTGTCCAATGGAGTGTCCCTGGAAGGTCATACTTCACCATTTTGTCTCTTAATGTGCATGCCCAGGAAGTTGCTTCTCCTTGGCATCTGCATGCAGCTAACACTTTAATTTTTTTTATTTGTTTTCTTTTAAGACAGAATGTCACTCTGTCACCCAGGCTGGAATACAGTGTCACAATCTTGGCTCACTGCAACATCTGCCTCCCAGGTTCAAGCGATTCTCCCATCTCAGCCTTCCGAGTAGCTGGGACTACAAGTGTGTACCACTAAGCCCAAATAATTGTTATATTTTTTGGTAGAGACAGGGTTTCACTATGTGGGCCAGGTTGGTCTTGAACTCCTAACTTCACATGATCCACCTGCCTTGGCCCCCCAAAGTGCTGGAGTTACAAGCATGAGCCACCCTGCCTGGGATTTTTTTTTTTTTTTTTTTTTTTTTTTTTTTTTGAGACAGAGTTTCACTCCTTCACCTAGTCCAGAGTGCAGTGGTGCCATCTCAACTCACTGTAACCTCTGCCTCCAGGTTCAAGTGATTCTCATGCCTCAGCTTCCTGAGGAGCTGGGATTACAGGCATGCACCACAATGCCTGGCTAACTGTTTTTTTTTTTGTATTTTTAGTAGAGGCAGGGTTTTGTCTTGTTGGCTAGATTGTTCTCGTACTTCTGACCTCAAGTGATCCACCTGCCTTGGCCATCCAAAGTGCTGGGATTACAGGCGTGAGCCAATGTGCCCAACCTAACAGTTTCATGGTAATAGCTGTGGATCATCAGGAGATTGTCTCTCCCTGTCACTGACTGCCAAATTATTTTTAGAGAGTCAGCGTGAAAACTGTTGAACCATCATCTGACATTCCTAGTGGGTGGGGAGGAAGAGCACTGTCCTGCCCTACACATGCCTATTTAACTACCTGTAAGAGTCCCAGCCACTCAGGAAGCTGAGTTGGGAAGATTGCTTGAGCCCAGAAGGTTAAGGCTGAATTGAGCTGTGATTGTGCCACTACACTCAGCCTGAGCAACAGAGTGAGACAGTGTCTAAAAAAAAAAAAAAAAAAAGTGCTTAAGCAGATTCCAAATTCCAGTGGTGCAACTTGAATGTTTGAGGAGCCCCCACAAAGGAACTGAATCAACATGAGGATACAGTTTCTTTGAGCCCAAGAGGTCAAGGCTACATTGAACTGTTACTGTGCTACTGCACTCCAGGCTGGGAGACAGAGTGAGACTCTGTCTAAAAAACAAACAAACAAACAAACCAGTTTATTCATCTCCTTCTCCCATGGTTTCACTCTATAATTTTCTACAAATCAACAGTCTCCATACTTCATCCCACTGCAAAATCCTTAAAATCTCTAACCCCGAACTCCTTGGGGAGATGGATTTGAGATTTCTTCTTGTCTCCTTGTTTGCAGCCCTATGATTAAAACTCTATCTGCTGCAACCTAGTATCTCAGTATATTGACTTACTGAGTGTATCAGGAAACAAATCTATTATGGTTACATACCAGGAAGAAAACAACTTATCACCAGAGATGAGATGGCACTGACAAAGAGTCTACATAAACAAACCTACTGACTGGCCCTTATCTATCATCAGTTTCCCCATATACTTGCCTTCCTTCAATTTGTTACTCATAGAAGCTCAAAGTCCCTTTCCTTTGCCTTGTCTCTTCTCTCTAAGTTTATCTTTCTTATGAAAAAACTAGCTGAGCATGGTTGTTTGCACCTGTAGTCCCAGCTACTTGGGAGGCTGAGGCAGGAGAATTGCTTGAGTCTGGGAGTTTAAGGCTGTAGTGAGCCATGATCACACCACTGCACTTCAGCCTGGGTGACAGAGTGAGACCCTGTCTTGAAAAAAGAAATTATCTTTTTCAGTCCAAATTCTCCAAGCCCAGCTGTTTTTTGGGGGATTTTCTTTTTTTCTATGAGGACTCCTGTGCCATGTAAAACATTTAACATCAAATAAATTTGTATGCCTTTTCTCCTGTTAATTTGTATGTTGTCAGTTCATTTCAAAGACCCAGCTGGAGAACCTAAGAGGGTAGAGGACAGTTTTCCTCCCCTACAAGTCTCAGCTGTATAATGAGAGGCAAATAATAATAGAAGGTGGGATGAAAGACTGTAGAAAGTAAATGAACAGTTGACTGAAGATTTCAAAGGAGGTGAGAAACAGGTTAGTAGATGTAATTGAGTAAGCAAGCTGAAGTGACAGGAGGTTGTGGTAGAATCAGATATCTGCTTTTGTGAATGTCATGGTGGAGCAATGCCAAGATTTATAATACAACCACAAAAGTGAGTGGTAGGCATACAAGAAGAGAGTTTATTAGAGATGATCTAGGAATGGAGGTCAAAGTATAATTACTGTTGTTTCAAAAGTCAATTTTATTCTCTGTATTTAGTACTATATGAAGGTTCTCTTTTCCGTTTGGTGTAGGTATTTCTGTCCTAGAGTCTGCCAAAATTAGGAAGGCCTCTCCTTTCTGGGCCCATAATTGCCTGATGAGTTCTTCCTGAGTGCTGCACAGACAAAATCAATTCACTGAGAACCTCACATTGCAGTAATGAAAGTTTAATTGACATGAAACCAGCCACATAGAGGAACTTGAATTCTCAAATCAGTTCTCTGAGAACTAACAGGCTAGACATTTTATGGACCATTTGGTGGCCAGGTGGCTAGGGAATGGGTGCTGTTGATTGGTTGGGAATGAAATCATAGGGGTGTGGAAAACAGTCATCATGTGCTGAGTCTGCCTCTGGATGGGGCCACAGGACCAGCTGAGTCAAGAGTCATGGGTCCTGGTGGGGTCAGTTGGTTGCCAGAAAGTCTGAAACAAATCTCAAAAGACCACTCTCAGTGATGTTATCTATAGGAGCAATTGGGAAAGTCATAAATCCTGTGGCCACATGACTCCTGAGGAACAAGGGTTTATAGAAACTATACCAGAGTTCAGGCCCCTCCCATAATCCTAATCTTCTGGCCTTTCATCAATCTTATAAATGTGGTTATCAATCTCTGAACAGGGAGGGAGTTAGTTTTAGAGAGGAACTATTGTCTTTGCTTTCAAGTTAGAATATAAATTCCACCCATGGTTAGCTTAGGCTACACTGAGGAATAAGCATAGACAGCTTAGAATTTAGAAGCAAGATGGAGTCAGCCATGTCAGACTTCTTTTACTATCATAATTTTGCAAAGGTTGTTGAAGGCCAGGCCTTTTGTGCTTTTTAAAACTTTAATGAAATGAAAGTCTTTGGACAAAGAGAGTCAGAAACCAAACAAAAGAATTGTTCTGTACAGCAGGTACTCAAATAATGTGGGTGTGGGTTTTCTCTTAGTACTCCAGTTTCCTTTCACAATCCAAAGATGTGCACATTAGGTTAATTGGCATGTGTACATTGTACCAATCAGAGTTAATTCAGGTGTGCATGAGGGCACTGTGCAATAGGATGAGGTTCTGTTCAGGTCTGGTTTCTGTGTTGTGCCCTGAGCTTCTGGATACACTCTGGCTATCCTTGACCCTGAACTGGTAGAATAAATAGATTGGAAAATGAATGAAGAGTTAATACAGCTTACTGTAAAATAAAATTTATAAATTATACAGTGATCATACAAAATGTATGACAATAAACAGTGTGGTATGAAAGCGCTCAATGAGCCTGCCATGTTTGTGATTGTTATTGAACTGCATGGTGGGAGGAAGTGCTGTTTATGTCAGAGGCATTTGAACCAAAGTAACTCCATCTTTTTTTTTTTTTTTTTTTTTTTTGAGACAGAGTTTCGGTTTTGTTGCCCAGGCTGGAGTGCAATGGCTCGATCTCGGCTCACCGGATGGGCCACCATGCCTGGCTAATTTTTTTGTATTTTTAGCAGAGACGGGGTTTCTCCATGTTGGTCAGGCTGGTCTCAAACTCCCGACCACAGGTGATCCGCCCGCCTTGGCCTCACAAAGTGCTGGGATTACAGGCATGAGCTACTGTGCCCGGCCTGCAACTCCATCTTTTGTAGAGACTGGGTACAATAAGGCTGAGACCTACTGGACTGCATTCCCAGGAGCATAGGCATTCTTAGTCACAGGATGAGATAGGAGGTTGGCACAAGATACAGGTCACAAAGACATTGTTGGTAAAACAGCATGTGATAAAGAAGCTGACCAAAACCAAGATGGTGACCAAATTGACCTCTGATAATTCTGTTCATTATATGCTAATTAGAATGCATTAGGATGCTAAAAGACACTCCCATCAGCACCATGACAGTCTACAAATGCCACAGCAATGTTGGGAAGTTACCCTATATGGTCTAAAAAGGGGAGAAACCCTCAGTTCCGGGAATTGTTTACCCCTTTCCTGGAAAACTCATGAATAATCCACCCCTTGTTTAGCATATAATAAAGAAATAACTATAAGTATTATCAGTTAAGCATTCCAAGCTGCTGCTCTGCCTATGCAGTAGCCATTATTTTGTTTCTTTACTTCTCTAATAAACTTACTCTCAGTTTCTGGATTCGCTTCAAATTCTTTCTTGCATGAGATCCAATAACCCTCTCTTGGGGTCTGGTTTGGGACCCCTTTCCAGTAACGCCTTTCCAAAAACTTAACACTTTTTGCTTTGCAAACATTTATTTCTTGATTTAACCCAACACCATTATGACCGTCATCACTACCTGATTCACCAAAAATTGGATAATTATCTTGTTTTTATTAATCCTTTAAAAATGTATGTACAGCTCATATTTATTTCAGTGTTTAATATTAGAGGTGTTTTTTGTCCTTATTTAGAAGTTTTGTAATGTTTTTGTGACTTGAAATATGCCTTAGGAACTTAACTCTTGTTTATATCAATTAGCCTAAGGTAAATTTGGTTTTATTATGCATTATTTAGCTCAAAGTCGCAGCTTCAATAACCTGTTGAGGAAAGAAAAATAGCTCAGAGCAGTTTGAGTTATATGAGGTTTGCAAAATTTTTAAGCCCAGAGAAACATGAGTATGGGACTTTGGTCACATACACCCCCATTCCCACTGCTTCCTAACCCAGGTCCAGGGGTAACTTTTTTTTTTTTTGAGATGGAGTCTCACTCTGTCGCCCAGGCTGGAGTGCAGTGGCACGATCTCGGCTCACTGCAACCTCCGCCTCCCAGGTTTAAGCAATTCTCCTGCCTCAGCCTCCTGAGTAGCTGGGATTAGAGGCAGCTGCCACCATGTGGAGTAATTTTTGTATTTTTAGTAGAGACGGGGTTTCACCATGTTGGTCAGACTGGTCTTGAACTGCTGACCTCGTGATCCACCCACGTCGTCCTCCCAGAGTGCTGGGATTACAGGCCTGAGCCACTGCACCTGGCCGCCCAGGGGTAATTGTTTAAAAGCATTTGTTCTCATTGCTAGGTGCCTCACTTATTATTTTCATGCTTCTGGAATTTGTGATACAAAGAACAATGTATAGACAATCAATAGCTTATGTTATTTTGATGTAAATTTTTGGTAAACAAAGTATGAGCTGCCTCTTCTCTTTTGCTTTAAAAAGCCACTTGTAACTGCTGCTAATCAGAGTGTACATTTAGGACAACTTGAATCTGTGCCCTCGGTAGCCATCCTTAAGCTTTGAGATCAGATAAACTATATTTAATCATATTTTCTGAATCTCATTATTTAAGGTTGATGCTATCTATGAAGTTAAATGAGGACTTACTGTAGTTTAATGCTTTGCAAAATTCATTGCTATGTAATACCTTGGCTGCTTCCTCCTCTCTCTGCCTGAAGGTTGTGTCTTCTATTACCTGATTGCGCCAGGACTTAGGAAATGGTATATTATTGTTGGGAAAATACAATTAAAAACAAAATATTCACAGCATTTTGGGAGGCCAAGGCAGGAGGATCACTTGAGCCCAGGAGTTCAAGACCAGCCTGGGCAACATAGTGAGACCCTGTCTCTCTCTCAAAAAAAAAAAAAAAAAAAAAAATTGCTCGTTCCAGACCCGACTAAGCAGGAGGTGCCATCATGGGAGTTGACATCTGCCACAACAAGGATCGAAAGTTTCACCAGCAAGGAGCTCAAGAGCCAGGATATCTACCTGAGGCTGTTGGTCAAGTTGTACAGGTTTCTGGCCAGAAGAACCAATTCCGCATTCAACCAGGTTGTGCTGAAGAGGTTGTTTATGAGTCGCACCAACCGGCCGCCTCTGTCCCTTTCCCGGGTGATCCAGAAGATGAAGCTTCCTGGCCGGGAAAACAAAATGGCCCTGGTTGTGGGGACCATAACGGATCCGCCTCTGTCCCTTTCCCGGGTGATCCAGAAGATGAAGCTTCCTGGCCGGGAAAACAAAATGGCCCTGGTTGTGGGGACCATAACGGATGACGTGCAGGTTCAGGAGGTCCCCAAACTGAAGGTATATGCACTGCGCGTGACCAGCCGGGCCCGCAGCCGCATCCTCAGGGCAGGGGGCAAGATCCTCACTTTCGACCAGCTGGCCCTGGACTCCCCCAAGGGCTGCGGCACTGTCCTGCTCTCTGATCCTCGCAAGTGCCGAGAGGTGTACTGGCATTTGGGCAAGGCCCCAGGAACCCCGCACAGCCACACCAAAGCCTACGTCTGCTCCAAGGGCCGGAAGTTCGAGCGTGCCAGAGGCCAACTGGCCCCCCCAGGCTACAAAAACTAACCCTGGATCCTACCCTCTTATTAAAAAGATTTTGAGTGCAAAACAAACAAACAAACAAACAAACAAACAAACAAACAAACGAAAAAAACCTGCCAACCCCCAAATCCTCTCCACAATGGTAGTAGAGATAGAAAAGTTTTATTATTGAATGAACATTAAACCACAATATGATGGACATCATAGGCAACTCATTAAGAGATTGAAAAGACACAAGGAATCTCACCCATTTATATTGACAAGCAGATGCAACCCATTACAAACATGTTTTCAAGATAAACAAAAATAGGCTTCAAGTAAGAAAACTTGACAGCATATTTTGTCACATATAGTTCATCTTAAGTTTAGCATAATTGTTAGCAGGACCACCATTGTTAGCTAATTGGTTTTATCCAAATGAGAAGAAGCAAACTCCTCAAATCTTTTCGTGAGGATATAGTTTTGAAGATTGGGCCAAGGCACCCTGCCCACCAAAATTCAGTTCTTACCCTCCCAGAAGAACTATGAGAGCTATCTCCCTTGAATACATATTTTGAAACATGGCTCCCAGGTCCTAAATTGTGAGACTGAGAAGAGGTTTATTTAGCCATTATAAAGATGTAACATACATTTGAAAAGGACAGAGGATTAAATTCTGAAAGAAAAAGGAGAGGTCAGAGCTGTGTCTTCCTTTATTTCCACAGAAAAAAAATTAAGTCTTTTACTTTTTTTTTGAGATAGAGTCTCACTTTGTCGCCCAGGCTGGAGTGCAGTGGTGCAATCTCTACTCGCTGCAGCCTTCACCTCCTGGGTTCAAGCAATTGTCGTGCCTCAGCCTCCCAAGTAGCTTGGATTACAGGCCCATGCCACCATGCCTAGCTAATTTTTGTATTTTTAGTAGAGACAGAGTTTCACAATGTTGGATAGGCTGGTCTCAAACTCCTTACCTCAAGTGATCTGCTCACCTTGGCCTCCCAAAGTGGTGGGATTACAGGTGTGAGCCACCATACTAGGCCAAGTCTTTTAATTTGTTTGTGTGCTTATAAGAAAAGAAAAATAGCTAAGAGCAGTCTGAGTTCTGTGAGGTATGCAGAATTTATCAGGTCCAGAGAGACATAAGTGTGGGACTTCAGTTGGGCATTTTTTTTTTTTTTTTTTTTTTGAGACAGAGTCTTGCTCTGTTGCCCAGGCTGGAGTGCAATGGTTTGATCTTGGCTCAATGCGACCTCTGCCTCCTGGATTCAAGCGACTCTCCTGCCTCAGCCTCCTGAGTAGCTGGAACTACAGGCATGTGCCACCATGCCCAGATAATTTTTGTGTTTTTAGTAGAGATGGGGTTTCACCATGTTGGCCAGGCTGTCTCAAACTCCTAATCTCAGATGATCTGCCGGCCTTGGCCTCCCAAAGTGCTGGGATTACAGGTGTGAGCCACCATGCCCTGCCTGTGGCAATTGTTTAAAAGACATTTTGTGCCTGACTAGCTACCTAAGCCATTATCTTCACGTTCCTAGAATTTGTGATACAAAGAAAAATGCATAGCTAATCAGTAGTTTAAGTTATTTTAATGTAAATACTTGCTAAATAATTTAGGAACTGACTCTTCTTATCTGGTTTAAAAACTCATTGTTATGACTGCTAATTGAAGTGTATATTCAGGGCAACTTGAATGTCTGCTCCTGGGTGGCCATCTTCAATCTCTGAGCTCTAGTAAACTCCATACGTAATCATATTTTCTAAATCTCTTTATTTAAGGTTGACACATTATTGTAAAACAACAGGAAGACTGGTCTTATGAAATGCACCACTTCCTTTACTACACGAGAAAAAGATAAATGTTTCAGTTTGAGTCTTTGGGTGAACAAAACAGTGGTTGAGCTAACAGCCTCCTTTTGTTGCTTTTCTCATGGGTGGAACTATGGGGCTGATGATATCCATCATAATTCACACCTCATGTAAGGTATTCAACTTTCTTTCTTTCTTTTCTTTCTTTTGTTTTTTTTTGAAATGGAGTTTTGCTCTTGTTGCCCAGGCTGGAGTGCAATGGCATGATCTTGTCTCACCCCACAATTTCTGCCTCCCGGCTTCAAGTGATTCTCCTGCCTCAGCCTCCTGAGTAGGTGGGATTGCAGGCATGTGCCACCATGCCTGGCTAATTTTGTATTTTCAGTAGAGATGGGGTTTCTCCGTGTTGTTCAGGCTGGTCTCAAACTCCAACCTCAGGTGATCCACCTGCCTCAGCCTCCCAAAGTGCTGGGATTACAGACATGAGCCACTGTGGCTGGCCAGATCCAACTTTCTTACTGTAAACCAAAAATAAATTCTAAATAAAATTCTAAGCCCCCAACTGGCTGATGGACCCTCCCGTTGGCCAAGGGCATTCCAAAATTAATCTGAAAAACTAGTTTAGGCCATGATGGGAAGTGGAGGGTGGTGGGTATCAGATATGCCTCACAGCTGACCAGCATTAACATAAACATAGAGACCTTAAGACTGATAGAACAGACTCCAAGTCTGATAAGAAACATCTATAATCTATTCTCTCTGAAGCCTGCTACCTGGAGGCCTTATCTGCATGATGAAGCCTTGGTCTCTACAACCCCTTATCATAACCCGCTCATTTCTTTCTATTGATTCCAGGTCTTTAGGTAATACTATTTAAACCAATTGCCAATCAGAAAACCTTTAAATTTCTAAAATGTATGACCTGGAAGACACCCACCCCCAAACCCCACTCCCAGTTGTCCCACCTTTCTGGACCAAACCAGTGTACATCTTACAGGTATTGACTAATGTCTTATGTCTCCCTAAAATGTATAAAATCAAGTTGTAGCTCAAGTTGTAGAGCACATATTCTCAGGACCTCCCAAGGGCTGTGTCACAGGCCAATGGTCACTTATATTTGTTAGTTTGTTTTTGAGACAGGGTCATGCTCTGTCACCCAGGCTGGAGGGCAGTGGTGTGATCTTGGCTTACTGCAGCTTCAACTTCTTGGACTCAAGTGATCCTCCCACCTCAGCCACCTGAGTAGCTAGGACTACATGCATGCACCACCATGCCTAGCTAATTTTGCTTATTTTTTTTGTAGACATTATGTTTGACTGTGTTGTCCAGGCTGGTCTCAAACTCCTGCACTCAAGTTATCCTCCCATCTAGGCCTTCTAAAGTGCTGAGATTATAGGCGTGAGACACCATGCCTGGCCGGTCACTCATATTTGTCTCAGAATAAATATCTTCAAATATTTGAGATTTATTTGACTCTTTTCTTTTTTTTTTTCTTTCTGAGGTGGAGTCTTTCTCTGTTACCCAGGCTGGAGCGCAGTGGTGCAATCTTGGCTCACTGCAACCTCCGGGGTTCAGGCAATTCTCCTACCTCAGCTTCCCTAGTAGCCGGGATTACAGGTGTGCACTACCATGCCCAGCTAATTTTTGTATTTTTAGTAGAGATGGGGTTTCACCATGTTGGCCAGGCTGATTTCAAACTCCTGATCTCAAGTGTCTGCCCACCTCGGCCTCCCAAAGTGCTGGGATGACAGGTGCGAGCCACTGCACTTGGCCTGTTTGACTCTTCATCCATATAACTGACAAGGATTGTTTGCTTGACCTACCTTTACTCAAGTTCCCAAACCTTCTCCTGAGCCCATCTGTGCACTTCTTTGTAAAATCCATTTTTAGGAATGTAGGCATGTGGTTCCAAGATGGCTAAATAGGAACAGCTCCAGTCTACAGCTTCCAGCATGAGTGACACAGAAGATGGGTGACTTCTGCATTTCCATCTGAGGTACCAGGTTCATCTCACGGGGGCTTGTTGGACAGTGGGTGCAGTACAGTGGGTGTAGCCCACCAAGCGTGAGCCAAAGCAGGGTTAGGCATCACCTCACCCAGGAAGCACAAGGGGTCAGGGAATTTCCTTTCCTAGCCAAGGGAAGCTGAGACAGACAGCACCTGGAAAATTGGGTCACTCCCACCCTAATACTGCGCTTTTCCAATGGTCTTAGCAAACGGCACACCAGGAGATTATATCCCGTGCCTGGCTTGGAAGGTCCCGCACCCATGGAGCCTCGCTCATTGCTAGCACAGCAGTCTGAGATTGAACTGCAAGGTGGCTGGGGGAGGCTGGGGGAGGGGCGCCTGCCATTGCTGAGACTTGAGTAGGTAAACAAAGTGGCCAGGAGATTTGGCCAGCTCAAGGAGGCCTGCCTGCCTCTGTAGACTCCACCTCTGGGAGCAGGGCATAGCTGAACAAAAGGCAGCAGAAACTTCTGCAGACTTAAATGTCCCCGTCTGACAGCTTTGAAGAGAGTAGTGGTTCTCCCAGCATGGAGTTTGAGATCTGAGAATGGACAGACTGGCTCCTCAAGTGGGTCCCCGACTCCTGAGTAGCCTAACTGGGAGGGACCTCCTAGTAGGGGCAGACTGACACCCCACACGGCCGGGTACCCCTCTGAGATGAAGCTTCCAGAAGAACGATCAGGCAGCAACATTTTCTGTTCTGCAATATTCACTGTTCTGCAGCCTCCGCTGGTGATACCCAGGCAAACAGCGTCTGGAGTGGACCTCCAGCAAACTCCAACAGACCTGCAGCTGAGGGTCCTGACTGTTAGAAGGAAAACTAACAAATAGAAAGGACATCCACACCAAAACCCCATAGGTATGTCACCATCATCAAAGACCAATGGTAGATAAAACCATAAAGATGGGGACAAACCAGAGCAGAAAAGCTGAAAATTCTGAAAACCAGAGCATCTCTTCTCCTCCAAAGGAATGTGGCTCCTCACCAGCAATGGAACAAAGCTGGATGGAGAATGACTTTGACGAGTTGAGAGAAGAAGGCTTCAGATGATCAAACTTCTCCGAGCTAAAGGAGGAAGTTTGAACCCATCGCAAAGAAGCTGAAAACCTTGAAAAAAGATTAGACAAATGGCTAATTAGAATAACCAGTGTAAAGAAGTCCTTAAATGACCTGACGGAGCTGAAAACCATGGCACGAGAACTACGTGACACATGCACAAGCTTCAGTAGCCAATTTGATCAAGTGGAAGAAAGGGTATCAGTGATTGAATATCAAATTAATGAAATGAGGCAAGAAGAGAAGTTTAGAGAAAAAAGAGTAAAAATAAATGAACAAAGCCTCCAAGAAATATGGGACTATGTGAAAAGACCAAATCTATGTCTGATTGGTGTACCTGAAAGTGACGGGGAGAATGGAACCAAGTTGGAAAGCACTCTATTATCCAGGATAACTTCCCCAATCTAGCAAGGCAGGCCAACATTCAAATTCAGGAAATGCAGAGAATGCCACAAAGATACTCGTCGAGAAGAGCAACTCTAAGACACATAATTGTCAGATTCATCTAAGTTGAAATGAAGGAAAAAATGTTAAAGGCAGCCAGAGAGAAAGGTCGGGTTACCCACAAAGGGAAGCCCATCAGACTGATAGCGGATCTTTCGGCAGAAACTCTACAAGCCAGAAGAGAGTAGGGGCCAATATTCAACATTCTTAAAGAAAAGAATTTTCAACCCAGAATTTCATATCCAGCCAAACTAAGCTTCATAAGTGAAGGAGAAATAAAATCCTTTACAGACAAACAAATGCGAGAGATTTTGTCACCACAAGGCCTGCTTTACAAGAGCTCCTGAAGGAAGCACTAAACATGGAAAGGAATAACTGGTACCAGCCACTGCAAAAACATGCCAAATTGTAAAGTCCATCGATGCTAGGAAGAAACTGCATAAACTAATGAGCAAAATAACCAGCTAACATCATAATGACAGGATCAAATTCACACATAACAATATTAACCTTAAATGTAAATGGGCTAAATGCTCCAATTAAAAGACACAGTGTGGCAAATTGGATAAAGAGGCAAGACCCATCAGTGTGCTGTATTCAGGAGGCCCATCTCATGTGCAGAGACACACATAGGCTCAAAATAAAGGGATGGAGGAAGATCTATCAAGCAAATGGAAAACAAACAAACAAACAAAAAGCAGGGGTTGCAATCCTAGTCTCTGATAAAACAGAAAAATACTATACCAACAAAGATCAAAAGAGACAAAGAAGGCCATTACGTAATGGTAAAGGGATCAATTCAACAAGAAGAGCTAACTATCCTAAATATATATGCACCCAATACAGGAGCATCCAGATTCATAAAGCAAGTCCTTAGAGACCTACAAAGAGACTTACACCCCCCCCCCACAATAATAATGGGAGACTTTAACACCCCATTGTCAACATTAGACAGATCAACGAGACAGTAAGTTAACAAGGATATCCAGGAATTGAACTCAGCTCTACACCAAGCAGACCTAATAGACATCTACAGAACTCTCCACCCCAAATCAACAGAATATACATTCTTCTCAGCACCACATCGCACTTATTCCAAAATTGACCACATGGTTGGAAGTAAAGCACTCCTCAGCAAATGTAAAAGAACAGAAATTATAACGAACTGTCCTCTCAGACCACAGTGCAATCAAAGTAGAACTCAGGATTAAGAAATTCACTCAAAACTGTTCAACTTCTTGGAAACTGAACAACCTGCTCCTGAATGACTACTGGGTACACAACGAAATGAAGGCAGAAATAAAGATGTTCTTTGAAACCAGTGAGAACAAAGATACAACATACCAGAATCTCTGAGACACATTTAAAGCAGTGTGTAGAGGGAAATTTATAGCACTAAATGCCCACAAGAGAAAGCAGGAAAGATCTAAAATTGACACCCTCACATCACAATTAAAAGAACTAGAGAAGCAAGAGCAAACACATTCAAAAGCTAGCAGAAGGCAAGAAATAACTAAGATCAGAGCAGAACTGAAGGAGATAGAGACACAAAAAACCCTTCAAAAAAATCAGTGAATCCAGGAGCTGGTTTTTTGAAAAGATCAACAAAATTGATAGACCGCTAGCAAGACTAATAACGAAGAAGAGAGAGTATAATCAAATAGATGCAATAAAAAATGATAAAGGGGGCAGGCGGCTGGCGGAGCTGGTCCCCTTGTGCTGTGGCTCCGCTCGGCCTGCAGTCCCCGGTGGGCGCCCTGAGCCACCTGCACGCCTGCCCGCCACCGAGCCCGGGCCAACGGCCCCGCTGCTTCCGGCCCCGCCGCCTTCCGCGAGGCCTGGTTCCGCGAGACCAGGCCTTGTCGCTGCAGGTGGAGCAGCTGCTGCATCACCGGCGCTTGCGCTACCAGGACATCCTAGTCCTCCGCAGTAAGACCTATGGCAATGTACTAGTGTTGGACGGTGTCATCCAGTGCACGGAGAGGGACGAGTTCTCCTACCAGGAGATGATGGCCACCCTGCCTCTCTGCAGCCACTGCAGCCCCTGAAAGGTGCTGATCATGGGGGGCGGAGATGGAGGTGTCCTGCGTGAGGTGGTGAAGCACCCCTCCGTGGAGTCTGTGGTCCAGTGTGGAATCGACAAGGATGTCATCCAAGTCTCCAGGAAGTTCCTGCCACGCATGGCCATTGGCTACTCTAGCTCGAAGCTGACCCTACATGTGGGTGACAGTTTTGAGTTCGTGAAACAGAATCAGGATGCCTTCGATGTGATCCTCACTGACTCCTCAGACCCTATGGGCCTCGCCGAAAGTCTCTTCAGGGAGTCCTATTACCAGCTCATGAAGATGACCCTCATGGAAGATGCTGTCCTCTGCTGCCAGAGCGAGTGCCAGTGGCTGCACCTGGACCTCATGAAGGAGATGCGGCAGTTCTGCCAGTCCCTGTTCTCTGTAGTGGCCTATGCCTACTACACCATCCCCACCGACCCCAGCGGCCAGATCGGCTTCATGCTGTGCAGCAAGAACCTGAGCACCAACTTCCAGGAGCCGGTGCAGTCGCTGACGCAGCAGCAGGTGGCACAGATGCAGCTGAAGGACCACAACTCTGACGTGCACTGCACTGCCTTTGTGCTGCCTGAGTTTGCCCGCAAGGCCCTGAATGATGTGAGGTGAGCCCAGGTGCCACCGCGGATGCCACCCAGGACCTCGGACCTTGGAGCCTGCAGGGTGCCTCGGCTCCTCCAGCCCTGGGCCAGACCTCCTCCCCGCTCTTGCCCACCAACCAAGTGTTACAAGCCCCAGAATGCTGTCCGGCCTGCCCTGCTAGGCGGACTGTCTGTGTGTCTGTCTCTCTGGCGTTCCACCTCCGAGCCTATACCAGCTGTGTAAAGCGCCATCTCTCTCCCTTCTGTTTCCCCTCACTCACCAAACACGTGTATTTATAGCAAAAAAAAAAAAAAAAAGATAAAAGGGATATCACCACCGATCCCACAGATGTGCAAACTACCATCAGAGAATACTATAAACACCTCTATGCAAAGAAACTAGAAAATCTAGAAGAAATGGATACATTCCTGGACACATACACCCTCCCAAGACTAAACCACAAAGAAGTTGAATCCCTGAAGAGACCCATAACAGCCTCTGAAATTGAGGCAATAATTAATGGCCTACCAATCAAGAAAAGTCCAGGACCAGATGGATTCACAGCCGAATTCTACCATAGGTACAAGGAGGAGCTGGTACCATTCCTTCTGAAACTATCCAATCAATAGAAAAAGAGGGAATCCTCCCTAACTCATTTTATGAGGCCGGCATCATCCTGATACCAAAACCTGGCAGAGACACAACAAAAAAAGAGAATTTTAGACCAATATCCTTGATGAACATCGATGCAAAAATCCTCGATAAAATACTGGCAAACTGAATCCAGCAGCACATCAAAAAGCTTATCCACCATGATCAAGTGAGCTTCATCCCTGGGATGCAAAGCTGGTTCAACATATGCAAATCAATAAACATAATCCAGCATATAAACAGAACCAAAGACAAAAACCATATGATTATCTCAGTAGATGCAGAAAAGACCTTTGACAAAATTCAACAGCCCCTCATGCTAAAAACTCTCAATAAATTCGGTATTGATGGAATGTATCTCAAAATAATAAGAGCTATTTATGACAAACCCACAGCCAATGTCATACTGAATGGGCAAAAACTGGAAGCATTCCCTTTGAAAACTGGCACAAGACAGGGATGCCCTCTCTCACCACTCCTATTCAACATTGTGTTGGAAGTTCTGGCCAAGGCAATCTGGCAGGAGAAAGAAATAAAGGGTATTCAACTAGGAAAAGAGGAAGTCAAATTGTCCCTGTTTGCAGATGAAATGATTGTATTTTTAGAAAACCCCATTGTCTCAGCCCAAAATATCCTGAAGCTGATAAGCGACTTCAGCAAAGTCTCAGGATACAAAATCAATGTGCAAAAATCACAAGCATTCCTATATACCCTTAATAGACAGAGAGCCAAATCATGAGTGAACTCCCATTCACAATTGCTTCAAAGAGAACAAAATACCTAGGAATCCAACTTACAAGGGATGTGAAGGACCTCTTCAAGGAGAACTACAAACCACTGTTCAACAAAATAAAAGAGGACCCAAAGAAATGGAAGAATATTCCATGCTCATGGACAGGAAGAATCAATATTGTGAAAATGGCCATACTGCCCAAGGTAATTTATAGATTCAATGCCATCACCATCAAGCTACCAATGACTTTCTTCACAGAATTGGAAAAACTACTTTAAATTTCATGTGGAACCAAAAAAGAGCCCGCATTGCCAAGACAATCCTAAGCAAAAGGAACAAAGTTGGAGGCATTATGCTACCTGACTTCAAACTATACTACAAGGCTACAGTAACCAAATCAGCGATATAGACCAATGGAACAGAACAGAGCCCTCAAAAATATTACCACACATCTACAACCATTTGATCTTTGATAAACCTGACAAAAATAAGAAATGGGGAAAGGATTCCCTATTTAATACATGGTGCTGGGAAAACTGGCTAGTCATATGTAGAAAGCTGAAATTGGATCCCTTCCTTACACCTAATACAAAAATTAATTCAAGATGGATTAAAGACTCAAATGTTAGACCTAAAACCATAACAACTCTAGAAGAAAACCTAGGCAATACCATTCAGGACATAGGCATGGGAAAGGACTTCATGTCTAAAACACCAAAAGCAATGGCAACAAAAGCCAAAATTGACAAATGGGATCTAATTAAACTAAAGAGCTTCTGTACAGCAAAAGAAACTACCATCAGAGTGAACAGGCAACCTATAGAATAGTAGACAATTTTTGCAATCTATCCATCTGACATAGGGCTAGTACCCAGAATCTACAAAGAACTTAAACAAATTTACAAGAAAAAATCAACCCCATCAAAAAGTGAGCAAAGGATATGAACAGATACTTCTCAAAAGAAGACATTTATGCAGCCAACAGACACATGAAAAAATGCTCATCATCACTGGCCATCAGAAAAATGCAAATCAAAACCATAATGAGATACCATCTCACACCAGTTAGAATGGGGATCATTAAAAAGTCAGGAAACAACAGGTACTGGAGAGGATGTGGAGAAATAGGAACACTTTTACACTGTTGGTGGGACTGTAAACTAGTTCAACCATTGTGGAATACAGTGTGGCAATTCCTCAAGGATGTAGAACTAGAAATACCATTTGACCTAGCCATCCCATTACTGGGTATATATCCAAATGATTGTAAATCATGCTGCTATAAAGACACATGAACATGTATATTTATTGCGGCACTATTCACCATAGCAAAGACTTGGAACCAACCCAAATGCCCATCAATGATAGACTGGATTAAGAAAATGTGGCACATATATACCATGGAATTCTATGCAGCTATAAAAAAGGATGAGTTCATATCCTTTCTAGGGACATGGATGCAGCTGGAAACCATCATTCTCAGCAGACTATCGCAAGGGCAGAAAACCAAACACCGCATGTTCTCACTCATGGGTGGGAACTGAACAATGAGATCACTTAGACACAGGAAGGGGAACATCACACACCGGGGCCTGTCGTGGGATGGGGGGAGGGGGGAGGGATAGCGTTAGATGGTACACCTAATGTAAATGACGAATTAATGCGTGCAGCACACTAACCTGGCACATGTCTACATATGTAACAAACCTGCACATGTGCTCATGTACACTGGAA
The DNA here is from genome assembly GCF_007565055.1 of Rhinopithecus roxellana. Classification (NCBI taxonomy): domain Eukaryota; kingdom Metazoa; phylum Chordata; class Mammalia; order Primates; family Cercopithecidae; genus Rhinopithecus; species Rhinopithecus roxellana. The sequence goes on along the minus strand of NC_044549.1, from coordinate 22,170,784 downwards.
CTTAAAGTATAATAATAGTAAAAATAAATACTAAAAAAAAAATCCAATTTTAGCAAGAACTCTACTAAGTCAGCAAGAACTCTCCACCTCACCTTTACTATCTGATCACCATCAATATTGAGGAAAGCAACGATTACCTGGTGGCCATCAAGCAGATGATCTAGAGGCAAAACTCCTATGTGAGGAATTCAGAAGTAATTAGACTTCCCTATTATCTAAAGCAGGCATCTGGCATCAGGCCTTAATAACAATATATAGGTAACTAGAATTTCTATACATTTCCAGAATGCATGCATGTCGAAACTCATTGTGCAACCCTTGCTGACATCAAGGCACCAAAATACCCATAAATGTGTCATTTTTCATGACCTACATGGCTAATATGGTCCAAATTACCCTTAAGCTCCCACCTTAAAATCCACAAATACCCCTAAGGGAAAATCCACTACAGTGTACTCAGTTCTTCCTTGCTAAGGTGCCCTGCTGCACCCTTCTGCAGCATTCTTTCTATCTAATAAATTTTTCCTTTTCAAACCTATACTGTTGCCAGTAAATTCTTCTTACCAACCCACGAGTTGACCAGTTTCCATTGCTGGGGCTCTGACACCTCACCGAGCATCTTGTTGGCCCATACGGGGCATTTACTGGTATTTCTCCCTTCTTTTTTCTCCCTACTTCCCTCAATGGTCTGGTTCCTTGGGAGCTGATGATCTGTATTAGTTCATTCCTGCATTATCTGAGACTGGGTAATTCATAAATAAAAGAGATTTAACAGACCCACAGTTTGACAGGCTACACAGGAAGCATGGATGGGGAGGCCTCAGGGAACTTACAATCATGGTGGAATGCAAAGAGGAAGGGAGCACAGCTTACATGGCTGAAGCAGAAGGAAGAGAGTGAAGCAGGGTGTGCTGCACACTTTTAAACAACTAGAATCTCATGAGAACTCTATCATGAGACAGCACTAGGGGGATGGTGCTAAACCGTTAGAAACCAACCCCGTGATCCAATTGCCTCCCACCAGGCCCCACCTCCAATGCTGGGGATTACAATTCAACATGAGATTTGGGTGGAAACACAGAGCCAGAGCATAACATGGTCCCTGGCCAAGGCCACTCTTCAGTGGGATCTTGAAGCCCTAGAGAAAGAAAATCTGTCTGTTGCTACCCTTAGGGGTGAGGATTCAACTTTGTTACAGGCATTCCATCTCAAGTTATGGGTGAGTTCTTCACATCAGGTTTGAGCTGACCACTCAAACAATGGCATGCCTGGACTGGTCATCCAGGTCAGGGCAAGACCTCTATCTGTGATGGGATGCAACCAAATAGAGTGAGCCAAAGGAAAAAGGAATGCCAAAATCCCTCAGGGATGCCTCAGGGATCTTGTAGCCCGTTATCTAAATCCAAGATGCGTTCAATTCGTTCCTACTCACCATTGGGTTGCATTCTTAAAAATTCGTCCGATTTTGACCCACAAACTCTCAAAGTATATAATTTTCTGACTTTTTTTTTTTTTTTTTTGAGGTGGAGTCTCATTCTATCACCTAGGTTGGAATGCAATAGCACAGTCTTGGCTCGCTGCAACCTCCACCTCCTGAGTTCAAGCGATTCTCCTGCCTCAGCCTCCCAAGTAGCTGGGACTACAGGCACGTGCCACCACACCTGGCTAATTTTTGTATTTTAGTAGAGACAGGGTTTCACTATTTTGGCCAGGCTGGTCTCGAACTCCTGACCTCATGATCCACCTGCCTCAGCCTCCCAAAGTGCTGACATTACAGGTGTGAGCCACCACTCCCGGCCAATTTTCTTTAGTAATACTCATTTTGCTGAAAACTTGGAAAGAATTCAGAGGTCCCAAATGTTCAGGTCTTTTTGGCTTTATCCCCAAACCCAAAATTACATAAAAATGGTCACATATGCTTCCAAGGAACTTCCTCTCTCCCCATTCTGATGTCTTAGATAATCCTTCCTTTTGCCTATCACACTCTCCTCAGCCTGCTCCCACTTCACCTACACCCTCTCCATTTGCTCCATCCCCCACTCGACCCCCACCATATCCAGATACTTTATCCCCGTCACATACTCACACGAGGGTCACATATGCCACTAGTACAGAGTGCTCAGAAAATCTGCAAAATGTTTTGCTTCTTTGCAAGGGGGCAAATGGAGACTTGGGAACAATTCAAGTTCTTGACCCCTTTCCAATATCTGATATTTCACAAATTCAACCCAAGTTGGGTTCATTTATTCAGGATCCCTCTAGTTCATTCAAAAATTCTGGGCTTTAACTATTGCTTTTGATGTAACCTGGCAAGATATATTTGTGGTATTAAGTACTTGCTGTTCCCACAAAGAAAAATCAAGCATATGGTCTTTAGCTCGAGCTTGGGCAGATGAAGCTCATGCTGATAATGCTAATGATAATAGAGCTGGGGCAGAAGCTGTCCCTGACATAGAATCCAATTGGCAATACCAGGCCACCGAGGAAAGCCCAAACAGAGGCAGGGGCAGATGAGATTATATAACTTGTTTGTTGGAAGAAATGAGAAAGACCGTAATAAAACCTGTTAATTTTTATAAATTATGAGAATTTACTCAGGAGCTATCTGACAACCCTGCCCTTGTCCAAGCTAGACTGGTGAAGGCCATGCATAGATACACAAATATAGGCCTGAAAAGCCCTGAGGGCCAACCCATTCTGGTTATGTTTTATAAGTCAGGCTTCCCTAAACATCAGGCAAAAACTCCAAAAATTAGAGCTAGGCCCACAAACTCACTTTCCTACTTTATGTATGTATGTTTGTATGAGATGGAATTTCACTCTGTCGCCAGGCTGGAGTGTAGTGGCACGATCTCGGCTCACTGCAACCTCCTCCTGGGTTCAAGTGATTCTCCTGCCTCAGCCTCCTGAGTAGCTGGGACTACAGGTGCGTGCCACCACACCCAGCTAAGTTTTGTATTTTTAGTAGAGACAGGGTTTCACCATGTTGGCCAGGATGGTCTCGATTTTTTGACCTTGTGATCTGCCTGCCTCAGCCTCCCGAAGTGCTGGGATTACAGGCGTGAGCCACCGCACCCGGTCACTTTCCTACTTTGTTAAATGCAGCATTTAAGGTTTTCAATAGCTGGGAGGAAGCATCAAAAATAAGAAAGGCCCAATTGCAGGAAGAAAAATGTCACCAGCAAGCTAATTACATGGCAACAGCACTGGCATATCATTTTTCATTAGCTGATAACTCCAAGGCTCATCCCTATAATACTAACAGAATGGGGCCGTCATTGTGGCAGAAATCCAGGACACAGAGCCAGAGCATAACAGATTTAGAACATTCTAAACCTCTGGGTTACAAGCCATCTTTGGGACCCTATCCTCATTGCAAACAAGAGGGTCACTGGAAGAGTGAGTGCCTCTCTCTCCCTCATGATTGGGGGCCACCTCTTCCTCCTAGGCTATCACACCCACAACTTCACCAACCCATCTGATAAGGAGGTCCTGCAGAATGAGGACAAGGGCAAGGGCAAGGGCAAAGGCAAGGACAAGCACCTCTAACTCTTTTCCAGGATTCTGATCAAGCCTCTGAAAGTCATCCTCTAGAAGACTGCTAGGGTCTTGAGGCTGTCCAGGCTCCTATCAGTTCCATCTCTACAGACAAGCCGTGGGTAAATCTGATTGTAGCTGAACAGGAGATAATGTTCCTCATAGATACAGGAGCCAGTTATTCAGCTTTAAATGTTTACTATGGCCCAATGTGCCAGTCCTCCATTTTCCTCAAAGGTAGTGATGGAAAACCCCAACAAACCTGTTTCATATCACTACTCCCTTGAAAACTTGAAGGCTCTTCCTTTACCCACTTCTTTTTCATCCTGCCAAGCTGTCCTGTTTCACTGTTAGGTTGTGACTTAACTCAAGCTAATTTGTAATTACAAGCTAATTTATAGACAAGGCCCCTTCTGGCTGTATTATCTCACACTTCACAAAAAGAGCTCCCGCTGTCTATAAAACCTTGCATTCTGGCTGGGCGTGGTGGCTTACGCCTGTAATCCCATCACTTTGGGAGGCCAAGGTGGTTGAATCACCTGAGGTCAGGAGTTCAAGACTAGCCTGGGCAACATGGTGAAACCCTGTCTCTACTAAAATACCAAAAATTTGCCGGGCATTGTGGTGCAACCCCTGTAATCCCAGCTATTCGGGAGGCTGAGGTGGGAGAAACACTTGAACCTGGGAGGCGGAGGTTACAGTGAGCTGAGATCGTGCCACTGCACACCAGCCTGGGTGACAGATCAAGACTTCTGTCTCATAAATAAATAAATAAATGAATGAATAAAACATTACATTTTAAAACAAATGCCATTTGAGTGTTGGAATACTTCTATTCCTGTCCATTCAATATCAGCTGCTCCCGTCATTATTCAGCTTTAAAATCCCAATAAGTTCCCTAGAAACCCTCAATACCCATTGAAACCTGAAGCACAAAAAGGGTTAAAGCCCATAATAACAAAATTTCTAACCCATGGATTATTATGCCCATGCAACTCACCTTGCAACACTCTTATTTTAGCTGTATAGAAACCAGAAGGCTCCTATTGACTAATACAGGACCTCATGATTATTAATGAAACTGTTATTCCTATTCATCCTATTACCCTAAACCCTTGGGTTCTTTTTGGACACAATCCCTCCACCACAGCTTGGTTTACTCTACTTGATCTTAAGGATGACTTTTTCTGCATTCTTGTACACCCAGATAGCCAATTTTTGTTCACTTTTGAATGGCAAGACCGAGATACTCAAATAACTCAACAGTTAACTTGGAGACTTCTGCACTAGCAATTCAGAGATAGCCTCTACTCTTTGACAGGTCCTAGCTAAAGACCTGTACACCCTGCAGCTTCTCCCAGATAGCAATCTATTCCAGTATGTGGATGACCTACTAATCTATAGTCCTGACAAGGCTGTTTCAGATCAAAATACAGTATTAGTACTAAACGAACTTGTTGATTGTGGGTACAAAGTATCTCCTTCTAAGGCACAAATATGCATACAAAGAATTCAATTTTGGAGTCTTATTTTAACCCCTGGTACAAAGAGCCTCCCTAGTGTTCATAAAGATCTTATCTTACACATGACAACCCCAGTAACTAAACAACAGCTTTGGTCCTTCTTGGGTATGGCCGGGTTTTGCAGAATATGAATTCCTTCCTTTGGAGTACTAACAAAACCTTTATAGGAAGCACTCAGGGAACTGAGGAACAACCTCTATGCTGGACTATTGATATGAAGTATGCTCTAAACATTTTTTTTTTTTTTTTAGGGGGACACAGGCTCCAATGTAAACTAAAAGAATTCTCCCTCTAAACAGTGTAAAACAAACTTTAATCTGAGCTCCGGCCTTATCCCTACCAGATCTGACTAAGCCTTTCTTTTTGTATGTGTATGAATGAAGAGGAATATCTTTGGGAGCCTTATCCCAAGATCTGGGGTCCTCTAAGTGCCATATAGCATATTTTTCAAGAACTTTTGACCTAGTATCCCAGGGATGGCCCCTGGCTTAAGAGCCTTATCAGCCATGGCCCTCTTAGTCCAAGAAGCCTCAAACTATATTATCTGTCCTTCCTGGACTCTTATGGCTTTGTGGCACTGCTAATACTTATTTAAACCCTTTTCAAGCTTTGACCCTATCCCACTTTGATAATTCTCTTCATTATAGTGATTGTACTCTGGGAACAATGGCTCCCACTGAATTCACTGTCTTGAACATAACTTCCAATCTAGAATTGCATTTTGGAAGAAAAAATGCCCTGGGAGTTATTGTGGCTGGAGTTGTGGGAACTATCACAACTCTCACCCCTTGGCAGGTTTTACTTACCGTGAAATCACACCACGAGAATTTAATGCTTCCCTTGAAATAGCCTTAGCAAAAACTGGCACAAGTCTATCTGCACTAGAAAAGTCTTTAAACTGACTAGTAGGAATGGTTTTTGATAATAAATGAACTCTGGCTTAACTTCTAGCTGAACAAGGAGGAGTCTGTGCTGTCATCAAGAAAACCTATTGCACCACATTTATGTGTCTGGAGCAGTAGAAACTAATGTCCAAGGAATCTTCAAAGAAGCCAAATGGCTGTACACACACTTTTCTGAAGAAACCAAGACTGAGTCAAAACCTTTACTTACTATTTTCCAGAAATAACTTGGCTTCTCCCATTCCTTGGACCTTTGCTCCTTGTCAATATCTTCCTTTAATATTTGGTCCCTGCCTTTTTAATGCTCTCATTAAGTTTATATCTTCCAGATTACAATGATTCTATTTATAGATGACTACGCAATCCCAATACTGGCCTGCAACAGCAACTTCCATTTACATGAGGCCTCTTGATGAAATCTCATTCCTCTGTGACCCCCGTGCCTGCTCTGTGAACAAGTTTTTCACGACCCTTAATCCTCTTCACGACAGAGATCAAGAAGGGAAAAAGCGTAACTTATCCCTTCAACATCCCCTTTCAGCAGAAAGTAGCCAGACAGACTTGATGCCCCTTTTCACTGTGCCGTTTTTCCTTTCTTGAGACCCTAATAGGCAGCAAGTAGACATGAGCATGGGGGAATATAAAAGGTCAAAGATTTGACCAAGGTATTTACTGGGGGGAAAATGAGGACAGCAAAGATGGCCTGGTGACCATCAAGCACAAAACTCCTTATATGAGGAATTCAGAAGTAATTAGACTTCTCTATTATCTAAAGCAGGCATCTGGTACGAGGTTTAAGAAAACTGTAAGTAACTAGAATTTCTATACATCTCTGGAATGTATGCATGTCAAAACTTGTTGTGCATCCCTCACTGACATCAAGGCACCAAAATGTCTACAAATGTAATCATCTGTCATGACCTGTGTGGCTACTATGGTTCAAATTACCCTTAAGCTTCCAATTTAAGTTCCATAGATATCTCTAAGGAAAAATCCACCATGGCTGCACTGTGGCAGTCCTCTCTTTCTGAGGCAATCCACTGCACTCTTCTGCAGTGTTCTTTCTATCTGATAAAATTTTCCTTTTCAAACTTATTCTGTTGTCAGTAAAATCTTCTTACCAACCTGTGAGTCGACCAGTTTCTGATGCTGGGGCTCTGACACCTCAGCTGGCAAATATGTGATCAGGGTCCTCATCTTTCATCATTCCCCAGTTTTCAGCAAGAATTGTGTTAGGTTTAGACATAATCCCTTTTACTCTGTCCTCCAGAGAACTGTCACTGACACTCCACTCCTTGGCTATAAATTCCCACTTGCCCATGCTGTTTACAGTTGAGCCCAACTCTCTTCCTCACTGTAAAATCACACTGCCACAGTCCCTATCCCTATTGCATGGTCCTGAATAGTCTTCCTTACCATGCTTTATTAAGTATCATTGATTTTTTTTCTTTAACATCACCCCCCTAGCCTGTCAACTGAGACGAAAGACTGAGGCAGGAGTCTCAATCAGTTGAGGTTTATTGAGCCAGAGTTTGAGGATGCCCCTGGGAAAAACCCAAGTCAAAGAGGCATCTGTGGCCTGTGCTCTCCAAAGAGATTTTCAGGAGGCTTAGCATTTACATTTTTCAAGGAGGAGAGAACATTCAGGAAAATGTGGAGGTGAGGTGGGGGTGAGGGAGGGTAGGCAGTGAGGCAAATGGTCACATTCTTGTGAGGCTCTAATTAGTACCCAGTAATCTACATTTTACATAAGATAATGTGAACATTCAAAGAAAAGGGAATCAAGAACCAATTATACAGTCATTTCAGTGTAGGCAGAAGAATGATTAATCTCATCTTGTCCTTGTTCTGACCTGTGAAGATAAGCTTGTAACTGACATTGTCAATGTGAGATTTAACATATCTTAGTTTTAAAAGTTAAACAGGTTGCAGACCTATGGTAACAATTGGTATGTGCTTATTTTATAGAAGGATATATGTCCTGAAAGATTTAGGAGCCAGCAAAGAGTTTCCTTGTAAGCAATTTGTGAGGGCAACCCTTTGGAGAGGAATGAAGCCTTTTGTCTGTGGGGACGTGGTTTGACGCAAGGTTTCAAAGCAATAGTTATCTGTCTGGAGAAAAAGGACGGCAATGTGGCATGACTCATTTCCCAGGATTAACTCTCCCCGTGGCATGATGAGTTTGGGCAGCCTGTGATTTTTATTTTCCTTTACAAGCCATTCTCATCCTTTTTCTTTTCTTTTTTCCTTTTTCTTTCTTTCTTTAATTTTCTTTTCTTTTCTCTCTTTCTTTTTTTGAGATGGAGTCTTGCTGTGTATCCCAGGCTGGAGCACAGTGGCATGATCTCAGTTCATTGCAACCTCTGCGTCCTGGGTTCAAGTGATTTCCAGCTAATTTTTGTATTTTTAGTAGAGACAGGGTTTCACCATTTTGGCCAGGCTGGTCTCTAATTCTTGACCTCAAGTGATCCACCCTCCTTGGCCTCCCAAAGTGTTAGGATTACAGGTGTGAGCCACCGTGCCCAGTGCATTCTTATTCTTTCCAACAGTGGTTCATGAAATGTGGTCCTTGGACCAGCAGCATCAGCATCACTTAGGAGCTGGTTAGAAGTGGCAATTTTTGGCCTTCATCTACTGATTTTACTGAATCAGAAATGCTGGCAGTGGGCCCCAGCAATCTTTGTCTTAACAAGACTTCCATGTTGTCCTGATGCATTCTAAATTTAGAGAACCACTGCTTTTGAAGAAACATGGAAAAGCAAACAAGTGTACTTTCCAGTTAATGAGACTTCCCATAGCAAATTTGCAAAAATGATGACACAGGAGATAGAAATTATTTAGGTAGATAGTTAGGGTAACAGAGTCCCCGACAGAAACTTTTGTTCTAACAAAAAAGCAGCTCAGAAATTACTTCCTTTCCAGCAACACAAAGTTCAAAGAAATCACTTCTAACAGAGACAGCCTAGAAGATTGGGCTATAAAAATAGATAAGCAACTCTGACATAGAGGAAGAGTTTCCTGGGTAATCACCAAACTTCGCATACATCCAATGGGTCCCAGTAAATACAGTGGGCCTTAATGAGTACATTCCTTTCCCTTTTTGGGGGACACTAATATAGGGAAACTGGAAGCTTGCACAGGGTGGCAGGTGCCTGCAGTTGCAATGAGGTACATGTGACCAGGCACAGAAACTCCTCCTCTGCTTTTTAGCACATGCATGGTGGAAGGAGATAAGCAGTGTGGAGAGCCCAAGCTAAGAGCCCAACTGCATGATAAAGGAGTGGGGTGGGGGCTGCTAGAGACTCTGCTCTATGCAAATGGTACAACTGGTTCTAACTGTTTTTTCATGCCCTATGTAGATAAGATACCCCCTCCCCACTAGCTCATTTATAAAAACCCTCACATTTTACTGTAGCGCAGCAACCCACTTGGGATCCCTCTCTGTGACAGAGAGCTGTTCTTTTCCTTTCACCTATTACACTTCTGCTGTAACCTCACCCTTTGTGTGTCCGTGTTCTTGATTTTCATGGCCATGAGACAAAGAATCTCAGGTGATGTCCCAGACAATGCAGCTGCTTCAATAACATGTTCTCCTTTTTTGTTGAGCTATATTTAGTCTAGTATTGGAAAGTAATACACCGATTTTCATGTGCCTTGCTTAAGAACAATGAGCAATTGATCAATTATCTCCAACTATTTTCCACAAGCAAGCAAAAAAAATCATTACATGGTGATGTCAGAGGTTTTAGGATTTCCCTAAAAGCCTCTCATATCAGTCTTCTGTCAGCATACATCCCTGGTTTTCAGTTGACAGCCAAAAAAGCAGAGATGTTCTTTATTGACTTCAAGCTGTAAAGATAGATCAGTATCAGAAGTCAGAGTAAGGGAATAATAAGGGACTAGGAGAGAAAACTTAAAACAAGCTGTGTTTTCAACACAAGCATTTCCTGTCTGGAGCAAAAATGATGACGCTTTGCATAGAAAAATTGTTTCTAAATATACAGAACTGTTTATCAAAACATGAAATATTTTGAAGCTACAAGATAAACATATTCTGCCTTGGTCTATTTGGGCTGAAATTGTTGAAAAAATTATTCAATGATACTTGTTAAAGCATGGTAAGGAAGACTTTATTCAAGACCATGCAATAGGTATAGGGGCCACAGCAATGGCATCACAATATTGGCAAGTAGGAATTTATAGCCAAGTAGTAGGGTGGTGTCAATAGATGAAAATTTCCTAAGAGGAAACATCAAGGATAGGGGGAATTATGGCTAAATCAACCTAACAGGATTTTTGCTGAGGATAGGCCAGGGTGATCAGGCATTACTGGTGGGTGGTAGAGGATGAGAAACCTGATCAGGTATTGAGGGTGATCCAGCATTAAGGGTGAAGGATTCTTGCTAACCTGACTTAGCAGAGTTCTTTACTAAAATTGGATTTTACAAGGAAGTGTACAGTGGGCCTAGAGCAAGGTTCAGGAGCCTGAGTAAAGTTTGGCCAAGCAAAGCATTGTTACTTTAGCAAAAATACTACAGACTAGGTGGCTTATAAACAACAGAAATTTGGCCAGGCATGGCAGCTCACACCTGTAATCCCAGCACTTTGGGAGGCAAGGCGGGTGGATCACGAGGTCAGGGGTTCAAGCCCACCCTGGCCAAGATGGTGAAACCCCATATCTACTAAAAATACAAAAATTAGTCAGGTGCAATGGCAGGCACCTGTAATCCCAGCTACTCAGGAGGCTGGGGCAGGAGAATCGCTTGAACTCAGGTGGCAGAGTTTGCAGTAAGCCGAGATCATACTACTGCACTCCAGCCTGGGTGATAGAGTGAGACTCCATCTCAAAAAACAAAATCAAAAAACAAAACCCCAACACACACACACACACAACCCAGAAATTTATTTCTCACAGTTCTGGAGGCTGGAAAGTTCAAGTCAAGGCACCAGCAAATGTCTGGGTTCACTTCCTGGTTCACAGATGGCCATCTCTTCACTGTGTCTTCACATGGCAGATTGGGCACGACAGCTCTCTGGGCCCTCTTTTATAGGAATACTAACCCCATTCATGAGGGTGGAGGCCTTTATGAACTAATAACTTCCCCTAATCACACCCTACCTCCAGATACTATCATATTGAAGATTAGGTTTCACATATGAATTTTGTTGGCAGGGAGAGAAGGGGACACAAATATTTAGTCTATAGCCCTCCCAGAGCAATATAATCTTATAACCACAACTGAGTTGAGCTACTTCAATTTTTGCCATTTGAATAGCAAAAAACGCAACAACTTTTGCACCAACCTAATAGTTTCAGTTAGACTGTTTAGTCCAGTTTTAGCAGGCATCCTGTTAGGACTGGGCACAGTGGCTCATGCCTGTAATCCCAGCACTTTGGGAGGCCAAGGCAGGAGAATTGCTTGAGCCTAGGAGTTTGTGACCAGCCTGAGCAACAGAGCATGACCTCATCTCTACAAAAAATTTTAAAAATAATGAGGTTTTGGTGGCACTTGCCTGTAGTCCCAGCCACTCAAAAAGCTGAGGTGTGAAAGTCACATGAGGTTTGGGAGGTCAAGGCTGCAGTGAGCCATAATTGTACCACTGCATTTCAGCATGGGTGAGAGTGAGACCCAGTCCAAAAGAAAAGGAAGAAAAGAAAAAAAAAAAAAAGAAAAAGAATCCTCTTGAGTCATTTTAGTGAAAATCTCCACCCTTGATAGCTGAAAACCTTTGATATCTGATCAAATTCATCACCCTCCATGCATGATATCTTATCGCCCTGGCCTGCCTTAGCAAGAATCCCTCTTAGCCTGTATTAGTCAGCGTTTTCTTAGAGAGACAGAACTAATAGGATGGATGGATGGGTGTGTGTGTGCATGTGTGTACGTAGGGGAGTTTATTAAGTATTAATTTACATGATCACAAGATCCCACAATAGGCTGTCTGCGAGCTGAGGAGCAAGGAGAGCCAGTCTGAGTCTCAAAACTGAAGAACTTGGAGTCTGATGTTCAAGGGCAGGAAGCATCCAGCACAGGAGAAACATGTAGACTGGGAGGCTAGGCCCATCTCTCTTCTTTCACGTTTTTCTGCCTGCTTTATATTTGCTGGAAGCTGATTAGATAGTGCCCACCAGATTAAGGGTGGATCTGTTTTTCTCAGCCCACTGACTCAAATGTTAACCTCTTTTGGCAACATTCTCACAGACACACCCAAGATCAATACTTTGACACCCTCACAGACACACCCAAGATCAATACTTTGTATCCTTTAATCCAATCAAGTTGACACTCAGTATTAACCATCACATAGCCCTGATATTTTCTTTTAGTAATTTTTCATCCACGGACCCCACCTTCCTCCTTGGCTGTAAATCCCCACTAGTCCTTGTATTCAGAGTTGAGCCTGATCTTTCTCTCCTACTGCAAATTCCTCACTGCAGTAGTCCTTCTAGTATAAGGTCTTCCTTACTGTCTTTAACAAGTATATTAGACCATTCTTGCATTGCTATAAGGAAATACCCAAGACTGGGTAATATATAAGAAAATAAATTTAATCGGCTCACAATTCTTCAGACTGTACAGGAAGCATAGCATCAGCATCTACGTCTGGAGAGGCCTCAGGAAGCTTACAATCATGGAAGAAGGTGAGGGGAGAACAGACATCTCACATGGTAAGAGCAGGGGCAAGCAAGGTAAGGAGAGGTACCACACACTTGTAAATGACCAGATTTTTTGAAAACTCACTATCATGAAGACTGCACCAAGCCATGAGGAATCTGCCCCCACAACCCAAACACCTCCCACCAGGTCCCATCTCCAGCACTGGGAATTACAATTCAACATGAAATTTGGGCAGGGACAAATATCCAAACTTTATCATTCTGCCCCTGGTCCAAATCTCATGTCCTCCTCACTTTGCAAAATACAATCATGCCTTTCCAACAGTCCCCCAAAGTCTTAACTCATTCCAGCATTAACTCAAAAGTCCAGAGTCTCATCTGAGGCAAGGCAAGCTCCTTCCTTGTATGAACTTATAAAATAAAAAATAAGTTAGTTACTTCCAAGATACAATGGAGGTATAGGCATTGGGTAAACATTTCTATTACAAAACGGAGAAATCAGCCAAAAGAAAGGGGCTACAAACCCCATATGAGCTTGAAACCTAGCAGGGCAGTCATTAACTTTTAGAGCTCCAAAAATAACTTCCTTTGACTCCATGTCCCACATCCAGGGCACATTAGTATAAGGGGTGGGATCCTAAAACCTTGGACAGCTCTGCTCCTATGACTTTGCAGGTTCTAGCCCCTATAGCTGTTCTCACAGGTTGTTGACAGCCAGGAGCTTTTCTAGGTACCAGGTGCAAACTGCCAGTGGCGCTACCACTCTGCGGTCTGGAGGATGGTGGTCCCCTTCTCACAACTTCACTAGGCAGTGCCCCAGTAGAAACTCTGTGTTGGGCCTTGAACCCCACATTTCTTCTTGGCACTGTACTAGGAGACATTCTCCGTGAGGGCTCTGCCCCTATAGCAGGCTTCTGTCTAGAGACTCAGGCTTTTTTTTTTTTTTTTTTTTTTTTAGACAGGATCTCACTCTGTTGCCCAGGCTGGAGTGCAGTGGCACCACCATGGCTCACTGTGGGCCTAGATATTCCAGGTTCAATCTTCCCAACTCAGCTTCCTGAGTAGGTGGGACAACAGGCATGTGCCAGCAGGCCTGGCTAATTTTTGCATTTTTTGTAGAGATGGGGTTTTGCCATGTTGCCCAGGCTGGTCTTGAACTCCTAGGCTCAAGTGATCCACCTACCTTGGCCTCCCAAAGTGCTAGGATTACAGGTGTGAGCCACCATGCCTAGCCACCCTGGCTTTTCCATATATCCTCTGAAATCCAGGCAGAGACTGCCAAGCCTCAACTCTTGCACTCTGTGCACCCACAGGTTTACCATCATGTCGAAGCCCCCAAGACTTATGGCCTGCACCCTCTGGAGCTGTGGCCTGAGCTGAACCTGGGCCCCTTTGAATCCTAGCTAAAGCTTGAGTAGCCGGGATGTGGGAAGCAGTGTCTGAGGCTGCATAGGGCACTGGGGCCCTTGATCTGGCCCATGAAACTATTCTTCCTTCCTAGGCCTCTGGGCCTGTAATGGGATGGGCTGCCTCAAATGTCTCTGAAATGTCTGTCCTCAAGGACTTTTCCCACTGCCTTGGACATTAGCACTTAGCTCCCTTTCAGTTATGCAAATATCTCTAGCAAGTGGTTACTCCACAGCTCACATGAATTCCTCTCCCGAAAAAGCTTTTTGTCTACTACATGGGCAGATTGCAAATTTTCCAAACATTCATGCTTTGTTTCCTGCTTAAATATAAATTCTAAACTTGAGTCATTTATTTGCTCCCACATTTGAATGTAGGCTGTTAGAAGTAGCCAGGCAGCATCTTGAATGCTTTGCTGTGTAGAAATTTTTTCTGTCAGATACGTAAATCATTACTCTCATGTTCAAATTTCCACAGAACCTAGGGCAGTGGCACAGTGCAGCCAAGCTCTTCACTAAGGCATAACATGTGTGAACTTTGTTCCAGTCACTAAGTTCCACACTTCCATCTAAGAGCTTGTCAGCCTGGTCTTCACTGTCAATATCACTATCAGCATTTTGGACACAACCATCTAACCAGTCTCTACGAAACTACAAGCTTTCCCTCACCTTGTCTTCTTTTGAGCCCTGCAAACCATTTCAACCTCTGCCCATTACCCAGTTCCAAAGCTGCTTCCACATTTTCAGGTATCTTTCTAGCAACATCTTTCTTCTTGGGACTAATTTTCTGTGTTAGGGTGTTCTTGCACGCTATAAAGAAATACCCGAGACTGGGTAATTTATAAAGAATAGGGGCTTAATTGGCTTATGGTTTTGATGGCTATACAGGCAACATGGCACTGGCAACTGCTTGGCTTCTGGGAAGGCCTCAGGGAGCTTTTACTCGTGGCAGAAGGTGAAGGGGAGCAGGATACTCATATGGCAGAGCAGGAGCAAGAGAGAGAGAGGGGGTAGGGGAGGTGCCACACACTTTCAAATGACCAGATCTCACTAGAACTCACTATTGTGAAGACAGCATCGAGCTGTCAGGGATCTGCCCCCATGACCCAAACACCTCCTACCGAGCCTCACACCCAGCACCGGGGATTACAATTCAACATGAGATTTGGGTAGGGACAAATATCCAAATCCAAACTATATCAGCAATGTCCTAAATAATTCATTTCTGAACACACTACTCCTTCTCAATCTTTCAGCTGTAGAGCTAGACTTCTTTCTCCTGCCTAAACAGATTTGCATAGGCTGTTCATTTGCCTGTGACTTTGTTCCCCTAGCCAACTACTATTGTTCTTCAAACTAAGCATCATTTTCTTTGGGAAATATTTCTTGAACCCCAAGGCTGGTTAGCTCTCATGCTAGATATTCCGTGGCACCCTTTCCTTTTCTTCTTTTTTTTTTTTTCAAAGACGGAGTTTCACTCTCGTCGTCCAGGTTGAAGTAGAGTGGCACAATTTTGGCTCACTGCAACTTTTGCCTCCCAGGTCCAAGTGATTCTCCTGCCTCAGCCTCCCAAGTAGCTGGGATTACAGGCGCTCACCACCATGCTTGGCTAATTTTTGTATTTTTAGTAGAGATGAGGTTTCACGTGTTGGCCAGGCTGATAAACTCCCGACCTCAGGTGATCCGTCCACCTCAGCCTCCCAAAGTGCTGGGATTACAGACATGAGACACTGAACCCAGTCTGCACCCACTCTCCTCTACTATTTAACACTATTCACATTTGTAATTTCTCGGCCATTGTAAACTCTGTAAAGAGAAAGGCAATGTTGGGGTTGTTTGCTACAGTGTCCCAAACACCTAGTCTTGACTGGCACATACTAAGCACTCAGATATTAGTTGAAGATAGGAGTGAACACACACACAAGACCAAGAAATTTATTAAAACATTTTTTTTTCTTCAGACCTGGTGAACAGGGAGTACAACAAAATTTAACAAAAAACATAAACATACAAAGAATGCAGTTTGCTTATGATGTTTAATTTTTATGTTCACTTGTAATTTTACTATGGTATTAATATTACAGAAATCAAAGATTGATTCAATATCTAATTTTTATCAATTGCCATTTTGCTGTCATTATATCAAACCATAGCTTTTTAAAAGAAAGATCTTCACACTTAACTAACACTGTAAAATATTAATGATGGCACTGAATTCCCAGTTCATCAATAGGCTACAAAAGAGAATATGTTCACTTTTCAAAAAAGCAACAAAATGGCCGGGTGCAGTGGCTTATGCCTGTAAGCCCAGCACTTTGGGAGGCCAAAGTGGGTGGATCACCTGAGGTCAGGAGTTCTAGACCAGTCTGGGGAACATGCCAGAACCCCGTCTCTAGTAAAAATACAAAAATTAGCTGGGCGTGGTGGCACGTGCCTGTAGTCCCAGCTACTTGGGAGGTTGAGGCAGGAGAATTGCTTGAACCCGGGAGGCGGAGGTTGCAATGAGCTGAGATCATGCCACTGCACTCCAGCCTGGGCTACAGAGACTCCTCCTCCTCCTCCTCAAAAAAAAAAAAAAAAAAAAAAAAAAACAAAAAACAAAGCAACAACTGTGGCCATGTGCAGTGGCTAATGCCTATAATCTCAGCACTTTGGGAGGCTGAGGTGAGAGGTTCGCTTGAAGCCAGATTTCCATACCACCCTGGGCAGCAAAGTCAGACCCTGCCTCATAAAAACAAAATAATACAAAGTAACAAATCAATCCTCAAGCCAGAACATCATATTGTGTGTGAGTTGAAAGTGTTTTTTTTCCTTCCAGAATCTATATTAGCAAAGTTGCAGAAGGACAAAATAAACCTTAGATGACAAAAGTAGTTTAAGCACTTTGCTTTCTTTTTGAGGAACCTCTAGTCACTATTGGCATTTGAGAGAAATTAATGTTTGTTCTGGCTTTTAAAGCTTTTTTAAAGTACTTAAAAATTGACTGAAGGCTAGAGGAAGGGGCTAAGCTGTACTTTTCTGTACCAGCAGAAACCATAGGAAATTCCTTTTTGAAAACAGTAGCTGCAGGTTTATCCAAAGGTTTAGGACTTGTCACCCATTCACGGCAGTGGTGCTTTATCCATGCTAATAATTGTACATCACTTCCCAGCTGGTGTCCTACATGATGTTCAGAGTCAATAAGTGCAACAGCATATACTTTGCTCATCACTTCCCACCTTCTACGAACAAGCAAGTCCATAAAAACCAAGCCTCCATAACCATGTACAATGAAGGCAATATTCTTGCCTTCAGTCTTTGAAATGAAGTAATCCCATATGTAAGCCATGTGTTCTTCGGGTGTATTGCTGCATCTTTTTGGAATGCATTTGGGAGAATGCTGGAGAGAGAAAAAGTTCCCACCTGGAACCATTTTTAGAGAAGATGACTCAATATTTTGTGTTAAAAGGCCTTGCCACTCTTTTTCCATCTTTAGTTCCACAAAATTATCATTGGGATTTAGCACAATTACATCATAATGTGCCTGCAATGCCATTTGAATACATGGTATCTGACTTCCATGTTGGAGACCATGATGTATTATTGCCTGCTGACTCCACTGACCAGCTCGAAAGACCCCATGGTCTTGAAGAAGGACAAGAAGAGCAGAATGGTGATTTGTTAATGCTTTCTCGCTCATAAAAAAGAAGCTTCTTGGTTCTTCTTTATCAGCCTCAGGTGGGATATATACTTTTTGTAATTTGCACACCTTCTCCAAAAGCTCATAAATATATTGTTCAAGCAAATGGCCAAGGGCCTGGTAGCGCTTGCTATTTTTCTCAAGCACATTTTCATAATAGTTAAAGACAAAAGGCCCTTGTGTCTCAGTGTGTCTGAATTCAGCTTTTTCATTGAAGTCATATTTAAGTTCTCCTAGTAAGTCAGATTGCTCAAGAAATTTTTGGAAGCTCAGCTCCTGTGTCATTGGTAACCACTGAAAGTTAAAAGAATAATAGTATATCAGTGCTAGTAAAAGTAAAATGAAAATTTCAGCTTGTCAAATTCTTCCTAAGGCACATGATGCTAAACTAAGCATGTCAGAAAGACATTAACCTTCTAACCAGTGGTAAAGATGTTAATTCCAAATAATTGTGAATGATTCAAAACAGTGAGAGACTGAATAGATGAAGGGACAATGGAGAGACCATATGTAAATATGGATTTTTCTGACACACAACATGCCCAGGAAGCCAACCCCTCATTTACAATAAACAACTCAGGAAGTCAGTCTGGTATAAATCAGACTGGCAGGAAATCAGATTTCTATCACTAGTGACAATTCAGGAAACTAACCAGTAACTTCTATAACACTTGGTGCCAAATGGCAAGAACTTCTTTAATATCTGACAGCTTTCCTAATTTTGTCCCTATTTCCAACCTGAGACCAACCAGAGAGAGCCAAATACGTACCCCTAACCAATCACGCAAGATGCCCCCATTTCTAGTTAGCTTACCTACAGCTTCTCCATGACAACTTACAATCAGGGCAAATGGGAAGTCTTTTCTCTTTTTCCCCACTATAAAGCTCTCCTACTCTTCTGCTGCCTTGAGTCTCTGCCAAAACGCAAGTGATAGTGGTGGATTCCCTTGCTACAGCAGGCTCAGAATAAATAGGCTTTTCTCATTTGGTTGGTCTTCATTTATTTCTACAGAAGATATTTCATAACTTTTGCTGTTAAATGAATGGCAGAAGATAGAAGCGGGAGTGAAATGTGAATCAGGCAATGGAGATTATGATCAATTCAGCGAATACTAGAAGATACAGTTATTCTGATGTCTGAGAAGGAAGAAAAATAGGCTAGATGAGAAGTTAACTTAGATAGTTCCTTAGGCAGAGCTTAAAGCCGGAAAAGAAGGCTTTGAAAGGTTAAGTGGCTTTCCCCAAAGCCAAACAACTGTCAAAGGAGTGATTGCGGATGAGGCTGACTTGCAAATGAACTTTCTTAACAAATATGTTAACACTCTCCCTTCTTAATTTCTTAACACTGACACTGGCAAGCTACACCCCACTTCCAATAAGTAGCACTCCAAATGATTCTCAGTGCAACTCGAGTTGCTATTAGGCCTAAGGCAAAATTCAAATGGTGCTTGCTTGGATGTCTTAAATCTCTTTTAATTTTTTTTTTTTTTTTTGAGATGGAGCCTCACTCTGTCGCCCAGGCTGGAGTGCAGTGGCGTGATCTTGGCTCACTGCAACCTCCACCTCCCAGATTCAAGCAATTCTCCTGTCTCAGCCTCCCGAGTAGCTAGGATTACAGGTGCCTGCCATCATGCCCAGCTAATTTTTTTTGATTTTAGTAGAGACGGGGTTTCACCATGTTGCCCAGGCTGGTCTTGAATGCCTGAGCTCAGGCAATCCACCTGCTTCGGCCTCCCAAAGTGTTAGGATTACAGGTATGAGCCACCACATCTGGCCAAATCTTTTTAAATTTTTAAATTAATTTTTTCCCCACTTCAATAAGCTGGTCTAAGATTTCTTATTCCCTTCTGACCCCTCGAACCCAAAAGGTAGTTTACAAAGGTTTTTGGTTGTCCAAAGCACTATCCAGACTGCTCTCTATTCCTTCCTTTTCTATTAAAAATGCTTCCAGTCTTTGCCGATCTCAGGTGTTATTTTTGAAAGACAGGGTCTGACTCTGTCACTCAGGATGGAGTGTGGTGGTGTGATCATAGTTCACTGCAGCCTCGACCTTCTGATCTCACAGTTCACCTCAGCCTCCCAAGTAGCTAAGGCTACAGGCACATGCCACCATGCCTGGCCAATTAAAACAAATTTTTTTTAGAGACGGGATCTCACTATGTTGCCTAGGCTTGTTTGAAACTCCTGGCCTCAAGTGATCCTCCTGCCTTGGCCTTCCAAAGCGCTGGGATTACAGGTGTGAGTCACCATGCTCAGCCTCTCTCTCAGATGTTATTATGTAATTAATTTACTTTTTCTAAAGTGTAAATAATTGACAGACTTAACCATCCTTAAAAAAAAAAAAAAAAGCCTTGAAAATGGATACAACGCATGGCAAAAATCCATGCTTCAAAAATCCAAGAATGTTTTACATTGAGGCCATGGTGAAACAATCTAATGGGAGGTCATAACCTTATTCAAAATTTTCAGTGGTGATGTTTGTTGACTTCTTGTTTCCAGACTGGCATGTAAAAATCTTGGAAGTTGCTACTCAGTCCTAACAAGTAAAAAGCTAGACAAACTGAAAAATCAAAAGCTCTTCTTCATAGGATCCATAAAAGAAGTAAGGTTACTGGGCATACTACCGCCTCCAAAATCGGAGGGACTGAAAGCACGTCAATATAGAGAATCACAACTTACCAGAGCAGAAAGTAGCTGCTGAAGCCGCCAATGGAACAACTACCAGGATAGGTAAATGTGAAGGATCAGTGTGGACAAGTCAGAGGGACATAGCCATCCCCTCTTCCTCGCTCCCCAATTTTGTTTAAGCTCCTGGAGCTCTCACAGGTCCTCAGGGTGACTATCCATGCCTCTGGTAGCGGGTGGGGAAAAGGAGCCATTTTGAAATACGCCAGAGCATTTTGTTCTTCTTAACAAGGTCTGCCCTCAGGAGAAGCTATTTAATCAGAGGCTAACCTGCTGGGGCTTTATTAGAGCCTGACTTGGGGGAAGGGAAATATCCAACTCTAGCCCACTCTAGCTACCCTACCCAACCCAAGGGGGTTGTAGTGAACTGAAACCTGTGAAGTTCACAGTCTAGATGCACAGGCTTACTAAAATTCTCAATGGTCTCCCTTCTCACTCAGAATAAAAACTAATAAGTTCTTACCATGGCCTACAAGGTCTCACACGGCCCTTAGCTCTCCAATGTCATTTCCTACCACTTTCTCACTGGCTTACTCATCTAGTTACATGATCTGGGGCTTAGCTCTTTCTCAGGTGTCATTTCCTACCACTCTCTTGTTTACTTCACCATAGTCACACCTGGTCTACTTTGCCATCAATTTGTGAAGCAAGCTCCTGTTTTAAGGGTATTCACTCTTGCTAGGCCCACAGCCTGGAATATTCCTCCCCTTTATAGATATCTATAGGACTTTTATTTTAAAGTTTCTGCCCACTTTTTATCTCATCAGAGTGATTTTCTTTGAGCAGTCTATCATAAAGAGTAACTCTCTCCCTTCCTTTTGTTTTTTTGGCACTTATTACCAACTGACATATGTTTACTTATTGTCTACTTCTCTCCATTAGAATGTAAATTCCATGACAGCAGGAACAGGGACTTGGTTTTGTTCACTAGTGTATCTCCAGTTCTTGGAATAGTGTCCGGTGCACAGTAAGCACTTAAATATTGTTAGAATTTTACAGTTTTTTGCCAAGCACATAAAGAAGTAAAGCATACTTTAAAAGTCCTCTAGCAATACATTAAAACATAAGAGAAAGATGCAAAGCTTTTGAAAAATTATAGAGACTTGTTTTATAATTCTAAACTTAATAAATGTCAAAGGTTTATGAATTATTCTTAGAGAATATCCCAACCATCAATTTATATATGCTTTGTCTTTTGCAAATCAAGATAAACCATCTCAAGCAAATTCAATATGGTTCATTAAAGAGGGAGAGAATCAAACAATTTTTAGGCTTAATTTTCCAAAGAATGGATTAGAATAAGATAGTTTAGGGGAGGAAAAATAATTATTTCCTTAACCCTCATGAGTTCTTAGTTGGAATGAACCCTTGTAACAACAGAAAAACAAACAAGTTTATTAATGCACGCAGTGCACATCACCTTAGAGAAACCTAAATGAGGAGTAACTCAAAACAGTGGCTTACAACTCTGGCTTATGTAAGTATCTTCAACGAAGAACAATAAATTTGTGGAGGGAAGAAAGAACAAAGGAAAGAGTTTTAGGCTTCTAAGGGTGAGAAACTGTGGGAATGTAAATCTACAGAAGGAAACTAATACAGTAAGGTTTGTTTGCAGATTCGTCTGGGGCTTTCTGGGCTGGTAAGAGTCTAGAGAGAATTTATGTCCTGCCTTTTAGCTAGAAAAAAGAGGAGAGAGATTTCCCTCCATTTCCTGCTTCTTAACTGCCTTCGGCTCAAAAATAATTTTTATATAAAAGAGGTATATTTTGGCCGGGCGCAGTGGTTCACGCCTGTAATCCCAGCACTTTGGGAGGCTGAGGCGGGTGGATCACGAGGTCAGGGGTTCGAGACCAGCCTGGCCAACATGGTGAAACCTCGTCTCTACTAAAAATACAAAAATTAGCTGGGCATGGTGGCGGGTGCCTGTAATCTCAGCTACTTGGGAGGCTGAGGCAGCAGAATCACTTGAACCTGGGAGATGGAGGTTGCAGTGAGCTGAGATCACGCTGTTGCACTCCAGCCTGGGCAACAAGAGCAAAACTCCGTGTCAGAAAGAAGAAAAAAAAGGCATATTTTGAGGTGACATTCTGGTTTCCTTCAATAGTTTACCTTCAAGAAAAAGACTATTAGAGCTAGAAGGGACCTTATTGATATGCTTAGCTAACATGTTTATTTTATAAATGGATAAGTTGAGGCTTTCAAAGGTAAAGTGACATGCCCAAAGAAACTGAGGCAGCCCAGGAGCCTGACAGATTTTTCCCCCCTTTTTTGACTTTTATTTTAGGGTCGGGGGAACATGCAAATGTGTTACAAGGGTAAATTTTGTGTCACTGGGGTTTGGTATACAAATGATTTCATTACCCAGGTAGCAAGCATAGTATCTGAGAGGTAGTTTTACAACCCTCACCCTCCTCCCACCCCAAGATTAGTTTTTACCAAAGATTTAAAAATGCATAGTATTTGACTTTTTATTTCATTCATTCACCAAAAATTCAGTGAGGCCATTTGGTAGGCACTTTGTTTCCTATATCAAGTACTCCAGTCGTTTAATGCAGACTAAAATTTTAAAAAAGGAGAACAGCATATACGCATTAGAGAGAATTTGAAATTAGGCTTTTCCAGTATGCTGGATTAGGTGGTGACACAGCTGTAATGATTTATTCTAGGTGTGGTTATTTCTTAAAATAAAAAACAATTGTGAAAATATACATAACAAAATTTACCATTCTAACCATTTTTAAGTGTGCAGTTCAGAGGCATTATGTACATTCACATTGTTGTGTAACCATTACTGACATCCATTCACAGAATGCTTTTCGTCTTACAAAACTAACTCTATACCCATTAAACAATAACTCCCCATTCTCCTCTCACTAGGCACTAGCAACCACCATTCTACTTTCGATCTCTCTGAATTTGACTTCTCTAGGTTAGGTGTGATTATCTTTAAAGAAGAGGGTGGGTGGGACACTAGAATCATAGACACAAATACCTTTAATTAGCATATTTGGATTTTTAAGGAACCCGTTTTCTTTCTAGGATCAAAAGTGGTTACATTTAACAATATTTACATTTTTCACAGGTGATTAGTAAGCTTTTACAAAAAAGTAATTTTATAATCTGAGAAGTTAGGAAATTCCCTGGTTACAGAGTAATAATCTAATACAGTAATTATAATCCTTTTTTATATTTAGGAACTAGGTCCTTTTGTATATAACGTGCCATTAAGAAGCACAGAATGGAGAATACTTTTACTCGGAAAATTTAAAAACATCTAATGATACTTTTTTTTTTTTACAAGGAGTAAGTTTTCATTTATTTTCATATTTAGGAAAGCAAAACAAAACACAAAACCTCTAGAAAATATATTTTAAAGAAAGAATACTGTTTTGGTACAAAAGCAGCACTATTTTTCTTTTCCCAACACAGAAAGTGATTATGCAGTGTTTTAGAAAAATAATAATGCCTGTATTACAATTCCATTTAGTAAATTGTAGAAAATAATAGTGGTTGTGAAATTATATCTGTAGAAATTTCAAAATAAGAGGAACGTACATAATGTCCCTCCCCACTGTTCACCTCTCCCTAGGAAACAAAAAAAGCTGTATTTAATCCACCAGAGGCAAGGACATATAGAAAAAAGAATATCAGAGATAGGAAAAAAAAAGCAGATGTCACTAAGTGTTGGTTTTACCAAATTGAAGTATGCA
The DNA here is from genome assembly GCF_007565055.1 of Rhinopithecus roxellana. Lineage (NCBI taxonomy): Eukaryota > Metazoa > Chordata > Mammalia > Primates > Cercopithecidae > Rhinopithecus > Rhinopithecus roxellana. The sequence continues at coordinate 22,146,723 of NC_044549.1, read as the reverse complement.
ACAGAATTGTCTGGGAAGTTTATTTTTTATTTTTATTTTTGAGGCAGGGTATCTGTGTGTCGCCCAGGCCGGAGTACCGTGTAGTGATCATAGCTCACTGCAGCCTCAAAGTCGTGGACTCAAGTAATCCTTAAATCTCATCTTTCCCAGTAGCCGGGACTATAGGTGTGCTCCACCACGCCCGGGTAATTTTTGTTGTTTTTTTTTTTTGAGACAGTCTTGCTCTGTCGCCCAGGCTGGGGCCTGATCATGGCTCACTGCAACTTCAACCCCACGGGCTTAAGTGATCTTCCTGCCTTAGCCTCTTGAGTAGCTGGGACTGCAGGCATGCTGGCCACCACGCGTGGCTAGTTTTTAAATTTTTTTGTAGAGAGGAGGTCTCACTATGTTGCCTAGGCTTATATCAAACTCCTGGACTCAAGTGATGAGCCCACCTAGGGTGAGTCATGGCATCTGGCCTGTATATTTTTGTGGAGAGGGGGGTCTTGCTTTGTTGCCCAGGATGGTCTTGAATGTCTGGGCTCAAGCTATTCTGCCTCGGCCTCCCAAAGTGCTGGGATTACAGATGTGAGCCACTGTGCCCGGCCCAGCTTGACTTTTGAGTCAGTTAAGTTGTTTGGTTAAAAAAAATTAGTTTGTAAGGAAACTGAACATTCAATTATTTTTCAGAAAGCAATGTTTTTGTTAAACAGAAACTAACTAAATAAACCAACAAAATGAAATCCTTACAGTGAACTTCAATCCCAGCAAGACTTAAAGTGTATCTGCCTTGCGGTCATTCCTGCCATGTAGAACACTTTCCGAAGCCCAACACCCCACAACACCTGGGGCCTTACCTCTACCTGGGGACTGACCATATTATGATTAGGAAGGCTTGACTCACGAAGAAGGGGACTACTCTAGTGGACGAGTTGGGCCGATCCCTTTATTGACTCCATTAGGATGGGAGATGGGGGTTTGAGGGATAGGGGTTAGGGGTATAAAGGGGCCGGCTTGGGAATCAAACCCTATTTCCAGAGTCCCTTCGGGCTTGGAACATGCCAGAAACATTTTCCCTGCTTACAGCACTGTGCTGAATTTTGTTAAACTTGTGATTAAATCGTCACGAAAGCTTACACGTTCATTTAAAAATTATTCAGATATGCACCATTAGGGATCAGGCTAATAGTACCAGAGCTCGAGTTCATTGAGGACGGGTCTAGTGCCTTGAGTATCGTGGTAAATGTTAATTGAACAAATTCCAGTTTATAGCCACCCACTTTTTGTCATCTCAGCATTTCAGTTATTGAAAAATTAAGTTCTAGCTTTTAAGGAGCTTTAAAAATCACGAGTTTTAATTTTAAAAAGAAATTCTCTCTAAGACATTTTTCCTCGTCAGCCTACTTATTTCCAGTGCAAATGCTAAACTAATAGCTAGGCCATTATTAGGTGATTTTGCCATCTTAAAATCTTTTGGTTTCTGAGTTCGAGGAAGGGCGTTTGGGGCAAATATGTAAGAGAGGCTGTGAGGACCGTAATACTGCAAACGCTAACGTTTTGTTTTCATAGTTGTTTGGACACCTCGCGAGAGCCAGTGAACCGGCGGAGTTCCTGTTTTCCCCTTTTGTTGTCAATTTAATCTTCAAAGTCAACAAAGCTAAAATCGAGCACCCAGATGGTTCACTTCCCCAGAGGGGATCAGATCATGAAATAAACCCCACCAAAAAAACGCTGGAGGAGACAGCCCACAGAGAAAAGTCCCAGGAAATGAGTTCCGGTTGATGGTGGGAGGGGCAGCTGATTTCCGGTCGAAGCGCAGGCGACGACTCTTGCGCAAGCGCGCTTCGCACATTGCTGGCCCCTTTTTTTTTCTTTCCCCTCCCCCTCCCTCTCCCAAGCCGGAGGGGTCCTGAGGTGACAGCGCCTGCAACTGAAATTTCAGCAGCGGGAGAAGATGGACAAGAGAAAGCTCGGGCGACGGCCTGCTTCATCCGGTGAGAAAGGGTCGGAGGAGGGTTAAGCATATTGTCTCCTACCCCGGGCAAACGGGAGGCGCTGGCTGCAGCTGGGGTTGCGGCCCGAAGCCGCGAGGGCGGGGGCGGGGAGAGAAGGGGGCGCGCACAATGGAAGGCTCCCGGGTCGTCCCCGCCCCTCGAGTCGAAGACCCGGTCCGAGCTGTCATCGAAGCTTCGGGCGCTCTTCACCTCAAAACCCCTTTTATTTTTTCCCTCCTCCCGAGAACACTCTCCTTGCGTCTCATCGGCCCATGGATCTTCCCGGTTGGCTTGCCACTCTCTGCCACGCCTTCCTCGTAATTCCACCAATGTTCCCATTTCATTTCGGCTTCTCAGCGTCTGACCCCACTTTCCTCTCTTCCTTTGCATCTCGACTTTGCGTCCCTTCCCCTCTCCCTCCTCTTTCCCTCAGCAGGTAGCTGCTGCTGGGGAGGAAAGGTGGGGCTTGCGAACGAAGACTCCTTTTCTTTGATACGATGCCTCGCCGGGTCTCGTTCTGCTGAACAGGCCCGCCTAATAGCCTTTTTCTTTTCCAGCCTCCCCTGCGTCTTCCAAAAGTGATTGGAAAGTCAAACAAAGGATTTGAAGCCGTGCTTTCGTTGTGTTTTTATTTTCAGCATATTTTTGCTTTGGAAATTACTTTGTTTTAAATGACTGTCTTCAGTTTTGTGTACAACGTCTTGGAAACAAGAAGGTGGAGTTATAAAGACGTGAGGTAGAGTTCCTCCCAGTCGAGAAGTTTTTGTCAAACATTTCATCCATTAAGGGGTCCTCAAGTCCTTGTGTTAAGTCCTACGGGTGGTAGGAGGAGAGGACGAGGGCTCACATGCTTACAGTCCAGTACACAAACGAACGCCCAATGAATCAATAATTTCATTTCATTTTTCTGTTTCTTATGGTACCGTTGATTTCTGCAGAAACATAGTTAACAATTCCAAATTTATTTAGGAGTGCCCTGTGGCAGTGCATCTCAAACTTCTTTCAGCCTTAATTGCAAAGGAGAGTGATTATGGATCTCTGGGGACACTACTTGAAGCAGTTGAAAACCTGAAATCCCTTTTCATATGCAACCAGTGTTAGCGGTTTTGGTGTGTATTCTGGAGATAGTAGTTTTCTCCTTTGAAAGCACATGTATAAATGATATATGTGTATATTTATACATACATGTAGGTATATGCCTCCAACTGATGTTTGTTTTAATAGTCTCCACCCCGCACCAAACCTCTAAGTAAAATGGATACATTAGGAAAATGCACAGTGCTTAGCTGGCGTCATTTGCGTGCTTCGTAACACAGAACTTTAGGTATAATCGTATCTTCCTTTGAGATGCACAGCTTTTTAACAATAAATGCATTTCATCTAGGTTTAATACATTTTTGGGGAGGGAAGGTAAGATATTTGCCTTGTACTTCAACAAGTCACATTCCCCTTTACCTGATTACACTTAGATTTATTTATTCGTCACAGTAACTTGGTGTAAGTAGTTGTGGGAAGTGGATTTTGATAATAAAGCTGTTTATCCTTAAAAGACATTGATATTTATGTTAGTTATATGTCTGGAGAGCGTTTTCTTTTTCTCATGATCTCTCTTTTGGAGCTGTCCTTTCTGAAAAATAAGTATAATAAAATCCATACCCAAATCTAATGTTACCTAGCTGTTCTCCAGTATGCCTCTAATTTTAAGATATGCACAAATTAATTTTTAAGTATGCTTCTGCTTTTCTTAATAGTGTATATTTAATTTCCTGATATAAATTCTCAGAAATAAAACATGATCAGCTGGTTGAAAGATTCCGTGTAATGGTTGTGTGCATGCAGTTGCCATTTCATTGTAAGTTGTTGCTAATTGGAACCCAAATGAAGTGACTTTTTTTTTTTGAGACCGGAGTCTCACTCTGTTGACCAGGCTGAAGCTCAGTGGTGCAGTCTTGGCTCACTATAACCTCCGCCTCTTGGGTTCAAGCGATTCTCCTGCCTCAGCCTCCCTAGTAGCTGGGATTACAGGTACCTGTCACCATGCCTGGTTAATTTTTATACTTTTAGTAGAGATGGGGTTTCACCATGTTGGCCAGGCTGGTCTCGAACTCCTGACCTCGGGTGATCCACCCGCCTCGGCCTCCCAAAGTGCTGGAATTACAGGCGTGAACCACTGCACCCGGCCATGATGTGACATTTATAGTCATCAAAGTTTCCTAAATACACAGAAGAGTTTGATTAATAAAACAGGAAGAAGAGGTAGAAGGAGGGTGGGTAGCAGTAGAAAGATAAAATAAAACCCAAAATTTGAAGTTTTGTCTGTGAGACTACATTAGGCTGCCCTAAACTATCTCCTAAACAAGGCAGAACTGTAAAATGTTCACAGTGTACTGCTCAAAACTTTTTCAGTTGCAAGTAGCAGAAACCCAATTCCAGCTGGTTTAAGCTAAACACATATATTTGTGACTCACATAACTGATAACTATAGCATTAAAAGCAGTATATTACATGGTGATCACGTTTTAACCACGTTAAAAGATGGCTGGCATCAGAGACAGGTTCACTGAAGTTGAATGATAAAGTGTGTGGGAGTAAGGGAGAATGACCATTAAAAGTGTTAACAAAAATACAGCACAGATAAATTAGAATCATAGACTGCAATTTTCAAATGAATTTTTTGAATCAAAATAGGAAACATCGAGTAAATTTGAACCAACTTTGAACTGATTTCTTCAGGCAACATTCTTGGAGACCTGTGTCACTCTCATTTGCAGTTAAGGATACATATGTTCTTTAAGTACTTAGGCACTAGACACTGTGCTAAGAACTTTGGAAACTTCAGTATTTTCAAAAGTCTTATAAGGTAATTGTTTTTCATATACAGATGAGAGAACTGGAATTTAGGGGCAGGATAAAGATTAGCAATAGCTAGTAAGAAACAGGATTCAAAATGTGGTCTCTAATTATAAGATCTATAGTTTTAACTTCATTTACTGCTACTAGTGTCCCTGATGGTATAACTGTCTTAAATCTTTCAGTAGGTCCAGGTGATGTTTACTTTGCATTGAAAGTGCAATGAATGATCATTGAAGCTCAAGATGAGAACTTACAATTAGTTATGATAAAGCTGCATTATTGGCAGAGATCTTAGTTGAAGTCATTGGAATGAATGGAATTGCCAACAAAAATAATATAGAGTGAGGAAGGTCTTAAATCACGTACAACTAATTTCAAAGTAGGGAGGAAGAGATACTGCTAACCAGTTAGGTAGATTAGGAATGTGACAGGTTTGGGAAGATAGGGGGGAGAGTAAAAAAGAAATGTTAGCATTTCAGAGAGTTAAAGTAGCATGAAGGTGCTGGATTTGGCAATTAGGAGGCCACTTTTACTGATGGTAAGAGTGGTTAGTAGACAAAAGTCAGATTTCAAAAGGCTAGACGAATGAGTGGCGGTGAGGAAATGGGGCAGCAAAAGTAAGCTGAGAAAATGAGATGGGAAGGAAAGATTTCTAGAACAAGCTTGAGTAGGAAATTAGGTAGAAAGACTTGTTTTTTTTAAGATTGTGAGAGACTTAAATCAGGTTGGTAGGGAGCAGGAAAGGGGTGGAGAGGGAAAGATTGAATATATATCAGGTAGGAGATAATGGAGTGAGGTCCTAGAAGAAATGGGAGAGACGGATGGCGTCAAAGAACAGTTTGATGAGACATAGGGAAAGGAGAAAAGATGGATAAAGATATAGACATATCTTGGGAGTAAAGATACTGCAGTTATGGCTTCTAAATGAAATAGTAAGGTAATCTTTAGAGAAAGGGGCTTTTAAATGGTACTGGGAATGCAAGATAGGTCAATTAGGGATGAATACATATTAAGTACTCTTGCAGTCTTAGTTAAAACAAGTGTGAGTTTTATACTGGTTGGAGCTGTTAATACTTTGTGACTTAGTACTGCCAAGCAGTACAGAAGCAAGAGTTTGCAAAAAAAAAAATGAGTTTAATTTTACTTAGAATTGAAGGGTGTGGCAAGATGTAAGGGCAAAGAGTGGATTTAGTGGGAGTGAGGAAGACAGTGTATAGAATGAAAGGCTTGCATTTGAGAACTTGGTAGTTTTCCTTAAAGCCATTCTTGAATGCATATTGCTGAAATGGAGATATTTAGAAGTTTGTACCATTAAGTGAAGATGATTCCATTGTTTTGAGTGAGTTGGTTAATGGATATTTTAGTGCTTCAGAATGACGGTGAATTTTGATCATACTTAAACTATGAACCAAGAATCAGAGTATTCTAGACATGGAGAGGATCTTGGGTCAGTAGATGGCAGTCATAAATATGGGCAAGGGAATATATCCATTTTCTTTTTTTGAGATGGAGTCTCCAGGCTGGAGTGCAGTGACGTGATCTCAGCTCACTGTAACTTCTGCCTCCTGGGTTCAAGTGATTCTCCTGCCTCAGCCTCCTGAGTAGCTGGGACTACAGGTGCTGGGACTACAGGTACATGCCACCATGCCCAGCTAATTTTTGTATTTTTAGTAAAGACAGGGTTTCACCATGTTGGCCAGGATGGTCTCGATCTCTTGACATCGTGATCCACCCGCCTTGGCCTCCCAAAGTGCTGGGATTACAGGTGTGAGCCACTGTGCCCAGCCGGGAATGCCTGCAATTTATGTCAATTTTAAAGGAGGAATTATTGCAATAAAGTTAGAATATTAATGGGAGATGGTGGTGGTGGGGAAGAAAATTTTTTTTTGTCTCCCCCCTACAGGAAACAATGGAGACTGTTAGTCTCTACTTCTGTTTTATAAGTGGGAGAGTTTTAACGAAGTAATATAGCTAATAAAAAGCTAGAATTTAGTTAACCTAAGGTGGAGGAGAAGTTCAAAGAAAATATTCAAAATTTAAGGAAACTGTATTGACTTTGGAAAAGAATTTAGTAAACTAGGGAAGAGTTGGAGAAGATGTAGATGAGGGGGTAGAATTGATTTATATGAGGTGTGATAATAAGAAGGTGATAGGCTATAGAGATTGACATCTTGGTGGTGATTCCTAGGCCTGATGATGGAAGGCAGAGGATTGAAAAGTAAGTTAAGGGGGCATGGTAACACAGAGAATGGGTTATGAATAAGATTGAGTAGCTCCAAAGATCCAGACTAGAATTCTGTTATAATGCCTTCCTGATGAATAACTTTCATTTGGGTTTTCAGTAGTTTATGAATCTGGCTGATGTGGGCTGCTTCATCCTAGTTTTTGTGTGCTTGTATTGGTAAATCACCCTTGGGTTGTGCCTGGCTCCACCCATTTCTGCCTGTCTAAACTTTATTCTTCAAAGCCCAGTTCCTTTTTTTTTTTTTTTTGAAGTGGGATCTTGCTCTGTTGCCTAGGCTGGAGTGCAGTGGCATGATCATAGCTCCCTGCAGCCTTGAACTCCTGGGCTCAAGCTATCCTCCTACCTCAGCCTCCCGAGTAGCTAGGACTATAGGCACACACTATCACGCCTGGCTATTTAAAAAAAAAAACAACTTAGTTTTTGTAGAGATGGGGTCTCGCTGTGTTACCTGGTCTGGTCTTGAACTCTTCGCCTCAAGCGATCCTCCCACCTTGACCTCCCAAAGTGCTGGGATTATAGGCATGAGCTACCATGCCTGGCCCAAGCTCAGTTCAGTTGTGCCTTTCCAAGAACCATTTCCTTAACTCAAACTTAAATTTATACCTGTTTCTGCACTTCTGTGGGTCTTTATGCCTCTTATATGATGTTTATCAGATTCCATCATATATTCTAGCTTGCTGAGTTGTCTAATGTCTAGTGCTATACTATTAACACTGTGGCGGGGACTGTCATTGATTTTATTTCCCCATAGCATCCAGTATGCCTAGAGTGTACTGGTTTAGAGTATCATCTCTGGAATATGACCAGTGATGGATCACTATGGTAACACTGGGCAAGTTATTTGGATCCCTCAAACCTTAATTTCTTAATCTATCAGATGGAGATAATACATTATTGATTTCATGATGTCAGGATTAAGGAAAATAATTTGTTTATAGCACTTAGCATAATGCCAGGCAATGATAATTACTATTATGTCAAATAAATAGGCTGGGTGTGGTGGCCCACGCCTGTAATCTCAGCGCTTTGGGAGGCCAAGGTGGGCAGATCACTTGAGCTCAGGTGTTGGAGACCAGCCTGGCCGATATGGTGAATCCCTCTCTCTACTAAACATATAAAAAATTAGCCAGGCATGTCCTGCCTGTAGTCCCAGGTAGTCAGGAGGCTGAAGCAGGAGAATCGCTTGAACCTGGGAGGCAGAGGTTGCAGTGAGCTGAGATCACGCCACTGCACTCCAGCCTGGGTGACAGAGCAAGACTCCATCTCAAAAAAAAAAAAAAAAAAAAAGAATAAATAAGTGACTGAATGGGAAAAGTTATGCTTTTAATTTTTTGACTCGTATATTTAGAATGAGAGTAATTGGAGAGATTTTCCTATATGCTAATGCTAAAATACTGCAGTCTCCTAAAGGGAGATACTTGACTATAAGATGTTATAGTTACCATTTCTTTTGCACCAACTATATGTTAGACGTAATGCTAAATGCCTTAATATAGACTATCATAGTTTAATCTTAACAATTAGAAAGGCGTATATTCTCTCCCGTTTTGCACATGAGAAACTGAGACTCAGAAAAGTCACAACTAGTAAGCCAAGATACAAATTTAGGTTGTCTAGCTTTAAAATATATACCCTTAAGCGTGATAACTATACCATACAGTCTCAAGTCGAGGCACGTCATATGCTTATTTAAACACTCCAGAGCTAACCTGGTATAAGATGGACCAAGTCAGTTATAAAAAAACTGTAAATTTTTTTATTAGACAAAGTTGGCCAAGAAAAAAAAAACATAAACATTTGGGAATTCATAATAGCATTAATGAAAGGAAATAGGGGAACATACTACAAAACAGGATGGAAGCACTTTTAACCCAATGAGATATTTTGGGGATATAAATTTGTAAATTCAAATTTAAGGAACTGATATTCCTTTAAAAAATGATATATTATTTTATTTGCATAAATTTAAGGGGTACAAGTACAGCTTTGTTATGTGGGTATATTGTGTGGTGGTGAAATCTGGGCTTTTAGTGCAATCATCAGCTGAATAGTGTACCCATTAAGTAATTTCTCATCCCTCACTGCACTACTCCTAGCCTTCCAAGTCTCCAATGACTGTTATTCCACACTCTGTGTTCACGGGTACACACTTTATTTAGCCCCTACTTATAGTGAGAATATGTAGTATTTGACTTTCTGAGTTCTTCTTTTTTTTCTTTTTTCTTTCTCTTTTTGAAATGGTTTCGCTCTGTTGTCCAGACTGAGTGTAGTGGTGCAAATACGGCCTGTTGCAGCCTCAACCTCCTAGGCTCAAGCGATTCTCCCACCTCAGCCTCCCAAGCAGCCGAGACCACAGGTGGTGTCACTGTACCCAGCTAATTCAAATAAATATTTGTAGAGACAGGGTCTCACCATTTGGTGCAGGCTGATCTCAAACTCCTGGGCTCAAGCAGTCACCCTGCCTTGGCCTCCCAAAGTGTTGGGAATATAGATGTGAGCTTCTAATCTGAGTTGTTTCACTGAAGATGAAGGTTTCCAGTTCTGTGTTATTGTAAAAGACATGAGTTCATTCCTTTTTCATTCCTCAATAGTATTCCATTGTGTATATATACATATGTGTTTTGTTAAATTTAAAATTGACTACAAAATGAATTTCTACAGGATAAAGACTTTATCACTTATTTAAAAAACTCTTTATTTTTGGTAGTCAACTTGAGTCTAGTTTATTGAAATCTGAAGTTGTCAAACGCTTAAATATAGAGGTGAAAATATATATATATATTTTTGAGATGGAGTTTTGCTCTTGTTGCCTAGGATGGAGTGCAATGGTGTGATCTTGGCTCACTGCAACCTCTGCCTCCTGGGTTTGAGCGATTTTCCTGCCTCAGCTTCCTGAGTAGCTGGGATTATAGGTGCCTGCCACTACACCCAACTAGTTTTTTTTTGTATTTTTAGTAGAGACGGGTTTCCCCATGTTGACCAGGCTGGTCTTGAACTCCTGACCTCAAGTGACCCAACCACCTCGGCCTCCCATTAGTGCTGGGATTACAGGCATAAGCCACTGCACCTGGCCTGAAAATAATTTTTTAGATCAGGAAAACATTACATGGTTCATATAGTAAAACTAATGCTGTATACTATGAACTAGAAGAAATCATTTCAGCAATATCGATTTTTGGGTAGTCTATATTTCATTAGTTATTATTAGTTATTATTTCTGATTTTAAGTACCATATAGTACACATATCTTTAGTATATAGTTCAGTGGCTTTTTTTTTGTTGTTTTCTGTCTTTAATTTGAGACAGTGTCTTGCTCTGTTGCCCAGGCTGGAGTGCAGTGGTGCCATCATAGCTCACTGCAGCCTCAACTTCCTGGTTCAAGTGATCTTCCCACCTCAGCCTACTGAGTAGCTGGGAGTACAGGTGCACACCACCACACTTTTTTATACAGATGGGGTTTCACCATTTTGCCCATGTTGGTCTCAAACTCCTGAGCTCAAGCGATCTACCCACCACAGCCTCCCAAAGTGCTGGGATTATAGGCGTGTGCGACCATGCCTGGCCCCCGTCACTGTTTTAACTAGTGTTACCATAGGTTTATTTTAACTCTTCTTGAATTTCAGAGAAATAGAATCATATACTCTTCTGCATCTGGTTTCCTTTAAGCTTGCCTGAGCGATGTATCCATATTGTGCTTAGCAATAATTCATTATCTTTTAGTGCTGTATAGTTTTCCATTACATGTATATGTTTATCCATACTTGATGAATATTTGGATTGTTTCCAGTTTTTGGATATTAAGAACAAAATACCTGAATATTCTTATTTCTGTTGGTTATTTATCTAAAAGTGTAATTGTTGGACATTGCATAGGCAGGTGTCTAACTTCAGTAGATGCTGGTGAGGCACTACTCTTAGCAAGAGCATGTGAGTTCCACTCTCTCACCAATACTTGGCGTTGTCAATCTTTTTACCCATTCTAAAGGCTGTTTAATGGTTTTCATTGCCATTTTAATTTTGCATTTCCCTAATGATTATGAAATTGAGCACCTGTTTATATGTTTATTGGCCATTTGGATATGCTTTTTTGTGAAGTGCCTATTCACACTTTTGTCCGTTTTGAAGATAGAATTATCTTGCTTTTGCTTTAGGAGTTCTTTATATATTCTGGTTATGAATTCTTTGACAAATGCATGTTTTATAAGTATTTTTCTTTTAATCTTGACATGCCTTTTCACTCTTGATGATTTTTGATGAACAGAAGTTCTTTTTTTTTTTTAATCTGAGACAGGGTCTCACTCTGTCGCCCAGGCTGGAGTGCAGTGTTGCAGTCATGGCTCACTGCAGCTGTAGCTTCCCAGGCTGTAGTGATCTTTCCATCTCAGCCTCCTAAGTAGCTGGGACTACTGGCGTGTGCTATCATGTTCAGCTAATTTTTAAATATTTTTGTAGCGATGTGATCCCACTGTGTTGCCCAGACTGGTCTCAAACTCCTGGGCTCAAGTGATCCCCATGCCTTGGCCTTCCAAAGTGTTGGGATTACAGGCATGAGCCTCTATGCCTGACCTTTTCTTTTTTTCCTTTTTTCTTTCTCAAAGCGAATCCAGGCCAGGCGCCTTGGCTCACTGTAATCCCAGCACTTTGGGAGGCCGAGGTGGGCGGATCTCCTGAGGTTGGGCGACCAGCCTGACCAACATGGAGAAACCCTGCCTCTACTAAAAATACAAAATTAGCCTGGCGTGGTGGCACATGCCTGTGATCCCAGCTACTCGGGAGGCTGAGGCAGAAGAATCTCTTGAACCCGGGAGGTGAAGGTTGCGGTGCACCAAGATTTGCGCCATTGCACTCCAACCTGAGCAATAAGAGCAAAACTCCGTCTCAAAAACAAAACAAAACAAAAAAACGCCGCTAATCCAGTGTGGTTCTTTATTTTTCTTTCATGTCAGATGGGTGATGCGCTGACATGGTAACAAGGTTCAAGGTGCCACATCTCACAGATGCGTGTGAACACCCAGGCATCATGCTCATGAGCTACAGTAGGATCAGAAGTTCTTAATTTTCATGAAGTACAGTTTGTTAACGTTTTCATTTGTGGTTAGTACTACTTGTGCCCTCTGTGAAAAATCTTTGCGTACCCAAAGGTGATGCAGATATTCTCCTATTTAAATCTAGATGCTTTGTTTTTATCTTTGACATTGAAATCTGTGATTCATTTCAAATAAATTTTGTGTATGGTGTGAGGTAGTCAAGGGTGTTATTCCCCCATTTGGTTATCAAATTGCCTCAGCATCATTTATTTTGAAAATCATCCCTTTCCTATGGAATTGCAGTCATGCATTTGTCACAAGCAGGTGACTATATATATGAATCTCTGCCATTTATTTTTTTAGTAAAATCTGTGATATGTTCCAGTAGACTATAAGTTCCAGGAAAGTTTGGAACTTTTGCCTAATTTGCCCACTATACTGTACTCATTGCCTAGCACAGTGTCAGGGCACATAATAGACATTGAATTAATATTTGCTGATTGGAAGTTAGGACTCAGAAGAATCCACAGCAAGTCTGAAAAATGTTGGTGAGTAAAAGACAGTTAAACTGTTCCCAGTTGCACAGCATGCTTAGATATGTAGTAGAACTGAAAGTGTTTTTATAGAATATTCTCAACTTCTAACTTCTAGAATTTCACCTGCTTCTACCTCCCCCCATTATAATAATTTGTCTGATCAAATGGTTCTACTACTAGGTGTGAAGTCTTTAGCCAGGGAATTTGTTTAGTTCTTAGAGCCAAGTTTTCCTCTTTCTTTTCTATTGTGTGTGTGTGTGTATATATATATATATTTTACTGGAGACATTGTGTGAGAATCTGCTATTCTTCTGACATGTAGTTATTTTTTGACTTTTATGTGTAGCCCTTCAGTTTCTGTAAAATATATCAGTGTAAATTTAAATCTAAGAAGTTAATTTAAAACAAGGAATGAATGTGAAAGAATCTCCTTTATCAAACTGTTTATCTCATTTAGATGTTAAACGATAATTTTTACCACGTCTTTGGTTTTTGTAGAAATCACCACAGAAGGAAAAAGGAAAAAGTCATCTTCTGATTTATCGGAGGTATGCATTTGTTTTGCTTTTAATCTATTATCTTTGGAGTTACTGATACTGAAAGTATTTTGCTGTTTGTCTTTTTAATAACATTTTAAAGAAAATAGTATAAAACTTTAATCAGTGTTTTGGGAGAATGGTATATTCTAATTAACTGAAGATTAACCAGGAAACCCTTCTACCAACTTTGTTTAAATCATTGACTGGTATACTTTCCAGACCAGATGACCAATATACTTTCCAGAGCTCATTTTAGATTTTATTTAAAACATAGCACAACATTTCTTTGATGACTTAATCTATTAGAGTACCTAATGTTCATTCATGAGTGATGCTATAGATGCAGAATAGTCGTACTCAAGGTATGTGCTGAACATTACTATTGGGAATATGTCCTTTTAAGCCTCTTTTTTTCATTTATTTCTTCTACATATGCCAAGAGTAGCAAAACAAGCAAAATGAAGTTTCTACCTATATAGCAAGTGTTCAGAAAATTAATTCCTTTTAAGAAAGATAATCTTTTTCTTTTCTTTCTTTCTTTTTTTTTTTTTTTTTAAGAGACAGGGTTTTGCTCTGTTGCCCAGGCTCAAGTACAGCTCACTGCAGCCTTGAACTCCTGGGCTTTAGTGATCCTCCTGCCTCAGCCTCCCAAGTAGCTGGGAATACAGGGATGTGCCACCATGACCAGCTAATTTTACTTTTTTTGTGTAGGGCCAGGGGTCTTGCTATGTTGCCCAGGCTGGTCTCACATTCCTGGCCTCAAGCAATCCTCCTGCCTTGGCATCTGAAAGTGTTGGGATTATAGCATAAGCCACCATACCTGGCATATAGAGATAATTTTTTTTCTAGAATTTTGTTTTTTAAATGCAGTAATATACTGATTTACATTATAAGAATTTATTAAACCCTTTTCTATGAAGCAGTCTAAGATATGCACAGAGAACTTTAATATGATACATCTTCATGTTACATAGTTATAGCATTTAACAAAGAAGAATTCATAAAGGAAGACAATGAGAGGAAATCAAGAGTACCTTAGAAGACCGTATAGAAAGTATGGCTTTAGATACTCTTTCTTTTTTGGCTTAAGATTTGCCTGGTGTGGTTTCTCCATTTAAAACTCTTGATTTAGTTTAAGTGGGGTAAATAGGAGGTTAAAAAAAATCTTATGCCGAGGCAGTAGAATCACTTGAGGTCAGGAGTTCAAGACCAGCCTGGCCAACATGGTGAAACCCCATCTCAACAAAAACACAAAAATTGACTGGGCTTGGTGGCTCACGCCTGTAATCCCAGCACTTTGGGAGGCCGAGGCGGGTGGATCACGAGGTCAGGAGATCGAGACCATCCTGGCTAACATGGTGAAACCCTGTCTCTACTAAAAATACAAAAAATTAGTGGGGCGTGGTGGAGGATGCCTGTAGTCCCAGCTACTCGGGAGGCTGAGGCAGGAGAATGGTGTGAACCTGGGAGACGGAGCTTGCAGTGAGCTGAGATCGTGCCACTGCACTCCAGCCTGGGCAACCGAGTGAGACTCTGTCTCAAAAAAAAAAAAAAAAAAAAAAGCTGGGCATGATGGCGGGTGCCTGTAGTCCCAGCTACTTGGGAGGCTGAGGCAGGATAATCGCTCCAACCTAGGAGGCAGAGGTTGCAGTGAGCCGAGATTGCGCCATTGCACTCCAACCTGGGTGATAGAGCGAGACTGTGTCTCAAAAAAAAAAAAAAAAAAAATCTTACATTGCCAGGATGAATACTATCATACCCACTTTGAAATACCTCTGTATTAACTACTACTATTTTTGTTTTTAATATATCCAGTGAAGTGAAATATCCTGCTTTAGACTGTTGCATTATTCATGCAATTAATCTGAAATCCTGCCATTAGAAATTAATACTGAATTAATCCATTTCTCTTTCTGATTTTTAGATGTACTACAGTGTTTCTTAAACTTTTTGTTTACAAGGAAGTTGAGACTTACAGAAAAGTTACAGAAATTTTACAGAGTTCCTGTACAATTCACTCAGGTTCTCTCAATGTTATTATCTTATGTAACTATAGTATGATTATAAAAATCAAGAAATTTATATTCATACAGTACCTTAAACCAGTGGTCCCCAACCTGTTTGGCACCAGGGACCAGTATCGTGGAAGACAGTTTTCCATGGACAGGGGTCAGGAGGATGGTTTCGGGATGAAACTGTTTTACCTCAAATCTTCAGGCATTGGGTTCTCATAAAGAGCGTGCAGCCTGGATCCCTTGCACGCGCAGTTTACAATAGTGTTTGTGCTCCTATGAGAATCTAATGTCACTGCTGATCTGACAGGAGTTGGAGCTCAGGCCCTAAGGCTCCCATGCTGCTCATCTCCTGCTGTGTTGTCCTTGGCCTGGGGGTTGGGGACCTCTGCTTTAAACTGTAGACATCATTTGGATTCCTTCGGTTTCACTAATGTCCTTTTTCTGTTGCCAGATCCAATCCAGGATCCCACATTGCATTTAGTTGTTAGGTCTCCTTAGTTTTCTTAAGTCTGTGACAATTCTTCAGTCTTTTTTCTTTCATGACCATGACACTTTCGAAGAAAACTGGACAGTATTTTGTAGAATATCTCTCACTTTGGGTTTGTTTCAGGTTTCTCAAGATTAGATTAAGGTTATGACTTTTTGGGAGGAATACCACAGAAGTGATGGTGCCCTTCTTAGTGCATTATATCAGGGGGTACATGATAGTGATACATCTTAGTGCTGATAATGCCAGCCTTGATTGTTTGGTTAAGATGGTGTCTGCCTGTTTGCTCCATTGTAAAGTTACTTTTCTCCTCTTTATAATTAATAAATATCTTAGGGGAGATGCTTTGAATCTGTGCAAATATAATATTTTATCTCAAACTTTTGTTTACTATTGTAGCATCTATCAGTGTATCTTGCCTGCAAATTTGTATTTGTGGTATTTTGGTGGTTTTCTCTTTTGCTCATTCATTATAGATTTATGAATGTAAATTCTTTTATAAGGGACCAGTGTGGTGGCTCACAACTGTAATCCCAGCACTTTGGGAGGCTGAGGTGGGAGGATCACTTGAGGTCAGGAATTTGAGGCCAGCCTGGGCAACACAGTGAGACCCCATATCGAAAAATAAAAATTAGCTGGGCATGTTGCCATATGCCTGGAATCCCAGCTACTTGGGAGGCTGACATAGGAAGATTGCTTGAGCCAGGGAAGTTGAGGCTGTGGTCAGCCGTGATTGCACCACTGTATTCCAGCTTGGATAACAGAATAAGACACTGTCTCTACAAAATAAAAATTCTTCTGTAAGGGAGAGCTGATTCTCTTCCCCAACTTACTTATTTATGTATTTAGAGGTCCTCCTCTTTGGCTTCTGAAAGTGTGAGGATTCTAGGCATGAGCCACTGTGCCTGGCTTCACTTATTTATTTATATCAATATAGACTCATAGAATATTTAGTTTATTCTATAAGTTATAATCCACTACTGTCATTATAGGTTTGTTGGTCAGAGTATTTTAGCCTTGGGAGATCTTTCATGTTGGCTGTACCCTTTTGATGTGCTCCTATCATTTTTTTTTTTTTTTGAACACTTACTTTCTGGCACTGTATATTTTTTGGCACTGCAAGATGCTTATCTTGTGTTTTCCCTGCCCCAGGCTTGGAATCAACCACTTTCCTAGGGAGTCCTGGTTCTTTCAATTGAAGGATGATATTTAGAAACCCAGGTCTGTGTGCTAGGTATACTTGCAACTGGGATGTCATTGTTTTTAGGCTTTCTCAACAGACAAGACTAGAAAAATATATGTTCACACATACAACATACATATCTCTGTTTTCCCACACAAACACATGTATCTGTATTTATTTCTCTATCTGCCTATCTATATAAAAAATGAATACTGATACTTCTGATTCCGGTCCCACACCACAAGGCTGATTCTAGCTTTTCCTCTTTCCTTATTTTTTTTCTGTCTCTCATTATCTACAATGTATTTACTTATTTCTTAATCCCATAATTTATACATAAAGTTGTGGTAGTGCATTTAAAAAATGTAGACTTTCTTAGAAAATTAGCATATTACATTATTGTTAGTAGTTTATATTACTGCCTTTTCCTCCAGGCTGCTAGTGGAAATAAATTACCAAAAGGATAAGAGCTTTGGTGGATACAGGGAAAAGATACTAACACACGTTGAATTTAAAGTGTTTGGCCTGGGCCTGGCAGGTTGGCTCACGGCTATAATCCCAGTACTTTGGGAGGCCAAGGTGGGCAGATCACTTGAGGTCAGGACTTCAAGACTAGCCTGGCCGAGATGGCGGAAACCCATCTCTACTGCAAATACAAAAATTAACTGGGTGTGGTGGTGCATTTTTGTAATCCCAGCTACTCTGGACGCTGAGGTGGGAGGATCGTTTGAACCCGGGAGGTGGAGGTTGCAGTTAGCTGAGGTTGCGTCACTGCACTTCAGCCTGGGAAACAGAAAGAGATTCTGTCTCAAAAAAAAAAAAAAAAGTGTTTGAAGTGTTTGGCTGGGCGTGGGAGCTCATGCCTCTAATCCCAGCACTTAGGGAGGCCAAGGTGGGAGGATTGCTTGAGCTCCAGAGCCCAGGAATTCGGGACTAGCCTGGGCAACAAGGTAAGACCCTGTGTCTACAAAACATAAAAAAATTAATCAGATGTGATGGTACATGCCTGTGGTCCCAGCTACACAGGAGGCTGAGGCAGGAAGATTGCCTGGGCCCAAGAGGTAGAAGCAGGAAGTAAGTTATGTTTGAGTCACTACATGCCAGCCTAGGTGACAGAGTGAGACCCTGTCTCAAATAAATAAATACATGTTTAAGAAATATTTCTAAAATGACACTAGATTGTTGTAGAGATATTCTAAAGTTCAATTAAACAAAAAGAAGACCACCCAGACACAACCAGAATTAATACTATGATGTGTATCCTTCTAGGTTATTTGTCTCTTTATAAGAAACAAATATTAAAAAATAGAAAACCACAAAATGCTGTCTTGTAATCTGTTTTTTCCTACTTACCTGTATATAATGAACATTATTTTCTGAAATCTAATTGATTAAAGCATTGGTCAGTAGATATTTATTGGGTACTCAACATGTATTGGATACTCCATTAGACATAAGTAACCAGGGAAACAGTGGTGAACATTTTTTTCTTCGACTTTTATTTAAGTTCAGGGGTACTATGTGCAGGATATATAGGATCATTGCATAGGTCGCCATGGTGTGTGCCATGGTGGTTTTCTGCAAGAACAACCCATCACCTAGATATTAGGGCCAGCATCCATTAGCTATTCTTCCTGATGCTCCCTCTACCCGTCTGACAGGCCCCAATGTGTGTTGTTCCCACCTTGTGTCCATCTGTTCTCATCATTCAGTTCCCACTTAAAAGTGAGAACATGAATTGTTTGGTTTTCTGTTTCTGCATTAGTTTGCTGAAGATAATGGCTTCCATCACCATCCATGTCCCTGCAAAAGACATGATCGTGTTCCTTTTTATGGCTGCATAGTATTCCATGGTATCTGTGTACCACATTTTCTTTATTCAGTCTATCATTGATGGACTAAATTGATGGGGATTTAGATGGATCCCCATCTAAATTGATGGGGATTTGGGTTGATTCCATGTCTTTGCTATTGTGAATAGTGTTGCAGCAAACATGTGCATGCATATATCTTTGTAACAGAGTGATTTATATTCC
Organism: Rhinopithecus roxellana; assembly: GCF_007565055.1. Taxonomy (NCBI): domain Eukaryota; kingdom Metazoa; phylum Chordata; class Mammalia; order Primates; family Cercopithecidae; genus Rhinopithecus; species Rhinopithecus roxellana. The sequence goes on along the minus strand of NC_044549.1, from coordinate 22,127,829 downwards.
TTTGGGTATATACCCAGTAATGGTGTTGCTGGGTCAAATGGTATTTTTGCCTCTAGGTCTTTGAGGAATCACCACACTGTCTTCCACAATGGGTGAACTAATTTACAATCCCAGCAGTGGTGTAAAAGTGTTCCTTTTTCTCCACAACCTTGCCAGCATCTGTTTTTTTTTTTGACTTTTTAATAATAGCCATTCTGAGTGGTGTGAGATAGTGTCTTGTTGTCGTTTTGATTTGCATTTCTCTAGTGATCAGTGATGCTGCTGACCACATGTGTGTCTTCCTTTAAGAATCGTTTGTTCATATCCTTTGCCCACCTTTTAATGGGGATTTTTTTTCTTATAAATTTATGTTCCTTTTAGACCCTGGATATTAGAATTTTGTCAGATGGATAGACTGCAAAATTTTTCTCCCAATCTGTAGGTTGTCTGTTAACTCTGATGATAGTTTCTTTTGCTGTACAGAAGTTCCTTAGTTTAATTAGATCCCATTTATCAATTTTTGCTTTTATCGCAATTGCTTTTGGCATTTTTGTTATAAAATATTTGCCTGTGCCTATGTCCTGAATGGTATTGCCTTGATTTTCTTGTAGGGTTTTTATAGTTTTGGGTTTTACATTTAAGTCTTTAATCCATCTTGAATTAATTTTTGTATATGGTATAAGGAAGGGGTCCAGTTTCAGTTTTTTGCATATAGCTAGCCAGTTCTCCCAGCACCATTTATTAAATAGAGAATTATTTCCCTATTGCTTGTTTTTGACAGGTTTGTCAAAGATCAGATTGTTGTAGGTGTGTGGTCTTATTTCAGAGTTCTTTATAATGTTCCATTGATCTGTTCCGTTGATTCTGTTTCAGGAATGCGTGGTGTGGCAGTGATGGTTGCGTAGATAAATTAGTAATTTTGACAAGAATCTGGAATACTTCACTAGGGAGAGAAGGAAGAGCATTCTAGATTGAGGGAACAGTATATGCAAAGGTTTAGAGATATGAAATAATGTGATGTGTTTGAAGAAGGTTGATTCATTCAGCATGGTTGGGTTGTAGTTTTGATGTGTGTGTGATGTGAAAGAGCCCAGACTGTAAAGAGTTTTACGATTGTAAAGAGTTTTATCTGTAAGTAATGGCTACCGTTGTTGAATTTTAAGTATTGCAGCCATAATTAGGTTTTATGTATTAGAGAACTCTGGGGCTGACATTTGAAAGGTTAAAAGAGGAGAAGACAGCAGGCAAGAGAATAGTTAGGAAGTTCTTGTGATTCTTCATTTATCTACTTTCAGAGTCAAGGAGAAGGTTTTTGTAAATAAAATTATATTTAATTGCATATGAATTCAGCACTGAATTTAAAACTCCTTAAAACTGTTAGCAAATTATTAATGCAGGGTAATATAATGGTTCTGTTAGCTGAATTAGCTCTTGTATATAGTTCAATTAAACTAATTATTTTCTCATCCTATTTTCAGATAAGAAAGATGTTAAATGCAAAACCAGAGGATGTCCATGTTCAATCACCACTGTCCAAATTCAGAAGCTCAGAATGCTGGAATCACCCTTTGCAGGGGGTAAATAAAATTAAAATTAATTTCTTTTAAGTACATAGTTTTATTTGGTATGTTTAAAATATTGTAATAAAACTGAATTTTTGCCGGGTGCGGTGGCTCATGCCTGTAATCCCAGCACTTTGGGAGGCCGAGGTGGGTGGATCACCTGAGGTCAGGAGTTCAAGACCAGCCTGGCCAACATGGTGAAACCCCGTCTCTACTAAAAATACAAAATTGAGCCAGGCATGGTGGTACATGCCTGTAATCCCAGCTACTAGGGGGGCTGAGGAAGGAGGATTGCTTGAACCTGGCAAGTGGAGGTTGCAGTGAGCCAAGATCGTGCCACTGCACTCCAGCCTGGGCAACAAGTCGAGACTCCATCTCAAAAAAATAAAGATAAAAAAACAAAAAAAACACTGAATGTTTATTTTCTGATATGTCCCTTTTTTGGTTTTCTTGTGTTATTTAATTGCAGATTTTAGTTCATTTTTTGCATGTTGAAATGATACTTTGAGGTTAGGCTCTTCAGTTTAAAACTATGTATACATTATTATGCATGATTGATTTCTTCATGAAATTTAAGTCTTATTATTGTAAAATAAATTGTTTTAAGTTTACTAAAACGATAAGGTTTATAGAATTGTTTGTTCTTATGTTCTTCACCCATTTTAAGTTTGAGAGTGTATGTTTTGAAGAGTAATACAACTATATTTCAAAAGGTATTTTGATTATAAATCTGGACTTTATCTCACTGTTAAGCATTATAATCAGGCTTTGATGAAGAAGGCTTAAGATAGCAGTTTTTTGTGTTTTGGTTATTAACTTTTAAGTTTAGTGGTACAAGTGCAGGTTTGTTCCGTAGGTAACTTGTGTCATGGGGGTTTGTTGTACAGATTATTTCATCACCCAGATATTAAGCCTAGTACCCATTAGTTATTTTTCCTGCTCCTCTCCCTCCTCCCATCCTCCGACCTCTGAAAGGCCCCAGTGTGTATTGTTCCCTCTATGTGTCCACATGTTCTGATCATTTAGCTCTCACTTATAAGTGAGAACATGCAGTATTTGGTTTTCTGTTCTTGTGTTAGTTTGCTGAGGATAATGGTTTCCAGCTTCATCCATGTCCCTGCAAAGGACATGATCTCATTCTTTTTTATGGCTGCATAGTATTCTATGGTGTATGTGTACCACGTTTTCTTTATCTAATCTACCATGGAAGGGCATTTAGGTTATTTAGAGACAGGGTCTGTGTTGCTCACACTGGAGTGCAGTGGCACAATCATAGCTCACTGAATCCTTGAACACCTGGGCTCAAGTGATCTTGCTGCCCAGCCTCCTGAGTAGCTGGGAATACAAGCAGGTGCCTGGCTACTTACAATTTTTTTTTTTTTTTTTGTAGAGGTGGGATCTTGCTATCTTGCCTAGGCTTGTCTTGAACTTCTGGCCTTAGGCAGTCTTCCTACTTTGGTCTCCCAGAGTGCTGGGATTAGAGGCATGAGCCATTGTACCTGGCCTTGGAATGTGGAAGTCCAAGATGAAGGTGCTGGCAGGGTTGACTTTTGAGGCCTCTTTACTTGGATTGCAGATGGCTGTCTTCTCTCTGTGTCTTCACATGGCTTTTTCTCTGGGCACTGTATCCCTAGTGTCTCTTCTTATAAGGACATTAGTCCTACTGGAATAGGACTCCACCCAAATGACCTCATTCAACCCCTTTTAAGGCTCTGTCTCTGCATACAGTCACATTAGGAGTTGGGGCTTCAGCATATGAATTTTGGGGGAATACAATTCAGTCCATAACTGCAGCATTCATTTTAGGATAACAATTTTTAAGTAATCTTAAATATATATATTTTGTTATAAGAAAAAATAACCATTATTTATTTACTTATTTTTTTTTTTGGGACAGGGTCTTGTTCTGTCACCCAGGCTAGAGTGGACTGGCACACTCATGGCTCATTGCAGCCTCAGCTTCCCGGGCTCAAGCTGTCCTCCCACCTCAGCCTCCTGAGTATCTAGGATTACAGGCATGCGCCACCATGCTTAGCTAGTTTCTAAAATTTTTTTGCACAAAGTTTTGCTATGTTGCTTAGGTGATCCTCCCACCTCAGCCTCCTGAAGCACTGGGGTTACAGGCGTGAGCCCTCATACCACTTGACCCTATTAACCATTTTTTTCTTTTGAGACGGCGTTTGATTCTTGTTGCCCAGGCTGGAGTACAATGGCGCGATCTTGGCTCACTGCAACCTCTGCCTTCCGGGTTCAAGTGATTCTCCTGCCTCAGCCTCCCCAGTAGCTGGGATTACTGGCATGCGCCACCATGCCGGGCTAATTTTGTATTTTTAGTAGAGGCGGGGTTTCTCCATATTGGTCAGGCTGGTCTTGAACTCCCAACCTCAGGTGATCTGCCTGCCTTGGCCTCCCAAAGTGCTGGGATTATAGGCATAAGGCACAGCGCCCGGCCTCCTATTAACCATTTTTAAAATTTGTTCTTAGAGAAGAGATTTGTCCTCAGTATTTTTTGCTTTAAAATTAGTGTAAAAGAACATTTAGAAATTTTGTTATTAAATAATACATTTGTTGTTTTGTATTGGATACAAAGAGTACATAAAAAGGGAAACAATAAAGGAGATCAGGTGTGACTTATGTTTACTTAAAAAGAAAATAATATATTTGCATAAGGTTAGAAAATTTGGGCTATGTAGAAAGGTACAAGGTGGGCTGAGTGTGGTGGCTTACACTTGTTATCCTAGCACTTTGAGAGGCTGAGGTGGGAGGATCTCTTGAGCCCAGAAGTTGGAGACCAGGCTAGGAAATACAGCGAGATCCTGTTTGTACTAAAAATTGAAAAATAAGCTAGGCGTGGTCTTGTGCACCTGTAGTTCCAGCTACTCAGGAGACTGAGGTGGGAGGATCCCGTGAGCCCAGCAGTTCAAGATTAAAGTGAGCTATGATTGTACCACTGTACTCCAGCCTGGGCAACAATGAGACCCTGTCTCAAAAAAAAAAAAAGTGTAAGTTGAAGCAAATACAATCTCTTTCTGTCCTTTTTCTCTAAAGGCAACCACTATTAATGAGTTTTTTCATTTATTTCTAGAAAAAAAGCATATTTCCATATATTTAGGTTTATACTGTTTTTTGATATTCGCAAAAGTTAAGTGATACTTAAATTTTGGGAAATCGACATCCTGTTTGAGACTGGAAGTGGCACATGTCAGCCTTACTGTGCTCTGTGGTTGGCTTAAACTTCACTGTATTTGCTAAATATTTGCTCATACTTTGTATAGTGTTTGAGGCTGTGCAAGTATCTTGCCGCATTTCCACTGGTCTACTTTTTTGTTAATGTTTTTAATGGTTTTCAGTGGAAGAGAAAGGAATAAATGCCCCTTTCCATAGTCTTCAGCAGAATTTTAGCTCATTTATTTATTTGTGATTTTTATTGACATATAGTTACATTAAACAGGCAATCTTAAGTATAAAGTTAGACGAACTCTGACTAGAGTAACATATTGTCATGCTCCAGAAATTTTCCTTGTTTTCATTTTGTCTTTTAGAAAATCAAAAGAATTTAATATATTTTTAATTGATTCATTTTTCTTTTTTATGTGACTCAAGTATATGACTCAACCATTGTGTCTTTTCCTCATCTGTTGCTTGTACCTACACCATGATTCTGGCAACCATTCTTCTGATTTCTGTTTCCATTGTTTTGCCTGTTCTTAAATTTCATAAAAATGGAATGATACAGTATGAACTCTTTTGTGTTTGGCTTCTTTTTATTCAGTATAATATTGCTAACATTTATCCATGTTTTGCATTTATCACTGGTTTGTTTCTTTTTATTGTTATGTAATATTCCATTATGTGAATATACCATGGTTTATTTAATTCTCTATTGATTGACTTTTAGGCTCGTTTTTTTTTTTTGAGATGGAGTTTCCCCCTTGTTGCCCAGGCTGGAGTGCAATGGCATGATCTCAGCTCACCACAACCTCTGCCTCCTGGATTCAAGTGATTCTCATGCCTCAGCCTCATGAGTAGCTGGGATTACAGGCATGCGCCACCACACCCGGCTAGTTGTGTATTTTTAGTAGAGATGGGATTTCTCCGTGTTGGTCAGGCTGGTCTTGAACTCCTGACCTCAGGTGATCCGCCTGCCTCGGCCTCCCAAAATGCTGGGATTACAGGTGTGAGCCACCGTGCCGGGCCTGGCTTGGTTTTACTATACATTTTTGTGATGACTAATGACATTAAAAACATTTTCTGTGGTTGTTAGGTGGAGTGTTCTGTAGATGTCTATTAGGTCCAGTTAATCAAGTCCGAGGTGAAGTGAGAGTCTCTTTGTTAGCTTTCTGCCTCAGTGATCTGTCTAATGCTGTCAGTGGGGTGTTGAAGTCTTTTCACTATTATGATGTGGTTGCCTAACTAAGTCTTTTTGTAGGTCAAGCAAAATTTGTTTCTTGAATCTGCGTGTACCAATGGTGGGTGCATATATAATTAGGTAGTTAAGTCTTTTTGTTAGATTTTACCGTTTATCATTAGGTAATACCCATCATTGTGCTTCTTAATTGTTATTTGTTTAAAGTCTATTTTATCTGATATAAGAATAGTGGCTCCTGCTCTTTTTTGTTTTCTATTTGCATGGTAGATCTGTCTCTATCCCTTTACTTTGAGCCTGTGGATGCTGTTACATGTGAGATGGGTATCTTGAAGATAGCAGATGGTTGGGTCTGGTGTTTTTATCTACCTTGACACTCCATGTCTTTTAAGAGGGACATTTAGCCATTTATACTCAGGATTAGTATTGATATGTGAGATTTTGATCCTGTCATTATGTTGTTGGTTGTTGTATAGACTTGATTGTACAGTTCCTTTATAGTGTCTGTGGGCTATGTGCTTAAGTGTATTTTTGTGGTACTAGGTGTCATTCTTCTGATTCCATGTTTAGTACTCCCTTAAGGACCTCTTTCTTGTAAGGCTGGTGTAGTTGAAGCAAATTCCCTCAATATTTGCTTGTCTGAGAAGGATTTTATTTGTCTTTCACTTATGAATATTAGGCTGGTAGGATATGAAATTCTTAGTTGGAATATCTTTTCTTTAAGGTTGACTAAAAGAGGCCCCCAATCTCTTCTGGTTTGCAAGGTTGCTGCCAAGAAGTTTGCTGCTAGCCTGATGGGAGTTCCCTCTGTACATGACCTGACCCTTCTCTCCAGCTGCCTTTAAGATTTTTTTTTGCGTTGGCTTTGGTGAATTTGATGACAGTGTGCCTTGGGGATGGTTGTCTTGTATAGTATCTAGCTGGAGTTTTCTGTATTTCATAAATTTGCATGTCAACTTTTCTTTCTTTTTTTTTTTTTGGAGACGGAGTCTCTCTCTGTTGCCAGGCTTAGTATAGTGGCACGATCTTGGCTCACTGTAACCTCTGCCTCCCAAGTTCAAGCAATTCTCCTGCATCAGCCTCCTGAGTAGCTGGGACTACAGGTGCATGCTGCCACACCCGGCTGATTTTTTGTATTTTAGTAGAGACAAGGTTTCACTGTGTTGCCCAGGCTGGTCTTGAACTCCTGAGCTCAGGCAGTCCACCTGCCTCAGCCTCCCAAAGTGCTGGTATTACAGGCTTGAGTCACCGTGCCTGGCCTGCATGTCAGCCTTTCTATTGCGATTAGGGAAATTTTTGTGGACCATATCCTCAAGTGTATTTTCCAGGTTGCTTATTCTCTCCATTCTTTCTCAGGAATGCCAGTGAGTCATAGATTTAGTCTCTTTACATAATCTCATATTAATTATCCCTCCACTGATGAAATGTTTCTATACCTCTAAAACTCTGAAGACTCTGCCAAAAGATTCCTAGAACTGATAATTGACTTTAGCAACCTCTCAGGATACAAAATCAATGTGGAAAAATCAGTAGCATTTCTAGACACCAATAATGTCCAGACTAAGAGTCAAATCAAGAACACAATCCCATTTGCAATGCCATAAAGAAAATGAAATACCTAGGAGTACAGTTGACCAAGAAGGTGAAAGAGTCTACAAGAAGAACCACAAAACACTGCAGGAAAAAAATCAGAGATGACACAAATAAATGGAAAAACAATCCATGCGCATGGATTGGAAGCATCAACATCACAAAAATGACCATACTGCCCAAAGCAGTCTACAGATATTCAATGCTATTCCTATCATACTACCAATGTCATTTTTCAGATAATTAGAAGAAATTATTCTAAAATTCATATGGAACAAAAAAGAGCCCAAATAGCCAAAGCAATCCTAAACAAAAGGAATAAAGCTAGAGGCATCACAGTACCTGACTTCAAATTATATTTAAGCCCACAGTAACCAAAATGCATGGTACAGGTATAAAAACAGACACATAGAGCAATGGAAAAGAATAGAAAACTCAGAAATAATGCTGCACACCTACAACCATCTGATCTTTGAAAAGCTGACAAAAGCAAGTAATGGGGAAAGGATTCCCTATTCAATAAGTGCTGCTGGGACAGCTGGCTAGCCATATGCAGCAGAATGAAACTGGACCCTTGCATTTTACCATATACAAAAATTAATTCAAGATGAATTAAAGATTTAAATGTAAAACCTCAAACTATAAAACTCTTAGGAAAAATATCTAGGAAATACCCTTGTTGTTATCAGCCTTGGCAGATAATTTTTGGCTAATGCCCCAAAAGCAATTGCAGCAAAAACAAAATTGACAAATGAAACTTAATTTAATTAAAGAGCTTCTGCACAGCAAAAAAAACAAAACAAAACAAAATCCCTAGGGAGTGGGAGAAAATATTCACAAACTATGCCTCTGACAAAGGTCTATCATCCAGATTCTATAAAGAACTTAAATCAACAAATGAAAAACCAATAACTTCATTAAAAAATAGGCAAAGGACATGAACAGATATTTCTCAAAAGAAGACATACAGGTACTCAGAATTACTATGAAAAAGTGCTCATCATGACTAATCATCAGGGAAATACAAATCAAAACCACAGTGAGATACCATCTCACACCAGTCAGAATGGCTATGATTAAAAAATGAATAATCAGGTGCCAGCAAGACTGTGTAAAAAAGAAAACACTTATATACTGTTTGTGGGCATGTAAATTAGTTCAGCCACTGTGGAAAGCAGCTTGGAGGTTTCTCAAAGAACTTAAAGCAGAGCTACCATTTGAACCATCAGTCCTATTACTGGGTATATATCAAAAAAGGAAAATAAATAGTTTTGCCAAAAAGACACATGCAGTTACATGTTCATCATTGAGCTATTCATAATAGCAGAAACATGGAATCAACTTAGGGTACCCATCATTGGTGGATTGGATAAAGACAATGTGGTACTATACATCATGGAATACTATGCAGCCATAAAAAGGAATGAAATCATGTCCTTTCCAACAACATGGATGCAGCCAGAGGCCATTATCCTGTGCAAATTAATGCAGGAACAGAAAACCAAATGTTACATGTTCTTATTTATAAGTGGTAACTAAACACTGAGCACACATGGACATAAAGATGGGAACAACAGACACTGGGGACTCTTAGAGGAGTTAGGGAGAGATGGGAGAATAGGTTGAAAAACTACATATTGGGTACTATATTCACTACCTGGGTGATGAGATCTGCACCACTGCCCCGGCACCACTCAATATACCCATGTAAGAAACCTCCACATATACCCCTTGTATATAAAATAAAATTTGAAATAAACCCATCTCTATAAAAAATACAAAAAATTAGCCAGGTGTGGCACATGGCTGTAGTCCCAGTTACTCACGTAGCTGAAGTGGGAGGATCTCTTGAGCCTGGCAGGTGGAGGTTGCGTTGAGCTGAGATTGCGCCACTGCACTCCAGCCTGGGCAACAGAGTGAGACCTTGTCTCAAACAAACAAACAAACAAACAAAAAGCCCCTCAGATTTGAAAATAAAACCTTTTCAGATGTTGATTATCAATTCTATATCTTCTTTTGTGAAATGTCTTTTAAAATTTTTTTCACTTTGAAAAACAATTTTTTTCTGTTTTTGTTTATTCATTTATTTAGTCTTTTTTTTTTTTTTGGTAGAGATGGGGTCTTGCAGCCCAGGCTGGTCTTAAACTTCTTGCCCCAAGTGATCCTCCCACCTTGCCTCCCAAAATTCTGAGATTACAGGTGTGAGCCATTGTACCTGGCCTAAAATAAATTTCCTTGTTGATTAATTTAGAATTACATTCATCCATCTTCATTATTCTATGAGTTTTGACAAATGTATACACGTTGCAACTACCATCATAATAAAGATACGTGTGTGTGTGTGAGAGAGGAAACTTGTATAACCATACCTTGGAGATACTGCTGGTTTGGTTCCACATCACTGCACTAAAGCAAATATTGTAGCAAAGCGAGTCATCCGATTTTTTTTGGTTTCACAGTATATATAAAAGTTATGTTTACACTATACTGTAATTTATTAAGTGTGTAATAGCATATTTAAAAATGTACATACCTTCATTAAAAAATACTTTATTGCTAAAATATTCTATCCATCTTCTGAGCCCTCAGCAAATCATTGTATTGCCACTGGAGCATGGCTTAAAGTTGCCTCAAAATTGATGACTACTGACTGATCAGGGAGATGGTCGCTGCTGAAGGTTGGGATGGCTGTGACAATTTCTTAAAATAAGACAACAATGAGTTTTTCCACATTGAGAGACTTTTCTTTTCATGAAAGATTTATCTGTATTGTCCCATGCTGTTTGACGGCATTTTATTTACAGTAGAACATCTTTCAAAATTGGAGTCACAGTAGAACTCTCAAACCCTGCCACTGCTTTATCAACTAAACTTATGTGATATTCTAAATCCTTTGTTGTCATTTCAGCAATGTTCATAGCATCTTCAATAGAACTAGATTCCATCCCAAGAAACTATTTTCTTTTAAGAAAGAAGCAACTCCTCATTTGTTTTAGTTTTCTCATAAGGTTGTAGCAATTCTGTTGCATCTTCAGGCTCCACCTGTGTTTTTTTTTTTTTTTTTTTTTTAAAGATCAAGTCTCCGTTTGTCACCCAGGCTGGAGTGCAGAGGTGTGATCTTGGCTCACTGCAACCTCCACCTCCCAGGTTCAAGCGATTCTCCTGCCTCAGCCTCCTGAGTGACTGGTACTACAGGCGCGCACCACCGTGCCTGGCTAATTTTTGTATTTTTAGTAAAGACAAGGTTTCATCGTGTTGGCCAGGCTGGTCTCAAACTGTTGACCTCAGGTGATCCACCTGCCTCCCAAAGGGCTGGGGTTACAAGTGTGAGCCGCTGTGCTTGGCCCAGGCTCCACTTATAATTTTAGTTCTCTTGCTGCTTCCACCACATCTGCAGTTACTTCCTCCATTGAGGTCTTCAACCCCTCCAAAGTATCCATAAGGGTTGCAGTCAACTTCTTCCAAGCTCTTGTTAATGTTGATATTTTGATCTTCACCCATGAATCACAAATGTCATTAATGGCGTCTATAATGGTAGATCCTTTCCAGAAAGTTTTCAGTTTACTTTGCCCAGATCCAGCAGAGGAATCACTATATGTGGTAGCTATATGATATATTTCTTAAATTATAAGACTTGAAAGTTGAAGTTACTCCTTGATCAATGGGTTGCAGAATAGATGCTGTGTTAGCAGGCATGAAAACAACATTAATTTTCTTGTACATCTCCATCAGCGCTCTTAAGTGACAAGGTGCATTGTTAATGAGAAGTAATATTTTGAAAGGAATCTTAAAAAAATTTTTTTTCTTTGCTTTTAAACTCCATCGGATTTGAGGAATCTCTTTTTCTGAGTAGTAGTTCTCAAAGCTTAAAAGATTCAGGAAGTCATGCTGTAACAGATGTTCTGTCATCCAGGCTTTGTTTTTCCATTTCTAGAGCACAAACAGAGTAAATCTGGCATAATTCTTAAGGGGCCTAGAATTTTTCATATGGTAAATGAGCACTGGCTTCAACTTTAAGTTATCAGCTGCATTAGCCCCTAACAAGAGAGTCATCCTGTTGTTTGAAGCCAGGCATTGACTTCTCCTCCTTGGCTATCTTTGGCTGTGGAAGTCCTAGATGGCGTCTTCTTTCAATAGAAGGCTGTTTCATCTACTTTGAAAATGTATTGTTTAGCGTAGCGACCTTCAGCAATTATCTTAACTAGATCTTCTAGATAACTTGCTGTGGCTTCTGCATCAGCACTTCCTGCTTCATCTTGCAATTTTATGTTATGAAGATGGCTTATTTCCTTCAACATCATGAACCAACCTTTGCTAGCTTCAGACTTTTGTTTTGCAACTTCCTTACCTCTCTTAGCCTTCATAGAATTGAAGAGAGTTAGGATCTTACTTTGAATTAGGTTTTGGCTTAAGAGAACATTGTGGCTGGTTTGGTGTTCTATCCAGACCACTAAAACTTTCCCTATCAGCAGTAAGACTGTTTTGCTTTCTTATCACTAGTGTGTTCACTGGAGTAGCACTTTTAGTTTCCTTCAAGAATTGCTCCTTTGCATTCAGAACTTTGCTAACTGGTGCAAAAGGCATAGCTCTTGGCCTGTCTCAACTTTCCTCACTAAACTTAATCATTTTTAGTTTTTGATTTAGAGTGAGACACTTAAGACTCTTCCTTTCACTTTGAATACTTAGAGGCTACTGTAGGGTTATTCATTGGCCTAATTTCAATATCCTTGTGTCTCAGATAATAGGTAGGCCCCAGGAGGAGAGAAACTGAAAAATGGCCAGTTGTTGGAGCAGCAGAACACCCACAACATTTATTAAGTTTGCCATCTTACATGGGTACAGTTGGTTGTGCCTCAAAACAGTTACAGTAATAACATCAAATGATCAGAGATCGCCATAACAGATGCAATAATAATGAAAAAATCTGAAATATTGTGAGAATTAGAAAAATGTGTCAGAGAGACATGAAGTGTGCATGTGTTGGAGAAATGTTGATAGACTTGTCCGGTGCAGGATTGCCACAATCCTTCAATTTGTTAAAAATATAATATCTGATAAGCACAACAAATAAAGCAAAGCATGATAAAACAAGGTATGCCTATATTTACTTATAGTTTTTTTGATGTGTTTACAGTAATATGAATTACAAAACTTGCATAGATGCATATAGTTATCACAATTAAAATATGTCCATGACTCCAAAAAATATACTTGTGCTGTCCACTTTGTAGTAATTCCTCCCCCTCCCCCTAACCTCTGGTGACACTTGTTTTTTGTGCCTATAATTCTCTGTTTTCCAGAATGCCACATAAATGCGATCATACAGTATACAATGTTTTGAGAGTGGCTTTATTCACTCAGTATAATGCCATTGAGATTGATCTCTGTTAACCCTTGAAGGACATTTGGGTTGTTTCCAATTTTTGATTATGAATAAAGCTGCCATAAATACTCATAGGTTTTTATGTGAATGTAAATTTTAATTTCTCTGGGGTAAATAGGAGTGAAATTTCTAGATTATGTGGTAAATGTATATTTAACTGTCAAACTTTTCTAGAGTGGTTCTAACATTTTACATTCCCACCAGTAATGAATGAGGTTTCTGGATGCTGTCAGTCTTTGGTAGTACTTGGTACTGTCATGGTATATTTACTGGGTTGGTGCCAAAGTAGCAACAGTTTTGCCATTAAAAGCAAAAACTGCAATTACATTAGCACTAGTCTTATATTTCTTAAAATAATAGGCTTTACTTTTTTGGAGGAGTTTTAGGTTTACAGAAAAATTGAGGGGAAAGTACAGAGAATTCCTATATATTCTTTTATACCCTGTCACTCCTTTACCCTAGTTTTTTCTATTACTATTTTACTGTGAAAGTTGTCAGAATCCAAATGGAGTCAATAATGTTAAAAAAGCCTTTAAAAGTAGAGATGGGGAAGGCTTTCACACTTGTATGCCTGTTAACAAAAACTGTCACAAAAGACTGTGAAAACCACAACCTTGCCACAAAGACCATTACAGCCTTGCACAAAAAAATTTCTGCAAGGACATCTGCACAACTGCCTGTCTAGTCTTGTGTTGGTGTCACCCTTGTTAATGATTTTTTTAGCTAGGGTTACTTATTTTGAAACAGTTGTGTAATCCTCTTCATTCTTTACTTTAAGAACCTTTGTCTTTCTTTCCTCCCTGAAAACACAGTTTACTATGACACGTATATTCCCATTGTAATGCTCAACTCCCCAGTAAATATCTTCTTTTAGAGAGCTTCTCTGTTATATAGGTACACGTTATATTAGTGTGGTACATTTGTTATAGTTGATGAGCTGATATGAATACATTATTATTTAACTAAAGTGTACAGTTTTACATCAGGGTTCACTCCTTGCATTGTATATTCTGTAGGTTTTGACAAATATGCAGTGACATGTATCCATCATTACAGTGTAGTACAGAAAAATGTGATAGCTCTAAAAATCCCCTATATCCTACTGATTTAAAAAATCTCCATCGTGTTTGCTTTTTCAGAATTCATATAATACTTGGAATCATACAGCCTTTCCAGGTTGGCTTCTTTCACTTAACAATATACTGTTGAGATCATTCCTTGTTTTCTAGTAGCTTATAGTTCATTTTACCTCAAAATTAAAAAAAAAATGCATTTTTTTTTTGAGACAGGGTCTTGCTTTGTTGCCCAGGCTGGAGTGCATTGGTGCAATCACAGCTCACTGCAGCCTCGACATCATGGGCTCAAGCCATCCTCCTACCTCAGCCTCCTGAATAGCTGGGACATCTGGTGTGTGCCACCACACCTGGCTAATTTTTAATTTTTTTTGTGTAGATGGAGTCTCCCTATGTTGCCCAGGCTGGTCTCAAACAAATTCCTGGGCTTTAGCAATCTGCTCACTTCAGCCTCCCAAAGTGCTGGGATTATAAGCGTGAGCCACTGTGTCCAGCAAAACAAAAACAAAAACAGAAAAAACAACACCCCCCCCAATTATATATCTATATACACTTTGTTTTTTATAGCAGTTATTGGTTCACAGCAAAATTGAGCAGAAATTACAGAGTTCACACATACCATCTGTCCTCCCTTGAGAGTCTCCCAGATATCCTTTTTTAAATTGCTAGACACGTTCTAAAAGAGTTGTAACACTTATCATTTCTTTTTATTGGTGAATTATATTCGATTGTGTATATGTGTAACAGTTGGCCCATTCACCTACTGAAAAAACAACTTGTTGCTTCCAAGTTTTTAGCAGTTATGAGTAAAGCTGCTATAAATGTTTGGGTGCAGGCTTTTGGGTAGACCTAAGTTTTCACCTTATTTGAGTAAATACCAAGGAGGACAATTGCTGAAATTGTGTTGTAAGAATATGTTTAGTGTTGTCAGAAATTGCCAAAGTTTCTTCCAAAGTGGTTGTATCATTTTGTATTCCCAGCAGCAACTAATGAGACTTCCTGTTGCTCCAAATTCTTGCCAGAATTTGGTTTGTCAATGTTCTGGATTTTAGCTATTCTAACTGATGTGTAGTGGTATTTTTATTTTATTTTTTAAACTTAAAATTTTACATTTTATTTTTAAGGATTTTTTCAGAGCAGTTTTAGGTTCACAGCAGAATTGAGAGGAAAGTACAGAGATTTTTGATATGCCCCTTTCCTCCATACATGCATAGCCTCTCACATTATCAATATTCCCCACCAGAGTGATACATTTGTTATAATTAATTAACCTACATTGACACCATCACCCAAAGTCCATAGTTTACATTAGGGTTTACTCTTGGTGATGTGCATTCTATGAGTTTGGACAAATGTCTAATGACAAATATCCATCATTATAGTATTATATACAGTATTTTCACTGTCCCCCAAATATTCTGTGCTCCAGTCATCCCTCCCTCCCCACGAACCCCTGGCAACTACTAACCTTTTTACTTTCTCCATAGTTTTGCCTTTTCCAGAATGTCATATAGTTGAAATCATACAGTATACAGCCTTTTCATATTGACTTTCTTTCACTTAGTAATATGCATTTAAGTTTTCTCCATGTCTTTTCATGGCTTCATAGCTCATTTCTTTTTAGTGCAGAATTCCATTGCCTGGATGTCTTACAGTTTATTTCTGCATTCGTATGCCTAGGACATTTTGGTCACTTCCAAGTTTTGGCAACTATGAATAAAGCTACTGTTAACATCTGTGTACAGGGTTTTGTGTGGACATTTTTTTCAGGTTCTTTGGGTAATAAATAATAAGGAGCAAGATTGTAATGTGTTTAGTTTTGTGAGGAAACTACAAAACTACCTTCCAAAGTGGCTGTACCATTGTGCATTCCCTACAGCAATGAATGAGAGTTCCTGTTGCTTCTCATCTTTGCTAGCATTTGGTGGTGTTAATATTCTGGATTTTGGCCATTTTAATAGGCATGTAGTAGTATCTAATGGTTTTATTTTCATTTTTCCGATTGCATGTGATGTGGAGCATCTTTTCATATGCTTATTTGCCATCTGTGTATCTTTGGTGTTATGTCTGTTAAGATATTTGGTCCATTCTTTAATCAAGCTTTTCATTTTCTTTTTTTAAAATTATTTATTTTCCATAAGTTATTGGGGTACAGGTGGTATTTGATTCCACAAATAAGTTCTTTAGTGGTGATTTGTGAGATTTTGGTACACCCATCACCTGAGCAGTGTACACTATGCCATATTTGTAGTCTTTTGTCCCTCGCCCCCCTCCCACTCTTTCCCCCAAGTCCCCAAAGTTCATTGTATCATTCTTATGTCTTTGCATCCTCATAGCTTAGCTCCCACATATCAGTGAGAAGACAATGATGTTTGGTTTTCCATTCCTGAGTTACTTCACTTAGAATAATGGTCCCCAATCTCATGCAGGTAATTGCAAATGCTATGAATTCATTCTTTTTTATGGCTGAGTAGTATTCCATCATACACACACACACACACACACACACACACAGACACACACACACACACACACATACTCACACACACACACCACAGTTTATCTACTTGTTGATGGGCATTTGGGTTAGTTCCACAATTTTGCAGTTGTCAATTGTGCTGCTATAAACATGCATGTGCAAGTATCTTTTTCTAATAATGACTTCTCTTCCTCTGGGTAGATGCCCAGTAGTGGGATTGCTGGATCAAATGGTAGTTCTACTTTTAGTTCTTTAAGCAGTCTCCACACTGTTTCCATAGTGGCTGTACTAGTTTACATTCCCACCAGCAGTGTAGAAGTGTTCCCTGTTGACTGCATCCATGCCAACATCTCCTGTTTTTTGATTTTTTGATTATGTCCATTCTTGCAGGAGTAAGTTGGTATCACATTGTGGTTTTGGTTTGCATTTCCCTGATTATTAGTGATGTTGAGCATTTTTCATATGTTTATTGGCCATTTGTATGTCTTCTTTTGAGAATTGTTGATTCATGTCCTTAGCCCACTTTTTGATGGGATTGTTTTTTTCTTACTGATTTGTTTGAGTTCATTGTAGATTCTGGATATTAGTCCTTTGTCAGATGTATAGATTGTGAAGATTTTCTCCCACTCTGTGGGTTGTCTGTTTACTCTGCTGACTGTTCCTTTTGGCATGCAAAAGCTCTTTAGTTTAGTTAGGTCTCAGATATTTATCTTTGTTTTTATTGCATTTGCTTTTGGGTTCTTGGTTCATGAAATCACTGCCTAAGCCAATGTCTAGAAGGGGTTTTCCAATGTTGTCTTCTAGAATTTTTATAGCTTCAGGTCTTAGGTTTAAGTCTTTAATCCTCTTGAGTTGATTTTTGTATAAGAATCGAGTTTCATTTTCCTACATGTGGCTAGCCAATTATCCCAGCAACATTTGTTGAAAAGGGTATCCTTTCCACATTTTATATTTTTTGTTTGCTTTGTTGAAGATCAGTTGGCTGTAAGTATTTGCGTTTATTTCTGGGTTCTCTATTCTGTTCCATTGGTCTATGTGCCTTTTTTTGTATCAGTACCATGCTGTTTTGGTGACTATG
The DNA here is from genome assembly GCF_007565055.1 of Rhinopithecus roxellana. Lineage (NCBI taxonomy): Eukaryota > Metazoa > Chordata > Mammalia > Primates > Cercopithecidae > Rhinopithecus > Rhinopithecus roxellana. Next base: position 22,110,319 of record NC_044549.1, on the reverse strand, counting down.
GCCTTATAGTATAGTTTGAAATCAGGTAGTATGATGCCTACAGATTTGTTCTTTTTGCTTAGTCTTACTTTGGCTATGCAGGCTCTTTTTTGGTTCCATATAAATTTTAGAATTGTTTTTTCTCATTTCTGTGAAGAATGATGGTGGTATTTTGATAGGGATTGCATTGATATGTAGATTGCTTTTGGCAGAATGGTCATTTTCACAATATTGATTGTACCCGTCTGAGAGCATGGGATGTGTTTCCATTTTTTTGTGTCATCTATGATTTCTTTCAGCAGTGTTTTTTAGTTTTTCTTGTAGAGGTCTTTTGAGTCCTCGTTTAAGTTTATTCCAAAGTATTTTGTGTTTTTTTTGCAGCTATTGTAAAAAGGGTTGAGTTATTGATTTGATTCTTTGCTTGGTCACTGTTGCTGGATAGAAGAACTGCTGATTTGTGTACATTAATTTTGTATGCAGAAACTTTGCTGAATTCTTTTATCAGTTCTAGGAGCTTCCTGGAGGAGTCCTTAGGGTTCCCTCAAGGTAAATGATCATAGTGTCAGCAAAAAGTGACAGTTTGACTTCCTCTCTACCGATTTGAATGCCCTTTATTTCTTTCTCTTGTGTGATTGCTTTGGCTATCCAGTACTATGTTGAAGAAGAGTGGTCAGAGTGGGCATCCTTGTCTTGTTCCAGTTCTCGGAGGGAATGCTTTCAACTTTTCCCCATTCAGTATTGTGTTGGCTGTGGGTTTGTCATAGATGGCTTTTATTATATTGAGATATGTCCCTTGTATGCTGATTTTGCTGAGAGTTTTAATCATAAAGAGATGCTGGATTTTGTCAAGTGCTTTTTCTGCATCTGTTGAGGTGATCTCGGGATTTTTGTTTTTAATTCTGTTTATGTGGTGTATCACATTTATTAACTTGTATTTATTAAACCATCCCTGCATTCCTCATATGAAACCCACTTGATCATGGTGAATTATCTTTTTGATATGTTGTTGGATTCAGTTAGCTAGTATTTTGTTAAGGATTTTTGTATCTATGTTCACTAGGGATATTGGTCTGTAGTTTTCTTTTTTTGTTTTATCTTTTCCTGGTTTTGGTATTAGGGTGATAGTGTCTTTATGGAATGATTTAGGGAGGGTTCCCTCTTTCTCTGTCTTGTGGAATAGTGTCAATAGGATTGGTACCAATTCTTCTTTGAATGTCTAGTAGAATTCTGCTGTGACTCCATCTGGTCCTGGACATTTTTTTGTTGGTAATTTTTAAATTACCATTTCAGTCTTGCTGCTCATTATTGGTCTGTTCAGGGTATCTAATTCTTCCTGATTTAAGCTGGGAAGGTTGTATTTTTTCCAGGAGTTTATCCATCTCTTCTAGGTTTTTTAATTAACGTGCATAAAGGTGTTCATAGTAGCCGTGAGTGATCTTTTGTATTTCAGTGTTGTCAATTGTAATATCTCCTGTTTTGTTTCTTAGGTTATTTGGATTTTCTCTCTTCTTTTCTTGGTTAATCTTGCTTATGATCTATCAATTTTATTTGTCTTTTCAAAGAATCAGCTTTTTGTTTCATTTATCTTTTGTGTTTTTTTGTTTGTTTCTATTTCTTTAGTTGTGCTCTGATCTTGGTAATTTCCTTTCTTCTGTTGGGTTTGGGTTTGGTTTGTTCTTGTTTCTCTGATTCCTTGAGGTGTAATCTTAGAATGTCAGTTTGTGCACTTTCAGTCTTTTTCATGCAGGCACTTAGGGCTATGAACTTGCCTCTTAACACTGCCTTTGCTGTATCCCATAGGTTTTGATAGGTTGTGTCATTGTCATTCAGTTCAAAGAATTTTTAAATTTGTCTTGATTTCATTTTTAACCCATTCCTTATTCAGGAGCAGGTTATTTAATTTCCACATATTTGCATGGTTCTGAAGTTTCCTTGTGTAGTTGATTTCCAGGTTTATTGCACTGTGGTCTGAGAGAGTGTTGATATAATTTCAGTTTTCTTAAATTTATTGAGGCTTGTTTTATGGCCTATCATATTGTCTTGGAGAAAGTTCCATGCACTGTTGAATAGAATGTATATTCTGCCGTTATTGGATGAAATGTTTTATATATATATATAACACACATATATAACACATATATAACATATATAACACACATATAACATATATATAACACACATATATATAACACATATATATAACATATATATGTGTAAATGGTAAGTCCATTTGTTTTAAGGTATGTTTTAAATCCATTGTTTCTTTTTTCACTTTCTGTCTTCATGACCTGTATAGTGCTGTCAGTGGAGTATTAAAGTCCCCACTGTTACTGTGTTGCTGCCTATCTCATTTCTTAGATCTATTAGTAATTGTTTTATAAATTTGGGAGCTCCAGTGTTAGGTGTGTACATGTTTAGCGTTGTGATATTTTCCTGTTGGGCAAAGCCTTTTACCATTATGTAATGCCCCTCTTTGTCTCTTTTAACTGCTACTGCTTTAAAATTTGTTTTGTCTGATGTAAGAATAGCTTGCTTTTGGTGTCCGTTTGCATGAAATGCCGTTTTCCAACCCTTTACCTTAAGTTTATGTGATTCCTTATGTGTTCGATGAGTTTTCTGAAGGCAGCAGATAGTTGGTTGGTGAGTTCTTATCCATTCTGCAGTTCTGTATCTTTTAAATGGAGCATTTAGGCCATTTACATTCAATGTTAGTATTGAAATGTGAGGTACCATTGTATTCATTGTGCTTTTTGTTGCCTGTGTGCTTTGGTTTTTTGTTTTTGCTTTTTAACTTGTATTTTTGTTTTATAGGTCCTATGTGATTTATGCCTTGAAGAGGTTCTGTTTTGATGTGTTTCCAGGATTTGTTTCAAGATTTAGAGCCCCTTTTCTCAGTTCTTGTAGTGGTGGCTTGGTAATGGCAAATTCTTGCAGCATTCGTTTGTCTGAAAACCTGTATCTTTCCTTCATAAATGATACTTTCATTGGATACAAAATTCTTGGCTGATAATTGTTTGTTTGAGGAGGCTGAAGATAGCCCCAATTCCCTTCTAGCTTCTAGGGTTTCTACTGATAAATCCACTGTTAATCTGATAGGTTTTCCTTATGGGTTACCTGGTGCTTCTGTCTCACAGCTCTTAAGATTGTTTCCTTTGTCTTAACTTTCAATAACCTGATTGCCATGTGCCTAGGTGAAGACCTTTTTGTGATGAAATTTCCAGGTGTTCTTTGTGCCTCTTGTATTTGGATGTCTAGGTCTCTAGCAAGGCCAGGGAAGTTTTCCTTGATTATTCCAGAATATGTTTTCCAAGCATTTAGAATTCTCTTCTTAGCAACACTGATTGTTCTTATGTTTGGTCGTTTAACATAATCTCAGACTTCTTGGAGACTTTGTTCATATTTTCTTATTCTTTTGTCTTTGTCTTTGTTGGATTGGGTTAATTCGAAGACCTTGTCTTCAAGTTCTGAATTTCTTTCTTCTACTTGTTTAATTCTATTGCTGAGACTTTCCAGAGCATTTCACATTTCTAAAAGTGTGTCCAAAGTTTCCAGAATTTTTTATTGTTTTTTTCTTTAAGCTATCTACTTCCTTGAATATTTCTCCCTTTACTTCTTGTATCATTTTTTGGATTTCCTTGCATTGGGCTTCACCTTTTTCTGGTCCCTCCCTGATTAGCTTTATAATTATCCTCCTGAATTATTTTTCAGGTAAATCAGGGATTTCTTCTGGGTTTGGATCCATTGCTGGTGAACTAGTGTGATTTTTGGGAGGTGTTTAAGAGCCTTGTTTTATCATATTATCAGAGTTGTTTCTGGTTCCTTCTCGTTTGGGTAGGCTGTGTCAGAGGGAAGGTCTAGGGCTGAAGGCTGTTGTTCAGATGCTTTTGTTCGATGGGGTGTTCCCTTGATGTAGTGCTCTCCCCCTTTTCCTATGGACATGGCTTCCTGTGAGTTGAACTGCAGTGATTGTTGTCTCTCTTCTGGGTCTAGCCACCCAGCGAGTCTTCCCAGCTCTGGTCTGGTACTGGGGGTTGTTTGGACAGAGTCCTGTGATGTGAGTCTCTATGGATCTCTCAGCCGTGGATACCAACGCCTTTTCCAGTGGAGGTAGTGGGGGGGTGCAATGGACTCTGTGAGGGTTCTTAGCTTTGGTGTTTTAATGTTCTATTTTTGTGCTGGTTGACCTCCTGCCAGGAGGTGGCGCTTTCCAAAAGCATCAGCTATAGTAGTATAGAGAGGTACGTACTGGTGGTGGGTGGGGCTCTGGAACTCCCAAGATTATATGTCCCTTGTCTTATGCTACGAAGGTGGATAGGGAAGGACCATCAGGTGGGGGTGGAGCTAGGCATGCCTGAGCTCATACTCTACTTGGGCAGGTCTTGTTTTGGCTGCTGTGGGGGATGGGGGTGAGATTCCCAGGTCACTGGAGTTGGGTACCTAGGAGGATTATGGCTGCCTTTGCTGGGTCATGCAGGTTGTCAGGGCAGTGGAGGAAAGCTGACAGTCACAGACCTCACCCAGCTACCAGGTAAAATGAAGGGCCAGTCTCTCTCCCACCGTGCCCCCCTCAACAGCCCCGAGTCTTGTTTCCAGTCTGAGGGTGTGAACGGGCTTCTCACCTCATTCAAATTGTTAGAAAGTTCAGCTAGCGATTTCTTCTCCCTGTGGAGTTATGCCCCTGCTCCTCTGGTCACCGACGCAATGGATTCCTGTGGTGCCAGGCAGGAATGGCCTGCTAGGGGACGCAGCGAGCTCTCAGGGCCTTCCTGCTGCTGCTTCTACCCCTGTATTTCACCTGGGTCTCTAAATTGGCTCAGCTCCAGGTTAGGTCAGAAACTTCTCCCGCAGACAGACCTTCAGCTTCTCCAGTGGGGGGCACGTGTTCGGGAGAGGAAGGTCTCCCTTTCCCACTTCCGCAGTTGGGGCACCCAACAGTATTTGGAGTGTCTCCTGGGTCCTGCAGGAGCAGTCTACTTCCTTTAGAGGATCTGTGGGCCCTCTCGGGATTGCTCGTTTGTTGTTGCTGTCAATCTGGGGCTAAAATCCACCATGAGAGCTTCTGAAAGCTGCTCTGCCTGTAGCTGCAGTCTGGTCCTGCCTCCTGTCCACCATGATGATTTCAAGCTGTTCATTTTCTTACTGTTGAGTTGTAAGAGTTCTTTGTATATTTAGATAACAGTCCTATACCAGATATGTCAATTTCAAATATTTTCTCACAGTCTTTGGCTTGCCTTCTCATTCTCTTGACATTGTTTTTCCAGAGCAGAAATTTTTAATTTTAATGAAGCCCAGCTTATCAATTCATTCTTTCATGGATTGTGGCTTTGGTGTCATTTTTAAAAAGTCATTGATAAACTCAAAGTCATCTAGATTTTCTCCTATGTTATCTTCTAGGAGTTTTATGGTTTTGTATTTTACATTCAGGTTTGTGATCCGGTTTGAGTTAATTTTTTTTTGAGACAGAGTCTTGCTGTGTTGCCCAGGCTGGAGTGCAGTGGTGTAATCTCGGCTTACTGCAATCTCTGTCTTCTGGGTTCAGGCAATCTCCTGCTGCAGCCTTCCTAGTAGCTGGGATTACAGGCATCCGCCACCATGTCTGGACCTGGCTAATTTTTTAGTAGAGATGAGGTTTTACCATGTTGGCCAGGCTGGTCTCAAACTCTTGACTTCAAGTGATCAGCCTGCCTCGGCCTCCCAAACTGCTGGGATTACAGGTGCAAGCCACCATGCCTGTCCAGTTTGTGTTAATTTTTATGAAGGATGTGAGGTCTTTGTCCAGATCATTCTTTTGCATGTGGATATCCAGTTACTCTAGCACAGTTTGTTGAAAATACCTTTTTCTTTTTAATAATTTGAACTTTCGACTCAGCGAGTACATATGCAGGTTTGTTACATGGGTATACTGCTTGATGCCGAGGTTTAGGGTACTACTATGCTGTCACACAGGTAGGGAGCATAGTATCCAATAGTTAGTTTTTCAACCCTTGTCCCACCCCCTTTGTCCCCCACTAGTAGTCCCCAATGTCTGTTTTTGCCATCTTTATGTCCATGATTACCCAATGTTTAGCTCCCACATTGGATGCTCATGGACATAAAGATGGTATGGGTGGCCATAAGTGAGAATAGGTAGTATTTTGTTTTCTGTTCCTGCATTAATTAACTTAGATGATCCTATGTTGCTGGAAAGGACATGATCTTGTTCTTTTTTTATGTCCGCATAGCATTCCATGGTGTGTATGTACCACATTTTTTTAATCCAATCCACCACCGACGGGCACCTAGGTTGATTCCATGTCTTTGCCATTGTGAATAGCGCTGCAGTGAACATTTGACTGCATGTGTCTTTTTGGCAGAATGATTTATTTTCTTTTGGACATATACTCAGTAGTGGGTTTGCTGGTTCAAATGGTAGGTCTATTTTAAGTTCTTTGAGAAATCTCCAAACTGCTTTCCACAGTAGCAGAACGAATTCCCGCCAATAGTGGATAAGCATTCCCTTTTCTTTACGGCCTTGCCAGCATTTGTTGTTTTTTTTTTTTGACTTTTTAGTAATAGCCATTCTGACTGGTGTGAGATGTTATCTCATTGTGGTTTTGATTTGGAATGAAAGGAACTTTTTTCATTCTATTGCTTTTGCCTCTTTGCCGAAGATCAGTTGACTATATTTATGTGGGTCTGTTTCTGGGCTGTGTGTTCTGTTTCTTTGATCTATTTGTTAAAAAAAAATAAGATAAGTCACCATAGTGTCTAAGAGAAAATATTCTTTCACCCATACCACACTCTCTTGATTAGTGTAGCTTTATAATAAGTCTTGAAGTTTGGCAGTGTCAGTCCTCTATGTTTTTCTCTTTAAAAATTGTGTTTGTTATGCCTAGTCGTTTGTTTCTCTATAAACTTTCTAATCAGTTTGTTGATATCCACAAAGTAACTTGCTGGGATTTTGATTGACATTGCATTGAATCTGTTGATCAACTTGTGAAGAAGTGACATCTTAATAATATTGAGTCTTCTATCCGTGAACATGGAATATTTTTCTGTTTATTTGGTTCTTTGATTTCTTTCATCAGAGTTTTGTAGCTTTCCTCGTACAGATCTTGTACATACGTTGTTAGAGTTATACCAAAGTATTTCTTTTTTTTTTGGAGACGGAATCTCGCTCTGTCACCCAGGCTGGAGTGCAGTGGCACGATCTCAGCTTACGGCAAACTCCACCTCCTGGGTTTATACCATTCTCCTGCCTCAGCCTCCCGAGTAGCTGGCACTACAGGTGCTTGCCACCACACCTGTCTAATTTTTTTTGTATTTTTAGTAGAAATGGGTTTTCACCGTGTTAGCCAGGATGATCCCAATCTCCTGACCTCGTGATCCGCCCACCTCGGCCTCTCAAAGTGCTGGGATTACAGGGGTGAGCCACTGCGCCTGGCCAAGTATTTCATTTTTTTATGTGCTAATGTAAATTGTATTGTGTTTTTATTTTCAAATTACAGTAATTTATGCAAGTGTATAGGAAAGTGATTGACTTTTGTATATTAATCTTGTGTCATGCAACCTTGCTATAATTGCTTATTGGTTTCAGATTTTTGTTCATTCTTTTGGAATTTCCACATCAACAGTTATGTCATCTGCAAACAAAGACAGTTTTATTTCCCAATCAGTATATCTTTTTAAAAAGTGATAAATATTTGTACATATTTATGGCATACATGTGATCATGTGATATTTTGTTACATGTAAAGAATGTGTGATAACCAAATCAGGTGTTTAGGATATCCATCATCACAAGCATTTATTATATCTGTGTATTGAGAACATTTCAAGTTCTTCTAGTTATTTTGAAATATACGATACATTGATGTTAACTATAGTCACCATATTCTACTACTGAATATTAGAACTTACTCCTTCTATCTAACTGTATGTTTGTAGCCATTAACCAACCTCTCTCCATTGTGAACCCTCTCTTCTACATCTGTCCCAGCCTCTAGTATCTATAATTCTACTCTCTACCTTCATGAGATCAACTTTTTCAGCACCCACATGTGAGTGAATACGTGCAATATTTTTCTTTCTGTTTCTGGCTTACTTAACATAATGACGTTCAGTTGCATCCATGTTGCTGTACATGACAGAATTTTATTCTTTTTTATGGCCAAATTATGTTTGATTGTGTAAATATACTATATTTTCTTTATCCATTTGTCCATTGATGGGCAGTTTGGTTGGTTCTATATCATTGCTGTTGTGAGTAGTGCTGCAGTAAACATGGGAGTGTATGTATTCTATTGAAATATTGTTTTCCTTTCCTTTGGATAAATACCCAGTAGTGGGATTGCTGTATCATGGGTTAGTTCTATTTTTAGTTTTTTTTTGAGAACTCTTCATACTGTTTTTCATAATGGCTGTGCTAATTTACATTCCTACCAACAGTGTATGTGAGTTCCTTTTTTCCTGCATCCTTACCAGCATCTATTATTTTTTTGTCTTTCTGATAATAGCTATTCTGACTGGGATAAGACGATATCTCAGTGTGGCTTTATTTATATTTCGCTAGTGATTAGTGATGTTGAGCATTTTTTCATGTACCTGTTGGCCATTTGTATGTCTTCTTTTAAGAAATGTTTATTCACACCCTTTGCCCACTGTTTAATGGGATTTGTTGTTGTTTTTGTTGAGGTTTTGAGTTCCTTGTGTATTCTGGACATTAGTCCCTTGTCAGATGAGTATTTTGCAAATACTTCCTCCTATTGTTTAGACTGTCTCTTCATTCTATTGATTGTTTCCTTAGCCGTATAGAAGCCATTGTCTATTTTTGTTTTTGTTGCTTTGCTTTTGAGGTCTTATTCATAAAATCTTTGCCTAGACTGATGTCCTGGAGTGTTTCCTTTTAGTAGTTTTATAGTTTCAGGTATTCTGTTTAAGTTGTCAATCCATCTTAAGTCGATTTTTTGTATATGGTGAGAAATAGGGGTCTGGTTTTATTCTTCTGCATATGGATATCCTGTTTTCTCAGCACCATTTATTGAAGTGGGTGTTCCTTCCCACTTCAGTGTATGTTAGGGTGCCTGAGTTGAAAATCTTTAAATAGATGGATTTATTTATGAGTTCTTTGTTTTGTTCCATTGCTCTGTAGGTCTGTTTTATACCAATACTATGCTGTTTTGGTTACCATAGCCTTATAATAAAGTTTGAAGTCAGGTAGTATGATGCCTCTAGCTTTGTTCTTTTTTCTCAGGAATGCTTTGGCGATTTGGATTCTTGTTTCCATATAAATTTTAGGTTTATTGTCTTTCATTGCTGTGAAATAGTCATTGGTCTTTTGATAGGGATTGCATTGAATCTGTAGATTGCTGAATAGTGTGGTCATTTTAACAATATGAATTCTTCCAGTTCATGAGCATGATATGTCTTGCATTTGTTCCTATCCTCTTCAGTTTTTTCCGTTAGTGTTTTGTAGTTTTCCTTGTGGAGGTCTTTCACTTCTTTGGTTAAGTTTATTCCTAGTGTTTTTTTTTTTTTTTTTTTCTTTTTGTAGCTGTTGTAAGTGGAATTACTATCTGGATTTCATTTTCAGTTAGTTCATGGTTGGTGTATAAAATCACTACTTTTTTTTTTTTTTTTTTTTTGACAGAGCCTCACTGTGTCGCCCAGGCTGGAGTGCAGTGGTGCGGTCTTGGCTCACTGCAACCTCCACTTTCTGAGCTCAGGTGATCCCCGCTCAGCCTCCCTAGTAGCTAGGACAGAATCACTACATTTTTGGATGTTGATTTTGTGTCCTTCGTCATATCTGAACCTGCGTATGAGATATGAGTCTTTTTTTTTTTGAGACCGTTTCGCTCTGTCACCCAGGCTGAAGTATAGTGGCATGGTCATCTGCAGGTTCACTGCATCTTCCTGTGCTCAAGGAAACCATCCTCCTGCCTCAGCCTCTCGAGTAGCTGGGACTACAGGCACGTGCCATCATGCCTGGCTAAGTTTTTTTTTTTTTTTTTTTTTTTTTTTTTTTTTTTGAGACGGAGTCTTGCTCTGTCGCCCGGGCTGGAGTGCAGTGGCCGGATCTCAGCTCACTGCAAGCTCCGCCTCCCGGGTTCACGCCATTCTCCTGCCTCAGCCTCCCGAGTAGCTGGGACTACAGGCGCCCGCCAGGTCGCCCGGCTAGTTTTTTTTGTATTTTTAGTAGAGACGGGGTTTCACCATGTTAGCCAGGATGGTCTCGATCTCCTGACCTCGTGATCCACCCGTCTCGGCCTCCCAAAGTGCTGGGATTACAGGCTTGAGCCACCGCGCCCGGCCGGCTGGCTAAGTTTTATTGTTTAAAATTGTTTTGTAGAGCATGGTGTCTCGCCATGTTGTTCAGGCTGGTCTTGAATTCCTGCCTTGGCCTCCCAAAGTGCGGAAACAGCAGGCATGAACCCCTGCACCCAGCTGAGATCTGAGTCTTTTTTGGTGAAGTTTTTAGGTTTTTCTAAATATAAGATCATGTCTTCTGCAAAGAGGGATAATTTTACTTCCTTTTTTCCATTTGGATGTCTTTTATTTTTTTTTCTTTTGCCTGATTGCTCTGGCTAGGACTTCCATTACTATGTTGAATAAGAGTGGTGAATATGTGCATCCTGTTTTGTTCCAGTTCTTAGGGGGAAGTCTTTTAGCTTTTCTTCATTCAATATGATGTTAGCTGTGGATTTGTGATTATATGGCCTTTATCCTGTAGAGGTATGTTCCTTTTATGTCTAGTTTCTTGAGCATTTTTATCATAAAGTGATACATTATTTTATCAAATAATTTTTCTGCATCTGTTGAGGTGACTGCATGGTTTTTGTTTTTCATCCTATTGATGTGATGTGTCATGTTTATTGATTTGCATATGTTGAACCATTCTTGCATCCCTGAATACAGTCTCATTTAGATTATGGTGTATCATCTTTTTAAAGTGCTTTTGGATTTGGTATGCTATTAATAATATTTTGTTGAGGTAGTTTGTGTCTATTTTCATAAGGGATATTGGTCTGAAGTTTTCTCTTTGTGTGCGTTTCCTTGTCTTCTTTTGGTATTAGGGTAGGGATGACTTTGTAGAATGAGTTAGGAAGAATTCCATCATCTTCTGTTGTTTGGAATAGTTTCAGAAGATTTGGTATTCTTCTTTGTAAGTTTGGTAGAAATTGGCAATGAAGCCATCAAGTTGTGGGCTTTTCTTTTTTGGGAGCCTTTTTATTATTCAGCCTCTTAAAATTGTCTTTAGTGACAGGGTCTTGCTCTGTTGCCCAGGCTGGAGTACAGTGGCATGATCATCCTCCTTGTAGCCTCGCTTAGAATTCCTGGGCTCAAGTGATCCTCTCACCTCAGCCTCCTGAGCAGCTAGTATCACAGGTATGCACGACCATGGCCGGCTAATTAAAAAATGTTTTTTGGTAAAGGTGGGGTCTTGCTATATTGCCTAGGCTGTTCTCAAACTCCTGGACTTAAGCAGTCCTCTCACCTTGGCCTTCCAAAGAGCTGGGATTGCAGGCATAAGCCACTGTGCCTGGCCTACTCATTCAGTCTTGTTATTTGTTACTGGGTTGTTCAGGGTTTCTGTTTCTTTCTGGTTCAGTCTTGATAGGTTGTATGTGTCTGGACATTTATCTGTCTTTTTCTAAGTTTTTCAGTTTGTTAGCTCATAGTTGTTCATCGTAGTCTCTGATAATCTTTTGTATTTCTCTGCTATCCATTGGAATGTCTCTTTTTTCATTTCTGAGTTTATTTGGGTATGTATTGGTCAGTCTAGCCAGTTGTTTGTTAGGATTGTCTTTAAAAAACCCTTTTTTTTCCATTGATTCTTTGTATTATGTTTTTAAAAGTCTTTATGTTTTCTTTAGTTTTGCTCTGATGTTTATTTTCTTTTCTCTACTAACTTTTTTTTTTTTTTTCTTTTTTGGAGATGGATACTCTCTCTGTCACCCAGGCTGGAGTGTAAGGGCGTGCTCTTGGCTCACTGCAACCTCCACCTCCCAGGTTCAAGTGATTCTCCTGGCTCAGTCTCCCGAGTAGCTGGGATTACGAGTGCCCACCACCACACTCAGCTAATTTTTGTATTTTTTGTAGAGAGGGGGTTTCACCATGTTGACCAGGCTGGTCTCAAACTCCTGACCTCAAGTGATCCACCAACTTCAGCTTCCCAGAGTGCTGGGATCACAGGCATGAGCTACCATGCCTGGCCATTTACTAATTTTGTTTTGGCTTGTTCTGACTTTCCTATTTTTTTTCAGGTGCATTATTAGTTTTTTTACTTAAATCTTTGTACTTTTTTTGTCATACATATTTATTGCTATAATATTCTCTCTTTATAGTGCTTTTGCAGTATCTTACAGGCTTTAAATGCTGAATTTGTATTTTTACTTGTTTCAAGATGTTTGTTGATTTCCCTCTTAATTTCTTCCTTGACTCTGGTCATTCCAGAGCATGTTGTTTAATTTCCATGTATTTGTATCGTTTCCAAAGTTCTCGTTATTGGTTTCTAGTTTTTTTTTTTCCTTTGTGGTCTGTGAAGCTATTGATATGATTTTGATTTTTAAAAATTTAGTGAGGTTTTAGGCCACACCATTCAGGACATAGGCATGGGCAAAGACTTCATGACTAAAACACAAAAAGCTATTGCAGCAAAAGCCAAAATTGACAAATGGGATCTAATTAAACTAAAGAGCTTCTGCACGGCAAAAGAAGCTACCATCAGAGTGAACAGGCAGCCTACAGAATGAGAGAAAATTTTTGCAATCTACCCATCTGACCCAGGGCTAATATCTACAAGGAACTTAAACAAATTTACAAGAAAAAAACAACCGCATCAAAAAATGGGCGAAGGATATGAACAGACATTTCTCAAAAGAAGACATTTATGTGGCCTACAAACATGAAAAAAGCTCGTCATCACTGGTCATCAGAGAAATGCAGATCAAAACCACAATGACATACCATCTCACGCCATTTAGAATGGGAATCATTAAAAAGTCAGGAAACAACATACTGGCAAGGATGTGGAGAAATAGGAACACTTTTACACTGTTGGTGGGAGTGTAAGTTAGTTCAACCCTTGTGGAAGACAGTGTGGCAATTCCTCAAGGATCTAGAACCAGAAATACCATTTGACCCAGCAATCCCCTTACTGGGTATATATCCAAAGGATTATAAATCATGCTAGTATAAAGACACATGCACACATTTGTTTATTGTGGCATTCTTCACAATAGCAAAGACTTGGAACCAACCCAAATGCCCATCAATAATAGACTATGTTAAGAAAATGTGGCACATATACACCATATAATACTATACAACCATAAAAAAGAATGAGTTTGTGTCCTTTGCAGGGACATGGATGAAGCTGGAAACCATCATTCTCAGCAAACTGACACGGGAACAGAAAACCAGACACTGCATGTTCTCACTCATAAGTGGGAATTGAACAATGAGAACACATGGATACAGGGTGGGGAACATCACACACTGGGGCCTGTCGTGGGGTGGGGGGCAAGGGGAGGGATAGCATTAGGAGAAATACCTAATGTAGATGATGGGTTGATGGATGCAGCAAACCATCATGGCACATGTATACCCATGTAACAAACCTGCATGTTCTGCACATGTATCTGAGAACTTAAATAATAATAAAAAAATTGTTGATGTTAGCTTTGTGGCCTAACATATGGCCTATTCTGGAGAATGTTCTTTGTGCTCATGAGAAGGATGTGTAATCCATAGCTAGTGGATGAAATGTTCTGTAAACGTCTGTTAGGTCCATTTGGTCTATAGTGCAGAAAAGTTCAATTTTTGTTTGTTTGTTTTCCTTCTACATGTTGAAAGTGGGATGTTTAATTCTCCAAGTATCATTGTATTGGGATTTATCTCTCTCTTTAGTTCTCATATTTGCTTTATTTATCTGATTGCTCCTGTATTGGGTGTATATGTTTATAATTGTTATGTGCTCTTGCTGAGTTTTTCTCTTTATCAATATGTGATGACGTTTTTGTCTCTCTTTATTTTTATTTCAAGTTTTGCAATATGTTTATTTTTTTCGTTCGATTTTAAGTTCCAGGGTACATGTGCAGGATGTGCAGGTTTGTTACATAGGTAAATGTGTGCCATGGTAGTTTGCTGCACAGATCAACCCATCACCTAGGTATTAAGCCCAGCATCCATTAGCTGTTCTTCCTGATGTTCTTTTTCCCCTCCGTCCCCCTGACAGGCTCCAGTGTGTATTATTTCCCACCAATGTGTTCTCATTGTTCATCTCCCACTTATGAGTGAGGACATGGGGTGTTTGGTTTTCTGTTCCTGCATTAGTTTGCTGAGGATAATGGCTTCCAGCTCCATCCATGTCCCTGCAAAGGACATGATCTTTTTCCTTTTTATGGCTGCATAGTATTCCCTGATGTACATGTACCACATTTTTTTAATCCAGTCTATCACTGATGGGCATTTGGGTTGATTCCAGTCTTTGTTATTGTGAATAATGCTGCAGTGAATATATGTGTGCATGTATCTTTATAATAAAATGATTTATATTCCTTTGGGTGTATACCCAGTAATGGGATTGCTGGGTCAAATGGCATTTCTGCTTCTAGATCTTTGAGGAATCACCACACTGTCTTGTCTCTTGTTAAGTTTTATTTATTTATTTATTTTTTAACTTAATGTCTATTTGTCTGATGTTAAGTATGGCTACTCCTGCATACTTTTGCTTTCCATTTGTATGGGATATATATATATATATATAAAATATACATATATATATATATATAAATATGTATTCATCACATCCCTTCACTTTCACTTCATCTTAGTCTTTATAGGTGAAGTGAGTTTCTTGTAGGCAGCATTCTGTTGGGTCTTGTGTTTTATCTATTCAGCCAGTCTAAATATTTTAATTGTGGAATTTAAACCAGTTATGTTCAAGGTTGTTACTGGTAGTGAAGACTTACCCCTCTCTATACCTCAAAATAATAAGAACCATGTGTGAGAAGCCCACAGCCAACATCGTACTGAATGGGCAAAAGCTGGAAGTATTCCCCTTGAAAACTGCCAGAAGACCAGGATGCCCACTCTCATCACTCCTATTCAACATAGTATTGGAAGTCCTGGCCAGGGCAGTCAGATAAGAGAAAGAAATAAAGGGCATCCAAATAGGAAGAGAAGAAATCAAACTATCCCTGTTTGCAGACAACATGATCCTAGATCTAGAAAACCCCATATTCTCAGTCCGAAGTCTTCTTAAACTGATAAACAACTTCAGCAAAGTCTCAGCATACAAAATCAGTGTCCAAAAATCACTAGCACTCCTATATACCAACAACAATCAAACTGAGAGCCAGATTAGGAACGAACTCATTCACAACTGCCACAAAGAGAGTAAAATACCTAGGAATACATCTAACGAGGGAGGTGAAAGATCTCTTCAAGGAGAACTACAAAACACTGCTCAGAGAAATCAGAGATGACACAAGCACATTCCATGCTCATGGATAGGAACAATCAATGTCGTTAAAATGGCCATACTGCCCAAAGCAATTTATAGATTTAGTGCTGTTCTTATCAAACTACCAATGACATTCTTTACAGAACTAGAGAAAACTATTTTAAAATTCATATGGAACCAAAAAAGAGCGTGAATGGCCAAGGCAATCCTAAGCAAAAAGAACAAAGCTGGAGGCATCATGCTATCCAACTTCAAGTTGTGCTACAGGCATACTGTACTACAGGCACAATGGAACAGAATAGAGAGCCCAGAAATAAGACTGCATACCTACAACTATCTGATCTTTGGCAAACCTGAATAAACAAGCAATGGGGAAAGGATTCCTTATTCAGTAAATGGTGCTGGGATAACTGATTAGCCGTATGCAGAAAATTAAAACTGGACCCCTTCCTTACACCATATACAAAAATTAGCTCGAGATGGATTAAAGACTTCAGTGTAAAACCTCAAACTGAAAACTCTGGAAGACAGCCTAGGCAATACCATTCAAGAGATAGGCATGTGCAAAGATTTCATGATAAAGATACCAAAAACAATTGTGACAAAAGCAAAAATTGACAAATGGAATCTAACTAAACTAAAAAGCTTCTGCACACCAAAAGAAACTATCAGCAGAGTAAACAGACAGTGTACAGAATGGGAGAAAATTTTTGCAAGCTGTGCATCTGACAGAAGTCTAATATACTGCATCTATAAGGAACTTAAACAAATTTACAAACAAAAACAGCCCGATTATAAAGTAGGCCAAGGACATGAACAGATACTTTTCCAAAGAAGACATACATGCAGCCAACAATCATGTGAAAGAAAGCTCAATATCACTAATCACTAGAGAAATGCAAATCAAAACCACAGTGAGATACCATCTCACACCAGTCAAAATTGCTATTATTAAGAACTCCAAAAGTAACAGATGGTGGTGAGGTTGTGGAGAAAAAGGAATGCTTGTAAAGTGTTGGTGGGAGTAGAAATTTGTTCACCTATTGTGGAAGACAGTGTGGCCATTCCTCAAAGACCTAAAGACAGAAATACCATTCACCCCAGCAGTCCCATTACGGGGTATTTACCCAAAGGAATTGTTCTTTTATAAAGACACATACACACATATGTTTATTGCAGCAGTATTCATAATAGCAAAGACATGGACTCAACCTAAATGCCCAGCAGTGTTATACTGGATAAAGAAAATGTGGCACATATACACTGTAAAATGAGATCATGTCTGTTGCAGCTACTTGAATGGAGCTGAAGGCCATTATCCTTAGCAAACTGATGCAGGACAGAAAACCAAACACCGCATGTTCTCACTTATAAGTGGGAGCTAAGTTACGAGAACACATGGACACAGAGGGGTACAATACATGCTAGAGCCTTTCAGAAGGTGGAGGGTGTGAGGAGGGGAGAGCATCAGGCAAAATAACTAATGAGTACTAGGCCTAATATCTGGGTGATAAATAATCTGTATAACAACCCCCCATGACACAAGTTTACCTATGTAACAAACCTACACAGGTACCTCTGAACTTAAAAGTTTTTAAAAAAGGACTTACTAATTTTGTTAATGATTTTCTGACTGTTTTTATATCTCTATTTCTGTCTTCTTTTATTGTTTACTTTTGTGATTTGGTGGTTTTTAAAAAATTATTTTTTATTATACTTTAAGTTCTAGGGTACATGTGCACAATGTGCAGGTTTGATACATAGGTATACATGTGCCATGTTGATTTGCTGCACCCATCAACTCGTCATTTACATTAGGTATTTCTCCTAATGCTATCCCTCCCCTAGCCTCTCAACCCCCGACAGGCCTCAGTGTGTGAAGTTCCCCACCCAGTGTCCAAGTGATCTCATTGTTCAATTCCCACCTACGAGTGAGAACATGCGGTGTTTGGTTTTCTGTCATTGTGATAGTTTGCTGAGAATGATGGTTTCCAGCTTCATCCATGTCCCTGCAAAGGACATGAACTTATTCTTTTTTAAGGCTGCATAGTATTCCATGGTGTGTATGTGCCGCATTTTCTTAATCCAGTCTATTATTGATGGGCATTTGGGTTGGTTCTAAGTCTTTGCTATTGTGAATAGTGCTGTCATAAACATATGTGTGCATGTGTCTTTATAGTAGAATGATTTATAATTCTTTGGGTATATACCCAGTAATGGGATTGCTTGGTCAAATGGTAATTCTAGGTCTAGATCCTTGAGGAATTGTCACACTGTCTTCCACAATGGTTGAACTAATTTACACTCCCACCAACAGTGTAAAAGCGTTCCTATTTCTCCACATCCTTTCCAGTATCTGTTGTTTCCTGACTTTTTAATGATTGCCATTCTAACTGGCATGAGATCGTATTTCATTGTGGTTTTGGTTTGCATTTCTCTGATGACCAGTGATGATGAGCATTTTTTCATTTGTCTGTTGGCTGCATAGATGTCTTCTTTCGGGAATTGTCTATTCATATCCTTTGCCCACTTTTTGATGGGGGGGTTGTTTTTTTCTTTATAAATTCTGGATATTAGACCTTTGTCAGATGGGTAGATTGCAAAAATTTTCCCCCATTCTGTAGGTTACCTGTTCATTCTGATGGTAGTTTCTTTTGCCGTGCAGAAACTCTTTAGTTTAATTAGATCCCATTTGTCAATTTTGGCTTTTGTTGCCGTTGCTTTTGGTGTTTTAGTCATGAAGTTCTCGCCCATGCTTATGTCCTGAATGGTATTCCCTAGGTTTTCTTCTAGGGTTTTTATGGTTTTAGGTCTAATATTTAAGTCTTTAATCCATCTTGAATTAATTTTTATATAAGGTGTAAGGAAGGGATCCAGTTTCAGTTTTCTACATATGGTTAGCCAGCTTTCCCAGCATCGTTTATTAAATAGGGAATGCTTTCCCCATTTCTTGTTTTCATCATGTGTGTCAAAGATCAGATGGTTGTAGATGTGTGGTGTTGTTTCTGAGGTCTCTGTTCTGTTCCATTGGTCTATATCTCTGTTTTGGTACCAGTACCATGCTGTTTTCGTTACTGTAGCCTTGCAGTATAGTTTGAAGTCAGGTAGCATGATGCCTCCAGCTTTGTTCTTTTTGCTTAGGATTGTCTCGGCAATGTGGGCTCTTTTTTGGTTCCATATGAACTTTAAGGTAGTTTTTTTCCAATTCTGTGAAGAAAGTCAGTGGTAGCTTGATGCGGATGGCATGGAATCTATAAATTACCTTGGGCAGTATGGCCATTTTCACGATATTGATTCTTCCTATCCATGAGCATGGAATATTCTTCCATTTGTTTGTGTCCTCTTTTATTTCCTGGAGCAGTGGTTTGTAGTTTTCCTTGAAGAGGTCCTTCACATCCCGTGTAAGTTGGATTCCTAGGTATTTTATTTTCTTTGTAGCAATTGTGAATGGGAGTTCACTCATGATTTAGCTCTCTGTTTGTCTGTTATTGGTGTATAGGAATGCTTGTGATTTTTGCACATTGATTTTGTATCCTGAGACTTTGCTGAAGTTGCTTACCAGCTTATGGAGATTTTGGGCTGAGACAATGGGGTTTTCTAAATACAGAATCATGTTATCTGCAAGCAGGGACAATTTGACTTCCTCATTTCCTAATTGAATACTCTTTATTTCTTTCTCTTGCCTGATTGCCCTGGCCAGAACTTCTAACACTGTGTTGAATAGGAATGGTGAGACAGGGCATCCTTTTCTTGTGCTGGTTTTCAAAGGGAATGCTTCCAGTTTTTGCCCATTCAGTATGATATTGACTGTGGGTTTGTCATAAATAGCTCTTATTATTTTGAGAAACGTTCCATCGATACCTCGCTTATTGAGTGTTTTTAGCATGAAAGGCTGTTGAATTTTGTTGAAGGTCTTTTCTGCATCTATTGAGGTAACCGTGGTTTTTGTCGTTGATTATGTTTATTGATTTGCATATGCTGAACCAGCCTTGCATCGCAGGGATGAAGCCGACTTGATTGTGGTGGATAAGCTTTTTGATGTGCTGCTGGATTCGGCTTGCCGAATCTCCTTGTGTCTCCATCTCCTTCAGTTCTACTTTGATCTTAGTTATTTCTCGCCGTCTCGTAGCTTTTGAATTTGTTTGCTCTTCCTTCTCTAGTTCTTTTAATTGTGATGTTAGGGTGTCAATTTTAGATATTTCCTGCTTTCTCTTGTGGACATTTAGTGCTATAAATTTCCCTCTACACACTGCTTTAAATGTGTCCCAGAGATTCTGGTATGTTGTATCTTTGTTCTCATTGGTTTCAAAGAGCATCTTTATTTCTGCCTGCATTTTGTTATTTACCCAGTAGTCATTCAGGAGCAGGTTGATCACTTTCCTTGTAGTTGTGTGGTTTTGAATGAGTTTCTTAATCCTGAGTTTTTTTTTTTTTTTTTTTTTTTTTTTTTTTTATTATTTAAGTTCTAGGGTACATGTGCATAACGTGCAGGTTTGTTACATATGTATACTTGTGCCATGTTGGTGTGCTGCACCCATCAACTCGTCAGCACCCATCAATTCGTCATTTATATCAGGTATAACTCCCAGTGCAATCCCTCCCCCCTCCCCCCTCCCCATGATAGGCCCCGATGTGTGATGTTCCCCTTCCCGAGTCCAAGTGATGTCATTGTTCAGTTCCCACCTACGAGTGAGAACATGTGGTGTTTGGTTTTCTGTTCTTGTGATAGTTTGCTAAGAATGATGGTTTCTAGCTGCATCCATGTCCCTACAAAGGACGCAAACTCATCCTTTTTTATGGCTGCATAATATTCCATGGTGTATATGTGCCACATTTTCTTAATCCAGTCTGTCACAGATGGACATTTGGGTTGATTCCAAGTCTTTGCTATTGTGAATAGTGCCGCAATAAACATACGTGTGCATGTGTCTTTAGAGCAGCATGTTAATCCTAATTTGATTGCGCTGAGGTCTGAGAGATAGTTTGTTGTGATTTCTGTTCTTTTACATTTGCTGAGGAGTGCTTTACTTCCAATTATGTGCTCAATTTTAGAATAAGTGTGATGTGGTGCTGAAAAGAATGTATATTCTGTTGATTTGGGGTGGAGAGTTCTGTAGATGTCTATTAGGTCTGCTTGGTGCAGAGTTGAGTTCAATTCCTGGATATCCTTGTTAACTTTCTGTCTCGTCGATCTGTCTAATGTTGACAATGGGGTGTTAAAGTCTCCCATTGTTATTGTGTGGTGGTGTAAGTCTCTTTGTAGGTCTCTAAGAACTTGCTTTATGAATCTGTGTGCTCCTGTATTGGGTGCATATATATTTAGGATAGTTAGCTCTTCTTGTTGAATTGATCCCTTTACCATTATGTAATGGCCTTCTTTGTCTCTTTTGATATTGGTTGGTTTAAAGTCTGTTTTACTGGAGACTAGGATTGCAACCCCTGCTTTTTTTTGCTTTCCATTTGCTTGGTAGATCTTCCTCCATTACTTTATTTTGAGCCTATGTGCGTCTTTGCACATGAGATGGGTCTCCTGAATACAGCACACTGATGAGTCTTGACTCTATCTAATTTGCTAGTCTGTGTCTTTTAATTGGGGCATTTCGCCCATTTACATTTAAAGTTAATATAGTTATGTGTGAATTTGATCCTGTCATTATAATATTCGCTGGTTAGTTTGCCCATTAACTGATGCAGTTTCTTCATAGCGTTAATGGTCTTTACAATTTGGCATGTTTTTTCAGTGGCTGGTACCAGTTGTTTGTTTCTATGTTTAGTGCTTCCTTCAGGAGCTCTTGTAGGGCAGGCCTGGTTGTGATGAAATCTCTCAGCATTTGCTTGTCTGTAAAGGATTTTATTTCTCCTTCACTTATGAAACTTAGTTTGGCTGGATATGAAATTCTGGGTTGAGAACTCTTTTCTTTAAGAATGTTGAATATTGGCCCCCACTCTCTTCTGGCTTGTACAGTTTCTACTGAGAGATCTGCTGTTAGTCTGATGGGCTTCCCTTTGTGAGTAACTCGACCTTTCTCTCTGGCTGCCCTTAACACTTTTCCTTCATTTCAACCTTGGTGAATCTTATGTGTCTTGGAGTTGCTCTTCTCGAGGAGTATCTTTGTGGTGTTCTCTGTATTTCCTGAATTCGAATGTTGGCCTGCCTTGCTAGGTTGGGGATGTTCTCCTGTATAATATCCTGAAGAGTGTTTTCCAACTTGGTTCCATTCTCTCCGTCACTTTCAGGTACAGCAATCAAACGTCGTTGGTCTTTTCACATAGTCCTATATTTCTTGGAGGCTTTGTTCGTTTCTTTTTACTCTTTTTTCTCTAACCTTGTCTTCTCACTTTATTTCATTAATTTGATATTCAATCACTGATACCCTTTCTTCTACTTGATTGAATTGTCTATTGAAGCTTGTGCATGCGTCACGAAGTTCTCGTGCCATGGTTTTCAGCTCCGTTAGGTCATTTAAAGTCTTCGCTACACTGTTTATTCTAGTTAGCCGTTTGTCTAATCTTTTTTCAAGGTTTTTAGCTTCGAACATCCTTCTTTAGCTTGGAGAAGTTTGTTATTACTGACCTTTTGAAGCCTACTTCTGTCAACTCATCAAAGTCATCTCCATCCAGCTTTGTTCCGTTGCTGGCGAGGAACTGTGATCCTTTGGAGGAGACGAGGTCCTCTGATTTTTAGAATTTTCATCTTTTCTGCTCTGGTTTCTCCCCATCTTTGTGGTTTTATCTACCTTTAGTCTTTGATGTTGGTGATCTACAGATGAGGTTTGGGGGTAGATGACCTTTTTGTTGATGTTGATGCTATTCCTTTCTGTTTGTTAGTTTTCCTTCTAACAGTCAGGTCCCTCAGCTGCAGGTCTGTTGGAGTTTGCTGGAGGTCCACTCCTGACCCTGTTTGCCTGGGTATCACCAACGGAGGCTGCAGAGCAGCAAATATTGCAGAACAGCAAATATTGCTGCCTGATCCTTCCTCTGGAAGCTTTGTCCCAGAGGGGCAGCCGCCTATATGAGGTGTCTGTTGGCCCCTCCTGGGAGGTGTCTCCCAGTTAGGCTACACTGGAGTCATTGACCCACTTGAGGAGGCAGGCTGTCTGTTCTCAGAGCTCAAACACTGTGCTGGGAGAGCCACTGCTCTCTTCACAGCTGTCAGACAGGGATGTTTAAGTCTGCAGAAGTTGTCTGCTGCCTTTTGTTCAGCCATGCCCTGCCTAGAGAGGTGGAGTCTAGAGGCAGTAGGCCTTATTGAGCTGCAATGGGCTCTGCCTACTTTGAACTTCCCGGTCACTTTGTTTACCTACTCAAGCCTCAGCAATGGCGGACACCCCTCCCCCAGCCAGCTGCCATCTTGCAGTTCGATCTCAGACTGCTGCACTAGCAGTGAGCAAAGCTTCATGGGTGTGGGACATGCCGAACCAGGCATGGGAGAGAATCACCTTGTCTGCTGGTTGCTAAGACCTTGGGAAAAGTGCAGTATTTGGGCGGCAGTGTCCTGTTTTTCCAGGTAGCCTGTCATGGCTTCCCTTGGCTAGGAAAGGGAAAGCCCCTGACTTCTTGCATTTGCCAGGTGAGGCGATGCCCCTCCCTGCTTCACCTTGCCCTCTGTGGGCTGCAGCCCGCTGTCCAACCAGTCCCAATGAGATGAACGAGGTACCTCCGTTGGAAATGCAGAAATCACCCGTCTTCTGTGTCTTCTGCGTCGATCACGCTGGGAGCTTCAGACTGGAGCTGTTCCTATTTCACCATCTTGGTCCATTCTCTGTCTTATTGGTGTTTCTGCTCTGCTATTGAGTTTTGTACTTTAGTGTGTTTCTTTGAGAGTTTTAAGACTGCATTAAGCATTTTTGTAGTGTAGTGTAATGAATTCCCTTAATTTTTGCTTGTCTGGGAAAGATGTTATTTGCCCTTTATTTTTGAATGATAAGTTTGCTGAATCTAGTATTATTGACTGACATTTTATTTTCAGCACTTGTAATATATCATCATATGCCTGTAAGGTTTCTGCTGAGAAATTTGTTTTTAATCTTATGGGGATTTTCTTACATGTGATTTGATATTTTTCTTACTATTTTTAGAATTCTGTCTTTGACTTTTCAGTTTGACTATGATACACCTTGTAGAAGCCCTTTATGGATTGAATGTATTTGAGGAATTTTGTACTCCTGTATCTTCATGTTTTTATCTTTTGCAAGACTTGGGAAGTTTTCAGCTATAATTTTTTTCAAATGTTTTCTTCCATTTCTCTTTCTTCTGAAACTCCCATAATTTGAACATTGGTTGCTTTACGGCATCCCGTATGTTATGTAGGCTTTCTTCATTTTTTAAAGTTGTTTTTCACCTTTGTGTCTGAATGGGTTATTTTTTAAAATATCTGTTTTCAAGTTCAGAAATTCTTCTGCTTAATTTTGTTTATTACTGAGGCTCTCAACTGTATTTTACATTTCATTGAAATCTTCAGTTGTAGGACCTTTTAAATGATATCAATCTTTGTGGAATTTCTCATCGAGATCATAAATTGTTTTCCTAATTTTTTGGATTATTTATCTTTTTTAAAAAAATATCTCACTAGTTTCTTTTGTATCCTAATTTTCGTTTTTTTCCAGCATTCCATACATTTCCTTTTCTTATGGGTCTCTTACTGGAAAATTACTTTGTTTCTTTGGAGGTTTCTTGTTTCCTTGCTTTTTCATGTTTCTTGTGTCTTTTTGTTGGTGTCTGTGTTTATTGTAACAGTTGTTTTCTTCCAATTTATTCATTAGCATTGGTAGGAAAAACTTTTTCCTATAGATATATTTATAGTGCTGGTTCTGTGAAGGAGTTTTTCTGATTTTACATAGACATAGTCTTGTAATCTTTTATGATTTTTTGGATTGTAACTCTTGTCAGCAGTGTCGGAGTTCCTAAGTGACGCAGACTGCTTTTGTTAATGGCAGCCATGGTGAGGCTTTGCTGAGCGTGGGGACTCCAGGTGGGGTGCTCCTTAAGCACCAGTAATAATGACAGTGGGCTGGGTGGACTTGTCATTAGTTGCCTGAGTGGTGTGTGTGGGTGCCAGTGTGGCTGGGTGCTTTGAGCCAATCCCCAGACCTCTAGATGATTTGTGTAGGCAGTGGCAGTGGCAGCTATAGGTGGGGTTGGCTTGTCCTCAGGTTTTTGGAAGGCATGTGTCTGAGCCAGTTGGGGAGTGGATTGATCCCTAGGCCTCTGGAGGATGATGTGTACAGGTGCTGATGGTGGGCAGAGTGGATCTCTCTTCATGCCCTCCCACCCCCGATGGTGTGTGTGGGTCTTGGTAGCAGTAGGTGGGTAGATTGTTCCCTAGGAACCCTGATGATATGCATTGGTGACATTGAGGAGTGTGGATAGATTTTTGTTTCTCTGGATGACACATGGGGGTGCCAGTGGTGGTGGGTGGGCCACTTTAAATTTTTTGTTACAATGTATTTTCATACTTTTTTTAAAAAAGCATAACATTAAATTTACATAAGCATCTGTTTCCTTTCTGTTCTTCAGATTGAATAATTTCTATTGGTCTATTTCCAGATCCACTGACCCCTTTTTAGTATCCTTTCTTCTCTTTAGGCCAGTGGTCCCTAACCTTTTTGGCATCAGGTTTCATGGAAGACAATTTTTCTGTGGACCCACGTAGTCGGGCAGGTGGGATGGTTTTGGAATGATTCAAGCACATTACATTTATTGTGCACTTTATTTCTGTTATTAATACATTGTAATACATAATTAAATAAATATACAACTTACCATAATGTAGAATCAGTGGGAGACCTGAGCATGATTTCCTGCAACTAGATGATCCCATCTGGAGGTGATGGGAGACAGTAACAGATCATCACTCATTAGATTCTCATAAGGAGCATGCAACCAGTATCACTCATATGCACAGTTCACAATAGGGTTTGTGCTTTGAGAATCTAATGCTGCCACTGACCTGACAGGTGGTGGAGCTCAGGTGGTAATGTGAGTGATGGGGAGCGGCTGTAAATACAGATGAAATTTCACTTGCACACTTGCCACTCACCTCCTGCTGTGCGGCCTGGTTCCTAACAGGCCATGGACCAATACCCGTCCATGACCTGGGGTTGGGGACTACTGCTTTAGGCCGTTCAGTGCTTTTTAAAATTTGGTCATGTTACTTCGTAGTTTTCAAAGTGCCATTTGTTTCTTTTTTACTTTTGTTTCTCTGTTGAGATTTTCTGTCTTTTTACTTCTTTGAAGAGAGTTCATCCTTGCAGAGAACAGTATAATAGCCACTTTAAAGCTTTTTTTTTCTGGCTGTGTGTGGTGGCTCCCACCTGTAATTCCAGCACTTTTGGAGGCTCAGGTGGCCGGATCACCTGAGGTCGTGAGTTGGAGACCAGCCTCGCCAAGATGGTGAGACTGTCTCTACTAAAAATACAAAAAATTAGCCAGGCATGGTAGTTGGTGCCTGTAATCCCAACTACTTGGGAGGCTGAGGCAGAAGAATTGCTTGAACCTGGGAGGCGGAGGTTGCAGTGAGCTGAGATCATGCCACCGCACTCCAGGCTGGGCAACAAGAGTAAAACTCTATCTCAAATAAATAAATAAATGAATGAATAAATAAGTAAGTAAATAAATAAAATGAAGTTTTTTTTTTTTTTTTTTTTCTGATAATTTCAACATCTCTGTCTTCTTCTACTTGGCTGCTCTTGATTCTCATCTTTTGTGAGTTGTTGAATTTCCTAGGTTCTTTATATGCCAAGCAGTTTTCGGATTATATCCTGGGCATTTTGAATATTAAGTTGTAAGTCTCTGGGTCTTGGTTAGATTGCAGGTTTGGTATTACTTTGAGTTCACCAATATCATTCTTAGCGTATACTCTTCAGGGTCCTAAGATAGCTTTGCCATGAAGTCTGTCTAGAATTCTTAGTTGCACTTAGTGGGAGAAGCAGAGAAGATTATTCTTATTCCATTTTATTTCAAGTAGAATTCTTGCTCATTTTTTAAATCTGAGTTTTTATTTTATATATTTATTTATTTATGATACAGGGTTTTCCTGTGTCACCTAGGCCTGCGTGCAGTGGTACGATTATAGCTCACTGCAGCCTCAAACTCCTAGGCTCAAGTGATTCTCCTGCCTCAGCCTCCTGAGTAGCTGGGACTACAGACACGTGCTACCGCCTTTTTTATAGAGACAGGGTCTCACTATATTTATCAGACTGGTCTCAAACTTCTGACTTCAAGTGATCTTCCTGCCTCAGTCTCCCAAAGTGTTGGGATTACAGGCATAAGCCACTGTACCTGGCTCAATCTGAGTTTTTAGTCTTTGTTATTGATGTGTAGGAATTTTTTATATAATAAGGATATGAGTCTGTTGTCAGGATGTGTATTGCAAATACTTTCAGTCTGTAGCTGTTTTATTTCTTAATTGTATGTCTGTTGATGAGCAGAAATATTTGATTTTGATGAATCTAGTTTATCAATTTTTTCCTTTATTCTTAGTGGTTTCTTCTTTTTTTTTAGACAGAGTCTCACTCTTTTGCCCAGACTGAAGTGCAGTGGCATGATCTTGGCTCACTGCAATCTCTGCCTTCTGGGTTCCAGCGATTCTCGTGCCTCAGTCTCCCTAGTAGCTGGGACTACAGGTCTACACCCCCATGCTGAGCAAATTTTTGTATTTTTAGTAGAGGTGGGGTTTCATTGTGTTGCCCAGGCTGGTCTCGAACTCCTGGCCTCTAGCGATCCATCCACCTTGGCCTCCCAAAGTGCTGGGATTACAGATGTGAGCCACTGCACCCAGTCTCTTTATTCTTAGTCCTTTCCTTTCCTTTCTTTCCCTTCCCTTCCCCATCCCCTTCCCTTCCCCATCCCCTTCCTTTCCCTTCTCTTCCCTTCCCTTCCCCATCCCCTTCCCTTCCCCATCCCCTTCCCCTTCCCCTTCCCCTTCCCCTTCCCCTTCCCTTCTCTTCCCTTCCCTCCCCTCCCCTCCCTTCCCCTCCCCTCCCCCCCTTTCCTTTCCTTTCATTTCGCTTTTTTGTTAATGTTGTGACAAAACACACGTAACAAAATTTACCATATTAGCTATTAATTGCATTCAATTTAGTGGCATTTAGTTCACTCACAGTGTTGTGCAACCACTTTCTCTGTCTAGTTTCAGAACTTTTTCATCACCCCAAATGGAAACTCTTTAACCATTAAGCATTCACTTCTTATTTTATCTCTTTATTCCCCCAGCTTCCCAGCCCCTGGAAATTACTACTTTGTTTTCTGTTGCCTGGATTTTCCTGTTCTAGATATTTCACAAAAACAGAATCACTCCGTATAGGATCTTTTGTGTCTATGGCTTCTTTCGCTTGGCACAAATGCTTTCAAAGTTCATCCATGTCATAGTATGTGGTAGTACTTTAGTTCTTTTTATGGTCTAATAATATTCCATTGTATGGCTATATCACATTTGTTTATCTGTTCATCTGTTTGTATTGTTTCCACCTTTTTTGCTATTGTTGAATAATGCTTCCATGAACAGACAAGTATCTGTTCGAAAACCTGTTTTCCATTCTTTTGTTTTATACTTAGGATGGGAATTTCTGTGTCATGTGGTAATTTTATGTTTAAGTTATTGAGGAACTGCAATACTGTTTTTTTTTTCTTAAAACAGTAGCTGTACCATTTACATTCCCACTAGCAATGTATGAAGGTTCCAGGTTCTTTATATACTCACCAACACTTATTTTTTTTTCTCTCTTTCTTGCTCTTTTACTTCCTTTTCCTTCTCCTCTCTTCCTTCATTCCTCATCCTAGTGGGTACGAAATGATATATCATTGTGGTTTTGACTTGCATTTTTTTGTGTGTTTTGATATAAACTTTAGGGGTATTTTTCCTTCTTCTGGGAAGAATGCTATTTATATTTTTTTGGGGGATTTTGGTGAATCTATAAATTTCTTCATTTAGTGTGGACATTTTAACAATGACATTTCAACAACATTGATTCTTTTTCCATTTTTCTTTTTTTGTTCTCAAAGGAGATAAACAATATTGATTCAAACCATGACCATGGAATATCTTTCTATTGTTTTGGCGTTCTCCAGTTTCTTTCATCAATGTTTTATGGTTTTCATTGTGGAGATCTTTCACTTTGGTTTGGATTTGCATTTCCTAATGACTAATGACATTGAGTGTCTTCTAATGTGCTTTTTGTCATTTGTGTAGTTTTTTTGGAGAAATATCTATTCACATTCTTTGCCCATTAAAATATTTTTGTCTTTATCTTACTGAATTGTAAGAGTTTTTTTTTTTTTTAATTTTGAACACTATACCTTTTTTCTTTTAAGAGATGGGGTCTTGCTGTGTTGCCCAGGCTGGCCTGAAACTCTTGGCCTCAAGCAATCTTCCTGCCTTGGCCTTCCAGAGTGCTGGAATTACAGGTGTGAGCCATTGTGGTTGGCCTGGATACTGTATTTCCTCCCATTTGGTGGTTTGGTTGCCTTTCCACTATTCCAGTAGTGTTCTTTGATGAATAAAAGTTTGAAATTTTTCTGATGTCCAATTTATCATTTTTCTGTTGTCACTTGTGGTTTTTTGGTCATATCTGTGAAATCATTGCCAAGTAGAAGTCATGAAAATGTACTGCTATGTTTTTTTCTAAGAGCTTCATAATTCCAACATTGTTTTGATTACTATAACTTCATAGTAAATTTTGAAACTGAAATGTGAGTCCTCTAATTTTGTTCTTCTTCTTCAAGATTATTTTGGTTCTTCTGAGCCTCTCACAATTAATCGTCAGATCAGTTCGTCCATTTCTGCAAAACAGGCTGTTGGAATTTTGGTAGGGAGTGAATGGAATCTGGAGGTCACTTTGGGGAGTAATGCCCAACTGCTAACCAAAATAGTTGATATAGTTAATAAAGTCTTTCAGTCCTCGATTAGGGGATGTCTTTTTCATTTATTTGGGTTTATTTGTTTATTTATTTATTTAACTCGTTCCTAAAATTTTCCATGTGGCAGTTCATAGGTAACTAACTTTAATATCTTTCAATTGTTATAAATGCAGTTACTTTAGAATCATAGGCCCTATTTAACCTTCTTTTTTTTTTTTTTTTTTTTTTTTTTGAGACAGAGTTTCGCTCTTTTTGCCCAGGCTAGAGTGCAATGGCGCGATCTCAGCTCACCGCAACCTCCGCCTCCCGGGTTCAAGCGATTCTCCTGCCTCAGCCTCTCGAGTAGCTGGGATTACAGGCATGCACCACTATGCCTGGCTAATTTTTGTATTTTTAGTAGAGACGGGGTTTCTCCATGTTGGTCAGGCTGGTCTTGAACTCCCGACCTCAGGTGATCCACCCACCTTGGCCTCCCAAATTGCTGGGATGATAGGCGTGAGCCACCACGCCCGTCCATTAACCTTCTATGTAATAATTTTTATTACTTCCTTTAAATACATTCCAGATTTTAATAGCTATTTAAGCTTTGGAATCTCAAAGTATTGATTTTTTGATTAAAGTTACCTTGGTATTTTAAAATGTCTTCCTAGTATTTTTTGGTGGACTTACATTTCTGCATTAGCAAAAGAGCCAGATATTCGATAGATATTATTTTTCTCTGTGAACTACTATGTATTTGATTGTTTATAACAAATTTCCAAATAAAAAAGAACATTTTAATGTTTCTTGTCATATTGGTATGTTTATTATTAAAATTTCATTTTTTTTTCCTAGTGGGAAAGAAGCCTAAGGAATAAAGTCATCTCTCTAGACCATAAAAATAAAAAACATATCCGAGGGTGTCCTGTCGCTTCCAAGTCTTCACCAGAAAGGTAAGACATGTGTGTGTGTGTGTGTGACATAGTATGGGCTTATCCTATAAAGTGTGACCATAAATGATTTATTTTAGCTTGTTGTATCTCAATTATGACCACAATGTTTAAAATAGAAGGCTTTAATTCAGTAGCCTGTAAGATTCTTTCAGTCTCTTAGCTTTCTGCGATTGTTAGTATCTTAACTCCCTTGTTTTTGTGCATTTGGAAATCTTGATAAGCTTTTGCTGATAATGCAAGAGTTATACATAGACTGATAATGATGATTGAGTCATTATTTGTGATCAGCAGTGAGAAGGGGTGCTTGGTTTCTTCTTTTTTATTTTTTAAAGGCTAGTCAAATGAAGCGGTGGGAATGGAGCAGAAACAAAGACATCTGCAACTTGTAATCAACTGGTTGTAAATACCTCTGTACTTGGGCCAGCCAAAAATGCTCTGTTTAGCAACTATTGTCCTATAGTCACAGTGCTAACAAGTTATTTGCATAGGGGAATTAAATATCTGGAGGATTCAAATTACAGTTGTTATGGAAATAATTTAGAGTATTTCAGAATTGGACATAAATCAATGATTAGAAAGTTGTTATTTTAAAAAGAGTATTGAATTTTCTTTTCAACGTAGTGAATGAAAAAATGAGAATAGCAAATTATGATTATTGGAAAGTCACACAAATTTAGAAGACTCAGTGGGGTCCTTGAATTTATGTCAAAGTACTTCTATAAACTACTTAGTCTAATTCTCCCTTTTCAAGTAAATTGTGTGTAGGAAATATAAACATATATTGATGACTCCATAGCAGTTTATGAGCCTCTTGACATACCGTACCATGGATAACTTGTCAAGGTGAATAAGGCAGGTCTGTTGATGCAATGATGATGCTTTCATCCTTAGAACAAGCACACACTAGTTTTCAGACTTAGTTTCCCAAAAAGATTTACATAAAAAAATTATACTTGGTTTGAGAGATGGAATGCTAGAAGTAATACAGGAATGATAATTTTTTTTTTTTTTTTTTTTTTTTTTTTGAGGCAGAGTCTCATTCTGTCGCCGGGGCTGGAGTGCAGTGGCCGGATCTCAGCTCACTGCAAGCTCCGCCTCCCGGGTTTACGCCATTCTCCTGCCTCAGCCTCCCGAGTAGCTGGGACTACAGGCGCCCGCCACTTCGCCCGGCTAGTTTTTGTATTTTTGGTAGAGACGGGGTTTCACCGTGTTCGCCAGGATGGTCTCGATCTCCTGACCTCGTGATCCGCCCATCTCGGCCTCCCAAAGTGCTGGGATTACAGGCTTGAGCCACCGCGCCCGGCCGATAATTTTTAATTAATAAAAACCAAGCCACATTTTCTGAAAGGTTTGCACATACAAAGTTGTTTTATCTTATGGGAAACATATCCTGAAGACTTTGCATGCTTCAAAACATATATAATTCCCCTTTAGCTGCCGTCTTGCATCCCTGCATGTGTGTGCCTAATCTCAGCTGGCCCACCTGAGACCCTGTGAGCACCAACCCTAGTTCCCTGCGTGTCCCCTTACCTGCTCTGACAGGATGAAAGAAACAATCATGCATCAGGAAAAACTTGCCAAACTGCAGGCACAAGTGCACATTGGTGGGAAAGGAACAATTTGTAGAAAGAAGGTGGTTCATGGAACAGCCACAGCAGATGATAAAAAACTTGAGTTGTCCTTAAAGAAGTTAGGGGTAAACAGTATCTCTGGTATTGAAGAGGTGAATATGTTTACAAACCAAGGAATGGTGATCCACTTTAACAACCCTAAAGTTCAGGCATCTCTGGCAGCAAACACTTTCACCATTACAGGCCATGCTGAGACAAAGCAGCTGACGGAAATGCTACACAGCATCTTAAACCAGCTTGGTGCAGACAGTCTGACTAGTTTAAGGAGACTGGCTGAAGCTGTGCCCAAACAGTCCGTGGATAGAAAAGCACCACTTGCTACTGGAGAGGATAATGATGATGAAGTTCCTCATCTTGTGGAGAATTTTGATGAGGCTTCCAAGAATGAGGCAAACTGAATTGAATCAACTTCTGAAGATAAAACTTGAAGAAGTTACTGGGAGCTGCTATTTTATATTATGACTGCTTTTAAAGAAATTTTTGTTTATGGATATGATAAAATCTAGATCTCTAATATTTTTAAGCCCAAGCCCCTTGGACACTGCAGCTCTTTTCAGTTTTTGCTTATACACAATTCATTATTTGCAGCTAATTAAGCCGAAGAAGCCTGGGAATAAACTTTGAAACAAAGGTTAATAAGGTTCTTTGCCTAGTAAAAAACAAAAAACAAAAAACTTATATCATTCAGGCCGGGCACGGTGGCTCACACCTGTAGTCCCAGCACTTTGGGAGACCGAGGCAGGTGGATCACTTGAGTGCAGGAGTTCAAGTACAGCATGGGCACCATGGCGAAACACCATCTCTACAAAAAACTAATAAAAGTAAAAATTAAAAAATACTTATATTATTTAAATCTCGCTTTTCCATAAGAAAGCTTGTAAAGTGGTGGGCACAGGTTCTTTGGGATATCAATCAATAACTTTGTAACATACTGCTTTAATTTTGCCTTTTAGTTTTCTGGCATTATCACTAATATTTTTTTCAGTGTATTTTCTGCTAAATTGTCAGCCTAGCATAAAAAGATAATTGTTTGGCCTTCCTTATAGGATTTATAACATCTGACTTCTGTTCCGGAGTTAGTGATTTTCAGGCATGGTCACAGCATTAACATTATAACATCTATTTAATGTACACTTAATGATATTGTTAGAGGATAAAAAGGTTTTAAAATTCAGTAGCAGTAGAAATTGAATTAAAAATACAATAATGAACCAAATCACCATCTTTTTAATAAATAAAAAGAACAGTGTGGTTGACATGATCCTGACAAAGGAAAATGATACATTTCTTAAACTGATAAAAGTGATGTAGCCAACAGGCATTAGTGTAATTAATTAGTTTTATAGTTTACTCAGCCAATTTTTGAATAATAGAATGTGATTTTTGACAAATTTTTAAAATCTAGAGGACTTTGTATTATTTCAAAATTTTATACTGAAGACACGTATATATGTCTTTTATATATATAACTATATTAATACATAATTCGTTCAAATTCACAATGTTAAAGTGTTCATAAAATATTTCTGGGGGATGTATATGAATATTAAAAAGTAGGATTTAAAAATGTATCTCTGATGTGTGGTAGAAAGGACCTGAGTCATTTCCAAATCCTAGTTGTCTTAAGCTAGGAGGGGGCATCTTGTCTATACTTTAGTTTTTCCTCTACTGAAAGTTCTGGAGCTTTTGATTCTTAACCTTTTTCTGAATGTTCTGCTTCTAAAAGGTAGGTAAAATGGGATGGTTAGGATATCTAGAATATCTGGAAACTAAGGTGGGATGGAACATGATGAGTTGTTTAGATGAAATGGGTTATGACAGTTAAGTTAGTAGGCAGAGTTAGGAAGTGACTTTGTTCAAAACAACAGGAATGGGAAATTATGATGTATTTGCTTCACAGCACAAGGATTTTGTAAAATTCTCTTGGGCAGATTATTTTTAGAAGAGAAACAGTTTGGTTTTTCTGTTTTAATGGGATTCTTTTTTCCTCTCTTGATCTCGTTTTCACTATCAATGAGCTTACAGAATTTGTACCTACAGATTTAGTTCTCTTGTAGTGTAATTTTTTTTTTAAATCAAATTGTGCTGTTCTTCCTACTCCACTAATTATTTGGCGTATCAGTCATAAGAGTACATGAGCAATATCAGATTGGAACTGAAAACCCTCTATTATAATTATGGCAGCTAATATCTACTGAGTACTTATTATGTGTTAGGCATTAGACTAAGCCTGAACTGTCTTATTGAATTTTTATAAGTCTGTAAGATGTAAGTAGCATTGGCCTTATCTCATAGTTGAGGAAATTTAGGCCTTCTTACTATAATGGAGAGGAATGTTATTAATGCATCTCTAGGAAACCTAGTCCAGTATTAACAGACTTAAATTTTTGTTTTAATAACATTGAATTCTTCTAGGCTATCTGAAACATTTTATAAATTGCTGCTGTGCGAAGGGAAGTCAAAGCAACAAAAATACACCTGGAGAGGGGGAAAATGTTTCCATATGTTTGTATTACTTTGTAACTACTGACTCTATCTCCTGTGTTTGATCTTACTTTAAAGATTGTAATACTTCTTAGTGCTTTTTTAAAAATTAAGTTTTATTGTGATATAATTTACATATCATAAAATTCACCTATTTTAATTCAATAATTAAATAATTTTTAGTATATTTACAGAATTGTGAGCCATCACTACAGTCTAGTGATGGTTTTAGAACATCCCATAATGCTCCAAAAGAAACTGCTCTTTTGCAACCATTTTCCATTCTCACCTACAACTGTAAGCAACCACTAACCTTAAAAGATTTGATTTTTTGGACATTTCATATAGACAGAATCATACAATATGTTTGTTCTTTTTCATCTGGCTTTCACCTAGCATAATATTTTTGAGGTTTGTTAATATTGTAGCATATATCAGTATTTCATTTCTTTTTATACCACATTGTGTTTATTCACCAGTTGGATTTTTATGTTGTTTCCACTTCTTAGCTATTATGAGTAATGTTGTCATAAACATTCCTATACAAGTGTTTGCAGGTGTTTGTGTAGATACATGTTTTCTTTTTTCTTTTTCTTTTTTTTCTCTTGAGATGGAGTCTCACTTGAGATGGAGTCTCACTTTGTTGCCCAGTGGTACAGTGGTGGAAAACACTTTGCCCAGTGGTGCAGTGGTGGAAAACAGCTCACTGCAGCCTCGACCTCCCAGGCTCAAGCGATCCTCCTGCTTCAGCCCACCAAGTTGTTGGGACTACAGGCATGCACCATCATGCTTGGCTAATTCTATTTTTTGTAGAGATGAAGTTTTGCTATGTTGCCCAGGCTGGTCTTGAACTCTTGAGCTCAAGTGATCTGCCCACCTTGGCCTCCCAGAGTGATGGGATTATAGGCATGAGCCACTGTGCCCGTCCAAAGACATACATGTTTTCATTTATCTTAAACAGATAACTAGGATTAGAATTGCTGTGTCATGCATTAATATTTAACTTTTTGAGCAACTGCTGAACTTTTTTCAAAATGACTGTATAATTTTGCATTCCCACCACAATGTATGAGGGATTCATGTTTTTCTACATCCTCACCAGCACTTATCTTCTTCCATCCTTCTTTCCTCTTTCTTTTTTCTTTTCTTTTCTTTTGTTTCCTTCCATCTTTCATCCTAGTGAGTGTGAAGTGGTACCTCATTGTGGTTTTTGATTGCCATTTCCTAATAACTAAATGATGTCGATTGTCCTTTCATGTGCTGATTGGTCATTTGTATGTCTTTTTGAGAATTGTCTACTCAGATCCTTTGCCCATTTTAAATTGGATTATCTTTTTGTTGTAAGAGTTACAAAATATTTTCTGTGTACAAGTCCCTTATCAGGTATATGATTTTCATATATTTTATCTGATACTTTTGGCAAGTTTCTCACTTTCTTGATGGTGTCCTTTGAAACATAAAAGATTTTAAGTTTTGATGAAGTCCCATTTATCTATTTTTCTTTTGTCTCTGTGCTTTTGGTGTCATATCTAAGAAATCATTGCCTAATCCAAGGTTGTAATCCTTCACTCCTGTGTTTTCTTCTAAGAGTTTTACAGTTTTAGCTCTTAGATTTAGGTCTTTGATCCATTTTAAGTTAATTTTTAGGTATGGAATGAAATAGGCACCCTAATTAATATTTTTGCCTTTGGATATTCACTTGTCCCAGCACCATTTGTTGAAAAGATAATGGTGTCTCTTCATTATTTTGCATTGAATTGTCTTGGAATCTTTGTGAAGTGTCAGTTGGTAGTCAATGTTAGCGTTTATTTCTGGATTCTCAGTTCTCTTCCATTGTTCCATATGTCTGTCTGTATGCTGGTACTGCCATGTGCTATTGCAGCTTTGTAGTAAGTTTTGAAATTGGGAAGTGTGGATCTTACAACTTTATTTTTTTTCAATATTTTTTGGAGCTGTTCTGGGTTTCTTGCATTTTCAGTTGAATTTTAGAATCAGCTTATCATTTTAAACCAAAAACCAGCAAGGATTTTGACAGAGATTATATTGAATCTGTAGACTAAATTGGGGAATATTGCCATTTTAACAATATTGTCTTCAGATTAATAAACATGGATGTCTTTCCATTTATGTCCTTTATAATTTTTTTCAATAGTGTTTTGTAGTTTTCAGTGTGTCTTTGCCTTTTTTTTGTTAAATTTATTCCTAAATACTTTCTTATTTCTGAAGCTATTATGAATGGAATTGTTTTCTATTTTTAGATTTGTATTTATGTTTTTGAGACAGGATCTTGTTCTGTTGCCCGGGGTTGGGTGCAGTGGCATGATCATAACTCATTGTGGTCTTGACCTTCTTGGCTTAAGTGATCCTCATTCCTCAGCCTCCAAGTCTCTGGGACTACTGGTGCATGCCACTACGCTTGGCCAGTGTTTTGAATTTGTAGAGATGGGGTTTCATTGTGTTGCCCAGGTTGGTCTTGAACACCTGGTCTCAAGCAATCCTCCTTCCTTGGTTTCCCAGAGTATAGTATTACAGGGATGAACCATTGGGCCTGGAATTGGTCTCTTCATTCATTTCCTCTTGGATTTCCAATTTTTAAGCATATAGTTGTTCATATTAATAGTAGTGTCTAATGATCCTTTGTATTTCTATGGTATCAATTTTTATGTCTCACTTTTTGTTTTCAATCTTGTTGGGGTCTTTCTTTTTTTCTTGGTTGGTCTAGCTCGTGGTGTATCAGTTTTATTTTTTCAAAATGCCAACTTTATGTTTGATCTTTTTTTAAGTCTTCATTTTGTTTATTTCTACTCTGATCTTTACAATTTCTTTCCTCCTACTAATTCTTGTTATGTTCGTTCTTGCTTTTTTTTTCTAGGTTCATTGTAACCACTTTTTATTTGAAATCTTTCTACTTTTTGACATAAGCATTTATTGCTATGCATTTCTCTCTCAACACTGCTTTTGCTTGTCCATAGATTTGGTATGTTGTGTTTCTGTTTCATTTGTTTCAGGAAGTAAAACAGACCTAATGGCTGTGGAGCATGTTGTGTGATTTCCAGGGGTTTGTACAGTTTCCAGCGTCCCACTTGTTACTTGATTTCTAGTTTTATTCCAATGTGGTCTGAGGAGATACTTTATATGATTTCAGTTTTTAAAAAGTTATTGAGATTCGTTTTGTGTCCTCTCATATGATCTGCCCTGGAGAATGTTTCTTGCACTGGTGAAAAAATGTGTATTCTGCAGCTCTTGGATGAGATGTTTTGTAAATGTCTGTTGGGTCTATTAGGTCTATAGTGCAGATTAAACCTGATGTTTCTTTGTTGATTTTCTGTCTAGATGATCTGTTTAGTGTTCAAAGAGAGTGTGTTAGTCCATTCTTACATTGCTATAAAGAACTACCTGAGAGTGCATAATTTATAAAGAAAGGAAGTTTAATTGGCTCATGGTTTTGCTGGCTGTCCAGGCTTCTGCTTCTGGGGAAGCCTCAGGAAACTTACAGTCATGGCAGAAGGTGAGGAGGAAGTTAGTGCATTGTACATGGCTGGAGCAGGAGAAAGAGAGAACGAAGTGGGAGGCACTACACTTTTATAAATAACCAGATTTCGTTAGAACTCACTCACTGTTAGGACAACATCAAGGGGGAAATTGTCCCCCATGATCCAATCACCTCCCATAAGGCCCCTCTTCCAACACTGGGGATTACAATATGACATGAGATTTGGGTGGGGACACAGACCCAAACCATATAAGAGGATGTTGACATTCCAAACTATTATTGTATTGAGGTCTGTTTTCTTTTTTAACTCTAATAATATGTACTTCATATTTCTGTGTGCTTTGATGTTGGGTGTATGTATTCAGAATCTTTATGTTCTTTCTGAATTTATGCTTGTATCAGTGTATGATGACCTTTTTGTTTCTTTGTAAGGTTTTTTGACTGAATGTCTGTTTTGTCTGACATAAGTATATATAGCTACTAATGCATATGTTTTGTTTTCATTTGTGTGATACATATTTTTTAATCCCTTCACTTTCAGTTTATGTGTCTTTATAGGTGAAGAGAATTTTTTTCTAGGAAGAATATAGTTTGGTCTTGTTTTTTTAAATCCACTTAGCCTGTTTACCTCTTTAAATTGGAGAATTTAAACCATTTACATTTAAATTACATTTAAATTACGTTACATTACGTTACGTTTAAATTAAACTTTTACATTTAAGGTTATTATTGGTAGTATAAAGACATTTTGTTAGTTTTCTGATTGTTTTGTATATCATTTGTTCCTTTCTTTATTGTTTACTTTTATGACTTGGTAGTTTTCTGTAGTGATAATGATTGATTCCTCTCTCTTTCTCATTTGTGGCTGCTCTTTCAGTTAGTTTTATACTTTTGTGTGTTTTCATGATGGTAGATAAAAAATTATCTGTTTTTGTTTGCCTGAGAAAGACTTTATTTCCTCTTCATTTCTGAAGGATAGCTTTGCTGAATATATCATTCTTGGCTGGTATCTGTTTATTCCAGCACTTTGAACATATCATCCCGTTCTCTCCTGGCCTGTAAAGTTTTTGTTGAGAAATTTAGTTAGTCTGATGGAGACTCTCCCTTTATATGTGTCTTGATGCTCTTCTCTTGCTATTTTTAGATTTCTATCTTTGGCTTTAATTTTAGACAGTTTGAGCATAATGTCTGGGAGAAGTATAGTGTCTTGGATTGAATCTATTTGATAATATTTGAGCTTATCTTTTTGGATTGAATCTATTTGGTAAAATTTGAGCTTACTGTATCTTGATGTGTATATCTCTCATAAGAGTTGGGAAATTTTAGCTATTATTTTGTTAAATAGGTTTTCTATGTCTTTGCCAATCTCTTCTCCTCTGAAACAACTGAAATTTGAATATTTGGTCTTTTTATAATGTAGCATGTGTCTTGTTGGCTTTATTAATTCTTTTTTTTTTTTTGTCTGACTGGTTTATTTCAGAAGACATGTCTTCAAGTTCAGAATTTTTTTCTTCTGCTTAGTCTGTTGTTGAAGTTCTTAATTGTTTTTTATTTCATTAATTGAACTCTTCTATTCCAGGATTTTTGTTTGGTTTGTTTTAATGATACCTATCTCTTTGTTGATTTCTCATTTATATCCTGAATTTCTTTTCTGATTTTTTTTGTATTGTTTTTCTGTGTTCTCTTGTAACTTACTGAGTTTCTTTAGATTGGCATCCCCAACCCCTGGGGCCATGGACTGGTACTGGTCTGTGGCCTGTTAGGAACCAGGCCGCAGAGCCAGGGTGTGAGTGGCAGGTGAGTGAACATTATTGCCTGAGCTCCGCCTCTTGTCAGATTTGTGGGAGCATTAGATTCTCACAGGAGCATGAACCCTATTTTGAATTGTGCGTGAAAGGGACCTAGGTTGTATGTTCCTTGTGAGAATCTCATGCCTGATGATCTGAGATGGAACGGTCTCGTCCTGAAACAATCCATACTCCCCTGCCATCCCCTGGTCTGTGGAAAAATTGTCTTCCCTGAAACTGGTGCCTGGTGCCAAAAAGTTGGGGATTGCTGCCTTAAGTAATTATTTTGAGTTTGTTTTCAGGCATTACGTTACTGGAGAATTATTGTATTTTTTTGGAGATGTCATGCTTTCTTGCTTTGTCATGTTTCTTGTATTCTTATGTTGATATCCATGCATCTGGTGTTAACAGTTGTTACTTTCAGCTTTATGGATTAACTTCATTTGGTAGAGACTTTTTCCTGTAGATGTATCTGTGATGTTTGTTAGGGTTGTATTCTGAGTGGATGCAGTGGTGTAGTCTCCATGTTATTTCTTTGGTCGTAATCGGTGATATTGGTGTCTGCAGAGTCCTTGTTGTCTTAACCTGCAATTTATTTATTTATTTTAAAAATTTTCAGACTCATCAGCAGGAAGTAAATCTGTGGTTTCTAATGGAGACCATGGCAAGGCTTTACTGTGGACAGGTACACCAGGCTTGCTAGTCCTTGGACCCCTGGGTGCCATGTATGAGCACCAGTCATGGTAGGGATGAGCCGTTTGTGCCAGTTCTTGGGATTCCTGGTGGTAACATGGGTTAGGGTGGTGGTTAGGGTCCAGGCAGGTCAATTCTTGGGTCCCTGGTCAGCATGTTTGGTGCCGGCTGTGGCTGAGGTAGGTGGCAGGAAACAATGGGTGGGTTCTCAGGTCACTGGATGGTGTACTTGGGCATTGGCAATGGTGAGTGGGGTGGGCTAGTACTTAGGCCCCTTGACGGTGTGTGTGGGCTGTGGTAGTAGCAGTGGATAGGGAAGCCC
Organism: Rhinopithecus roxellana; assembly: GCF_007565055.1. Taxonomy (NCBI): domain Eukaryota; kingdom Metazoa; phylum Chordata; class Mammalia; order Primates; family Cercopithecidae; genus Rhinopithecus; species Rhinopithecus roxellana. Next base: position 22,069,696 of record NC_044549.1, on the reverse strand, counting down.
TGTCTTTAGGCACAGTATTGTGCAGGCAGGTCCTGGTGGCAGCAGATTGGGTGGGCCTGTTCTTTCTTCCTGGGACAGTGCCTGCGGATACTGTTTGGAGGGGACAGGGTGCACCTGTCCTTCCTTGGGTCCCTAGGTGGTGTGCATGGGTGTTGGCTGTAGCCATAGTGGTGGGTGGTGGCAGCTGTTTTTCAAGTTATTGGTGCTGTTGGGCACTGGCAGCAATGAGTGGGCCTGGCCAGTACTCATGCTTCTGGACAGCATGAGCATGGGCTTGTCTCAGGCCCTGTACTGTACATGTAAGCACTGGTGGCAGCAAATGAAGTGTTGCTATTTGGTTCTGGGATGACATGCTTGTGCGCTGTTTGGAGTAGGCAGGTCACACTTGTCTTTAGGCACCTGGATGGTGGGTATGGGTGCTGATGGTGGTGATGAGCTGGGCAGGCCTCCATAGATGTACTTTATCATGTTGGAGAATTTCCTTTCTCTTCTTAATTTGGTAATGGCTTTCAAAATAATGTTTGTGTGTTTGAATTTCCTGCATTCTCATACTGTAATTTATGTTCTTTATTTTACTAATCAAATTTATTGGATAAATTCATATTTATATATTAAAGTAACTTTGCATTCCTGGGATAAATCTCCTTGATCTGATTTATAATACTCTTAATATGTTGCTGGATTCAGTTTTCTTGAGAATGTTTATGTTTGTATACAAGAGGGAGAGTCATACATGGTTTTTTTTCTTGTACTGTCTTTTTCTGGTTTTGGTATCAGGCTAATACTGTCATTATAGAATGAGTTGGAAAACTTTCTCTCCTTCATTACTTTCTGGAAGAGTTTTTGGGGAAATTGATATTCATTCTTTTTTAAATATTCAGTTGAATTCATCAGTGAAGCCATCTGATCATGCACTTATAGGACAATTCAAGTTTTCTATTTACTCATTCGTTGAAACCAACTTTATTGATGTGTAATTTACATAGAAGAATATATACCTATTTTAAATATAAATTTCTATGCTTTTTGTCGAGTATACTAAATGATTTTTAAGATTCTAAAGTTTTTCATTGTAATAAAATAGACATAACAAATTTTATCATCTGAATCATTTTTAATTGTGCAGTTTAATGTTGTTAAATAAATTAATAATGTGCAGCCATCACCAGCATCAATCTCCACAGTACTTTCCAGCTTGTAAAACTGAAACCCATTAAAAAAATAAATTCCCATCTCTCCCTCCGCCCCGTTCCCCTTATGACCACCAGTTTACTGTTTGTTTTGATGATTTTAACTATTTAAAGCACCTCATATAGTATTTGTCTTTTTGTGACTGGCTAATTTCACTTAGCTTAATGTCCTCAAGGTTCATTCATGTTGTAGAATATGCCAGATTTTCTTCCTTTTGAAAGGTGAATAATTTTCCATTGTATTTATATGCCACATTTTGTTTCTATATTTATTCATCTGTGGGCACTTGGTTTACTTTAATATTTTAGCGATCGTTAACATGAGTATACAAATATCTCAGCTCCCTGTTTTTAATTCTTTTGGGTGTATATCCAGAAGTGGAATTGCTTGATCTTATAGTAATTATATTTTTAATTTCTTCAGCAACTGCTGTATTATTTTCTTCAATGGCTGTACCTCATTTTGTGTTCTTGCTAGCTACTTTCCAGTTTCTTCACATCCACATCAACACTTGTTACTTTGTTTTTTTTTTTTTAAATTTATAGTAGCCATCCTAATGGTATGAAGTGGTATTTCATTGTAGTCTTAATTGCATTTTCCTATTTATAAATGATACAAAGCATCTTTTTATGTATTTATTAGAGATTCATATATCTTCTTTGGAGAAATGGCTACACAAGCCCTATGCTTATTTTTAAATTGTTTTATTTGGTTTTTTATTGTTGAGCTTTAGGATATTTTTTTCTTTTTTTGAGACTGGGTCTTGCTGTGTTGCCCAGGCTGGAGTGTACCGGCATGATCACATAGCTCACTGTAGCCTCAATCTCCTGGGCTCAAGCCCTCCCACCTCAGCCTCCCAAGTAGCTAGGACTACCATGTGGCTATTTTATTTTTTATTCCTTTTTTAGAAATTTAAAATCATTAAAAAATTTTTTTGTGGGTACTACATAGTAGGTGTATGTATTTATGGGCTACATGAGATGTTTTGATATATAGGCAGGCAATGTGAAGTAAGCACATCATGGAGAATGGGGTATCCATCCTCTCAAGCATTTATCCTTTGAGTTACAAGCAATCCAATTACATTCTTTAAGGTATTTAAAAATATATGATTAAGTAATATTGACTGTATTACTCTATTATACTATCAATAGTAGGTTTTATTCATTCTTTCTATTTTTATAGCCATTAACTGTCCCCACTCTTTCTATTTTTATTATAGCCATTAACTGTCCCCACCTGCCCCTCAGCCCCCTAGTTCTCTTCCCAGCCTCTAGTAACCATCCTTCTACTCTCTAGGTCCATGAATTCAATTGTTTTGATTTTTAGATCCGACAAATAAGTGAGAACATGTGATGTTTGTCTTTCTTGTTTCACTTAACCTAATGATCTCCAGTCCCATCTATGTTGTTGCACATGATTGAATCTCATTTTCTTGTATGACTGAATATACTCCATTGTATATATGTGCTACATTTTATTTATCCACTCATCTGTTAATTGACACTGAGATCACTTCCAAATCTACTAATTTCCTTTTTTGGTGTATACCAGCAGTGGGATGACTGGAGCATATGGTAGTTCAATTTTCAGCTTTTTGAGGAACCTCCAACCTGTTTTCCATAGTGGTTATATTAATTTACATTCCCACCTAAAGTGTATAAGTGTTCCCTTTTCTCCACATCCTCACGAGCATTTGTTATTGCCTGTTTTTGGCTATAAGCCATTTTAACTGGGGTGAGATGATATCTCATTGTAGTTTTGATTTGCATTTCTCTAATGATCAATGATGTTGAACACCTTTTCATATGCCTGTTTGTCATTTGTATATCTTTTTTTGGAAAAATATCTATTCAAATCTTTTGCCTATTTTTTGATCACATTATTAGATTTTTTTCCCGTAGGGTTGTTTGGACTCCTTATATATTCTGGTTATTGATACCTTGTCAGATGGGTAGTTTGCAAATATTTTCTCACATTCTGTGGGTTGTCTCTGTACTTTGTTGATTGTACCCTTTCATGTACAGAAGCTTTTTAAGTTGATGTGATCCTATTTATCCAGTTTTACGTTTGTTGTCTGTGCTTGTCGGGTATTGCTGAAAAAATATTAGCCCAGACCAATGTCCTGGAGATTTTCCCCAGTGTTTTCTTGTAGTAGTTTCATAGTTTGAGGTTTCAGATTTCAGTCTTTAATCCATTTTGATTCGTTTTTTGTATATGTTGAGAGATACGGGTCTAGTTTATTCTTTTGCCTATCAATATTCAGTTTTCCCAGGATCACTTGATGAAGAGGTGTCTTTCCTTCAGTGTATGTTCTTGGCACCTGTGTCAAAAATGAGTTCACTGTAGGTGTATGGGTTTGTTTCTGGGTTCTCTATTTTGTTCCATTGGTCTATGTGTTTGTTTTTATGGCATTTCCGTGCTGTTTTGGTTGGTATAGCTCCGTAGTATAATATGAAGTCAGGTAATGTGATTCCTCCAGTTTTGTTCTTTGTGCTTATTTACCTACTCTGGGTCTTTTGTGATTCCATGTAAATTTTAGGATTATTTTTTCTATTTCTGTGAAGAATGTCACTGGTGTTTTGATGGGGATTGCATTTAATCTGTAGATTGCTTTGGGTCGCCTGGAGATTTTCACAATATTGATTCTTTGAATCCATGAACATGGAGTAATTTTCCAGTTTTTGGTGTTCTTGTCATAAAATGTTCTTTTTCTGTTGTGCCTCTGCCAGGTTTTGGTATCAGGATGATACTGGACTCATAAAATGAGTTAGGGAGATTTCCCTCTTTTTCTGTTGATTGGAATAGTTTCAGAAGGAATGGTACCAGCTCCTCTTTGTATTATCTCTGATAGAAGCTGATTTTTTCTGGTAATATGATTTGGTTTATTGCTTTTTATTTTTTGCATATCCATTGTATGTTTTTTGGTTTGAGGTTACCATAAGGCTTGCAAATACTATCTTATTACCCTTTATGTTAACCTGATGATAACACTATTTGCATAACAACAAGCAAAATGAAACAATAAAAACTCTATGCCTTAATTTTGTCCCCCTGCTTTTTAACTTTTTTTGTTTCTATTTATATCTTTATTGTATTGACTGTCTTGAAAAGTTATTGTAGTTATTATTTTTGAAAATTTTAGGCCAATATCTCTGATGAAATCAGTGCGAAAATCCTCAATAAAAATGGGCAAACCGAATCCAGCAGCACATCAAAAAGCTTATCCACCATCATCAAGTCTGCTTCATCCCTGGGATGCAAGGCTGGTTCAACATATACAAATCAATAAATGTAATCCATCACATAAACAGAACCAACAACAAAAACCACATGATCATCTCAATAGATGCAGAAAAGGCCTTCGACAAATTCAACAGCCCTTCATGCTAAAAACTCTCATTAAACTAGGCATTGATGGAATGTATCTCAAAATAATAAGAGCTATTTATGACAAACCCACAGCCAATATCATACTGAATCAGCAAAAGCTGGAAACATTCCCTTTGAAAACCAGCACAAGACAATGATGCCCTCTCTTACCACTCCTATTCAACATAGTATTGGAGGTTCTGGCCAGGGCAGTCAGGCAAGAGGAAGAAATAAAGGATAGTCAGATAGGAAAAGAGGAAGTCAAATTGTCTTTGCTTGCAGATGACATGATTGCATCATCTCAGCCCCAAATCTCCTTAATCTGATAAACAACTTCAGCAAAGTCTCAGGATACAAAATCAATGTGCAAAAATCACAAGCATTCCTATACACCAATAACAGACAAACAGAGAGCCAAATCATGAGTGAACTCCAGTTCATAATTGCTACAAAGAGAATAAAATACCTAGGAATCCAACTTACATGGGATGTGAAGGACCTCTTCAAGGAGAACTACAAACCACTGCTCCAGGAAATAAAAGAGGACACAAACAAATGGAAAAACATTCCATGCTCATGGATAGGAAGAATCAATATTGTGAAAATGGCCATACTGCCCAAAGTTATAGATTCAGTGCTATCTCCATCAAGCTACCACTGACTTTCTTCACAGAATTGGAAAAAAACTACTTTAAAGTTCATATGGAACCAAAAAAGAGCCCGCATTGCCAAGACAATCCTAAGCAAAAAGAACAAAGCTGGAGGCATCATGCTACCTGACTCCAAACTATACTGCCAGGCTACAGTAACCAAAACATCATGGTACTGGTACCAAAACAGAGATATAGACCAATGGAACAGAACAGAGACCTAAGAAATAACACCACACATCTATAACCATCTGATCTTGGACAAACCTGGCAAAAGCAACAGGGAAAGGATTCCCTATTTAATAAATGGTGTTGGGTAAACTGGCTAGCCATATGCTGAAAGCTGAAACTGGACTCCTTCCTTACACTTTATACAAAAATTATCTCAAGATGTATTAAAGACTTAAATGTAAGACCTAATATAAAATCCCTAGAAGAAAACCTAGGCAGTACCATTCAGGACATAGGCATGGGCAAAGATTTCATGACTAAAACACAAAAAGCAATGGCAACAAAAGCCAAAATAGACAAATGGGATCTAATTAAACTAAAGAGTTTTTGCACGGCAAAAGAAACTATCAGAAGAGTGAACAGGCAACCTATGGAATGGGAGAAAATTTTTGCAATCTATCCATCTGACAAAGGGCTAATACCCAGAATCTACCAAGAACTTAAACAAATTTACAAGAAAAAAAAAAAGAACACCATCAAAAAGCGGGCAAAGGGTATGAACAGACACTTCTCAAGGGAAGACATTTATGCAGCCAACAAACTTCTGAAAAAAAATGCTCATCATCACTGGTCATTTGAGAAATGCAAATTAAAACCACAATGAGATACCATCTCACGCCAGTTAGAATGTCGATCATTAAAAAGTCAGGAAACAACAGATGCTGGAGAGGATGTGGAGAAATAGGAACACTTTTACACTGTTGATGGGAGTGTAAATTAGTTCAACCATTGTGGAAACAGTGTGGTGACTCCTTAAGGATGTAGAACTAGAAATACCATTTGACCTAGCAATCCCATTACTAGGTATATACTCAAAGGGTTATAAATCATTCTACTATAAAGACACATGCACATGTATGTTTATTGCAGCACTATTCACAATAGCAAAGACTTGGAACCAACCCAAATGCCCATCAATGATAGACTGGATAAAGAAAATGTGGCACATATACACCGTGCAATACTATGTAGCCATAAAAAAGGATGATTTCATGTCCTTTGCCGGAACATGGATGAAACTGGAAACCATCATTCTCACAAAAGTAACACAGGAAGAGAAAACCAAACACTGCATGTTCTTACTCATTAGTGGGGGTCGAACAATGAGAGAACACATGGACACAGGGCAGGGAACATCACATACCAGGACCTGTTGTGGGGTGGGGACAGGGGGAGGGATAGCATTAGGAGAAATACCTAATGTAAATGACGAGTGCATGAGTGCAGCAAACCACCATGGCACATGTATACCTGTGTAACAAACCTGCATGTTGTGCGCATGTACCCCAGACCTTAAAGTACAATAATAAAAAATAAAAAATGTATTTGATATTCTTTTCTTCAAAAGAAAAGAAAAAGAAAAAGGAATTCTGTGCTGATGCATTGTACTTGAATGAAATCAGAGGTGCATTTTGCCAGATTCCACAGAAATTCAATTTTGCATGTATTGAAGTAATTATGTGGTTTTTGTCTTTAGTTCTGTATATGTGATGAATCAATTTTTTTTTTTGGAGACAGAGTCTTGCTCTGTCACCCAGCCTGGAATTCAGTGGTGCTATCTGGGATTGCTGCAACCGCCACCTCCCGGGTTTAAGCAATTTTCATGCTTTAGCTTCCCGAGTAGTTGAAGGTGTGCACCACCACTCCCGGTTAATTTTTTGTATTTTTAGTAGAGATGGGGTTTTGCCATATTGCCCAGGCTAGTCTCAAACTCCTGAGCTCAGGCAATCCTCTTGCCTTGGTCTCCCCAAGTGCTAAGACTACAGGTGTGAGCAACTGTACCTGGCCTCAAATTTCTGATTTGCATATGTTGAACCACCCTTTCATTCCCAGGTGATGTACTTTTTGATATGCTGCTGGATTTGATTTGCCTGTATTTTGTTGAGGACTTTTGCGTTGATATTCATAAAGGATATTGGCCTTACATGTTTCATTTTGTCTCTGCCAAGTTTTTGTATCAGAATGACACTGGCCTCATAGAATGAGTTGGGGATGTTAGCTAGTTATTATGCAGACTTGTTTCTGTAGTTGTTTTATAGTGTCACTGGTCTGTGTACTTCAGTGTGTTTTCCTAGTGGCTGGTAACATTGTTTCCTTTCCATATTTAGTGCTTCTTTCAGGAGCTCTTCCAAGGCAGGTTGCATGGTAACCATTTTCCTCGGCTTTTGCTTGTCTCAAAAGAGTCTTATTAGGCCGGGTGCCGTGGCTCACGCCTGTAATCCCAGCACTTTGGGAGGCTAAGGTGGGAGGATCACTTGAGGTCTGGCGTTCAAGATCAGCCTGGCCAACATGGTGAAACCCTGTCCCTACTGAAAATAAAAAAATTAGCTGGGCATGGTGGCGGGTACCTGTAATCCCAGCTACTCAGGAGGCTGAGGCAGGAGAATCACTTGAGCCCAGGAGGCAGAGGTTGCAGTGAGCCAAGATGGCGCCACTGCACTCCAGCCTGGGTGACAGAGGGAGACTATCTCAAAAAAAAAAAAAAAAAAATCTTATTTCTCCTTAACTTATGAAGCTTAGTTTGGCTGCATATCAGATTTTGAGTTGGAATTTATTTTCTTTAAGAACATTGAATACTGTTCCCTAATCTGTTCTGGCTTTTGTGGTTTCTGCTAAGATGTCTGCTGTTAGTCTGATGGGCTTCCCTTTGTAGATGACCTGACCTTTTTAGCTGCCTGTAACATTTTTTCTTTCATTTCGACCTTGGAGAATCCTATGATTATGTGTCTTTGGGATGATCTTCTTGTGAAATATCTTACTCGGGTTCTCTGCTAGGCCTCTCTAGCTAGGTTGGGGAAGTTCTCATGGGTGACAGAACTCATTAATGATAAGTTGGGGAATGTTGGCCTCTCTGATTAGGTTGGGGAATTTCTCATGGACGATATTCAGAAATATGTTTTCCATGTTGGTTACCATCTCTCCATCTTTTTCAGGTACACTAGTGAGTTGTAGATTTAGTCTCTTTACATAATCCCTTATTTCTTGGAGGTTTTGTTTCTTTCCATTCTTTTTTCTCTATTTTTGTCCGACTGTCTTATTTCTGTCTTATTTCAGAAGGTCAGTCTTCAGGCACTGAGATTCTTTGCTCCACTTGGTCTATTCTGCTATTAATACTTGTGATTGCATTATGAAATTCTTGTGTATTTTTTAGCTGTATCAGGTTCATGGTTTCTTTGTGTACTGACTGTTTTGTCTGTCAGCTCCTGCATTGTTTTATTATGATTCTTAGCTTCCTTGGATTGGTTTTCAACATACTCTTGCGTCTCAATGATCTTCATTCCTACGCATATTCTGAATTCTATTCTGTCATTTCAGCCATCTCAGCCTAGTTCAGAACCCTTGCTGGAGAGATGGTTTGGTTCTTTGGAAGAAACAAGGCACTCGGGCTTTTTGAGTTGTCAGTGTTCTTTTGCTGGTTCTTTCTCATCTTTGTGGCCTCATGTTCCTTCAGTCTTTGAATTTGCTAACCTTTGGGTAGAGTCTTTTTCTTTTATCTTATTTGATGACCTTGAGGGTTTGATTGTGGTATAAGGTGGAGTCAGCCAACTGGCTTTGTTTCTGGAAGATTTTAAGGTACCACCACTCAGCTCCCAACTCCTCCTGGACTGTGTGCTTCAACTCTGTGGGACTTGTATCAGACCCCAACTTTGTTCTTTGGTACCTCAAGGTTAGGAATCCACTGTTCTAGGGGGCTGAGGTGCTCCTGGACTGCTGGTCACTACTCACCAATGGGTGGTGTCAGCCAAAGCATTTTGTAGTGCAGTGGCAGCTGGATGTATCCTCATTTGCATGTGCCAGCAGCAGTGGCAGTGTATTAGTGTGTTCTTAGGCTGCTGATAAAGACATACCCTTGACTGAGTAATTTATAAAGAAAAAGAGGTTTAATGGACTCACAGTTCCATGTGGCTTTGCGGGGACTTACAATTATGGCAGAAGGTGAAAGGAACGTCTTACATGGTGGTAGACAAGAGGGAATGAAAACCAAGTGAAAGGGGTTTCCCTTTATAAAACCATTAGATCTCATGAGATGTATTCACTTCCATAAGAACAGCATGGGGAAACTGCCCAATGAACTCCCGCTAGGTCCCTCCGACAATACATGGGAAGATGAGATTTGGGTGGAGACACAGCCAAACCGTGTCACACAGTGTGGCCCAGTGCATGTCCGTTGGCTATGGCAGGGTGCTAGTAGGTGCCAGGGTGCCTGCCTTCATGTGAGTGTTCACCACAGTGGCAGAAGCAATGTGGCTGGCGGGGTAGCAGGAATCTCTGCTGGTGACTGTGTGGGTGGTTGTGCTGTTGGTGGTGTTGGCACTGGTGTGGTGGTGCTGGTGGGTACAGGTCTTTGTGCTTTCTCTGTGTGCTGTAGGCGGGGATGGTTGCTCAGGGTGGGGGAAGGTGTGCTGTTCTTTGTGCCTGGCTTCACTTCCTGGCAGTGTTGGTGCAAGGGTGAGGTACTTCCGGGGCCAAGGTTGGCTGGCTCTGTGCTCGCCATGGCTTGCACTGCAATGGTGGTCAGTGGGGAGAGGGGGATGGACTGCACTCCCACAGTGGCAGGGCAGGGTGCATGCACAGTCACATGCTGCTGGGGCAAGGAAAGCAAAACCTTGCTGCACACATCTACATCAGCAAAGCAATGTGCGGGGTGGCGGGGGGGGGGGGGGCGGGGGCGGTTGCCATGGGCCCAGGGGAAGCTGCAGTGTGTGGAGGGAGTGGCAGGCTTGTGCATGGTTTTGGGGGCCACCCCACTGGAGCTCTCTCCCTGTTAGGCAGGTCCTCCAGTACAGGAGCTATGATACAGGACCCCAGGGCATCCAGTGCTGCCCTGCAAGCAGACTCCACCAGACTGCGGCCCTGGGAGTGGCCACAGACCAAAGATGGTCAGGTCAGACTGGCCTTGTTTCATAGGCAAGACAACCCTGCAGAGTTCAGGTCCAACAGTTCCCCTAGGGCTAAAGTCTCTTATGGGAGCAAGTCGAGCCTAGGGTGATGGCCTTCACTGGCCATGCTCTGCTACGGACTCTCCTGCACCAAACCTTCTAGGCTCCACATCACCTGGTGTGCTGCTCCTACCACTTCTCTAAGCAGCTCTCCTTGTCAACTCAAGTGTCTGTAGTGGTTGAGGGGTCTCCTCCTGCTGGGATTCCGAGACCCTTCAGGAGAGTGGATTGCTCCTTGCCAGTTCAACTTACCCGTTGCCCCCCAGAGTCACTGGGGGCTATGAATGAGTCCTGGTACGTGGTAGCCCTGTGCAAAGTTCTCATCTTCCTCCCTCTTCAGCCTGGCTTCTGTGTCTTCCCTCCATCCGGTCTCTGTGCCTTCCCTCTGAAGATCTATTAGGAGTGCACCAATCGTCTTGGTCCCTTCGTGGTAGCTATTCCACCTGGCTGCATCTAGTCAGCCATTGTGTTGGGAGCCTGTTTTCGTTTCTTTTGGGTCAATACCTAGGAGTTGGATTGCTGGGTCCTATGGTAGGTGCATTCTTAACTTCGTAAGAAACTGTCAGACTGCTGTGATTGTGCCGTATTACATTCCCACCACTAGCCGTGTAGGAGGGTTTCATTTTCTCCACACCCCACACTTATATGGTCAGCCTCTTTATCATCATCCTTTCTAATGGAGGTGTAGTAGTATCTCTTTGTGGTTTTAATTGCATTTCCTTGATGACTGATGATGTTGAACATTTTTTCATGTGCTTTATTGGACTTTAAAAAATCTTCTCTAGAATATCTGTTGAATTTCTTTTGCTCCTTCCTCCTTTTTAAAACCTTTTTTTTTTTTTTTACAGACCAGAAAGATAAGATTAATAATATTGAACGTCTTTTTGTATGCATGTTGGCCATTTGTGCGCTTTTTTGGTGAAGTGTCCAAATGTTTTCTCCATTTTTTTTGAAGGACAAGAAATACTGTAAATAAAATTATGACAAAAGACATGAAAACAATGCCTTCATCCCAATTGTTAGTTTATTTTCTAGAATCAAAATGTAGGACTCCAAGTCTGAGGGAGGATTCTTTTCTCTGATATCTGAATTTATTTGGTCAAGCTTTATAATTAAGTCATGTTTATATATTCATTGATAAACTACTTTTGTTGAAAAATTTTAAAAAATTGAGGTTTTCTGGAAAATCAGTGTATTTTTTTATTAATAGGCAAAAAACATTATTTTTTTTTCTGCTGTGATTATGTTGGGTCTTCCTACAATTATAAAATTTCTCATATGTAAAACTGAAAAGATATGATATATTTCTTATTTTTTAGGAATGCTATTTTTTAAAGAATCTGAGTATATGGATCAATGATCATTTCCCTTCAAAAAAATTAAGTGAGTGTTAGTATAATGGTTTGGAGCTTTCCAAGGGACATTTTGTAAATGGATAATTGGATGGTTCTAAAAAGCCTAGGCAAGTAACAGGAACTAGCCTACCTAAATATATAGATTGTTGGGTTGGGTAGAGTTCTCTGTTTAGCCTTTTACTTTTCATTTTTACTGTGAAATATAATGTAACTAACAAGAAAATGCCTGAAAGTTAAACAGTTCAATGAATCATTCATTAAATTTAATGTATTTTTAACAAGGTAGATTTTAACCACCACTGAGGAACAAAACAGAAAACTGCCTCAGAAGTTCTCAATCCCTGAAAATGATAACCCTTTAAAGCAGCAGTTCCCAACCTTTTTTGGCACCAGGGACTGGTTTCATGGAAGACAGTTTTTCCATGGATGGGGTTGAGAGTGGAGGTGGGTGGGTGTTATGGGGAGTGGTTTAGGCATGAAACTGTTCCACCTCAGATCATCAGGCTTTAGATTCTCGTAAGGAGTGCACAAGTTAGATCCCTTGCATGTGAAGTTCACAATAGGGTTCATGCTCCTATGTGAATCTAATGCTGCTGCTGATCTGACGGGAGGGAGAGCTCAGGCGGTAATGCTCGCTCACCCACTGTTCACCTCCTGCTGTGTGGCCCAGTTCCTAACAGGCCACAGACTGGTACAAGGCAGCCTGGGGGCTGGGGACCCCTGCTTTCACGATAACCACTCCCCTAACTTTCAGAGTAATTACTTTCTTATTTTTCTTGGATAGTATTGTTAGCTAAGTATATATCCCTAAATACTAAATTTAGGTTTTATTTTGCCTGGTTTGAATGTTGCTCTTTACTCTTAAGTTTCTTTTCTGGTATACAGAGAAATCTTATGACACTTATATGTTGTAGATGTTTAGAATTTTTTCACCTTATTAGTTTGGGGGAAAAAGATTACTGACTTCTGTTGCCGGATATTTTTAGTCGGACAAATTATAATAAAGTCAAACATGAAATAAGTATTTTCGTGGAGAAGCCAAATTGTCCTTCTCATTTAGAGACTCACTATTAGAATAATCAATAAAATTACCAATTATTTGTTGTTTTCCAACGTAAATTCTTATTTGGTCTGAGTGAATAGAAAAATGACTTTTTCCCAACATTGAATAGTCTCATATTTGAAATTATTAAAATTACCATGGAGATAATAATTTCCCCAATAATTTAGCAAATACCTAAGTCATATAGTTTTTCCATTAGACTTAATTACATTTTATCCTTAAAATAAATTTCCTTAAAGTTTTGTTTGCATTTCTATTTGGTCATTTAGAATTTTAAAATGTACAGTTGTAAAACATAAATAATAGACTGATAGTCTTTAAACATTTTGGCACGTTTGCCATCTCTCGGTCTCTTTTTATGCATGTATATAGATGGGCATCACATATGTACGTGTATACATACACGTATACATACATTTTTGGGGGAACCATTTGAGAGTAAGTTGCAGGCATCATGGTATTTTATCTTCAGATACTTCAGCTTGGTTTTCCTAAGAACAATGACATTCTCTTACATAACAATTATAATATACTATCAAGAAAATTAACAGTAATTTCATATCATCATCTGCTATAAAGTCTGCAATCAGAATTTCCTGAGTGTTCCCAAAATGTCTTTTATTTATTTACTTTTAAATCTATTTGGCGAAAACCGCAGTTACTTTTGTACCTACCTAATAGAATCAAAATCAGTTTCCTGTGTTGTATTTGGTTATTATACCCCATTAGTCTCTTAATCTAGAAGAGTTCCCACCTGTTCTGCCCTTTTCCTTTTAACCATGACACTGAGTTTTGAGGAGTCCAGACCAGTTGTTCTGTAGAATGCCTCACAGTCTATATTTTTATTATTTTTCTGGGCTTACCCTTATGATTAGGGCCAGGTTACATTTTTGGCAGGAATATTTCATACCTGATGCCATGTACTTCTTATTGCACATATCAGGGGATACATAATTTCTGGTTGTTTCACTCTTAGTAGTCCTATGTTTGATCACTTGCATAAGATGGTGCCTGCCAGATCTGTTCATTGTAAAGACACCTTTTCCTCTTTGCAATTAATAATCATCTGTGAACTCAATTATCTGTTTGCAGAAAAAAAGGATATTTGTGGCATTATAAATGTGTTAATCTCACAGGGTTGTCTTAACTGTAAGACAGCCTTACTGTGTTTCTTTAGTAAGCTTGTGTTCCCCCTCTCTAACAATGATTATTTGAAAACTTTTTTCTTTTTTTTTTTTTACCTGATTTCAAGATTTTATATAAAACTAGAAGAAAGAATATAGTGTGATTTTGGAATGCAGACATATAGAATAAAGGGCTTATAATAGATACACATATATAGGATTGATCAATTTTTGGGAAAAGTGCCATGAAATTTCAATTGGGAAAGGCAGGTCTTTTTAACAAATGCTAATGGAACAACTGAACATCTGTATAGAAAACCCCTATGTTATTCTTACACACACACAAGAAATGGAAATGACTCATAGACTTAAATGGAAAATACAGAATCATAAAGCTTCTAGAAGAAAACATAAAGTAATGTACTTACAACCTCATTGTAGGCAAGAATTTCCTGGAGAAGACAAGAAGAACACAAACCATGAAGGAAAAATACTGTTAATTTGAACATCATCACAATTAAAATTTTCTACTCATCCAAATTTACAAGCCAAAAACTAATATGAAAGGTCTTTTTTTTTTTTTTTTTTTTTTTTTATTATACTTTAAGTTCTAGGGTACATGTGCATAACGTGCAGGTTTGTTACATATGTATACTTATGCCATGTTGGTGTGCTGCACCCATCAACTCGTCAGCACCCATCAATTCATCATTTATATCATGTATAACTCCCCAATGCAATCCCTCCCTCCTCCCCCCTCCCCCCTCCCCATGATAGACCCCAGTGTGTGATGTTCCCCTTCCCGAGTCCAAGTGATCTCATTGTTCAGTTCCCACCTATGAGTGAGAACATGCGGTGTTTGGTTTTCTCTTCTTGTGATAGTTTGCTAAGAATGATGGTTTCCAGCTGCATCCATGTCCCTACAAAGGACGCAAACTCATCCTTTTTTATGGCTGCATATTTCAAACCTACGTTCCTTTATCTTTCCTCTCACTTTTAAGAGGTCTTGGTTCCTTCTCCTTCTTGGAAGGGTGAAAGGAATGCCTCTTCTCCTATCATAAACCAGTGTAGTGTGAAGCAGTTAAGAGGGCTGGCAAGAAGTTTGAGAGTGTATGGTTCTGGATCTCATTTTCAATACTCACTTGTTTTACTTAGATATTAATCAGTCTATCTTGGTCTCCTCAACTGCATGAGAAGAATAGTTTTTAAGCCCCTCATGGAGTGGTTGTGAGGATTAAATGAAATAAATTATTGTAAAATGCTTAGCACAGTGCCTGGTATATAGTACATGTTCAATAAATATTAGCACTTACGCAATTTCTTAGGAAACTTACTGTGTTAATTATCCTGCCTTCTGTGTCTTCAACCCTTACGTGCTTCCCATAAGCATTTAAACTTACGCAAATATTTCCTATCTTAAACTAGCTAATCAACCAATAACTGACTAAAAACCCTTTCCTGCTTCTCACGTCTATTTTCAGGTCTTGTCTTATTTTCCACTTTCACAACCATATTTATCCTTTGCTCCTTTCCCTTTACTGATCCCGCTGTATTCTGGTTTCTGCTCCCACCATTCTACTAAAATTACCTCTGATAAAGTCATCATTATCTCCATAAATTAATTTTTATTACCTATTATTCCTAGTACTTCCATTTTATTCTTCATAAACATCAAAATGGTCTTTTAAAAATGTAGTTCTGATCTCACTGTTTCCTCATTAAGACTAGTTAATTTCTGTTGCTGCTGACATAAAGTCTCAGATCCTTAATATAGTTTGCTAAGTCCTGCCTAACTGCCCATTCTTAGACACATTACCTCTTTATTCTGAATACATGAGTCAGGTAAGTCCTTTAATTTCTTTGAAGAAGCTTTACTTATTTTCATTTTGTCCTGTTTTTTGGACCTTTCTCCATTTTTTTACTTGTTTCTTTTGGATAGTGCCTGTCCTTCTTTGAGACTTCAGCTTTAAGGTCATATTCTCAGAAACTTGTCTCAAAAGAAATGCAACATCTGTATTTCTTCTTCATAGCACATATTATAATTCTAATTAAATAATGAATTGGTTTATTCTTCTCTGTAATGCACACCCCATGAAGGCAAAAACTCCAGATTATACTAGCATAGTTGTTTTGCTGGAAGATGTTCAGTAAGTGCTTGTAGAATGAATTATTATTGATCCATAGAGATGTCACTCATTTATTTTAAAATAATTTTTAAACTAATAGCTTAACTTTTATTTATTTATTTTTATTTTTTGTTTTTATTTATTTATTTATTTTTTTTATTATACTTTAAGTTCTAGGGTGCATGTGCACAACGTGCAGGTTTGTTACACATGTATACATGTGCCATGTTGGTGTTTTTTCTTTCTTTCTTTCTTTCTTTTTTTTGTGCAACATGTTTGGAGTTTTCAGTATGTTCTGTGGAAGTACCCTGGAGACTTTACCCTCTTCCTGCTAGATGGTCTGGGGATATACACTCAAGTGGCTGCTGAAAACAAGTGTTTTTTTTTTGAGAGTTCCTGTTTTATCTTGAAAATACATGAACATATTGCTGTTTCTTAATTTTCTTGTGTTCGTTAAGCAAACAAACAAAAAGTGCCTAAAACTGTTTCATAGGTAGTAAAATAGAAACTCTTCTGATTAAACATTGCACAGTACTTTCAGCCATTCCTCACTTGACATTGTTTTAAGTGCACTTGTAGCCTGTTCACACCACTGCAGAAACTATGTTCCATAGTTTTTGGAATTCCAGAACTAAACATAGTTATTCAAGTATTCAGCATAAAAATGTATTGAATGAGAAGATGGGTAAAACATGATGAGCAAAACTGTTGCTGGAACTGCTTGCATTTATCAGTGTTTTTTTTTTTTTTTGAAATTGATATAGGTACAGTAAGGTAAATGTTATAAGTTGACCTATTTTAGAAATAAGGTAAAATTAAATCTGTATCTTAAGACTCTATAAGCTTAAGAATGTAAATGATGCAGTAGTGCACCCTTAGTTTTAATAATGTTTTCTGAATCAACAAATGCTAAAACAAAAACACATTTTTAAAGCAAACAGCGGTTACATCTGTGATGAGATCTGCAAATGAACACTGTCTTTCCACTAACATTGTTAATAAACATGAATGCATTGCCAGGAGTCTAGCAGATGTACATGTGTAATGATGGTTGTAGTATACTTGACAGAATTCTGAAGAAAATCTCAACGTAAGTGAAATAGACTTTACTTTTTAAGGTATCTTTCATAATAGTTGGGCATTTTTTCTTTTTTCTTAGGGTATTTACTACAGTTGCTTGAAGAACTGAAATTTAGAATTTCTGGAGATATGAGTTTGTGATGAATTCATGTATTCTACAATGTATAGTACCATATATACTAATTATTTATGTGTATAACAGGCAACTCAAAGTTATGTTGACGAATGTCCTATGGACGGATTTAGGACGAAAATTCAGAAAGACCCTACCTAGAAACGATGCTAATTTATGTGATGCCAACAAGGTGCAATCAGACTCATTGCCTTCGACATCTGTTGACAGCCTAGAGACATGTCAAAAATTAGAACCTCTTCACCAAAGCCTTATTTTATCTGAAAGGTATGTTGTTCAGTATTGATTTTGTTCAACTTACCACATTTGAAATAATATGAATCCCGTACTCCTAACGATAAAATTGTTGAAATGATCTCAAAGAAGATTTGCATATATAGGCATACCACACTCTAAAGCAAATCTTAAAGCTGACTATCTTAATTTACAAAGTTAGCTGATGTTTCTGTGCTTCATTAAGCAGATTGACGTGGAATTATATTTAAAAACAAGTATCAGTAGTACATTTAACTTATTTTATTATAATTTGATTCATGTACACATCTTTTTAGGGATTATTTTATGATTAAAATGAAGATACATATATATACATGTGTGTGTATATGTATTATATGCATATAAATGTGTGTGTATATATATGCATTTATGTTTTCTTCATCTTTAACATCCTTTCAAAATTTTATCTAATCTAGATCCTAACCACTTTTGACTTTTGTGAGCTTGTATTTTAAATGAATTTTTAAAAAGGAGATGATGTTAAAATATTGCCTCTGGGTTTTTAATAGTAAATATTCAGTTTAATTTTGTAAAGTAACAAAACTAATTTTGTTTTGTATTTTTTGAAAGAATTACATGGGAATTTGGGGCTGAAAACTAGGAATTAGCTGTAGGAATCTATAACAATATCTTTTATATATTACTATTTACAGTTTCAGCCATTAAATGAATGTTTTGGGGGGAAGGTACTTTATTTTCAGTTAGAATAATCTACAATTAGCTACACAGTACTTTGGTTATATGGTCTGTAATCTGAATGACAGTATGTAAGTGCTTGAAGCCAAGACCCAGATAAAAACTGCTAACTTTCAACACAGTTATTTTTAAAATAAAGGTAGAATTCTTGTCAAAACATCTGAACATATTATACATTAATTTGTAAGGAGGATACTTCTTTAAAAAAGGCAAAAATCATAAAAAGCTAAGTTTAATGAAGAAATTTCTTATTAGCTTATACCTGATATACATTTAATTTTCTAAAACACTGTAAATCTTAGAGTCAGACAGCTTAGCATCAGTAATGTATGAAGCAGCTTGCTCTCATTCTATATTCTAGCAGATTTCCTCCCCAGTACAGGTTAACTAATCTCTTACTGTACTAACAGGTGTAAATAAAGGGGCTGCTTAAAGCAATGACCTTCTAATATCTTTTACTCTTTTGAAAGGAAGTTTTAAACTCTCTTCAAATGACAACAAACTCATGAATGTCCTCATTCTGTGTCTATCCTTTTTCCAATCAGAACAGTGTGGTGGTCCATTCTCTCAGAATAATAGTTTTACCACTAGGAATTTTTAGCATATAGATTATGTGTTCATGAAATTTAAATATAATGTGAAGTAAAGAGTCCAGTAAGATTCTAATTTGTTTTTTGCTGTGTTTTTAAATATTTGTTGTTTTTTGTTCAGTTAGTGGGTGAACTACCAGCTAGTCCAGACCTCTTTCCTCAGCTCCAGGTGTCCTAAACTCAATTTGTTGTAAAGTGAGAACCTCATCTTTTTTTTTTTTTTTTTTGACTTCTTTAAAAAAAAAAAAAAAACATATATATATGTTTATTATACGTTAAGTTCTAGGGTACATGTGCACAACGTGCAGGTTTGTTACATATGTATATATGTTCCATGTTGGTGTGCTGCACCCATTAACTCGTCATTTACATTAGGTATATCTCCTAATGCTATCCCTTCCCCCTCCCCCTCCCCACAATAGGCCCCGGTGTGTGATGCTCCCCTTCCTGTGTCCAAGTGATCTCATTAGAACCTCATCTTTTCTCAAACTTGTACCTGTTTTTGTATTCCCCCCCATCTGAGTGATTGACACCACTTACAAATTTTAACTTGGGAATTGTCTTTGACTCCTCTTTTTTCCTTATCCTTATATCCAGTCATTTAACATAAATATATATATATATATTTATATATAAATACTTTTTCTTCCTTGAATTTCCTGTTGCCAGGGGTTTGTCTCAGTTGGGCTCTGTTAATTCAGGAGGCTAAGTACGCAATGCTGGGTTTAGGCTTTCATTCTATCTGTTCTATAAAATCCAGGTTTTTCCAAATCTAGTACTTCACAACTCTTTTATCATCAAGTAGGCAACTGCTCCTCTTTTACTGTTCATTCCTAGATACCGACATATATCACAGTCAAAACCCCTTTCTCTTCCAAGGGGAAAGTGTTACTGCAAGAGTGTCCTGTCATTTTGCTCCACACAGCCTCAGGGTCCATCAGCCAGTAATTAATGCTTCCCAATAATTAGTGTGTCGTCACCTCTCATGTTTTTGCACGGTCTCCAGGCTGAAGGATGCAGTATGTAATAATTTTAAGAAATGTACATCCACATCTTGATGCCCAGAAATGGGGATCCATAAGGAACCTTTCAAAGTTCTTATCCAAACTAGTCTCCCTACCAATTCCACATCTTAAAATCAACTTGTATGCCCTTGTATAAATTAAACAAAACCAAGAAAACAAAGACCCAGAAAACTTTTTTCCCTTCTAAGTTAGTGACCTCGTGGATTTTGTTTCACAGCTTACGGAAAATGGTGTGGTGACACTTCTGGTAAACAGGATGTTGGCAACAAAGAGAAAATATCTCTCCTCAAACTCCACCAACTCTAACCTGCCAGCCTGTTGGTACCTATGTAGTAAGAAGAGTCTGGTGCCTTGGAGGACTCTGGCTTGTTACAGGGAAGATCCTTACTGCCAGGACAAGCGCTGGCCACAGGAAATATAAGCTCTAAAACTCTCCTGTAATACCTCTGACCCAATTTTGCACCACTTTTTTCCATTTCATTTTTTAGGACTGAAACATAAAAGAACCAGTGTCTGGAGGCAAGTGACATATGCCTTACCCTTGTGGCCATCCTTACTTTCTTCATTCATAAACTTTGCTTAAAAGACTAAAGTTCCCAATTCCTTATAAAAAATATGTTCTTGCCCTCAGCCCCGATGGCTACTGGCAAAGATTTTTGTTTCCCAATGGCTAAGAGAGCTTCCTTCATCTTCTTGGTCGTAGTTGGGATGAGGTGCACGTGGTCATCCACACACTTGGTCACACAACCGTCTAGCTGCTGCTTCACCTGAAGCTCCTTACTCCCAGCATCTATTAAATCTTTGGCTTTGTTATTGCATTGCATGGTGCACCAGGCCAGGCGGTCCTTGAACTTCTCCAACTCACTGATGACCAAAGCCTGGGCTTGAGCCAGAGGCACATGGCAGCGCTTGATGGACTGGTGCACCTGCTGCAGGGAGGCCTGTCTGTCTTCACAACAGCTGGTGCTGCACCGGAACATGAGACCCTGCATTTTCTGAATGTTCTCTTTCTCCAGACTCTTCACCATGGAGTCTACCACCTCCTGCACCTGCAGCTGCTGTAGCTCTGCCATGGTGACCCTGCGCTGCCCTGTGCTGCGCCACCATATATAGTTATTTTTAACCCCTTAATCTGTCTTTTAAAGGATCTCTTCTCCATCTTTATTGCCAGCGCATCAGTTCAAGCCCTAATAACTTCGTGCCTTTTATTACTATGGTAGTAACTTGATTAGGTTTCCTTTACATAGCCTTTTTCTTCTTGTTTTATTCTTTATATTGTTGTCAAAATATTTATTCTAAAAGGTAGATCTTGCTTGCCACTTACTAGTTTAACATCTTTCAATGGCTCCACATAATCTCCTGGATAAAGCTCAAACTTCTTAGTTTGGCACACAAGGACGTTAATGATCTCACCTTTGCTTATCTCTAACTTTGTGTCTGTCTAGTCCTCCATATTCACAATGTACTTCAGATTTAGGAACTATTTTCGGCTTACTGAATGTGTGTACTGTTATATACATCCTGTTTGTTTTCTTGTCTTGGAAACTGTCCTCCTTTTTTTTTTTTTTTTAAGGAAGCCTTCCTTGATTCCACCCTCCAAATCTATATATGATCCCTTTCTTTGCCTTGCTAAACAGCTTGTTAGTATATCTTAACATTTATCACACTATATTGTGATTTTTAGTTTCTCTTCCTCCCTGCAGCAAACTTCCTGAGGATAGGAACTATATTTTATTTCTTATTTTTTCTTTATTCCTAATATAGTACTGGACACTTATCAAATGCTCAGTAAATGTTTGCTGGATAAAAGAAGGAGATTGCTTCTCACCAGAGTTGCATCTCTAGACACTCTGTCTAACGTATATTTTCCCTGTAAGAACCAATTATATATTCAGTAATTTTGGTGACAACCAGGAAAAGAGATATTAGAAACGTCAGATAAGGAAACTGGAGAACTCTTTTGTGTATGGCTTTGGATAGATATTTTCTACCTGAGACTTGCTATATATAATAGGAGACTTCTGCTTTCTTCAGTCTTTGCTTAACTTTGGTATGAGGCTTTTTGTTTTATTTTCATTTCTACTCAGGACTTAAAATTTTAGAAAGATAAGAGGGAGAAACATTTATTTCTGCATTTTGATTTTATCCTAAAGTGTAATCATTGAGTAAACCAAAATTACTCATTCAGTTCCAGAAATGGTATTTTGTTGGACATTTTATTTGCATTCTGGAATCTAAAGAAGTAAAGTAAGTATCTTGCCTTTTATGTGAGGGCAGTTTGGCTTTTTGATTTCAGGATAAAATTGAGAAGAAAAATGGAAAAGACAGTTCAAATCAATTTTGTAAGTAATGGAGAAAAGGGTTTTAGAAATATCAAAAGAGTTTTAAAAATATCAAACTAGCAGTAGGAATGCACATTTATTTTTTAAAAATATGTAAACTGCATTTTAGTGTTAGTTTTATCTCCATGTATGGTTCATATCTATTTTCCTGGGAGAAAATTCCAGACATCTATAAGTCTGTCAACAGGAAGGAAATAATCTAGTGGGACACATATACAAGGCTTTTGAGAAAATAAACTATCTTTCTTCTGCTTTCATCAGTTTGTACCAGAGATTGTTAGAGAAATATGGAGATAGTGTACCCATATTCCATTAAGAAGAGCTAGCTGCTGGTACTTGGAATTTCTGTAAATATATTTTTTATCTTTGTCTTAAATTTATATGCATTTGAAGTTTAAAAAAAATTACGTATTCCAGGTATGTGATGGTAAAACTATTTGGATATTGCAATGTTCCTATCATTTTAAGATTTTTTAAGCCAGTAGTCTACTTGAGTGGTGATAATTATTCACTTAAAATTTAACTTAATAAAAGAACAAATTTAGAAACTAATCTGTGAATCTCTTTAATAAAGTTACTCAAAGATTAAATTTTTTCTACATACCTTTAAGATGCTGATTTAGAAGGTATATTTTAAATTATATCATCTGGGACAAGCATAGAGTTATGAGAATCCTCTTAAAATGCCACATAACACAATTTTAGGCATTCATTGCAGCAAAATGAAAACTAAATTAGTATTGTAATTTTTGGCTCATTATAGATTTATTAGCAGATATAATTATGTTATCTTTCAGCAAGGACTTCATTTCTCTAAAAATTTGCTCTATAGATGAAGTTGTATGTTAATAGCTCTTTCGAGTTCTTTAGAGTTTTCCCTCCATTATTAAGTTATTTGAATATGACAGTTACCTTGTTATTTAAACAAGGAAGGAACCTGTAGTTTGCAATTGAGAAAACTAAGAGTCAGAGAGAATAACCATGCAGAGACACAGTCAGAAAATGGTACTACTTCTCAGGCCAGTATACTTTCTGCTACCTCTCACTGCATTTCAAAGTTCATTTCTGCTTTGTTTTAGTATATTTATGATATTTTGAAGTGGGATTTCATAATATTAGTAAATAAAATTAAATAAACTCTACCTTACATACTGATACTGTTTACATACTTAGGAAAAAATTGGGTAAATATGTGAAATGACAACTTTTAGTTCTTCCTTCCAGATTGAGATAGTATGAAAGATGAAGTATACACCTTTGTATACTTCAATTCCTTGCAAAAATTCAGAACTTCTGAAATGCTGACTAGCCCTGGAATGTCCTTGACTGTGCTAATTTATAAACCTGTACTGCAAAAGACAGCTTAGGTATTGTTAATTTAGTTCTCAGTTTATAGATTTGTGTTCTTTAAGGCTATCACACAAAATTCCTTGTTTCCTCAAGGTACCCAAACTGGATAAGTTTTCAGTAGTCGATGAAAAGTGTTTGGGCTGTGGCTGTGTGCTATGAAGAGCTGTGTGTACTATAGTCATTGCTAACTGTTTATATACTTTAATTATGTATTAAAAATTGCAAACATCTAGTAAGATTTTTTATCAGGATTGCAGAGCATAGTAAATTATAAGTATTATTTGAAAGGGTAGTTTATAGCTTTGAGCAAGACTACAATAATATGAAAATTATTACAGAAATATGAAAATTAAGTGATATTCCGTTTATTGTGTATTACTATGTGAATTATGCTAACTGCTTTCCATCTATTATCTCATTTAATCTTAACAACTTTGTAAGGGAGATATTATTCTTCCCATTTTAGAGATGAGAAGATCAATGTGTAGAGGTAGAAATTATGGTAATTAACTTGCCCAAGGATTTATAGTTATAATGTGGTAAAATAAGAATCCAGACCTATGTTGATGTAACTTCAAAGTCCTTGCTGTTAATTCCTGTGCCATACTGCTTCTCTTTGCATTTTCACCCTTCTGAAGTTTAATTTTTTTCATCAGTAAAGTAGGAATTGGACTTTGCTACAGATACCATATCTAATTCATTATTTTATTTTATTTTATTAAATAAATAATAAAATAACCTATACCACAGTTTCTTTATCCACTTGTTGATGGATGGGCATTTGGGTTGGTTCCGTGTTTTTGCAGTTGTGAATTGTGCTGCTATACACACATGTGTGCAAGTAGCTTTTTCATATAATGACTTCTTTTCCTCTGGGTAGATACCCAGGAATGGGATTGCTGGATCAAATGGTAGTTCTACTTTTAGTTCTTTAAGGAATCTCCACACTGTTTTCCACAGTGGTTGTCCTAGTTTACATTCCCACAAGCAGTGTAGAAAAGTTCCCTTTTCATCACATCCATGACAATATCTACTATTTTTTGATTTTTTGATTATGGCCATTCTAGCAGGAGTAAGGTGGTACCGCATTGTAGTTTTGATTTGCATTTCCCTGATCATTTGTGATGTTGAGCACTTTTTCATATTTTTTTTGGCCATTTGTGTATCTTCTTTGAGAATTGTCTATCCATGTCCTTAGCCCACTTTTTGATGAGATTGTTTGTTTTTTTCTTGTTGATTTGTTTGCATTCGTTATAGATTCTGGATATGAGTCCTTTGTCAGATGTATACATTGTGAAGATTTTTTTCCCACTCTGTGGGTTATCTGTTTACTCTGCTGACTGTTCCTTTTGGTATGCAGAAGCACGTTAGTTCAATTAAGTCCCAGCAGTTTATCTTTGTTTTTATTGCATTTGTTTTGGGTTCTTGGTCATAAAATCCTTGCCTAAGCCAATGTCTAGAAGGGTTTTTCTGATGTCATCTTCTAGAATTTTTATAGATTCAGATCTTAGATTTAAGTCCTTAATCCATCTTGAGTTGATTTTTGTGTAAGGTGAGAGATGAGGCTCCAGTTTCATTCTCCTACATGTGGCTAGCCAATTATCCCAGCACCATTTGTTGAAAAGGGTGTCCTTTCCTCACTTCATGGTTTTGTTTGCTTTGTCGAAGATCAGTTGCCTGTAAGTATTTGTGATTATTTTATTTCTGGGTTCTCTATTCTCTTCCATTGGTCTGGGTGTTTATTTTTATATCAGTACCATGCTGTTCTGGTGACTATGGCTTTATAGTATGCGATCAGGTAATGTGATGCCTGTAGATTTGTTCTCTTTGCTTAGTCTTGCTTTGGGTATACAGGCACTTTTTTGGTTTCATATGAATTTTATAATTTTTTTTTTCTAATTCTGTGAAGAATGATGGTGCTATTTGGATGGGAATTGCATTGAATTTGTAGATTGCTTTTAGCAATATGGTCATTTTCACAATATTGATTCTACCCATCCATGATTATGGGTTGTGTTTCCAGTTGTTTATGTCGTCTATGATTTCTTTCAGCAGTGTTTTGTAGTTTTCCTTGTAGAGGTCTTTTGACTCCTTAGTTAGATATATTCCTAAGTATTTTATTTTTATTTTTTGGCAGCTTTTGTAAAAGGGGTTGAGTTTTGGATTTGATTCTCTGCTTGGTTGCTGTTGGTGTATAGAAGAGCTGCTGATTTGTGTACATTAATCTTGTATGCAGAAACTTTGCTGAATTCTTTTATCAGTTCTAGGAGCTTTCTGGAGGAATCTTTAGGGTTTTCAAGATAAATGATCATAGTGTCAGCAAATAGGGATAGTTTGACTTCCTCTTTATCGATTTGGATGCCCTTTATTTTTTCTCTTGTGTGATTGTTCTGGCCTGGACTTCCAGTACTGTGTTGAAGAGGAGTGGTGAGAGTGGGCATCCTTGTCTTGTTCCAGTTCTCAGAGGGAATGCTTTCAACTTTTCCCCATTCAGTATTGTGTTGGCTGTGGGTTTGTCATAGATGGCTTTTATTATATTGAGGTATATCCCTTGTATGCTGATTTTGCTGAGAGTTTTAATCATAAAGAGATGCTGGATTTTGTTGAATGCTTTTTCTACATCTATTGAGGTGATCATGGGATTTTTGTTTTTAATTCTGTGTATGTGGTGTGTCGCATTTATTGACTTGCGTGTGTTAAACCATCCCCACATTCCTAATATGAAACCTGTTATCGGCCGGGCGCGGTGGCTCAAGCCTGTAATCCCAGCACTTTGGGAGGCCGAGACGGTTGGATCACGAGGTCAGGAGATCGAGACCATCCGGGCTAACACGGTGAAACCCCGTCTCTACTAAAAAATACAAAAAACTAGCCGGGCGAGGTGGCGGGCGCCTGTGGTCCCAGCTGCTCAGGAGGCTGAGGCAGGGGAATGGCGTAAACCCGGGAGGCGGAGCTTGTAGTGAGCTGAGATCCGGCCACTGCACTCCAGCCTGGGAGACAGAGCGAGACTCTGTCTCAAAAAAAAAAAAAAAAAAAAGAAACCTGTTATCATGGTGGATTATCTTTTTGACATGTTGTTTGATTCAGATAGCTCATATTTTGTTAAGGACTTTTGCGTCTGTATTCATCAGGGCTATTGGTCTGTAGTTTTCTTTTTTTTATGTCCTTTCTTGATTTTGGTATGAGGGTGATACTGTCTTCATGGAGTGATTTAGGGAAGGTTCCCTCTTTCTCTATCTTGTGGAATAGTGTCAGTAGGATTGGTACCAATTCT
Source organism: Rhinopithecus roxellana (assembly GCF_007565055.1). Classification (NCBI taxonomy): domain Eukaryota; kingdom Metazoa; phylum Chordata; class Mammalia; order Primates; family Cercopithecidae; genus Rhinopithecus; species Rhinopithecus roxellana. Next base: position 22,042,878 of record NC_044549.1, on the reverse strand, counting down.
TTGAATGTCTGGTAGAATTCTACTGTGAATCCGTCTGGTCCTGGACTTTTTTTTGTTGTTGGTAATGTTTAAATTACCATTTCAGTTCTTGCTGCTTGTTATTGGTCTGTTCAGGGTACCTAATTCTTCCTATTTTAAGCTAGGAGGGTTCTATCTTTCCAGGAATTTATTCTTCTAGGTTTTCTAGTTTATGAGTATAAAGGTGTTTATAGTAGCCTTGAATGATCTTTTGTATTTCTGTGTTGTCAGTTGTAATATCTCCCGTTTTGTTTCTTATCGAGCTTATTTGGATTTTCTCTCTTTTCTTGGTTAATATTGCTAATGGTCTATCAATTTTATTTCTCTTTTCAAAAAACCAGCTTTTTGTTTTATTTATCTTTTTTTTTGGTTTTAATTTCATTTAGTTCTGCTCTGATCTTGGTTATTTCTTTTGTTCTGCTGGGTTTGGGTTTGATTTGTTCTTGTTTCTCTAGTTCTTTGAGGTGTGACCTTAGATTGCCTGTTTGTCCTCTTTCAGACTTTCTGATATAGGCATTTAAGGCTATGAACTTCCCTCTTAGCATCGCCTTTGCTGTGTCCCAGAGATTTTGATAGGTTGAACTGAACAACACTATTGTTCAGTTGGAAAAGTTTTTAAGTTTCCATCTTGATTTCGTTTTTGACCCAATGATCACCAGGAGCAGGTTATTTAATTTCCATGCGTTTGCACGGTTTTGAAGATTCTTTTTGGAGTTGATTTCCAGTTTTATTCCACTGTGGTCTGAGAGAGTGCTTGGTATAATTTCAGTTTTCTCAAATTTATAGAGGCTTGTTTTGTGGCCTATCATATGGTCTATCTTGGAGAAAGTTCCATATGCTGTTGAATAGAATGTATATTCTGTGGTTGTTGGATGGAATGTTCTGTGTATATCTGCTAAGTCCATTTGTTCGGGGGTATAGTTTAAATCCACTGTTTCTTTGTTGACTTTCTGTCTTGATGACCTGTCTAGTGCTGTGAGTGGAGTATTGAAGTCCCCTACTATTATTGTGTTGCTGTCTATCTCATTTCTTAGGTCTATTAGTAGTTGTTTTATAAATTTGGGAGCTCCAGTGTTAGATGCATATATGTTTATATTTTCCTGTTGGACTAGTCCTTTTATCCTTATATAATGTCCCTCTTTGTCTTTTCTAACTGCTGTTTCTTTAAAGTTTGTTTTGTCTGATACAAGAATAGCTACTCTTGCTTGCCTTTGCTGTCCATTTCCCTGAAATGTCTTTTCCACCCCTTTACCTTAAGTTTGTGCAAGTCCTTATGTGTTAGGTGAGTGTCTTGAAGGCAGCAGATAGTGGCTGGTGAATTCTTAATCATTCTGCAATTCTGTATCTTTTAAGTGGAGCATTTAGGCCATTTACATTCAGTGTTAGTATTGAGATGTGAGGTACTATTCCATTTATTGTGCTATTTGTTGCCTGTATACCTGGTTTTTTGTTTTTGTTTTTTAAATTGTATTTGTATTTTATAGGTCCTGTGAGATTTATGTTTTAAAGAGGTTCTGTTTTGATGTGTTTCCAGGATTTATTTTAAGGTTTAGAGCTCCTTTTAGCAGTTCTTGTAGTGCTTGGTAGTGGTGAGTTCTCTTAGCATTTGTTTGTCTGAGAAAGACTATCTTTCCTTTGTATATGAAGCTTAGTTTCACTTGATACAAAATTCTTGACTGATAGTTGTTTTGTTTGAGGAGAGTGAAGATAGGGCTTCAGTCCCTTCTAGCTTATAGGGTTTTTGCTGAGAAATCTGCTGTTAATCTGAGAGTTTTTCTTTATAGGTTACCTGGTGCTTTTGTCTCACAGCTCTTAAGATTCTTTCCTTCATATTAACTTTAGATAACCTGATGACATTGTGACTAGGTGATGATCTTTTTGTGATGAATTTTCCAGATGTTATTTGAGTTTCTTATATTTGGATGTTTAGGTCTCCAGCAAGGCCGGGGAAGCTTTCCTCAGTTATTCCCCAAAATATGCTTTCCAAACTTTTAGATTTCTCTTTTTCCTCAGGAACACCTGTTATTGTTAGATTTGGTCATTTAACATAATCCCAGACTTCTTGGAGGCTTTGTTCATATTTTCTTATTCTTTTTTCTTTGTCTTTGTTGGATTGGGTTAATTTAAAGACCTGTTTTCAAGCTCTGAATTTCTTTCTTCCACTTGTTCAATTCTATTGCTGAGACTTTCCAGAGCATTTTGCATTTCTATAAGTGTGTCCATTGTTTCCTGAAGTTTGAATTGTTTTTTATTTGTGCTATTTCCCCAAATATTTCTCCCTTCACCTCTTGTATCATTTTTTGGACTTCCTTACATTGGGCTTCACCTTTCTTTGGTGCCTCCCTGATTAGCTTAATAACTAACCTCCTGAATTCTTTTTCAGGTAAATCAGGGTTTTCTTCTTGGTTTGGGTCCATTGCTGGTGAGCTAGTATGATTTTTTGGAGGTGTTAAAGAACCTTATTTTGTCATATTACGAGAGTTGGTTTTTTGATTCCTTGTCATTTGAGTAGGCTCTGTCAGAGGGAAGGTCTAGGGCTGAAGGCTGTTGTTCAGATTCCTTTGTCCCATAGGGTGTTCCCTTGATATAGTACTCTCCCCCTTTTCCTATGGATGTGGCTTCCTGAGAGCAGAGCTATAGTGATTGTTATCTTCTGGATGTAGCCACCCAGCTATTCTACCAGGCTCTGGGCTGGTACTGGTGGTTGTCTGCACAGAGTCTTGTGACCTGAACCATCTATGGGCTTCTCAGTCATGGATACCAGCACAGTATTTGGAGTGTCTGGGTCCTGCTGGTGCACTCTGCTTCCTTCGTAAGGTGTATGGGTCCTCTCAGGCTTCCTGATTTATTCTTGCAGTTGTTCTGGAGCAAAAATTCACAATGCGAGCTTCCACATGCTGCTCTGTCTGTCCGAGTCAGAGCTGCAATCTAGTCTGCCTCCCATCCACCATTATCCCCTTTTGTTTCCAGTTCTGGAGGCAAGAAATCCAATCAAGGTGTTTTAAGGGCTGTGAGAGAAGGGCATGTGCCAGGCCTCTGTCTTTGACTTGTAGATGTCTGTCTTCTCCCTGTGTCTCTTCACATTGTTTTCTCACTGTGCGTCTCATTGTGGTTTTTATTTGTATTTCTCTAATGATCAGTGATATTGTGCTTTTAAAATATGATTATTGTCTGCATGTGTCTTCTTTGGAAAGGTGTCTGTTCATGTCCTTTGCCCACATTATAATGGGGTTGTTTGCCTTTTTTCATGTTAATTTGTTTAAGTTCCTTGTAAACTCTGGAAATTAGACATTTGTTAGATGGATAGATTGCAAAAACTTTCTCCCATTCTGTAGGGTGTCTGTTCACTCTAATGATAGTTTCTTTTGCTGTGCAGAAGCTGTTTAGTTTAATTAGATCCCATTTGTCAGTTTTTGCTTTTGTTGCAATTGCTTTTGGCATTTTTGTCGTGAAATCTTTGCCTGTGCCTACCTATGTCCTGAATGGTATTGCCTAGATTTTCTTCTAGGTTTTCTATAGTTTTAGGTTTTGCATTTAAGTCTTTAATCCATTTTGAGCTAATTTTTATATATAGTGTAACAATCGGGTTCAATTTCAATCTTTTGCATATGGCTAGTTGTTTTCCCAGCACCATTATTAAATATGGAACCCTTTGTCCATTGCTTGTTTTTGTCAGGTTTGTCAAAGATCACAGAATTATAGGTGTACAGTCTTATTTCTGGGCTCTTTATTATTTTCCATTAGTCTGTGTGTTTATTTTTGTACCAGTACCATGGTGTTTTGGTTACTATGCCCCTATAATATGGTTTGAAGGGAGATAAGGTGATTCTTGCAGTTTTTTTCTTTTTGCTTAGTATTGTCTTGGTTATACGGGGTTCTTTTTCATTCCATATGAATTTTAAAGTAGTTTTTTCTAATTCTATGAAGAGTGTCATTGGTAGTATGATAAGAATAGCATTGAATCTGTAAATTGCTTTGGGAAGTATGGCCATTTTAATATTGGTACTTTCTATCCATTAGCCTGGGATGTTTTTCTATTTGTGTCTTCTCTGATTTTTTAAAGTAATGTTTTATAGTTCTCCTTATAGAGATCTTTCACCTCCCCGGTTAACTGTATTCACAGGTATATTATTCTTTTTGTGGCTGTTATGAATGAGATTGCCTTTGTGATTTGGCTTTCCACTTGGCTGTTGTTGGTATATAGGAATGCTAGTGATTTTTGTACATTGATTTTTTTATCCTGAAACCTTGCTCAAGTTGTTTTATCAGCTGAAGGAGCTTTTGTGCTGAGACTATCGGATTTTCTAGATAGTTGTTGCAGCACTTTTCATTCTGATTATGGTATAAATGGTTATTTTCTGGAGTTTCCTGAAGTATCTATTGGCAATCTCAGTTATCTGGAATCCTTTGGCAAATTAGTATTGAGGATGTAGTATAACGGAATAGAACAGACAAAAAACCCCAAAAGATAATAGGCTCAGGTTCTTCCACTAGGAAAGCTACTTATAACTGGGCAGCTTATTTCACTTTTCTGAGCTTTGGGTTCTTCATGTTTACAATAAAGAGAGGACTAATTTATTTTAAAGTTCTCTAAGTATCTAAAATTTTATGCTGTCTGGAATATAATGAAAAGAACATAATGTCTTTATGTAGGGAAAAAATAGTTGTGAAATTTTTAATTAGGGGATGTGCATTTTTTTTTAGTCACAGTGCCATTGCACACTTAATAGACTACACTCTAGTGTAAACATAGTTATATATTCACTAGGAGGCCACAAAATTCATGTGACATGTTTTATTTTGATACTTACTTTATGGCGGGGGTCTGGAACTTAACCGGCTCTGTCTCCAAGTATATGCCTATACTTTTGTTTAAGCGAAAATGTGAACTTCACTGTACTTTGTTACCTTTGTTGTTTTATGCAGAGGCATCTAGAATGATGAATCCTTTCCGGAAGATTTTCAGTTTACTTTTCCCAGACCCATCAGAGGATGTCACTGTTTGTGGTAGCTATATGAAATGTATTTCTTAAATTGTAAGACTTGAAACTTGAAATTACTTCTTGATCCTTGGGCTGTAGAATGGATGTTTTATTAGCAGGCGTGAAAACAACACGAATTTTCTTGTACTTCCCCATCAGAGCTTTTGGGTGACTAGGTGCATTGTCAACGAGCTGTAATATTTTGAAAGGAATTTTATTTTTTTTTTTTCTGAGTGGCAGTTCTCAAAGGTGGGTTAAGTAATTTCAGTGATCCACGCTGTAAACAGATGTACTGTCATCCAGTCATCCAGTCATCCAGACATTGTAGTTCCATTTTCAGAGCACAGGCAGAGTAGATTTAGCTTTTTTTTTTTTTTTTTTCTGAGACGGAGTCTTGCTGTGTCGCCCAGGCTGGAATGCAGTGGCATGATCTCACTGCAACCTCTGCCTCCCAGGTTCAAGCGATTCTCCTGCCTCACCCTCTGAAGTAGCTGGAACTACAGGTGTGTACCACCATGCCTGGATAATTTTTTTTTTTTGTAGTAGAGATGGGGTTTCGCCATGTTGGCCAGGCTTGTCTCGAACTCCTGACCTCAAGTTATCTGCCGGCCTCTGCCACCCACAATGCTGGGGTTACAGGTATGAGCCACCATGCTCGGCCCAATTTAGCATAATTCTTAAGGGCCATTGGATCTTCTGCATGGTAATTGAGCACTGGCTTCACAGATAAGACACCAGCTTCATTAGCCCCTAACAAGAGAGTCAGCCTATCTTTCGAACTTATGCGTTGACTTTTCCTTTCTACGTATGGGATTCCTAGATGTCAGTTTATTCCAATAGAAGTCTCTTTCATCTACATTGAAAATCTGTTGTTTACTGTAGCCACTTTCATCAGTTATCCTAGCTAGATCTTCTGGATAACTTGCTGCAGCTTCTCCATCAGTACTTGCTGCTTCACCTTGCACTTTCATGTTACGGAGATAGTTTTTTGTTTTGTTTTGTTTTGTTTTTTTTTTGAGGCAGGGTCTCATTCTGTTGCCCAGCATGATTCATTTCAGCTTTGACCTCCCAGCTGGCACCATCATGGCTCACTACAACCTTGACCTCCCAAGCTAAAGTGATCCTCTTACCTCAGTCTCCCAAGTAGCTGAGGCTACAGGTGCATGCCACCATACTCAGTTAATATTTTCTATTTTTTTGTAGAGACAGGGTCTTACTATGTTGTCCAGACTGAGACAACTTCTTTTCTTAAAGCTTGTAAACAACTTTTCTTCTGCAGCTTCCTAACCTCTCTGTCTTCATAGAATTGAAGAGAGTATCTTGCTCTGAATTAGACTTTGGCTTAAGGGAATGTTGTGGCTGATTCGATCTGGTATTCAGACTACTATAACTTTCTCCATATCATCAGTAAGACTGTATTGCTTTCTTACGATTTGTGTGTTCGTAGGAGTAGCAATTTTTTTTTCTTTTTTTTTCTTTTTTTGAGATGGAGTGTCACTCTGTCTCCCAGGCTGGAATGCAGTGGCAGTATCTTGGCTCGCTGCAACTTCAGCCTCCTGGGTTCAAGTGATTCTTCTGCCTCAGCCTCCCGAGTAGCTGGGATTGCAGGTGCCTGCCACCACACCTGGCTAATTTTTGTATTTTTAGTAGAGATGGGGTTTCACCATGTTGGCCAGGCTGGTCTCAAACTCCTGACCTCAAGTGATCCACCTGCCTCAGCCTCCCTAAGAGCCAGGATTACAGGTGTGAGCCACTGCACCTGGCCAGGAGTAGCACTTTTAAATTTGTTCAAGAACTATTCTTTTTTTTTTTTGGAGACAGAGTCTTGCTCTGTCGCCCGGGCTGGAGTGCAGTGGCCGGATCTCAGCTCACTGCAAGCTTCGCCTCCCGGGTTTACGCCATTCTTCTGGCTCAGCCTCCCGAGTAGCTGGGACTACAGGCGCCCGCCACCTCACCCGGCTAGTTTTTTGTATTTTTAGTAGAGACGGGGTTTCACCGTGTTAGCCATGATGGTCTCGATCTCCTGACCTCGTGATCCGCCCGTCTCGGCCTCCCAAAGTGCTAGGATTACAGGCTTGAGCCACCGCGCCCGGCCAAGAACTATTCTTTTGCATTCACAGCTTGACTCTTTGCAGCAAGCAGTCTTGCTTTCAGCCTGTCTCAGCTTTCGACATGCTTTCCACACTAAGTTTATTAAGCTTTAGTTCTTTTTCTTTTTTCTTTTTTTTTTAAAACAAGGACTTGCTCTCTTTCTTTTTTTTTTTTTTTTTTTTTTTTTTTTTTTTTTTTTTTGAGACGGAGTCTCGCTCTGCTGCCCAGGCTGGAGTGCAGTGGCCGGATCTCAGCTCACTGCAAGCTCCGCCTCCCGGGTTGACGCCATTCTCCTGCCTCAGCCTCCCGAGTAGCTGGGACTACAGGCGCCCGCCAGGTCGCCCGGCTAGTTTTTTGTATTTTTAGTAGAGACGGGGTTTCACCATGTTAGCCAGGATGGTCTCGATCTCCTGACCTCGTGATCCGCCCGTCTCGGCCTCCCAAAGTGCTGGGATTACAGGCTTGAGCCACCGCGCCCGGCCAGACTTGCTCTCTTTCCCAGGCAGACAGAGGTGGCGCAATCCTAGCTCTCTGCAGCCTTGAACTCCTGGGGTCAAGTGATGCTCCACTCTTAGCTTCCCAAGTAGCTTGGACTACAGGCTTGTACTGCCATGGCTAGATGGCTTGTTAATTATGTTTTGTAGAGATGGAGTCTTGCCATGTTGCCCAGGCTGGCCTCAGTCTCCTGACCTCAAGTGATTGTCCCACCTTGACCTCCCAAAGTGCTGGGATTGCAGCTGTGAGCCACCACACCCGGCCATTTCTAGCTTTTGATTTAAAGTGAGAGACTTGTGACTCTTCCTTTCACGTGAATATTTAGAGGCCATGGTAGCGCTATTAATTGGCGTAATTTCAATATTGCTATGTCTCAGGGGATAGGGAGGAGGCCTGAGGAGAGAGAGAGAGAGAGATAGGGGAATGGTTGGTAGGTGAAGCAGTCAGAACACACAACATTTGTTAATTAAGTTCAATGTCTTATGTGTGCGTGGTTTTTGGTGCTTCAAAGCAATTACAGTTGTGCCATCAAAGATCACTGATTACAGATCATCATAATAGATAAAAACATAATGAAAAGATTGAAATATTTTGAGAATTACAAAAATGTGACACAGAGACACAAAGTGAGCAAATGGTGTTGGAAAAATCATGCTGATAGATGTGTTCTACTCAAGGTTGCCACAAACCTTGCATTTGTAAAAAAACACAGTATCTGTGAGGTGCAGTAAAGTGAAGCACAATAAAATGAGGTATGCTTGTACTCTAGCCCTTTCTATATATTGTTTCTGACAAACAAAATATAAGTAAAGTATTGCTAGTGGCATATCGATAACAGTCAACTGGGCATCTAATAAAGAGGAGTTAGGAAAACTTTAAAATTACATAAAAAGAACTTTAAAAAGTCACAATAATATGGCTTGGACCAGTGAATTCTGGGCTGAATATCAATATTGAAGGCATTATTGTAGTGTGGCAAAGTAATGTTCATAATAATGGCTGGCCAGCAAAGTAAAGATAGCACTAATTTTATACCAAATGTACTTCTTTATATATCAAATATACATCTTCTGTTTAAGAAGATGTCAGGCTTATATAGTGCATTTGATATAAAACTCACCAATTTAAGGTCTGGAGACTTAAAAATATACTCCAGGCTAGATGCAGTGGCTCACACCTGTAATCTCAGAATTTTGGGAGGTTGAAGTGGGAGGATTGCTTGAGCCCAGGAGTTTGAAACCAGCCTGGGCAACATGATGAGACATTGTCACCACAGAAAATAAAAAAGTTAGCTGGGCGTGGTGGCTTGTGCTTATAGTCCGAGCTGCTTAAGAGGCTGAGGTGGGAGGATTACTCGAGCCGGGAGGTGGAGGCTGCAGTGAGCTGTGATTGTATAACTGCATTCCAGTCTGGGCAACAGAGTGAGATCCTGTCTCAAAAAAGGAAAACCAACTAAACAAAAACTTTAATTCTCTAAACATTTAAATGTATTGGCTCTTTTCCTGATGCTATTAGCGTATATGTTATCACCATATGTGCTGTTTCAGTTATGGAATCTTTCATTACCAGAGATGCAGTCTGAATGATGTCTTGTTGGATTTATCATTTGTCATTTCCCAATTGCAAGTGTGTAAATTACTTATCAAAGACCTTTCTGTTAAATGAGAAGAACAAAGATTTCTTGATTTGTAGTAAGCTGTGTTTTTAATAATTTCTGGAAAAGGAAAGAAAGCATTTTTTAGAGAAGAATTTGTTAAAATTTTAAGCCCCTCAACGGCATCCATTAGTATAATTAAAGACATTGTAGTGACAGGCTAATCTGTGCTGTAAGTGATACGAAACAAGTGCTTCCAGAAACAAAAATACTGTGTTTTTCTACATTTTTAAGTATTTATGGGTTAATTTCTAGGGTGGTATAGTTCGAACAGCTTTCTTGTGCTAAGATGGCAATGATTGAAAATTCAACTTCCTGGAATACATTTTTTTTTAACTGAAAACTTCTCAGTACAGTACAGTGTTTGTTATTCTATGTGACAGGATACCCAGAGTTATATTGACGAATGTCCTGGGAACGGAGTTAGGAAGAAAATACATAAGGACCCCACCTGTAACCGAGGGAAGTTTGAGTGATACAGACAACTTGCAATCAGAGCAACTTTCTTCATCATCTGATGGCAGCCTAGAATCTTATCAAAGTTTAAACCCTCACAAGAGCTGTTATTTATCTGAAAGGTATGTTTAGTGATAACTTTACTCAAAATAATTATATTTATTTTGATGTATCCTTCCCTGTTCTTTTTCACAGATACATTATTGCTAAATGTGAGGTAAATGTGCTCTGATAGTTGGTATTATTTTTCTCCCCTGTTGGTTGGATTGGCTGTTGGAACCAACAGTCCATGGCTAATAATATGTTTCAGAAGCACTGGTCACCATACTTGTGTTTTGGAAAAATGAATACAGACACTTAGTGAAGATCTGGTAACTATTTCAGTATCCCAGTTTGTCTGGTGTAATTGAAATCCATTCCTCTGACATTAGTGTATTCCCTTCTCTTTTTCTGTTCTATTTGTCCATCTATCCATCCACCCATTCAGTCTTGTCTGTTGTTTTATTTTTTTTTTTAATTTTTTTGAGGTGGAGTCTCGTTCTGTTACCCAGGCTGGAGTGCAGTGGCGCAATCTCGGCTCACTGCAACCTCTGCCTCCCGGGTTCAAGCGATTCTCCTACCTCAGCCTCCCAGGTAGCTGGGACGACAGGCACGTGCCACCACGCCCAGCTAATTTTTTGTATTTTTTTAGTAGAGACAGGGTTTCACCATGTTAGCCAGGATGGTCTTGACCTCCTGACCTCGCGATCTGCCTGCTTCGGGCTCCCAAAGTGCTGGGATTACAGGCATGAGCCACTACGCCCAGCCTTGTCCGTTATTTTTATATTCAGACTCTAGAATTTTAACTAGTACTTAGTGCTCAGTAAATATTTTTTGAATGAATGACTGAACACATTCCTTAAAAAATGGTCTGAGATTTTCCATGAACAAGTGGAAAAGCTGAATTCCATTGACAAACGTAGCTTGTTGTGCCAATAAGAGAAATGCAGATCTTAAGTTTCCTTTGTTTTAAGCTCTAGGAGAGGATTGTGTGTGGACTGAAAATAGGAAAACATCTATGGCACAAAGCTAGGGATGGTCAGTTAGTAAATTCTGTTAGATTTATACACTTCCATTTGCCACAAGCTTCTGAAGCTTCTCTTGTTATTTTCTGTGTTCAGCCTGTAGGATACTTTTTATATAAATGAAAAGTTGATTTTCTTAACCCCCCCCGCCCCCCACCGAACTATCCAAAGCTAACTTCTGGTTTGTATTACTATTATAAATCTAATTACATTAAATAGTACTTATAGTTGCCTTTTTAAAGATCTGCAACAAATTTTATTATTTTTAACTCTTTATTTTCTATGAATTCTTGAATTTTTCTTCTTTTGGAAAATATTTTTTATTTTCACCTAGGTTCTACTTAGTGAATTAATAATGACAATTTTAACTTTATTAGGTCTCTTTCTAAGTTTTCCTCCCAAAATGAGAATTTCAGTGGCATTATTCAGTTACTAAATTTAATGTGTAATGGGGGAAATTAGTAATATATCTATCAAGTGGCTCATGCCTATAATCCTAGCCCTTTGGGAGGCTGAGGCAGGAGGATCACTTGAGGCCAGGAGTTCAAGACCAGCCTAGGCAGCATAGTGAGATCTTGTTTCTGCTAAAAATAAAAAAAATGAGCCAGGTGTGATGGTGCATACTTGTAGTCTCAGCTGCTTGGGAGGCTGAGGTGGGAGGATCGCTTGAGCCCAGGAGTGCAAGATTGCAGTGAGCTGTGATTGCTACTGCATTCTAGCATGGGTGACAGGGCAAGACCCTGTCTCAAAAACAACAACAGCCAGGCACAGTGGCTTACGCCTGTAATCTCAGCACTTTGGGAGGTGGAGGCGGGTGAATCACCTGAGGTCAGGAGTTCGAGACCAGCCTGACCAACATGGTGAAACCTTGTCTCTACTAAAAATGCAAAATTAGCTGAGTGTGGTGGCAGGGACCTGTAATCCCAGCTACTCGGGCGGCTGAGGCAGGAGAATTGCTTGAACCTGGGAGGCAGAGGTTGCAGTGAGCTGAGACTGCCCCATTGCACTCCAGCCTGGGCAGTGAACGAAATTTCGTCTCAAAAAACACACAGAAAACAACAATAACAACAACAACAACAACAACAACAACAACAACAACAACAAAAGTATCTATCCATGCTGCAGTATAGCTGTTTGTTTCCACCTCCTCTGCTATACCATGAGCTCCTCGAGGAGAAGAGGTATTGTGTCTTATTTGCATATACTTAGTACTTAGCTCAATGTATACTAAATTTTTTGCACTTGAGTTAATGCTTATGTCATTTAATGTAAGCTTCAGTTTTCTGAGTTGTAAAAAGAGAAGTAATTTTGAATGCCCTATTTACCTTACAAAAATGTTTTTTCTTTTCTTTTAAATCTCACTTCTGAGAATTATTTGTGCCCATAAAATATTATAAATAAAATAAATAAAAATATTATTGAAGGTGCTTTCTGTTGGAGGTGAAGTTGTGATGATTGAGCTTTAAGTCAAATGATGAGAAAAAAAAAAAAGATTAAAAGAAAACTCAAGACGTACCATTGCCATGGAACTCAGATGACATCAGTGCACATTTATGATGTTATGAAAAGTCACACTTTTGAAGATTGTATGAAACAATCAAATTGTAATCTGTACACTTCTGCCTTAATGCCATTCTGGGGCTAAGGTTTAATAATATTAATAGGTATAATATTTCTGGTCATTCCCCAAAACTATTCAGTGAGAGCACTAGCTGTCCTTTAAATCCTTTCTAAATAGATGTGAAATTTCCAGGTGGTTTTGATGTGGACTTTGAAATTTCATTCTCTTGGTGACAATTTTATATGATTCATGTATTTGGAATAAGCATAAACTTTGGACCTAGACATCTGGATTAAGATATTAGCTATACTGCTAATACACTGACTTACCTTGGGCAAGTTTTCTTACCCTGTCTTTAAAACAGGGATAATAATACACACCTTATTGGGTTAGTGTGCAGATTTAACAAGATGATCCATGTAAAGTCCCAAGTATAATGCCAGGAAGTTAGTAGGTGATTATTAAAAGTTAGTCATTATTTTTGTGTCTCTCTTATTGGTACTGATATCAAAAGTACTATTAAAGGATATTGCTATAGTTGATGTTACTGAAATATTCTACAATGAGGGTGCCAACATGTGTTCCTGAGTCCAGTGTTGTCATCACCATTGCTGCCAAAGCAATTGTTACAGCTTTGTTAGCCTCCCCATTTAGTTTAACAAATACTGAATTCCTTAAACCAAGCTTTAGTTCTTTCTTCCCTTAAGATGAATTTGTTAATCTTAACCCTAAGATCATATGGAATTAAAAAAGAGCCCAAATAGCCAAAGCAGTCCTGAGTGAAAAGAATAAAACTGGAGACATTACACTACCTGACTTCAAAATATATTACAAGGCTATAGTAACCAAAACAGCATGGTATAAACACAGACCCATAGACCAATGGAACAGAACAGAGAACCTATAAATAAATCCATTTATTTACAGCCAGCTGATTTTCAACAAAAGGTACCAAGAACATACACTGGGGAAAGGACACCCTCTTCAGTAGTGATCCTGGGAAAATATGCAGAAGAGTGAAACTAGACCCCTGTATCTCACCACATATAAAAATCAACCCAAGATGGATTAAATACTTTAAATGTAAGATCTGAAACTATAAAACTACTGGAAGAAAACATAGGGGACATGCTTCTGGACATTGGTCTAGGCAAAGATTTTATGACTATGACCTCAAAAGCACAGTCAAAAACAAAAAATACATAAATGAGACTATATTAAGCCAAATGGCTTCTACACACCTAAAGAGCCAACCCATCAACAGAGTAAAGAGACAACTTCCAGAATGGGAGAAAGTGTTTGTAAACTATTCATCCAAGAAGGGACTGATATCCGGAATATATGAGGAATCCAAACAACTCAACAGTAAAAATAAACAAATAATCCCTCTAAAAAGTGTGCAAGTGACATAAAAAGACGTTTCTCAAAAGAAGACATATAAATGGCAAACAGGTATGTGAACAGTGCTCAGCATTGCTAATTATAAGGGAAAAGCAAATCAGAACTGCAATGAGATATCATCTTACTTCAGCTAGAATGGCCATTAGAAAGACAAAGAATAGCAGATGCTGGCAAGGATGTGGTGAAAAGGAAACTCTCATACACTCTTGGTGGGAATGTAAATTGGTGTAACTATTATTGAAAGCAGTATAGAGATTTCTCAGAAAACTGAAATAGATTAAAAAAATAGAAACAAAAACAAACAACCCCTCCCCCCAAATTTAAACAAGAAACATAAAATTAGAACCGCTGTGCAATCCAGTAGTCCTCCCACTGGTATTTATCTAAAGGAAAGGAAATCAATATACCGAAGAAATACATGCACCTACCATGTTTTTTTTTGCAGTACTGTTCACCATAGCAAAGATACAGAATCAACCTAAGTGTCCATCAGTGGATAATGAAAATACGGTGTCTGTATACACAATGGAATACCATTCAGCCATAAAAAAGAATGAAATCCTGTCATATGCAGCAACATGGATGGAACTAGAGGTCATTACATGAAATAAGACAGACACAGAAATATAAAAATTGGATGTTCTCTCTTATATGTGAGAACTTAAATAAGTTGATCTCATAGAGGCAGAGAGTAGAATTACAAGCACTAGAGGCTGGGAAGTGTATATGTGGTCAGGGGCAATGGAGAGAATTTGGTTAATGGCTACTATATAGTTAGATAGAAATAATATGTTTTAATATTCAGTAGCAGAGTAGGGTGACTATAGTGCGTTGTATATTTCAAAATAGCTAGAAGAGAGGAATTGAAATGTTCCCAACACATGGAAATGATAAGTACTTGAGGTGATGGATACCCCAGATAATTTGATTTGATCATTACACATTCTGTGCATGTACCAAATACCACTTGTACCCATGAGAATGAGTTTATAAACCTGTTTGTCCTGTTTAGTCTTTTTGCACACTCCTGCTTCCTCTTACACTTTTCTACCATGCTATGAAGAGCAGGAAGCCCTCACTAGAAGGTGCCAGATGTAGCCACCCAGTGTTGAACTTTTCAGCTTGATTAGCTGTGAGCTAAATACTTTTCTGTTCATTATATTGTATTACCTGGTCTCAGGTATTCAGTTACAGCAATACGAAACAGAATAAGACATTTATATTTCCCTAATTAGTGAAGTTGAGCATTTTCATATGTCTATTGGGCATTTGTTTATCTTCTTTTAATAAATGTCTATTCATTCTGTTAAACATTTTTTAAATTGGATTATTTGTTTGCTTTTTATAGAGTTGTTTGAGTTTCCTTACATATTTTAGATATGTATGTATCCCTAGTGAGATGTATGATTTGTGACTATCTCCCAATCTATAGGTTGTCTCTCCACTCTGAAAATGATTTCATTGGTTGTGCAGAAGCTTTTAATTTTGATGTAATCCCTTTTGTCTGTTTTTTGCTTTTGTTCCCTGTGCTTTTTGGGTGAGATCTAAAAAATCATTGCTCAGACCAATGTCATATAGTTATTCCCATGTTTGCTTTTGGAAGTTTTACATGTTCAGGTCTTATGGTTAATTTTTTAACCCATTTTGAGTAGATTTTTGTATATGGTGAAAATAGGGGTATAGTTTCATTCTTCTGCGTATGGATATCTAGTTTTCCCAGCAACATTTATTGAAGAGGGTATCCTTTTGTAGTATATGTTCTTGGTGCCTTTGTTGAAAGTCAATTGGCTCTAAATATGGGGATTTATTTCTAGGTTTTCTGTTCTGTTCCACTGGTCTGTGTATTCGTTTTTTAAAGAGACGGGGTCTTGCTTTTTCATCCAGACTGTAGTGCGGTCCACGATCATAGTTCACTGTACCATTGAACTCCTGACTTCAAGCAATCTTTCCTCCTCAGCCTCCTGAATAGCTGGGACTACAGGTGTATACCACCACACCCAACTGTTTTTATACCAATGTCATGCTGTTTTGGTTACTATAGCTTTGTAATATATTTTGAAGTCAGGTAGTGTGATTCTTCCAGCATTGTTCTTTTTTCTCAGTATTGCTTTGGTTATTTGGTATCTTTTGTGGTTCCATATGACTTTTTGGATTGGGTTTTCTACTTCTAGGAAGAATATCATTGGCATTTTGATTGGGATTGCATTTTATTTGTAGATTCTTTTGGGAAGTATGGTCGTTTTAACACCATTAGTTCTAATCCATGAGCTTGGGATATCTTTCCATTTGATTATGCCCTCTTTAATTTCTTTCATTGGTATTTTGTAATTTCCAATTTAGAGATCTTTCAACTCTTTGGTTAAATTTATTCATAGGTATTTTATTCTGTAGCTATTCTAAGTGGAATTACTTTATTTTTTTTTCCAGCTAGTTCATTGT
The DNA here is from genome assembly GCF_007565055.1 of Rhinopithecus roxellana. Classification (NCBI taxonomy): domain Eukaryota; kingdom Metazoa; phylum Chordata; class Mammalia; order Primates; family Cercopithecidae; genus Rhinopithecus; species Rhinopithecus roxellana. Next base: position 22,026,717 of record NC_044549.1, on the reverse strand, counting down.
TGGTATATGCTACTGATTTTTCTGTGTTGATTCAGTGTCGTCAATTTTAATGAATTTATTAGTTATAAGAGTTTTTGGATGGAGTATTTAGGTTTTTCTATATGTATGGTCATGTCATCTGGAAAGAGGGATAATTTAACTACCTCTTTTCTAATTTGGATGCCCTCTATTTCTTTCTCTTACCTGATTGCTGTGGATAGGATTTCTAGGACTGTGTTGAATAAGAGTGGTGAAGGTGGACATCTTTGTCTTGTTCCAGTTCTTTGAGGAAAGGCTTCCAGATTTAATTCAATCAGTATAATTTGGCTGTGGATTTGTCATATAGGGCCTTAATCATGTTTCAGTGTGTTACTTCTGTGCCTATTTTTTGAGAGTTTTTATCATGAGGGGATACTGAATGTTATCAAATGCTTTTTCTGTATCTATTGTGGTGATCACATGGTTTTTGCCCTTAATTCTAATATGATGTACCACATTTATTGATTTGTGTGTGTTGAACCATCCTTGCATCCCTGAGATAAATCTCACTTGATCATGGTGCATTATCTTTTTGATGTGTGGTTGGATTCTGTTTGCTAGTATTCTGTTGAGGATTTTTGCATCTATGTTGCTCATATTGGCCTGAACTTTTTTTTCTCATGTCCTTGTGTAGTTGTGTTATCAGTGTAGTGCTGGCCTTGTAGAATAAGTTAGATAAAGTTTCCTCCTCTTAAGTTTGGAATGCTTTGAGAAGAATTGGTGTTAGTTCCTCTTTATAAGATTGATAGAATTCAGCAATAAAACCATCCAGTCCTGGGCTTTTGTTTGTTGATAGACCTTTTATTACTGCTTTGATCTTGTTGCTTGTTACTGGTATGTTCAGGTTTTCTCTTTCTTCCTGATTTAATCTTGTAGGTTGTATGTCTCTAGGAATTTTTCAGTTTCCTGGAGATTTTCCAATTTGCTGGCATACACTTGTTCATAATACCCTCTAATTATTGTTTGTATTTCTGTGGTATCAGTTTTAATGCCTCCTTTTTTTGTTGTTGTTTCCGATTGTATTTATTTTGGTGTTCTTTTTTTTTTTTTTTTATCTTGGTTGGTATAGACAGTGATTTTTGTTTGTCTTTAAAAAACAATTTTTCATTATGTTGATCCTTTTAATTTTTCTTCCTCTATTTCATTTAGTTCTTTTATGACTTTACTATCTTTTTGTTTCTTTACTAATTTTGAGTTTAGTTTGTTACTGCTTTTCTAGTTTTTTGAGATGCATCATTTGGTTGTTTATTTGAAGTCTTTCTACTTTCTGATTTAGGTGTTTACTGCTATAAATTTCCGTCTTAGTACTGCTTTTGCTGGATCCCATATGTTATGGTATGCTGTATTTCTGTTTTTGTTTGTTTTAATACTTGTTAAATTTCTTTTTTATGTTTTTTCCCCTTGATCCGGTGGTTCTTCAGGAGCATGTTGTTTAAGTTCCATGCACAGTTTTTAAAGTTCCTTTGTTACTGATTTCTAGGTTTATTCCATTGCAATCTGAGAAGATAGTTGATATGATTTTGATTTTTAAAAAGGTATTGAGTTTTGTTTTGTGTCTTAACATATGGTCTATCCTGGAGAATGTTCCATATGCTGATGAGAAGAATGTGTATTCTCCAGCCATGGATGAAGTGTTTTGTAAATGTCTGTTAGGCCCATTTGATCAATAGTGTAGATTAAGTCCGATGCTTTTTCGTTCAATTTCTGTCTTGATGATCTGTCCACTGTTGGGGGTTGAAATCCCCCATTATTTTTGTGTTGGAGTCTGTCTCTTCTTTTAGATCTGATAATATTTGCTTTATATTTCTGTGTTCTCTGATATTAAGTGCATGTATATTTGGAATTATATCCTCTTTGTCAGTTTATCCCTTTATCATTATATAATGATGTTGTCTGTTTTTACAGTTTTTGACTCAAAGTCTACAAATGGAAACCAAAAGCGTGATTTAAAATCTGCAAATGGAAACTGAAAGCAGACTTAAAGTTTGATGTATGCATAGCTACTCTTGCATGCTTTTGGTTTCCATTTGTGTGGAACATTTTTTTTTTTTTTCGGTCGATGTATATGTTTACAGGTGATGTGAGTAGGGAGCATACAGTTGGGTCATATATCAGTTGGGTCATTTAAAAAAACGGATTCAGCCAGTTCATATCTTTCTGTTTTTTTTTTTTGAGACAGAATCTCTCTCTGTTGCCTAGGCTGGAGTGCAGTGGTACAATCTTGACTCACTGCAGCCTCTGCCTCCCAGGTTCAAGCAGTTCTCCTGTCTCAGCCTCCCAAGTAGCGGGGACTACAGGTGCCTACCACACCTGGCTAATTTTTGTACTTTTAGTAGAGATGGCATTTCACCATATTGGTCAGGCTGGTCTCTAACTCCTGACCTCAGATGATCCACCTGCCTCAGCCTCCCAGAGTGCTGGGATTACAGGCATGAGCCACTGTGCCCAGATCATATATTTCAAGTTGGGAATTTAATCCTTTTACGTTCAGGCTATTATTAATAGATGAGTACCTAACTCCTGCATTTTGTAAATTGTTTTCTAGGTGTTTTGTATATCCTTTTTTTCCTTCTTCCACTTCTATCATTTATCACTTCAGTTTGGTGGTTTTCTGTAGTGACAGTGTTCAGCTCCTTTGCCATTTTCATTTGTGTATCTGTTCAGCAGTTAGTTTTGTACTTTTGGGTGTGTTCATTATTTTAGATAGTGTCGTTTTGCTTCTAGGTGTAGGATTCTCTTAAGCATTTAACGTAAGTAGGCCTGTCTAGTGGTGAAGAGTTCCCTCAGCTTTTGCTTGTCTGGGAAAAACTCTTACTCATTTATGAAGGATAACTTTGCTAGGTATGGTATTCTTGGCTGGCAGTTTTTTTTTTCTTTTGCTACTTTGAATATATCATCTCATTCTCTTCTCGCCTGCATGTTTTCTGTGGAGAAATCTGCTCTTTGTTTGATGGAGATTCTCTTTTAAGTGTCTAAACATGTTTCTTTTGCTGTTCTTAAAATTTTCTTGTCGTCTCTGACTTGGTAGTTTGACCATGATGTGCTGTGGAGAAGACCTTTTTGTATTGTATCTATTTGAGGATCTCTGTATTTCCTGTGTCTGTATGTCTAAATCTCTTGCTAGGTTTGAAGGCTAAGTTGGGGGGATTGCTTGAGCCCAGGAGTTCAAGGCTGCAGTGAGCTAGGGATGCATCACTCTAGAGTGCTAGACTCCAAGCAAGCTGGCCTTAGATACCTGTGGTGGTGGTGGCAGGCTGGATGTGTTGGTCCTTGGACCCCTAGGCTTCCAACAGTTGTGTGGTGGTGGCAGGCCCTGGTGGGCCAGTTCTTGGGCCTTCAGGTGGGCTTGCTCAGGTGTCTTGGTGGCAGTGGTGGTTCATAGACTTTTGTGATGTGTGAGGGGCAATGGTGATGGTAGTAGGTGTGACTGGTCAATCCTTATTCCTTAAGCACTGCACAAGTGGGTGCCTGTGGTGGCTGGGCTAGCCAGTCCCCGAACTTCCAGGAGGCATATGCAGGAACTGCCAGCAGGCTGGGTGGTCCTATCCTGAGGCTCCCAGACAGTGCATGTCAGGTAGGCTTGTACTCAGTCCCCCAGAAGCCATGTGCAGGAGCCATCGGTGGTGTGCTCCCTAGTTGATCCCTAGTCCCCCGACAATACATGTGCTCATTGGCAGTGATGGCAGTGGGTAAAATGGACTTGTCCTCTAGCCCCCCAGATGGTGTGTGCAGATGGTTACAGATGGGGCAGGTTGATTTTCAGGCTCCCAGAAGATACATGGGGGTAATGACTTATGTGGTGGCTGGCAGGAAGTGCCTGTCCTCATGCTCCCTGATGGAGTGCACAGGCAGTGGCCGTGGCAACCCGCGTGTGTCATTTCCCAGACCTCTGGATGGCACACTGTGGTGCTGGCAGTGGTGGTCATGATGGCTGTTTGGGCACCAGCAGTGGTGGGCAGGGAAGGCTAATTCCCAGCTCCCTGAATGATGTGTGTGGGTGCCGCCAGCAGAAGTTGTGAGGGGGCAGATTTCTAGTTAGGCTCCCCAGTGGTGTGTGCAAGGCTCTGGCCATAATGGGTGGGTTGGGTTAATCCTTACACATGTTGACAGTGCACTTGGGTACCAGCAGTGGTATTGGTGGGTGGGGTGGGCCTGTTTTCAAGCCCCAGAATGGCTCATGCTGGCTGTGATGTTGGTGTGGGGCATAGGCCTATTGTCAGGCCTCTCAATGGTATGTGCTGGTACTGGTGGTAGTTGGTGTGGTGGGTTGATTTTTTTTTATTCCTGGACAGCACATTCATGTGCTAATGGTGGCAGTGAGCAGGGCTGACCTAGTCTTATGCTGTCTGATTGTGTATGTGGGCACTGGCTGCATTGAGTAGGGCTGGTTGCTTCCCAGGTACCTGAACCATGCACTCAGGCCCTGGTGATGGTGGCAATGGTCAGGGAAGGCATGTACTCAGTCCTCTGTATGGTGCACGTGGGTACCAGCAACAGCAGTTGCTAGGGTCCATTGATTCCCAGGCTCCCAGATGATGTACTTGGGTGCCAGCATTGGTGGTGTTGGCAGGGCTTGCCCATTTTTATGCCCCTGTGTGGCATGTGCTAGTGCCTGCAGCAGGTAGGAGACACTTATTCTGGGGGCCTAGGATGTCAGCTGGGAAGGCTGGTCCCCAGACCCTCTGAAGATGTGTGCAGATGTTGTAGCAGCTCTGGCCCTGGAGGGAGCTGGGTTGCTGTTAGTGCCTAGGCAGGCACCTCTCAGGCTCTGGGAGAACATGCTTTGACTCCTTTTGTCCTGGGGGCAGCCTTCCTGGTGCATTGCACTACTTGTTTTCTGGCATGCAGGATACTGCCTGGGCTAGAGTGCTGGGAATCTGGCCATACTACTGGTGGTCCAGCCAACCTTGCAATGCTGCAGCCTTCTGAGTGGATTTGGGGAATGTCAGCAGGCCTTCAGGGATGTGGAAGTAGAGGGATTCTTGGGCCTCAGGGCATGATGTAGTCTCTTGGTAGCTAGGCTCTCAAAATGGTGTGTTGCAGCTGCTTGAGTCTCAGGGGATATGTGGGATGCAGCATGATCTCTCCCTATTGAACAGTGCAGTTGTGTGGACTCCAGGCAGCACCCATATTAGTCTCAGATCCCGCCAGGGCCAAGGGGCTCTCCTTTACCTCGGATTGCAAGAGTCTTCAGTGGAACATGAACTTCTGGAGATTTCTTGCTTACCTTTTCCCCACAGCAAGGAGTCTGGCCCTGAGTGCATCTTAGCCAGGCCAGTTGCTTCATTTCCCTCTTTTTCTGTGCCTCAGAGATTCCCTGTCAGTTCTCTGCTGAATTACAGTGTGATTTGTAGGAGCTCTATTTGATAGGTGGTTATTTAAGTTGTTTTGGTCCTTAGTTGTGGAGGAGGCAAGTGCCAGATACCTCCAGTCGGTCTCTTGAAGCCCCCTCATTAATTTTTTTATCCACGTATTCTTGTAGTTCACTGAAGTTCTTTAAGAGGATTATACTGTATTTCCTATCTGTCCTTTCACAGATCTTTCTTCAGGGTCCTGTTGTTAGGGCCTTTGCTCATTTTATTTTGGAGGTGTCATGATACCCTGATTTTTCTGATTCTTGTTTCCTTGTGTTGTTGTCTGCCCCTTTGAGGAGAGCCAGCTTTTTTAGTTTTTACAGTTTTGGCAGAGGTGGACCTTCACCATTTAGTCTGGCCTATAATTCTGGATGTGTCAGCTGGTAATGATCCTTGGTAGGCAGAGTTTGCTGTTGGGTTCTCTAGATGACTGGGCTGCTGCCTTTGCTCTGAGTTTGGGTAGGTCAACTGTCTGGGCTTTGCTATGGACTGAGACCACAGGAGGAGCTCTGCAATTCATTTGAGCTCTGGATGGTAGTGCAATTGTCTTAGATGGAGAGGGTCACATGATGTATTCTCTGGCTGTGTGACACTGCTATTTGAGTTCAGCAGTTGGATGGAGTTGCACAAGAGGCCCTAAGTTTAGGTGGAGTTGCCCATTGGATGGATAGGACCAGCTGCTTTGCTAAGTAAAAATGCATGGTTGACATTAGACTCTGCCTGTGTGGGGCCTTGGTGTGGGCTTTGAAGCTGGACAGAGCACTGTTTAATCTCCTAAACGTGGCAGATTTAGCCCCTGCCTTTTGCCAGAATCAGCTGTGGTGGTCATCCTTGTCCTTGGGTGGGGTCTGAGGGTGCACTTTGAGGTTGTGGGGAGTGTTCACTTCATTTACTTATGTGTAATTCCTCATGAGAAGACATTCAAGGTATTTTTTTTCTCTATATGTCAATGCTTCAGTAAGTGGCATATATATATATATAAAAAAATAAAATATATACACACACACACGCAAACACACACATCTTCATATATTTATTCTAGTAAACCCTTTCAGTTTGATTCTGTTATACTCTAACAAGAATTAGGTGTTATGATTAAGCATTTTTTTTGATAAACTGTAGGCAAAAATATATAATTGTTTTCATTAAATTGTCTTCATTTCATTCATCTTTCATTTTTTGTGTTAGGCCATTCTTGCACTGCTATTAATGAAATACCCAATACTGGGTAATATATAAGAAACGAGGTTTAATAGGCTCACAGTTCTACAAACTGTACAGGAAGCATAGCAGCATCTGCTTCTGGGGAGACCTCAGGAAGCTTACAATCATGGTGATGTCACAGGATCCTTGTGGTGTTGCTTCACCAGCTGGTGACATCTTTGCCTGAGTTTTGCTTGGGTCTGCTGGGCTTGTTCTGCCCCCTTGGTCTGGCAGGCTGTGCTTGGTTCCCACTACTGGCCCAGATCCCATACCTGCCAAGTGTGAGCCAGGTGCAGAGTGGCAAGGGGTGAGTGAGTGCTGGGTCTGGCCGCTGTGCATAGCCAGACATGTCAGCTGTGGCAGGTCGGGCAGCTTCAGGTGCTGGTATGGGTGGTGGCTTCCCATGAGACGGCAGCTGGACCAGTTGTACTGCAAGTGGCTTCCATTGCTGCCACCGGGGAATGAGGTGGTGCCCGGAAGCTTGGAGACACCAGGAACTGCAGAGCCCCAAAGAGGGTGTCACAGCCCTGGCTAGGGGAACTCCTAGGTCTGGGCTCCCTGAAGGGCCGCAGCTCTTCTCTCCTTCTGTCTTCTCTTTTTCTAGTCGCCTGCAACATGGCAAGCGAGGGACGTGTTTTAGCCCTGTTTGTAATATAGCTCTTCCAGTCCTGCCACTCGGCAAGTCCTGAATTCTTGTCCTTTGTTCAGGAAGAATTAGTTACGTGGACAACTGAAGGGTGAGTAAGGCAAAGAGGTGCTTTATTGAGTGACAGTACAGCTCTCAGCACGCCCGAAATGGATAGTCCTATCCACAGGCAGGTGATCCCGTTGAGTGTACAGCTCTCAGCTGAGAGGGGACTCACAGTGGCTAGTTCCTCTCTCCAAGCAGGTAGTCCTGATGTCTGCCCGAGTCTGGCTGAGTCCAGGGGGTTTTATGGGCTTCATAGGGGAGGCAGTGCATGCTGATTGGTCAGCCCTGGGTCAGCCTGGAGAAAGCACCATAAGTTGTTACTCTCGTCCTCGGAACTGGGAGCCTGGGCCTCAGGCTTCAGGCTGTCCCAGACCTGAAGGAGGGGCTTCACTGGGGACACTCCCCTTTCTGCCCAGGAACTGGTCTGCCTCCCACTGCCATGCAACCTGCTGTCCCTGGTGCCCAGGCAGTTCATGCTGAGGGGTGCCTGCAGGCCCACGCTGAGCTGCCCTCGGCATCCCCTTCCCTCCTGTGCTCGTTGGCACCCAAAGTTCAGAGGGGGCTGAAGTGGCAGAGGGCTGGTGTGTACCCGAGCATGTGTACTCCTGGCCAGGTTGTGACAGTGCCTGGGCTTGGCCTCAAATTTGCTCCAAAATTGGAGTGGGCACTGAGAGTGGAGAGGCTGGACAGTGGGAGCAGTTACTTCCGAGCCTGCAGGGGTATGGGGGCCTTCCTGGGCTCCTTAGAGTGCAGGAATGCCCAGGTTTGCAGCTGTGGCTGTGCGGCTGCAGCAGTGCTGGGGAAGGCAGGGCTCCTGCCCTTCCAGCTTTTAAGGGTGAGGGACTTCTGCCTGTTCCCAGCTCCCACCAGCTCTGTGGAGTTTGTAGTCCCGGTTGTGCCTTCCCCACTGCAGCCGGCCTCTTTGCAGCAGCTGCTCCACATGGGCTGCTGCTGCTGCCATCAGTGAAAAGCAAAGGGGTAGCAGGCACATCACATGGTGAAAGCAGGAGCAAGAGAAACGGAGGGGAGGAGGGTGCTACACGCTCTTAAACAACCAGATGTAGCAAGAACTCACTCACTATCATGAAGACAGCACCAAGCAGTGAAGGATCTGCTCCCATGACCTGAACACCTCTCACCAGGCCTCACCTCCAGCATTGGGGATATAATTCACCATGAGATTTGGTCAGGGACAGTTATCCACACTATATCATTTTTAGTGAATATATATTTTTAAATTTCTTATATGAGTTTTCTGTTGGTATTTGTCCTTATTAGGGTGCTCATCTCTTTCTCATTCATTTTAAAAACTCATTAAAGGTATTGACACTTTGTAGTATGTGTTGTAAATTTTTTTTCAAGTTTGCTATACTACACTTTCTTTATAGTATCTTCTTTGATATAGAAGACTTTTAAATTAGTTTATTTTGCAAAATATGTTAGTGTTTAACTCTTGTATTTTGACTTATCCTTGGGAAGACCTCTTTAACCCCAAATATGGAGATAAGTCAGCCAGCTACTGTTGTCATTTGTGCAGCCAGCTACCGTTCTCATTTGTGCTGCTTTAGATGAGCTATCAGTTCCTGAACAAGTCTGTAGATTACTTTCCTAATTGAAGTTCTGATTCTTTTTTTGCCCTTCCATTATAAATATTTATTAAGAACTCCCTTTTAGGTCAGACTGAGCAGAATGTTTGAGTATTTTAAAATTTTACTTCCCATTGGGATTTTTGGAAATATTTTAAAACTGCTAATGTAAAGAAGTCTAATTTAATTTCCGAATAATATATACCGAATTGTATTAGAAAATAGGCTTGCGTATGGTGACTCATACCTGTAATCTCTCAGTGCTTTAGGAGGCCAAGATAGGAGGATGGCTTGAGGTCAGGAGTTCAAGATCAGTCTGGGAAGCATAGCAAAACCCTGTCTCTACAAAAAAACTTTTGAAAAAAGAATTAGGTGCAGTACTGTGTGCCTGTAGTCCTATCTACTAAGGAAGCTGAAGCTGGAAGGTCGCTTGAGCCCAGGAGTTAGAGGTTTTAATGAGCTGTGATCAAGCCACTGCACTCCAGCATGGGTGACAGAGTGAGACCCTGTACCTAAAAATAAAAAAAGAAGAAAAATGTTTCATAAAATTATGTTTTGCAAAAGTAATAAAGATTTTATTATAGCCAGCCACTCAGCAGAGATTGGTAATTAGCCTTGAGTGAAAGGGATCAAATTGCTATTTTAAGTTGCAAGACTCTAATACAGACTTCCAATAGAGGGAGCCCAAAGCTTTTAAATGGAAATGGAGGTTTCATTTTTATTAATGTAATACAGCCCTGTCATAGTTTCCTATATTCATGTCAGTTGATTTTCTTTTTAAGCTTTCCTTTGGTAATTTGGTAATAACAATAATCCACATAGCCGCTAACAAAGATACTCTGTTTTGAGATCATTTTCCCCTGTTAACTTAAAATTTCTCCTCCAAATGTTTTATGTCATGCATTTTCTTCTGACTTGCAATTTGAAAAACACTGATACAAATAGTACATATATCCTAAGTTCAACTCCTTTATGCTAGGAACATTAGTCAGTTTTGAATAAAATTACTAATAATGATTTTCATTTGCAATGTGAACTCTTGAACATTTGCATTATATGGTTATCACTCTTTTCAAAATAATATTTCATTATTTATATGTAATTTATATAAACATTTAAACTTTTTCCTAATTTGAACAATAATGCATATTTATATTAAAAATATATAGAAAAGTATAAAATTGATATTACCTATAATCCATTCCTCAATAATAAGCATTGATAATATTTTGATATGCTTTCATCTAAATATTTTTCTGGATTAAATGATTATAATGAAAAATGGTGTTATTTTTATTCATTTCACACTATCCTATTTTGATATTAATCTCTACTGTAGGCCTATGAGATAGATAGGAGAGCAATTAATATTTCTATTTTATAAATGTGGAAACTTTTTGAGGTTCAAACAGATTAAGTGTCAGAGGTAGAATAAAACACAGGTCTAATATCTATCAGATGCATTTAAGTTAAAAAGCATAATATTAAAATAAACACCCAAATGTTCACCTTCTATTAGAAAATAGACTATTACCAGTATCACCGAAGCCTTGTTTGTTCCCCACTCTGCCCATTCTTTCCCATTCCCATGCATTCGCCTTAGAATGAACCACTTCTCTGAATTTTAGGTTTTATATAATTGTGAACTTTAGAAAAATTGTTCAGGTTACTGAACAATATGTATTTTTACATAGCAGGCATTTTTTTTCTTGCCCAATATTTTTGTGAGATTCATTCATGTTAATGCATAGAACTAGAGATCATCCAGTTTTACTTATGTATTTATTGTATTAATATTAAAAATACATTTACCTACTTTTTATTGATGGAGTTTGGAGTGTATCCAATTTTTTTGCTCTTATAAACAATGCTCCTTTGGACATTTCATTTTATATGTGTTGCCAGTAAATAGTATGTATCTGAATACTTTTTACATTCAGTCTGCATTTATTTTTAACTATAAGGCATAGTCTGTTTATATTTTATACTACTATTTTTCTTTTTGCTTTTTATTTGGTCTGCTTGATCTTTGTTCCTTTCTTGTTTTTTTTTTTTTTTTAGAGATGGGTCTTGCTATGTTGCCCAGGTTGGAGTACAGTGGCTATTTACAGGCATGATTGTAGTGCACTACAGCCTTGAACTCCTGGTTTCAAGTCAGCCTTTGAAGTAGCTGTGACTATAGGTGTGCACCACTGTCCCCAGCCCATTCTTGTATTTTAAAAATTAGTTATGTTTTGTTTTTTTGTGTGTGTGGTGGGGGGGTGGTATTTTTGCTTTATGTTTTAGAAGATTTAGACTCTATTTCTATCTTTAAACAGTTTTCTAGAAATTATAATATACTTGACTGACCTAACAAAGTCCAAAGTTAATTAGTATCTGTGTTCTCATTTTGCATAATAGAGACTTTATCTATTTTAAGTACATTTACATTATTGTACAGCCATTACCACCATTCATTTTCAGAACTTTTTTCATTTTTACCAAACTGAAACTCTGTATCTGTGAAACAGTAACTCCTCATTCCTCTCTCCCCAAACCCTGACAACCACCATTCTACTTTCTGTTTCTATGATTTGATGGCCCTAAGTACATTAAATAAATGGAATCACAGTATTTGTCCTTTTCTGACTTATCTCACTTAGCATAGTGTCTTAAAAGTTCATCTATATTGCAGCATGTGTCAGAATGTCCTTCCTTTTTAAGGCTGACTGTATTCCATTTTATGTATCTACTAAATTTTGTTCTATTCATCTGTTGATCAATAGTGGAGTTGCGTCTACCTTTTGGCTATTGTGTATAATGCCGTTATGAACATGGGTGTTCAATGTGTTTGTGTCTCTCCTTTAAGTTCTTTTGGGTATATATCCAGAAGTGGAAGTGCTGGATCATATGACAATCTATTTTTAACTTTTTTGGGAAACATCATACTATTATTCATAGTGGCTGCACCATGTTACATTGCCACCGGCAATGTAATCATTAGTGCGTGCGTGCAGTGTGCTTAGGACAGGGCCTGCTGGAGTTAGTGCGTGCAGTGTGCTTAGGACAGGGTCTACAGGAGTTAGTGCGTGCAGTGTGCTTAGGACAGGGTCTACAGGAGTTAGTGCGTGCAGTGTGCTTAGGACAGGGTTCCAGTTACTCCATATCTCGCCAGTACTTGTTTTCAGTTTTTTGATAATCATCCTAATGCATGTGAGGTGGTATCTCATTGTGGTTTTGATTTTCATTTTCCTAATGAATAGTGACATTGAACATCTTTTCATGTTACTGGCCATTTATATGTCTTCTTTAGAGAAATGTTTATTCAAGTACATTGCCTGCTTTTGAATTGGATTTCTTTTGGTAAGTTGTAGGATTTCTTTATATATTCTAGATACTGATCCCTTAATAGATATGGGATTTGCAAATATTTCATCTCATTCTGTTGGTTGCCTTTTTACTCTGATGAAGTCTACTTAATCTGTTTCTTTAATTGATTGTGCTTTTTTTGTCATATCCAGAAATAGTTAACAAATCTCATGTGAAAATTTTCCCCTATGTTTTCTTCCAAGAGTTTTCAAAATAGCTTTATGCCTTATGCTTAGGTTTCTGATCCATTTCGTGTTGATTATTGTATATGGTGTTAGGTAAGGGTTCAGATTCATTGTTTTGCATGTGGCTATTCAGTTTTTCCAGCATCATTTTTTAAAAGGCTGCCCTTTCCTCATTGAATGGTCTTGTACCCTTGTTAAAACTCATTTGACGATATATTTGAGGGTTTATTTCTGGGATCTCTATTCTATTAGATTGGTTAATGTGTCTTTTTTTATATTGGTACCACACTGTTTTGATTACCATAACTTTACAGAAAGTTTTGAAATCAGAGAGTATTAATCCTGCAACTTTGTACTTTATTTATTTATTTGTTTATCTAGGTTAGTAGGTTTTTTCCCTCTGAACACTTAAAAGATTTCACTCCACAGTGTTCTTGCGTGGTTTCTGAGAAATCAGATACAGTTCTTGTCTTTGTTTTTCTATAGTTAAGGGCTTAGTTTTTTCTGTATTTTATGCACGGTTTTTAAATCTTTGATTTTTTTTGCAGTTTAATATGATATGCCTAGGTGTTATTTTTTGGGCATTTATTCTCTTTGGTGTTCTCTGAATTTGCTAGTCTGTGATTTGGTGCCTGACATTAATTTGGGGAAATTCTCATGCATTATTGCTTTGCATATTTCCTCTGTTTCTTTACCTCTTTCTTCTTCTTTTGATATTCCCATTATGCCTATGCTACACCTCTTGTAGTTGTCCCACATTTCTTCAATATTCTGTTACGGTTCTTTTAGTCTTTTTTTTCTCTTTGCTTTCCTGTGTTGGAATTTTCTATTTCTGTATACTCAAGTTGAGAGATTCTTTCCTTTTCCATATCCTGTCTACTAGTGAGCCCATCCAAGGCACTGTTCATTTTTTGTTACAGTATTTTGATTTTTAGTATTTCTTTTTCATTCTTTCTTACACTTTCTCTCCACTAACATTGCCCATAAGTGCTTATATGCTGTATACTTCATCTGTTGATCATATTTGTTTTATTATTATTTTTTCTTTTTTTTATTATACTTTAAGTTCTAGGGTACATGTGCACAACATGCAGGTTTGTTACATATGTATACATGTGCCATGTTGGTGTGCTGCACCCATTAACTCATTATTTACATTAGGTATATCTCCTAATGCTATCCCTCCCCACCTCCCCACAATAGGACCCGGTATGTGACGTTCTCCTTCCTGTGTCCAAGTGATCTCATTGTTTTAAATTCTTAGTCTGATAATTCAACATCTCTGACATGTCTGGTTCTGGTTCTGAGACTTGTTGTCAAACTGTGTGTGTGTGTGTGTGTGTGTGTGTGTGTGTGTTTTAGTGTGGCTTTTAATTTTCTTTCTTTTTTTTTGGGTAGTTGGACTTGATGTACTAGATAAAAGCAACTACTGTAAATAGACCTTTAGGAATGTGGTGGTAAGATGTGAGAGGAAGAAAAGCATTCTGCAGTCCTGTTAGGTTTCAGTCTTTTAACCCATTTATCCCTAGTTTTCCATTATTGGAATGCTATGCATGTGGAAGTTATTTATATCCTACTGCTAAAGGTTATCACCAAGCTCTGATTGCAGAAATTCAAAAAATTGCAACCTCAAGCATAAATGGGTTAATGAGACTTTGTCCTTGGCCTGTTAACTTTACAAGTAGTGTTTCTCATTCTCTTCTGAACACTTTGGTGCAACAGCATACCTGGAATATAATGAAGTTAGGTATTTCCCTTTTCCCACATGGAAACCTAGATGTTCTTGGAATTGTGTATTTTCCTTGCTTTCCTTCACACAGAATGCTAGATGGAGCCAGAGTTGGGTATTTTTTCTTTCCCTGGTTGATTAAGCTCTGAAAAATAACTCATAGTTTAGGCTCTGGTGAAACAGTTTTTCTTGAGGGCAGGCCTTGTTAAGAAGAACAGAATGCTCTGGCATATTTGAAAGTGTTTACTTTCCTCTGCTGAACCATGAGGGGATTTTTCTCTGATATTCACTGTGAGAACCTGGTTGAACTCCTGCAGATAAAACTCACAAAAGTGTGCGACCCCCTTTATGACTAAGTCCTCTGGGATTTTTAATGCTTAAACTTGTGTACACTGAACCCTCAGCAATTTGTCAATTGCAGTTTAGATCTTCATACTCCAATAATAGTTCCTGGGACTGTTTCTGCTTGTGGGTTTTTGCTTTAGTAAGTTGTGATTCTCTGTATTCACCTGGCCGTCTTTCTCCCATTTTGGGGGCAGCCATTCATCCTGTGACTTCACTTCTTTGTCATGTCCAGGAAGAGTTGTTGATTTTTCAGTTTTACCTGTTAGGATAGATAACTTCCAAGCTCCTTTCATGCTGGACTGGGAACTGGAACTCCTGTGTATTGCACTTTGATGCAGTTTTGGGTTTAACTTCTCTTTTTTATTTTGATGCTCTTAGTTTATCATTTATTAAAAGTTTACCATGTATGTGGTTGAATCCGATCATACTTTTCTCTATAATTTCTTTACTTCCATTCTCAAGAAATTCTTCTTCCACAAGGCTAATAAATAGAGTGTTTTTCTTCTGATGGCTTAAAAAAACTTACATCTTTTATTCATTAGCATATGATAGTTCATTTTACCTTAGAGTACTGGATGTGATTCTGAATTCTTTTTTTCTCTGTTGCTACCCAGTTATTCCTCTACAACTGAATTTAAAAGCTTAGTTTCCCAGCTTTGTTTCAAATTCTTCTGTTTTTTCTTTTGCCAGCCATTTCTTATATACTAGTCTGTAGTACTATACTTGATGTTACTCTGTAGTATGTTTTATTATGAAATTAGTAGAACCAGTTCTCCCATTCTCTTCATTTACTGGACATTTTAATACCTTTTTTTGTATTTTAAAGATTGTAATAGAATGTCAGTAACCTAAAAATTGCCATTTTAACCATTTTTAAGTGTACAGTTCAGTGCCATTAAGTACAGTCACATATTTGTACAGCCATCACCACCATTCTTTTCCAGGACGTTTTCCATCTTCCCAAACTTAAACTCTATATTTATTAAACTATAACTCCCCATTTTTCCCTTCTTCTAGTCCCTGGCAGTCACCATTCTACTTTCTGCCTGTATGAATTTGACTGTTCTAAATATGTCATCATATGAGTGGAATCTCAGTATTTGTCTTTTAGTTAGTGGTTTCTTTTTTCTTAGCATAATGTCCTCAAAGTTCATCCATATTGCTATGCAACCATTATCACAACTTTTTCATCTCAAGCAGAAACTATGTTACCATTAAATAATAATTCCCCATTCTCCCCTCTCAGAATCCCCTGGTAGCCTCTAATCTACTTTCTGTCTGTGAATTTGTCTATTTTAGTTACTTCTTTAAGTGGAATCATACAATATTTGTCCTTTTGTGTTTGGCTGAATTTACTTAGCATAATGTGTTCAAAGTTCATGTAGCACATATCACAAGTTCATTCCTTTTTATGGCCCAATAATATTGTATGAATTCAGACATTATATTATTATATAATATTATATGAATTATTCATACAATAATTATTGTGTGAACATACCACATTTTGTTTTTCTTTTCATTTATTGATGGACCCTAAGGTGGTTTTCACCTTTTGGCTATTGTGAATAGTGTGCTACTGTAAACAGTGGAGTACAAGAATCTGTTCATGTCCCTGCTTTCAGTTCCTTTGGGTATATACCTAGGAGTGAGATTGCTTGATAACTTTGTGATTATGTGTTTAGCTTCTTTTTTTTTTTGAGATGGAATTTCACTCTTGTTGCCCAGGCTGGAGTGCAGTGGTGTGATCTCAGCTCACTGCAATCTCCGTCTCCTGGGTTCAAGCTATTCTCATGCCTCAGCCTCAGTGCGCCACCACGCCCGGCTAATTTTTGTATTATTAGTGGAGATGGGGTTTCTCCATGTTGGAAAGGCTGGTCTTGAACTCTCGACCTCAGGTGATCCGCCTGCCTCAGCCTCCCAAAGTGCTGGGATTACAGGCGTGAGCCACCATGCTTGGCCTGTGTTTAGCTTCTTTTTTTTCTTTTTCTTTTTTCTTTTTTTTTTTTTTTTTGAGACGGAGTCTCGCTCTGTCGCTCAGGCTGGAGTGCAGTGGCCGGATCTCAGCTCACTGCAAGCTCCGCCTCCCGGGTTTACACCATTCTCCTGCCTCAGCCTCCAGAGTAGCTGGGACTACAGGCGCCCGCCACCTCGCCCGGCTAGTTTTTGTATTTTTTAGTAGAGACGGGGTTTCACCGTGTTCGCCAGGATGGTCTCGATCTCCTGACCTCGTGATCCGCCCGTCTCGGCCTCCCAAAGTGCTGGGATTACAGGCTTGAGCCACCGCGCCCGGCCGTGTTTAGCTTCTTATATGGTAGTTCTCTATTTAGTTTTTTGAGGAACCACCAAACTATTCCACAGTGGCTGCACTGTTGAACATTCCCACCAACAATGTACTTTTTCTATATTTTTGCCAATGTTTGTTAATTTTTTTTAAATGAAAAAAAAATTTTTTTTTAAAAATTACTCTGTCCTAATCTGTGTGAAATGGTATGTTGTTATTTGGGCTTGCATTTCCCTAGTGATTAGTAATGTTGAACATCTTTTCATGCTAATTGGCCATTTGTATGTCTTTGGAGAAACATCTCTTCAAATACTTTGCCCATTTTTTGATTATTTATTTTTTGTTGAGCTGTAGGAGGTCTTTATATATTCTCAGTATTAATCCCTTAATATGTATGTGGTTTGATTTTTTTGTTGTTGTTGAGACAGAGCCTCATTCTGTTGCCCAGTCTGGAGTGCGTGGCACGATTGTAGTGCTACCTTGAACTCCTGGGATCAAGTGATTCTCCCCTCAGCTTCCTGAGTAGTTAAGACTACAGGGGCATACCATCATGCCTAGTTAATTATTAAATTGTGTGTGTGTGTGTGTGTGTGTGTATGTGTGTGTGTGTGTAGGCGGGGTTTCATTATGTTCTCCAGGCTGTTCTTGAACTTCTGGCCTCAAGCAATCCTCACTCAGCCTCTCAAGTAGCTGGGATTACAGGTGTCAACTACCGCGCCCAGCCATAAGTTTTTAATTTTAATGAATTCAGATTTATCTTTGTTGTTAACTGTGTTTTTGTTGTTATATCCAGTAAATCACTGCCAAATCTAAAGTCATAAAAGTTTCCCCTATGTATTCTTCTAAGAGTTTTATAGTTTTCTGCCTTATATTTAGGTGTTTGATCCATTTTGAGTTAATTTTTGTAGATGGTGTTAGATAACCATCCAGCTTCTTCCTTTTGCATATGACTGTCCTTTATTCACAGCACTCTTTATTGAAAAGACTATCCCTTCCCTATTGAATGGTTTCAGCATCCCTGTCAAAAATCTTTTGAGCATATATTTGAAAGTTTGTTACTGGGTTCTGTTTTCTGTTTCTATGGTTGATATGTCTCTATTCTAGTACCACACTATTTTAATACATTTTGATAATTTTAAAATATATTTGCTTGAGTATTTAAAAAATTTCTTAGAATTTTGTCACACTGGAAAATATTTATTTTGAGCTTTTATTACATTTACTTGAATAATGTGAATGTTTATATTTCTTGTTCAGGAACTTGGGTGTTTCCCGTCCATTCATTTCCTTTTCTTTTTTTTTTTTTTGAGACGGAGTCTCGCTCTGTCGCCCAGGCTGGAGTGCAGTGGCCGGATCTCAGCTCACTGCAAGCTCCGCCTCCTGGGTTTACGCCATTCTCCTGCCTCAGCCTCCCGAGTAGCTGGGACTACAGGCACCAGCCACCTCGCCCGGCTAGCTTTTTGTATTTTTTAGTAGAGACGGCGTTTCACCGTGTTAGCCAGGATGGTCTACGAACTCCTGACCTCGTGATCCGCCCGTCTCGGCCTCCCAAAGTGCTGGGATTACAGGCTTGAGCCACCGCGCCCGGCCCATTCATTTCCTTTTCTTATAAGAGGATGGAAGCTAACAGTGTTTGAACATTGCTATCCTTATCTTTAAACATATGACTTTCCACCATCTATACTTTAGAACCAGATTGTCATATTCTGCAAAAAGCTGTTATTTGGATTGAGATTATATCACAGATGTGTTTGGCTTCACTATATGTGCATTTGAATCATATGACATTACCTTTTGAAAATACTTATTCATTTTTTATTTTTGGTTTCATGCCAACTACTTAATGCTTAGCATTTGGTCAAGAAAATCCTCTATTATAAAGTCTTTTTTCAACAACCATGTAACTTTTAAAGTGGTTTACATATGAAGTCTTATTTTGTTTTTCAGTGTTCATTGTGCTAGAAAAACAAGGACTATTATACTGTTTGCTTCTTATATCAGGGGAAACATAAGCACCTAAGCATCTTTTTAGATTGTCTTTTAGGTCACATTCTATTTTTGTTTATAGTGCCTGTAGTGATAATTCTTTCAGGGAGAACAAAATTTTTTTGACTTCTTTTTTGGTTTTCATGTTCAGTAAACAAAACTCTATGGTATAAATTTGCTTAGATGCCCTTATTCTTCAAGAATAATTCTTGAGAGTTGAGTGGAATGATTTGACTCAGTCAGAACCTCTTTGCAAGTGAAATTGGCTCACCCTTATGATTTTGATTATTTGGCCTTTTAATTTCCAATCTGAAAATAAAGAAAATTGTACCAAAGTAAATATGAAAATGAGCAGTGTAATAGCACCTATAACCCTTTCTTTAACTATGACGCTACACTGGTGATGTTCGGATACTATAGCTTTTTTTTTATTTATAAGTCATTTTTACCCTTCCAAATAATTCTCTGAAAACAAAGAAGCATTATATGCTATTGGTCTTTATAGTCCTTGTTTTTGACTTATACTAGCTGCCTTAGATGTAAATAATTCATATATTTTTAAATTTTGAAATACTTTAAATATGCACATAAGTTTAGAGAATGATATTCCAATACTTATCACTCAGATTTAACCAATATAATTCCTGTTTTTTTCAGATTTAAATTTGTTTTTAAAGAAGTATTATAGAAAGTTGAAAACTTACTTATTTTATATTCCCTGATTCTAATACTCTCCCTCTTTAGAGTTCTCTACTATCCAAATAGGCTTGAATCCTTCCAGTCTAAATTTTTATATTTTGTTTCATATGTATGCACTTATACATTATAGTATGTTTTGTATTTCTGAATTTTTATTAGCAATAACATTGTGACTGTCATTCCAAAATTTGTTATTTTACCAGTACCTTAGACTTTAAATTATTTTCTCTATAGGTAAAATTTATTACCACATACTATTGAAAATTTGTTACCATACTTACTTTTGGATATATGAACCATGCTTGGAATATATTAACATTCAACTTTGGCTTGTAATTGTTTGACTATACATAGGTTTGATTATTGAGGTACTTGTGTCCTTGGAATTTTACTTTTTAAACCTAACTTATTTAATACTGTATAGTATTACCCTTTTGCTCATTTTGCATGTGCACAGTCCTCCAATGTTGATATCTCGTTTCCCCCCCGCCCCCAAACACACATGGGGAATTTAAAGGTAGAAAAGGGAGGATAACTTATTTCTTAAATCTGAGTTCAATTTTTTTTTTACTACCCAGCTCTTACAGTCTGCCATGTGGGACTGTGTTTCTAATCTGTTGGATTTTTAAATACATGATAGTTGGCTTCTAAATTCATTTGGGCTTTATTAGAATTGAGTATAATACAATTCTCTTTTGTAGGGGCTCACAACGAAGTAAGACAGTAGATGACAATTCTGTGAAGCAGGCTGCGCACAATAAAGAAAAACGAAGAAAGGATGATGACATTTCTCTTTTAATGTCCGATACTCAGCCCAAAGGTTTGTGAACCTTAGAAAACTGTTGGAATTTGAATTTTTACTTATTGTATAAATTTTTGTTATAAATAAATTATTTTATTTTACTTTGAAAGGATATGTGAAAGTAAAGGGAGATTATTTGGCAACACAAAGAAAATTGCTAAACCTTTTATGTAGTATAGTACTCATTTCCGGATTTATTTACTGATCCCAAAAGTTAAATTTTAATATTTTTTTTCTTCTTTGGGGAGACTTGGATATAGCTATGAAGTTATGCTAATTTAGCTATTTCTAAGTGTTGTTTCCATGGATATTAATGTTACTGCTAACTGGGTTTTTATTATTAGCTTATCACTGTCTGTTCACCTACTATGAAATACATTCTCTATTCATTAGAATTTCTCTCAAATTTAGGAGGATGCCAAACAAGCAACTATTAGCAAATTTGAAGGTAAATACTTCCTAGACTTGGGCAAATTTTTTGTAGGCCTCTTTGCATATATAGGATTTATGATTTGACTTCTTTTTCTTGTTTGTCTGTCGTTCAAGAATTAAAAATATTTTACTGATACTTGGAGAAAAACAATTTTACTACATTATTTATTTGTGAAACTAACACCTTCAGGGGTCTGTTGGATTATTGATAGCTTCAAATGTTTGTTGAGGTCTCTTTCTTTCTTGCTTGCTTTCTTGCTTTTCTCTTTTTCTTTTTCTTTTTAAGACAGGGCCTTACTCTGTCACCCAGGCTGGAGTACAGTGGCATGATCACACATGATCACAGCCCGTTTCAGCCTCTGTCTCCTGGGCTCAAGTGATTCTCCCACATCAGCCTCTTGAGTAGTTGAGACTATAGTCATGCACCACCACGCCTGGCTCATTTTTTGTATTTTGCAGAGACAGGGTCTTGCCATATTGCCCAGGCTGGTCTCAAACTCCTGGGCTCCAGCAGTCTGTCTCCCTTGGCCTCCCAAAGTGCTGGGATTATAGGCATGAGCCACCACGCTTGGCCACTATTTTAGTTTTGAGTTATTTCATAAGTTACTCATAATACAAAAAAGTCTTTTAACGGCACTATGCAAAAATTCATTGCACTTCATTTAGAGCACAGCTATTTAAAGATTCTTTTTAGTAGCCTTTTTAATAGAAAAAATTTTTAAATGAAACTAGACTAATAACTTATATTTGTACAAGAAACCAGCTGAAACTCTTATAAAGGCAGTCTTTGGAGAATGTGCTGTGACTTTGTACAGACAAGCTTCCAATTAGTCACTGTCAATGTATAATGAAAAGCATTTGTTTTCTTTTAAACTGTACTTTCTTAGAAATAATTACAGTCATTTCTCTGTATCTTTGTGTTCTGCACCTGCAGATTCAACCTACCAAAGATGGAAAATATTTGAAAAAACTTGAATAATACAATAATAAAAAATATGTATAACAGCTATTTACATAACATTTATGTTGTATTGGATATTATAAGTAATCTAGAGATTAAGCTATACCGGAGAATGTATATAGGTTATATGCAAATACTATACCTTTAGGGGCTTATGGATCCATGGATGTTGGTATCCTGGGTCCCTGGGACCAATCCCTTGAGGATACTGAGGGATGACTGTATTGATTACCAAGTAAAAATATAAGTAATTGTACAAGTGGGCTCATTTCAGGTACTATCAAGACAAAGATTCCTACTCTACCCAGGAAAGCAGTAGTCCTCACATTGACTTGAATAAAATACTTTCTGATTTGTACCCAGGAGTATTACCTCAAGGTCACAGTGGCATTTTAGACATGCATCAGGGAAAAGTACATGACAAAAGAAACATTTTTTAGTTTTTCAGTATCCCTGAAGGTACCACCACTGGTAGGGAAAGTGTTTCTAATAAAATTAGCTATTGGATCTTTATTAAAACAAAGTTTACTCTCCTACATCTGATACCAGTCATTTAAAAAAAAAACCTGTAAATTAATGGAAATTCTGAATTAAACCTTAGGTGTACCATTTTTTTCCGTAGCACATTAAGTTTGCCTTGTGGAATTTGCTTTCACCAACATAATACCTTGGAAATACTTAATATTCTTTTGTTTAAAGGATTTTTCACCTTTTTAGTTTTATATGCTAGTAATATTTGCAGGTTAAATTATATATGATGCAGGTGTATTCCTATTTTTACAGTATTTCATTCTATATAATAAAGTTACTCATTTTTCCATGAGACAGGCTTGACCGATGTACAAATAATAAATTCTTTAAAAGAAAATTCCTGTATAACCAAGTTTTTCTCAAGCCCCTTTCCTTTCATGAGTCATTTTACTGTAGTATAATATTTATGTTTAGAAATTATAGTTTGATACATTGTGTATAGAAATTGTATTAGACCACTTTTATAGTTTACATTATTACATATAAAATTTAATGTGCTGTCCTAAATATTGTGTTGATGATTTGGAGGGAGTTTTATTTTCCTTAGGGAGTGAGTAAGGTGTTTTCTCTGGAAATTGAAAGGCTGTTGACCCTCTCGGAATTTTTACCCTCAGTCCCATTCCAGTGCCTTCCTTTAAGTAATGTCAAAGACAGATTATCATGAATATTAGTTATTAGGAATTGTTGAAGCTACAGTAAAAGCAAGAATAGTTCGAAGAGAAGATGTGTGGTATTGAAGAACGTTCCATGAATGGAGAAGTCAGGCCAGTCAGATGAATTGAAAATTGTGAATTAAAGGCAACTGCTTTGTGACTTGCTGTGCATAAACTTTGAGTTGGTACTTGTATGACATAGATTCAGAAAGCAAAATAATTCAGGATAACTTTTAGTTAATTAGGTGGAAACTTTTGGAAGGTATTTTTGTACAGTACATATATTTGATAACAAATAGTATTTTTAGTAACGATTGGCATGAGTTTCAAAATGATTTCTTGTTGACTTAAAAAAGGATGTACTTCTCTAGAATGATGGATTTATTGGAGATTTAAAATGACAGAGTCTTGATTATTGAGTAAATTGGAGATTTAAAATGACGGGGTCTTGATTATTGGTAAGTAAATTGGCAACCTTGTGAATGATCACATATTATAGCCAACTACAGAGCAAAGGTATTTTGGCTCCTTTTAAAGAGCAGCAATCAACACTCTTTCAAATTATAGTCCCTTTCCACTAAAAATATGTATTTATGTAAATTACATTTTAAAAGACTAGTTTATAAAGTCACATTGAATTATCAAACTTTAAGACATGAATTTTCTAGATTTTAATAAGACCTCCCCTTTTTTGATAGTACAACCAAATTCATTTATAGCAAATGGAAAAACAGTTTGGTGGCTTTGCTTTGGCTACAGTGAAAAAGGATATTTCTTCTTTATGTATTTTTCTCACCTCACAACTGTTGTATAATGAACGTTTACTTTGTGTATGCCAATTAAAATAGGGCATGCCTTTACCTTCATCCAGTGTCAGTATGAGAATTTAACAGTATACTTCTATTTTCATGAGCTGTGGAAGTAGTATAGCAATTTTGATGATGTTTCTTCGAGCTCTTCTAAAAGAGATTCTCTCTATACTTGTCCATATTTATGCTTCATTTGTTTTTTAAGACCTTAACAGTGGAAGTAGAGGTTGTGATCATCTCGAACAGGAAAGCAGAAACAAGGCTGTTAAATATTCTGATTCAAAAATGGAACCCACTCTGATTTCCAGGAAGACAAAGAGAAGGCTTAGAAATAATTTACCTGATTCTCAAAATTGTGCTTCTTTGGATAAGTCAACAGAACAGACAGTAAGTAGAGGTATTTAGATATTATAGGAAATTATTTCATGCTATGATAAAAATGAGTTGACTGTGGCCAAATAATGTTCCTCTAGCTTTCAGCTTTTATTATCAGATTTCTTTTTTTTTTTTTTTTTGGTTCACTGTTAGCTTTATTATTAAAAAACAATTTTAAATGTAACTTTTCTTGGTGATAAAGAGTTATTGGAACACATTTCAAATATTATGAATGACTAAAAAAGTTAAAATTGCTCCTTTTCTTGTATCACTCTTTCCTTAGTAGTTTGTTGTACATCCTTTAGACTTTTTCTTTGTTTCAGCCAAATACAATTCATACTGTCTAATCACTTGCTTTTTTTTGTTTGCTCTGTAAAATTATTATTAGATTTATTTTATCAGTAGCAATTCACGTATCAGATTCTTTAAACTTCTGTTTATCTAGAGTTTAGGGAATTTATTGTAAGTAAAGAATTATCATATTAAATACATACATTTTGTATTTTCAAAGACTTAGTATATAAATAGCAATAAAACAGTAAGAAGCTTTTCAATTTCTTTGATCCATAAATCATTTCAGGATCTTGTAATGTTTTTGGGTTGTAATTATAAGCATGATTTAGATTTATACAGTAGATGAGATACTGAAGGCAATGATTGATTTTCATAATTTTCAATGTTGTTATATTGTTAATTAAATTTTTTATTTTACCAAAGTAGTTTTACCAAAGTAGTCACATTGGCATTATTACTTTCGCAAAATAAAAATACATAAATACATCTTCTCATTCTAAAGTTGACTTAGATCGTGGGAGACTGTCTGACAAAGCATTTGTAATGATGGAAATCTCCCAGTTTCACCTTTTAAAAAATTATCAGGCATGAGATTGGACAGATCAAACCCCATATCTTTATACTTGGGAGACATTGGCAAGTATAATGTGGTATAATTGTTTAGTTTTCTATCCGTGTAGTTATAGAAGTGATACAATATTTTTACTTTTTTTTAGAAATTTAAAAATGGTTTAAGCAAGCCAAATTTGAAAAATGCTATTTTTTTCTATGTGTTTATGTTTAGAAAAAACAAGAAGATGACTCAACAATATCCACTGAGTTTGAAAAGTCAAGTGAAAACTGTCGTCAGGATCTAAAACTACCTGAAGAAATTACAACTAAACCTACAAAAAGTGATTTTACTAAACTATCCTCATTTAACAGTCAGGAGTTGACTTTGAGTAACACCACCAAAAGTGCCTCTGCCTGTTCAACCACTGAAACTGTTGAGAACTCTAATTCCATTGATACTGTGGGGATTTCTTCCCTGGTTGAGAAGGATGAGAATGAGTTGAATACAATAGAAAAGCCTGTTCTAAGAGGACATAATGAAGGGAACCAGTCATTGATCTCAGCTGAACCAAGTAAGTGACAGGAGGATTATAAAGTTACTTAATTTCCTCTGCTTCACTTAGTTGTTTTTTTCTTCCTCTTGAACAAATTTGGCTAAGGCCATAAGCTGTTTATGACATCATTGTGGAATATATTAACTTTAGGAAAAAAAGGCTTGGGGTTTGGAGTTTCCTTCATGAGTTTTAAAATATCAGTTTAGGTAAACTAATGGAAGACTTGAAAACAGAAGTAATTTTTTCTTAGATTAGTACACAGTAATCTCACTCAGTAGTTTTAAAATAGATTCTTTAAGGACCATCATTAATGTCATTTGATTGATGAAGTATGCAGAGTTTAAGTGCTATCTAATTATTATCATTAATTTTGATTTAATCAGCTTCTGAGTAGTTGATGCCGTCACATGGTACAAAGAACTTCCAAAGGTTTTAAAGGATCTCCAGCGAATAGTCTCCCACATCTTCCCCTAGTTATTAATTTCCCATTCCTTGAAGCAATTCATGTAACAGGACTTAAAGTACAATTTAGAGTGATGGCACAATACACTGTGAGAACTAGCATTTGTTCCTAAGGCCTCCTCATGGCTTTATCCATTTTTAAAAATCTTTGTTCTTTAGAAGGTAAGGGTGCGGGTAACTGCTGAATAATTGCACTGATATGGAGTCATTGTCTATAACTACTATAAATCAGATGACAAATGATAGACCTGTTTCTAAATTGAATAAATTTAGGTGATTAAGTTTAACAGGATTATTAAAAATAAATTGCAATAATTACAAAGTTCTTTTTTTTTTTTTGAGACAGAGTCTCGCTCTGTGAGCTAGGCTAGAGTGCAGTGGTGCGATTTCGGCTCACTGCAGCCACCCGCTCCCAGGCTCAAGTAATTCTCCTTCATCAGCCTCCCGAGTAGCTGGGATTACAGGAATGCACCACTACACCTGGCTAATTTTTGTATTTTTGCTAGAGACAGGGTTTCACCATGTTGGCCAGGCTGATCTTGAACTCCTGACCTCAGGGAATCCACCCACCTCAGCCTCCCAAAGTGCTGGGATTATAGGAGTGAGCCACTGCACCCAACCGAAAGTTCTTTTTTTGATAGGTGATTGTTACACATTTGAAATAACATTTTTCGGCTGGGCGCAGTGACCCATTCCTATAATCCCAGGACTTTGGGAGGCTGAGGCAGGAGGATCACCTGAGGTCAGGAGTTTGAGAACAGTCTGACAAACATGCTGAAACCCCACCTCTACTTAAAACAAAAATTCGCTGGGCGTGGTGGTGGATGCCTGTGATTCCAGCTACTCAGGAGGCTGAGGCAGGAGAATTGCCTGAGCCCGGGAGGTAGAGGTTGCAGTGAGCCAAGATGGGAAGACTGTGTCTCAAAAAAAAAAAAAAAGAATAAAAATACATTTTTCTTTTCCTCTTAGTTGTTGTTTCCAGTGATGAAGAAGGACCTGTTGAGCATAAAAGTTCAGAAATTCTTAAGTTACAATCTAAGCAAGACCATGAGACAACTAATGAAAATGAGAGTATTTCTGAATCAGCATTGTCAGAACTACCGTTGATTTCACGTGAATCTGTACAGGTAATTTATTTCTGTCTTCTCCCAGATTAACAATGAAATATACACTATTGATTAATGACTGTTACTTGTTTTATCAAGCTGAATATTGTAATGAAAATTAGAAATTTTCTTAGTTTGAATTTTGAGACAACTTTTATAGTAGTTTGAATGAAATATGTAGTTGTCTTTATTTTGAAACGAAAAGATTATACCATTTTTTTCTGGTGATTTATATTTTTTCAGTCTAAATATTCTATTACTTGAATATTTTTGTTTTTTTCTGGCTTTCATTGGATGTTTCACTAACATTTTGTAGAATTAAACACATTTTCTAGTATTTATATGTCTGGTCTTGGAGTATTATGGCTACTTGGAATTACTCCTTTTCCTCACATATTACGAAGGCAGTATGATATAGAGGAAAAAACATGGCTTTGGGGATATAGGTCAGAAACCTGTCAAATTTGGTAAGTCCTCTGCCTCTTCATTCTTATAGAAAATAATAAATGGAAGTGTGTTAGTTTAGTATCAGTCAATTAATTCAGTCCTTTGAAGAGAGTAGGTCTAAAATAAGGTTCAAAACATTTTTTATCAGTATTCGTTCTTTCTTTCTTTCTTTTTGAGACAGGGTCTTGCCCTGTCACCCAGGCTGGAGTGCAGTGGCATGATCATGGCTCATTGCAGCCTCAACCTCTTGGGCTCAAGCAGTTCTCTCATTCAGCCTCTCAAATAGCTGGGACCATAGGCTCGTGCCAGCATGCCTGGCTAATGTTTTTAAAATATATATTATTTTTAGAGATGAGGGTCTCCCTGTGTTGTCCAGGCTGGTCTCTTAACTACTGGGCGCAAACAATCCTCCTACTTCCACCCCCCAAAGTGCTAGGATCACATGCGTGAGCTGCTGCTCCCAGCTGGTACTCTTTCTTGTTATTAGCCTCTGATTATTCTATTTGTAAGAAAAGATCATTGACCACCAGTGCAGAATTATGGTAAACTTATCTTGTTTTGTTTTTGAATAATGTCAGAGGCTCTTATTTTGCAGAGTATGATGAAGAGTTGGCCCAATCTATGAAAACAGTTTGGTCTGATTATTGTTTCATGGGTATTTGCTTTTGTATTTGGTATTCCATGTAGAAATCACTTCAGCAGCTTTGTTCTGAATTTTTGCAAAAATGTAACCATTTTTGCTAGATTGGGTCAACATCCTACTTGATGGTTTACTTGCATGTATAATTAAAAGTGTCGTTGTTGATAATGAATTTAAACTTGTAGAAGAATTAGGCCTTGGCAGGGTAATAAATTGACAATGCAGTATGAAATGATCATATTATAAGAAAATAACATATCTTTTAGAATTTACTAAAGTCATAATCACAACCAAGCAGCCAATACTGTGGAGATCTACCATAAGGCAGAATGCCACATTTCTATGCTCTCTCTTGTTCCAGTTTTAAATGAATTATGAGAAATATGGATTGGTCATTTTTAGGAGCCAGCTAGTTTTACCAAATGTGAAGCCCAGTGAGAAATTATTTCTATACCAACTTCTCATTTTATCACTAAAAAAGCCCACAGTTATTTGTCTGACTGATGTTGGAGCTATCTGATTTGATTTGATTGATTTGATTCCCTTTTTTACTTAGGGAATAAGAAGATATTAGTAGTATACTAAGCAATAAAACATGAGAATGACAAAGAAATTCAATTAAGCAGGTAAATGGCATTATGAGCTGGGTTTAAAATAATGAGTATGGTATGTTTTAGACAAGGATTAGTCACAATTGCTAGAGGTAAGAGGGGAGTGAGTACATGTTCATAATAATTGCTTTAGTAGTAATCTGGTCATGTGTGGTGTTAGGGATAATGTGCAGAGGTTCGGCACATTTGAAAAAGTTGAAAAAGTCATCTGAAAGTAGTATAAAATTCAGAAGAAACAGTGGAAAAGAGTTGCTGCTGATATTGCTTGGTTTTCCATTATAATTTAAAAGCAAAGTTATATAGTCACTTGAGTGGAAGTGATACGATTTTTGAGATTTTAGGCAAGTATAAGCCATTTCTGGTTGGTTGTCTTCAAACATAGAGTATATAGATTTGATATAATGGATCGTTCTTAGGCACTTACGTTCCTTCATGGCATATTGAAAGTGCAGTAGCACACAGGCATAAAGATGGGAACAACAGACGTTGGAGACTCCAAAAGTAGGGAGGCGATGAGGAGAGCCAGGGCCATAAAACTTCCTGTTGGGTATTATCTGGGTGACAGGTTCAATAGAAGCCCAACCCTCAGCATCATGCAATATTATCCTTGTAACAAATCTGCACATGTACCCCTGAACCTAAAATAAAAAATCTTTAAAGTACAGTAGCAAAAACATTATTTTGGTTAATGGAAACAGTTTTTATGGTTGAAGTGACACTGGACCTGGAGAGAGAAACCTGCATTTGAATCTTTGTTTTGCTTCTTACTAATTGCATGATTTTGGGCAGGTCGCTTAACCAATCTCAACATCTGTTAACTTTATTTATGAAATGGAAAACTGAAAAACCTGCGTATTGGGTGGTTGTGGGGATTCAAAGAGATCATATATTTAAAAACTCATTTTAAATAAAAGTACAGTATATGTTTAAAACTTCTGTCAAGTTAAAAATGAATAAAACCTATTAGAGACTATTGAATGTGAAACCATGGCTTTTGATACAGAGGAGTATATATTTCTGGAATTAATTTTGAATTCAGCTATTTAGTGTAATTTTCTCGAAGGTAAGTCATATTTTTTCAGAAAAAAATCTAGATAACTATTTCTTCACAGTAAGAACAGTATAAAATTCTTCAAAAATTTACTAATAGTAATTTAAAGAAGAATTTGATGGTGAAAGTCATTTTCAGTATTTATATAATACTTAGAGTTACATGCATTTTGTGATTTATTCCTTGTTAGATGTCATCTGAATTATGCCCGTATAATCCTGTCATGGAAAACATTTCCAGTATTATGCCTAGTAATGAGATGGATCTACAACTGGATTTTATATTTACTTCTGTTTATATTGGTAAAATTAAAGGAGCTTCTAAAGGTTGTGTTACAGTAAGTATATTTTCTTTAATTTTCTTTTAGTTTTGGATCTTGGACAAGGCATTTTAATTTTTTTCCTTTTTTTTTCTTAGGACAAATAAGAATAGAATTAAGATTTATTTTATATGGGACACTATGGATATGTTGAAAGTCATTATACCTAATTTGAAATGTGCCTTTAATTCTCCCCTCCTAACATCCTACCTAATCTGACGACTCTAATGAAAATCATGTATAGAAAAAATCACATTTATTGATAATCTTTGGTTTCTAAAAGTTATCTGATGGTAAAGTAAAATTTTTTTCCAGGTATAGTTTGGAACATAAAGAAGAAATCTCATTTTGCCTGTTTAATCAGTTGTAAACTGACTTCTCCAAATTTCTAAATTAAGGATGTCTAGGAATTAATGCTACTCTGTTTTTCTATTTAAAAAAAAAATACTCCTCTTCACCTACTGTATATGAAAGTGAGACTGGATTCTACTTGGTTCTTTCTCTATTTTTTTTTTTTTGTTGGGGGTACAGAGTCTCATTCTTTTTCGTGGGCAGTGGCGCACTCCACTGATCTTGGCTCACTGCAGCCTCCACCTTCTGGATTCAAGCGATTCTTGTGCCTCAGCCTCTCGAGTAGCCAGGACTACAGGTGCGTGGCACCACACCTGGCTCATTTTTATATTTTTTGGTAGAGACGGAGCTTCACCGTGTTTGCCAAGCCGGTCTTGAACTCTTGGCCTCAAGTGATCCACCCACTTCAGCCTCCCAAAGTGCTGGGATTACGGGCATGAGCCACTGTGCCCAGCCAGTTCTCTATATTTTCTTACCTTTTCTACCTTTTAAAATCCTAATCATCTTTTAAAGCTTCTCTGATATACTGACTCTTCCAGGAAACTTTCCCTGATTCCTCCTTTTCAGACAGAATTCACTTCTCCCTTTGCTGTACACTTGTAACACTTCATTTGTACTTCTAAGATTTATTCTGTGTGTTTTATAATTACTTATATTCTTGTATAAACTTCTCCATTAACCTTTTAAGCTTCTTATGGTGAAGAGCCACAGTTTTAGTTCCTTTTATACCTTCCATAAATCGACTTAAATGTTTGTCGAAATGACTGTGTCAGATTTGGTAATTCAGGCATTTTTTATAGCAGTTTCATTAATATTTCACTGTGTTAGGGATAGGGCAGAGAATATAAAAATGCTAAGATATGGTTTCTGCTTTCAGGGAACTTTTAATCCAATGGAAGAGACAGACACATATTTACTTTATATTATGGTAAAATGTAAAACAGAAGTATGTACAAGAAGGGTGCATATGGCAATGGGTATCTATCAATGTCTGGAGGAATCAGCAAAGGCTTCACAGAGAAAACAGCACATGAATAAGACATGAAGTACCTGTTGTTTACTTGGTAGCCATGCAGACAAAGACCGAATCCTAAATTCTGGGAACTGCAAATAATAGTAGTTTGTGATGTAGTCAACATTGCTTTGAAAGCTCAAGAATGAATTGATTTAAAATTAATATTTTTTTGGCCACTGGTTTTTACTGATTTGGGCATGACTGGGGTGATTTTACAATTCTCTTTCTTTAAGGAATGTTATTCATTTTTCAGGATTTTCTCCCCTATTTTACTTTATTATTTTAATTCAGGCTTACCCAGTTATTTCTGTTGAATTCTTTGTAATGGCAAAAAGTTGGATAATCTAAATATGTGAGAATAATGATTAGCCAGTGGGGAGGAAAATCCAATATAAATATTCAACAGTGGACTTTCTATTAATTAATGTATTAATTATTATTACACAGTCAGGTGGGCATGTTATGCTCAAAAACCAAGATCAAGCAAAAAACCACAAACAGATTAGTCAAGGAACAATATTACAAACACATATAATCTTGCCTATTTAGAGACAGCTGCCACTCACTGTGTAGTATATATCATTGCATATTCTTCATACATATATAGATACATTAAAACAAAGGGATATTACATAATATGTACTATTTTGTAACTTACCATAATTTAATTAATTTAATTCTTCCACTTAGTTTGGGATATTTGGGTTGTCTTTAAAAATTTTTAATTGTTGCTCATTTCAAATTGTCCCAATATTTTACTATTACAAATAGTAGGGGACTGCAAATATTCAATAAGTGTTGTAAAGTGGTCCTAAAAATTAATTGTCAGAAGTCCTGGCCAGGGCCATCAGGCAAGAGAAAGAAATAAAGTATGTTCAAATTGGAGGAGAGGAAGTCAAACTATCCCTGTTTGCAGATGACGATGATTCTATGTCTGGATTCTATGTATATATTTATATATATATTGTATATATAAATTTTCTAGATAATAGGATCTCAGCCCAAAAGTTCCTTCAGCTGATAAACAACTTCAGCAAAGTTTCAGGACACAAAATCAATGTACAAAAATCACTAGCATTAATGACTTTTCCATATTCTTTATGTTTGTACAACTTTTCTCAAGGGTAATAGCTTTCCTGTGAAATAAGGTGTAAGCACTGATTAAAAGTTTGGCACATTCTTCACACTGGTAGGAGTTTTACCAGTATGAATTATCTTACCTACAATCTACAATCAAGTGTGGCAACCATATAAAGGCTTTGTCACATTTTGTACATTTCTAGGGTTTCACACTAGTATAATTTTTTTTTTAATGTATTGACAAGTTGGAGGTGTTGGTAAAAGCACCGTCACATCTTTCAGGTTTGTAGAGTTCCTCTTCAGCATAAATTATCACCATGTCTCTTAAGAATTGAGAACTTATGGCTAGGCATGGTGGCTCATGCCTGTGATCCCAGCACTTTAGGAGACTGAGGCGAGTGGATCATCTGAGGTCAGGAGTTCAAGACTAGCATGACCAAGAAGGTGAAACCCCATCTCTCCTAAAAACACAAAAATTAGCCAGGTGTGGTGGTGGGCACTTGCAATCCCAGCTACTCGGAAGGCCGAGGCAGGAGAATGGCTTGAACCCAGGAGGCGGAGGTTGCAGTGAGCCGAAATCACACCATTGCATTCCAGCCTGGGTGATAAGAGCAAAACTCTGTCTCAAAAAAAAAAAAAGGAATTGAGAACTTGTTGTAGGCTTTGCCACGTTCTTTACACTTGTAGAGTTTCTGTCCCTTATGAATTATGTGTAATAAGGGCTGAGAACTTCTTTAAAAAGCTTTGTCACATTCTTTATATTTGTAGGGTTTATGTTCCATATAAATTCTCATATTTAGTAAGAGTTGAGGGCTGGTTAAAGGTTTTCCCACATTCATCACATTTATAGGGTTTCTCTCCAGTGTAAATTATCTTATGCTTATTAAGGGATGAGGAACATTTAAAAGATTTGCCACATTATTTACTATGTAGGGTTCCTGTCCAATATGAATTCTTTTATGTTTATTAAGGGCTGAGGACCGGTTAAAAGCTTTGCCACATTCTTCACATTCGTAAGGTTTCTCTCCAGGATGAGTTCTCTTACACTTAGTGAGGCTTGACTAAACCAGGTGAAAGTTTTGCCACATTGGTCACATTTGTAGGGTATATCTCCAGTATGAATTATCTTATGTATAGTAGGGTTTGAGGAACAGTTAAAAGCTTTGCCACATTCTTCACATTTGTAGGGTTTCTCTCCAGTATGAATTATATCATGTTAAATAAGGATTGAGGATGAAATGAAGGCTTTGCCACATTTATCATACTTGTATAGTTTCTTTCCAGTATGAATTTTCTTATATGAAAAAAAGGTTGAGGGCTGGTTAAAAGCTTTGCCATATTCTCTACATCTGTCGGGTTTCTCTCCAGTATGAATTACCTTTTTTTTTTTTTTTTTTTTTTTTTTTGAGGCGGAGTCTTGCTCTGTTGCCCAGGCTGGAGTGCAGTGGTGCGGTCTCGGCTCACTGCAAGCTCCACCTCCCGGGTTCATGCCATTATCCTGCCTCAGCCGCCTGAGTAGCTGGGACTACAGGCGCCCAACACCATGCCCGGCTGATTTTTTTTACTTTTAGTAGAGATGGGGTTTCACCGTGTTAGCCAGGATGGCCTCGATCTCCTGACCTCGTGATACACCTGCTTCAGACTCCCAAAGTGCTGGGATTACAGGCATGAGCCACCGCACCCGGCCTCCGGTATGAATTATCTTACGTGTAGTAAGGTTAGAGGGCAGCTTAAAGGCTTTGCCAGATTCTTCACATCTGTAACGTTTCTCTCCAGTATGAATTTTCTTATGTGTAGTAAGGGTTGAGGACTGGTTAAAAGCTTTGCCACATTCTTTACATTT
Source organism: Rhinopithecus roxellana (assembly GCF_007565055.1). Taxonomy (NCBI): domain Eukaryota; kingdom Metazoa; phylum Chordata; class Mammalia; order Primates; family Cercopithecidae; genus Rhinopithecus; species Rhinopithecus roxellana. The sequence goes on along the minus strand of NC_044549.1, from coordinate 21,992,401 downwards.
AAAAGTTTTTTTTTTTTTTTTTCTCCAGTGTGTCTTGTCTTATATCTGTTTGAATTTGAAAATTTATGAAAGACTTTCACATACTTATCACATTGAAATATTTTTCTTTAGGTAGTTGTCAAACATTGGTTAAGTCCATTATAACCACTTTTGTGCACCTTATGTAAACTCATCCACGCTTTTACAGCCTTTTTTTTAACTGCAAATTGTCATGTCCACATTTTTCATATCTTCTCAGTATCACTTTTTAGAAAGAATCTTTTATGCTCTTCTCTGGCCAAAGGTCTTGGACAAAATGAAAACATGTAACGAGGGGTTTGGCAATCGTCTTATGTCTCTTCGTAGTCACAGGTTTTTTCCTTTGCTCCAGACAGGTGATCAGGTCTGGCTTAGAGACAACAATAGCAAGGAAGAACAGGTTTCTGTAGTTCTCTAACATCACATCCCTATATAAATTCCACTGTGCAGTGTCCAGGCTATGCCACTTCTCACGGTGGCTCATGCCTGTAATCCCAGCACTTTGGGAGGCCAAGGTGGGTGGATCACCTTGGGTCAGGAGTTCGAGACCAGCCTGGCCAACGTGGTGAAACCTTGTCTCTACTGAGAATGCAAGCATTGACTGGGCGTGGTGGGGCATGCCTGTTGTCCCAGTTACTCGGGAGGCTGAGGCAGGAGAATCACTTGAACCCAGGAGGCGGAGGTTGCAGTGAGCCGAGATCACGCCGTTGCACTCCAGCCTGGGTGACAGAGCAAAACTCTGTCTCAAAAAAAGAAACAAAAAGAAGATTCATAGTTAATAAAAGCATTAAAAGTGCAAATACTGTCAAAAATTCTTTCAGGAAATATAAGCCTTTAAAGTGAAGAAGAGTATTTATTCTGAAGACAACCATTACAAATATAAAGGGGGTTGTAGTACCTTTACTTGTATCACAGATCTTATTGCACACATTTTGTACTAGAGGAAAACCCTGAAGCAGTTGCTCAAGCTTTGTTCAACATCAGGGAATTTATATTGGAGAAGAGTCCTGCAGATGTAATGAATTTGGAAACACTTTTTTTTTTTTTCAAAAATTACAGCTTAGAAAACACCAGAGAGTTTATACTAAAATATATTTTTGCAGATGCAATAAATATGAAAAAATATTTAATTCAAAATTGATTCCATGTAAATATCAAAGAATTTAAAGTAGAATAACTAAGGTACTGACACTTCACACATTACACTAAATCAGAGTGTTGAGTATAAAAACTAACCTACAACTAAAGTTGTTAGATAAATTATTTGTATATAACTTTAAAGGGAGTAGATTTTTTGAAGCATTGTAATTACATTGAAAGCATACTTGTTTCCTAGAAAAAATTTTTTTGAAAAGTGAGTAATGATGTAATACAGCTTTCAAATTACTTTATGCTGTTATTTTATTCCTATTGTATTCACATGTGAAAACGTGATCGATTGTTGCTGCATTAGAGATATTAGAGATTCTTTTTTATTAGTTGGGCATTATTTATGACCTGTTCTATAAAAGAATAAGGACATTAAAATGTAAGATGCATGATGAAAATGTAAGTGGAGAGGCTCTTTGTAGTTAATTTATATTAAGTATTGTATAAGGTAGGTGTTCAGAGTAATACTTGTCAACATTATAGTGAGAGGAATAAATGATTAATTATAGTTAAAAGTATATTCAAATAAATTAGTATATTATTTTACTAATTGTACTTTTATGTAATAAAATTCAGTACATTAAAAAAAAAAATCACTAGCACTCCTATACACCAACAGCAACAAAGCCAAAAGCCAAATCAGGAACGCAATCCCATTCACAGTTGCCACAAAATGAGTAAAATACCTATGAATACAGCTAACTAGGGAGGTGAGAGATCTCTACAGTGAGAACTGCAAAACACTGCTCAGAGAAATCAGATGACACAAGCAAATGGAAAACCATTCTATGTTCATGGATAGGAAAAATCAATATAATTAAAATGACCATCCTGCCCAAAGCAGTTTATAGATTCAGTGCTATTCCCATCAAATTATCAATGACATTCTTCATAGGAATATGAAAAACTATTTTAAAATTCATATGGAACCAGAAAAAGAGGCCTGATTGCCAAGGGAATCCTAAGCAAAAGGAACAAAGCTGGAGACATCATGTTACCCAACTTCAAACTGTGCTATAGGGCTACAGTAACCAAAACAATATGGTACTGGTACAAAAACAGACACATAGGTCGATGGAACAGAATGTAGAGCCTGGAAATAAAGCTGCACACCTATGACCATCTGATCTTTGACAAAGCAGACAAAAACAAGCAATGGGGAAAGCACTCACTATTCAACAAATGGTGCTAAGATAACTGGCTAGCCATATGCAAAAGACTGAAGCTGGACCCCTTCCTTATACCATACACAAAAATCAGCTCAAGATGGATTAGAGACTTAAATGTAAAACTCAAAACTATAAAAACCCTGGAAGACAACCTAGGCAATATCATTCTCAATATAGGCACAGGCAAATATTTCATGACGAGGATGTCAAAATCACAACAAAAACAAAAATTGACAAATGGGACCTAGTTAAAGTAAAGAACTTCTGCACAGCAAAAGAGACTATCATGGCACATGTATACATATGTAACAAACTTGCACATTGTGCACATGTACCCTAGAACTTAAAGTATAATAAAAAAATGAAAAAAAAGAGAAACTACCAACAAACAGACAACCTACAGAATGGGAGGAAATATTTGCAAAGTAGGCATCTGACAAAGGTCTAATATCTAGCATCTATAAGGAAATTAAATTTACAGTAAAAAAACAACCAACTCTATGAAAAACTGGATAAGGGACGTGAGTAGACACTTTTCCACATATATACATGTGGCCAAGAAACAGATGAAAAAAAGCTCAGTATCACTGATCATTAGAGAAATCCAAATCAAAACCACGTGAAATACCATCTCATACCAGTCAGAATGGCTATTGTTAAAAAGTCAATAACAGATGATGGTGAGATTGCAGAAAAAAGGGAGGACTTACACATTGTTGGTGGGGGTGCAAATTAGTTCAATCATTGTGGAATGTAATGTGGCGATTCCTCAAAGAGCTAAAAACAGAATTGCCATTTAACCCAGCAATCCCATTACTGGTATTATGCCCAAATATAAGTCATTCTACCATAAAGACATATGCGTGTGAATTGCAGCACTATTCATAATAGGAAACACATGGCATCAACCTAAGTGCCCATCAGTGACAGATTGGATAAAGAAAATGTAGTGCATATATGCAGCTAAAAAAAGAATAAGATCATGTCTTTTCCAGGAATGTGGATAGAGCTGGAGGCCATTATCCTTAGCAAACTAACATAGGAACAGACAACCAAATACCGCATATTCTCAGTTATAAGTGGGAGCTAAATGATGAAAACTCATGGACACAAAGAAGAGAGTAACAGAATCTGGAGCCTACTTGAAGGTGGGAGGAGGGAGAAGAGCAGAAAAAATAACTATCGAGTAGTAGGCTTAATACCTGGACTATAAAACAGTCTGTACAACAAACCCCTGTGACACAGGTTTACATGTATAACAGACCTGTACATGTACCCCTGAACCTAAAATAAAACTTAAAAAATTTTATTTATGTTTGCTGGAACATTTCTTAGATTAAAAACTTAAATGTTTAGTTATGGGAAAGTGATTTAGTAAATCAAAGTAAATATATGCATGCGAACAAAAGCTGAGAAGCATTCTACAAAAATTAAGACAGTTATGATGGAGAGAACATAAGCAATGAATTTTTTTAAGTATAATGAATAACCTAAAAAAGGTAAAAAGGTAAAAATTTTGGGTTTTTATGTATATTCTTTTTCAGACAGTTCAGGATGCACTGTAACAGAAATTAAAGAACTTTTTTTTTCTTTTTTGGTGGATAAAGAGATAGATAATTAAATTCATTTATTCTCCATACATTCAGTGACCACCTTAGCATTATTGTAGACACTGGAGACACTGTTCTCACTCTCATAGTAGTTACAATTTAGCTGAATTAGAAAAATACTTATGGCTGGAAATTATTACATAAATTAGAGACATGTTCCTATAGTTAGACACTTGTTATTTTTTTTAGTGTAGCAAATGCTGCAATAAATGTAAACATTGTCTTTCTTAAAAATCTTTGTTGATAGTATGAGAAATTAAGTAATACTATATTCAGATAACTGTACTAGCTATTGTAAGAAATTATAAAATAGCTTGTATTATTAGCTTTATTCTTAAGTTTAAACAAAGTTGGTATGATTTCAGAGAACTAGGTTTACCTTACTGCCACAAAATTTTTCATATTTTTAAATCCAGGAGTTAAGTCTGCTGGGAGTAGGGTTTAACTCTGCAGAGGTAACCTGTTGACTTAGTCATTATTCAGAGATATAAATGAATATCAGATCCTTGCCAAGTAGAAAAGTTTGATAGCTCCCGAGCACTTGACGGGGAAAAGTGAGAGAATAGTGTAGTAAGTAGCGGATGGAGACATACAGATGCACTACTTCTACTTTATAATTTGGAAGTCATGGCTGTGCAAATTCTGAAAGGCAAATACTGCTTCTGTCTATTTTTTAGTACTAATGATTTACGTTTGCCAAGATATATTTTATGGAATTAAAGACCCTGTGAAATATGCCAGAAAGAGTTTGGAAAGGGACAGTATACATTAAATATGGTGGCAGTTATGTGAAAGTAACAATAATTAGATTTTGATTAAATTATGTAACATTCTTGATCAGATGCTAGTGTCTAATGATAACAGCTCCCCTTGATTAAGGGTCTTACTAAAGCTGGAAGAAGTTCGGTAAGTTACCTAAGGTTACATACTTATTACTTGTGTAAGTGATAGAGACAACAGAGGCAGGATTTTAATTCCAAGCTCAGCTTTTAGCTAATTATAATCTATTTTGTTTTAGTGGCTGACTTACCTTATGAAATATAGGGTTTTATATTTGTGAAAGTACAAGATGAAATAATTTTTAAATTGGAAGATAAATGGAGTCAAAATAAACCTGTGGTTTCACTGGACGTTGTTTGATACTTATATGGAGCTCACGTACCAAGAACATTTTGATTTTGTTTTGTGCTCACAGACCATACCTGATTTGATCAACAAAGTGTACTGAACAACAACAAAACTTAACCAAAGAATAAATAAATAGGTACAAATTCATTTGACATTAATGGAAAAACAAACTTCAAAGCAGAAGTCTGTTTTAGATAGTACATGGAAGATTTAGCTAGGTGCTCCACAACGCTATTATAAAAGCAACTCTTAAGGAAGTCAGATACATACAAAAGATACGTAGAGAAAATAAGTGTCCTGGGACAGAAGGAGTAGAAAGAGCAAGAACCTCAGTTGGAAGGGAATTCATAACATGAAACAAAGGTGAATGCTAGGAATGCGGACGGTGGTGGTGCCCACCTAAAAGTCATCCAGGAAAGAGGGTGTTCTGGCTTAGGGACTTAATTTAGGTTACCATTTTGACAGGTGGATCGCTGTTGTGAATGAAGTTGGATCTATGATTTTTGTAGCCATTTCATGTTAAACAACTGATTTTTCTAGTTCTGCTTTTATGTGGTAAAAGCAGCTTTAAAATTATAATTGGTAGTTTTGGTACAGAAACAGAATGCTCACATCAGGTGGGACACAAGCCTTTGGACAATTTTAATTTCTCATTATAAATAACATAATATGTTGGCATTTTGGTTTGTTTAGCAGTTTCTTGTGAGTTTGGTTAGTGTGAGTTTATCACCAAGGGAATCATCATCAGCTACTGAGTCAGCAAAGCCAAAAATCAAACTCTGTTTTATGGAATACTTATGTTTACCAGAGTCACTGCTACTTAGAGGTCTCTTGGTAGTTTCTTCTGGGCTTTATTTTAGTCTTTACATTTTCAGAAAATATTTTGAAAAATATATTTATTAGTCTTACTGGTTTTTGTAAGTTAGCATATTGAGAATTAAAGTACATGGGGTTCTTAAAATTTCCATAAAACTCAGTCTTTGTAATGAAATATTTTATTGGCTTATTGATAAAAGGGCTTGAACACTTATAGTGTAGACTTTGAATATGTACTTGTGATTTGAAAAAAAAAATTAATTTGAATAGTAACACATTTTGAGTGATCATTCATTGTTTGCCTTTTGATTTTTTCTTCAGATCACAAAAAAATATATTAAGATCCCATTTCAAGGTAAGTTATTCTCTTATGACCTTGTCTTTTTACTATAGTTCTTACTATAAATTTAAGTAAAACTAAGTTTGATATTTTTTACCTTAATATTTTTTAGCAATTCCAAATGGAGTAAAAATGTTTTATAATAAACTTGCTCTAAAAATAGTATGCTATTGTTTTAATGACTGTAAATCAAACAATTTAAAGGATTCATGGTGATTTTTTGGGATTAACAGTAATACAGTTTTGATAGATAACAAGAATATTTTGGTATATATAAAAATGGGTAACAATAGTAACTATAAGAAAAGAAGCATAAGGAAAATGTTTAATATTGCACACAAACATGTAAAATATTTTTGCATGCAGGGCAAGAGAATTTTATACAATTGCATATCTGAGTAAGGGAAAGTAGACTGGAAAATGTACCTGTAACTTATAGAGACTCACACCATTTTCTCATTCTCTTCCCAACTGAAAACCTTTCAGAATAAATTATGACACTAAGAAAACCAGTAAACAATAGAGGATAATCCTTTTATATAATGAATTATAAAAAGAACAAGGAAGAAAAACACACAAATGGCACAGATAGGAATTAGAGAAGAGGAAGCTTCTGTTCTGTGATTGGAGATGCTATCAAAGTAGCTTTAGTTGGATGAGTTGGATTTAGTTGGATTCCACAGATACTTTATGTACAGAATCCAAAACTATGTTATGATAATTGTTCTAATAATTTGATTGCTTACTATATCTTAATTATTGAGAATATAAAAGGCACAGAATAAGTATATTGATAGTCCTAACTAGGAAATACCAATAAATTATTAAGGAATAATTTAATATTCTGTAGAAGAAACAAAGTCATATGATTTTAAAAGGGGATAATAATTTCAGAAAAGATAGCACTACAATTTATAGTTAAAGGCCTGGGTAACAGAGAGAGCTACCTGTCAAATTCTTGTGATACAAACATCAAAAATGATATTTTAGATTTTTATAGTTAATATTTATAATATTGCTTTCTTGTTTTATAACTTTTCTATTGCATATAATTTTTAAAAGACAATTTTTATTGTAAATTGTGGAAAAATACTCTCTTCAGTGGTAATAGGTTTATAATTTTATAATGGAAGAAGAAAATATTAGTCTTCTTTTTCAAATCCTGTTCAAGTTCCCATAAATCTTTTTAAAACAAAGCATGTGTATAAAAGGTTTTTGTAGGTGGGAACCTGAGGGTCTAAATGTTTCCTCTTTTTCTATGCGGCTGCAGAAAAAATTGATTTATCCATATTTATATTAGGTATTAATTATGTTTGGCTGTTAGTAACAATGGCATAAAGAAAATATTTTATTTTTGCTTCACATAAAAGAAATCCAGAAGTAATCTGAACTGATGTGATGTTTCCTTCATCATCGGGGGGCACATGACCCTGACACATGAGTTGCATTTTTCTATTCTGTCATTCCTGACACATGACTTGCATCCTCAAGTTTGTCTCATGGCCATTATTGTAGCCCATACTCCATCATCATGTTGGTATTTTAGACAGAAAGCAGTAGGAAGGGGAAAACCGTAAACAGAGCACATACTACCAATCTCTTGCCCTTTTAAGGAGACTTCTTGGATGTCCATGCTACATAACCTTTTCTGCTTACGTTTTATTAGCTAGCTAGTCATGACCACACACCCATTTGTAAAAGAAGCTAGGAAATAGAGTTTTCCAAACTGTTTATCTTGAAAATTAGGGTTCGTTACTGAGGAAGAAGAAGAAATGGAAAAGTAGGTAGGCAACTCCCACTTTTAGTATCTGCTATACACCTGTAACAGAATAAACCATATATGGGGGCAGACTTGGTAATGAGGTATACATTTTTTCATGATGGTGTTAAATTCCTTTTTCTAAAAGATAATCTTTTAAAGTTGTCTTCCTAAAGAAAATTTAGCTTTCATTCTAAACACCAAGAGCAATTAGATTAGTAATAGTTGTGTAGATTTCACAGAAATAGTATCAAATATACCTGTGGGGCTGTGAGCTTCATGAGAAAGAAATGCTGAGTAGTATTCTGAGGGCTGTCATCCTGGTTTTGATTTAAGCTTTGCTGCCAGTTTTTACTGACAGTTTTCAGAATGGAAGAGTTACAGTATGAAGAATAGAATGACTGGCTTGGGAACATTAAGATGACTGGTAAATACTCATCATGGAAAGATTTTCATATTAAAATATGTTCATATGAATCACGGGGTTGGAGTGGGCTGTTAAACTGAGATCTGCTGATTCAGTAGATGTAAGGTGGGGCCTGATACTCTGCATTTCTAACAGTCTTCCAGATGATGCTGATACTAATGTCACAAGTTCAGCTTAGACTACTCTTTGAGTAGCAAAGTTCCAGGAAATAATGCTGGGAGGAATACTAAGAGGTTTGTTTCAAATAGGTGGCCATCTTGGGTTTATGCTTGACCGGTATTTATATTCCAGTTCAGTTGCTTGCTGTCTTGCAGTTGAACTGGGTGACCTTCAGGACTTCTTTAAATCAGTTTTTTTTTTTTTTTTAATGTTTCTTTGAATTAAAGAGTAAAAGTCCTCAGAGGAGATTCCTTTAGCTCCCTAAGAGGGAGAATAATAATTTAGAATGATCATCTAGAAGTTTCGAGAAATAAGACCTGGAGGATTTTTAAAAGAAATGTCTCCTTAGACCATTCAGAACCTCCTAATTTTCTTGAGACTCTTTTGATAGTGGCTCATCTGTATAGTGGAATGCAAATGCCTTAGGAGAAGAAAGATGGGCAGAAATTGGCCTATGATAGCACTTGTAATCTTGGTTTATGTAGTATTGACCAATATAGAAAAGATGGAAATATATAATTTTCTGAGTTATGCTGTGCTTAGTTTTCTGCATTGATAGACTTTTTTTTTTTTTCCTTTTTGCTAATGATTATCAGAATTCTTGGAGAGAATTCTCTCCAGACAGAGGTTTTAATGCTATGAATATTTATTTATTTATTTATTATTTATTTATTTTTTATTTTTTATTTTTTTTTGAGACGGAGTCTCACTCTGTCGCCTGGGCTGGAGTGCAGTGGCCGGATCTCAGCTCACTGCAAGCTCCGCCTCCCGGGTTTATGCCATTCTCCTGCCTCAGCCTCCCGAGTAGCTGGGACTACAGGCGCCTGCCACCTCGCCCAGCTAGATTTTTGTATTTTTTAGTAGAGACGGGGTTTCACCGTGTTAGCCAGGATGGTCTCGATCTCCTGACCTCGTGATCCGCCCGTCTCGGCCTCCCAAAGTGCTGGGATTACAGGCTTGAGCCACCGTGCCCGGCCGCTATGAATATTTAATCTCAAATTTTCCCTCTCTGGTTATAACTGAAATCATATAGTGTGAGGGACTAAATCTCTATTTAATTGTCATTTAATAATTATTTAGCTCTTCCTAATTGTAACGTGATTTTTTTTACTCTAATAACACTGCTTGGGGCATTTTAGCTAAGGTTAGCAAAGTGCACCGGAAATATATTTTTGAAAAAACTTCTATATAATTCTTTTTTTAAAAAAATGTAGTATATTAACAAGTGTCATATAATGTTTAAGTAGTATATTCTTAAATGGATTAATTTTTAAAATTATTATCTTTTATTTCTTTCAGTGTCGCTGAATGAGATTTCATTGCTAGTGGATACCACACATTTAAAGCGGTTTGGGTTATGGAAAAGTAAGGATGATAATCACAGTAAAAGGAGTCATGCTATTCTTTTTTTCTGGGTCTCTTCGGATTATCTTCAAGAGATTCAGACCCAATTAGAACACTCTGTATTAAGCCAGCAATGTGAGTATAAAATGATTTCTAAATTTCAGGATAACTTGAAATTGTCCTATAAATAGTTTTTTCTAAAATAATTTAATAGAATGTTATTTCAGTGAATTGAAATTGATTTTATTTAGTTAAAATAATTTTGTTTCTTAATTTTAGGATAGATTATTTAATTCACGTAATTTCTCCTTATAGTTGTATTCAACCAATTGAAATTCTCATCTAAAATAAAAAGAAAAGCTTAAAAAATCTTAAATATTGTTTACCTTGAAAATTGTAAGTTCTTAAAAAAGGAATGCCTTATCTTTTAATCATTTGTCATCTTTGACTACCTTCCTTCCTTTTTTACTTTTTGTCTCAGGCATTCCTTATCTTTTAATCATTTGTTGCCTGGGCTACAGTGCAGTGGTATGTTCATAGCTCCCCACGACCTCAAACTCCTGGGCTCATGTGATCCTCCCACCTTAGCCTCCCAAGTAGCCGGGACTACAGGGGTGCAGCACCATGTCTGGCAATTTCTGTTCTTCTTTCTTTCTTCTTTCTTCCTCCTCCTTCCTCCCTCCCTCCTCCATCCCTCCTTCCTCCTCCCTCCCACCTCCCTCCCTCCTCCCTCCTCCTCCTTTTTTTAAAAAGGATTGAAATCTTTTATAAAAAATTTTTATTTCCATAGGTTTTTGGGACACAGGTGGTATTTGATTACATAAGTTCTTTAGTGGTAATTTGTGAGATGTTAGTGCACCCATAACCCGAGCAGTATACACTGAACCCAGTTTGTAGTCTTTTATCCCTCACCCCCTTCCCACCCTTTCCCCCTGAGTCCCCAAAGCCTATTGTATCATTTTTATGCCTTTGCATCCTCATAGCTTAGCTCCCACTTATGAGTGAGAACATGGGCTAATTGGTTTTCCATTCCTGAGTTATTTTACTTAGAATAATAGTCTCCAGTCCTATCCAGGTTGCAGTGAATGCCATTAATTCATTCCTTTTTATGGCTGAGTAGTATCCCATCATATATAAGTACCACAGTTTCTTTATCCACTCATTGATTGATGGGCATTTGGGCTGGTTCCACATTTTTGCACTTGTAAATTGTGCTGCTATAAACGTGTGTGCAAGTATCTTTTTTGTGTATTGACTTCCTTTCCTCTGGGTAGAAACCCAGTAGTGGGACTGCTGGATCAAATAGTAGTTCTACTTTTAGTTCTTTAAGGAATCTCCACACTCTTCCATAGTGGGTGTACTAGTTTACATTCCCACCAGCAGTGTAGAAGTGTTCCCTTTTCACTGTATCCACACCAACTTCTATTATTTTTTTCATTCTTTGATAATGACCATTCTTGTGGGAGTAAGGTGGTGTTGCATTGTGGTTTTGATTTGCATTTCTCTGATCATTAGTGATGTTGAGCATTTTTTCATGTTTATTGGCCATTTGTGTGTCTTCTTTTGAGAATTGTCTATTCATGTCCTTAGCCCACTTTTTGATGGGTTTGTTTTTTTCTTGCTAATTTGTTTGAGTTCCTTGTAGATTCTGAACATTAGTCCTTTGTTGGATGTATAGATTGTGAACATTTTTTTCCCACTCTGTGGGTTGTCTGTTTACTCTGCTGACTGTTCTTTTTGCCATGCAAAAGCTCTTTAGTTAAGTCCCACCTATTTATGCATTTGCTTTTGGGTTCTTGGTCATGAAATCTTTGCCTAAGCCAATGTCTAGAAGGGTTTTTCCAATGTTATCTTCTAGAATTTTTATAGTTCCATGTCTTAGAGTTAAGTCTTTGATCCATTTTGAGTTGATTTTTATATAAGGTGAGAGATGAGGCTCTAGTTTCATTCTCCTACGTGTGGCTTGCCAATTACCCGGCACCATTTGTCAAATAAGGTGTCCTTTCCCCACTGTGTTTTTGTTTGCTTTGTTGGAGCATTCAAATCTGTAAAGGGGAAATCAAACTGTCACTGTTTCAGGATACAGAATTAATGTACACAAATAAGTAGCTCTGCTATACACCAACAGCCACCAAGTTGAGAATCAAATCAAGAACTCAACCCGTTTTACAACAGCTGCAAAAAATAAAAATAAAATACTTAGGAATATAGCTAGCCAAGGAGGAATATAGCTTACCTCTACAAGGAAAGCTATAAAACACTGCTGAAAGAAATCATAGACAACACAAACAAATGGAAACACATCCCATGCTCATGGATGGGTAGAATCAATATTGTGAAAATGACCATACTGCCAAAAGCAATCTACAAATTCAGTGCAATTCCCATCAAAATACCACCATCATACTTCACAGAACTAGAAAAAACAATCCTCAAATTCATATAGAACCAAAAAAGAGCTTGCATAGCCAAAGCAAGACAAAGCAAAAAGAACAAATCTGGAGGCATCAGATTATCTGATTTCAAACTACACTATAAGGACGTGGTCACCAAAACAGTGTGATACTGGTATAAAAATAGGCAAATAGACCACTGAAACAGAATAGAGAACCCAGAAATAAGCCTAAATTATTTCTTTCTTCTTTTTTTTTTCTTTCTTTTTTCCAAGGATGGGCTCTTGATATGTTCCTCAGGCTGGTCTCAAACTCCTGGCTTCAAGCTCTCCTCCTGCCTTGGCCTCCCAAAGTTTTAATATTATAAGTATGAGCCACCGTGCCTGGCCAACTACCTTTCTTATGAGTTTCTTGCCCTTGATCATGATGAACTCTGATGGAATTAGCAGTAAAGTTAAATAAAATATGAAAATCTTTGCCTTCAGTCTTTTCTTTAGTTTCTAAAAAGTGAAATTCACTTTACTTATGTATGTATTATTCCTTTAAGATTCAGTTGAATACTTTCCCATATGTACCTATAACACTTATCTACATAATATATATACATCTTGAGATATTTTTCAACTTTGTTTAGTCTCGAACTCCTAAAGGAGTTGGGTTTAGAACTACATCAATCAAATTTAGTAAGGTTCTTTCTTACCTGTTTGATCCCTCTACCTTTTCCTACTCTCCTGCTCAGAAAGATGTTAAGTAGTGAACTAAATTTTATAACTTTCAAATTTGTTATTTTCCTGTCCTAATTACTTCTAGTAGGAAAATTCATGATTAAATAGCAGAGAAGGTGGGGAAAATAGAAACAGCCATTTATAAGCATTATCTGGGTAGAGAATGTCTTTTGAGATCACCATTGAAATGACTGAGGAGAAAATGTGGGAGGTGTTTAATTGGAATACTTTTCTAGTTGATAGAATTGATTCATAAAGGAGGCTAGAGAAAAATAATAATTATTCATTCATTCATACATTAACAAATGTTTACTATTACTAAATGTCAGGCACTGCAGATATAGCAATCAGTACTATTGTGACATTTTAGTGCAGTAGAACAAGAGTCCACCAATTGTGAGTTTTGGTTCTGGATTACTGATGGCCTGCTTTTGGGATATTAATTTGCCTTGGTTATTACCTAAAATACAAAATACTTGGGGTTATATTCCAGCCTTACTATTATTAATAATTAAATTACTTTTATTATAATCCTCTTGAAAAATAATACTATTAATACAAATTATTTTTTCCATTTGTAGCAAAATCTAGTGAATTCATTTTCCTTGAACTACACAATCCTGTTTCACAAAGAGAAGAATTGAAGCTGAAAGATATTATGACGGAAATAAGTATAATCAGTGGAGAATTAGAACTTTCTTATCCATTGTCTTGGGTTCAGGCATTTCCTTTGTTTCAGAACCTCTCTTCAAAAGAAAGTTCTTTTATTCATTATTACTGTGCTTCAACTTACTCTTTCCCTGCTGGTGTTGCTGTTGCTGAAGAAATGAAGCTGAAATCAGTATCTCAGGTTAGCATATCATTAATATAATCGGCAGAGAAGGGGGAGGTTCAGAAGGGTTTATTCATTGATATTTATGCATTGATATTAGGCTGCTTTCAAATGCTAAATTTTGTGAAAAGGGCACAGGAACCAACCCAAAGAACTCCCGTTGCCAATGCTGGAACAGTTTGTTAAACAAAATCAATAATGACAGCATGGGATTATAACTAAATAAAAAATAAATATGCATCTATATTTATATAAATAGATAGCTAAGTTAGTAAATGAATGAATAAATAATACACGGTGGATATGGGACAATTCTATCTTAGAAAAAATCCAATTAATAAATGAAAAGGAATAAGGGAAATATAAAACTACCAGTAGAACGCTATGTTTGTGATTATTGCAGTCAAAGTCCACTGACAGATGCTAAATTTAATGAGTAAAAATTTAAGTGGAAACAAAATATATGCATAATCTCAAAGTCTCTAGCATAAAATATGTATTAATTATGAAAAGAAAAGTAGTAGCTTTGCAGTGGAGAAACCTTGTAGACATCACTTTAACCAAGTTATCAAAATGGACATCACCAATAATAAGACATACTGACATAACACACCCCTTCATGCCATGCACTGAGAAGTACCATATCACTTCTGTGGTATTCTTTCCAATAATATGTAATCTCAATATAATTATGAGAAAAATGAGACAAATCCAGTTACAAAATAATTGACCAGTACTCTTTAGAAGTATCAAGGTCGGCCGGATGCAGTGGCTCACACCTGTAATCCCAGCACTTTGGGAGGCCGAGGCGGGTGGATCACGAGGTCAAGAGATCAAGACCATCCTGGCCAACATGGTGAAACCCTGTCTCTACTAAAAATACAAAAATTAGCTGGGTGTGGTGGCGCGCACCTATAACCCCAGCTACTGGGAGGGCTGAGGCAGGAGAATCGCTTGAACCCAGGAGGTGGAGGTTGCAGTGAGCGAGATTGTGCCACTGCACTCCAGCCTGGTGACAGAGCGAGACTCTGTCTAAAAAAAAAAAAAGTATTAAGGTCAGGAAAAACAAGAAAAGACTAAGGAATTGTAGGATCCTGTAACAGAAAAAGGATATTAATGGAAAAGTGAAATCAAAATGAAATCTGTAGTTTAGTTAATACTATTATGCCAGTGTTAATTTTTTAGTTTTGGTCATTGTATTATGGTTGTATATGATAAGATTAGGGGAATTTGGGCAAGGTTGATTTCTTTCAACTCTTCTGTAAGTCTAAAATTATCTTGAAAACAATAGTAAGTTTTAAAATGCTATGTTTATTTTTATAGGAGGTTGGTAATATACATGTAGCTTGTATATCTCTGCCAAATAGTTCTAGAAAGAAAAGAATTTATTAAGAAGCTATGGCATACTCATCTACACACCTGTGCACATGCATGCACATACGTGGGTTTGGCCGGAGGCTAATCTTTTATTCAAAAGGCCTATAGAAAGCCACATTAGTGGTAAAGTGTAAGACTTCATCTCTATCTTTACGTATAATGTCAACATTTTGCATCCTAATTATATTGTATATATTTATATATTTTCCATTTAATGGAATTACATTATTATAAATGTAGCTTCTTTTAAATTTTATTTCCTCCTATTTATTACATTTTTTGATCATTTTGAACTGCAAAATTATTATATTCTTCTTTAATTCTGTAGTCTATATCTGTAAACAGTACTTCAAGTTAATCTTTGACCATTGTTTATACAATATCTTTTCATCAGAAGTATTATTTTAGTTTGGTTATATCTATAGGAAATCTAAAAGTATAGATATGACTCATAGGGATTTTTAAAGTCACATTTTCTCTTACAATAGACTTGTAAGAGAAGTCTTTGTTTTGACTTTGTTCTTTTGAAAGTTATGATGTTTGAGACCATTTTCCTTGCCACTTTCTGCCAGCCCTCAAACACAGATGCAGCCAAGCCTACTTACACCTTCCTGCAGAAGCAAAGTAGTGGTTGCTACTCCCTTTCTATTACATCTAATCCAGATGAAGAATGGCGAGAAGTCAGGCACACTGGACCTGTTCAGAAGTATGTACTGTCATAGCATGTTTGTAATAGATGGGCATATTAGTAGTTTTTATTCGTGTTGCTGCTTTTCAGTAGTTTAACTTTTGAAATTTTTTAAGTTTTACTTTCATGCTGATAGTAATGGAAATAGGGTTTTTTTTTTTAAAGAAATTATGAGGAAGTTAAAAAATGTATTAAGAAAACAATAGGTGCCATTTTACTTACTTTTATGTCAGTAAGACATAAATGGCAGCCAAAGTGTCATATTTGGTAAGATTAAAATGTTTATTAAAAATATTTGAATAGCAATGTATGATTTAAAAAATTCTACATTTGTTATCTGAATATATGATAGGGAAAATGAAATTGCTTGCTAAAATATGCTTCAATTTAAGGTACTTTGGAGTTTGTTACAAGTTCTCTTTCGGAAATTGCTTCTTTGTTCATATTTCATCCATGTCTTCTCATGGTGCTAAGACAGAATATGGAGTCTGTGCATTTAATGATGATTTCTATACCTGCATGTGATTCTATTTCTTTGTTTTGAAGAAAGATACTTGAAAGAAAGACTAGGATAGGAAAATAGCCAGTAAAATAGAAACTATCATATTAGCACTTTAAATTTACATTTTCTTTTTTGATTTAGGTGCCATGGTACTAAGATTAAATCAATGTGGGTAACTCTTACCATTCTGAACCTTTCTGGTGCAAGAAGTACATAATATACCTTCATAACTGACTACATTTTTCATTGAGTATTGCTCTACCTACTCCAAGATTATAGCCAGGAATTCACAGCTGGTCTTATTTCTAAGCTTTAAGAGAGAATGCCAGCAGAAGGATGACTAATTAGTTGTCATCTCTTCTCTACTACTTTCTGGTTGTGATTAAATTATTTGTTTCCTTTATGGTCTCTTAAGTTGTACGTGGCAGGCACTTTGTTATGGGGAGACTTCCTCCTCAGCTCCCATGTTACTTCTTTTTTGCCCTGCTGCTGGTATAGCTTAGCCACCAGGAGCAGAGCACAATTTTTGACTGCTAGCTTTTCTGAAAGGAAGGGAACTAGTCTTGAGGATTCAAACTTAGAAAATGGAGAAAGGAAAAGCTATATTTTATTGTATCAGTTTATTGAAAGTTAAAAATTTTGAAGAAGAGAAGCATCTTCAATGATACAACTGATTGTGAGATAAAACCTATTGATTAGAGACTAATTGAGATAGTAGCCTATTGAGACTAGCCCACATGGAAAGTATTGGAAAAGAAAAGATAATACTCAATGGGAGTACCATTAGTAGCTTGTGAGGATAAAGGAAGGAAAATATCATTGTTTATGCCAGGTCAAATGTTTTTTAGCCTACAGATTTGAGTTACAGAATACCACTGCCCAGTTATTGTTTCATATAAGAAATCTCTTAGATAATAGGATATTCAATATCGATATATTTTAACTTTATTTTTACTTTTAAGGTTGATTGTATATCCTCCACCACCTACTAAGGGGGGATTAGGAGTAACTAATGAAGATCTGGAGTGTTTAGAAGAAGGAGAGTTTCTTAATGATGTAATCATTGATTTTTACCTTAAGTAAGTACAATGATAAATGATCCTATGTTTTACAGATTTCACTGAGAAACTTAAAATAAATGTCTTTATCTCTGAATTATTTTAAATCCTGTTAAAAATAACCTGCCAAGATTTCAGATTTGGAAAATTTTTGCTTACCAAGGTTTTCTAGAATTGACTAATTCAGTTTCATTGCTTTATTTACTGTGGATGCTATATAGTTAAGAAGAGTTGCTACTTTTTTGTTTTTTGTTTTCTTTAGCTTTTGTTAGTTTTTGATATACATTTCTTTAACTATTGTATTATGGTGGTGAAAGAAGTTACTTACAAATTACAAATCGTTTTGGGAACTAAAAAAAAGTAACTCTATTTAGATATCTGTTGTATCTTTTTTTTTTTTTTTTTTTTGAGATAGGGTCTCGCTCTTGTCACCCAGGCTGGAGTGCAGTGGCACAGTCTCGGCACACTGCAACCTCCACCTCCTGGGTTCAAGCTATTTTCCTGCCTCAGCCTCCTGAGTAGCTGGGATTACAGGTGCCCGCCACCACGCCTGGCTAATGTTTGTACTTTTAGTAGAGATGGGGTTTCATGTTGCCCGGGCTGCTCTTGAACTTCTGACCTCAGGTGATCTGCCCGCCTTGGCCTCCCTTAAGCACTCTTAAGAGTTAGCTATCATTTTAAGAATCCATATCACTTAATTTCTACCCCACCCCCCAACTTTTTTGTATAGCCAGAGCTGCAGGAATTGGTATGAAAACATTTAAAACTTTATGCAAAGGAAATTTGCTTCTAGCCGTCATTTCTTACTGTAGCTCTAGACCTAGATTCCCAACAGTTGATGGAGATATCTCCTAATTATGTTACACATCTCTCCCAAACCAAATTTACTATAATCTTATCTAAGCTCTATTGTTTTACTATTAATACTAGTAATCTTTATTCCAGTGACTCAGGTCAAAATCTCACATTATATTTACAGACGTTGTAGATTTCATCTTTAGGAATTAAATGTGGGTCTCTTTTATATCTTCCATGTTTCTTTTTGAACGTATAGAATACAGCTATAATTGTTTTAATATTCTTTTCTGCCAATTCTAACATCTCTGTCAGTTCTGGGTTCAATTGACTGATTTTTCTCTTCATTATGAGTCATTTCTTTGTTCTTTTGCATGTCTGGTAATTTTTTGATTGGGTGCTGGATATTTTTGTATTTATAAATATGCTTGAATTTTGTTTTGGAACACAGTAAAACTATTTGGAAAATGTTTGATGCCTTTAAGATTTGTTAGATGAGGCCAATAACTTAATCTTACTACTGAGGAAAGACGTTTTTGAGTACTCTACCCAATGTCTCAGGAATTACGAAGTGTCCAGTTCGGCTGATAGGAACAGGCACCATTCTTGGTCTCTGTGAATACTTGGTATCATTCTCTCTAATCTTTTTGAGTAGTTCTTTCCCTATCCCTGGGTACTTTCCTCACGTACATTTGGGGATTAATACTCTCCTAAATACTTGAAGAGGACTCTCTGCAGCTGTCTGGAGTTCTCTGTATAGCTCTTTCCTTTCTAGTATTCTGATCTGCAAACTCTAGCTACTCCATTTTTAAAAAACAATCACACATTTTCAAGCCTGCATAAACTATAAAGAATAGCAGAGTTTTCTAATTATGAAGGGGTTAATTACTAAGCGATTGAATTATAAGCTTATATGGAAGGATTGTTTTAGTACAGAAATGGACTAAGAATTTAGAGATGAATCATATCACACAGTTATTAACATTTTTCTAGATTTATTTAGCAGTGTCATAATTTCACTTTTATATTTGAGTATATGATTATTTGATTAATATTTTCTACCCTCACTCCTCTGGATTATGGGCTCTACAGGGGCAGGTACTGTATTTTTCCCCTCTTGTTTTGTGTCTCTAGTGTAAACATGGAGTTTGGCACATGTTAGGAATTTTTAAAGTTTAAAAATTTTTTTTTATTTTTGAGACAGAGTCTCGCTCTGTCACCCAGGCTGGAGTGCAGTGATGTGATCTCAGCTCACTGCAACCTCTGCCTCCTGGGTTCAAGTGATTCTGCTGCCTCAGCCCTCTGAGTAGCTGGGACCACAGGCACATACCACCACACCC
Source organism: Rhinopithecus roxellana (assembly GCF_007565055.1). Classification (NCBI taxonomy): domain Eukaryota; kingdom Metazoa; phylum Chordata; class Mammalia; order Primates; family Cercopithecidae; genus Rhinopithecus; species Rhinopithecus roxellana. The sequence continues at coordinate 21,972,772 of NC_044549.1, read as the reverse complement.
AGCTAATTTTTGTATTTTTAGTAGAGACGGGGTTTCACCATGTTGGTCAGAATGGTCTCAATCTCGACCTCGTGATGTGCCCGCCTCGGCCTCCCAATGTGCTGGAATTACAGGCATGAGCTACCGTGCCAGGCCACATGTTAGGAATTTGATAAATATTTGTTAAGTAAATGAATGAACAAGTGGGTGATTTCTGCTTTACATGATGGAAGGCTAGGTAACTAACCAAACTGAAAGCTGAAATTAGAGGAAACTGCAAGATTGCTTTGAATCAAAATAGATAAAAAACGAAGATTTCCAGAACACATAAGACAATTGGGGGAAGACCAAGTAAAATCTAAAAATAATTTACTTTTGTGGGGTTACTGCTTTACAGGTATCTTATATTGGAGAAGGCATCAGATGAACTTGTTGAACGAAGTCACATTTTTAGTAGCTTTTTCTATAAATGCTTGACAAGAAAGGAAAATAATTTAACAGAAGATAATCCAAATCTTTCGTAAGTTAATCCTCTAATGTACTTAAGTTTTAAGAGAAAATATACTATTTTTATGCACCTAGTAATGTGGCTTCTTCATAGTATTTCCTAGAGTAGGCAGTACTACCATTTGTGCAGGTCCTGGGTCTGTTTGCCATGAGAGCCATTTCTCATTCTTCCACTGTTTTGCTGCCCATGACAGGGAGGCTGACACTTGCAGTCTGCATTTCCAATTGCTTGTCCCCTGGGGAAATCCTGGAAGTTGGAGGGCAAGGAAGAAAGCAGCTAGGTTATTTCTTCCCTACTCTCTTTGCATTGGGAAATGATTCTGACAGTGGCTGTATTTCCTCTGTGAGTCCACCTCTCACAGGACAGTCCTGCTATAACTCCAGCTTCCATCTGGAGGTATTGCTTCTTCTCTTTGCCCTCTACCCTACAGGTATAGCAGTTTCCTCCTCTGCTAATCTTTGGCTGTCTCACTGTCCCCGTTTTTGGCTTCATGTTTTTTTGTTTTTCTTTTTTTTGTCAATGCTGTAGCCAATTTCCTGCATTACATTCTATGTGTTATATAGGGTTGTTTTTGTTTTCCTGGTTGGACCCCCAATGACAGACTATTTAATTAAACCTATGCTACATTATATGAAATACCATATTTGTTTGCATAATTTAGCTGATTGTTACCCACGTATTTTTTTGCTTAATACTAAAACTGTGGAGCAGTGGCTAGGGATAGGCAAAAAGGAGGTATTTCTTAGACAGTGGAAATTTGGATAGTTGTTGCAACATAAGGCATTTCTCCCCTTTCCCCATACTTAACAATTTGTATGATAATCTGAGTAGACTCATGATAAAACTGAGTTATTGTTATTTTAAAAGTTAGCGTAAACGTTTCTCTACTGTTTTACAATTTACAATTCCATTTATTGACATTATTTCAGTTTTTCCTATCATGACGGTACCTTTTGATAGGGCATATAAACTGTATCCCAATTTTTCAGATGAGGAAGCAGTCTAATGAAGATTAATAAATTTTACTTAAGATGAACAGCTAGTGAATGGCAGAACTGGTTGGTACTTAAATCTTTACCTTTTAACTTCTAGTCCAAAGTTTCTATTGTACTAGATTGCTTTAAAAAAATGGCTATGAGAGTTTGATTCATCTCATTAAAATAATAGGAATAATAAACAAGTTAGAAGAGGATTAATGGATAAACTGCTTGAATTTGATATATTGTTGGAGAAAGAGGGTAGGAATAGAGAGACTAATTAATATTTATTGAGTGCCTGCTAGGAACTAAGACAGTGAACATAAAGTTATTTGATTCTACAGTATTATTGTCATTGTCTTTATAAATTGAAGCTTAAAGAAGTTATATAAGTTTTTCACAGTTGGATATAGCTTTTCAGTTTCAAAGTTCAACTCTTTCTGTTGTTCATAGTGTTGTGACTGTATAATTAATGGTCTAAATTGGGATGCTTGTGAGAAAAATAGGAGGCTCTGTCAGTGAGTACACTAGACAATAAGTGCACATACCAGGGCTTTCCTAGACAGACTGGGATGTATGATCAACTCCATTTTGAGAGTCTTTATAGATCTAGAATTTGTCCTGATGGACAAGACCTGCCAGGAACAATTAAGGAGAAAACTGCACTTTGAAAATATTTCTGATAATCAGGGCTAGTGGAGAGGGATATATGGAAGGGGGAGATTTATTAAATAAATTAGATAACATTTCTGATGCTCTCCTGTTCTGTTTTATGTATGCAGAATTTAATGATTGGTACTATGCACTTAATCTCATGTTTTATTTTAAGATTATTCAATGTAGAGATTGTGAATTTTGTATACTCACTTTCCTACTAAGGAAATGAAAGTAGATAGATTCTGCTATATTACGGAGTTTTTTCAAAAAACAGATATTATGTACCTGATTATTATATACATAATAAAAATAAAGTTACGTGAGTGGCATCCTCTAGGGTAAGATGCATAAGATACTAACATACACATGCACACGCACATGCACACACCATGCACACGAATGTGTGAATACTAATGCTTGGTCTGTTAAGCATTCACACAATTTGATATATCAGACTGAGCGTTAGTGTTTACACAAAGAATCTCTACAAATCAGTTTTTAAAAGTCATCAGAGCAGCAAGAGATATGAATTTTAATGGCCAGTAAATCCACACCAAAAGGCTCAAACTACTAGTGTTAAGAAGCTACAGCTTCCTTACTATCCTTTATGAGATCCCGCAAGATCTGGCTTCTTTCCATGTCCTTAAACTCGTTTCATAACATTGTTTCCTCTCGTTCACCATACTTAAGTTCAACCTACCTCCTTTCCACTTTCAAATGTGCTGACCTCTTTCCTGTTTTCTGCCTGAAACAACTCATCCTGGCATTTAAAAAATTTGTTTCACAGCATGATCTCTCATCATTTTATTCGTTTGTTTGCTTCTTCATTTTCTGTTTCTCATTTGAAGCTCTATGAAGTTAGGGACTTTATCTTATTTTCTACTCTATCCCCAGTGCCTTGTTCAGTGCTTGGAACATACTAGGAACGCAAAATACGAGATGATAACAGTGCCTGTTATTGATTACTGAGAGAACTGTTAGACATTTAGTTGAAGGTTTTCTACACAGTTAGGAACTGAATAGGAGATCATGTTTGGCCCCCATATTCTGCCCTATCCTCCTTGCCTCATTCTATGTCTAATACATTCTCAATCAAATAAGGTTAGCATAATCAGGAAATCGACCAAATGCCAATATAAAACCAGATGTCTGTCCTTAAGATTTTCAAATAGAAAACAAATTAACAGACTACACACTAGTTGAAAGTAATTGTTTATAGTCATTATAATGGTTGGGTCCTTCTGAAATGAGAAAATCCAATAAACATGTGACTTTGATTTTTTTGTGTGGTTAATCTTCCACATAGTGTCTAATTGCTGTCAAATCTTTTAGCTCATTCTGGATCCTATGTTACTCCTAATGTTTACCCATATGGTTTTGTTTAGATATTATTCAGATGAACAAGATGGGGCAATGATTTCAGTTTCCTGTATGACTTGATAAAAATTATATAAGAACGTAATGGTTTGCCTTTCTTTTCCCTGCAATAAGAGTTCCATCCAAGGGAGTGAGCCAGAAGTCACATACCACCTTTATCCCCCTGTTAAATGTCATTTTCTTCCTTCCTAAAACCTTTCTTTTGACAGTCAAACTTGGTTTTATATCCTTTTAACTCCCCTGATTAGGTAAAGAAAATAAACTAGTGTTTGTGTGTATGCAAGCCAACCCTGTTGAAGGTGGCTGTATCAGATGCTTTAATAACGGGGTCCCCAACCCCTGGGCTTCAGACTGGTACCAGTCCATGGCCTGTTAGGAACCAGGCCACTCAGCAGGAGGTGAGCGAGCATTACTGCCTGAGCTCTGCCTCCTATCAGATCAGTGGCAGCATTAGATTCTCACAGGAGCACGAACCCTGTTGTGAACAGTGCGTGTGAGGAATCTAGGTTGCGTGCTCCTTATGAGAATCTAACTAATTCCTGATGATCTGAGGTGGGACAGTTTCATATTGAAACCATCCCCTTGTCCCTGGAAAAATTGTCTTCCACAAAACTGGTCTCTGGTGCCAAAAAGGTTGGGGACTTACTGCTTTACCGTAATTCCTTTGTACCTCTTATGGCACATTTTAGTTATTTGTTATAGTTTTTTCTGCCCATATTAGATTATGAATCCTTCTAGGGCAGTGTAGGTGAATTTCATTATTTGTTTTTAGGAACCTAATACATATTTGTTGAAGAAATAAAAGGAAAGATGGATGAGTAGTAGGTACCTTTAACGTCGTCCTGCAATTTCCTTGTGTATGAAAGGAAGGGAGATGAATTTTATTTTAAAGAATCTGAGAATAAAAGCCTCATTTTTCCTCCTCCGTTAAGATTTTTAATTAAATTAAATTAACTGATTAATTTATTTTTTAGAGATAGGGTCTTGCCTCATTACCCAGGCCAGAGTGCAGTGGTGTGATCACAGCCTCAAACTCCTGAGATTAAGCAATCCTCCTGAGTAGCTGGGACTGACTGTTGGTGTATGTCACCACCCTGGCTAATTTTCTTTATATTTTTAGTGACAGGAGTCTCACTGTGTTGCCCAGTCTAGCTTTGAACTCCTGATCTCAAGTGATCCTCCCACCTTAGCATCCCGAGTAGCTGGAATCACAGGCATGAGGCACCACACTCAGCCCATTGAGTTTTAAAACCTCCCTAATGACAGATATAACAGTTGGAGAATTCTGTTAAGGTTTAATGACAGTGTTTTATATCATGCCCAGATGGAGCTAAGCAAAATAAATAGATTTAACTGTGTTTATACTAAGTTGCACAGCAGGTTTTGGAATCTAAAAAGCATTTAATAAATTGCTGCCTTTATTCTGTCCATTTCATTATTGTTTATAGTTATGAAATTTAAGAATAACCAGGGGTTACTATAAGGGGATACATTTATAATGTGTTAATTATTATATAGCTTAAAGAAGATGACTAAATAAACTAAATTTAAGATATTTCAGTATATAAAAATGGCTCTTGAAGTCCCTGACTTAAATGAAAAAATTTTTATATATCTTTCATATTCTCAGAATGGCACAGAGAAGACATAAAAGAGTAAGAACATGGACTCGTCACATAAACATTTTTAATAAAGATTACATCTTTGTACCTGTAAATGAGTCGTAAGTATTTCAGATTATTTAAGAACATATTGGAAAGAATTCAGAAAAAAAAATTTATGGTATTTTTACATTCATAATCAGTAAAAATTATGGGCACATACATCTCAGGTATTATTATTATTATTATTTTAATAAAAGTAGCTAAGGCAATGAATTCCTTATTTTGGATTTTGGTTTGACAATGGTTATGTTGTAAAAGTAGTAAAAAAAAAAAAAAATAAAGTGACAAATGACCACAAGACTATAATGACTGAGACATTGAATGTTTTTTTGTTTGGATTAAAGAAAAAATTTTTCTAAATAAAAGAAACATTTTTGATTGAATTTTCAAATACTTAAGAAAACAAACTCTTCGGCCGGGCGCGGTGGCTCAAGCCTGTAATCCCAGCACTTTGGGAGGCCAAGACGGGCGGATCACGAGGTCAGGAGATCGAGACCATCCTGGCTAACACGGTGAAACCCCGTCTCTACTAAAAAATACAAAAAACTAGCCGGGCGAGGTGGCGGGCACCTGTAGTCCCAGCTACTCGGGACGCTGAGGCAGGAGAATGGCATAAACCCGGGAGGCGGAGCTTGCAGTGAGCTGAGATCCGGCCACTGCACTCCAGCCTGGGCGACGGAGCGAGACTCTGTCTTTAAAAAAAAAAAAAAAAAAAAGAAAACAAACTCTTCAGGCACCAATACGAAAAAAATAATGCTATGAGTCTGTTTATTAAGGCAGGTCCTTAATAGGAAACACTGATTGTATGAAAGTAAATTAAATTTGAATTACTCATCTGTTACCCTAAATAGTGTTACTTATGCCTTAGTAACTCTGGATATTTAATTAGTGTTGGTATGTATGCTCTATGTTATAATGAGATATCACAGTGGATGTCTTCAAAATTAATAGGAAATATTATTCTCACTTGCTCAGATGTATCTCTAGAATATATTATATGTTGTTTAGACTTTGCATGGTATTAAGATTGTAGTTCTTTTTCAACAGGTCTCACTGGTATCTCGCAGTCATTTGTTTTCCCTGGTTAGAAGAAGCTGTGTATGAAGATTTTCCACAAACTGTATCCCAGCAGTCCCAGGCTCAGCAGTCCCAAAATGACGACAAAACAATAGGTGACATCCATAACGTAGATGGTGTTTTTAATAATGATGACGATAATATAATGGTTACAGGCAAGAAAATGAAGTTAATAGTAGTATAGTTATTTATTATCATTAAACCTACTTTAGTAGGATGAATAAAAAATCTGAAATTTTTAATGATAGACTCATGTATAGACAAAATATAATTATGAAGTTGTATTGTTATATCAAGTTTTATTATGGCACTTAAAAATTACTACTTATCGATCTTATGAAATATTTCAAACATACAAAAAAGATAACTAATATGACCAATATCAATACTTGTTTCACCTGGATTAAGAAATTAAAACTTTTCCTGTGTAACAATAATAATCTCCTCTGTGACCACTCCCATTTCACTTTCTTTAATCCAGAAGTAACCACTACCCTAAATGTTATGTTTATTCCATGTATTATTACTATTATTTCCATTGACATTTTTTGCTTGTTTTAACTTAAAATTGACAGATAAAATTGCATGTATTTTCTATGTACAACATCCTTTTTTTTTTTTTTTTTTTTTAAGAGACGTTGTCTTGGTATAGTGCAGTGGCTCAATTATAGCTCACTGCAACCTCGAACTCCTGGGCTCAAGTAATCCTCCTGCCTTACCCTCCTGATTAGTCAGGACTACAGGGTTGCACCACTTTACCTGGCTTATTTTTAAATTTTTTTTTTTGTGAAGATAGAATCTCACTATGTTGCCCAGGTGGGTCTGGAACTCCTGGCCTCAAGCAGTCCTCACACTTCAGACTCCTAAAATATTGGGATTACAGGCGTGAGCCACCACACGTGGCTACTGCATGATATTTTGAAATATATATACATTGTGGAATGACAAAATCTAGCTAATTAATAGTATTATAACATTTTAAAAAATACGCTAGGTTTGCTAACATGACTAAGAATTCATGCCATTGATTTCCAGACAATGCTTGAAATCCCCCATTTTTACTTAATCTAATTTCTTGTAGACTCTGTTAATTTGGTTAGGTAATATAGGATCTCTTATAATTCTTCCACGAGTTTTCTTACAAGCCAGAATCTAAAGTAAATAAGCCTGCTTTCTTTGAGAAAAAAGTAACAAAATTAAGTGTTTTGTAGCTGTAGCCTAGGCAGTAAGCTGATTGAAAAATAGCTGTTACCATTAATACTGGCCAAAACTGATGTGGGGAAAAAGACAAACTGATGAAGCAACTGATTACGTTTAATTATCTTGAAACCTCTTAAGCCTCAGATGTGTACTTACACAAAACTGTATGGTTATAGTTAGAAGCACCATTTAGTTAGGCAGATTAACTACCTTCTGCATTAAATAGCAGACATTTTGATTAATGAGCTGTTTTTGAATATTATCTTTTTATAGAGAATTTGCCTAGCTAACTGGTATTTCAGATCATGGCTCTGGGGTTTACCTGTTATTTGATAACAGCCAACCATTGTCAGTTTTATCTGTTGATTGAATTTTATTCATAACATTGATCATGAAAAAAATTAAATCTGAAGTATTTTTACTGTGCATCCAGTAACTGCATGAAAATTATAATTTTAAGCTTTTCTAAGTTACCTGTATAAAAAATACAACAAACATTCATAATTGCTTAATTATTTCTAACTAGATAATGATCTACATACTACTTCAACACTGTCTTTGAGTGCAGAGGATTCCCAAGTAAGTGTGTTCTTCACAGATGGGAAGGAAGAAAACTCATGAATATAATAATATTATCTATAAAACAGAGCATAGCTAGGTGGACTATACTGGCCCATCATTAGATTGTGCTGCTTTGTGATTCTTTGACAGTTTTTGTGGGGCTGGGGAAGAGAACAAAATACGTTATTATTCTTATATCTGTTTAGCTTGCTTTAACTTTCTAGATTATTTAGTAGTTTATCTGATGTTCATCTTGGTTAACTACTTTTCTAATTTCTAAGGATCAGATTTACTTTTATTCTTTTTTATGTCAGTAATTTTTTGAACTTAGGTAATTAATCCTCTTAAGCACATTGTATATTCTACTTTATTTTCTTTCTTCCTTGTTTTTTTTTTTTTGTGATGGAGTCTTGCTGTCGCCCAGGCTGGAGTGCAGTGGTACGATTGCGGCTCACTGCAACCTCCCCCTCCTGGATTCAAGCGATTCTCCTCCCTTGGCCTTTCGAGTAGCTGGGATCACAGATGCCCACCAGCATGCATGGCTAATTTTTGTATTTTTTTTTTTTAAATAGAGATGGGGTTTCACCATGTTGGCCAGACTTGTCTCTCACTCCTGACCTCAGGTGATCTGCCAAAGTGCTGAGATTAGAGGCGTGAGCCACCGAGCCCTGCCAGAAAATTCTTTGTAAAAATCATTCAAGGTAGACTCAAAGTGAATCCGTGTAACTCCTTAGGCTAGAACAGTTACCATTAACTCTTCTTTATTTGGAGCTCCAAACTGATCTGCATAGCCTAGGTTCAGTGTTCTAAATTGATTAAGATTGCCATTTAATGATTTTTTTTTTTTTGTATGTACAAATAGCAGCAGACTCCCTGGCACAGGCCTATGTCTTTACTGTCACTGATATGAAGTGTCACTTCTTATGGAGGAAGGTTTCCTTTCCTGCTGTCACAGTGGCAAAACAGAAGCGTTTCTTCTTGCCTCTAGGGCCAGATTTCTCAAATTGAGTTTGTTTGGATATTCATTCTAAGACACAGTTCATGATAAGCAGGATTCCAAGGTCAATTAAGTTGGGCAAACTTTGTATACTCTGTCTTAGAGAGCCATTGTGTATATTAGAATAATAAAGGCACTGAGAAGGTCTGCATTAAATAAATCTGTTTAAGTTTGATCTGTGGTTTCTCAAACTTATGAAGAAAACAAATAACATCAACAAAACAAAATTCCCCATCCCTTTTCCCTTATAGATTAAGGTTAAAGGGATAATCTTAACCTAATATAGAGTAAGGTTCTGCATCTTATGCTTCAAAGGGAAGAAATGTGTCCCTACTGACATCATAAATTGGCGAATGTATGTAAAGACACGTTAAATTAACTTGTTTATCTTTGCTTAAGATAATAACTTGGAATGGAAGTAATTAAAGTTCCAGATTGCTTTTTAGGACAAGTTAAAACTCCTTAACTACTTGAGACTGCATGTAAAAGTATATAGCCTACTGTTTTAGCAGTATAATAAAATCAATACATTTATGGAAAATAAAGTTAGCTCACTTTTGATGATGAAAATAACTATTATTTGACATTTTAATTTCAAAGTTTGAAACACTTTAAAGGAGTAACTGAATAGTAAGTTATTCAAAATAGCTTTAATTGCAGTCATAAAAATTTATGTTATTTCAGAATACCGAGTCGAATATGTCAGTACCAAAGAAAATGTGTAAAAGGTAGGTACATGCTGCAATAAATAATACAGTTTTTTGAGGTATTTAGATACACTTTGTATACAAGTATGTAAATCTTGATTTTGTCCTTTGCTTTTTATAGGCCATGTATTCTTATACTAGACTCCTTGAAAGCTGCTTCTGTACAAAACACAGTTCAGAATTTAAGAGAGTAAGTAATGACAGTTTTACCATTCAGTCTGTTATCTAAATCCTCAGTAATTTTGAAGTTACCTTCAGAAATATTGAAAAGACTATATCAGGAATTATATTTTATTATCTATTTCAACAAGCCTTATAAATTTAATCAGTAATATCTTTAATTCTGATTAAATATAAATTTAATCAGTAATCTTAAGTATTAATATTTCTAAAGGATTACATTAAAGGTAAATTCAGAATTTGTATTCATAATTGAACAGAAAGTATAGTTTTTACAAAGAAGCATTGCATTGATGATCAAAAGTACCACTTTAGAAAAAAGTAGGAACTCTTTCACATTTGTATCATTATGTGTATATGTATGTGTAATTTTGTAATTTACTGTAGTACTTGGAAAAAACTAAGAAACTTTTAAAATGATTTCCTAGTTTACTTTGTTGAGTTGTGAAAGTTGAGTTGTTGAAAAAAGTCTAGCTTTTAGTTTGAAAATCACATTACATATTTTCTTTAAAGTAGCACTTGAGAGCCTCAAAATGTAGGTTGCACTGGTAAAATTCAGTCTGGAAATTTGGCTTGAGACAGCACATCTGGCAACAAATGTTTTTCCGCCTTTGTGAAAATGTTGCATACTGATAAAGAGATGTCTACTTTAGTCACTCTATTTGTTTATTATTTCAGGTATTTAGAGGTCGAGTGGGAAGTTAAACTAAAAACTCATCGTCAATTCAGCAAAACAAACATGGTGGATCTATGCCCTAAAGTTCCTAAACAGGACAATAGCAGTGATTGTGGAGTATATTTATTACAATATGTGGAAAGCTTCTTCAAGGTACGTGAAGCTATAAATAAGTTTGTAATTCACGATTACCACCATGCAGTCACAAGTTACTGAGTGTAATAGTCCGGTCTCATGCTGCTAATAAAGACATACCTGAGACTGGGTAATTTATAAAGGAAAGAGGTTTAATTGACTCACACTTCAGCATGGCTGGGGAGGTCTCAGGAAACTTATGATCATGGTGGAAGAGGAAGCAAACATGTCCTTTTTTACATGATAGCAGCAAGGAGAAGAATGAGAGCTGAGTGAAGGGGGAAGCCCCTTATAAAACCATCAGATCTCATGAGAACTTACTATCATGAGAATAGCATGGGGGAAACCGCCCCCATTATTCAGTTACCTCCTACCAAGTCCCTCCTACCACAGTGGGGATTATAGGAACTACAATTCAAGATGAGATTTGGGGGGGAGCACAGCCAAACTATATGACTGGGCGAGCGAAGAGGCAGGTAAATGTTACAGGTAATCAAGATATTTTTTAAAGAGAAAGAAATAGAACCACAGGTGATCCAGATACTGTAATTAGTAGATAAGAACTTTAAAATGATTTGATTAATAGGTTAGAGAAGGTAAAGCAAAAGATGAAACAAAATGAATGAAGACATGGAGTATACAAAAAAAAAGAAAAAATCAAATAGATGTTCTAGAGCTGAAGATGTGTAATGATATATCTGAAATTAAGAACTTATTGGACGAGTTTAATAGAGGACTAGATACAGTAGAAGATAGGATTAGTGAAATTAAAGGACAATAAAGTATCCAGCGATAGCTCAGAGAGAAAAAAGAATGTAAAGAAGAGAACAGAGCTTAAGAGACAAATATGAAACAGTATTATTTACTGTTTGAAAGGTATAATTTACATGTTACTGGAGTCCCAGCAAGATTGGAGAGAAAGAGAATAGGGCAGAGACAGTATTTTAAATAAAATTTTCTAAAATGAAAAGATCTGTTTATTCAGAAAACTATAGCTGGAGAAGTACAATGACAAACATAGGTGTTATTTTCTAGTTCACAGAGACTTTGTAGGAACTGTAGCAGTATTAAAAATGAAATTTTAAATAGCAAGGAATCACTCTTTGCTTTTTGAACTGTCAGCTCATTACTTCAGTCATTACCACTATTATTTACAAAGATGGGTCTAATAGCAGGATGTCTTTGATCAGAAGTCGGCTTGGAGGATGCTTAACGGTACTTAGAAAGCATGAGAGTTATAATATGCAGCTACAACTTTTTGATGTCTTTAATGTGAGAGAGGAAGGATAATATATAGTAAAATACAGTACACATTTTGGAAATCATTAAATATCTATTAGGTTGGGTTTTTTCCTCCCTTTTTTATTCTACACTAGAACTTCATCATTGGGTGTCAGGTTCTGGCCCTCTCATAGCCTTTCCAAATAGATTTGATTTTGTGTTTTGAATATCCAGATTGCCTTATTACATAATGTATTCCGAGTTTGTTTGTCACATAATTCTACTTTATGTAGCCCAGTCAATAGAATATACATCTAATACAGGATGAAGCACCATGTAAGATTCCTGGGAAAACCCTCAAAAATCTAAGCCTCGTGTTCTGTAAATTTGGTGCACTAATATAAGATAGCTTAGATTTAAAACATGGGCTTAAGGCACATTGCTCAAAACCTATGGGACTTTGTAAGTAAGCCCTAATAAAAATAATATTACTTCTAATAAAAATATTGGCACAGTAAATCTCCACTAGCATTTGCTCCTGGACTCACAGTCAGTCCATCCTTTCAGCCATACACCCTGGGCTCTTAATTCCTTCTTCAAGATGTAAGTCCTTCTTACCTCTGGCTTCTAATAATTTTACCAGGTGTATAAACATATGCTAAGGATAGCCCTTTTCAGATTTTTTTTTTTTTTTTAAACACGGGGGAAACGTCCTGTGGTTGCAATTTGCGATTTCCTGGTTAAGCTTAACATCATTGAAACAGCAGTGATTCTTGAAGCCATAAGTCAGCTATTTCTTACACCGAAAGAAGGCACTTTGCAGGATTTTCCATTTTTAATCTGAGATTTTTCATTAACTACTAAGGCTTTCTCTTTAATATTTCAAAATCTTAACATGTTGGGGAAAGTTGTGATAAAACCAACTTCATTCTGAATCATTCTTTATTTACCAATTCTGTTTGTGCTAATTCACTTAAACATACATTGTAGCAGAACAGAGTATTTAATTTTGATATTTAGAAGTTAGCAATTTGATAAAAATGTTCTAAAATTGATTGTGGAAGTGGTTACACTGTGAATATACTAAAAATGCTCAATTGTATGCTATTGGTGAATTGTATTATGTGAATTATATCTTAATATAATTGTTATTTTAAAAAAGTTAGCAATTTGTCATTTCTTATAAAAATGAAGTTAAGACAAATTTGAAATTATGCTGCTAAAGTGATTGCACTCTTTTTTTCCTCTCATTAGGATCCTATTGTTAATTTTGAACTTCCAATTCATTTGGAGAAATGGTTTCCTCGTCATGTAATAAAGACCAAACGGGAAGATATTCGAGAGCTCATCTTGAAACTTCATTTACAGCAACAGAAGGGCAGCAGTAGCTAGTTAATCTGTACAAACATGACACAGATGTTCTCTAAGATTACTGGAAAGCCTCTTACCAGCATTTGTGTTAGCCAGCTCACAGAGAAGAAAATAACTTGCAGTAGTTTTATAATAAGTCATTGGAACATTATTTAAAATACATAGGATATATTATTAGAATTGTTGGGATCTTATAAATGGAGTGGGAATGGGGGTGATAAAGATAAACTTATTAGAATGGGGGTGATAAAGATAAACTTATTAGATATAAATTAAAATTTTATAAATATTTCATATTTTTCTGAGTAAATATGCTTGGATTATACAATAGCATATGTAATATGGGAATGTTTTGTAGATAATAAGACTTACGTGATCTGTACTTCCACATGACTGGGTGTTGAGGGGAGTTAAAGCCTCCCTGGTGCCAGCCCCAGTGCTTGTCAAATTTGTTGGCAAGTCACATCATATTGTAATTCTATTCTTTGCAGCTCAAGCATGCAGTATGAATACTGTGTATTTTTAAAAAAAGAATTTAGTATCAAGGCTTCAGAAAATGCCATTTATGGCATCCCTTCTGTATGTAACAAAAAGACATTCTTAATGTTAGGAAGATTATAAAAATTCGCTCTTTTAAAGTGCAGCTTATTATTTTCAATTGCTAAATGCGATTACTCTGCTCTATTTTTTTTTTTTCATTTCTTTTGATGTCATATGTGAGCATCCTATAATTTAGTTCATTTGTTCAGGGTAAAATCTGAAACAAAAAATTTTACCTGTGCAAAATAGTTTTTAAAAAATTATCCATGTAGCTCAACTTGAGGTACTGCTATATAAATATTCACTCTTACATTATCACGGAATTTATGTATAGTTTCTGTAATATAGAAGATAAAATTGGTGTCCTCATAACTTTAACAAAGAAAACCCTCAGTCCTATTTATTAATGGTTAGAATTAAATATATAATTTTATAGCTCAATTTACCCAATATTCATTTGCAAAGCCAGATTGCTCTTACTGCTTTTATATTTTTAAATTGTAGCTTTTAGAGACCTATGATCCTCATGGAACTTAATTTTTTATTAAATATTCAGGTAACAGTTCTGAATTCATGTGATAATGGTGGCATTGTGTATGATTAAGCACTTCAGAACTTTCTAATGTTATCAGGAGTATTTTGAGGGAGATATGATTATACTGTATTTTCTCAGATAAGAAAAATTTTTTAAAAATATTATTTTAATCTGTTTTAAGCATCTCTTAGATTTATGTTATAACTATGTAAAGCAGTGAAGCAAAGGCAATTTAAGATAAAGCTAGAAAGTCTGAACATTTTATTTCAAAATCATATGAATTGAGGTTGTCAGTTAAGCCTCAGTATTCTTAGCTTTTGATTTTGTCACTATCTTTATATTATTAAAGATATTTGTCTTTTGGATATTTCATATAAAGATGGCTATAATTACATATTTCATTCCCAATTTGTGTGTGTTGGGGGGTACTTTTAAAGGTGACTATTGTTTTGTACATCTAATTTTGGGAAAGCAAGTCTATAAGTCATCTTGTGATTTCTTAACGTTTTTGTTTGTATGTTTTTCAGAGATACCACTGTCCTTTATCATGTTTTGAAGATTGTTTAAAATTCATTTTCCTAAATTAATATGCAAATAATGTTTTGAGGATATCAGTGTTTTATATTAAACATATTTCCAATTCATTAAATTGAGGTGTAATTTTTTTCCTTAAGAAACATGAGTTACTGTTAGAAATAAATTTCCAGTTGTATGCTGCTCTGTGTATATTGTGAAATTGATGCTTATATTAATTTTTCTTCATAGTTTAATAAGCATATAGTTTATTTGAGTGTCATTTCAGTTCAGGGAAATTATTTTAGCATCTACTACTAGCAGGCATTTTGCTAGGCACAAAAAGTGAATGATAGCTTTTGTTCCTGAGTCATTTATGGACATGTGAACATTTTAAATATTTTCTGGTAAGAACAACCATAGAGTTGTTTTGGGAATGCAGGAGGGAGCTCAGCCTAGAGGGGTGTGTGTGTGTGTGTGTGTGTGTGTGTGTGTGTGTGTGTGTGTGTTAGTGAGGTGGTAGAGAGGCAGGGAGAGGGCTGTTAGTGAACAAAGCAAGCCTTCCTAGAGAAGATGATATTATTTTAAATTCACAGCTCCTAGGGTGTTACAAAAAGGAAAAAAATAGAAAAAATTAGCCAGGCGTGGTGGCGGGCGCCTGTAGTCTCAGCTACTAGGGAGGGTGAGGCAGGAGAATGGCGTGAACCCGGGAGGCGGAGCTTGCGGTAAGCCAATATCGTGCCACTGCACCCCAAAAGAATGAGGAGATCCCTGGGCGACAGAGTGAGACTCCGTCTCAAAAAAAAAAAAAAAAAGTTATTTAAATCATATCCAATCACCTAATGAGGACTTTAAAAAAGTTTAATACCTTTTGAAATCAACTTATTTTATGCCAAGAGGAAAAATAGGTTTAGATGTGGCATATGGAACCCATCCTTAATCTTGTTCCAGCCTATATCCTATTCTCATCTTTCCATTGTCCTCTACTTTTGCAGTTGTATAAAATTATTTGTTCATGCATTTAGGTACTTCCCTCTGCGGTCTCTTGTAACTCAGCTTGTCCCTGTGGAAATTTGGAAACTTAGCCCATGCGTTGTTAAGAGGCACAGTTCTGTGTGTATGAGGCTTCTGTCTGCTTCTGTGGCCTGCCCCCACCCAGATAGTCTCTTCTGTTACAACTTAGTGCATTGTTCTTGGGGGCTGGAAAAATCAAGAGTCAGGGCTTCTATAGAGACTCCAGATGAAGATGTACTTTACTTGAAATTATTATTATAACATTGTTTCCTGTGCCATGTTTCTCTACAAATAAGCCTGGAGCCACGTTTTGGACTGTTGTCCCATGAGTGTGAATGTCATTTTGAACCCAAGACTACAGATGCTTGTGTGGAGTGGGGGTTGTGACATTGTACCTCCATACCTTTTCACCACTTCTTGTGAACTTTAGTTTTTCAAAATTGAACTTAAATGTTACCACCCCTACACCTACTCAAACAATAAATCATTCCCCCTCCTGCTCCCTTGTAGCAGTTCGTATATACTTCTCTAATTACTGTTTTATATTATTTGTATACACGTTTTTCTCCTTAGACTGTAAGCTCCTCAGAGACTGGAAGCATTTTTCCATTTCTGGCATTAAGTATCTTAGTAGCATATAGTAAACACTCAGAAAATTTTGTTGAGTCAGTGATGATCCTTGACTGATTTGTAATTAAGTTTAGATGAAGGAATCTGTATTTGTTGTTTCTAAAGCACAGAGTTTTATGTTTAGTTTCTCATATGCTTATGATTTCTTGAAGCATAAAAGGTTCAAGGACCATCCTATGAGATTTGAAATATTTCCTTTTTTTTTTTTTTTGAGACAAGAGTCTCGCTCTGTCGCCTGGGCTGGAGTGCAATGGCCGGATCTCAGCTCACTGCAAGCTCCGCCTCCCGGGTTTACGCCATTCTCCTGCCTCAGCCTCCCAAGTAGCTGGGACTACAGGCGCCCGCCACCTCGCCCGGCTAGTCCGGCTAGTTTTTTGTATTTTTTAGTAGAGACGGGGTTTCACCATGTTAGCCAGGATGGTCTCGATCTCCGGACCTCGTGATCTGCCCGTCTCGGCCTCCCAAAGTGCTGGGATTACAGGCTTGAGCCACCGTGCCCGGCCGAAATATTTCCTAAAAAGAATGTCCTTAAATAAAAGCTCAACGAATATATTTTTTGAGTAATTAAACATTAGAGAGAGAATCTGTTTCATCTGTAGGAAAAAAAATCCAAAATTGTTGCTAAAACTTTGAAGGTATTCCATAATCAATCTCAACTTTTCAGCCTTCATTCCCAATCTATTTGCTGTATGCTCTTATCCTGCGCTAGCAAATATCTTCCTATTTTCTTTATAAAACAGTGTACTTTTCCACCTTATTGATCACTACCAGGGATTTCTTTCCTAACTCTTAGTTCTTCCCACTAACAATCCTTAGTTCTGCCCACTGAAATACTGAAATGCCAAGTAGGCCGTTCAAGGCGCAGCTGAAATACCCACCCCCTGCTTCCCCCCCACCCCCTTTCTTTTTCTAGTTGGAGTTACTCTTGCTTTTGGATTCCTATGACACAAACTTATAGCGGGCATCACCTGCTTTGTATCATAGATACAGTTATTCTAAGAATGATGCAGTTAAAAGTTACAAATAAATGTCAAGTTAAATTGAATTTGTAAAATGATTATATTTAGAAACAAATGAACCCATCTAATTTCTTGTACTTCTTTTTTTGAACTACAATTATACCAACTATATTTTATAAAACATGATAATACATGTTTTAGAAGTTTTTATGTAAATTATTTGAAATATAAGTTAATGGAAAATTTATTTTGGAGCTTGAACAAAATAGAATTTCAAAGCTTAAAACATCTTTGGACTTTGTGAACACTTGTAATACAAAACAATTACTGTTTACAAAGTTTACTAGTAATACAAATACAAAAGTTTACAGAGAACTTTGATATCTCTTAATTCTTAACAATGACCCTGTAATACAGGTAGAGATTATCACATGTAATTTCTTTGGTGAGTAAACTGGCTCGAAGAGCTTAGGTTATTTACCAAAATCAAATAGTACGTGATAAAACCAGGATTTTAGCCCAGGTTTTCTCAGTCTAAATACAGGAATCTTTCTAGATTACTATGATTCTCAGTTTTTTTAACTTTTTGGTGAAGGCCATCAAAAAGAATAATTTCCAACTAATATTTGTTACCTAAGAGTTGTCCCTTGTTCTGAATTGTCAGTATGAAGCTTTTCTTAAGATTAAACTCTGACTTAGCTAATAAAATTTTTGGCTTTTTTTCTCCTACCATACAATAAATTTCGCAAATAAGTTTCTTATAAACTTACCAGTATTTTGCAAATGCAACTATGCACATGTATTTAATGGTCATTTATGTTTGTTAGCTTTTATAAAGGCTGAAAATGTGGTTTATTTGAGGCTGTATTGAAAAAATATACTTGAGCTTTTCCTAAAGCGTAAAATAACATTGAGGGTGACTTAGCTAACACAATTAGTCAAGGATTCTCAACAGAAACGTGGTTTAGATCTTTACAATACGCTTTTTTTTAGAGGATTTTCCCAGAGATAACATGAAATATAATCTCATTGCTATTTGATAGTAAATCCTAGCTTCCACAGATATGCTGATGAATTGCTTTCTACTAGGTTTATTTGATTTAAAAAACTGTTCTAATATAGAGAATTTCATCTGCAGAGAAAATCTTTTCTTGGTTAAGAGTTCCTCATATAGATAAACACACTGGGTCTCACATTTAATGGCAAATTAAACAACAAAGTTATCGCACAGCTATCATTTATATTAAGTGCTTAGTATGTTCTGGGCACTATTCTAAGAAATGTGAAGATCAAATTAGTTAATTAGTTAATTTAATCCTCACATTAGCTCTACCATGAGTTTACTATTTCTATTCCATTTTACAGGAAAGGAAGGAGACAAAGTAAGTGACTTTTCTATCAAGGAAGGAAATTTGCAAGACAGTAGTTTCAGTACAAAAACTAAATTTGTATGTAGCTCTGTATTGAAGTAGGTAGGTATAGTCAGTCTGGACATTTTATGCTTATACATCTTAGTCCCTAGGAAAACCCAGAAAACGTGAATCTATCAGGTTCAACTAATAGATTCAGAAAAGGTGGAAAAATCAGTAAATTGTATGTGAAACACATTATTCTTAGTGGACTGCTTGTTAAAGGCAAGGAGAGTGTCAGTAAAGAGCTTAGCTAGATTAGAATAAAGAAATTCTCTCTCTCCATCTGTTCTAATTAGCTTATCTCACCAGCTTTTATAGCATGCTGGTTATTTCAGAAAAGAAGAGCTGCTTTGAAAGGACAACCATTTTTCTTTACGCTAATTTATAATGGTTTTGAAGTGGTTGTTCATTCTCAGACATAGACTTTTAAATGTTAGGTCTTTCCTATAACTCTTTGTTATTGGAAGTTTCAAGGATTTGGACGCTCAGTTAAGGATTTTGTCCTCTCCTCATTCCTTTGGTTTTGGCCCAAATGATTATGTTTCCTCTTTTTGGGAAGATTTCTCTGGGTATTTTGATATTTGTCCTGATAGGAGACTTTCCATCGTTAACAGGTATTTAAAAATGTGCATTTGTTTCTATCTTTCCATGTCTGTAGTATATGCTCTTCAAAAATAACATTATTTGATGTGATTGCTGCAAGAAATTGAATCAAATACTACTTTATTAATCTTTGATATTGCTTCATTTAAACCGTTTTAAAATATCTCCAATAATTTTGGTTTTCCCTCCTCATGAGTAATTTCTGGTTTAGACCTTTTTTTATTTTGTTGAAATTGGATGTGTATTTACTTGATTTTGATAACAATCTTGAATGAAAGGAGTGGGAGTTAAATGGAAAAAGATTGAATGCTTCACTCCTCTTTTCCTTAGATATGCCTGCCTGCCTGCCTATGATTTGGGCATTGGCTTCTATATCTTAATGTAGCACAAGCGTCAGTTTTTCTTTAGTTGTTACCTTTTGTACTGTATCTTCATTATCAGAAGACTTGACTATACTTTCATTCTGTAGCACAAACCTACTTATCTTTAGAGGAGATCCAAGAACCCAAGAGTGCAGTTTCTTTTCTCCTGCCTGAAGAATCAACAGACCTTTCTCTAGCTACCAAAAAGAAACAGCCTCTGGACCTCAGAGAAACCGAAAGACAGTGGTTACTCAGAAGGCGGAGATCTATTCTGTTTCCTAATGGAGTAAAAATCTGCCCAGATGAAAGTGTTACAGAGGCTGTGGCAAATCATGTGAAGTATTTTAAAGTCCGAGGTAAGCAAACATCCAAATCCTTCAGCTCCATAATGAAATTCAAACATAGTTTAATCATTTGTTAGGTAACATTGTAAATTAAAGTTTATGATAATTTAGACAGGAATGAGCCAAAACTACTTTTCTACTGCTAAGAATATAGTGCTAATGTAACTTCAGAGAACAGTTTACATTAAGAGAGGAGGTATGTTTTTTTCCAGTGCCCTCCAACTAAGGCAATAGTATCATTTAATAGTGACATGCACTTAACCAAAGGAAGAACATTCATGATTTGAGTTTGTAGCTTTTAGTGCGTTATATAAGAAACTTTTTTCACATGAGGGCAGTCACAATAAGATGTCTTTCATTAATTTCAATAACATATTCAGAAAGGAAATGTCTTAAATCTTTTTAAGCACTTCAAAAATACCAGTTTATGTTTTGGACTACATTAATTTTAATTTTTACTTCTTCATTACAATAAATGCCTAAGTATACCCACAAAATAGCTCTACCAAAGTATACTCACACGCTTGCCTATTTATTGATAGTTATTATATATACAAATATAATCAGTTTCTGTATTTTATAGTGTAAATATTCTACAGATTCACGCAGGTTGCTCTCTAGTTGGTACACATAAAACTTTTTACATCTAAAGTGATAGCATTTCTGAAACTCACATTTTATTTTGTCTTTAAACAGTATTCTTGATCTCATACTTTTTATGTAAGTCAATTCTGTTTCTCATTTATTTACTAACATTGCTTAATTGATCTTAGTATGTCCCTTAGACATTTGAAGGATTCCCAAACTTTGCTTTTTACTGCTCAAGAACCAATAAAAAGCCATAATATGGATGTGATGTTAGTAAACAAGGTGGAGATAGATGATGAAGTGATTGTAAAATTAGGCTTTTAAATTCATGCATTTATTCATTAATTCATTCAATGAATGTTCATTGAGCCTGATAAACCTTCTGTCTGAGCTGCTACTTTATTTTCTTTATTTTCCTCTTCCTGTCCTTCCCTTCTTCCCTTCTCATCAAAGTGTTAAAAACACAATAAAAATTTAATATAATACCAGCTATTACACATATTTATATATTTGATATTTTTGTTTGTTAAAGTAGTACAATGTATTATATTGGCAGCTCTTTTTTATGAGTGTATTTCTATTTCTTGATTGTATTTGGGAGCTATCAAACATTACTATGCAATAAGCTTTCCTTTTGCTTTTTAAATGGAGATCCATAGACCTGGCATTTTGAATATAGGTCATATGCCAGAAATGGAAAATTCCAAAGACAGTGGGAAGAGAATAAAGGAACTGAAGGTGAATGAGAATGACAGTTAATTTATCAATATTTGATTTCTACCACCTGGATTTTTACTTTATATTATTATTATTATTATTATTTATTGTTACTATTTTTTGGAACAGACTCTCATTCTGTCGTCCAGGCTGGAGTGCAGTGGCATGATCTCAGCTCACTGCATCCTCCACTTCCTGGGTTCAAGTGATTCTCCTGCCTCAGCCTCCCGAGTAGCTGGGATTACAGGCACATGCCACCACGCCTAGGTGTTTTTTGTTTGTTTGTTTGTTTGTATTTTTAGTAGACATGGGGTCTCACTGTACCTTATATTATTTTAAAATAAAAATATCTTGGTATTTTGGGAACTGATTAAATAGTGAAGAGGAAACAACCAATCATGTAAGGGATTTGGTCTTACCTTTTGATTGACTTGCTCTTGTTTTTATAAATTCAAGAGATACTGTTGAAAAAGGAGCTGACAAAAATGAAGTAAAGCATTCCTAGAATAATTGATTTTAAAATACAGATGCTATGAATGGGATCCTTGAAAAGGGATCTCATACAGCTAAGATGGTTGGCACATGACATCAAGATTATAGCTGAGAGAGCTGTTACTGGTCATGGTAAAGAATAAATATTTCATTTGTTATGTTTTTAAAATTTGAGATAAGTGAGTATTTCAACATAGGTCTCGCTTGATTTTGAAGAGATAATTGTATTATGCCCTTAACACCAAACACTTGCAATTTAGAGGGAGGGAGTTATTCAATGTCCAACTAAGGATCTTAGCTCTTTCTACCAAGCCAATTCAGTCTAATAGTTTGCTCAATTTTCCTTCATACAGAGTTTGGTGTCAATTGCTAGTTTTTGTAACAAATTTGAGAAGTGTTTCTAAGGAAGACACAACTGTATTTAACCTAATGTTTTGTAAAATTAAACAGCATACTAGGATGCCCCTCTCTTTTTTTAAAAAAAAATTCGTTGTTGGACTTTTTAAAATATAGCTTTATTGAGGTATATTTTAATGGAATATAGCCTGCATATATTTAAAGTATACTATTTCATTAGTTTTGACAAATTTACCCTTGAAACCATCTTATAGTTAAGATAATAAACCTATCAATCACTCTTAAACATTTCTTTATGACCATTTATAATGCCCACCTCCCTCACTGCCTCTCCTTACCCCAATACTGAGGCAACCATGAATTTGCTTTCTATCACTATGTATTAGTTTGCATTTTCTATACATACATATATATATATATACACATATATATACACATACTTTTTGGTATGTACTCCTTTTTTGGTCTGGTTTCTTTTACTCAGTGTAATTATTTTGAAATTTATACATGTTTTTTGTGTATCAATAGTTTGTTAGCTTTTATTGTTGGGTAGCATTCTATATTACTGATATACCACAATATGGGATATTTAGGTTGTTTTTAGTTATTACTGATTACAAGGAAAGAAATTATGATCATTTGGGTACAAGTTTTTCTGCAAACATATTTTCATTTCTATTGAGTATTAATAGTGGAACGTCTGGGTCACATGATAGGTATATGTTTAACTTTCCAGTAAATTGCCACGTTTTCCAATATGACTGTGTCACCAACAGTGTAGCAGGATCCCATTTTCCTCACATCCTCACAACACTTGGTATAGTTGGTCTTTTTAACTTTAGCCATTGTAGTGGATGTATATCTTATTGTGGTTTTAATTTGCATTTTCTTAACCGCTTATGACTAACAGTTTTGAGCACATTTTTAACATAATTATTTGTCATTTATAGATTTTTTTTTTAGTGAGGAGTCTATTTGAATATTTTGCCCATTAAAAAATGGGTTGCTTGTCTATTATTGAGTTGTAATAGTTCTTAATGTGTTCTAAATATAAGTTCTTTGTCAAACATATATTTTGCATACGTTTTTCTCACCATCTGTAGCTTGCCTTTTCTATTTTCTTAATGATGTCTTTTTTTTTTTTTTTTTTTTTTTTTTGAGGCGGAGTCTCGCTCTGTCGCCCGGGCTGGAGTGCAGTGGCCAGATCTCAGCTCACTGCAAGCTCCGCCTCCCGGATTTACGCCATTCTCCTGCCTCAGCCTCCCGAGTAGCTGGGACTACAGGCGCCCGCCACCTCGCCCGGCTGGTTTTCGTATTTTTGGTAGAGACGGGGTTTCACCGTGTTAGCCAGGATGAATGATGTCTTTTAAGGAGCAGAAGTTTTAACACTTGATAAAGTCAAATTTATCAGGCTTTTTGGGGGAGCATCCTTTTAGTTTTTGATCTTAGTTTGCATAACCCAAGATCACAAAGTGTTTTCTTTTTCAGTCTTTTCCTGTAGAATTTTTACAGTTTTTAGGTTCTAGATGTAGATCTGTGATCTGCTTTAATTTTTGATTATGACATATGGATCAAAGTTAATATTTTGAATATGCAGAGCTAATTGTTCCAATACCATCTGTTAAAAAAGATTATCCTTTCATGCCTTCGCACCTTTGTTGAAAATCAGTGTTCACATACGGTGGATCCATTTCTGCACTCTTCATTCTGTTTCCCTTATTTGTCTATTTTTATGCCAACACCATAGTGTCTTATTTACTGTAAGCTTTATTATAGGTCTTGAATCAGATAAGTGTAAGTCCTCCAACCTCTGTTCTTTTTTCAAATTTGTTTGGTTATGCAGTCTTTTATATTCCATATAAATATTAGAATCAGCTTACCAAGTTTTACAAAAGGGCTGCTGAAATTTTGATTGGGATTGTGTTTCATTCTATAGATCAATTTGGGGAGAATTGCCATCTTAACAATACAGATTGACTATTTCTCATCCAAAATGCTTGGGACCAGAAGTGTTGTGGATTTCATATTTTCTTGGATTTGTGAATATTTGCATAGACATGAGATATCTTGAGAATGAGACTGAAATCTATACACAGAATTCATTTATGTTTCATATACACCTTATACACTTATCTGAAGTAATTTTATACAATATTTTTGATAATTTTGTGCACAAAATAAGTTTTTGTACACTTAACCATCAGAAAGCAAAGGTGTCACTATTTCAGGCACTCATGTGGACAATCTGTAGCTATTTGGCATCATCATCATTCCTGACTCTGAATTTACATGCTACAAACAAGCAATCATTTTCTTATACTTATTTACATATTAGCACTTCACAGTAAAAAGTATGCTATACTGTTAATACAGTGAAGAAGAATGTGTTCAGGGTAACCAAGCAGAACAGTGGCATCACCAGAATACCTGCCTCAGCTGTTAAACAACAGTAACAACAAATGATGGAAGGCTTCTAGCTTCTCTCTACAAGTCTGTGTTTTGATTGAAGGTTCTTGTACAACATACTTTATTTATTACTGTTGTTCATGTGTCTGGGCTGCATGGGTGCCATTTTATGATCCTTTATAGGTATACTTGGTGGAGTAACCTGGACATGGGCAGAAAAGATATAACACAGCTGAAGGGAACTGGGAGAGTCTTTTCTTTCCCTTGGGTACTCTGAATAAACTGGCTAGTGTACCTGCATTTTGACTTATCACCCATCAAAAGAAGTCAGGTGTGGAATTCGCTACTTGTGGTATCATGCTAGCACTCAAAAAATTTCATATTTTGGAGCATTTTGGATTTTTGGATTAGGGATGTTCAACCTGTATTGAGTCTTCTGTTCTATGAACATGATATATCCCTCCATTTATTTAGGTCATCTTCAGTTTCTTTCAGGAATGTTTTCTGATTTTTATTCATTCATTTATTCACTTGTTAATTTACACATGAAACCTTATTTATACTGATTCTACCAGGTATAGTATTAACCACAATAATTAAAACACTGTAGAGTGTGCAATAGTAAAGGTATGTACAAAGTGTATATGTGGGAAGGACACAAGTGGGAATGGCCACCCATGCCTGGGGTGAAAGAAGTTAGTTGACCTGGATTTTGAAGAATGAGTTGGCCTTTTCCAGTGAATCAGATTGAGAAACAGCCTATGGAAGGTCTCAGGACCCAAACGCTGGGTATAGTTTCATTTGTTTAAAACTTACTATGCAAGTTTAGAGTCCTAAGGAGTGAGGCCATCCACAGCCCATACTTGACTGATATATAGAGTTACCAGATTTAGCAAATAAAAATGCAGGGCACCCAGTTAAATTTCAATTTCAAATAGACAACAAATAATCTTTTCAGTGTACGTATGTCCCATGCAATATTTGAGCCACAGGGCTATGCAAATCTGAGTCTGAGATACAGGTTTATTGGCTCTTTGTTTTTAGGAATATTATTCAATTTGTTAAAATCTTAGTTTCTTCACCCTTGAAATGGGAATAATAATAATATAAAATATATTTAACGGTTTTAGTGAATTTGGCTAAGAGTTCTAGGGCCATTGTAGATCCCAAATAAATGACAATGTTATTGATTGAATGGAAGGAACATATAACCAATGTTTTGTTTAGTGTATGGATCTTGCATATCTTTTATCAGATTTGTTTATAAAGATTTCACATTTTTTCATGCTATTGTTAGTGATATTTTTAAAAGTATAATTTCTGATAATTCCTTGCTAATTTATAGAAATGCAATTGATTTTTGTATATTGGCCTTTTATCCTGCAGCTTTGCTCAACTCACTTACCAGTTCTAGTAGCTTTTTTCAGTATATTCCATAGGGCTTTCTACATAGATAATTATTTCATGTGCAAATATAGTTATACTACTTAACAATTTCTATGCCTTATATTTCTTTTTCTTGCCTTATTGCACCAAAATGGACTATTCCATGTGCTTTGGGCTCCACAATTCTGAAAGGAAAATACATTACACTAAAAAAAGATAATTCCATACTGGATTTCTGGATTCCTAAGTTTTAGATAAGACGCAGCTGGAGATCTAGTAGAAGGATTAAAGACAGGTTAAATGCTGGCATTTTCTTCTTCGGAATATTATTACATTTTCCCTTCCACTACTAGTTTCCAGGGCGGGTTATTTCTGCCAGAAGAGTGGCCATTTGTACATTAGTTATCTTCTCAAAATAGAAAGCTCTCTTCAGAAGTTACTAAAGGCTATAATATCCTTATTTGACAAGGATGGGAATTCTGAACTGCTTAGTTATAGGCCAAGTAGTGAAGTATGCAGTATTTGTCAGTGATGGAATTTTACCTTCCTTAATACCTCTTTGCCTGGAGGTCATGCTGATTTTGCTCTTCTCTTTTCTGCCTACATGTCCTATCTAGGTTTCTCCTTTCTGAGCTGTGCAAATGCTTCAGAAAATGTAACCATTCTGAATCCTGTTATTCCAAGTTAATTAGTTGAACCTTCTTGTCAGATAGCTCCCAATTGAAAAGCCATTGGATTAATTAAGGATGCATTCCCTTTCCAGAGGGAATTGCATTTTTTACAGCTTTTATTGGGATGTAATTCATATATTATACAATTTACCCATTCATACTACAAAATTAAGTGGCTTTTTAGTATATTCACAAATATACCAAATCACCACAGTCAGTTTAAGAACATTTTTATCACCTCAAAAAGAAACACGTAACCCTTTAGCTATCATCCTTTTATCCTTTTATCTCCCTTCCCCCTCTTCCCAGGCCTAAGTAACCGCTAATCTACTTTCTGTCTTTACAGAATTGTGTATTCTGGATATATCATAAAATAAGATCATATAATATATGGTCTTTTGTGACTGGCTTCTTTCTCTTTGCATATTATTTTCAAAGTTCATCCATGTTGTACATGTATCAGTACTTTATTCCTTTTTATAGTCCAATAATATTTTAGTGTATGGATAGATCACATTTGTCTGTCAATTTGGGTTGTTTGCATTTCTGTTAGGTATATATCTAGGAGTAGAATTTCTGGGCCATACAGTAACTCTGTAACTACATGAGGAACTGCCAAACTAATTTCCAAAGTGACTGTACTGTGTTATATCTCACCAACAGTGTATGGGGGTTCTGATTTATTCACATCTTTGCCAGCACTGTTTTCCTTTTTTTAAAAAAAAATTATAACCATTCTCAGAGGTTTGAAGTGATGTTTCACTGTGATTTTGATTTACATTTCCCTAATGATTAATAACATTCAACTTTTCATATGCTTATTGCTTATTTGTATATCTTCCTTTGAAAAATGTCTGTTCAGATCTTTGCCCATTTTTAAATTATGTTATTTGTCTTTTTGTTATTGAGCTGTAATTTATTTATGCTGGCTATAAATCCCTTATCAGATAAGTGATTTGAAAATATTTTATCCCATTCTGTGAGTTGTTTTTCACTTTCTTGATAGTATCTTTCATGCACAAAAGTTTTTTATTTTGACGAGTCCAATTTATATATTTTTTTGAGCCTTTGGTGTCATGACTAAGAATCTGTTGCTGAACCTGAGGTCATAAAGATTTATTTCTGTATTTCCTTCTAAGAGTTTTATAGTTTTGGTGTGTACATTTAAGTTTTACATCTACTTTGAGTTGATTTTTTTTGTATATGATGTAAGGATCTAAATTTATTATTTTGCATGTGGCTATCCAGTTCTCCCAGCAGTGTTTGTCAAAAAGGCTATTCTTTTCCGCTGAGTGATATTAGCACTCTTGCTGAAAATCACTTGACCATGACGCATGATTTATTTCTGGACTCTCAATTGTATTCCACTGATTTATATGTCTATTCATGTGCCAGTTCTGTAGTCTTTGCTTTGTAGTATGATTTGAAATTAGGCATGAGTTCATCATCTTTGTTGTTTTTAAAAATTACTTTGGCTATTCTAGGTCCCTTGCAATTCGACATAAATTTTATAGTAAGGTTGTCACTTTCTACAGAGAAGTCAGCATGTATTCTGATAAAATTGCATTGAATGTGTAAATCAGTTTGGAGCTAATGCCATCTCAACAGTGTTAAATATTCCAGTCTATAAATATGGGAAGTTTTTCTATTTATTTAGGTCTTTATTTTTTAAAATAATTTTTTGGTTCTCAGAGTATGGTTTGCATTTTTGGAGACTTACGTTTATTCCTAAGCATTTTAATCTTTTTGATGCTTTTGCATATGCACTTGTTTTCTTATGTTCATTTTTGGTTTGTTCATTGCTATCATATAGGCATATAACTGATTTTTGTATATCAGTTTTGTATCCTGCAACCCTGCTGAACTTGTTTATTAGTTCAAATAGTTTTAAAGTGTATTGCTTAGGTTAGGCTTTCCTAGATGCAAGCTCATGTCATCTGCAGACAGATGTAGTTTTACTTCTTTTCCAGTTTGGCTGCCTTTTATTTCCTTTTCTTGCCTAATTGCCCTGGTTAGAACCACTGATTTTCACTTTTTTTTTTTTTTAACCTAGTTTAGTAGATTTTCCTGAGCAAATATTTCTTCATCTGTCATATGTCCCTAGGACCATTTCCAGAGCTTTTAAATGATTGTTTTCAAAATGATTTTTGCCCGTTTCTCTGGGGGAATGGATCTGTGTAGCTCCTCACTCTTCATGCTGGAAATGGGACTTTGGTAATTGAATTTTAATAGACTACAGGGTATAAAAGGGCTAAATTTAACTTAGAAGAATGAATTTCTATGGAGTTTTTTAGACAAAGCATTGAACTACTGAGAGAGCTTTTTATAGGAGGTGGGGAAACATTGCCCAAAGTATAATTTATAGGAGACAGCTTATGCTATTCTGTGAAACTAGGAGTGAGGTCAAGGGGAGGTCTGCTATGAAACCTGGTGATTTATATCACTTCTGGATGCTCTCCCATATTCCTTCCAACTACATTTCTTCGGCACACAATAATATTTTTCTAAGATTTTATGAAAACATTTTAAACAGAAAAGTGAAAGAATTATGTCATAAACATTCATATTCTCAAGGCTTAGTTCTACAGTTAACATTTTTTTATATTTGCTTTATTATGTGTCTATCTCTCTAACCATCTTTTTTTTTTTTTTTTGAGACAGGGTCTCACTTTGTCACCCAGGCTAAAGTGCAGTGGTGTGATTACACCTTACTGCATACTCGATCTCCCTGGGTTCAGATGATCTTTCCACCTCAGCCTCCTGAGTAGCTGAGTACATTAGTTATCTTCTCAAAATAGAAAGCTCTCTTTAGAAGTTACTAAAGGCTATAATATCCTTATTTGACAAGGATGGGAATTCTGAACTGTTTAGTTATAGGCCAAGTAGTGAAGTATGCAGTATTTGTCAGTGATGGAATTTTACCTTCCTTAGTACCTCTTTGCCTGGAGGTCATGCTGATTTTGCTCTTCTCTTTTCTGCCTACATGTCCTATCTAGGTTTCTCCTTTCTGAGCTGAACTATAGGCACATGCCACCATGCCCAGCTAATATTTTTTAAATTTTTGTAGAGACAAGATATCGTTGCCCAGGCTGATCTTGAACTCCTGGGCTCAAGTGATCTGCCTACTTTGGCCTCCCAAAGTGCTTGGATTACAGGTGTGAGCCAACATGCCTGGCTTAACCATCTAATTTTTTAGATGTATTTCATAAGTTGAAGACATCCATACAATTTCCTCTAGATATTTCAGTATGAGTATCATTAACTAGAACTCAATATTTGTTTACTTTCTTAAAGGTGAAATTTACACAGTAAAATGCAATAATCTCATACGTACCACTTGGTGACTTTTGACTAATACACATTAACCCCAACCTCTCTTGTTTTAGGATATTATCACCCCAAAAAGTTCTCTTATACTCCTTCCCAGATAATTCCCATTTTAGTATGTGACCACTCTTTGAACCATTTTTTAACTCACAGATTATTTTCACCTTCCTAGGACTTTATATAAATCGAGTAGTATGTGCTCTTTTGTGTATGTGCTTCTTTCACTCAGCCCTTTGAGATTCATCCATGTTGTTGCATGAATTGGTAATTTCCTTTTGATTCCTTTATATGGCCATTTGTTTATTTATTTTTCTATTGATGGATACTTGGGTTGTTTTCATTTTTAAGTTATTATGAATAAAGATGCTCTGGCATTGAACATAAGTCTTTCTGTGGATATAAGCTTACAGATGTCTTAAAGTAATACCTACGAGGGGCCAGGCATCGTGGCTCATGCCTGTAAATCCCAGTACTTTGGGAGGCCAAAGCAGGTAGATCACAAGGTCAGGAGATCGAGACCATCCTGGCTAACACGGTGAAACCCCATCTCTACCAAAAATACAAAAAATTAGCTGGGCGTGGTGGTGGGCGCCTGTGGTCCCAGCTACTTGGGAGACTGAAGCAGGAGAATGGTGTGAACCTGGGAGGCAGAGCTTGCAGTGAGCCAAGATCACGCCACTGCACTCCAACCTGGGCAACAGAGCAAGACTCTGTCTCCAAAAAAAAAAAAAAGGAATACCTAGGAGGAAATTGCTGGGTCATAGGTGATATAGCTTGGCTGTGTCCCCACTCAAAATCACATCTTGAGTTGTAATCCCCATATGTTGCAGGTGGGACCTCATGGGGGGAGATTAGATCATGGGGGTGGCTCCCCCATGTTGTTCTCATGATAGTGAGCGAGTTCTCATGAGATCTGTGCCTTAATAAGGGGCTTTACCCCATTTCACTCAGCACTTCTCTTTCCTGATGCCATGTGAAGAAGGATGTGTTTACTCCCCCTTTCACCATGATTGTAAGTTTCCTGAGGCCTCCCCAGCCATGCAGCACTGTGCTCTTTCCTTTATAAATTCTTCAGTCTTTGATATTTCTCCATAGCAGCATGAGAATGAACTAATATAGCAAATTGGTACCAAGTGGTAGGGCATTGCTGTAAAGATACCCCAAAATGTGGAAGCAACTTTGGAACTGGGTAGCAGGCAGAGGTAGGAACAGTTTGGAGGGCCCCGAGGAAGATAGGAAGATATGGGAAAGTTCAGAACTTCCTAGATACTTGTTGAATGGTTTTGACCAAAATGCTGACAGTGATATGGACAATGAAGTCCAGGCTGAAAGAAGGTCTCAGATGGAGATGAGGATCTTGTGGGAACTGGAATAAAGGTGACTCACTATGTCTTAGCAAAGAGACTGGTGGCATTTTGTCCCTGCCCTAGAGATCTGTGGAATTTTGAACTTGAGAGAGATGATTTAGGGTATCTAGTGGAAGAAATTTCTAAGCTGCAAAGCATTCAAGAGGTGACTTGGGTGCTGTTAAAAGCGTTCAGATTTATATATTCACAAGGATATGGTTTGGAATTGAAAGTTATGTTTGAAAGGGAAGCACAGCATAAAAGTTCAGAAAATTTGCAACCTGACAATGCAATGGAAAAGAAAACCCATTTTCTGAGAAGAAATTCAAGCTGATTGCAGAAATTTGTGTAAGTAGTGATAAGCCAAATGTTTATCACCAAGACAATGGGTAAAATGTCTTCAGGGCATGTCAGAGGTCTTCATAGCATCCCCTCTCATAACAGGCCCAGAGGCCTGCTGCTTTATGCAGTTTCTGGAGTTGGTGCCCTGCACGCCAGTCATAGCTAAAAGGGGCCAACATAATGCTCAAGCTGTTGCTTCAGAGGGTGCAAGCCCCAGGCCTTGGCGGCTTACATGTGGCGTTGGGCCTGCAGGTGCACAGAAGTCAAGAATTGAGGTATGAGAACCTTTACCTAAATTTCAGAGTATGTAGGGAAATGTCTGGATGTCCAGGCAGAAGTTTTTTGCAGGGATGGAGCCCTTGTGGGGGAACATCTGCTAGGGCAGTGTGGAAGGGAAATGTGGGCTCGGGGCCCCCACACAGAGTCCCCATTGGGGCACTGACTAGTGGAGCTGTGAGAAGAGGGTCACTGTCCTCCAGATCCCAGAATAGTAGATCAACCAACAGCTTGCACCAGGCACCTGGAAAAGCCATAGACAGTCAATGCCACCCTGTGAAGGCAGCTAGGAGGGGGGCTGTACCCTGCAAAGCCACAGGGGTGGAGCTGCCCAAGACTGTGGGAGCCCATCTCTTACATCAGTGTGACATGGATGTGAGACATGGAGTCAAAAGAGATCATATTGGAGCTTTAAGATTTCACTTAATTTTGGCCAATTTCTCCCATTTGCAATGGTATATTTACCCAAAGTCTGTACCCCCATTGTATCTAGGAAGTAACTAACTTGCTTTTGATTTTACAGCCTTATAGGTGGAAGGGACTTGCCTTGTCTCACTTTGAACTTGGACTTTTGGGTTAATGCTGGAATGAGTTAAGACTTTGGGAGATGTTGGAAAGGCATAGTTGTGTTTTGAAATGTAAGGATATGACATTTGGGAGGGGCCAGGGCAGAACGATACAGTTTGCCTGTATCCCCACCCAAAATCTCATCTTGAATTTTAATCCGAATTGTAATCCTTATTTGTTGGAGGTAGGACCTTGTGGGAGATGATTAGATTATGGGAGTGGTTCCTGCATGCTGTTCTCATGATAGTGAGCAAGTTCTCACAAGATCTGATAGCTTTATAAGGGGCTTTCCCCCACTTCACTCAACACTTCTTTCTCCTGTTGCCATGTGAAGAAGGATGTGTTTGCTTCCCTTCCACCATGATTATAAGTTTCCTGAGGCCTCCCCACCTATGTGGAACTGAGAGTCAATTAAATCTCTTTCCTTTATAAATGACCCATTCTTGAGCATTTCTTCATAGCAGCATGAGAATGAACTAATACAATAGGATTGGTGTATATTTTGTTATATAAGAAACAACTAACATTTATTTTCAAAGTGGTTGTACTATTATACATTCCTACCAAAATGAGGCTTTTGGTTGCTCTGCATTTTTGCCAAATTTTGGTGTTTTCCATGTAAAAATTTCAGTCATTCTGGTTTGTGTGTGTATACTTTAATTTGAATTTCTCTGAAAAATGAATGATGGTGAACAGTTTTTCACATACTCATTGACTATTTATATCTCTTTCTTTGTGAATTATATATTCCAGCCTTTTACCTATTGTAAAAATTAGGTTGTTTGTTTTTTTTTGTTAGGGAGTTGTAGGAATTATTTCAGTATCCTAAATACTAATTCTTTGTCAGATAAATGTATTTTGAATATTTTCTGCCAGATATGTGGTTTGTCTACTCATTTTTATTAACAGTGTCTTTTAATAATCAGACACTTTAGTTTTGATGAATTCTAATTTATTATTTTTTTCTTTCATAATTGTTGCTTTCTGTGTACTGTCTATAAAACCTTTGTCTATCCTCAGGTGATGTAGATACTCTTCTATGTTTTATTTTAGAAACTTCATAGTATTAACCCTAATATTTCAAATCATTTTTTGTGTATAGTATGAAGAAGGCATTGAGATTTATTTTTTCTTTCCCTATGGGTAGATATTTTTTCAAACTTCTAAAATACTTTCTCTGAATCACTTCATTTCATAACCAGACATTATAGACATTCACTTTTTGTTAGTTTTTACTGACCCAGACTTTTCACCTTTGTGTTGTCTTTTGGAATTTACTTTAATTTTCATTTCGAAGTTTTAAGAAGAAGAAATGAAAAACAGTGATCTACAAATAGTTCAGCTCTGCCTCAGTCAGTGCCTGCTGGACTCTTCTGTCTGCTGTATGGTCAAAAGTTCTGAATAACAATAATGATACAGTTAGTTCAATAAAAGGCAAATTAAGTTTGTAATAAAAGGTTCAGGTTAGCCCTAAAACTCAATTGACAGGGAAACTTTCAATACTCATACATTTCATAATCTGTTAAAGCTTAAGAATTTTTTTGGCTTGGACTATCTTCTTCCACCAAATAACTATTGGACAATCAGAATTGAACCTGATACTAACATATGATACTCATGTTGCACTTTGCAATTTGTAAAATACTTTCACAGATAAGATAATAAGGTAGTAATTATTTATTCTGTGAAAAAAGAGAGATGAGTCAATTGAAGCTTTGAATAGTTAGGTAAGTTACCCATGGTTATCAAACTAGTGTACTAGAAAGCTAGAGCAGGAACTTAGATCTTCCTACTGTGTGAATCCAGAGGCTCCACCTCACTATACTGCCTGATGTATATTCAATCTTCTTGCTATGAAAAATAGTTTTTTTTTAAATCTCTGTTAAATCTAACTTTCTCTCATCACTCTCCTCCTCTTCCCTTCCATCCTGATCTATCTGTTACCTACAGAGTCCTGCACCTCTGAAATGGTTACAAAACAGCAGTATACTCAGTACTATACAAAATGCACAGAGATACTATTTAGCAGCCTTTCAGATTTGATGCTTTGGAATAACTTAGCAAATAAATTGATTAGTTTTTATTTTAATACAGCAATATATTTCTCCTGAATATCATTTTAAAATTCATGTGTATGTATGTATGTTTGTGTGTATATATATATAGTTCTTAAATTAATAGGCTATATTTCTTAGAGCCGTTTTAGGTTTACAGAAAAATTGAGCAGCGTGTTTAGAGAGTTACCATATATTCCCTCAACTCACCCACCACTTTTCCCTGTTATTAACGTTTTATATTATTGTGGTACATGTGTTACAACTTATGTGCCAACATCGACACATTATCATTAACTGAAGTTCATAGTTAACATTAGGGTTCACTCTTTGTGTTGTACATTCTATGGGTTTTGACAAATGTATAATGACGTGTATCCACCATTATAGTATCATATGGAGTACTTTCACTGCCCTAAACATCTGCTGTTCATCCCTGTCTCCGCCAGCCCCTGGAAACCACTGATCTTTTTACTGTCTCCATAGTTTTGCCTTTTCCAGAATGATATTGGAATCACCAGTGTGCAGTCATTTCAGATTGGCTTCCTCTACTTAGCAATGTGCATTAAAGCATATGTGCATTAAAAATAACACTGAGCTATTTTGTGTATAATCAAATCAGATTAGTATATCATAAAGGTAATGTCTTTTACAGCTTGAAAGTTCACTTCTGTTTATCATTGAGTAATATTTTAGATATATCACAGTTTGTTCATCCTTTCACCTATTGAGACATCTTCGTCACCCCCAAGTTTTGGCAATTATGAATAAAGCGACTTTATAAATACTTGTGTGAAGGTTTTTGTGTGGACATAAGTTTTTTATGTATAAAAAAAGACGATTGTTTTCTGTTCTCAGATATGAAATATAGTAGTTTGAGAGTGATAATTTCAGGTGGATATCTTCTACTCAATTTTATGTAGTACTTTCTGCTTCCTGTAAGCTTTGAGGAAAAGTGCGAATACTCCTGTTTTTTTTTTTTAAATCAGAAACATGTGATGACATTTTGAGCAAGTAGATGCAATGCGGTTATGTCACTGCATTTAGCCAAAAAGCTCCAGACCATTTATAAATGTCAGTGTCTCCTTCCCCAGTGATCCTGAAAAGCAAAAAAGCTGGTTTTTGAAGTTAAGACTTTAAGAGAACATCTGCGAACATTAAGGAAACTGAAAATCACTGTGTCCATTAGGAAAACAATTGGATTAAATACAGTATACTCAATATCAGCTCCACTTTTGTAAAGTATAAATATGGATTTTTTTAAGAGATGGGGGAGACACTCCAGCTCATGAAGAGATGAATCAATTCCCTTTGTAAGAGAAAGGAATGGGAAATATAAATTCTCTTCAGAAATGAAAAGTTTAAACTGGACATACATACAGAAGGCCTTTGACTGAGAATCATTCCTAGGTCCCTCCAGAAAGGACACTTGAGTGTCTCAAGGAATCTGTATGAATCAGTCTATGATCATTGTAAGAACCCCAGAGCATGTTAGCTTTTTGTAAAATACACCTCTCTATTTTCTAGTGTGTCAGGAAGCTGTCTGGGAAGCCTTCAGGACTTTTTGGGATCGACTTCCTGGGCGTGAGGAATATCATTACTGGATGAATTTGTGTGAGGATGGAATCACAAGTATATTTGAAATGGGCACAAATTTTAGTGAATCTGTGGAACATAGAAGCTTAATCATGAAGGTAAGTGTCACAACAAAGGAATGAATTCCTGGACTATTGTAGGAGGATATACACAGCTAAAGCCTAAAGGAAGCAAAAGCAAGTGGCAAATGCCTGTATTACTCTTTTGTTGAACTGGGCTATCTGAGCAAGCAGCCCTAGGGTGTTGCCTAGTCTTTTATTCCTAGCTCTGGTCTCTATAATATACATTATTAATATTTTCATGTTATTCTGTCTACAAAAAGAAAAAGAAGACATTATTAACTCCGACAAGAGCCTCAGCCTTGTTTATAGATGTAAATATTGGGAAATAATATTCAGCAAAGATTTAGGTTAAGAATATAAATCTGCGAGAGTCAAATGTTTTCGCCAAAGTTTTACATGTTATCAACTCAGAGTGAATAGCAATAACTCTAATTAAGACAGAGGACATAGTTCATTTGAATAAATGTTAGTGAGGCATAGGTATGATTCTAATAATGAGTGTGCTCACTTGTTTTCCTTGTTTTAAACATTGTTTTACTCTTAGCAAAGGATTAATAAACATGCAGAAAGACGAATTACCTGCCACTTTTCCCTTTTCATGTAGCACATATGTATTCATGACAAGACAGTGAAACTGTCCAGACATATGTGGCAAATTGTTCATGCTGTTTGTTATTCCGTATCTCTCCCTGTCCATCTATTCAATTCCTCTATGTCCTCATATGTAACTTCCCTTGCAAGGAACCAACCTTCAGCCTAGAAGATTTAGCTACCATAATTCTTTGAGCTCTCACAATTCTTTATTCATTTTTAATACTGTACTTTTTATATTTTATGATGATTAATTGTATATGTGACTAATTCCTCTGCTAGACTATAAGTCACAAGGCAAGGATCATGTCATTGTTCATTTTTGCATTCCCGTAAGGTAGTAAAGCTGCAATAGATATTTGTTTAAATGAGTATACAAGGAATAACTACATTGTATTTTTTTACTTGGTACAATTTGTAAACTTTATGAAGATTATTTTAAGTACTGGTTCTAAGTATTATATACTTTACAGAGACTGAGGAAATAATTATTGACTCAATAACACTGAGCTATTTTGTGTATAATCAAATCAGATTAGTATATCATAAAGGTAATAAAATATATTATCCTATTCTATTTTTAAATTTTATTTATAGTATAAGAATTATATTATACTCTTTTAACATTTAGTCCAAGAGAGGAATGACCTTATTAAATGGGGGATGTTGGGGAGAGAAGGATGGTTTGATAAACATGGGTGGACTAAAGACAAATTTTGCAGGGGTACAAATGTTTCGAAGCTGTGCAGGGTTTTGTGTGTTTTAAAATGAATGCAACTTTTAATCATGGCACCTCACATTTTAATCAAAGGTATTGCATGTGTTTTTTTGCTTGTCACATTTTTAACTGCTCAGCATTAATAACTATGTTAAAAGCTACTATTTATTCAGTATCCACCATGTATCATGTCATGTATCAAACTCATTAATAAGTTATTAGATGTTATAACAGGAACCTTATAAGGAGGTGGTAATATCCCCACTTTACAGATAAAGACATAGAATTATTAAATTCTTTATTCTATAACATTAAACCAGATATGATGGAGCTTAAATCCAAACCCAGTTCTCTTTTCCAAAATTGGTTTTTTTTCCTTCACACCATTGGGCCTCCTTTCTCAATCATTACCAATTTTACAAATTGCAGTGGCTAACATGGGATAGCTATTTAAGGGAAACTATACAGACATACACACATATATACATACTTATATTTCTAATTGCGTTGCCTATCTTAATTATGTCCACAATATAGGATCAGCCATTAGTGTAGCAAATATATGTGATGGGTTAGTATTACCAGAAGAACAGAATCTTCTGATGTTACTTTGGAATGTATCTCTTACAAGTGGAACTTTTAGTAAATTTAGATTTGAAGGCATAGAAAATATACTTCCAATAATTATTTAATAGAAAAAGCAGATGAAGGGAATGATGTGTTGCCTGGATAGAGTTGTAAATGATAAGTACAAGTTAGTTAAATGAGGAAGAGTTGGGGATAAACATTCTAGCAGAAAGGACAGCATGAGCCAAGTGTTTGTAGGGAATGACCTGGACCAATATACCAAAAAGTAGACTAGGAATGACAGGAGATCAGACTAAAAAAATGGATAACTGAACTAGCTTGGATTTAACTCTGTAGATCATAGGAAACCATTGAAGGGTTGTAGGTAGGTAACTTGCAGGAACTGATTTGGCAGTTTTGAATTTTAAAAAGGTTGTTATGGTTTCTACATAGCATAGGATGGATTATAGGAGATAAAACTGGAGCAGAGAGACAAGGTAGGGTGTTGCTTCAGTACTCCAGGCCAAGGAGGATAAGGATACCAACCAGACCATGAGATAGACAAAGGGAACTTGAGAGATGTAAATAGGAACAAAATTAGCAGGACTCTGATGGGTTGAGACAGGGTGAAGGAATGGCCCAGGAAGCCTTCCACTTTCTAGCTTGGGTAACTAAACCAATAACTGGGGCAAAGGAGCAGCTTTGAAGATGTGGCAGGGAGAATGAGTTCACTTTTGATGTGTTCATTTGAACCACCTGTGTGAAATGTGAATTGCTTGATATTTAGGTATGAAGCCAAGGATAGGGGTTTGGAATGTCAGCGTTGCTATAGGAATCACCATTTTGGACTTATCGCAGGCATACCTCGTTTTATTGTGCTGCCCTTTATTGTGCGTCACAGATACTGCAGTGTTTTACAGATCAAAGGTTTATGACAACTCTGTGTTAAGCAAGACTGTTGGCGACATTTTTCCAACAGCATGTGCTCAGTTTGTGTCTCTGTCTCACATTTTGGTAATTCTCAAATTATTTGAAACTTTAAAAAATTATTTTCTTTATCTCTTATGTGATCTGTGATCAGTGATCTTTGATTATTACAATTACAATTACTATTGTAATGGTTCTGGAGTGCCATGAACAATATCCATGTAAGACAACAAGTTTAATCGATAAATGTTGTTTGTGTTTCAGCTACTCTACCCACTGACTGTTTCTTGGTCTCTTTCCATCTCCTCAGGCCTCCCTGTTCCCCGAGATACAGCAATATTGAGATCAGGCCAGTTAATAACTCGACAATGGCTTCTAAGTGTTCAAGTGAAAAGAATAGCATGTCTCTCACTTTAAATCAAAAGCTAGAAATGATTAAGCATAGTGAGGAAAGTATGTCAAAAGCTGAGACAGGCCTTAAGCTAGGTCTCTTGCACCAAACAGTTAGCTAAGTTGTGAATGCAAAGGAAAAGTTCTTGAAAGAAATTAAAAGTGGGGGTCAGGGCCAAGATGTACAACTAGAAGCAGCAGCAATATGTGGCTCCCATCTAAAAGAACCATAACAGCATGTGAATCCTGCACTGGCAGCCGAGGTATCCAGGTTCTGTCATCAGAACTGACTAGGCAGCTGGCATGACACACAGAGAGGAAGGAAGAGCAGTGTGATGCCACGGCCCCCAGCCAAGGGAGGCAGTGAGTGAGCCTGCTACCCAGCCTGGGAAAACGTGCTTTTTCCATGGAACTCTGCAATTCATGGATCAGAAGATCTCACTTGTGAGCCCACACCACCGGGGCCTAGGGTCCCAACCACAGAACCCAGCAGATTTTCAACAGCCATTAAGCTAGAATCTGCTTAAGCCTGCGGAGCTCCCAGCAGGAGGGGCAACCAGCACCACAGCTGCGGCTGCCTGCTGTCTAAGCCCTTTGAGCTCCTTGCAGGAGGGGCTATGGCCAACAAGGGGACTGATAGCTGCCTAACACACTAAGCTCCCAGGCGAGGGAAGGGTGTCAGCCATCTCTATAGCTCCAGGCCATGTCTTTCCTCTGCTGGAGCCAGGGAGGCTGGACTGCTTTGTCCCAAGAAGTATCCCCCACAGCCCAACACACTGGCTGTGGCAGACTGCAGATAAAGCGCCTCTTCAGGCCGGACCTTGACACGTCCCTCCTCACTGGGCGGGGCCTCCCTGCAGGAACTCCAACAACTCCATCCAGGGGCTTAGGGACAGACTCTAATCTCCCTGGGCCTGAGCCTCTAGGGGGAGGGGTGGCCACAGTCTCCGTGGACTGTCAGACCTTAGCCTTCCCTCCTGGTAGTTCTGAGGAATCTGGGCAGCCCAGATCAGTGGGTTTCCCCACAGTGAAGCACACTCCCTCCACCAAGGGACAGTCAAAGTGCTTTGTTAAGTGGGTCCTGTTCCCTATGCTACCCAACTGGGTGAGACCCTCTAACGCAGTTTCTTCACAGTGTCTCCTGTATAGGGGTTGTCAGATACCCTATACAGGAGCATTTCTACTGGCATCAGGTTGGTGCCCCTTGAGGTCAGATATCACAGAGGAAGGAGCAGGCACCCATCTTTGCTGTTCTCCAGTCTCCTCGGGTGACATCTCCAGGCATGGGAGTGAATCAGATGAAGAGGGCCTGACGTGAACCCCTAGCAAACCGCAGCAGCCCTGCAGAAGAGGGACCTGACCATTGCAAGAAAAACAAACAAACAGAAAACAACAACAGCATCAACAACAAAAAATTCCCTACAAACCCAATCCAAGGGTCAGCAGCCTCAAGGATTGATACTAGACAAACTTATGAAGATAAGAAAGAATCAACAAAAAAAGGTTGAAAACCCAAAAGGCCAGAGTGCTTCTTCTCCTCCAAATGATTGCAGTGCCTCTCCAGCAAGGATGCAGAACTGGATGGAGGATAAGATGGATGAATTGACAGAAGTAGGCTTCAGAAGGTGGGTAATCACAAATACTGCGGAGCTAAAGGAGCATGTTCTAACCCAATACAAACAAGCTAAGAACCTTGATAAAATGTTACAGGAGCTGCTAACTAGAATAACAAGTTGAATGTAACTAGAATAACATGTAAATGACCTGATGGAGCTCAAAAACACAGCATGAGAACTTCATGAAAAATACGCAAGTATCAATAGCCAAATCAACCAAGCGGAAGAAAGGGTATTAGAGTTTGAAGACCATTTTGCTTAAATAAGGCATGCAGACAAGATTAGAAAAAAAGAATGAAAAGGAACAAACAGAACCTCTGAGAGATATGGGACTATGTAAAAAGACCGAACCTATGATGAGTGGAGTACCTGAAAAAGACAGGGAGAAAGGACCAAGTTGCAAAACATACTTCAGGATATTATCCAGGAGAACTTCCCCAACCTAGCAAGACAGGTCAACATGCAAATTCAGGAAATACAGAGAACACTCTACAATACTGCATGAGAAGATCAACCCGAAGACACATAATCATCAGATTCTCTAAGGTTGAAATGAAGAAAAAAATGTTAGAGGCAGCCAGAGAGAAAGGTAGGGTTGCCAACAGAGGGGAAGCACATCAGACTAACAGTGGACCTCTCAGCAGAAACCCTACAAGCCAGAAGAGAGTGGGGGCCAATATTCAACATTCTTAAATAAAAGAATTTTCAACCCAGAATTTCATGTTCAGCCAAACTAAGCTTCTTAAGTGAAGGAGAAATAAAATCCTTTCCAGACAAGCAAATGCTGAGAGATTTCATCACCATCAGGCCTGCCTTGCAAGAGCTCCTGAAGGTAGCACTGAATATGGAAAGGAAAAACTGGTACCAGTCACTGCAGAAAAACAC
Organism: Rhinopithecus roxellana; assembly: GCF_007565055.1. Taxonomy (NCBI): domain Eukaryota; kingdom Metazoa; phylum Chordata; class Mammalia; order Primates; family Cercopithecidae; genus Rhinopithecus; species Rhinopithecus roxellana. The sequence goes on along the minus strand of NC_044549.1, from coordinate 21,930,692 downwards.
CAAAATACAAAGACTGAAGACACTGTGAAGGAACTGCGTCAACTAGTGTGCAAAAATAACCAACTAGCATCATGATGACATAATCAAATTCACACATAACAATATTAACCTTAAATGTAAATGGAATAAATGCCCTAATTAAAAGACACAGATTGGCAAATTGGATAAAGAGTCAAGACTCACTGGTGTCCTGTATTCAGGAGACCCACCTGACGTGCAAAGACACACACAGGCTCAAAATAAAGTGATGGAAAATTTGCAAGCAAATGGAAAGAAAAAAAAAAAAAAAAGCAGGGGTTGCAATCCTAGTCTCTGACAAAACAGACTTTAAGCCAACAAAGATAAAAAAAAGACAAGAAGGGCATTACATAGTAGTAAAGGGACCGATTCAACAAGAAGAGCTGACTATCCTGAATATCTATGCACCCAACACAGGAGCGCCCAGATTCATGAAGCAAGTTCTTCGATGCCCACAAAGAGACTTAGATTCCCACACAGTAATAATGGGAGACTTTAACACTCTGCTGTCATATTAGACAGATCAACAAGACAGAAAATTAACAAGGATATTCAGGACTTGAATTCAGCTTGGGATCAAGTGGACCTAACAGTCATCTACAGAACTCTCCACCCCAAATCAACAGAATACACATTCTTCTAAGTGCCACATGGCACTTACTGTAAACTTGACCACATAACTGGAAGTAAAACACTCCTCAACAAATGTAAAAGAACCGAAATCATAACAAACAGTCTCACAGACCACAGTGCGATCCTGTTAGAACTCAGGATTAGGAAACTCACTCAAAACCACACAATTACATGGAAATTAAACAACCTGCTCCTGAATGACTCCTGGGTAAATAACAAAATTAAAGCAGAAATCAAGAAGTTCTTTGAAACCATTGAGAACAAATACACAATGTACCAGAAGCAGGGTTAAGAGGGAAATTTATAGCACTAAATGTCCACAAGAGAAAGCAGGAAAGATCTAAAATTGACATGCTAACATCACAATTAAACAGCCAGAGAGGCAAGTGGAAACTAATCAAAAAGCTAGCAGAAGACAAGAAACAACTAAGATCAGAGCAGAATTGAAGGAGACAGAGACATGACAAATCCTCAAAAAAAAAAAAAAACAAAAACAAAAACAAAAACAAAAAAACCCCCACAAAACAATAACAACAACAACAACAACAACAACAACAACAACAACAAAATCAATGAATCCAGGAGCTGGTTTTCTGAAAAAGTAACAAAATAGATTGACTGCTAGCTATCCTAATAAAGAAGAAAAGAGAGAAGACCCAAATAGAAGCAATAAATAATGGTAAAGGGGATATCACCATTGATCCCACAGAATTAAAAACTGCCATCAGAGAATACTATAAACACCTCTATGCAAATAAACTAGAAAATCTCGAAGACATGGATGAATTCCTGGGCACATAAACCCTCCCCAGACTAAATCAGGAAGAAATCCTGAATAGATTCAGAATCCCTGAATAGACCAATAACACGTTCTGAAATTGATGCAGTAATTAATAGTCTACCAACCAAAAACAAAACAAAACCAACCAACCAACCAAACAAAAAAACCTGGGACCAGATGGATTCATAGCCGAATTCTACCAGAGATATGAAGAGGAGCTGGTACCATTCCTTCTGAAACTATTGCAAACAATTGAAAAGGAAAGACTCCTCCCTAACCCATTTTATGAGGCCAGCATCATCCTGATACCAAAACCTGGCAGGCGCACAACAAAAAAAGAAAACTTCAGGTCAATATGCCTGATGAACATTGATGCAAAAATCCTCAATAAAATACTGGCAAACCCAATCCAGCAGTACATCAAAAAGCTTATATAGCACAATCAAGTTGGCTTCATCCCTGGGATGCAAGGCTGGTCCAATATACGCAAATCAATAAACGTAATCCATCACATAAACAGAACCAATGACAAAAACCACAGTCATCTCAATGGATGCAGAAAAGGCCTTCGACAAAATTCAACAGCCTTTCATGTTAAAAACTCTCAACAAACTAGGTATTGATGGAACATATCTCAAAATAATAAGAGCTATTTATGACAAAAACCCACACCCAATATCATACTGAATGGGCAAAAGCTGGAAACATTCCCTTTGAAAACCGGCACAAGACAAGGATGCCCTCTCTCACTACTCCTATTCAACATAATATTGGAATTTCTGGCCAAGGCAATCAGGCAAGAGAAAGAAATGTATTCAAGCAGGAAGAGAGGAAGTAAAATTGACTCTGATTGCAGACAACAGGGTTCTATATCTAGAAAACCCCATTGTCTCAGCCCCAAAACTCCTTAAGCTGATAAGCAACTTCAGCAAAGTCTCAGGATACAAAATCAATGTGCAAAATACACACGCATTCCTATACACCAATTATAGACAAGCGGAGAGCCAAATCATGAATGAACTCCCATTGACAATTGCTACAAAAAGAATAAAATACCTAGGAATACAGCTAACAAGGTATGCAAAGAACCTCTTCAGGGAGAACTACAAACCACTCACTGCTCGAGGAAATAAGAGAGGACACAAACAAATGAAAAAACATTCCATCTTTATGAATGGAAAAATACAATATTGTGAAAATGGCCATTTTGCCCAAAGTTAATTTATAGACTCAATGCTATTCCCATCAAACTACCATTGACATTCTTCACAGAATTAGAAAAAAACTACTAAAAAGGGCATGTATAGCTAAGACAATCCTAAACAAAAACAGCAAAGCTGGAAGCATCATACTACCTGACTTCAAACTAGACTGCAAGGCTATAGTAACCAAAACAGCATGGTACTGGTGCCAAAACAGACATATAGACCAATGGAACAGAACAGAGGCCTCAGACACCACATATCTACAACCGTCTCATCTTTGACAAACCTGACAAAAACAAGCTGGGGAAAGAATTCCCTATTTAATAAATGGTGCTGGGAAAACTGGTTATCCATATGCAGAGAACTGAAACTGGACCCCTTCCTTACACCTCATACAAAAATTAACTCAAGATAGATTAAAAACTTAAATGTAAAATCCAAAACCACAAAAACCCTAGAAGAAAACCTAGGCAATACCATTCAGGACATAGGCATGGGCAAAGACTTCCTGACGAAAATGCCAAAAGCAGTAACAACAAAAGTCAAAATTGACAAATGGGATCTAATTAAACTAAAAAACTCCTGCACAGCAAAAGAAACTCTCATCAGAGTGAAGAGGCAACCTACAGAATGGGAGAAAATTTTGCAATCTACCCATCTGACAAAGGTCTAATATCTAGAATCTACAGGGAACTTAAGTTTATGAGAAAAAGCCCCATCAAAAAGTGGGCATAGGATGTAACAGCATTTCTGAAAAGAAGACATTTATACAGCCAACAAACATATGAAAAAAAGCTCATCATAACTGGTCGTTTGAGAGAAGCAAATCAGAACCAAAATGACATACCATCTCACACCGGTCAGAATGGCGATTATTAAGAAGTCAAGAAACAATAGATTCTGGTGAGGCTATTGAGAAATAGAAATGCTTTTACACTGCTGGTGGGAATGAAAATTAGTTCAACTATTGTGGAACACAATGTGGTGATTCCTCAAGGGTCTAGAACCAGAAATACCATTTGACTCAGCAATGCCATTATTGGGTATATACCCAAAGGAATATAAATCATTCTACTATAAAGACACATGCACATGTATGTTTATTGCAGCACTATTTACAATAACAAAGACACGGAACCTACCCAAATGCCCATCAATGATAGACTGAATGAAGAAAATGTGGTACATATATACCATGGAATACTATCCAACCATAAAAAGGAATGAGATCATATCCTTTGCAGGGACATGGATGAAGCTGGGAGCCATCATTCTCAGCAAACTAACACAGGAACAGAAAACAAAACACCACATGTTCTCATTGATAAGTGGGAGTTGAATAGTGAGATAACATGGACAAAGGAAGGGGAACAACATAAACCAGGGCTAGTTGGGGGGTGGGGGCCAAGGGGAGGGAGAACATTAGGACAAATAGCTAATGCATGTGGGGCTTAAAAACTAGATGATGGGCTGATAGGTGCAGCAAACCACCATGGCACATATATACCTATGTAACAAACCTACACATTCTACACTTGTATCCTGGAACTTAAAGTAAAAGTAAATAAATAAATAAAAATAAATTAAAAGTGCTATTCCAGTGAGCAAATGAGTGATAAGTAAGCAAAACAGCCTTCTTGCTGATATGGAGAAAATGTTAGTGGTCAGAGTGGAAGATCAGAGCAGCCATAACATTCCCTTAACCAAAGCCAGATCCAGAGCAAGGCCTCACTCTTTCAATTCTGTGAAGGCTGAGAGAGGCGAGGAAGCTTCAGAAGAATAGTTGGAAGATAGCAGAGGTTGGTTTATGTAGTTAAGAAAAGAAGCTATCTTCATAACATAAGCAAGTGCTGATGCAGAAGCTGTAGCAAGTTGTCTAGAAGATCTAGCTAAGATAATTTATGAAGGTGGCTACATGGAACAACAGATTTTTAATGTAGATGAAGCAACTTTCTACTGGACAAAGATGCCATCTAGAACTTCGATAGTGAGAGAGAAGTCAATACCTGGTTTCAATGGACAGGCTGAATTTCTTGTTATGGGATAATGCAGTTAGTGACTTAAGTTGGAAGGCAATGCTTATTTACCGTGACAAAAATCCTAGGGCCCTTAAGAAATATGCTAAATCTACTCTACTTATGCTCTATAAATGGAACAAAAAGTCTGATGGCACCACATCTGTTTACAGTATGGTTTACTGAACTTTTAAGCCCATCTTTGAAACTTACTGCTCAGAATTTTTTTTTTTTTCAAGTATTACTGCTCATGGGCAATGCATGTAGCCACCCAAGAGCTCTGATGGGGATGTACAAGGAGATTACTGTTGTTTTTGTGCCTTCCAATACAATATTTATTCTGCAACCCACGGAGTAAGGAGTAATTTCAACTTTTAAGTATTGTGATTTTAGAAATACTTTTCATACAGCTGCCATAGATAGTGATTTCTTTGATGGATCTAGGCAAAGTGAACTGAAAATCTTCTGGAAAGGATTTACCATCTAGATGGCACTCACAACATTCATGACTCAATAGATGAGGTCAAAATACCAACATTAATAAGGATTTGGAAGACATTGATTCCAACTCTCATGGATGACTTGGAGGGGCTCAAGACTTCATTAGAAGAAGTAACCACAGATGTAGTGGAAATAGCAAGAGAATTAGACTTAGAAGTACAGCCTGAAGATGAGACTAAATTGCTACAATCTCATAATAATACTTGAATGAAGAAGGAATTTCTTCTTATGAATGAACAAAGAAAGTTGTTTCTTCAAATGGAATCTACTTCTGGTAAAGATGCTGGGAACACTATTGAAATGACAGTAAAGGATTTAGAATATTACACAAACTCAGTTGATAAAGAAGTGACAGGATTTGAGAGGATTGACTCCAATTTTAAGAGAAGTTTTAGATAAAATGTTATCAATAGCATTATATATTACAGGGAAATCTTTTGTGAAAGAAAAAAATCAATTGATGGGGCCAAATTCGTTGTTGTCCTATTTTTATGAAACTGCCACCGTTCCCTCAGTCATCAGCAGCCATCATTCTGATTAGTCAGCAGCCATCAACTGGGAGGCAAGACCCTCCAGAAGCAGAAAGATGATGACTTGCTGAAGGCTCAGAGTATTGTTAGCATTTTTTAGCAATGAAGTATTTTAAAATTAAGGTATATACCTTTTTTAGATGTGATGTTATTGCACTTTTAATAGACTACAGTATAATGTAAACATAACTTTTATATGCACTAGGAAACAAAAAAATATGTGATTTGCTTTACTGGGATATTTGCTTCATTGAGCTTTTATGTGGTCTGGAACCAAACCTGTAATATATCAGAGGTATGCCTACAATTGAAACCATGAGAGTGGCTGAGATTATTCTGGGAGAGTCTGTAGAGCAAGAAGAGCAGTGAGTCATTTCTAAATGCAATGAGAGGTATTTAGAGTAATAGTCTCTCTGTTTTACCGATCAGGAAATTGAGGCCCGGCACCAGAGAGATTTTGGGATTTTCCTATATTGTTAAGGAGGGGAAACTGGAACTTGAAACTAGGTCTCCTGATTCCACTATTCCTTCTATAATATTGATCTCAAAATAACAATCCTAATTTAGGAGAAACTTGCAGGCAATTTGCTTTAGAATGCCCCTGGAGAATAATCCAATTATTGGTATGATATGTCTTTTTTGTCTGAATTCTGTAGAAACAAATTTATCAATTATTTTATCCACATGTTTACATTGTTCTAGGATGAGAATTACTATAAATACATCACATAAAAAATTCTTTGATTCTAAGTCCATGGCAGGTTTATGTAAAACTCTGCAAATCTATAACTTTTATACCTTTATAAAATGATTGGCAGATCAAGTCTGTTATTTGTGCCCATTAAGAAAGAGCATAGGAACTTTTGTGCATATAAGCAGACTGAATGTCAGGGTGTTGCTATAGTCACAAAACAAACTTGGTATCATTAGTACTTGTTTTAATCACTTGTCTAACCATAGAGAATAGTAACATGGATTCTACCATGTTAGGGCAGTAGTGGTCTCTATGAAATAAGTTTTATTTACTCCTTAATAACTGTTGTTAACTCAGTCGTTTTTATGTCCTTGTTTTCCTTAGAAACTGACTTATGCAAAGGAAACTGTAAGCAGGTGAGTGTCTCTTTTTCCCAAAATTCATGTTTGGCAACACAGATGTGTCATAACCTAATTCAAGACTCACCCCAAATTTAATGGTGCCTTTCTATTTTCTTGCCAGTTTGCAATGACCAGGCCTGTGGATAAGTCCCAAATATTTTTCCTCATTCCCAAGCCACCTTTATTTCCAGACCGTCACCACAGCCACTGTGCGCATTTGCTGTCTGACCTTATTATGAGGCAAACTTGCTCCTCTCTTAGATGAGAAAACAGATTTATGGCTTATATGGAATGACCTATTATTGTCGAGGTTTAAAGGCTAATGATGAAATTGTTCTGAAATGGTACACCACAGTGGAGGATAGTTTATTAAATGATGGGTGGTGCTATGGATCAATTTATTGACTATTGATGATTATGTTCTTGAAACTTAGCAGTAGCACAACCTTGATGAATCTATCAATATTTTGATTCCTGACTCTGTTCACCATGGGCTTGGGGCTAAGGTAATTTCTGGCTTCTGGGAAGTATCAGTACAAAGAAGATCACAGGAGGTAAGGGATTTTGAGCCTGTAGGGGCTAAAGCTTTCCAATTCTATTCATCATCAGAGTATCTAAATTGTAATAGCATGTGGGGTTATGTAGGAAAGTACCACTAGAGCATGCAATCCAGGTCACAGTCCAGAATTTTGCCTCAAATTAGAGGGAAGGACAGATTGAAAAACCAAGTAGGTGAGTCAGTGTCCAGAGATCCAACCTGGGCATCAGAGTCAGGGCAAAACCATAAATGGAATATATATGTGGGTGGTAGTGGGGTGTATCCAGGTTTCAAATCAAACACAAGTAAATAGGAAAGAAGTAGGACTCTGTGTGGTCTTATTGATACAGCCAATGGCACTGAGTCTATACCAGGGTGTGGGATGATTGAGCATTTACTTAAATATGGGATCATGTGGTCTCTTGGGTGTGGTTTATTCTGTTTTAATTTTTATATTTATTTATTTAGAGACAGGGTCTTGATCTGTCACCTAGGCTGGAGTGCAGTGGCATGATCACAGCTCACTGCAGCTTCGAGCTCCCAGGCTTAAGTGATCCTCCACTTCTGCTGCCCAAATAGTTGGGACTACAGGCACAAACCATCATTCCCAGCTAATTTTTTTGTATTTTTTGTAGAGAGAGGGTTTTGCTATGTTGCCCAGGCTGGTTTTGATCTCCTGGGCTCAAGCAATTGGCCTGCCTCAGCCTCCCAAAGTGTTGGGATTGACTGCAGGCATGAGCCACTATGCCTGGCTGTGTGTGGTTTCTTCACCACAGAGAGGCAGAGCTCAGAGATTCCTTGTGATTGCCACTGCAACAGACAGTGGATCAGTAAATCTATAGTTGTAATGATAGAACTAGAAGGAACCTTAGAGGTCGCTTCATCCAACTTTCACAGTCTATTGGCTTGATTAACTTCTCTAAGCTCTCTTTAAGTTCATTGTGCCCGAAGCTATATCAATCATTTACTCATAAATCTGTTTCTTTCTAGGTTCCTCTTATCAGTGAATGAATGGCATTATCATCCATCTAGTTGCCCATATTCTTTTCTCTTGCTTTCTCCCTTCTCTTCTCCTATTTTCTAATTATCTCTTGATTCCATCCATTTCTCTCTGACCCCACAGTCCCTACACTAATTCATATAATCAACACTTATTTCCTGGTACAGAGGCTTGCCAAGAGGTCTCTCTGCTTCCCTCTGAGCCCTCCTCTCCACCCTGGCCAGAAATCTTCAAAAGAATAAATTTGATCGTGTGCCTCTCCTCTGTAAGACAATTTAATAGTTCCTCGTTGCTTTTAAGATCAAAATTAACATGACCTGCAAGGCTCTTCACAGTTAGGCCTGTGCCCAGCCTCATCTGTCTCAGCTTCCTTCTCAAACTCTATGGTTTAGCCACAGTTTTTCAGAGTACTCTTGAGCCATTATGTTTCCATATTTGTTGCCTGACTAACATTATCAAACCTGTAGTAGCATTTTAACATTTATTGATTGCTTACAGTATACTAGATACTTAACATATATTAATTTATTTAATCCTCTGAGTTTAACCCTCTGAATTATGTACTTTTACTATCTTTAATCCTCTGAGTTTAACCCTCTGAATTATGTACTTTTACTATCTTTATTTGATAGATGAAGAAACAGTATTAGAGTTTAAATAACTCAAGGTAATCCAGCTTATTTGATTCTTAAGCATCTGATTTTTAACCTCTATTAATACTGCCTTTTACTGTGTAAAATATGTTACCTCACTTAATTATTATAACAACAACAACCAAAAACCTAAGTTAGTAATACTCTTACAGGAATCCAAAATATGAATAAAATCAGTAATGCACACAAATCAGTAACTGCACAAAATACCTAAAGCCTGACTCTTCTTGAAAAATCTACTATGTAGCCTTTAGCAAGTTTCTGCCGGATCCTAATGAATGAATAAAAAACGGATCTTACTCATTTTTGTAACCCTAATAGGTAACAATCTTGAGGAAATGAACTGTGTTTTAGGATTTGTTGTAAGCTCTACATTAACTAGCACCAAATGTGTATGTAGTATAATCTTAATATGTACAGTTTGTATTGCTTTGGTTGACTTTGTTTAATCAGACCAATATCAAAACATGCTTGTGTTCATAGTGTACATATGTGCACACACACCCATACATAGAGAGAGGGAAGAGAAATCAATTCCAAAGGATGATTTTAAAAAAATTTAGCTTTTATTTTAGATATAAAGGATACATGTGTACGATTGTTACATGGGTATATTGGACCGAGGTAGTAAGCAGAGTACCCAATATGTAGTTTTTCAACCCACACCCACCTGCCCTCTAGTAGTGCACAGTGTCTATTATTCCCATGTTTATATCCATATATGCTCAGTGTTTACCTCTCCCTTATAAGTGAGAACATACAGTATTTGGCTTTCTGTTCCTACATTAATTCACTTAGGATTATGGCCTCCAATTCCATCCAAGTTGCTGCAAAGGACATGAGTTCATTCTTTTTCCTGGTTGCATAGTATTCCATGGTATATATGTACCATATTTCCTTTATCCAATCCACCATCGATGGCCACCTCGATTGATTCCATGTTTTTGCTGTTATGAATAGGTAGTGATGAACATGTGAGTGCATGTGTCTTTTTGATATAATGATATGGGATTGCTGGTTTGAATGGTAGCTGTGTTTTAAGTTCTTTGAGAAATCTCCAAACTGCTTTTCACAGTGGCTGAACTAATTTACATTCCTACTAATAGTATATAAGCATTTCTTTTTCTCTGCAACCTCATCAACATCTGTTATTTTCTGATTTTTTAGTAGCCATTCTGACTGGTGTGAGATGGTATTTCATTGTAGTTTTGATTTGCATTTCCCTGAGTATTACTGATGCTGAGTATTTTTTCATATATTGACCTCATATATGTCTTCTTTTGAGAAGTGTCTGTTCATGTCCTTTGCCTACTTTTTAATGGGGTTATTTGTTTTTTGCTTTTTGAATTGTTTAAATTCCCTATAGATTCTGGATATTAGACTTTTGTCAGATGCCTAGTTTGTGAATATTTTCTCCCATTCTGTAGGTTATCTGTTTAGTATGTTGATAGTTTCTTTTGCTGTGCAAAAGCGCTTTAGTTTAATGAAGTCCCACTTGTAATTTTTGTTTTTGTTGCAATTGCTTTTGGGGGCTTGGTCATAAATTCTTTGCCAAGGCCAATGTTGAAAAGAATATTTTCTAAGTTTTCTTCTAGAATTTTTTTAGTTTGAGGTCTTACATTTAATTATTTAATCAATTTTTAGTTAATTTTGGTATATGATAAAAGGTAGGGTTCTAGTTTTTTTCTTCTACATATGGCTAGCCAGTTATCCCAGCAGCATTTATTGAATGGGGAGTCCTTTCTCCATTGTTCATTTTTGTCAGCCTTGTTGAAGATCAGATGGTTGTAGATGTGCAGCTTTGTTTCTGAGTTTTCTATCCTGTTCCATTGGTCTATGTGTCTGTTTTTGTGCCACTACCATGCTATTTTGGTTACTGTAGCCTTATAGTTTAGTTGGAAGTTGGATAGTGTGATGCCTCTGGCTTTGTTCTTTTTGCTTAGGATTACTTTGGCTATTCAGGCTCTTTTTTGATTCCACATGAATTTTAAAGTAGCTTTTTTCTAATTCTGTGAAGAATGACATTGCTAGTTTGATAGGAATAGTATTGAATCTGTAAATTGCTTTGGGCAGTATGGCCATTTTAATGACATTGATTCTTCCAATCCATGAGCATGAGACTTTATTGATTGATTCAGCTTTGGGTGTGGCCAAGATGGCCACACTGTAAATTTTGCAAAGGCTATGTTTCCATGTTAATTAGTCATGGATACATGCTAAGTACATTTTGTTTCAATAGATTCTGTGTTACTGTACCCTGACAGTAACACAATATTCCTGAAAACCTAACTTCAGACCTTACTGGATTTCATCATTCAAAGAGAAAAATGTTTATCTCTGCTTTTTTCCTGGTAAGAGATGTATTTCTTGCATAATGTATTAACTAATAAATACCTGATCACAGTGCACCTCATTCACAACTACTAGGAGGTGATTAGAGAAGGAGGGGGAATGAATGAAAGTCTGTTAATTGGTTAAAGCAGAATGGGTTTTCTCTGGAGCTGCCCCAAATTTATCATCTCATTCATTTCCTTGGATTCTCCTGCCTGCTGATTCAAACTGTCCCATCTTTCTGTGCATCAGCTGGAAACAAACACCTTCTTTCTCTCCTTCACCATCCCAACTCCCAAGAGTAATTTTTACAAAGAAAGATAGAATGATTCTGCCCGTGTGAAGAGAAAGTCTTTCATCATAAGAACTAGCCAATAATGCAGCACATATCATCAGATTAATGCAATGCACGTACAGTGTGAGTATATATATCTACAAATGTTGAGGCAGTACAATTTCCAAGCATTCAAAGTACTGATATGCACTTGCATGTTAAAACATCATAAAGATGCCAAAGAATAGAGAGATGACACTTTTTCTTCATTATCTTGTCATAGAGTTAGGCTGGTAGACTTCATGGTAGACCACTATAAGAGGTAGACCATAATTTAGTTTTCTGGATTGGATATTGAAGCATGCCATTTCACTCTAAATCTGGGCCTAATAACTAAAAATACTAATATATCAGCAGTTACTTAGAATATTGTGAAAAGCTTCTTACTCACAAGAATGGACAATGATGTTTGCCCTTTTAAATGGTTTAGAATAACCATACTCAATAATCACCTAATTAGAGTCATTTTAAATAAAATTAAAAATATTAGCTAATACTAATGTAGAAGTTATAGGCCAGACATTGTTCTAGGTACTTTATTACTTGTATTAATTTACTTAATCCTCTAAACAATATAATGAGGTAGGTGTTGATATTATCTGTCTCTTAAAGAGAAGGAAATTAAGGCATAGAGAGTTTAAGGGACTTGTCCAAGGTCATAAAGCCAGTGTTCAACCCCTATGCTGTAATGCATATATATTTAAATTATTAGAATATTTTACATCATTCAGAGATTTAAAAAATTGGTTTTCTTTGTTGTGCATATGTGTGCGTGAATGAGAAAGACAAACATGAAGAATGAAAAAAGTATTTAAATGGTTGCTATAATTTACATACTAAAAGCCCAGACTTCATCACTACACCATGTATCCATGTTACAAAATGGCACTTGTACCCCCTAAATCTATCAAAATTTGTAAAAATTTAAAATTAAAAATGATATTATGAGCTTTTGTATAGATCTTTGTACCAATTTCAAAATCTTGTCTGCTGAAATTCAAAGGAGCTAACTTCAAATGAATATTTAGAAAGCAGCTACTTTATATTAGACAGACTTCTCCATGATAATGTTTCTTAAACCATCAGTTGTCAGCATATTGAATATGTACCATGTGGCCTGGCTGTGAGTCCATGCAAAGAGGCAGTATATGAGAGAGACAGAGCTGTAGACAGGAGAGAAATTGAAATTTTAGTGTTTGTCTTATCAACAACTTGTGCTAAATCTTGGTCGTTTCACTTTATAGAAAAATGTCTGTTTCTCAGGCTTTAGGAAAGCATCAAATGATCATGAATAGGATTCCTAGAAGAGCAGGAAGTCTACATCTTTCTGTGTCTGTAGGACATTCAGTGAGAGCAGGGGCAGAACATACTGATCCCTGTGTGTGTTTCTGTCAGGGATATGGCCTAGTGTGGGGTTATCCTTTTGGTGCACACTGGCAGTACTCTTGCAGCAAAGATGGACCAGTAGAGGGATGGTGGTGATACTCCCTGACCTCTTATGAAATGACATATCCTCAACCCTACCATCATCCCTTACACATTGGCGTTTATAGACATATAGAGTTTTACATTTTAACAAGATTTTTTACATTTAATTGTCACAATTACCCTATGAAATTTTTATAGAGTGAAATTCTTCGACGTTCACACAACTTAATGAGACTTGTTTACAATTCCAGTCATTAAGTGACAGAAAAATGGAACTATCAAATTAGTTAACAGTCTCTGGGACATTCTAGCAATGTCAGCAAAAGGAAAATTAACTAATTTGATTGTTGTGGTTTATTAGAAAGCAAGAATTCAGTAATGGGTTTTTTTTACAGTTTTATTTCTTTGAAAAAAGGTTAAATTATGAAATATCTCAGACATAGAGACAAACATTAAGCCATCTCTGACTCTGGCCCTCTCAAACTTGTGCTCCAGGAGATAATGGTAACTACAGTAAGCAGATGGCATTGGAAGTGCATTGAAATCCTGTGTGCACAGCTAGGACAAGGAATATCACTTCTTTTAGAAAGTGCTAGACACAGATTTTGAGTCTGTCCTAAATATACATGAATTTGTTTAATGCCTACCCAAGATATTTATGCATTCTCCTTTTGCCATTCAAATAATTTCGGTGTATTTTTGTTGTTTATATTGATAAATAGATCTTGATTTAGTTTCTTGAATATTAGAATTTGTTTACCTATAAAAATATTGATTCACTGGATTCATTAAAACAATGAGTCTCTTTTAATGGAAAGTTCTCTACTCTCTGGGAAGGTTTACTAAGAATAGCACTGGACTGGGAGTCAAGAGACCTTTTCTTTTTGCTTTTACCTGGCTACTTTGATTTTGGATAAATGACTCAAACAATCTGATGCAATGTTTTTTATCTATGAACTGAGAAGATAGAAGACAACTCATATTTATGATGCCATTTCTACGTGAATGTCAAGTAGACATTTCAAACTCAACACATCCACAACTGAATTCCTGGTTCTCCCATGCCCCCAACCCAATTAACTCTGCTTTTCTATTGGTGGCAACTTTATCATGTCTGTCATTACAGACTAAAACTTTGTGATCATGCTTTATATTTCCGTTTCTTCCACACCTCACATCCAGTCCATCAAGAAATTCTGTTGCCTGTAGATTCAAAATATATCTCGAATCTGATCACTTTTCACCATCTTCACTGCCACCACCCTAGTCTGAGCCACCAGCATCTTTTATTTTTATATAGCTTCTTAACATGTCTAACCCTTTCCCAACTACAGTACATTTTCAACACAGCAGCCAGAGTGATTTTTTATTTTTCTTATTAGTCTATATATTTATCAGCTAAGGGGATTTTAACAGTTACTTAGAACAGTGTTTATCAAACTTTTCTCCCAAAGTCCTCAATGGCAGAAAATATGGGCAGTATAGCTCAGAGTTTTTTTTGGTTTGTTTTTGCAAATCCAAACTTCCTTTTCTTTTCTTAAGACTTCATGCACTCTTTTGTATTTTGCTATGTAGTGTATCAGTATGTATTTTATATGAATTGATTTATTTCCTCAAATATCACAAAAATGGAAGCTTTAGAAATGGAGCCAAGTCTACTCTATGGCTTCTGGCAATCTACTGTATACTCTGCATGTGTGTACCATGTTGGAAAGAGTCTTAGAACAAACAGACTTACGGAGTTTATTCAAAAACTTTCAATGAAAACAAAACACCTTCATCATATAGTTATTCTACTATAAAATGATATATTAGTTCCTAAAAATCATTGAAAATCATGTGATAAAAACTACAGGGGCAATGGGAATAATCAAGTTAGGGGCACAATACCCAGAAACTTTGTCAACAATACAGTTTTTTTTTTTTTTTTTAAAGGAACCTAGTGGTTGGCACGGTGGCTCATGCCTGTAATCCCAGCACTTTGGAAAGCTGAGGCAGGCAGATTACTTGAGATCAGGAGTTCAAGACCAGCCTGGCCAACATGGTGAAACCCCATCTCTATAAAAATACAAAAAAAATTAGTCAGGCATAGTGGCATGCACCTGTAATCCTGGCTGCTCGGGAGGCTAAGGCAGGAGAATAGCTTGAACCCGAGAGGCGGAGGTTGCAGTGAGCCAAGATTGCGCCACTGCACTCCAGCCTGGGCAACAACAGAGTGAGACTCCATCTCAGAAACAAACAAAAAAGGAACCTAATAAAAATGGTGGCACAGTTTACATGTCCCATGTGGTTAAGAAATACATAAATACCATAATAAATATGTCACTTAACCTTGATGAATTTCTGACATTTGTTCGTAAAATTGGACATTGGAAAGATTGTAGCTTATAAATTATTGTAAAGCGATGGAAGGAGAATTATCTGAAGAAGAACGGAAAGTTATAACACCATATGATGGTGGGTGTAGTTCATAACTCACGGGTGAACTGAGGTAGCTGGAAGATGTCTGAAGTGTCGGGCATGAGAGTGCTTGGTGTATTCCTATGTGGCCTCTTTCCATCTGGGTGCAGTTTTGTTTATTCTTCTAGCATTTCTCACAATGAAATTGAGTATAGGTAAAGGAGAAATCTGCATTATACTCAACTGTTTCTTCATATATTAATCATGTTGAAACAAATTCACAAATAAATAGCATAGCAGAGCTGACTGTATGTATCATGTATCTCTACTGATAAGTCACTGCCTGTACTAGGTCTAATAGAGGACACAAGATATTCACTATTCTTAGAAAATAAGGCATATAAAGAAATAACAATACATATGAACAAAAATATAAGTGAATTTTGAAAATTAAAAAATGTGTATTCTGCCTGAAACTAGGGCAGACCAGGTTGAAGTGGGGTGGAGACTTCTGACTGTGGGAGATGCTGAAGGGGGTGACATGGGGCTAGCTCACACTGGGAGTGATACCATAGGAGTGGCCTAAGAATTTACTCAGTCTATCTTTCTCCAATTGAATGTTACCGCTATCCATTAAAATCCTTATTTGCCCATGATTTCCATGGACCACAAAACCAAATATATATATTTTTTCAACAAATATTTTATTCTCTTTGGGATGACATATGTCACTACTCTATTAACTCCTGTTTCCACTATTCAAATTTATTTTTATAATTTTTTGAGATTATTTTTGTATTCTCTGTGTAAAGAGATTCTTGTATTTGTTTTCTACTGCTGCTTTAACTAATTAGTCTAACCTTGGCAACTTAAAACAACGTAGATTTATTATCTTATAGTTCTGTAGTTCAGAAGCCTCTTCTGGGTCTCAAAGTATTAGCAGGGCTGTGTTCCTTTTTAGAAGCTGTAGGGGAGAATCTGTTTTCTTGCTTTTTCTAGCTTCTACAGACCACCCACATTTCTTGGCTCATGGCCCCCTTCCATCTTCAAAGCCAGCAATGGCCAGTGGAGTCTCTCTCACATTCCATCACTCTGACTTTCTTCTGTCTCCCTCTTCCACATGAAAGGGTTCCTGGGATTACATGGAGCCTACTGGATAACCCGGGATACACTGCCTATTTTAAGATCTGCCGATTAGCAAGCTTAATTCTACTTGCAACCTTAATTCCCCTCTCTGGGGATTAAGATATGGACCTCTTTGGGAGGCTAGTATTTTGCCAATCACAGTTCTCTGTAATTTAAATTGCAGACCTCTATGCAAACTCTAATACATCTGCTAATGTGTATCTTGCACCAAATACTCTGCTATATCCTATTTTAAATGTCTCTGCTATCAGCTGCCAACTCTTAAAAAGAAAATTTTCTGCCTGTATTTAGGACCTTACATTCTGTCTTTCCTCTTAGAAACCTCTGCCTGTCATTGTTTCTCTCTTTCTTCTGAGTCTCCAACTTCCTTCTTTACTGACTCTTTCCCATTAGTATTTAAACATGCTCAAGTCCCTCTCATGTTATATATATTTTTAAAAGCCTGCATTTATCTCCATTATAGCCAGACATCTTGAAAGAATGTCCACTTAGCTCCAGTCACTGCTTAAACTCCTGCCATCTGGTTTTACGGTTACATCCCCAATAACCAGTACAAGGCTCAGCCTAGGATATGTGCTTACTAAATATTTGTTAAATTAATAACAGAATTTCTGCCTAATCACCCAAGTCTATTATCAGGTCTCTGGTGATACTCTCAGCAAAACGACTGCTCTTTGGGATTGTGTGTGTGTCTCAATTAATTTACATTTGTAGTTGAGAATTGTAGTTGAGAATACCCATCATGAATCACAAAGCCAAATATGTACATATATATATATATATATATTTTTTTTTTTTTTTTAAATTTTTTTTTGCAACAGAGTCTTGCTCTGTCACCCAGGCTGGAGTGCAGTGGTCTGATCTCGGCCCACTGCAACCTCCGCCTCCTAGGTTCAAGTGATTCTCCTGCCTCAGCCTCCTGAGTAGCTGGGATTACAGGCATGTGCTACCATGCCTGGCTAATTTTTGTATGTTTTTTAGTAGAGATGGGGTTTCACCATGTTGGCCAGGCTGGTCTTGAACTCCTGACTTCAGGTGATCCGCCCACCTTGGCCTCCCAAAGTGCTGAGATTACAGGTGTGAGCCACTGCACCCAGCCTATATATTTTTTTTTCAGCAAATGTTTTATTCTGTTTTGGATGACATATGTCACTATCCCATTAACCCCTGTTTTATATTTGTTTAGCATTTCATACTTTTTATGATGCTTCTGCATATAATATTTTATTTAGTTTTTGTCAACACCTTCATGAAATAGGAAGACATGGAGGTGTTCTTGTTTTAAAGGTTAGGTTCTTGAGGCCCAGAGCAACTAAGGTATTTCCCTAAATCATACACAAAGTTAATGATACATCTAGGACTAGCACTCAGGTTTCTTAACTCCTTTCTTTGAATTCTTTTGCTGTCACATGTGATTATAGTAACATATTCAAGAGCAAAGCAAAGTATAGAAGGTCATCAAGGGGAGTAGGAACCCGCATATGAACCTGTGCTTGGCTTGTTTTACAATGTCTTTAAATGTATGTTCTATGTGGCTGTGAGCATCTTTTGACACAATCCCACCTGAATTCCATTGACATGATTAGGTAGTAGTGGTGAAGAATGAATAACGTGCTGGATGAACTGAGGAAAGGAGATAGTAAGGGGTCGTATGTTGTTAGTATTAAGCTAAAGATCTTAGCTGAACAGCTTCAACTTTGTGATTTGACTTAGAAACGAAGTAGTATTTCTCTTTCCAAACTCAAGACACCTCTGTGTTCCATTGCTGTTGTGAGTGACATTTTAAAGGATCTCTGCAGGAGGAATACTTAATGAAAACATGTAAAATGTTTCTTGTTGTTAAGTGTTCTTTACTGTCTCTTGAAAAGATAGTGGGTGGGTGAGGGATTAAGAGTTGGAGTATAGGCAAGTGATTTAAATTACTGAGAGATTCCTACTTATCACTATTAAAATAATGTTATTTTGAATTTAGCAAGGTGAAATCTAGTTCAACTGAAGTAATCAAACTTCTCCATTCTGAATGCTTGCTTAGTTAGAGAATTAGCTTAAATTAGATTTGATGTCGGGGACAATTTAACTCACCCCAGGTGAAGTCCTGTTTCTCTGCTACCTCATCCCAACATCCTATTCTAGTTGCTGTGCTGTGCTTTCCTACCTTTGCCTTACTGTGATCCTTATATCTGGTTTCTCTCCATAGGTCTCCAACTGTAACCAGGTTCCCCTTCCTCTTTCTGGGACCTTACACATTGACTTTTAGGTCATTTGGTTTTTATAGGCCAGTATCACGAAGGCCAAGTGAAACTCTTCTAAAGAGTAGGGATCATGTAAGGGCCATGTTGTGAAGAAGTGACTTGAGTTGAGTAAGAGTGAGGTTTCTGGCATCCAGTGGGCCTTATTTTGCATCACAGCTCCTCCATTGGCTTAGCTGTGTGACCCTGAGCAAATCTTAACCTCTTCTAGCATTAGTTTCCTCATCAGTCTAAATGGGATCATAGGATCTCCTTCTTAAGGTGGTTGCCAGAATTAAGTTAGTTAACGTAAATAAAGCACTTGGCAGTGTATGACACATGGTGAGAGTTCAGTAAATTTAGTTGTAATTATTCTTGCTGTTATTATTGAAAGAGAACTGGATACAGTTACGAAGTTTTGTGTGAGCCTGGTAAAGTTGCTTTACCTGTTTGGACCTTATTTCTTTCATCTATGAAATGAAGGTACTGAGAAGGAGTACTGCCATGTGGACAATTGATAGACCCTATTCAGGCCTGATTATGTTAATGTTTCTTCCGAATGCATCCGAATTCCATGTTTTTCAGCTCCATCTTCTGTAACCCAAGAAGCCTCTTGATGCTTCCTCATCACTCATGCCGTCCTCTGCTCATCAAAATAACTTGTCCAGATGTCATACCCTTTAGGTTCTTCTAGATGAAACTTAGTAAGCAATTTTATGCAAAAGTACTCTAAATAAACAATACTGATGAGTTTTGTGTAATAGTTTAACATCTTACTTTTTTAGATAGAATTTTTAAAACCAGAAGGATGAAGGATGTTTATGGTGAAGGTTTTTTTTTTGTTTTTGTTTTTGTTGTTTTTTTTTTTTAACTTATGTTTCTCAAATTTTCTACCAAAGCCTGGGTATTTAGAAAACATGCCCCTAGTTGACCCTCCCCTACCAGCTCCAATCATAAAATGTCTTTGAATTATCATATTTTATTTTC
This sequence comes from Rhinopithecus roxellana, assembly GCF_007565055.1. Classification (NCBI taxonomy): domain Eukaryota; kingdom Metazoa; phylum Chordata; class Mammalia; order Primates; family Cercopithecidae; genus Rhinopithecus; species Rhinopithecus roxellana. The sequence continues at coordinate 21,910,869 of NC_044549.1, read as the reverse complement.
ATATTCATTTAAACTTTATATTCTATTCCATAATATAGCCATGTTTGTTATAATATTAAAATGTTTTAAATTATACAGCAGTTCTTATTTAACTCCTCACTGTTTAAGCTTCTAGTAAAACTGATGCCTCAAAATGTGTGCCATGTTTCACGTATGTTCATTGCAGCACTATTCACAATAGCAAAGACTTGGAATCAACCCAAATGTCCATCTGTGACAGACTGGATTAAGAAAATGTGGCACATATACACCATGGAATACTATGCAGCCATAAAAAAGGATGAGTTTGCGTCCTTTGTAGGGACATGGATGCAGCTGGAAACCATCATTCTTAGCAAACTATCACAAGAACAGAAAACCAAACACCGCATGTTCTCACTCATAGGTGGGAACTGAACAATGAGATCACTTGGACTCGGGAAGGGGAACATCACACACCAGGGCCTATCATGGGGAGGGGGGAAGGGGGAGGGATTGCATTGGGGAGTTATACATGATATAAATGATGAATTGATGGGTGCTGACGAGTTGATGGGTGCAGCACACCAACATGGCACAAATATACATATGTAACAAACCTGCACGTTATGCACATGTACCCTAGAACTTAAAGTATAATAATAAAAAAAAAATGTGTGCCATGTTTATCTCGAGGCTTTGAGTACCTCTGTAATCTAATTGAGAGCAGTAGGGTGATCTAAAGGTGTGGCTCTGAAGATGTGACTTAGTGGGCACGTCACAGACCTGGGCACATCTATGAGGGAGATATTTTTGACTGTTGATCAAATTACTTTAGGAAGTTGACTTGGTAACATTGAAGAGAGTTTTTATTTATTTATTTATTTATTTATTTATTTATTTATTTATTTAGAGGCAGAGTCTTCCTCTGTCACCCAGGCTGGAGTACAGTGGTACAATCTTGGCTCACTGCAACCTCTGCCTCCTGAGTTCAAGTGACTCTCATACCTCAGGCTCCTGTAGCTGGGATTACAGGCATGTGCCACTAGGCCCAGCTAATTTTTGTGTTTTTAGTAGAGACAGGGTTTCACCATGTTGGCCAGGCTGGCCTCGAACTGCTGGCCTCAGGTGATTGACCCGCCTGGACCTCCCAAAATGCTGGAATTACAGGCATAAGCCACCGCGCCCGACTTGAAGAGAGTTTTTAATTGCTGTAAGTTGAAAACAGACAATCATCACTGATCCAATATCTTTGAAAAGGTTAAGGGAATAGCCCTTTTCCTCTTAGGACATGTGTACAAACTTGAAAATTCTAAAATATTCCCAAATTACTGTAATCTAACTTTTATACCTTTGGGATATGTGAAAATACGGACTTGTGGAAACCTGTTTTCTTTCCTTTAGGAGGAGGGGCTTTCTCAAAGTATCTTCTGATCTCTTCTTTGCTTGTAGTTGCAGAGTGGCATGGTAACACGACAGCTAGGATACCTGATACCTGTTAGCAATGTGGCCTACAGCAAATAATTTCTCTAAGCTTGACTTTCTTTACATAAATAGGTTTTATGATTTCAGTGATCTCTCCAATGAGATCAGGTGTGTGGCTTTATGTTCCTTCTAGCAGCCACTACTTTCTTGTCTATGCTACTTGTCTCATCTGTAATTATTGACTTAGTGTGTATAATTTCTATAAGACTGTAACCTTCATATACCATGGGTGTTTTGCTTACAATTACGTTCCAAGTACCTTCTACATTACCTGACACATAGTATTCATTTACCCCAAAATATATTTTTAATGCCTACTAAATGGCAGGTACTGTTTTAGGCACTGGAAAATACAGCAGGAATATATTAGTCAAGGTCTCCAATCTCATGCAGTTTAGATTCTTACTACATTCCTGTTCAATAGAACATCTGTGGTGATGGAAATGTTCTTTACCATCTTGTCCAGTATGATGGCCATTAACCACATGCAGCTATTAAGCACCTGAAATGTGGCAGGTGTAAATGAGGAACTGAGTTTTTAACTTGGTTTAATTTTAGTTAATTTAAATTGCTACACGTGTCCAGTGGCTACCATTTTTGGGCAATATTGTGCTAGAGGACTAAGGCATTAGAGACAGAGATAAATAAGAAGATAAGTAAAATTTCACATAGTGATAAGAACTGAGAAGAGAGAAAACAGGGTGATGAAAAGATAACTAGGGAGGAATTCTAGGTAGGGTGATTCTAGTTGAGTATGCATCAATAAATGTAAAATAAAGGAATTATGAAGTTTTAATTTTAAAAATTTTGCTTCTTGGTACTTTTACTTGGGAGCCCTTAATTGGTGATCTAGTGTTTTCCTTTTTGGAAAACAACTCCAAAATCCCAAAATAAACCCTCATGTGCCTGTCATTTCATTAACTGCAAACATTTTTTTTTCTAGCCCTGAACTGTCTTCTCCAGTTCCTGTTGGTGACACTTCAACATTGGGAGGTGTGCTTTTGTGTCTTTATTCACTTTCCTTTTTAAATTATTTATGGTTTAAGACAGTCTCACAAAAAAGTACATTTTTTTGTGCTAACTTTTTAAAAATATCAGATTTCTCTATTTTTATATGTTGTTCAAAATTCTCAAGAAAAAGTAGTTTTTAAAAATTTATGGCATAATGTTGTCGGTACCTAAAAATCCTTAATCGTTAAGTATATAATACAAGTCAGAACATCACTGAAAACAAATGTATGAGCTAATGAATTATTTTAAGGCAAACACTCTGTAGCTACCACTAATGTTAAAACATAGCCATTCTAACGCCACCATTAGTCATTCATCCTGTGAGAGTTTCCCAGAGTAAAGATTTTCTTATTGTATTCTGTGGTATAGTTTAACATGTTCCTTTGATCAGTATATTTCTTGTAAATTGGTAATTCATTTCTTTATTTTTAATTTTAAAAAACCCACAAACTTCTCTGTGTTAGAAATTTCAGACATCTACAAAAATAGAATAACATAAGGTCCAGTTTTAACACTTGTCAATTCACAGCCAGTTTCCAACCTTTACCCACTTCCGCTCTCTGGTACAGGAGTTACTTCTTTTAGTATATGTCCCCTTTACCAGATAGCTCCTTAAGTATAGGAATGTTGTCTTTGTGTCCGTAGTGTCTTGTGCAGAGTCTGGCATACAGTAGGTGCTCAATATATGCTTGTTGAATGCACCACAATTATTTCTTGTTCTGAGAAGACGTCATACAGATGTGTCTTGAGGTTAGAAAGCACCGAATTTCCAGGACAATAAAGCAAACTATTTATGGGAATGGTTTTTGAAGTCAGTTCCTTATTTCCTGATAGGAACTCTGACTTAATCAGGGACTGAATTCATGCATATGTTTTTGCTTTTCTTCTTAGACGCTGCTCTCAGTGTTCCACATCCAGGGGTGGAATCCTATGAAGGTGCCTCAGAGAGCAGCTTGGAAAGGCCAGAGGAGAGTGTGAGTGATGCTCTGTTTTGTTACTTAGTTTCTAACATGGAGCATAGAGATTAAGAGAGAGTTTATCTCCCATTGCTGGACTACACAGGACTTCATGTAGTGCCGTGTTAGAAAAATGACGTGAATTCTAAAACCAGTACATTAAAAACAATTTTGAGGTTCCTTGGAGAACTGAGTAAATCTGCTCTTATTGTAGAGTTTTTGGTGAGAGAGGGCTTCAAATTATAAATGAAATGGACTGTCATTGAGGTAAGCCCACTGCCTCTTGTGGCCTCTGTGACATGATTTACTATGGTGGTTTTGCCTATGTTCTTCTAACCCTTAATAGACCAGATCTTAGCTCTTCAGAGGGTAAGAGTATACATTTTATGTAGTTTAAAAGGCAAAAAGTACCATGTATTGTGAATATACCATAATTAATAGAAACCTGTCCACTAAACAACACTAAATCCTATAGCTGAGTCTCTCTCACAAAAGATATATACAGATTAACAAAAAAATTACACATTGCCCAGGAATATAGAAACATTTTGTTAGATATTTAAATACTGCATTTAAAAAATTAAGGGGTTCACAAATGCTGTTTTTTAAATATAGAGCAAACTCTGACAAAACATAGTCACTAGGAAGATGCAATTTAATTATCTTGCACCTTCACTTCCCAGTGTGGACATTTTAACTTACATGAAATCAGGTTAAGTCGCTCCACTTTGCCTCATCACCCTCCCTGTCACTGAACAAGTCTGGTGGTAATCCCTGAGTGGATACCTGAATCAATACTTTTGTGCTAAGTACAGCTGTGTTCCAAGTAGATGGTGCTAGCAAATACTGGCATTTGATAAATATTTGTGAATGAATGAATAAAAAGTGATACTGTAGCTTTGAACTTGGGGCAGAATAGCTATGATTTAGATCTGAAAACATTTATAGAATGAGATAGAATTCACTTTAATGGAAATTAAGGAATTGTATGCAGTCAATTGGAACATTAATATCCAAAACAGAGGATTTAAGCGAATTTATAGAACCAGTAGGAAAACACAACAATATAGAGATACCTAACAAAAATTAGATTGCCTGTAGTTCTGGTTCAAATGAAGCCCAAGGTAGTTTTATTGTGCAGCTATTTTCCTAATGCATTTTCCCATCAACTCTTCTAGAAATTATATACCATATTTTGGTTCTGTTGGGAATTATCCTATAAATTATAATGTGTATTTAACTTAACAAATTTTAAGTTTTTCAATATCTTTATTCTTATCCTGAGCAATGTAGAAACATTAGCACATTGTAATTCAAATGATCATTTTGCTGACCTATATGCTACTTTTCAGTATTTTTGTTCTTTCTCTTTTTTTCATTCTACTAATGAGACTGTATTATATTCTACTTATACAGCTAAAATGTGTTTAAGATTTACCCAGATGTTTACTATTTTATTTATTTTATTTTATTTATTTATTATTTTTTTGAAATGGAGTCTTGCTGTGTCACCCAGGCTGGAGTGCAGTGGATCTTGGCTCACTAAAACCTCCGCCTCCCAGGTTCAAGTGATTCTCCTGCCTCAGCCTCCTGAGTAGCTGGGATTACAGGCGCATACTACCATGCCCAGCTAATTTTGTATTTTTAGTAGAGATGGGGTTTCAGTTGGCCAGGCTAGTCTTGAACTCCTGACCTCAAGTGATCTGCCCACCTTGGCCTCCCAAAGTGCTGGGATTACAGGTGTGAGCCACTGCTCCTGGCCCTACTATTTTATTTTCTAATTAAAAAAATATTTTAGGTCTATCTTCTGGGTAATTTTCCTTCTGAAATATATAATTCAGATATTAATTTAATGAAAGTCTCTCACTGTTTTGATCTCAGCTTTTGATCATCTGAAAATTTCTTCATTCTAATTCTGGAAAGGTGTTTTAAATATATGTTCAATTCTGGATTGAAGGGTTTTTTTGTCAAGCTTTTATTTTACAATCTTCTGCTTCTGTTGTTACTACTGAGAAGTGAACTATCAGTTCATTTGGCACTCCCTTTGTAATCTGGTTGTGTTCTTTGGCTGTTTCTAAGATATATATGTATCTACATATACACGTATGTATATATGTTTGTATGTATATGTATATGCATATATATATACACATTTAGTATACGATTTTGTATTTAAGAATCTGCAGTTTTACAAAAGTGGGTATGGATGTGTATTTATGTTTATTTATTGTGTTTTGGATTTGTTGTATTTCCTTAATGTGAAACTTTATGTCTAACATAAATTTGGAGAAATTCTCAGCTGTTATCTTTCATGATTAGATATGCCTGACCTCCTCATTTTCTCTCTCATGTCTCTTTACTACTTTAATTACTTTAATTTCTGTGTCTTTCTGTGTTGCTTTCACCTTCTACTTTGTATTCTGTCCCTTTGTGCTATTTAAAATTAAAGCCTCGGTCACAAAGGATCAGTAGATGCTCCATGGAAGTGCCACCTTCAACACTGACTCAGCTCCCTGGATTCCTGTTTTTTGACACCTTGGTTTTGTTTTGTTTTTACTTTCTTGCAGACTATACATTAAAACCATTAAAATATTTACTTAGAGTTTTCAGTATTCTGTAGCAGCAATACTACTCAAGATTTTTTAAAATAATAAACTGGAAACAAGTCTCTTTGAAAATTTAGTGAGATGAAGCTTAATAAGGAAAAAATGCAAAGTCTTGTGCAAAATTTCATAGGACTAAGAGTTTTTGTTGATACTAGTCTTACTGTGAATCAGTAGTATGATGCAGTTACTGAAAAGACAAAAGCTAGTGTAATTTTAGATTGTTTTAATTGAAATACAGTTTACTATAAGAGAGATGTGTGGCTAGATTTTTTCATATATTTCTGTTAAAACAACATATTGCATATTTTCATTGGCTAGACTTCACTTGTAAGTGTCATTCTCTAAGAAAGATATTAAGAGCCTAAGAAATGTGTGGAGGAAAGGAACTACTGAAAAGTCAGGGAAGACGTGATAGCTGCCTGTACATATTCGACAGGCTTTGTGCAACTAAGTTTTAAATGTGTCACAGGTTATAGAATTTGGATCAATGGTGGAATTTATAGGAAGGTAAATTTGGGTTTAATATTAAGAACTTTCCAACCATGAAAGCATTTTTGAAGTATAACAGTCTGTGTTTGAAAGGCATGCTTCTTTCTCATCAGAGCCATTCGAACTGATGATAAGCAGCCATTTGTCAAGGATATTATGAAGAAAATTCAAGCATCAGAAGGAGTGGTGGAATCTTTGAGGTTCTTTCCCATTCTGAAGTTTTAAAGGTCTCTGACTGTATGATTCATCAGGGATGATAAACGATACAATGAAAAAAGCCCTGATATTCTCTTCCTGACTCTGTCATTGACATGCTGTGATTCTTTATGCTAGTCGTTCATCCTATTCAATCCCTGGTTTTCTTATGTATCAAAATGGAGAAACTTGGATTACATGCACTTAAGTGTATTTTGCATGTGATGATTATTACTGTAGTACTCTAGTAGTGATCTTCTACTTCCATCATTTTTTCTACCTTTATTAATTATTGAAATTGTTCTGTAAGAAACTGTTGTCTCTTCCCTTTCATTTATTTGTTTCATCATTTATTTATTATATCAGTATAGACTCATGGATATTTAATTTATTCTTTGGGTTATAATCCATTATTTATTGTTGCTTAAATTATTTCAGCTTTGGCCAGTAGAAGGCCTGGGTTTTTATGTTACAGAGTACAAAAAGTTTGTTGAATATGGGTTCAGGTTCCACATAGCAACTAACCTTTAAGAAATTACTGCTTGTTGAGTTAGGTATAGCATCAAAAAAGAATATCCACAGTTATCTGAAAAATCTAAATATATTCCTCCCTTCTCTGATAGATATCTGTGTGACCAGATTTTTTTCATGTATGTCAACTAAAACGACTTATTGTAACTAATGGAATACAGAAGCAGCTAGAAGAATCCAGCTGTCTTCTGTTAAGCAGGACATTAAAGAATTTGCAAAAATATAAACAATGTCACTCTTCTCACCATTTTTTTCTTTTGCAGAATATTTTCTTCATTTTTACATGAACTGAGATGATTATATTATATTTAAATGAATTAATATTTTTAAAATTTCTCTTTTAATCTTTTGTTTGGTAAATATGTATAGGTGTGACCCACATACATTGGATTCCTCAATGATTATTAAGAGTATAGAGGGCTCTAAGACAAAAAAGTTTGGAAACAACCCTTCTAGGCTATTTTCAGATGATAATTATAGCAGTCAACTATTTTTAAACTCACCTTGATGGTTTCCTGTGGAAAATATTCTACCTTGCCCTGAACTGTGCAACGTGTGCTCAAAGGAATGAACAAATGCATAGTAATTTCAGTATTGGCCTATGTCTTAAAGTCTACCCAATTTGTTCCAAAGTCAAATACGGTATAATAATGTTATCTTCAGAGGCTGCCTTTAGCACAGTTCTGACACATTGAAACAATCAATAAATGCTTTTTGATTTAATGAATAAGCCTTGGCATTTATTGTTCTTTCTCTGAAAATCCAGATTAGCAATGAAATTGAGAATGTGATAGAAGAAGCCACAAAACCAGCAGCTGAACAGATTGCAGAATTCAGCATCCACCTTTTGGGGAAGGAGTACAGGGAGGAACTACAGGATTCCTCCAGCTTTCACCACCAGCACCTTGAAGAAGAATTTATTTCAGAGGTGGGTGATTAAAGAAAAAAAAAAAAAACAACAAAACAACAAGAGAGTATGCCTGCGATGTTAGTTTCCCATATTTACAACACTGTTTAAAGATAGGTTTAGGTTTCAAATTGTTTGTCTACTTGGTTCCTGGAGTGGTTACTCAGCCATTTCTTCAGAAAACTCTGTAAAAAGTCACAGGACAGATGAATTCTTTCACAGAAAGAAAAATCTTGCCATCTGCTAAAAAATAAATGCAATTTCCAACTTTTGCTGCACAGCCAAGGAAGAATGTGTCCTGTGGCACAGTTTTGACTTGAAAATATTTGGAGAAATAAGCTTCTCTAAGAAACTACACATACTGTATTGTTTTTCTTAAGGGAACATTACATTAATGTCTTTTAATTTCATCTTTAGTATTTTTTAGTTGAAAATTTTTGAATAGTTAACACATAGGTAATACCTGGTACAAAGTTTGGAGGCATAAAAGGGCATCCAGTGAAAAATAAATGTTTCTCCTATCCTTAGTTGGAGGTATTTTTAAAAAGGGATTTCTTTAAAGAATTGTGGATTAGACCATCCCATAACTTCACTTTCTGGAAAAATTCTATATAGGACTTAAACTCAAGATTTTTTCAGTCAAAAATGACCCATTGTCCCTGTCTAGTTTGCCTCTGCTTTTGTGCAGTAAGACATTGAATGCTCATCTACCCCTGTCTGTCAGATGACAGGGCCCATCATTCCTTACTGTTTATTTTTTCCCATTCCTTCTTGACGGGGTTCTCCTTAGCCAAGTTTATCAATTCCATTACCTTAATTTTCTTCCCCAGATACTGTGTCCAGATGGGAAATAAAAATGTGCATCTCTCAGCCAAAGCATTATTGTAGCCATCAGACGTGGGAAGGGGAGGCCAGACAATTCATTTTCCTAGTGGTGTGGCCAAGTTGCAAGGCTAGATGGTATGTGGAAGAAATGTCAGCCAGGCCATGGCCACCTGGCATCAAAGAGTGTCTTGGGCTGGCCGTCTGGTTTTCTCTGTCCTTTGATTAAGGAACTTTTGATACAGTTTAGTGTTTGGGTAAACAATTGCATGGAATGACTGCAGATTTAGAGAAGTCCAATAAACACTCTGAAAAATATCTTCATCAGGGACTTTATGAGGCAGGTAGCTATTGAGTTGAGGTGATTAGGGGGTGTTGAAGGTTCTGGGTCTACCATGGAACACTTCCTTCTCTGGTCTATCTCCATACTCCCTGACCCCTTACCTGGAATGAAATGCCTACCAACAGTCACTTTGCGTGAAACAGCAGAGGCAGGGTATCATGTCTCAAACTGAAGGGGGTCCTCCAGCTCCCTCCCTTTAGGACACCATCACCCAGATTTTTCCCTCAGCTTCTCTGGGTATTACTGGAAGACACAGGGAGAAAGAAAGCCTGCTTGGAGGGGATGAGGTTTAGGAGCTATTAGTCTCTCTCTCTCTCTCTCTCTCTCTCTCTCTCTCTCTCTCTCTCTCTCTCTCTCTCTCTCTGTGTGTGTGTGTGTGTGTGTGTAAAAGGATAAAAAGTGGGGACATAATAGGTTTGGGATAAGACGAAGTACAACATCAGAGAGGGGAAGGTCATTGTGATGGACCTGGTAGTGTTGGTGCCTGAGGGCAGTGCCAGTGTCAGTGTGATCCTCACATAGTGCCTTGTGCTCCACAGGTGACTTTCTATTTGTTTGCTCACAGCAGCCATGTAGGCAAGCATCTCCATTTTACAGATGAGGCTCAGGAGGCCAAATAACTTGTTCGTTGTCATGTAGTCTCTCTAGGAACAGAAATGAAAATCAGGTCTCCTACTGCCTTTCAAAGTACTCCTTCTACAGAGTCCCCTTACTTTTAATTAAAGGGAGAAGTTACAGTGAACCTTAGTTTTCCCAGTCCTGGTCCCAATTCTCAAGCATATTTATCATGAGGCAGGGGAAAGAGGAAGGGGCAATGTAATGCAATGGGAAAAATATGGGCTTTGGTGTTAGAGAGATCTGGGATTGAATACATTCTGATTCAGTCACTCACCAAATGTGTGACCTTGGCCAAGTTAGTTAATATCTTATAATCTCCATTTTCTCATCCATAAAACAGGAATAATGTATTATCTCTTGGGATCATCGCAGAGAATTGAAGTAAAGCAAAGCACCAGACGTATTGCAGTCCTCAATACATTTTACTGACTATTAATATTGATGTTGAAGTCGAATGACTTCTTGCAACTGGATACCTATACGTGTTTAGACTCCAGAGCTGGCAAAGCCTATGCTAAGATGGGATTAGTAGTAATGATAACATACAGTTGTACAGCATTTTTCAGTTAATGGAGTGCTTTTAGGTACATTTCTTTTAATCTTAAAATCAATATGGTAGGTGGGCAGGGAAGTCTTAGTTCTGAAAAAAGAAGGCCTGTGCATGGACACTCTGCCAGCAGAAACAGAGCTGAGACTAACCGTCAGCCTTCTGATTTCTAGTCCTATGTCTTCTACCCCTCCCCACCACCCTACAAGAATTATAACAGTTTTTTATTTCCTTTCAGAGAGTAAAACAGAGCACATTACTATGGCCAAAGAGTTTCATTCTTTGGCTTTGGATTCTTTATTCTTAAGGCATAAAGATCTTCAGTGAACCACGATTTTTTAAAAATCCCACTCTCTTCATATGAGGACTTGGTTAAAAGCAGATGCCCAGAGATGTTGCCAAAGTCCATTAATTTATTTCCTTTGTTCTGATGTTGGCCCCATAGTGACTCATCTGCTGAGGTTGTCATATTCTGAAATGTTACAGATTAAATGTTTATTTTTGTTAAAATATGCATTGTGCCTAACCTTATTATTATTATTATTATCATTGAGATGGAATATGTCGCCCAGGCTGGAGTACAGTGGTGTGATCTCGGCTGACTGCAACCTCTGCCTCCCGGGTTCACACCATTCTCCTGCCTCAGCCTCCTGAGTAGCTGGGACTACAGGCGCCCGCCCTGATGCCCGGCTAATTTTTTGTGTTTTTAGTAGAGACGGGGTTTCACTGTATTAGCCAGGATGGTCTCAATCTCTTGACCTTGTGATCCACCTGCCTCAACCTGATTATTTTTACATCTTTAGTCCAATCTAGCATACCATTTTCCACCTCCAGTCACTAAGCTCATTTGGAGTTACATGGCTAGATTTTAAAGACTCGGTAATAAAACTGGCTCCTGCAGACATGATGCTCATGAATCAGTCTTTGAACCAGCGGAGTTACCTGACCACAAAGCCTCTCATCTGAGTGTTCAGTGTGTTTGTGGTTCTCTTTCACTGTAGGAGCAGGAAACAGATGCCACCAGCCACATTCACACTTACAGAAAACAAACACTGTTTGTCAGTGTGTGTGCTGTGGCCAGATTTCAAAACCAAACAATAACATTTAAAAATGCTATTACAGGCTTGTAATCCTAGCACTTTGGGAGGCTGAGGTGGGTGGATCACCTGAAGTCGGGAATTCGAGACCAGCCTGGCCAACATAGTGAAACTCCGTCTCTAGTAAAAGTACAAAAATTAGCCCGGCATGGAGGTGCACGCCTGTAATTTTAGCTGTTCAGGAGGCTGAGGCAGGACAATTGCTTGAACCTGGGAGGTGGAGGTTGCAGTGAGCTGAGATTGCACCACTGCACTCCAGCCTAGGCAGCAGAGTGAAACTCCATCTCAAGGAAAAAAAAAAAAAAAAAAAGCTATTGCACCTTCTTTTGAAACAATTTTTTTTTTCTCATTTCTTCACATAAGGGAAAACCAGTGCTTTGCCAACAAGGAGTATGCTTTTTAATAATTTGGAAAAAATTAATATTAAAGCACATTAAAACCTTAAAAGACAAAATGAAAAAGAAAAATGTGGCAGTGCTTAGGTAAAATTTTTTCTTTCACTTTCTGACCTGGGTATGCCTAGGTAAGCGTCTAATAGTTGTGAACAGAGCACTTCTTATTCTACTCTTAAAAGCATTGTTTTCTATATATAGTTCCGTATTTCTACATAGTTATCATTTTTATTTGTATTTTTAACAGGTTGAAAATGCATTTACTGGGTTACCAGGCTACAAGGAAATTCGTGTACTTGAATTTAGGTAAATAGACTTGTTCTAAATATGCACATGTTCAGTAGCATTCTTTGTTCTGAATGGAATGTCCATTATATTTATCATATATATTCTAACAATAAATGATTTGAATGCTGTAACTTAATGCTATTTCTGGTAAATTAGCATTCTTGATGTTAGTTTTTCAGGTGAGGAAATTGATTTAGAAAAGACCAAATAATAACTCAAAGAGATATATTAGGTATAAAGTTGGCTAGGTTAAGAATTCAGGGATTCATGTCTCCAGCTTGCTGCTGACAAGTTACGTAGGTCTTATTTGGCACTGATAGGAGCCTGAAGGCAGATGAGATGTGGCTCCAGTGTTTTCCTAAAGCTTGTCAGTGTGGTGATTTTGACATCTTGGTATGAGGCCACTCTGGAAGGGATGTATTAGTCCTTGTTTTAAACATAGCAGATCTGAGTAAACCAGACACCTCTTTTAAAGACATTTATTCCCTGCTTAAGACTCACAGTATAATACTTGTGAACATTTACTGAGTGAATACTTTACTGAGTGAATATTTTGTATTGAGTATGCCACATTGCTGAGCTCACTTAATCTTCAACCCTCTCAGGATAGATATTATTAATACTCATTTTTAAGAGGAGGAAACAGGTTTAAAGGGATGAAATATTAACCCAAAGTCAAGAGTTTGTAAACTGAGGTGGAGGAGGAATTTTGAAACAAAGCAGCTGACTTTATAGCTTTTCTTGCTCTGAACCTTCATGCTAGACTCAATGCCATGATTTAGGTGATGCTATAGCCCAAGTTTAGATGTTATCCATCTCAACTTTGGCTTGTTCTTGACAAAACCTCTGAGTTTACCAGAAATAACAGCAAGCACTTATATAGCATTTACAGTGTGCCAGGCTTTATATATATATATGTATGTTTACACACACACTATTTAATTCCAACATCAATGCTATGAGATAGTTACGATGCTCATATTTTCCAATAAGGAAACCAGAGCACAGGGAATTTAAATAATTTTCCCAGTGTTGTTTAGCTAGTTAGTGATGCAGGTTTAGTGGAAAGAGGCCAAATATTTAAAGTTGACCTACTTACCTAGTCTCATATCATGACCAGTAGCCCCCGTTCAACTTGAGCAGTTTTCAAACAGGATGCTGCCTCCAGTTGTAAGCTCAGATGAGAACCTGAGAATGTGAGGCCTTTGAAGGCCGCCCTTATTTGGCAGCACATGAAGGGCAACACAGTCTTTGTAGCCAACTTGCCTGGCTTCAAATCCTGCCTTTGCACTTCTGGCTGGATGCTTTTGGGTGTATTTCCAGGATTTAACTTCTCATTTGTATAAAAAAGACAATTTACCTTAATCCTGCTTTATTTAAAAAATGCTTTTGAAATACTGTCAGCAAATTATTTAGCGTCTTTGTTCCATGGTTTCTATACCTATATTATGAGGATACTAATAAATGTTAATGAAGATTAAATCAACTAAGTTTTGTAAAATGCTTAGCACAGTTCCTGGCACATGGAAAGTTCTATTTAAGCATCTACTACATAAAATAATAAATATTAAAGTTTGTGCAGTATCATGTGGATTAGTCAGTCCTGACGTTTACCTAAACCCTTACTACTTTACAGTGTGCCATCTGATTTTAATACTACATAACATGTTGTATCCCAAAAAAGAAGGTTCCCAATTTTGTTAAAGCCAACAACTGGAGTTCCCTGCTGATTTACTGAAAAAAGTTTCTTTATGAAGAAATAACCATATGTGAATTGTTTTAAAGTATTTTTAAAATTTAGAAGAAAGTAAAGACCATGTCTTTAAAATAGAATGCTTTTTTCACCTTTGCTCACTTCCTTCAATCTATAGGAATTTGTCAGTATCTGATACTATGCAAGCATTTTTATTTAAGGAGGTATTTCAAAGAAATTCAGAGGAAATACACAAAGAACTTGCACTTTGATGAATGATGTGACAATAATACCTGTCTCAAACTCTGTTTAATATTTTCAATTTTTATTTTCAGGTCCCCCAAGGAAAATGACAGGTACTTTTTGGCACTTTCTCTAATATCCATTGAATTGGGAGATAGTTTAGTAAATATGGCCGGCCGTAGGTCCAGGGGAGCATAACTCAAATCTTATATCACTTCCAATATCACTGTCTGACTTTTTCAGATCAGGGTTTGTCAAACTTTTCTATTAAGAGTCAGGTAGCAAATAATTTAAACTTTGCAGGCCATAAGGTCTCTGTTGCAACTACTCAATTCTGCCACTATCAGGTAAAAGTAGACATAGACAATATATTGTAAATTAATGAGCTTTGCTGTGTTTCACTTTATTTATGGACATTGAATTTTATATAATTTTCACATGTCACAAAATATTGTTCTTTTTTTCAACTATTACAAAATGTAAAATTCATTAACTCATGGGTAGTAGGCTGGATTTAGCTCACAGGCTGTTTAACTTTATGTTCCTGGCTTATTTCACTTAACATAATGTCCTCCAGTCCATCCGTGTTGTTGTGAATCACAGGATTTCCTTCTTTTCATGGCTAAATAGTATTCCATTGTGTATGTGTAACGGAGCGGAGGCTTGGCTGCTCACTGCTTGCAAAGCCAGTAACAAGGACGATGTGCGGTGAAAGGAAAGTGACTTTATTTCCAAAGCTAGCAGTGGGGGAAGCAGCCAGCTTAACCTCCAGAAATGATTCAAACTTCAGGCTGGGAAGAGGGGATTAAAAAAGGAAACTTGCATTGGGAGGCATGCAGGAGGGGTGCTGGGTACAGTGTCTGCATGTCTTGTTCCAGTGGCTATCTCAAGCCATGGTCCACCAGGAGCGCAGCTGGCGTCATCTCAACAATGGCTGGGTTGTTGACTGTCTTGAGGTAATCTCTGGAATTTTGCAACTGGGTCTCCATGCTTGGGCTGTCTCAAGATTAGCCCCTGGAACTTCTAAGTAAGCATATAATTAGATATAATCATGCAGTTAAATAAATGTGCACGGGGGAAAGGAGTACATGGTGGGAGATGGTAGGAGGGAGTGAAGTTTCAAAGTATGTTTCAGGGCTGTATTTTAAAACTAAGGGGGAAAAGGCTCCTACAGTTTGTTTCAAGGTTACAACTTGAGACTGAGAAGAAAGGAGAAAAGAAAAAATGTTTTAAAATGCATTTGGGGCCAGACTCGGTGGCTCACACCGGTAATCCCAGCACTTTGGGAGGCCGAGGAGGGTGGATCATGAGGTCAGGAGATGGAGACCATTCTGGCTAACACGGTGAAACCCCATCTCTACTAAAAAATGCAAAAAAGTAGCCGGGCGCGGTGGTGGGCACCTGTGGTCCCAGCTGCTCCGGAGGCTGAGCCAGGAGAATGGCGTGAACCCGGGAGGCGGAGCTTGCAGTGAGCCGAAATCGCGCCACTGCCCTGCAGCCTGGACGACACAGCGAGACTCCGTCTCAAAAAAAAAAAAAAAAAAAAAAAAAAAAAAGAAAAAAAAAGAAAAAAGAGAAAAGGCATTTGGAAGCTAAACTACTTGGTTGCTTATGTATAACACATTTTCTTCATTCATTCATCTGTTGTTGGACACCCACGTTGACCCCATATCTTGGCTGTTGTGAGTAGTGCTGAAATAAATAAACATGGGTGTGTGGATATCTCTTTGATATACTAATTTCCTTCCCTTTGAATAAATGCCCAGTAGTGGGATTGCTGGATCATATGGTAGTTCCATTTGTAGTTTTTTGAGGAACTTCCATATTGTTTTCTACAGTGGCTATACAAGTTTACATTCCCGCCAGAAGTATGTAAGAATCCCCCTTTCTCTGGATCCTCACTAGCATTTGCTATTTTTTGTCTTTTTGATAATAGCTGTCCTAACTGGCATTAGATGATACTTCATTTTGGTTTTGATTTGCATATCCCTGTTGATGAAGATGTTGAGCATTTTAAAATATATTTTTTGGCCATTTCTATGTTTTCTTTTGAGAAATGTCGATTCGGATCATTTGCACATTTTTAAATTGGATTATTATTTTGCTGTGGAGATATTTGAGTTTCTTCTGTATTCTGGATATTGATCTCATGTCAGATAAATAGTTTGCAAATATTTTCTCTCATTCTGCAGGTTACCTTTTCACTCTGTTGATTGTTTCCTTTGCTGTGCACAAGCTTTTTAGTTTAATATGATTCCATTTGTTTATTTTTGTTTTTGTTGCCTATGCCTCTGAGGTCTTATTCGTAAAATCTTTTTCAAGACCAAGGTCCTGAAGTGTTTTCCGAATGTTTTCTTCTAGTATTTGATGGTTTTTCAAGTCTGACATTTAGGTCTTTGATCCACTTTGAGTGGATTTTTTGTATAGAGTGAGAGCTGTGGGGTCTAGTTTCATTCTTCTGCATATGGATATCCAGTTTTCCCAGCACCATTCATTGAAGAGAGTGTCCTTCCTGCAGTATATGTTCTTGACACTTTTGCCAAAAATCAATTGGTTGTGTATATGGATTGATTTCTGGATTCTCTATGCTGTTCCATTGATCTATGTGTCTGTTTTTATTGCTAGTACCAGGCTGTTTTGATGACTACAACTTTGTACTTTATTTGAAGTCTAGTAGTATGATACATACCTTCAGCTTTGTTATTTTTTCTCAGGATTGCTTTGGCTATTTGGGGTCTTTTGTGGTTCCATACCAATTTTAAGACTTTCTTTTCTATTTCTGTGAAGAATGTCATTGGCATTTTGATAAGGATTGCTTCAGACCTATAGATTGCTTTGAGTACTATGGTCATTGTAACAATTTTAATTCTTCTGATGCAGGGAATGGGATGTTTTCCCATTTTTTTGTATCCCTTTTAATTTTTCATCAGTGTTTTGTAGTTTTTCTTTCAGAGGTCTTTCACCTGCTTGGTTAAATTTATTTTTACGTATTTTATTTTTCTTGTAGCTATTGTAAATGGGATTGCCTTTTTTTTTTTTTTTTTCCTCAGCTAAATTGTTGCTTGTGTATAGAAATGCCACTGGATTTTTGTAAGTTGATTTTGTATCCTGCAAGCTTACTAAATTCATTCATCAAATCTAGGAGTTTTTTAAATGGAGTCTTCGGGTTTTTCTCAGTGTAAGACCACATGATCAGCGAACAGGGATAATTTGACTTCCTCTTTTCCAACTTGTATGCCTTTTATTTATTTCTTTTGCTTTATTGCTCTGGATAGGACTTCTGGTACTATGTTGAACAGCAGTGGTAAAAGTGGGCATTCTTGCCTTGTTCCAGTTCTTAGAGGAAATGCTTCCAACTTTTCCCCATGCAGTTCGATGTTAGCTGTGGCACTGTCATATGTGGACTTTATTGTATTGAGGTGCTTTTTCTCTACCTAATTTTTTGAGGGTTTTAATCATGAAGGCATGTTGAATTTTATTAAATAGTTTTTCTATATCATTATGATGATCATATGGTTTTTATTCTTCATTCTGCTGACGTGATGTATCATCCTTATTGATTTGCATATGTTGAACAATCCTTGCATTTCTGGGATAAATCCTACTTGGTCATGGTGTATTATCTTTTTGAGGGGCTATTGGATTTGATTTGCTAATATTTTGTTGAGGATTTTTGCAGCTGTGTTCATCAGGGATTTTGCCCTGTAGTTTTCAATTTCTGTCATGTGCGTGTCTGGTTTTGGAATAATTAAATTTTTCTGCTTTAATTTTGTGGAATAATTTCAGAAGAATTGGTATTCATTCTTCTTTAAAGGTTCAGTAGAATTCAGTGGTGAAGTCATCCAGTCCTGAACTTTTCTTTTTCAGTAGACTTTTTGTTACTGATTTAATCTTGTTACTTGTTGTTGGTCTGCTCAGGTTTTCTGTTTCTTTTTGGTTCAATTTTGGTGGGTTATATGTATTCAGGAATTTATTTCCACTAGGTTTTCAAATTTATTGGCATATGGTTATTCATAGTGGTCTGTAATTATCCTTTCCATTTCTGTGGTATTTGATGTGATGTCTCCTTTTTCATTTCTGATTTTATTGGTTGGGTCTTCTATCTCTCTTTTTTTTGAATCTGTAGATTACTTTGAGTAATGGTAGAATGCTATAGACCATTAGTCTAGCTAATGGTTTGTTGATTTTTATCTTTTCAAAAAACCAACTGTTTGTTTTGTTACTCTTTTGTATATTTATTTTGGTCTCCATGTCTTTTATTTCTGCTCTGATCTTTATTATTTCTTTCCTGCTACTAATTTTTTGGTTTGGTTTGTTTTTGCCTTTCTAGTTATTTGAGATGCATTGTTAAGTTGTTTATTTGAAATCATTTTAGTTGTTTGATGTAGACATTTATTGCTATAAACTTGCCTCTTACTACTGCTTTTGCTGTGTCCCACAAGTTTTGGCATGTTGTGTTTCTATTTTCGTTTGTTACAAGGAATATTTTGTTTTTATTTTAAATTTCTTCACCCATTGATCATTTAGGAGCATATTGTTTAACTTTCCTTTATTTGTATAGTTTTAAATTTGTCTCTTGTTTTGATTTCTAGTATAATTCCATTGTGGTCAGATAAGATACTTGATATAATTTTGATCAAAAAATTTTTTTGAGACTTGTTCTGTGTCTTAACATATGGTCAATCATGGAAAATATTCCATGTACTAATGAAAACAATGTGTATTCTGCAGCTGTGCGTCTGTTCAGTGAAATGTTCTGTAAATGCCTGTGAGGGCCACTTAGTCTGTGGTGCAGTTTAAATCTGGTGTTCCTTTGTTGATTTGTCTTTCTAGATGATTTGTTCTAGGGAGATAATGGGGTGTTGAAGTCCTCAACTCTTATTATATTGGGGTCTATCTCTCCATTTAGATCTAATAATAGTTGCTGTATATATCTTGGTGCTCCATTTTGGGCACAGATATATTTATAATTGTTATATTTTCTTGCTGAATGGATTCCTTTATTATTATATAATGTCCTTCTTTGTCTCTTTTTTCAACTTTTGACTTGAAGTCTGTTTTTTCTAAGCATGGTTACTCCCACTTGCTTTTGGTTTCTGTTTGTGTGTGTGTGATATATGTTTCCATCCCTTCACTTTAGATCTTTATGTGTCTTTATAGGTCATGTAAGTTTCTTGTAGGCAGCATATAGTTTGTCTTTTTTTTTTTTTTTTTGATCCTTTCAGCCAGTCTATATATTTTAAATGGAGAATTTAACCTATTTAACTTCAAGGTTGTAATTCACAGTTGAGAACTTCTGTCATTTTGTTGTTTGTTTTCTAGTTGTTTTGTATATTCTTTGTTCCTTATTTCTTCTCTCATTGTTTATTTTTGTGGTTGCTTTTATCCCTTCTTGTAGTGTGGGGATGAGTGCCAGGTTTCTCTAGTCAGCCATATTACTAATGTCACCCAGAATTGCTAACCTAGGTACAGTTTTCAAAATTATTCAGCATTGTCAGGAATTAACCAGCTGATAAAATTTATTTGTAACTTTTGGGTGTACTTATATTTTGAGCTGTGTATAAATGAATGTATAACACTGAAATAGTCTATAGGATATATAACATGCCGTTTCTCTCTCTCTCTTCATAAACATTTATATGCACATGAAGTTTTTTATTTGCTGTGCACCTCTTTTAAAATGTACTCATTATGTTAATTTAGTAGTATGCATTTGAAGTGAATCAACAACATATCCATCTGGTGTATGCAATTTATATATTTAGCTTCAGACTTTTTCAATATGTATCTGCTTCCTAGAAGAAGCTACAAAAGAAGAGATGTCTGAGTTTCTCCAAAATATCCTTGTTTTGGTTGACCATGATGAAATATGATAGCAGTATTTTTAATTTTTAAAATATATATACATCAAATAACCAATCAGGGCATCTGAGAGGAGAGAATAAGAAAGGGTAAACTTCACCTCCACATGATTGATGTCTTTGGAAATAGCTGTCAGACACAGCAACTCTCCTCTGTATAGCAGCTGCCTGAGTCCAGTTCAGAAGATGAAAGATGATGATCCAGTGGTGGTTAGTTAACTTGGTGTTGCTAAGTATGGAGAGCCAGCACAACTTTCTTCAATCAGATACTATTTATCTACCAGTATGTATTCTGCTTCTCATGAATTTCCTTGGCCTCTCGGTTTTCTTTTATTCTGTCCCTCATCCTGAGATATCTTTGTACTCCATTACCATGCCAGAACTCAGTCTGTTCTGGGTCACAGTGATGTTCTTGGCCCTCAAAATAGATGGTTTTCTGGTATCTCAAGCACTTGAGTTCTCTTTCCAGGACGAAAACATGGTAACAAATTATAACATCTCTCTGAGGCATTTTATCTTCTTTAATGAAGTTATCTGTACTAGACAAGGTAGATTATAATAGAAGTATTATATTTAGATGTCCAATGGAAACATTGGGAGGCAAATAATATTTTGCCAATAAAGAATAACACCAGTAATCTATTCCAGGCTGCCTGATTTATATAGATTTCTTGATCCAGGAGCATTTCTCTTGATCTTTTCCCTATCATTTTAAAAGTCATGCAAGGCACATGGTAGGTTCCCAGTAAATGCTTAACTCTCCTTGTCTGATTTTCTGCATAGCCTAAGAGCCAACTGAAGTACTAACTGACATAGCCTTTCCTCTGCCCTCTTTTTCTTCTTATAGTTTTTTTTTTTTAATCTTAGAGTCATGTTTACACTAGAAGTAAGTTTAATAGGTTGTGCCAAAATCCCAAAAAGAAACCCACCTTTCTGGAGAGGTAGATATGGTCCATCACTCTAAGACTTGGAAGAGCATGCATATCCTTACAGAACTGGGCTGTGGCCAGGAAACAATGTCTCTAAAATTATTAACCCAGAAGATACAAATATATGACACTATATGAATGTTCTTTAGAGTTAAAAATTGCTCTGTTATATTTAGAGTCTGAAAATGCTTCAGATTAAGTCAGGCATATCATGTACTGTTGTTTAAGTGACATGCATTCAATTGTCTTATCTGCCTACATTAGGGAACAGAATCGACCATTTGTTTCTTCATTATTTTCACAAGTCTGTATTGAACTACTATGAGCCAAGCATTGTGCTAGATGGTGGGGACATAAAACCAAAAAATAATTGTGCTTATAAAGTTGGTGGGGTGATAGAACATGAGCATCAATCACGTCTTCATGTTAAAAAGAAGTTTCCCTGGGAGATGACAGCTAAGCTGAAGTAAAAAAGAAATAGCCAGGTGAAGAAGGTATCTGTATGTGTGTGTACATGTGTATGTGGAAGATATAAGGGCTGGGAGATAATAACAGGCATTACAGAGAGAAGGAAATGTATGTACAAAGATCCAGAAACAGAGCAGGTGCCTATCGTCTGTGAGTCTATCAGGATGACTGAAGGCTCATCAAGAGCAAGGGGGAATATGGTGTGATGAGTTCTGATCAGTAGGTGACCCTCTTATTGTTTGATTTTATCTTGTAACCATCATTTGGTATTTTAGCATATTTTACTGATTTGATTTCTTTATAAATAATATTGGGAATTACCTATGAATCAACATTCTCAGATGTGCAAAACTGAAATCCTTTCATTGCTTAGAGGATTGAGGGAAGTTCTAGAGACAAGCAGGTGTTTTTACTACTTAGAGCATCAGGGTGTCAAAGTGCTCAGTTGTTACTTTTAAGTGCCCTGAACCACTGCATTAGAAGAGGTATCCTATCATATCTGGGAAGAAAACAGTACTGACGTCACTCAGAGTAAAACAGGAACATCAACGAGGCCTGGCTGCTTGCTTGTATGCCAGGTGGGAGTGTCACCTTTATGGCTTTCCCTGCAGTCCAGGGTGTGTGATCTGTGCCGCATAGGCCAGGCCAGGTCCAGACCAGTGCTCCCAGGAATTAGAAGTCTCTTGAGACCAGTCATGCTTACCAAACCATAAAAGACAATGAATTCTCTAGGATGCCTGTTGATCTATTTAAAAATGAGAAATATATGTGCCAACAGACCAATCAATTATTATAGCATTGACTGGCTCATGCATTCTTTCCTCATAGGAAAATTTGTAGGGAGTTATAATCAAAAGTTTCTTTTACAAGCTTGAAATCAAAAAGAGGAATTTGGATGATCTCAGCAGCCAGTGTCATCTAGCCATGATAGCTTATTGTAGCCATTTCCAATCTAGGGATCTATTTCCCAAAGAACTCCCAACATACTGGTCAGAAGCTTTCCACTAACCGGTAACATCAATGAGCTGACTAATTTCTTTTTTCCTATACTCTATGATGTCATCCTTATTATGTTGATACTTTCCTTTAGATCTGTAAATACCTTGATTATGCTGCAGTTTTCTTTTTACATTCGGGCAAGTATATATTTCTGTTCATCTAGTAGGTACTGGGTACCTCTCTGTGCTAGGCACCAAACTGAGCACTGGGGATAGAAACTCAAGGAGAGACTGAGACACCGTCACTGTGAACAAAATCTTTGTACAAAGCAATGGAGGCTGAAATAAAGAAATACATGAGAATATATAAGTTCAGCGGAAGAAGCACGTTAGTTTAAATTTTATTCAATTTTTCATTAATTTATTTTTATGCTTTGTTTTGAGAAGAGTTTGCTGCTGTGGAATGTCTGAAAGTGGCGAATCGCTTTTACTGCGTGTCTGCCTTGAGTGGTTTGTCTCTTGGAAAGTAGTGTTGTCCTTCCCTCCGGAGGGATCTTGGTGTGGCTTGCTGGGTGCTTACTGCCTGTGATGGATGTGCTGCAGAGACTGGCTGGAAGCCACAGTGATGACTGGTATGTGCTGCAGAGACTGGCTGGAAGCCACAGTGATGACTGGTATTGAGCTGTCCTCATAATTACTTTTTCGGGTAATAGTTTAATTAAAGCTACTGAGAGGGTAGCATAGTAGTTCAGAATGTAGGGGCTGGAGTTGGACAGATCTGTGTTGAAATTATGACTCTGCCACATATTCCATGTTATGAAATCTAAAGGAAGTCTTTTAACTGCTCTAAGGGCTTGTTTCCTCAACAATATTCTGAAGCTAAAGTATCTTTCATCAGGTTATTATGAAAATTAAATGAGATGAAGCATGTGAAATACCTGTCACATTATCAACACTTACAAACTGTTAGCTTTTAGTTAGAGAAATCTGAGTTGGAGTCTAGAGGAGTATTTTTATTTGGTTTAAAATTTTATATTCTGATGTCATTTCTCCAAAAGACTAGTTAAGAAAATGTCAACACATCAACTCATACTTATTTATTTTCTGTCTTTCTGTCCTGTGTTCCAAGAAGTCTCCTCTTTGTTTGCTTGTGGAAAGGTTGATGGTGAAAAAGCCTAATTCCCAGACAAGTGCTGTTTGTTAGTACTTGTTGAGGTTTTACATAATTCACTAATAAGGGACTTAGCTTTAAAAAGAGAGAGAGAGAGACAGAGCTTGTTTCTAGAGTATCTGAAAAAGAGAAATTCATATAGTCAATTCGGAACAGATTACTAAGTTGCATACAAAATTGGTTAATGCCCTGGAGGGTAGTAAAATATAACTTTAGAGATTTTTTTCCTACTAGGCCGAGAAGAAAATTACTTCATAATAGTTTTTTACAATTTAGTCTTAAACTTTATAGAACTGTAAATTGTCTGGGTTATCAAACCAAAGTATGTCTTCTGAAAGAACTGTCGTGTTAGAAAATACTCCAGCACAACATTTTAAAGGAAAATAATCATCAATTTGCTTTAGTACCAAGTTTTTCATAATTTTCCTACCACAATAGATAACTATGTTTCAGTACATAATTCATCTAACAACAACAATGAAGTGATGTGAGAGGATTTTGCACGGTCAAAAGGAATTAGAAAGACTGTTTTTAAAAATGGGAGGGGAGACATGCTAATAGGAAAAGAAGAAGTAGGCTGACAGTGAAGATGGAGGACTTGCCTTTGAAAGAGGAAAGGAGAAATGAGAACGTAGGGGAAGAAAATGCTCAGATCATTCTGCAGGGTTGCCTCTGTGGCCTCGTTACAATTCTTTTCCCTATTCTTAGAGCTATGACCCCTCATTCCCTGGGAAAGAGGAGAAGATGGCAAAAGG
This sequence comes from Rhinopithecus roxellana, assembly GCF_007565055.1. Lineage (NCBI taxonomy): Eukaryota > Metazoa > Chordata > Mammalia > Primates > Cercopithecidae > Rhinopithecus > Rhinopithecus roxellana. The sequence goes on along the minus strand of NC_044549.1, from coordinate 21,886,566 downwards.
TTGTCCAGGGTTTTCAGAGAAAAGTGATGGAATCCATGCTCTTTGAGACTCACCCTCTGGGTCCAATATTTGTTTCTTCATGGGTTCAGTGCTCCTTTCTTTGTGCTTCCTTAGCTGAACCTAATCTGTTCTCTCTTTCCATCCATAGTGGTGTGGATGTTTACTATGCAGTTACCTTCAACGGTGAGGCCATTAGCAATACCACCTGGGACCTCATCAGCCTTCACTCCAACAAGGTGGAAAACCATGGCCTTGTGGAACTGGACGATAAACCCACTGTTGTTTATACAATCAGTAACTTCAGAGATTATATTGCTGAGACATTGCAGCAGAATTTTTTGCTGGGGAACTCTTCCTTGAATCCAGATCCTGATTCCCTGCAGCTTATCAATGGTGAGTTTCATATCCATCATGAAGGCCTTGTATAGTTTCTTTTCCGGTATGCTCTGGTGTAAACTAATTTCCCGAAATATATAAGGTTCTGATCATTCTCTAGAATTTATGAGACATGGGTCAACCTGATATGAATGGAGCTTTAGCCATACAGCTATTTTGGATAGATTAATCAGGGGCTTTCTGGAATATTTTTAGACAAAAGGCCACAGAGTGTGGAAAGTAGCGGTTAGAAATAGTTTACAGAAATAGGAGCAAAGTATAAGAAAAAGGAAAGTAGTACTTGGAAGTATGTATAATGCTTCCCTGACAGCTGAGACATGAACTCTCTGAGGTAAGTCAGCTAGTAAAGGCTTAAAAATCAGAGTGTAGAAAAAAAGGAAGAGCTCAAGAAAGGCAATGGGAGATCTAGGTCAAAGAAGAAGTGATAATGGGCGCTGTGTGGAATCCCGGATAATCCAATACTGACTTTAAATTCAGATCGCTGTGGAGATCCTGTTATGATCCATAATGAACAGGTGGATATGACAGATCGTGAAGAAGAGGGTGTTTAACCTGGATTTGGAGGCTACAGGGTGCCCAGTCAACCTTGGACTTAAAACTTGCTAGGATTCTAGCTACTAGTATGCAGCATCTTAACTCATCAGGGCCACGGTATCCTGCTAACTCACTTGCTACTTTGCATTTGCTTCTATTCTCCATGATTTCTTTACTCATTGGTAGTTTAGCTTTTAAAATGTTCAGTGGAATATGCATTACTGAAGTGACAGCATGGGAGAAGTACCAGCTGCCAAGGAGGAAAATCTGCAAGTGAGGCAATACTAACGATGCATTTTTACAGCCTCTCTAGCTCCCACACATTTTAAAGAGAAAAAAGCCTCTGTCCTGTCCTTTCAGGCAGCTACTACCTAGCCGTGTGTGTGTGTGTGTGTGTGTGTGTGTGTGTGTGTGTATAACAAATAAACAAAAATAGACACTAGAGAAGCCAGAGAGGCTTGTTGGATTTACACAGGGAGATCAGAAAATTAATAATCAAAGAGAATAGTAGATTTAAAAGGCAAGGTAGGGAAGGAGAATTTTTAGAGAGACAAAGAAGAGTCTTGTCTTTTCAAGCAGTTATGTGTGTGTGTGTGTGTGTGTATTTGTGTATATGTGTGTGTGTGAAAGAGACAGAGAAAGTGAGAAAGGGAAAGGGAGAGAAAAAATTTTTAATAAGATTTTACTGCATGTGATTTAATCTCTTTTTTCCCAAATAAGATTTTGTCTTTCTCTCTCTCTTTCTTTCTTTTCTTTTCTTTTCTTTTTTCCTTTTTTCCAGACCAAAACTTTACATTGCTTTCAACTTATTTTGGCTGCTGGACCAACCTTTTTTTTTTAATGTGACACTCTGCTGGGACAGGGTCACAAAGTGGTCTGGGCTTTATATGAATTACATAGGAGTTTAAGATGGAGAAACACTCTCTTCAGTGGATGAGAGTGATATAGAACCATTCATTCTTAAACATTAGGGAGCCTTTATATTTTGGAGTAGGTATCCTGGGCTCACTTCTTCATATACTCCTTTGTCGTTGTTGAATCTCTTGGAATACTAGGGCTAGATAAAACAGTGAACAGATAAGAAGCTTGTTATAATCTGAAACTGCTGAAGTCCCTCTGGCAATGCTAATAGAGATTAGCCGGGGCTAACCATAGGGACGGCATATGGCCAGAAGATTCTAGGAATCAGGATATTGGGATCAGACAGAGAAAAGATATAGTTAGGAGATCACGACCTAAGTGGGTTAAGAACCGACATTGAGCAGAAGGTGCAAACACCGAGGTCAGTAACTGGAGTGGTAGGAGAATGACATGAAGATTAAGGTCTACAATAAACAGAGGTTGCTTAGGAAACTACATCCACAAACAGTATTGCAAGATCTTCCTTTTGTGTGGAGCCTGTGGGTGGAGCTACTTTCATAAAGGTGTCCTAAAAAGAGGTAAACGACTTTCTTAGAATTTGTAAGCAAGTTCAACAAAAGCTTTACAATATCTAGTACCAACTAATTCAAGTGCCTTAGGCTTTCATTAGGTGTATATTTCAATTACTCAGAATTTTGTCTCTAAAATTTATTTCTATTGTCAGGCCAACTTCAGAGTTCTGAATGGTGGCAGCTTTCTATGTAACTTGATCATTATCTCAAAAGATATGATCCTCCTTGTATTAGTCCATTCTCACACTGCTATAAAGAACCTGAGGCTGGGTAATTTATGAAGAAAAGAGGTTTAATTGACTTACAGTTCCACAGGCTGTACAGGAAGCATGGCTGGAAGGCCTCAGGAAACTTAAAATCATGGCAGAAGGTGAAGAGGTGAAGGGCAAGCAAGCACATCTTTCCATGGTGGAGCAGGAGGGAGGCAGGGGAAGAGACAGAGAGAGAGAGAGGGAGAGAGAGAAGTGCCACACACTTTTAAACAACTAGGTCTCATCAGGACTCACTTACTATCATGAGAACAGCAAAGAGGAAATCTGCCCCCATGATCCAATCACCTTCCACCAGGCCCCACTTCCAGCACTTGGGATCGCAACTCAACATGAGATTTGGGTGGGGACATAAAGCCAAACCATATCACTCCTTGATCTTGTGGAGCTTATTTTTCATAGAAGACAAGATAATTGTATACACAGTTTTTTAAAGTTTTGGAAAATACTTAAGCCAAATAGGGTTTTTGACCTTTGCTTGATTCCTGTTATGTCAGGCCAGTGGGAACAGGTGAATAAAGAGATTCTACTTCTATTTTTGGTTGCATACACCAGATCACTCTCCTGGCAATCCCTTCTTTTTAGCTTTTATTGATTTTCTCTCCCCTGTGGGCAAAATCAGCTACTTCTTTGTCTGTGTCACCATACCTTATATGTATGCCCCTCACATTGTTTTAGAATTTGTGTTTATTTCCCTGATATATGCAATGCTTCCAGAAGAGAAACTTGGCTTTATTAATGTTTATAGCCTCAACTTTGGTAAAGTCTGTGGTAACTAGCAAGGATTCATTAAATTTTTGTTGAATTAAATTATATAATCTACTCTCTATGTTACTCTTTAATATCATTACAGTGATAAAGATTTTTGGTGTCCTAGCTCAGTTTTCAAAGGTACTTTCTTCCCAAAAGGCAATTATTTTTGCATACTTTTCTACCATTCTTAGCATAAACCAAAAGAATTGAAATTTCAGTACAACTTTTTTTTTTGAGACGGAGTCTCACTCTGTCACCCAGGCTGGAGTGCTATGGCCGGATCTCAGCTCACTGCAAGCTCCGCCTCCCGGGTTCACGCCATTCTCCTGCCTCAGCCTCCCAGGTAGCTGGGACTACAGGTGCCGCCACCTTGCCCGGCTAGTTTTTTGTAGTTTTTAGTAGAGATGGGGTTTCACTGTGTTAGCCAGGATGGTCTCGATCTCCTGACCTCGTGATCTGCCCGTCTCGCCCTCCCAAAGTGCTGGGATTATAGGCTTGAGCCACTGCGCCCGGCCTCAGTACAACTTTTTTACTTAAAAATTAATTAAAAAATAAGCGCTTCATAGGAATCTTGAACAGAATAAAAACTGACTTGAGAAAGGAAAGGAAGTAATAGAAGATGTCCTAAATGTAATAATGGGAAGAATCTTTATTTTATGTTAGATTCTTATAATTCAGGCAGATTGTGCTAATATAAATAAAATATATGAATAAAGGAATAAACATTTTCTAAGTAAGTGTATTGCATATGTTCTGCCAAAATCTAAACTATGAAGAGGAAGAACTTGGCTTTCAGTTGTCCCTGCATCTCAAATACAGTATGGCCTCAACTAAAAATGTTTTTTAATGTTGTTCTTTCCTCAGTGAGAGGAGTTTTGCGTCACCAAACTGAAGATCTAGTTTGGAACACCCAAAGTTCAAGTCTTCAGGCAACACCATCATCTATTCTGGTATGTTTTTATATTTTATGCTAGAACTAGGCCCTCAAGCTTCTCTTCTTTCTTCCCTCACCTGCTTACTTTGGCATTATACATTTCCCAAGCTGTTCTCATTTCAGTTATTCTCTTGCATCATCCCTAGACCATTACTCATAGGTGTTAGCTCATAGGTACCAAGTGTTGGTTCAGAAAATGTAAGCCTTCTGCAGTGGTGAAATAAAGTCTGCATTGCCAAACTCCACACAGGGTAGAAAACTTATTTATGGTTCCTACTTGTTCGGTGATAATTAAGCTATTAAGTGCCCGCTGAGTTGTTCTTTGAGAGTTACCCAGAAATAGATTTTATAGCCAAGATGATAAATTGATGTACTAGGTATAGAGCATAGATTTTTTGTATCAATGATTATAGTGAAAAAAAAGGTTAAACTGCAAAGCACATAGAACAGTGTGTGTACAGAAGGGAGAGAAAGAAGCATATCTGCTAGCTGACGGATGACAAGGACTCTAAATCAGGCCTCCTTGTAACTTGGACTGAAAACATTCCCGCTTGCATAGAAACAGCATGAGATGAACTTTCCTTTTTGTTCTTACCACCCAGCTGCATCAGGAATTCCTCTTCCTCCTCTAAACCTCCACTTGCCACTTCACTTGTAGGGAGTTATACAGTAGGAAAGAAACAGCATAATTTAAACAACAATGATAACATCTACAACCGCAAACCACTACAGAATTACCTGTCTACAATGAATACAGGAATCTTTTGTTATCACATAGAAACAGTAAGGGGACTCCCTTCTCATCTACATTCCTTGCTTTTCTTCCCTCTTAAAATGTATTTTCTGTCTCATATCAGCTATTTGAATTACTTGTTTCTCGACTTTAATGGAGAGATGGAAATTCAGAAAGCCTGCCCTTAATTCATGTAACCATTAATCTCTGCAGCCATTTCTTCTACTAGGTTATAGAGTAACTCATTATTACAATGTAGAATTACTAAAAACAATCTTTTCACTGAGTTACATATTGGATAAAATAGATTAGAAGAGATTTACAGAGAGTACATTCATTTGGTGTGTATTTATTCCTTCACTTATTCATTCATTCAAATATGTTTGTTTTGTGCTTTCTATGTGCCAAGCGCTTGTGAAACTAAGACAAATAAGGTGTGGCTCTGCCTACAAAAATTTCTAGTCTGGTGGTAGCAGACAGATTTCTAAACAAGGTGATGTAGACATTGTCCTAGAGGTCCATCCAGGGTACAGGGAGCGATGACAGCACCACTACTCTCCGCTTTTAATCACATTCTCTAACCACAGGAGGAGCTTTGTGATGATATTTTAGAATCATATTGCGAAGATGAGAATTTCTATATAAGCCAGAGTGTGTAAACTGGAGACTAGCTGGATCCAACTATAGACATGCAGCTTGGGACCAAATTAAAAAAAAAATAAGTCAATTTTTAAAACTAGGAGATTTTTACATAAAAATGCAGATTTCTGGCTTCTTTTGAACACCAGGAAGATCTGCTACTGTTAAGTTCATATTCCCTTGTGGCAGAAAGTGGCTGGAGCTTGGCTGTGGCTGCCCCTTAATGATAGCAAGCACCATTAGGGCTCACTTGTTCATTTATGTTGCAGTGCTTTCATTTGCATTTATGCCAACTCATTACTTTTTTGAATAGTGATTACTGTAGGGCATTCATTAACAATTTAAGGAAACATTAGAATGTTAATGGGAGATGATAAGACATGAAAACAAGGAATGATTAATTAGAAATGTCTAGTTATTACTTTCTTTTTAATTTATTCCTTCCCTCCCTTTCTTCATGCCCTTGCCAATTGTTAGCAAGATTTTACTCTACCATAGAAGTGAGGTGGGTTCCCCCCCAGATTTTATTTTTAAAAATTATTTTATATACAGAGCTGCAATAATTGTATTACTAATCACTTTATTGTTTTTATTATTAGTAATAAAGGTTTATTCAAAGAGTAAAAAAATGTTGTTTTAGAGCTAGGAATGTTGGGAAATGGAATTTGACACCTTTCTGGCACCCTGACTTGGAAAATCACTTGTACAGTGTGCTTTCTTTAGGACTAACAGGCTTTTCAATTGGCAGTAGCAGAAATGAAACTGGCCAATATAATAAAGTTGTCAATGTACTACATTGAACTAAAAGAAAGCATAAGTTAAATTTGTTACTATGGGAACACCTATGGATAGAAAAATTAATGAAGGGCTATTCCTGGCATGTGTGTGTTAACCTTTCAAAATGTATAAGAAAGCTTCATTGCCATGCCAGTTTTTAGGGAATACCTATTTGGAAGGGATGGTCTTTCTTCTTTATTTGAAAAGTCGAGTTGTTTACTTTCACATTTTATATTGTCTGTGACTTGATTTTTGAAAAGATTTTATATATCGTTTTACTTTTAATTTTTTATTAAGTGAAAAGGCATTTTGTTTACAGATACACTGAAGCAATATATTACTGCTTGAGGATTTCTTTTTCTTTGAGGATTCAGCTGCTTTCCTAATGTGTGTCAGGTTATGCGCTCCATCTGATAAAACTCAATTTCTTAAACATGGCTTGAAGGGCTTAAGCTATCTCACTTGAGTTATTTTGTAAAGTACATTTGGAATTTGCAAGAATATATGAGTAACTTTAACACTTTAAAGGAATAAAGTTAATTTCCTCTTATGGAATGATCATCATCATTGTAACTACTTTATTGATGAACAGAACTTGGTATTGAGCAAATGGCCTTCCTTTCCCTGACTACAAATGTAATTTTCAGTCCCAGAAAAATAAAGGGGAAGGCTAGAAACTTTTTTTCTATGTAAACAGCCTCCATATCCCATAGAGCAGATATCTGAATATTAGGAGATGGCCTCCCACACTCCCTCCGTCTGTGTTGACCTGGGTTGTATAAACTTGTGGAATATGTTACCCCAAATGAGTGCATGGACTGCCAAGTCTGTTTGCTCTAGTTTCTCCTCTGAGAATCCTTTTACCACTTGGGAATATACACTGGGAGAGACCTCTGGATGAATAGCTGTTAGTGGGAAAAGCACTGGCACTGAGAAATCTAGAGACTTGGCTGCTTCCAGTCTGTTTTTTTTTTTTTTCTCTTTTTTCGTGTGTCCTTGAGCATTTCACTTCTATGATCCTCAGTTCCCTCTCTTTAATAGGCATGGTTATACTACATGTGTTCTTGAGTCCTTCTAAGTGTAAAATGTGATAATTTTATTATGTTCATATACATGTGCATGCTCAGCCCTTCTTCCCAACATAAGATTTTTACAAGCCAAAAGATGGCCTCATAAAGCACATGAGCCTTTGGCAAGACAAGAGCTGGTGTTTTTACTTAACTTTTTTGTCTTTCACTTTCTGGACTTTAATTTGTTGTCTTCCATTTCTCTGGAAATAAACTCTTGCTCTATCTCTGTTCTTGAGGACTCAGAATAACTTAGACCCTCTAGGCAGAAATATGAACCAGCTTTATGTCTATTTGGTGCTAAGTTATGTAGGAGCACTCTGCACACAGGTCAGCAATTGCAAGGCACCTCTACTGAACAGAGTTACGTAGGGTTAATTCTACTCCTGGTAATCGCATGGTGTTTTCTGAGACAGTGTATTGCTGTCACCTGGGCTAGAGTGCAGTGGTGTGATCATAGCTCACTGAAGCCTCAAACTCCTTGGGCTCAAGTGATCCTCCTGCTTCAGCCTCCAGAGTACTATAGGAATGTAATATAGGAGTGCACCAAGGCACCCAGTTATTTTTTTATTTTATGTTTTTTTGTAGAGACAGAGTCTTACTCTGTTGCCCAGACTTGCATGCGCTTAAAGTTTACTAGAAAAATGCCAGAAGTCATCTCTCCAATTAGATCTTCTTTTTCTTTTTTTGTCCTGAATCATGAAATATGTCTTCTTATCCTCAGGTGCACTTGTTAGGAGATTCCCCAAGAGGGAATTTTGTGTCCTGAGATCTTTCTCTTTCTCTATAGGTTGTTTTGCAATTGTTTCTAGTCATTTGATGATGGCCTCTGGTTTCCTCTTTCTTTACAGATGTTTTGCTTTTTCTCTCATACATTTCACTTCAACAGATTCAGGAGATTTGGTTGTTAGACTCCAGTCTAATTCCTAGATATATCTTGCTTCTATTTCTTTCTTTCTTTCTTTTTTTTTTTTTTTAGCCAAAGCGACATTGCCAAAAATGTTGGCTAACATTGCATCATATACTTTTTATCACTCTCCTTTTTCCTTTCCAGATTTTTATTTTCTGACTAAATTTACATTTAGCCAGAATGATATCATTTTTGGTTCATGTTGTTGTTTTAAGTGATTCTCATTCCTTATTTGGTGGGCATTTATATTTCATTTTGGATTCTCTAATCACTTTTTGACAGAAATGACTTAAACTTTAATGGATTTTTAAATGAAGTATATTATAAAATGATGGCACCTTTGCATAATATCACTCATCCAGGGTCTCAGCAGTAACAGAGTCATCTAGAAGAATCTACTAATGGAGATGTGCATAGGGTTAAGGGAGCATAAAAAGAATGTTAAGGTATGCAGAGACTAACAACAGTGGGAAGCAATTACCACTACCATCCATTGGATTACAGAGGAAGGGGAGGAAGTGCTGTTACCAGAGCCCATTGACAGCTGGAGCTGTAATTGTGGAGGGAGAAGCACAGCTATGCTAGACACATAGTACTGAGGCTTGGAGGAAGCAGGGAAGAAATACCTTGACCTCTCTTCCCCCTGTCCTTTGATCTGCTTATGCTTCCCGTTGGCCAAACTCAAACAGAAAACAAATGCAAGGCAGCATTTGCAAGGGTGGTACAGATCACAGGGGTCAGCCTCCTAGGGCAGAGGGCAGGAAGAGAAGGATCTGAAGTGGTGGTGACAAATACAGAAGAATCAGCATGGTGACCCACTTAATATAGGAACCAATGAAAACAACATGGACAAGGCAGGAAGTGATGTTGTAACTGAGTTGCACAAAAGAAAATAAGATTTTCTTTTTAAACTAAAGTGCTTTTAGTTTAAAGATGGTAGGTGAAACTATGGGTAACCCTCTATAAAGCTAATGACCTTCTGTTATTACCATCTTTCCTGTGCATTTGTCACTAGGGGAAGGGACAAAGTAGGATATGCCTGGTGGTTTCTTGCCTCATGGTCCCCCATCTGTGACTGGGAGAGTGTATAGTTCAAAGCCTTCTCACACAGCTGTTTGACAGAGAGACAAGGGGCACTGTGAAGACAAAGCATAAAAGACTAATTAGGCCTTGTGTAATAGTCTGTTTTCACACTGCTGATAAAGACATACCTGAGACTGGGCAATTTACAAAAGAGAGGTTTAATGGACTTATAGCTCCATGTGGCTTGGGAGGCCTCACAATTATGGCAGAAGGTGAAAGGCACATGTCACATGGTGGTAGACAAGAGCCGAGAGCTTGTGCAGGGAAAATCCCCTTTATAAAACCGTCATATCTCGTGAGACTTATTCACTACCACGAGAACAGCATGGGAAAGACCTGCCCCCATGATTCAATCACCTCCCACCAGGTCCCTCCCACAACATGTGGAAATTCAAGATGAGATTTGGGTGGGGACACAGTCAAACCATATCACCTTGTTTTGGGTTAGCTGTCTTCATAGGCCAGTATGTTCTGTTTTATTTCATGGCCATAGACTGAACTCTAGTTAGCCACCCTAAAATTGTGTGCTTTGTTCAAAAAGCATATTAGGGTTGAGACTGTCAGTGCAAATTTACTATTGCTGATAGGAGTCTCCTGGAGTGGGGGGAGGAGGTTAGTTCAGCATTTCTTATTCCTAGTTTTCATTTTGTTCATAGGTATAACATGAATTCTAGTCTTTTGATAGACTTATAAATATGGGAAATTTCTTAAAGATTCCAGTTGATAAGAAATAAAATCATTCAGCAACTGAAGAAGTGTATTAGAAACACAGGCTGGAATATTATGCCCAGAACATGATCCAGCCATTTCCTCTACTAGAAAACTTTTACAAGTACCCATGTCTAGGTTCTCCACCCAGACCAATTAAGTTAACATTTCTGAGTGTCAGGCCTGGGAATTGGTGTTTTTCAAAAGCTTCCATGTGATTCAAATACCATTTTTTTTTTTTTTTTTTTTGAGACAGAGTTTTGCTCTCGTTGCCCAGGCTGGAGTGCAATGGTGCGATCTTGGCTCACCGCAACCTCTGCCTCCCAGGTTCAAGTGATTCTCCTGCCTCAGCCTCATGAGTAGCTGGGATTACAGGCATGTGCCACCACACCCACCTACTTTTGTATTTTTAGCAGAGATGGGGTTTCTCCATGTTGGTCATGGCTGGCCTCGAACTCCTAACCTCGGGTGATCCACCTGTCTTGGCCTCCCAACGTGCTGGGATTAAAGGCGTGAGCCACCGCACCCAACCTCAAATACCTTCTTAGGACTGAAAAGGATTGTTCTTTTCTCTTTTCCTTTTTCAGTTTTCATACATCCAGGAAATATTTTATGAGTTTTTTCCATGTGGATTGTACTTCTCTATCTTTGTTATTCAGAATCCAGAATAAATTATATAAACTCCTGCCAAATACCATGGCCATTTTACCTCTTAGCAGTATTGTTAAACTTTTTTTTTTTTTTTGAGACAACGTCTTGCTCTATAGCCCAGGCTGTAGTGCAGTGGGTTGATCATAGCTCACGGTAGTCTTGAATTCCTAGGATCAAGTGATCCTCCTCCCTGAGGCTCCCAAGTAGTTAGACCTCCAGGTGTGTGCCACCATGCCTGGCTAAGCTATTTTTTTGTTGTTATTGAGATGGGGTCTTGTTATATTACCCAGACTGGATTCCTGGCCTCAAGCGATCCTCCTGGTTCAGCTTCCCAAAGTGCTGGGATTATAGACGTGACCCACTGTGGCTGGCTGATTATTGTACATTTACATAGACAGTTCTTCATAAAATTAAATAATTAACATGTTCATGGTTTGTGTTTCTGTATACTTCTCCATTTCTGAACTACATTTTAAGATAAGATTAGTAGTACATTAGTAAAACATCACTAGAAAGAGGAAATTGTTTATGTTTCATAAGTGTGATACCATTTTACAGGAGAGGCTATTCATTTGAGGTAACCAGACTACATTTTGTTGTGGTGACATTTCTGACCAAACTAGAGGGCCTTCATTAACTAATTATCTTTTCAGAACGATGAATAAAATTGCCAGTTGTTCTTTCCTGCTGTGGGCAATGGACTTAGATCTTTGCCAACAAGTTACAGATAACAGTAACTTCTCTGTATTTAAAGTCATTTAAGCTAAAAACACAGAGGAAAATGAACCATCTAAAGAAAAGAAAACATTTTCTCTCACAAATTCACTTTGTTTGAGGGCTTTAAAATATGTTACCTCATCTGTCCTTGCTTTTCAGGTGAGAGGTGATATAGTTTTTCTCTAGATATTGGAATTTGACTATAAATCTGTTTGATTCTGGAGCCCATGTCTCCCCCTACTCCCAATACTATTAATACACTGCCTCCTTGTCCCTAGAAAATCTGGGAATATAGACAGATAGGTGGTATTTAAAATCACTTTTTATATGTTTCTTTTATCTATGATATGATTTAGCCTTTTTTTCCCCCCAGGATAATACCTTTCAAGCTGCGTGGCCCTCAGCAGATGAATCCACCACCAGCAGTATTCCACCACTTGATTTCAGCTCTGGTCCTCCCTCAGCCACTGGCAGGGAACTCTGGTCAGAAAGTCCTTTGGGTGATTTAGTGTCTACACACAAATTAGCCTTTCCCTCGAAGATGGGCCTCAGTTCTTCCCCAGAGGTTTTAGAGGTTAGCAGCTTGACTCTTCATTCTGTCACCCCGGCAGTGCTTCAGACTGGCTTGCCTGTGGCTTCTGAGGAAAGGACTTCTGGATCTCACTTGGTAGAAGATGGTGAGAAACTTTAATCGCTTTTCATACTTCTTGTTGTATCTGATGACGGGGTTTTTAAAGAGAGGAAGAGACTATGGCTATGAAAAAAACATGGTAGTATTCATTAGGGGTAAAATGTCTTGGTAAAATTGTTTGTGAGAGGAAACAATCAAATTTAATTTGTTGGAATGGAGAGTCCAAACAGGTAAATAATAAGAAATAAACTTGGGGAGCTGGGGTGGGGATCAATTAGCAGATATTTTGAAGGTCATATCGAAGGATATATAGTTTAGTTACATTACTGCTACTACTATTAAATAACCACTTTACTTAAATATTGGAGTAATAAATAGTGTCAAAGAAGATTATTCAACTAGGTTATAATACAATTAGTTGTGGGGTCCAAGTCTAAAGATTCTTGCTTGTAGTAGTATCGTGAAGGGAAGTAACTAAATCATGGCAGCCACAGCAGAGATAAAGAAGTGAAAATGAAATAGATGATCTAGATGTTGTGGAGGAAAGGAAAAATAAATGTGACTTAGAAATGGAGTTTACATGTGAAATGAGGAAGATGGGCAAATATATAAATAATGAGTTCAGGATTGTGAATATTGGGTGAATCTGAAGGATGATAGACAATAAACATAACAGGGAAAATGAGAATTCAAAGAGAAACACAATGTTCAGGGAATTTTCCTCCTAAATGACTGCTGGATTTAGTATTTGTTGTCAAAATTACTACTAGCAGTTCTTTATTTTCATGGAATTAAAAAAAAAAACAAGCGTTTGAAGATTATTTCAATAGTCAAGGTCTTGTCATCCTCGAGAAGGAGATAATATTCACGAGTGACTGTCCCATATTACAAACATGTTATCAGATCTTCCTTTTGTTTGCTAGATATAGAAAAACAAAAGTCAACAATTGCCCCTGTTAACTTCACAGGGAAAAAATAGGAAACGAATTTTATTAGAAGAACTAGGAATATATTCTGGCAACTCTGTGGATTAATTAATGGAAAACTTTATTTTTAGGATTAGCCAATGTTGAAGAGTCAGAAGATTTTCTTTCTATTGATTCATTGCCTTCAAGTTCATTCACTCAACCTGTGCCAAAAGAAACAATACCATCCATGGAAGACTCTGATGTGTCCTTAACATCTTCACCATATCTGACCTCTTCTGTACCTTTTGACTCAGACTCCTTGACCTCCAAAGTCAAAGATCAATTAAAAGTGAGCCCTTTCCTGCCAGATGCATCCATGGAAAAAGAGTTAATACTTGACAGTGGTTTAGGTTCAGGATCAGGGCAAAAGGTAGATCTGATTACTTGGCCATGGAGTGAGACTTCATCAGAGAAGAGCACTGAACCGCTGTCCAAACCATGGCTTGAAGATGACGATTCACTTTTGCCAGCTGAGATTGAAGACGAGAAGCTAGTTTTAGTTGACAAAATGGATTCCACAGACCAAATTAGTAAGCACTCAAAATATGAACATGATGATAGATCCACACACTTCCCAGAGGAAGAGCCTCTTAGTGGGCCTGCTGTGCCCATCTTCGCAGATACTGCAACTGAATCGGCATCTCTAACCCTCCCCAAGCACATATCAGAAGTACCTGGTGTTGATGATTACTCAGTTACCAAAGCACCTCTTATACTGACATCTGTAGCAATCTCTGCCTCTACTGAAATATCAGATCGGGCAGATGCCATCCTAAGGGAGGATATGGAACAAACTACCGAGTCATCCAACTATGAATGGTTTGACAGTGAGGTTTCAATGGTAAAGCCAGATATGCAACCTTTGTGGACTATATTGCCAGACTCAGAGAGAGTTTTGACAAGAACTTCTTCCCTAGAGAAACTGTCCAGAGACACGTTGGCAAGTACACCACAGAGTACTGACAGACTCTGGTTCAAAGCTTCTGTGACACAGTCTACCAAATTGCCTCCAACCACAATCTCCACCCTGCTAGAGGAGGAAGTAATTATGGGTGTACAGGATATTTCATTAGAACTGGACCGGATAGGCACAGATTACTATCAGCCCGAGCTAGTCCAAGAGCAAAATGGCAAGGTTGGTAGTTATGTGGAAATGTCTACAAGTGTTCACTCCACAGAGATGGTTAGTGTGGCTTGGCCCACAGAAGGAGGAGATGACTTGAGTTATACCCAGGCTTCAGGAGCTTTGGTGGTTTTCTTCAGCCTCCGAGTGACTAACATGATGTTTTCAGAAGATCTGTTTAATAAGAACTCTTTGGAGTATAAAGCCCTGGAGCAAAGATTCTTAGAACTGGTAAGCACAAAAAGTGAAACATGGGCGCTAGTGAATAATCATGTATGACCCACTCCTCCTCCCCTCTAGCACACAAGGTCTGAGCCAGGGAAAGTGTGATCTGCTGTGAACATTCATTTCCTATCATTCACCAATAGTATCATGGCCTAGGGTTGGAAAGAAAACAGTAAGACATATAAGAAATGGAAAACACAAAAGTGGCATGAGAGTGATGTGATAATTTACAGGGAAGATTGTTTTCATGAATTATGACACTACAATAAGTTTGACATTTCTTTTCACATTTTACTGTGAAGCTAATGTTTTGTGGGTACCTGTGTCGCCTTCACTGTTGGGATCCTTCAGTGAAACAGAGAATAAACTCTCTGAGTGTCTAAAACTATGTATGAATTCCATGGGATTCCTAAATATCACTATGAAAATCGCATAGCATTTCTAGTTTATACTGTCAAATCATTCCTAATTTGTACTTTTGTTAATTAACAGTTTAAATGTAGATAAAATACAATTAGGAAAAGTAAGGCAGGGTCTTACCTGTGTTTTTGTTTTGTTTTGTTTGGGTATGTATTGAACAGAATGTGAAATGCTGTCAATAAACTTACCACTTTTTGTGTATTGTAGCTGGTTCCCTATCTCCAGTCAAATCTCACGGGATTCCAGAACTTAGAAATCCTCAACTTCAGAAATGGCAGCATTGTGGTGAACAGCCGAATGAAGTTTGCCAATTCTGTCCCTCCTAATGTCAACAATGCGGTGTACATGATTCTGGAAGACTTTTGTACTGCTGCCTACAATACCATGAACTTGGCTATTGATAAATACTCTCTTGATGTGGAATCAGGTATGATATTGCCTAGCATGGTGGTTTCTTAGTAGAATCCCGTGATTATTCTTGTGTGTTCTCTTCCTCATTGCATTAAGGTGAATCCAATACTCGTAGGAAAAAAGAGTACTATGTCAGACAAATCTTCCACATCTTGATAACTAGTAAAATATTTCTCCCAAGAACATCAACATCACTCCCTTTTCAAAACATCCTCCAAACATTTTGCTTTACTATTCCACCTCCATTCCCTTTTCTACCCACTGCATCTGGCTTTTGTTTTTATTTACCTACTGGATCTGTTCTTGCTATGCCTTCACGTTGTCACCTGCAAGGTTTGGGCCTTCTTCCCTTCAAGCTTTTGCATCCATTTCCATTGTCTTAAGCCTTATATAAATGTCAATAACTCTCCACATTTTTTTTTTTTTTTTTTTTTTTTTTTGAGACGGAGTCTCGCTCTGTCGCCCAGGCTGGAGTGCAGTGGCCGGATCTCAGCTCACTGCAAGCTCCGCCTCCCGGGTCCACGCCATTCTCCTGCCTCAGCCTCCCGAGTAGCTGGGACTACAGGCGCCGCCATCTCGCCCGGCTAATTTTTTGTATTTTTTAAGTGGAGACGGGGTTTCACTGTGTTAGCCAGGATGGTCTCGACCTCCTGACCTTGTGATCCGCCCGCCTCGGCCTCCCAAAGTGCTGGGAGTACAGGCTTGAGCCACCGCGCCCGGCCCACATTTTTTTAATGCAGATCAAACATCTCTCATAACCTCCAGAATCAATATCTACTTACTTGACAGTCTCCACTTGGATGTATTCTGTGTATATAAAATTTAAGATAGCTGTGAGTGAGCTCTTCTTTTCCATATCTCACCACTCTCCAGCTGTATCTACTATTTCTCTCAGCTTCTCTATCTCTCTCCATAAATGTAACCTTTATCTACTCAGCTACTTAAGCTGGAAACCTGAGAAAATTTCTTTTCTTTTTTTTTTTTGAGGTGGCGTTTCGCTCTTGTTGCCCAGGCTGGAGTGCAATGACGCGACCTCGGCTCATTGCAACCTCTGCCTCCTGGGCTCAAGCAATTCTCCTGCCTCAGCCTCCCGAGTAGCTTGGATTACAGGCGCCTGCTACCACGCCTGGCTCATTTTTTGTATTTTTAGTAGAAACGGGGTTTCTCCATGTTGGCTAGGTTGGTCTTGAACTCCTGACCTCAGGTCATCCACCTGCCTCGGCCTCCCAAAGTGCTGGGATTACAGATGTGAGCCACCGCACCTGGCCAGAGAAGTCATCCTTGATACCTCAATTCCTAACACCTGGAACTCTTAGTCACTCACCAAACTTATATTCTAAGAATATCTCAAATTCATGCTCTTTTCTCTATCTCCATTGCTACGACTCCATCCAAATCACCATGATCTCTCCTTTGGACCAGTTTCCCCAAATCCTCTCATGCTCTTCCTCCTATCCATCCTCCATATAGCAGCCATGGTACTCTTGAAGGGCTATCTGGTTCAGTAGCCACAAGGCCTTGTCCCCATTTTCTTCCCCAATATCCAATGTAACTAACCTCTGCTCAACATGTTCTAGTCAAACCAGCTTGTTTTTTGTTACTCAGATACAAAACCTTCTTCTTGCCTTAAAGCCTTTGCACACACTGTCCACTTTTGCCTTCTTACTCACTCCTGCTCACCCATGTGCCTCAGTTCGAATGTCACTTCCTCAGGACTTTTCATTGACTCACCTGTGGTCTAGACTGAGTCTTTCCTGTCAGTTTTTACATTAATAGTACAATGTTCTTTCCTCTAGAGAGTTATCATCATTGTAACAATGTTAATTTATGTGCGTAGTTGCTTAATGGCTACTTTTTCCAGATGAGCTTTTTACAAGAACTGAGAATGTGTTTGTTTTATTAACTACTTTTTAGCCAGAACTTAGCATAGTGTCTTGAACACAGAAGGTACTCAAAAATACTGTGAATGAATGAAATGAATCATTGCTTTTATTTTGAAGCCTTGGATGCAGAGAACACTGTTGAAGTGTGAGCTTTTGTTCTTCCTTCCCTTCTACATACCAGAGGACAGAGGTTTTGAGGAGTAAGAAGGAATGTCTGGTTTGGTATTTCTCCAGTGCCTTTGAATCTCAAACTGGTTTGAAAGTCAGCCCTATTCTTTAGGAAAGAAGTGAACTTTCTTTTGAAATCTTTAAGAATCATTACTCATTGAAAGTGAAGAAAATGGTTTCATGAATCCTTCATATACAAATTTCTTGCCAATTGAGTTCTCTAAGGCCATTTGCACATTCTTTGGTATAGTGGAAGAGGCAATTAATTATAATTTGTAAGGAATGATTTCTTGCTTCTACTTTACCATTTATTATTTGTGTGACCCAAGATGGGCTTCCCTGACCCTTAGTTCCTCATATATTAAATGGGGGTAGTATTGCCTGGCCTCTGTATTTTATGAGACTATTCTAAGCATTAAACAAGTAGTATATATAAAGCATTTGACTAACTATACAAATGCAAACAGTTATGATTTATAAAACTTTTGCAAAAGTCAATCTACTTCTTTTTAAACAGAATTACAGGCCTGGTGCTGTGGCTCACACTCATAATCCCAATACTTTAGGAGGCTGAGGCAGAGGGATTGCTTGAGGCCATGAGTTTGAGACCAGCCTAAGCAACATAGTGAGTCTCCATCTCTACAGAAAAACTTAAAAATTAGCTGGGCATTGTGGCATGTGCCTGTAGTTCCAGCTACTTGGGAGACTGAGGTGGGAAGATTACTGGAGCCTAGGAGGTTGAGATTACAATGAACTATGATCACACGACTACACTCTAGCCTGGGCAACATAGTGAGAACCTGTCTCTAAAAAAAATAAAAAATAAAGAGAATTACAATAAATACATTTACTTCAGTTTTTTTTTTCCTTTCACTATTATACTTTCAGTTCTGGGATACATGTATAGAACATGCAGATCTGTTACATAGGTATACACGTGCCATGGTGGTTTGCTGCACCCATCAACCTGTCATCTACATTAGGTATATCTCCTAATGCTATCCCTTACCTAGCATCCCACCCCTGACAGGCCCCCGTGTGTGATGTTTCCCTCTCTGTGTCTATATGTTCTCATTGTTCAACTCCCAGTTATGAGTAAGAACATGCAATATTTGGTTTTCTATTCCTGTGTTAGTTTGCTGAGAATGATGGTTTCCAGCTTCATCCATGTCCCTGCAAAGGACATGAACTCATCCTTTTTTATGGCTGCATAGTATTCCATGGTGTATATGTGCCACATTTTCTTTCCTTTTTTTTATTTATTATTATTATACTTTAAGTTCTAGGGTACATGTGCATAACGTGCAGGTTTGTTACATATGTATACTTGTGCCATGTTGGTGTGCTGCACCCATCAACTCGTCAGCACCCATCAATTCGTCATTTATATCAGGTATAACTCCCAATGCAATCCCTCCCCCATCCCCCCTCCCCATGATAGGCCCCAGTGTGTGATGTTCCCCTTCCCGAGTCCAAGTGATGTCATTGTTCAGTTCCCACCTATGAGTGAGAACATGTGGTGTTTGGTTTTCTGTTCTTGTGATAGTTTGCTAAGAATGATGGTTTTCAGCTGCATCCATGTCCCTACAAAGGATGCAAACTCATCCTTTTTTATGGCTGCATAGTATTCCATGGTGTATATGTGCCACGTTTTCTTAATCTAGTCTGTCACAGATGGACATTTAGGTTGATTCCAAGTCTTTGCTATTGTGAATAGTGCCGCAATGAACATACGTGTGCATGTATCTTTATAGCAGCATGATTTATAATCCTTTGGGTATACACCCAGTAGTGGGATGGCTGGGTCATATGGTACATCTAGTTCTAGATCCTTGAGGAATTGCCATACTGTTTTCCATAATGGTTGAACTAGTTTACAATCCCACCAACAGTGTAAAAGTGTTCCTATTTCTCCACATCCTCTCTAGCACCTGTTGTTTCCTTACTTTTTAATGATTGCCATTCTAACTGGTGTGAGATGTTATCTCATTATGTGCCACATTTTCTTTATGCAGTCTATCATTAATGGGCATTTGGGTTGGTTCCAAGTCTTTGCTATTGTGAATAGTACCACAATAAACATACATGTGCATGTGTCTTTATAGTAGAATGATTTATAATCCTTTGGGTATATACCCAGCAATGGAATCACTGGGTCAAATGGTATTTCTACTTCTACATCCTTGAGGAATCGCCACACTGTCTTCTACAATGGTTGAAGTAACTTACACTCCCAACAAAAGTGGGAGTGTAAAAGTGTTCCTATTTCTCTACATCCTCTCCAGCATCTGCTGTTTCCTGACTTTTTAATGATTGCCATTCTACCTGGCATGAGGTGGTATCTCATTGTGGTTTTGATTTGCATTTCTCTAATGACCAGTGATGATGAGCTTTTTTTTTTTCATATGTTTGTCGGCTGCATAAATGTCTTCTTTTGAGAAGTGTCTGTTCATATCCTTTGCCTACTTTTTGATGGGGTTGTTTGTGTTTTTCTTGTACATTTGTTTAAGTTCCTTGTAGATTCTGGATATTAGCCCTTTGTCAGATGGATAGATTGCAAAAATGTTTTCCCATTCTGTAGATTGCCTGTTCACTCTGATGATAGTTTCTTTTGCTGTGCAGAAGCTCTTTAGTTTAATTATATCCCATTTGTCAATTTCGGCTTTTGTTGCCATTGCTTTTGGTGTTTGGTGTTTGCTTGGTAAATATTCCTCCATCCCTTTATTTTGAGCCGATGTGTGTCTTTGCACATGAGATGGGTCTTGTCTCTTTATTCATTTTGCCAGTCTGTGTCTTTTAATTGGGGCACTTAGCCTGTTTATATTTTAGGTAAATATTGTTATGTATGAATTTGATCCTGTCAGTATGATGCTAGCTGGTTATTTTGCCCGTTAGCAAATGCAGTTTCTTCATAGTATTGATGTTCTTTACAATATGGTATGTTTTACAGTGGCTGGTACCAGTTTTTCCTTTCCATATTTAGTGCTTCCTTCAGGAGCTCTTGTAAGGCGGGCCTGATGGTAATAAAATCTGTCAGCATTTGCTTGTCTGTAAAGGATTTCATTTCTCCTTTGCGTATGAAGTTTAGTTTGGCTGGATATGAAATTCTGGGTTGAAAATTCTTTTCTTTAAGAATGTTGAATATTGGCCCCCACTCTCTTCTGGCTTGTAGGGTTTCTGCAGAGAGATCCACTGTTAGTCTGATGGGTTTCCCTTTGTGGGTAACCCGACCTTTCTCTCGGACTGCCCTTAACATTTTTTCCTACATTTCAACCCTGGTGAATCTGACAATTATGTGTCTTGGGATTACTCTTCTCGAGGAGTATCTTTGTGGTATTCTCTGTATTTCCTGAATTTAATGTTGGCCTGTCTTGCTAGGTTGGGGAAGTTCTCCTAGATAATATCGTGAAAAGTGTTTTCCAACTTGGTTCCATTCTCCCCGTCACTTTCAGGTACACCAATCAAATGTAGGTTTGGTCTTTTCACATAGTCCCATATTTCTCGGAGCCTTTGTTTTTCCTTTTCATTGTTTTTTCTCTAACCTTGTCTTCATGCTTTATCTCATGAAGTTGATCTTCAATCTCTGATATCCTTTCTTCTGCTTGATTGATTCAGCTATTGATACTTGTGTATGCTTCACAAAGTTCTCATGCTGTGTTTTTCAGCTCCATCAGGTCATTTATGTTCTTCTCTACACTGGTTATTCTAGTTAGCAATTCCTCTAACCTTTTTTCAAGGTTCTTAGCTTCCTTGCATTGGGTTAGAACATGCTTCTTTAGCTTGCAGGAGTTTATTATTACCCACCTTCTGAAGCCTACTTGCGTCACTTCATCAGACTCATTCTCCATCCAGTTTTGTTCCCTTGCTGGCAAGGAGTTGTGATCCTTTATGGGAGAAGAAGCATTCTGGTTTTTGGAATTTTCAGCCTTTTCGTGCTGGTTTTTCCTCATCTTTGTGGATTTATCTTCTTTTGGTCTTTGACGTTGGTGACCTTCACATGGAGTTTCTGTGTCTGGGTGTCCTTTTTGTTGATGTTGGTGCTATTCCTTTCTGTTAGTTTTCCTTCTAACAGTCAGGCTCCTCTGCTGCACGTCTGCTGGAGCTTGCTGGAGGTCCACTCCAGACTGTTTGCCTGGGTATCACCAACGGAGGCTGCAGAACAGCAAAGATTGCCGCCTGTTCCTTCCTCTGGAAGATTTGTCCCAGACGGGTACCCGCGAGATGCCAGCCAGAGCTCTCCTGTATGAGGTGTTTGTCAATTCCTGCTGGGAGGTGTCTCCCAGTCAGGAGACATGGGGGTCAGACACTCACTTGAGGAGGCATTCGTCCCTTCGCAGAGCTTGAGTGCTGTGCTGGGAGATGGGTTGCTCTCTTCAGAGTTGGCAGGCAGGAACGTTTAAGTCTGCTGAAACTGCACTACAGCCGCCCCTTCCCCCAGGTGCTCTGTCCCAGGGAAAGGGGAGTTTTATCTGTAAGCCCCTGACTGGGGCTGCTGCTTTTGTTTCAGAGATGCCCTGTCCATAGAGGAGAAATCTATAGAGACAATCTGGCTACAGAGGCTTTGCTGAGCTGTGGTGGGCTCTGCCCAGTTCTAACTTCCGGGTGGCTTTGTTTACACTGTGAGGGAAAAACCACCCACTCAGGCCTCAGTAATGGTGGATGCCCCTCTCTGCACAAAGCTAGAGCACCCCAGGTTGACTTCAGGCTGCTGTGCTGGCAGCAAGAATTTCAAACCAGTGGATCTTAGCTTGCTGGGCTCCATGGGGGTGGGATTTGCTGAGCTAGACCACTTGGCTCCCTGGCTTCAGCCTCCTTTCCAGGGGAGCAAATGGTTCTGTCTTGCTGGCCACTGGGGTATGAAAACAAAATATAAAAAACAAAAAACTCCTGCAGCTGGCTTGATATCTGTGCAAATGGCCACTCAGTTTTGTGCTTGAAACCCAGGGCCCTGGTGGTATGGGCACCCAAGGGAATTTCCTGGTCTGCGGGTTGTGAAGACAGTGGGAAAAGCATAGTATCTGGGCTGAATGCACTGTTCCTCATGGCACAGTCCCTCATGGCTTCCCTTGGCTAGGGGAGAGAGTTCCCCAACCCCTTGCACTTCTGGGTGAGGTGACCACACCATCCTGCTTTGGCTCACCCTCTGTGGGCTGCACCCACTGTCTAATCAGTCCCAATGAGATGAGCTGGGTACCTCAGTTGGAAATGCAGAAATCACCTACCTTCTACATTGATCTCGCTGGGACTGGAGCTGTTCCTACTTGGCCATCTTGGCAGCCACCACCTTACTTCAGTTTTGTATGTAACTCACATGTCAGCGGTGTGCAATGTCATCAAGGTTTATAAGCTCACCTTTACTTTTAATATTCAGTTAGCTGGTATTAGCCCCACCCTGTGCAGTATAAAACCTGCATCTATGTCCCCCCAACCCCTCAATATTTCTGGGCATTGTTAGGGAAGTTAAATATCTCTTAATCCTCCCCAGTTCTGAGTTTCCTCTGCTGAATTTTCAATCTCACATGAGTCTTGACTCTTGTGTTAAACTAATGCAAATCACAGTCCTGTTTTTGATCTGCTCAAAGCATCTCTAACATAAGGCAGTTGATTCTATCAGGCATTTGCTGATGGTATAAAGGTAATGGAGAAGGCTTTATCTCAGCACGGTAGATGGCCTAAAAATATTAGTTAGACATAACAATCCTAAAATTCCTCTGCCACCCTCTCAAGGGCATCTCTTACTGACCAACTTTTTTCCCAGGACCTAGCCAGCTATGATGTTGCTCAGGCCATAAAGCTGTCTTTCCAGACCATCTTCACATCTTTCCTCTACTCTTGTTTTTCTGGACCCATCTATCCTTCTTTTAAGCTGCTTCTAGAAAACCAGAACGTAATTAATTCCACAATTTAGATCCCTGTGTCCCATCCTAAATTGGCCTCCAACTCTACCTTTGTTTCCCCAGTAGAATCACTAAGGCACTTTTCCTAACATATGGTCAGCTATCTGGGCACCCTTTCTTAACCAGCACAAAGGAGTGGAAAGAGACTTTGAAACCACAGTCTTTTATTTACATGATTAAAATATTAGGCTTTGTCTTTCTTCTTGGCCTGGAAGCAAAAAGGCTATATTTTATCTTTTTCCTGTGGCTATATCTTTTTCCTAATGTGTAGAAAATATAGACTATTTTTCTCACCTCAGACACATATACCTGCAGAATGGTTACAAAGTTTCAAAAATTTTTAATAGAATTATTTTACTACATGTAAGTGGTTAAGCCTTCCTAATATAAAAATCTGAAATCTGAAATGCTCTAGTCTGAAACTTTTTGAGCACTGACGTGATGTTACAAGGGTAAATGTCTTCACTTGGCCTCATGTGATGGGCTGAAGTCAAAACGCAGATGCACAACAGTTTATTCAGAGGACCCAGGGGAAGAAAGACTCTCACACTTCCTTGCAGTGTGATACAGTTTTTCCACGCACAACGTGATGGTGATGCTGAACAACCACAGATTGTCTACATGGGTGGCTGAAACAGTGACCTCTTTGCTTTCTGGTGGTTCAGTATATACAAACTTTGTCTCACGCACAAAATTATTTAAAATGTTGTGAAAAATTACCTTCGGTCTATGTGTATAAAGTATATATGAAGCATAAATGAGTTTTTTTTGTGTAGACTTGGATTCCCTCCCCAAGATAGCTCATTATGTAAATGCAAATATTCCAAAATCTGAAAAAATTTGAAATCCAAACTACTTCTCCTTCCAAGAATTTTAGATAAGGGATACTCAATCTTATATTTTTAGTTAAAGGCCTTCAGATTAAAGTACTTTTTTTCAAGATTGGCTAGAGACAAGATTTACTTGACTCTTGCCCAACTTATTTTCACATGCAGTGTCTCAGAAGCTCTTGAACTTCCATTAACAAAGGAGAGTTATGCAGTACCATCTTCCTCACCCCTATAGACACTCCTATCCCTCACCAATGGGTAAGGATCAGATTATTTTCTGATTGCAACGTCACAAAACGAATACTAGGATAAAGATGTGAAGACTTAGGAAATACACAGTGAAATCTGGCCATGCGGTTCCCTTGTAGAAATTTCCCACCTGTCAACACATCTGTATGTTTTTCCTGTTATGTGATCATCTTGGCAGTGGTCCCCTGTATCAGTTTCCTAGGGCTGCTGTAACAAAGTACCACAAACTAGGTGCCTTAAAACAACAGGAATTTATTCTCACACAGTTCTTGAGGCTAGAAGTCCAAAATCAAAATGTTGGCCAGGCCCTGTTTCCTCTGAAAGATCTAGGGAAGACCCTTTCCTTACCTTTCCCTGGTTTCTGATGTTTGCCAGCAATCCTTGGCATCCCTTGGCTTATAGGTGTATCACTCTAATCTCTGCCTTTGTCTACAGATAGCTTCTTCCCTGTGCGTTTTTGTCTGTGTCTAAATTTCCCTCTTATAAGAACACCAATCATTGCATTAGGGCTCATTCTAATCTAGTATGGCCTCTTCTTAACGTGATTACGTCTACAAATACTCTATTTCCAAATAGGGTCGTATTCTGAGGTTCTGGATGGACATGAACTTCTGGGGACACTATTCAACTCAGTACATTCCCTCTGTTACCACATGCGGGCAAAGGAGATCAACTTCAGCGATCCTCCAAACTCCAAGGGCAGAGACTTGTGCAAAATTGTCTTCAATTTCCAGAGCAGCAAGGAAATCATTGCTTTTCAAAACATTATGTATATAGATCCTTCCATTTTTTTTGGAAACCAAGAGACTATGCTATTTCTTTTTATTCCCTATAGCTTTCTAGCTAAACTTTATACTTTTTAATACAGATGAGTCTATGGATCATTTCCACCTATTTCCCCTGTTTTCAATGTCTGTGTCACCATTTGCCCACTTACCATTCACAGATTACCATTGACCAGTGAAGAACATGAGGGAACTGTGGCAGGATGGAAGGTCCATTCATGGTCAATGTCTTATGTCTTTTTTGACTGATTACTATCCTAATTAGTTTTTAAAAATAGTCGTTTTCCCTCACCCTATCAATGAAAAATTAAGTTTGAAGGCAAAAATATTTTGTTGGAAATGGCCTTAGGAGGTGCAGGGCTGACTTATTTTCCTAACGCAGATTTTCACAAATCTTGACTCCTCCTAGGCTGCTCTTATTGGGCTATACCAATCCCTGAGGCTCCTACCAGTTATCTTTTGAGCTCTCTCTCCCCATTCCTGTTCTCAGTGTTGTGCAAAGCATGTAGCAGTGTATATAGAGTGGAGGTCAACTGCAGCAGGTGGGGGTTGGTGAAAATGAATGGTCCATGAAAACTGTGTTTAATTTAGATCTATCATTACTATTGTGTTTAACTTAGATCTACAAGTACATGACATGGATTTGTAAAGCTTCTACATGCTCCCTAGGTAAAACATGTTAAGGCTTAGATAGGTCATAGGGTTTTATGATTGGGCTCTGGGTTGCACAAAAATTTGACAAAAGCTTATCAATCTAGGATGAGTGAGAATTTTTGTGTGTGGTATTTGTGGCGATGGTATATTTTAATGGTTCTGGAAGGAGGTTGTCCCATATACTTTGGGGGAGAACTTTAAATGAGGGGCTTTGTATACCTGAATTTCTGTGTTTTGCCTTTTCTTGCATTATTGTTTGTTTAATGTTTTAGGTGATGAAGCCAACCCTTGCAAGTTTCAGGCCTGTAATGAATTTTCTGAGTGTCTGGTCAACCCCTGGAGTGGAGAAGCAAAGTGCAGATGCTTCCCTGGATACCTGAGTGTGGAAGAACGGCCCTGTCAGAGTCTCTGTGACCTACAGCCTGACTTCTGCTTGAACGATGGAAAGTGTGACATTATGCCTGGGCACGGGGCCATTTGTAGGTATGTTGTAGTTACAGATTTTGGCTTTAGAGGCTATAGATATTTCCTCTAAAGGGGCCTGCACCTATAATTTTAGGATAGTTATTATAGAATGCATTATAGAAGTTACATCTAGGCAGTAGATGGGAGCCATCTCACTGTCATGTGAGGATGAGTCATTTAACAGGGCTGAATTTCAAATCGGTAATTTATGCTGTTAGGGAACTGTAAAAAAAAAAATTATCTAAATATGTCCTCCTGGCCGGATGCAGTGGCTCACGCCTGTAATCTCAGCACTTTGGGAGGCCGAGGTGGGTGGATTACCTGAGGTCAGGAGATCGAGACCATCCTGGCCAACATGGTGAAACCCCATCTCTACTAAAAATACAAAAATTAGCTGGATGTGGTGGCAGGCACCTGGAATCCCAGCTACTTGGGAGGCTGAGGCAGAAGAAGCGCTTGAACCTGGGAGGCAGAGGTTGCAGTGAGCTGAGATTGTGCCACTGCACTCCAGCCTGGGCAACAAGATTGAAACTCCGTCTCAAAAAAAAAAAAGTCCTACAGAGAGTACTTGGAGCAGATGGAGATCTTTGTATTATAGTTTTTAATGGTGATGATAATGCAACATGTTCAAATGAGGTTTAGGCATAAGATCACGTTCCCCTATATCTGAATGTGCAAATGAGTTTTATTGTTATACTTGAATTATATTTTTAAAGGTTTTGGGCACCTCTTATTCCTACTTAGTATTCATTCAAAGATAAAGAAAAACAAATATTTAAAGTTTTCAAAGTGGTGACGAAAATATTTTTCTTTAAGTACATCTGAGATCCATTTTCTAAAGGTAGAACTAATGAGAAGTGGAGCAGGTTCAGTTAGCCCGACTGTCATCTGCCCACTCCCCTTAAACAAAGTCAAACAAATCAACTTTCTAACCACACACAACCAAAACTGTGTGGTTGAAGAGGAGAGGATGCTGAGAATAAGGAGGAGAAACACAAAACAGAGGACAGTTTGCAAGGTCAAAATGAGCAAACGTTGGCATAGATGCCAGAAACAGGAAATAAGTAGAAATAATCCAGACTCTTCTATATGAAGAAGCATAAAGTTTATAAGGAGAAAAACAGTCTCTTCATGTCCAGAGAAATTAATATTACCTAGAAAAGCAGTGATTTCCTTTCCCTGTGGCCTTAGGTTTTGAAGGATATCTTTAGCGTACTGAAAGGACATGGGGAGTCTGTAGGCCTGGGTTTTAGACCCAGTTCTGTAGCAGACTAATTGTATGGCCTAATGCCAGTCACTTTCCTTCCTAGGCTTGTTTTTTGGTTATCCATAAATAAGGATGTTAAGTAGAATACTTTCCTTAAACTTATTTAGCTTTTTATTCATTTTTTTTAAAACAGTCATTGAGGACCTACTAGGTCTGTGCTGGGCTTTATGCACTGCCTTAAATTGTATGATCTTTTAACTTGTCTGTTCAACTCTTTATGAAGCTTCACATGGTCAGCATTTGTTTCTCCACTTTCCCCTAGTCCCTCAGAAGGTTCTGCTGTTAATTGTCAGTGTGAACAGAATGATTCAGATATCGGACTTGGTGACTGTTGGTTGCAGGTGCCGGGTGGGTGAGAACTGGTGGTACCGAGGCAAGCACTGTGAGGAATTTGTGTCTGAGCCTGTGATCATAGGCATCACTATTGCCTCTGTGGTTGGACTTCTTGTCATCTTTTCTGCTATCATCTACTTCTTCATCAGGACTCTTCAAGCACACCATGACAGGAGTGAAAGAGAGCGGCCCTTCAGGTAAATAAGGAAAAGAGCTCTCTAATGGAATACAATGTTCCATTTACACATTTATTTAGTACTTACCAGGTGCCAAATATTGGACAAGGAGCTGGGTGGGTGGAAGAGAGCTATGAATTTTAATAAACACATGGTCCTTGTCCTCAAAGAGGTGCCAAAGTGAAGAAAAGCAGAACTAGCACTAAGAATAAGATGCTAAGGAGCCTAGATGAGGCATAAATAAGTTTTGCCTGGGGAAAGAGTCTTAAAAGTTTTAATGATAGCTGTGGTAATTTGCTGGAGAGAAAGAGTAGACATTTGCTACTTTTGGGCTGGGATGCTTTCTAGCTGGTTGAAAGAGCATGAGCAAAGTCAGGGAGGCATGCATGAACTTCAAGGCTCATTGAAGGAAAGGCATGGTTGAGTGTGGCCAGAATGCCTATTTCATGGCCAGAAAGAATTTGGAGAAGCAAGATGGAGATGAGGTAGAAGAGGTGAATTTCCCTTCAGGGAGGACCAGATCTGTTACAACTGGCTCCTCTTTGGCTCATACTAGTGGTAATAAGCCAGATTTTAAATCTAGGGAAGGGTCTGTCAATAAATGAAATCTCATTCTCTGTTTAGTTAAGTGTTGCTTCATCGATGGGGAAATAAAACCTGGTCCATTTGCTAGACTAAGGATTTGAGGATCATAATCACACACTGTACTTCGCTTCTGTGCGTCTGAAGCCTGTAAGAGCTACAGCTTGAGGTCTAGTTGACCTTCCCTCACCATCAACTTGGCTAAGTCCTGGAGCACCTGGGACATACCTCCATCATCGTTATTATACTTTTTATTGTATCTGACTTTTCATTAGACTGTAACCTCATCCAGGGCAGAGCTAACAGATTATTTGTATCACCAGTGTGTAGAACAGTCCTATGCACATAATCAATGCTCGGTAAATTTGTGTAGACCTGAGTTGAATTTAATTGAGGCCCTGCTTCCCCTAGACCCTAATATTTATATTTCAGTCAGATTTGCTGCGTGGCTACACACTGATTTTCAATGTGTATAACTCTGGGAATGATGAAGCTATAGTTTATGGAGCACCATCTACTGGCAGACATGGTTCCCAACATTTATGAATGCCAGGCACTATGGCAAGTAAGATGAATGCGACATGGAGCAAGTCCACAGGGCACTTGCCATGGGTGTGAGGAAATCATAATGATAACACCTGACAAATAATTTTTGAGATTGATCTGGATATTTTTCACAGTTACGTCCTGCCATGTGTGTAAAGTGCACCTATTTTTCTTCCCCAAGAGAAATCTTGTCCCAGGTAAATAGTCTTCCACATAGCTGAGCATCCAAACAAGAGGCTGAATCAATCATATCTTTCTTTTAGTGGCTTCAGCAGGCAGCCTGACAGCCTCTCATCCATTGAGAATGCTGTGAAGTACAACCCCGTGTATAAAAGTCACAGGGCTGGATGTGAGAAGTATGAGGGACCCTATCCTCAGCATCCCTTCTACAGCTCTGCTAGCGGAGACATGATTGGTGGGCTGAGCAGAGAAGAAATCAGACAGATGTATGAGAGCAGTGAGCTTTCCAGAGAGGTGGGAAACTTTGCATTTATGTTGCTGTACTGTTGCTGTTGCAGCTACTGCTGGTGTGTGTGTGGGGGGTGGGGGTGGGGGTGGGTGGGTGGCAGGCGGGAGTGTGTATGAGTGTATGTGTGCATGCATATGGGCTTTAAGAAAGTGTAAAAAATATTTAGTAATTGGTTTTTATCTCATATCTCCCAGTCAGTATGATATGCCCTGAGTATTAAATTCTGAGCAGTACCTTATTTCCCACCCAATGGCTTTTTTTTTTTTTTGCACTATTAACTGGTACTCTCTCCTTCCTCCCTTTCTTCCTTAGAAATATGTCTGATTTAGAGCAGGACATGTAATATCCAGAGTAGTGTATGTAGATCCTTCCATTTCCCTGAAAGTGTAATTCTTTCTTGCAGCACACTCCTGAATAGCCCAGAATGTAACAATTCCTTATGAAAAGTAGAACTCCTTTTAAAAGGCTGTTGAGGTTTTTCTGATGCAATGTGTGGCCTATTATTTCTTTTTTGTTTAAGGAAATTCAAGAGAGAATGAGAGTTTTGGAACTGTATGCCAATGATCCCGAGTTTGCAGCTTTTGTCAAAGAGCAACAAGTGTAAGCTTTTGGAGCACCCCTTACCCCGACCTGCAGACTGACCTGCTTGCCCTAGAATAATGTCACACCTGAGTGAGCACAGAATTTCCTGTCCATGTGACAGGAGTCTCGGTGATAACCAACATTTGTTGAATTCTTCGAAGTTTATACATGTCCACACAGATTATCTCATTTATTCCTTATGAGGGCTTTGTACATTGGGTGTTTCTCATTTGAGGAAATGAAATCTTGGAGACATGAAGGGACTTACTTGTCCCTTACATGTCCCTTCAAGATGACAGTGATAGCCAGTGGCAGAGAAACTGTAAAACTAAGATACTGTCTGTTTTGGACTAGAGATGCCTGGACTACACATAGTCTTTTCATATTTTCTCTCTTGTTATCATAGATCTCACCAGTGATCTGACTGATGTGATGCCATAAAATAGTTTTCATCGATAGTTCCTTTGAAGAACATTTCAGTAGCCATAAGTCCTCACATACTGCAACATACGCTTTCAAATCCATTGCTGTAGATATTTTTCAGTATGCTTTGAATTAGAAATCTCGTTAAACTGTATCTCTTGCCTCTATCAAGTTAATCTTAATTTTCCTATTTGCTTTTCTCAGGATGCATTTTGGGCAAATCTGTCATTTTTTTCTTTGTTCCCAGAATCCATAACTAGACATAGGTTACAAAATAAACTATCTTGAAGAGAGGCCATCGTGGGGATTAGCTGAGTGTATTGGGTAGGATTACAGTTTGGTGTTGATATTTGGTCCTACTCTTGCCTTCGTGGAAGTGTGTGTTCATGGAGGGCCAGACAGGTACCTTCTGGCTTGGCTTTTAGAAGAGAAAAATCAGAGCAATTCATGCATGCTTATCAAAGAAATTAATGAAGGGTCAGAATAACACCCATGGCCCTGAGTGGAACCCCTGCCCCTTTACT
This sequence comes from Rhinopithecus roxellana, assembly GCF_007565055.1. Taxonomy (NCBI): domain Eukaryota; kingdom Metazoa; phylum Chordata; class Mammalia; order Primates; family Cercopithecidae; genus Rhinopithecus; species Rhinopithecus roxellana. The sequence continues at coordinate 21,855,351 of NC_044549.1, read as the reverse complement.
CAAAATTCTTTTTCTCTGATAGGTGGCTCCTTTGCTTGTGGTTCCTCTCTAAGAGAAGGGACAAACTGATACCTAAGGAAACTGAGAAAGATGCTTAGAAATCTAATTCCATGTGCATGGTAGAGATAACTCTAAAAATCTCTCAACATCTGACTTGGCTCCTAGGAGGTGCTGCCAGTCTTGCTGAATGCAGCCAGAGCAACATCACCAGGCATCTGCCTTTTAAACCAGAGAATCCATTCATCTCTGCCTCTTCAGCCAGCAGATGACCCACAGCTCCATTTCAGTAGTATCCAATAGAAAGAACAGGAATGTTTTTGTCTTTCCTAAGGCCCTTTAGAAGCCTCTGGAAGCTACCTGCCTGAATGTGTTCATTGAATTAAAAATGAGTCTTTTCTAGTCTAAGATATCCAAAGGAAGGATTCAGGAGAGCCTTATAGGAATAGGCAGATTGACTACATGTTTCTGTTTCTTCTGGTGCACTGTCTAACATTAAAATACACACGAAGAGTCTATGAAACAAAGAAGATTTGAACTAGAAGACCCTGTGACACAAAAGAAAGTCCACACAGGCTCTGTAACCTTAGGAGTTTCATAGAAGGAATAAGACATCAGAAAGATGTCAGGCACATAATCCATATAGCATTTTCAGTTTTCACTTAGTTTCAGAGTTTTCATATATCAGGTAGCCCAAAAAATATCAATGGATTTGATTCAGGATTAGTTAGAGCATCACATGGTCTTTGTAGAGTGGATTAAAAATTTTTTTAGCACAGCACAGAGCAACTTTCCTTCAAAGAAAGAAAAAAATAGAAAGTATTCATGATTTTAGGAGTATAGCTTAGTGATCTATGACAGTAATTGCATTTTATTACATTCTTGCTTTTTTTTTTTTTTTTTTTTTTTTTTTTTTTTTTTTTTTTTTTTTTTTTTACTGAATTGCTGTTTGTGTTTTCATGGCAGGGAAGAGCTTTAACCAAAACTCCTGTTCTGAAACCTGGAGAAGATGGAGATTACTTGTCGCTTATGTCATATAATTAACCTGGATTTTGAACACTGTTGGAAGAAGAGTTTTCTATTAAAAAATTAAATGTAGGGCACACTGTTTTTTTTTTTTTTCAGCTTAAGTTTTCAGAATGTAGTAAGAGATATTACCATTTTTATTTCTATAAAGACTGAAAGCTGTGTTTAAAGAAATTGAAAACTACATAAACTCTGGAAAGTATTCTATAAGAAAAAGCTGGACTTGGGAGTTAGGGCTGCAGTTGCTGTCTGCTTCTGAATCATTGAGGGTGTCTCCTAAGAACTGTGCCTCGGGTTTCTCAATAGGAAAATAAGGTGAGACTCTTACATGGAGAAGTCTGGCTTAGTAAGGGAATATTTTGGAGCGTATTTGTTATTGTTGGGTAGAAGGGGAAACCTTTGAAGTAGTCTTAGTGGGTAGTTTATAGTCAGGCACATCTAAATAAAATATTTTCTTTCTTTTTTTTGATCAAACTGCTAAAGAAAAAGCAAACTTTTTTGCTGCAGGATAGAATTAGGGTTGTATTTTTATGCTCCTATCAGTGTTTTGCATTTCCTGAGCATATTAATCAAGACCACATTATTGTTATGTTAACTATGTTAATGTCCTTTTTTTTTTTTTAGTTTTCAGGAAAAATGCATATATATATATATATACGTGTATATATATATATATATATATATATATACACACGTATATATATATATACGTGTATATATATATATGAAGTTTAGAAGTTCCCATTAATCCAAAGACAAATTTAATCACATGGGCAGGGAGAAAGTGAGTGTCAGGTCAAGACCCCAGTGCTGAGATTATATTTTGTTCCTTGATTGCTGGACTGAGGTTCCCTGATTGCTTCTGAGATCTAAAGATGTCTTGTGCAAATCCTGTCTCTCCTCTAGTTCCTGGTATATTAATTTGGAAAACAGCACTTAACTACCTCACATGATATAGATTAGCTCATTTTCATTGCTTCTCCTTTGTATAATACCTCCAGTCTAAATTAACTCCTGCTTATATAAAACAGGGCAAAGCTTTTATTACAATTAAAATATTTAAAAAACTGAACAGATAGGAAGTCCATACCTTATATAAATTTTGACAGAAAATGGAAGTTTTCCTCTTTCCCCCTAGTGTTTTTTTGAATGGGTTGCTTTGGAGGGGGAGAGGAGGAGGCCAAATAATCATCATCATGTTATTAAATTGCATATGCATTAGGTTATTATTAATGCAGATACTTTATGCTAGATGTTTTCATGTTTGCCAAAACCAATTCTGAACATTTTGATTTATTTCTGACCAGATATAAATAACCAGTATAAACTGACCATAAGATAAAATACTTGGTTCACTTTTTTTTCCTCAACTTGATGACTGCCAATTCTGCTCATAAAGAGGACACTGGAAACTAAATATCCGGGCTCGGTGTATGCCACAGTAAAGCTAGTGAAAACCTTGAAGATGGCCAGGTATCTTGCAAAGTATGTGTGGATAACAAGGTGTGTGTGTGTGTGTGTGTGTGTGTGTGTGTGTGTGTGTGCGCGCGCGCGCGCATGCATGCCCGCGCCAAGGTGGCTCTCTTATCCTAGTATTTCCTTTCATTCCCTATTCACATAATGGATCCTCTAACAGTTCAGTATAGGTACACTTCCCACTATTTTATTGAAATGTTCTAGTCTTAATATTGGATAATTAGACACTTTCCACTGGGCCCATTTGATAAGTAATTGATAATTATCTTTAACATTTTAAGTGTTAATGATATTTGTCACCACTAAATGCTTAGTTTTATTTATAAAACTTTCAAAATTTTCTGCTTAAGATTGCAAACTGTCTTCCTATATTATGTGTTAGATGAAAATATATTTTATCACAAATTAACCTTAGAATGCAACTCTTTGAATGTGTGCTTGCTGGAAGAATTCCAGGTGGACACAAATCCCTCTAGGGCAGGTCACCATGTGGAACACTTAGGAGAAGCACAAACTGAGCCAAAGGAGGATTGTTGTTTTCCACAAACTAAGCAGTGAAGTGGGAATTTGGGAATTCTGACACACGTCACCATTTCTGATTTCCTTTTGCATGATCTTTTCATGCAAGAGCAAAACACTTAGTTCTTCACGAATGTCTGCTCCACACCAGTGAAATGGAAGAGTAAAGGAACCCCTCAACTATCAGGGAAAGAACAGGAGGCCTCAGTTGAGGAATACAACTTTTGTCCTACCTTTGCTATAGCTGATCCACTGTTGAAAGGTTGAAGAACACAGTTTCCCCAGCGAAGATACACTCATGTACAAAGCAAAGCACTAAAGGAGCTATTAGTTTGATGGAAAAAACTAACCCTAAAGAGCTTCTTTCTAAAAGACCTTCCTCAAAGGTGATTTAATGGCATGCCATCATTTAAAAGTCTTAGGCTGAATTCTCGTTTACACTGCACAATTGAGGAATGAAATTTTCTGAGTACTAGAACGTTCTTGTTAACCTAGCAATATAATATTCAATAAGACTATCACCTTATTTGAAAACAATAAAATGCAGTTAGCAGTAAAAGTGCATGGTAAATAACCATTTTAAAAATGTTATTATAAAAGGTTGTAAGATACTGTGGTGGTTTACAGATGTAGCCTTTATAATTGAATTACATACACTATCCTTTTGTATGGGTTGTGGATAAAGGGGAATTTATTTGATAAATAGGGCTTCATTTTCACCATTGCAATGGTTTAAGGGTATTTGTTCACATTTATGTGGCCTGAAGTCCCATTTACTTTATTATTATTGTTACTTGAGATGGAATCTTGCTCTGTCACCCAGGGTGGAGTATAATGGGGCGATCTCAGCTCACTGCAACCTCTGCCTCCTGGGTTCAAGCGATTCTTATGCTTCAACTTCCTGAGTAGCTGGGGTTACAGATGCCCACCACCATGCCTGGCTAATTTTTATATTTTTAGTAGAGATGGGGTTTCACTATCACCATGTTGGCCAGCCTGGTCTCAAACTCCTGACTTCAGGTGATCCACCTGCCTTGGCCTCCCAAAGTGCTGGGATTACAGGAGTGAGCCACTGCGCCCGGCCCCATTTACTTTATATAATAAAACAAGTGCAGGCTTTACCTTATTTTATTCCCACCTTTTGTGTTTTTCTTCTGCATTATCTAGTCACCATGGGTTGGCTCCTCCTCCCCACTTTCTCTTTTTTATTCTTTTCTTTTTTTTCCACACGAAATTGTAATGTTGTTGAACAACTCTGACTTAATATTACCTCTAACAAAAAGTTGGAAACTGCACAAATATTCTTTGTAGGCTCTAAAAGGAGGTTGGCTGAAGTATGATACCTGAACTAATTATTCATTTGTATGCTTGTTTTATAAATTTGACTTCCATTTCATGATTTTTTTGGTAGCTTTATGTTATTTCTGTTTTCAACAATGGCTACTTTGACATCTTTCTGTCCCTGAATTGAATTTTCATTTTGCAAGGGGAAGAGAAGACAACGTGTTTATTCCATAATGAAAAAGCTAATGAAGTAGAATAACTATTAAATTGAGATGTTTTAGCAAGAAAACAAAAACAAAAACAAATCCCAAACGGGTTGTTTTATTGTTTTCTAAAATGTTTCTAACAATTCCCAGTAGGAATGGGTGGGGCCAGCCTTCCTCATTTACAATCCAGCTGTAGTGAGTCAAGATTCTAGCTTATTCTACTCCCAATTGTGTAATAAATGCAGAAAAATGATGTGACGGTCACAATCCTCAAATCCATTGCATTGTATTTCACAAAGGATATCCTGGTGGAAGGTGGGAAGATGGGATGGTACCGTGATGTAAAGAATTGCCTGGAAATTCTTACTATCCCTTTGGGATAGTAAGACTGGTTAAAAACATTGCCCTCAGCCCACACAGTTATAGCTACAGCCTAAGTTAAATGATTCCTCATCCTGCTATTTTTTCTCATATTTAATTACTTCTTTAAATATTAAGATTATATATAGAAAAAATAATTGTGGTATCAGAGAATACAGATATAATTTTTCACATATCAGGACTATGTGATGATACATAAGCAATAGTGTACATACCATAATGTATGTTTAATATGGAGTATGGATAATGAAGGACTTTTCTTTTCCACCTTGTTTATAATGACATTTTATCCAGAGTTTGAATCAAATAAATTCATGTTAACTGTACTATTTTATTGAACTGTTCTATTCTTCTTATTGGATAATTAGAAATAAATATTTTAAAGTCTTTATGAATAAATGAGGATCTTTTCCTATGTATACAACTGTACTATTTTCATTAGTAATAAACATCACTTTCAAGAACCTGTCTACATTTGTTTTTGTCAATTAGAAGGAAAATTGTAGATCTTAGCAACAGTTGAATTGTAATGACCATTTAAAGACACATACTATGTGAGCATTGTGTGAAAATGAAAATCTTTCTTTGATTTATCTCTGCGAAGTGAAGACTGGGAGAACTAGAGATGAATTTGGAGCCTAAGTGTTGCCTCAAATGATGTTGTATTTAATGATGATGAGTCGTTATTTGGCCGTTCTTAAACTTTACTCTTTTAAACTGTTGAAACTATCTCCCCCCGCCCCGCGTCAGTCACTGCTTAAGGTATGAATGGAAAGAAAACTGATAAAGCCGATTAAAGAGAGATGAGATGACATAGCTAGCACCAGCTGTCTGTAAGGAGAGGAGAAATGGGTCACCTAACTAAAGAGAAGAGAGGAGACATAAATATGGTAGCAACGATCTAAAGCAATCTTGCATGGGAGGGGCAGGTGGAAAACCAGCTACCAGTTATCTAAGCAGGTGATTCCGCAGTGCATTGGCATCAGAAACCTCAGTTTTCAGTTCTTTTCCTTCCTACCTTTGCATGATGTCTTGCTGGCAACAGGACATGAAGAAATCGTAAATCAGTCTTAGAAAATAGTAGGGTGGTCTTACAATGAGAACACTTGGACACAGGATGGGGAACATCACACACCAGGGCCTGTCGTGGGGTGGGAGGAGGGGGGAGGGATAGCATTAGCAGATATACCTAAGGTAAGTGATGAGTTAATGGGTGCAGCACACCAACATGGCATATGTATACGTATGTAACAAACCTGCACATTGTGTACATGTGTCCTAGAACTTAAAGTATAATAATAATAATAAAAAAAAAATAGGAGGGTGGTCTTGATTTGACTCCAAAGCCATATTATAAAAAGTAGGGGAAATATGCTTAATAAATATCTGTTGATTGATTAATAAGTGACCTGGTTTTAGGAGAAACAATGAGTAATAACTCTGCTTTTAAGAAGTCTGGTCTGGACAAACATTAGTCGCTTTTAGCTCATACCCTTACAATGCTGGTCCACTTTCTAGTTCCTCTGAATTTATGTCCCATGTGAGCTAGTCCTTATGGGCTGTGCTTCATGAGCTAACCTTGAAATTATCTTCTCACCAAAACTTACGTATCTTATCCCCCCTGCACCCCCTGTTTGTAAGAACAAATGAATCAATGCTAATATGATAATAGGTGTTCAGTAATCAGTCTTTTCCAAGTAACACCAACATCGTGTGTGGACTTTTAAGAAACAGTTCATTGCCTCAGATTAATAACTCTCATTGTCAGTATTGCACACATTAAGGCAGGTCTGGGGAAGAGTGTACATATTTTTGTCAGGTGGGCCTTTCAATGAGCCTCAAAAATTATTCATTCATGGCTTTTTCTGTACACATATATGCTTCCATTCTGTTATTCACTAAAGCTGTATTATAATTTTTTATTCATGTCATTAACTTCCCACTAAACTGAGTTTTTTGATGTTAGGACCATGGCTTATTCATTTATTATTTGCAAGACCAAAGAGTACTTGATGTAGAGTTGGTTTACAGTGATGAGCAATTCAGTTGGCTTGAAATAATGGAGGTATCTCTTTTATCACCAGCAAGCAAATGGTTACCTTGTATACCAGGAACAAATTAGGTGGACCCCTGAGTGGATTAAAAATCACTTTTAAAGAGATGGTTTATGGAGATTTAAAAATAGCACTAAATATTTCACAAGATCAAACTGATACATTTATAGCTACCTTATTCTCATTTGGTAATTCATAGAATGTATGGACTGCTACATTCCATACATTGCACGTCCACATGTAGTAACCTTTCTGAGTTTCCTAACCATAGACTCAAGGAAGAAGGCAGGATGAAGAGGTAGAATGGTTTGGGGAGTGGTGGTAGGCTAGTAGGAAAAGTTTAGGGGCTGCGGCCCAGGGAGGGGTAAAAACTGAAGAGTTTGTGGAGATAGATGGGATTGTGGGAACAATAATGAACTTATTTTCTGCTTGTAGAGTTTGGAGTATGAGGCATAAAAAGGCATTTATTTGATCTTAAAAACTGTTCCTAAAAAGTGACTTTATGCTTTGTCTATTTCTTTATCATGTAGGGCAGAAAAAAGGCATCAGAAAGCAGGACATGGGTGAAGGTGTGACTCAGTTCTTCCCTTTCTTAAAAAACCTGAGAGATAAGTAGTTGGTTACACCTTTCAGTTTATTCAAGTTTCTGTAATTACCTTTCTTGAAAGTGATGATGTGCCTTCAAAATTGATCATGTTTGTCCTGAACATAGCAGTGACTGATTTTGGTATTTCCCTATAGTTTCCCAGGGTTTACCCTAAGGGGAAAATTGCTTGACTTCCTATTTCTGTAACTCTATCCTCACATAGTGGCAGGTATCCTGGTGCTCCAAAGGAAAGGCCCTTAAGAGAGAAGGCTTCATGCCAGGTTTGTCCAGGACATACTGCCCCTAATGTGATGTAGGTATTTGGAAGCATCTATTTGATTCTACACTCCTAGAGAACAGGTTTAGTTTTGTTCATTGTTAGATAATTGGCAAATACTCAACAAGACTTATATTGGTACCGACACAGGATTCTTCTCAGCCACTTTGCCAACTGGGGACCTCCATGGCCAGTGATGTCCCCGCCACTGCTCAGGCCTCACTCAACACCAGGCTTCCCACTGGAGGCACCCTGCCCACTTGGCCCACCTGCGTTATAGCTTGTACCCAATGTTCGGTGGTTCCCCAGCTCTTGTCCCATGTCCAAGAAGAATGAGGATACACTGATGATTTGAAGGGTGAGGATAGCAGAGAAGAATTTTATGGAGCAACAGAACAGCTCTCAGCAGAGATGGGCTGTAGGAGTGGTTACCCATTCCCACAGCTGGGTGGTTTCTCTCAGTGTGGCTGGTTCTGGGGCTTTTTATGGACTCGGAATGGGGAGTGCATGCTGATTGGTTTGTGAGTATGCAAAAAAGGTTAAAGCAAAGACACCATTCAAAGGTGGGCACAACAGTGCAGAAAACCAAATAGGAAAGGGTAGGTATATGTAAAATAGGCAAAGGGTGGGGATCAGTCAGAGGAAAGCATGCCAAACAGGAAGACAGCTTCTCAATCCAGTCTGTGGATTTACCCAGGACTTGTAGCTAGGCTTTAAACTGTCTTTGGCTTGAGGTTGGGGTTTCACCGGGGACCCGCCCTGTCTGCCTAGGCATTTGATTGCCTCTTGTCACTATCACTGCTACTATGAAACCATCAAAAGTTTATGTAAGGGAGGCACTCTGGACATATTCTGGATCAGCAGGGCTACCTGACGTAAAAATTTTTAATAAAAGATTTGTGTAATAACAATTGTTAACTATTTTCTATAATGAATGAAGAAAATCCATTTTTGATTCAGATTTTAAATTGCTCTTGCTTGGAAGGTACAGAAAAATAAAATAGATTAGAAATACTTCAAAATGTGAGGAAAAACTATATTATAGTGATTTGAAAACAGATGTTGTTTGTTTGTTTTTGAGACAGGATCTCACCCTGTCACCCAGGCTGGAGTGAAGTGGCATGATCAGGGCTCACTGCAGCCTTGACCTCTGAGGCACAGGTGATCCTCCTACCTCAGCCTCCCAAGTAGCTGAGACTAGAGGTGCCTGGCACCACTCCTGGCTAATCTTGGTATTTTTTCGTAGAGATGGAGTTTTGCCATTTTGCCCTGGCTGTTCTTGAGAGACTCCTGAGCTCAAGTGATCTGCCTGCCTCGGCCTTCAAAAGTGTTGGGATTACAGGTGTGAGTCATTGCACCAAGCCTGATTTAATTTTCTAATTGCTTTGTAGTGATAATTGGTTCAGATGTCTCCTCCCCTGCCTTTTTTTCTTTTGCCATGGACACCCCTTTTCTACTTTTAAAGTTATCATATAGGAAACTTTTGAGAAATAATTTTTTCCTCAAAGAATTTATGCTTTCGGCTATCTTAGTACCATATTTACTATAAATGAGGGAAGGTTAATGATCTAAATTAAAGGAAAATTTATTTTTTACATTTTCTTTTTGAAATACTATTTGAATTTGGGATGCCACAAATAAAATGAGCACCTAAATTTCCTTCTGTCATTTAGTGACAGTTTTATTTTTGGCAAATAATCAATAATTCATGTTGCAGTTTTTAGCAGGAAGAAGTATTTAGTGGCCTATTCCTAGAGCAGATGATATTCTTCAAAGTATGAAGATAAGGGGACTGTTAGGTTGAAATTGCCATTTTAAAATGTTGCCTGTTTCTTTTAAAAATGTAAAAGTAAAGGTAATTTTATTTCTACATAAATTCATTTTCCTTATGAAATGATATCCATGACACAGTAGTGGATGATCTTTCTTCTTCATAAAAGAAAGCTCTAAAACACATGTTGAGGATTAGAAATACCTTCCATTCAACACTGTGGGCCAGGGGAGATTTTTCCATTGCTTCAGTTTTTCTTATTTTACTTTCAGATTTGCCAGTGATGTTTCAAAGTCAAAATTCAACTTGGAATGGCAAAGCTTCAAGCTTAATGGACTTTCCATTAATGAACAGGTTTAGACATTCTATTTTGAGGACAGTCTTAATTTTGACTTGAAAATATAAAATTGATAGTTTGGAAACATCTGTAAAATCAGATGATTCCTCTCAGTTTTATTAAACCATGCTGGAGAGAGTAGGAATCTGATAATGTTAATGAGCATGTTATAAAACACTAGCTTTGCCAGTATTTCTGTGCTGTCCAGGCAGGAGCCACACTGACTGATGGCATTGAATCGTTTCTTCTTGTTCCTGGCCTGTAATATACTGTGCTGCTCTCTGTGGACACATTTATATCAGTACCTCACAGTGACCCTCTCTTTAGATGTCTCAGCAGTACACCAAGTGAAAGTCCTTGCTATCTGTTTCAGAACTCTCTGGATACAGAGGAGAAAGTTACATGTCAACCTTCAGAGATAAACATGTTAATTTGCAATTCAGTTGCCCTAATGTTTCCATCTAAGTGTCTTAGGAAATTTTGTCCTCAGTACTGTTTGATTTAGAGAATAGGGTTGGGTTAGATTGTTACCTAAAATATTCACTGTTGAGATCATCTTTTATTGCCAAATGATGAGAATCAAAACATAATGTTTTCAACCTCTCAACTTTGATACTGATTTAAGGAGGAGATAATAGTACTCATTTCCAGATTATAAAACTGTGCCTCAGGAGCAGAAGGAGGAAGTGAAAAATCTTGAAAATGTTTCCACTTCAAGTTTCCTTCTGTTATCTAGAAGACTGGAAAATATGGTAATTCTAGCCAAGAGAAGTGGTCATGTAAGACTCAGTTTTCTAGTATTAATCTACTTGTTAAAACCTAAGCCGTGATGGTATAGAACTCACAAGCCCACTCAGGCCTAGCAACTTAACTCCTATTCCAGCTGCTACAGAGCAGGGAAGTGAGTTGTGTTGGTGGGCACATGCAATGTCTCTATCTTGCCTTTCCCCTTAAAGTGACGTCTTGTTCCTTTGCATGCTTTGAGTTGCTCGTCGCTTCCAGCTCTGGCATCCTCTTCTCTTCTGGCCATGGTGACCTGTGTGTACTCATGGTTACCATGTGAGCTCAGTGTCTGAGTTTCAAAGTCATAACTTCACAAAAGGCTGTGTCTGAGGTTGTGCAACACAGTGCTGAGTGGATGAGAGCCCAATGCCCGATGGACTGAGTGGCTACAAACAGAGGCTGAAGGTACAATCTGTTGTTAAAACGGCCAGTAGAAAGTGGCAGATAAACAATACCACTTCTTTCCTCCTTGTCCAGAAGCTAGATACTCTTGTTAAGAAGAATAGCTAAATAAAAGCAGTTATTCGTTTTATGAATATTATCAAATTTACATTTACAAAGGGATAAATTTTTATGAGGATATTGTTATTCTTTTTTATATGCCTATCTTTGGTCTGCTACTTGCTTGGGTATCCTATGTGATTCTGAAATTATGGAAAAATATGACAACAATCACCCCTCATTTACCCATAGTAAAATTTTATATCTTCCTGACAGGGAGGTCAATTTATTCTCACTGTTATTTAATATGAGTTAGGAGAATGCAAAATAATTTTCATATTTAGCTAATCAAAACATAAAAGTAGATATGGGTGAATTTGCTTCATTAAAAGTCACCTGATTACTTCATGATTAGAATTTCAACTCATTACTTTCTGGGGCTGATTACATAAGAGAGCATGCTCTTCTAAGTCTCCAAATACCTTTTCTCCAGACAGTTCTAAAACAGTGCAGAGTATAAAAGTAAAGGCTACAATGAATCACAAATATTGGCTAAATAGGGATCAGAAAAAGAAGAGAGGAATAGGTTATGACAAACATATACTTTAAAAACCATTATTTGAACTAAGCTTTCTTTAATGAGTTACATTTAGATTCACATTTATTGCTGACTTGTAAGAAATCAGGTGTTAGGGGCATGGTCAAGGAGAACCTGGAGGGACAAGGGTGTGGTTTCCAGTCAACAATGCTAGTGAGAATCTGAGACACAGGTAAGTTTGTGGTGCAGAAGAAGGCGGGGAGAGGGTTCAGAAATGCTAGTAACTGAGCTGTAGATAATGTTTTCAAAGTCGGGGTGGGCTGAGGTCAGCATCAAAGCAGGCAAGCCAAAGGTGAATATTTCTGAAGTCAAGTCAGTGGGTGCCGGAAGCTGCTACCGAATGCGAGAGTCAAACACAGGAGTACTGAAGTCTAAATTGGGGCCTGGTATAGAAGAATCCATAGCAGGTAAAGGGATAAAAAAATCAGTGAACAAAAGGCATTCTGTAGAGGTTGGCTTTCATCATGAGGAAGTTTCCTGTTCCTGCTGCCAGGTTTAAATGACTGGTGAGAGGCAAGAACTTCTGTCCTGCTGCTGCCTAGGCTCTGCATTACAGGCAATTGGAAGGGCCTAGTTGGAACTGGGAGGTAAAGGCAAGGAATGGTGAAAATGACCCAGGGATGGATAGTTTCACAGGGAGAAGCCCTGCTGTGCTGGCCACCTAGTTACTCAGCTGGTTTTTAATTCTGAAATTTATACTAGGCCATATACATAGACTTGGTATAAAGATTCTTCTTTTTTGTAAATTAGTCTACATAAAACCATACCAAATGCAGTCTCTGAAATGCAATGGAAAGCATTCAGTATATGCACTTAATTCTGCTGTATAGTAATAACCTCTAGGCATAGTATTGAAAAGTAAACACAGCTTAATGTGTACTTGATGGCATATGTATTAGTCTGTTTTCATGCTGCTACAAAGAATTACTTGAGACTGGGTAATTTATGAAGAAATGAGATTTAATTGACTCAGAGTTCCACAGACTGTACAGATGAATGGCTGGGAAGCCTGGGGAAACTTACAATCATGGCAGAAGGCAAAGGAGATGCAAGCATGTCTTACCATGGCAGAGCAGGAAAGAGAGAGAGAATGAGTGAGAGACTGCCACACATTTTTAAACTATCAGATCTTGTGAGAACTCACTCACCATCATGAGAATAGCAAGGGGGAAATCAGCCCCCATGATCTAATCACTTCCCACCAGGCCCCTCAGATGTGGGGTTTACAATTTGACATGAGATTTGGGTGGGGGCATAGAGCCAAACCATATTATTCCACTCCTGGGCCCTCCCAAATCTCATGTCGTTCTTACATTTCAAAACCAATCATGCCTTCCCAGCAGTTCCCCAAAGTCCTAACTCATTCTCTCATTAACTCAAAAGTCCACGTCCAAGGTCTCATCTGAGACAAGGCAAGTCTCTTGTGTCTATGAGCTTGTAAAATAAAAAACACGTAGTTACTTCTGTGATACAGTGGGGGTAAGGGCATTGGGTAAATGCTCCTATTCCAAAAGGAAGAATTTGGCCAACACGAAGGGGCTACAGGTCCCATGCAAGTCTGAAGCCCTGCAGGGGAGTCATTAAATCTTAAAGCACCAAAATAATCACCTTTGACTCCACGTCTCACATCCAGGGCATGCTGATGCAAGAGGTGGACTCCCAAGGACGTGGACAGCTCCAACCCTGTGGCTTTGCCAGGTATAGGCCCCATGGCTGGTTTCACAGACTGGCATTGAGTGCCTGTGGCTTTTCCAGGAAGATGGTGCACACTGTTGGTGGATCTACTGTTCTGGGGTCTGGAGGATGGTGGCGCTCTTCTCACAGCTCCACTAGGCAGTGCCACAGTGGGGACTCTGTGTGGGAGCTCCAATCCCACATTTCCCTTCTGAACTGCCCCTGCAGAGATTCTCCATGAGGGCTTCTCCCTGTAGTAGACTTCTGCCTGGACATCCAGGTATTTCCATTCATCCTCTAAAATCCAGATGGAGGTTCCCAAACCTCAATTCTTGCCTTCTGTGCACCCACAGGCCCAACACCACAAGAAAGCCACCAAGGTTTGAGGCTTGCACCCTCTGAAGCCACATCCCAAGCTGAGCTGTACCTTGGCCCCTTTTAACCATGGCTGGAGCTGGAGTGGCTGGGACACAGGGTGCCACGTCCTGAGGCTACACAGAGCAGTGGGGTGCTGCATCCAGCCTAGGAAGCCATTTTTCCTTCCTAGTCCTCTGGGCCTGTGATGGAAGGTGTTGCCATGAAGATCTCTGAAATGCCCTGGAGACATTTTCCCCATTGTCTTGGCTACTAACATTCAGCTCCTAAAAAAACAAAAACACAAAGAAGAAAAAGAAAGAGGAAGGAAGAAAGAAAGAAAGAAGGAAAGAAAGAAAGAGAAAGAAAGAAAGAAAGAAAAAAAAGAGAAAGAAAACATTCAGCTCCTCTTTACTTATGCAGATTTCTGCAGCCAACTTGAATTTCTCCCTAGAAAATAGTTTTTTTTCTTTTTTACTGCATGGTCAGGTTGTAAATTTTCCAAACTTTTGTGCTCTGCTTCCCTTTTAAACATAAGTTCCAAATTCAGACCACCTTTTTGTGAATGCATATGATTATATGCTCTTAGGAGAAGCCAAGTCACATCTTGAATGCTTTGGGGCTTAGAATTTTTTTCCACCAGATATCCTAAATCATCTCTTTCCAATTCAAAGTTCCACAGATCCCTAAAGAAGGGACACAATGCTGTCAGTCTCTTTGCTAAACCATAGCAAGAGTAATATTTGCTCCAGATCCCAATAAGTTCCTCATCTCTATCTGAGACCTCCTCAACCTGGACTTCATTGTCCATATCACTATTAGCATTTTAGTCACACACATTCAACAATTGTCTAGGAAGTTCCAAACTTTCCCACATTTTCCTGGCTTCTTCTGAGCCCTTTAAACTGTCCCAATTTCTGGCTGTTACCCAGTTCCAAAGTCATTTCCATATTTTCAGATATCTTTTTTATCAGTGCCCCACTCTCCTGCTACCAATTTTTCGTTTAGTCCATTCTCACACTCCTATAAAGAACTACCTGAGACTGGGTAATTTGTGAAGAAAAGAGTTTTAATTGATTCAGAGTTCCACAGGCTTACCATGAAGTATGACTGGGAGGCCTCAGAAAACTTACAATCATGGCAGAAGGCAAAGGGGAAGCAAACACATCTTACCATGTTGGAGCAACAGAGAGAGCAAAGGGGGAAGTGCCATACACTTTCAAACAATCAGAACTCTTGAGAACTCACTCACTATCAAGAGAAAAGCAAGGGGGAAGTCCACCCTCATGATTCAGTCACCTACCACCAGGTCTTTCCCCCGACATGTGGGGATTACAATTAGAAATGACATTTGGGTGAGGACATGGAGCCAAACCATATCAGCATGAAGAGCAAACTGCCATTGAATGTTGTTGCTACTCTCTTTTTAGTAAGATTGATTGATTTTGTTTACAGGAATTGTATTTTTTTTGTCAATTATCCATTTTACAAGTTTATTTCTGGTTTCACTCTTAAATGCCTATTTTTGGACTAAAAAAGTAATGTGTTCCCTCATTTTTAGTTCTCATTTGAGAATGAGGCACCACTACTTCCTACTAATTCTGAATACTTTATTTAAAATACCATTTATTGAGTGTGTCTATGTGTTAAGTACTTTTAATGCAATATTTCATGGCATTATTTTTACAACTGCCTTCAGCAGTGCTCTCAATCTGTTAAAGATGTTAAATTTGTCTTCCAGCAATTCACAGCTGTGGGGCCTCACAGTCATTTCAACACAAAATTTAGCATGACTGATTGGAAAAATGAACAGACATTGTCCTTTCTGTGTTGCCCCTTCTTAAGGACATCACCCAATCAGTAATGCAGCATTAATGCTGAACCCTGATGAAGGGCTGAGCAAATGTATTTTTCATTCTTTATGATGGTTTTAAAAAGTTATTATAAAATAATAAATCCTCATTTGAAACTAATTTTGAATTACATAGAAGTGTGAAGAAAACAAACCATCAATAGTCTGTCTTTACAAATGGCTATTATTGTTTTGATGTCTTTCCTGCTAGTCCTTTTTTCTGCCTATATGTACTTTAAGTAATTAGAGTAACACTCATTTTCTCCAGATATTATACAAAGAGCATTGTCATTAAAATTATTTAATGATTTTCAAAAACATTTCACTATAGATCAGATGTAGCAAGCTGATGATATGGGGGCCAAGTACGGCCCATAGACATATTTTCTTTGGACTTTAAAATATTTAAAATGATTGAATTAGTTGTCAATATTTTAAAATCAGGAGATTTCACATTCCCTAGTCAACTTCAATAGTCTAGGTGACTGGTTTGGACCCCCTTGGCATGTTCTTTGAGAGTTCTGAGATGGCCCTACTAAAACTTTCTGTAGCCATTTACATATAGTGATCTGTTTTAGATTATTTCAAATTTTTAAATTGTCAGAATTAACACTATAAGGAATATTATCATATTTTCTGCATTTCTGAATGTTTCCTTAAGAAAGATTTTGGAAGTAGATTGATTTCATTGAGGTTTTCAGTTTTTTTTTTTTTAATACTTTCTTGACATTCACTTGACAACAGCCTTCTTTCCATTTGGTCAATCTGTTCATACTGTCAGCTAAGCTGGGTCTCAGACTGACGGCATGGGCATTAACCAGACCAGGCCTCCTGCTTGTCTGGGATGGAGGGGCTCTCAGCAGCCAGCAAGAGAGTGTGCTCAGGCCTGACTTTCCACTCACCTCTTTGCTCAAATTAATCTGGTCAGGGTCTCCTTTATTATTTTTAAAGTCAAAGATGAGTTAGTACAAGTGAGGTTGTTTTATGTTTTGTTTTGTTTTGTTTTGTTTTTTTAGGCAGAGTCTCACTCTGTTGCTCAGGCTAGAGTGCAGTGGTGTGATCATGGCTCACTGCAGCCTGGATCTCCTGGGCTCAAGCCTACCTCAGTTCCCCCACCCACTGCAAGTAGCTGGCATTACAGACGTGTGCCACCACACTTGGCTAATTTTTGTATTTGTTGTAGAGACTGGAGTTTCACCATATTGTCCAGGTCTTGAACTCCTGACCTCAGGTGATCCACCCACCTTGGCCTCTCAAATTGTTGGGATTACAGGTATGAGCCACTGTACCCAGCCTCAAGTGAGTTTTGTGATGTTTATTCAAAGTACTGGAATGTCACTATAACAATGAATTTTTACTTTAATTTTCAAAGATAGTCTTTTTTATTCTCAGTTACACATTTTGGGGAATTGTTTCAATGTATGATAATACTTTAATGCTTAGAAAAAATATTTGCTTTATGTGATACAAGTCCCTATTGAATAAAGATTTGTCAATACTACACAAAATGAGAAGCCGGTAATTATTATTTAAATAATTAACCTGACCGTATATTTCTTTATTCAGTGATTTATTCTTCAATAATAAATGTCAAAGAAAAAATAAATGTCTAAAAGTGAATAGAAGATTAGTGTGTTTTAATGTTCAAAATGTTGACCTGGGCTTTAAAAGACAAGATAATAATAAACATGTCTTCTTTTGCTATAAACATTACTCTGGATATTTTACCTTAATATCTACATGGAAGGATGAATAACTTTCATTATCTAGTTGGGAAGTCAGGACACAAATACATGAAATGATTCAGAGAATAAAATTAAGTACAGTCATGTGTTTGCTTAATGTCGGGGATAAATTCTGTGAAGTACATTCTTAGGCAATTTTGTCATTGTGTGAACATCCTATGGTGTACTTACGCAAACCTAGATGTATAGCCTATTACACACTCGGCACCGGGAGCATTAAGGGGTTTTAAGTGAGAAACAAAGAAGCTTAAAAGGCATAAAAATGACAAAATGAACTTTGAGGACTTAGGGGGAAAGGGTGGGAAGGGGGCATAGGAATAAAAGACTACAAATTGAGTGAAGTGTATACTGCTTGGGTGATGGGTGCACCAAAATCTCACAAATCACCACTAAAGAACTTACTCATGTAACCAAACACCACCTGTTCCCCAATAACCTATGGAAATAAAAAATTAAAAAAAAAAAGAAACAAGGAAGCTTAGATTCATTCACTATATGGCAGAAAGTACTATATATTCAGTTTTAGAAATGTTTTTTCTTCTTCATGGGTGTCTCCTGAGTTTTTCTTTTGTTGATATTAGAATGCTAGGTCTAATTGAGGGTGGGCAGAAAGTTGAATGGTGGGCTAACAGCTTAGTCTTGAAGAATATAAAATTTTCTTTAAGTTTCATGAGCCATTTATATTCCAGTCTAATTAGCTAAGTAGCAAAATGTTACTAAGAAAAAGATCACCAATTTCATTTCCCTTTCTTTAAATATGGGCTACTTAACTTGCTCTGTTATTTGGTAACAGAATTTGCTCCTAATTGTGAACTCGCCAGTTTGCAAATTCATGCAGTTCACACCAGGGATATTGGGAATTTCAGAGAATGGATCAGTGCAAATCAGTTTCTGCTGCTAAAACATGCATATGTGTATCCATATGCACATACGTGTGTATGTGCACAAACACTCCTCCAGATCCATGCCTTGCCCACAGTAGATTCATGCTTTCTTAGGACCCTGATCATATATTTCTTTATTCACTAATTTATTCTTTAACAATAAATGTCAAAGAAAAAATAAATGACTAAAAGTGAACAGATTAGTGTGTCTTACTGTTCAAAATGTTGACCTGGGTTTTAGAAGACAAGATAAGGATAAACAAGTCTTCTTTTGCTGTAAACATTAGTCTGGATATTTTACCTTAAATCACCATAGCA
This sequence comes from Rhinopithecus roxellana, assembly GCF_007565055.1. Classification (NCBI taxonomy): domain Eukaryota; kingdom Metazoa; phylum Chordata; class Mammalia; order Primates; family Cercopithecidae; genus Rhinopithecus; species Rhinopithecus roxellana. The sequence continues at coordinate 21,836,788 of NC_044549.1, read as the reverse complement.
TATCATTGCATAAACTTAGAGGAACAACTACTAATTTTGAACGCTTTAGCAGGGAAATTAGCAGGAGCATTCTTTCAATAAGCATGTTGGAATCCATTTTCAAAGCTGTTCCTAGGCCATCGGATGAGTATGAAAGAGGCATCAAGTATTTCCATCACCTTCAACAGTTGTAAAGTTCAGAAAACAATGATATCTTTCTTCACTTTTTCAGACACTTGAGTTCTTAGTTGGTCTAAGAGAAAAGCATCATTGAATAGGAATGGTAGCCAAGTTTCCCTGGGAGGGAATAGTGACTTCATAGCTTGTAAACATGGCATTGCCACACACTGACCTGTCTGCTGCTTTGACCTCATATGACATATTTCTAAATCCTTCTCTGTGCAATTCTGGGGTCCAAAGGAATGGCAAGAGAGAAGGTGAGTTGAAGCACTTGGAGCCAGGAGGAGCTGACACTTTAAAGAACAGTAGAGACAGTTTGATAGAGCAACAAAAATTAATTGGTAAAGACCAAGTGAGTCATAGAATGCAAATGATAAGACAGGGACTGGAAACTGGACCAAACTGGGGTAGAGTGGAACAAGAACAAGATTAGGAACAAAACAAGGCAATTCCAGGTTTACAGAGTAGGATTGCCTGTGACTTGCTTTTATGGGCTTCTGGCTGAATGCTGCATGAGTAGTTTGCTATAATTTAAGGAATGGGATGGACAACACAAGATTCAGAAACTTTCTGTTAATGATATAATGCTCCCCCAGTTAGATTCCATAGTTCCAGATCTGTGTTAAAAATAAGTAAAGACAACTTATTTAATGTGGAAAAACAAAAACAAAAACAAAACAGGTAATGTATTCTGATTTGTGTTAAACATTCTTAGATCTGAAAGAAGATATTAAGACAACTTTTGAAAAACTGCCTTATAAAATGTCAACAGAACTACTTCCTGTTGCTAAACATAGAGGGGCATCTTGAAAAACTTAGATGGCCAGGGTGTTTTCACCATCCAGACTAGGATGTCCTTAACCTTCTGCACCATTCATTAATAATGGCTCTTTGCTTGGTGATGAAGAGATACAAAATAGTGACAGTCCAGATAAATTTCCTGACCATAAATTCCTTCCATTGAAATGGGGTCCAGGGTTCATGGTGATAAATATGGACTCTTATTAACATGAAACTGTCTGACATTTGTACTACAAATGGCAAGAGCTGTGAGGCAGAGTGGAAAAAGCACTATTTGAGGAAAGAGGGTGGTTAGGACTTAACTTTCAGTTGTGGAGCCATAGATCAACCTCAAAATAACTAAGTAATCTTGGTCAAGTTACTTCTCCGAATTTTGAGTTCCTCATATAAAAAGCAAGGAGATTATCAGCCATAAAAAGGGATGAATTAACGGCATTTGTAGCAACCTGGATGAGATTGGAGACTGTTACTCTAAGTTAAGTTACTCAGGAATGTAAAACCAAACATCATATGTTCTCACTGATATGTGGGAGCAAAGATATGAGGACGCAAGGGCATAAGAATGATACAATGGACTTTGGGGACATTGAGGGAAGGTACCCTCTATGGTTAGGTGGTTAATGCTCACTATTTGTAAAAACTTAAGTTTTTCCATCAGTTTTTCTTCCAGACTCCTCCATCCACACCCAGCTTAAGATATGAAAAAGTCAACCAGTGATTTGATCAGCTTGCAAAGGTGAGTTGGATAGTGTTTCTTACATAAATCTTCACAAAAGGCTGCACTTATGGCAGTGTTAGTGGCATCAGCAAGCAATTCTACTGTAAGCGGGAAGTCATGGGCACTGAGTTAAAGACCTAGGGACAGCCTATGTAGTAACCAAAGTAACCAAAGAAACTAAAAAGGCTTATATTTGGAAAAAAGATCTAACAATAGCTTGATGATAGAACAAACTGTCAAGGCTTGATATGAGAATTATTTTGGAAATTCTTGCCTTTCATGGTAACCCCCAAATCTTCTCTGTCAATCTGAGTGCAAATCTTTCTTCTATGGGACATAATATGTAAGTAGTAATAACGTGTTTCTCTGTGACAGCTGGTATTCTATGGTTAAGTTCAGTTCCAAAATAATTAGATAAAATATCAGTGGTAAGAAACAGAAATTTATATTTATGCTAATGTGCTAGCTCAAAATTGAAGTAAACATTACTTGACATTCTGGAGATTGTCTTTAGACAAAGACTTGCCAAGGATTGCCTTTCCTATAGGTGATGAAGACTCAGCAGTAGCTGCCTTTTGTGAAAGGAAAATACAAGTTGCATAGCTATGGTTTTATATATCTTTTGCTTTCACCTGTGTTTTGGAACATTGCATGACTGCTTCTAACTTGTTCCTTTTTAAACTTTTCGATCCATCTTATCATTGGTCAGAGACAATATGGTAGAGAAAAAAGGTAAAAAAATTCTGGGAAGATAGGAATCCAAATCTGGGTTTCTTCATAGACTGTGTCATATTGGGTAAGATAATTTACTCCTCTGAGCCTCAATGTCCTAATCTTTTAATTGGGAATAATAAGAAGTCCTGGCCAAAAGCGTGGCTCATGCTATAATCTCAACACCTTAGGAGGCCAAGGTAAAAGGACTGCTTCAGTCCAGGAGTTCAAGACAAACCTGGGCAACATCATGAGACCCTGTCTCTACAAAAAAAATTTAAAGAAAATTATCCAGGTGTGGTGGTGCACGCAGGTAATTCTAGCTACTCAGGAGGCTAAGGTAGGAGGATTGCTTGAGCCCAGACGTTTGAGATTGCAGTTAGTTATGGTCACGCCACCGCACTTTAGTCTGGTGATGGAGTGAGACTCCATTACTATATTAAAAAAAAATAGTAAGTCCAACCTCACATATATTGAATGAGATAATATTTATGAAAAATTATATCACAAGCTACAAATGCTGTGTTATAATTACTATTTATTACATCATGAGCAGATCTGGAATCCTAGAAAGCAAAGTGTCTATAAAGCAATGAAATTTATTTAAGGGACAATAAGAATTTACAAGTGAAGCATTCCTTAATACTATTCACAGAATTAGAAATATTTTTGTTCAGTATATATGCACAGTGTCCTGTATCTGTTGATGTACTTGGGAATGATCAGGTTTTGCAGATTCCAAGAAGAACAATCTAGATTTGGTGCATTGAGAATGTCTACTACCTAAGGGCCACATTGCCAGAACACACCTGGTGCCTTCAGTCTTGTTTACCATCATTATTTGTCGATAGTAGAACCAGTGGGATCCTCTGAGTGTACAGTTGATGTTCAGTCTTTGCTTCAATGTCTTTTTTTTGTTCCTTTTTAAAAAAATTAAATGGATTGAAGAAAAAGTTTGATTCTCATGGAGTGACACCATTTCCTTCTTTCATATATTTGGAGTTCCTTCTAGAATACTATGGGGAATTTGTTATTAGTTTCTGTAGCTGGATTATCTCACGAGTATCTACAGAGTGGGACTAATTCTACTATCATGAAATTGATCCTTCTCAAGGGAGTTGTGGAAACACCCTTTATAAGGAGGCTCTTCCGTTCAGATGAGCCACATTATGTAATTGCACACCCAGTTTTGGCCACGCAAACAGAAATAGCTTTATCATCTTGCAGCATGGCTGGGGATGTGAACATTTTGGATATACAGGGTTTTGTGAAAAAAATATTGTGAAAGTTATCTTTATTAGTGTGGGTTTACCACGGTTGGAGTGACTTCTGTTTTACTCAGGGACATTTATGAGTACCGTTACAAATTTTGCGTCATGCTGGGCCCAGTCTGCTTCTCCACATTCAAGGTCCCTATCTGTCAGATGACCAACTGGCTGTGAAAATTCTTGACATCATTTCGGTGACTGTAAAGAACATACCTCTCTGAAAGTTGTCTTTCCTTTCAATTTTATACTTCCTTGCATATGTAAGCAGAACACTGGTATGACTATGTTGAGTTGGAGCATAATCAATGATGTTTCTTAATTGATCTTCAGATATCCTGCAGTTCCTGTGTTCTGATCACCCTGCTGAGAAAAGCACTTTACCTGGCTTTTTGGGTAACATTTATGTTAGGTCCTTCCCTTTTAATTTCTGGGAGGTGTAAAGTTTGTTCAGGCTTTTCCTCAGGTCACTACAAATGTGAATATTGTTTAGCCAAGTGGCTGTGACTGATGAACTCTGGATACAAGATAATCCCTTAACAATATTGTCTAAGAAAGTCTTAGTTTTGCAAAAATTATTGTGAACTAACCCAAATCTAAATTCACTGCACTGAGGAACCCTGAGTACAAAACCATTAAATCTACAAACAATTCACTGCATACATCACAATAGTAAGTAATAAATAGTAACAAGAATCACTAGGTACTAGGGTGGTTACATTATGTCTTACATTTCCTCAGCCATTCTTTTGCTAATTATCAGAAAAGTATATAAAAGTCCTTTTGATCATCACTGGCCAAAGGTAATGGACTGTATATAGATATCTGAACTCCTGTGGCGGTAGACAATATACTAGTTAGGATGTAAATCGCATAAAAAATGAAAACAAATGACAGAAAGAATTAAAAAGTTTATGGATGAATGCTGCATAGGAAAAGATTTTTTTTAATACTAAAAACCTCCTACACTCTAATAGAAAGAGAAAGGGCTTTAAGAATATCAGAAAGAAATAACCAATTACTGCTGAAGAAGCTGGTCCTGATGGAAAACATGTACTTTCTTGTTTTTGCGGTTTGGGTAGTTCTGTGTTCTCAGTGCTGCATGCACTGTTGGAAACAGAAGGGAAATTGTTCTGAATTTTGTAAAAGCCAGGTTTAGTCATGCCCAGGTCTGGGGACTCGAGTGCTCCCTGAGCCTCACATCTTTGGAATATGTGAGAGAACAAAAGAGGTTTTGCCAAGATTGGCTTTCCTTTCAGACTTTCCCTTCACTACATTCCAGAACAGGGGAGCACGTGGTGTTGGAACAGACCCACTGTCAGTTTGTTTAGAATCACATGGCAAAATGCTGTGGGTTACCAGGGCAGGCAGTTCATTTGCTACTTCTATTCATCTCCCATCCTGAGTTTTTAGGTAGTTTGGGGAGTTTTGGTTCTTTAAGAACAGGTTTAATTCAGTGTATAAAGTATTAAAACATTTTTCCTCCACTGAATGTCAGTTAAACCACTTTCTTTGAGTTCATAAGCTCCTCCATGGTTATAATTTAGGCAAGTTTGGAAGCTGTCATGCCATTGGGGTACTTCTTAGTTACTCATCAAGTATTTATTGAGTGGCTGAAAGAACAATGATATTTTGGTAAGTACTTGGGCAAGCATTAAAGGTCAATACGTCTGGGGATCTGAAAGATGCCTCAGTTTTATCCAGAGAAGAAGTTAGGCACTACAAGAATCAGAGTTAGTAATCGTGCAAGCATAGTTTCCTGACAGATGAACAGGTGTCTTTTTAATTTTCAGTACAATAGCTGGAGTGCAATTTTAAGCCTCTTACCACTTTTAGGAACTTCTAGTACAGAAAAAGGAAGGTGTTCATAAGGATTTCCATGAGTGTGGACTGAACCACTTCAGCAGCTGGAGAACAGGACGGCAGAGAGTATGTGCATAAACTGAAAGAGCCACAGCCTGTGGCCAGGCGGTGTCTTCACACGTTGGGGATCAGGAATTGGTCCAAACTTCATAAATTCACAATGTACTCAACACTGTGCAATTAGAATGGTTTATTCACCTAGAAAAGTAATGCCCGCCAAGTCATATTTCTAGCATAACCACAAGAATTCGAAAGCTTCCTGGACTGAATATTAGCTAGGCCCTTTCCTGGAGGAATTGTCACACAGATAGAGAAGCAGCCAGGAATTGACATTAGCCCTGAGCCCTGAGCATCTTCTTTCTTCAACAACTGTTTATTGAATGCTTGCTGTATGCCAGGCACTGGGCAAGATGCATAGGGAACAAAGATGGATGAAGCATAGTCTGACCTTGAGGAGCTCACCAACTAGGTGGGAGACACACATGCTCATAACTAGTGATGAAAAAGTGTGATAAATTCTGCAATACTGGTTGAACAAAGTGCTGTGAGCACAGGGGAGGGAGAGTTAAGCACTAGTGAACAACTGTGAAGAATTTCTTCACAGTTGGGAGGGTTTTTACAGGTTTCCTAGTTCTTTTACCCAATGCCGGGATTCTTACCATAGCATCCCTGGCTGATGTTAATTTCGTCTTTGCTAAATTTCCTTCTAGAAGTGGCTCAATGCATTTTCAGGCATCTTTATTAAATTAATTGATGCAAATGATTATCTGAACACTTGTCAGGCATTGTTCTGAGTCTATCATATCTGTCATCTCATTTAGTCCTTAATTTAGTCCTTACCTAAGGAGAGGTGCTTCTAATATTGCTTTTTTTCTAATGAACAACTAGTTTGCCAAGTTTACGTATCCAATAACGGCTGGAACCAAGTCTTAAATCCACTGTCTGATTTCAAAGCTGTATTCTTAACCTTCCTGATACACTCATGTGTTTCTATTCTGCCATTTGCTGAGAAAAAGAGGAAGTTACATTTCTCTTTTTTGATAGCTCTTCAAATATTTCAAGAGATCATTGGTGTATCTGTGTGGCCCCCACCTGCGACATCCAACTCTCTCTAATCATTCACTGTAAGTTCTTTCAAATGTTCCCCGAAAGACATGTTTTTTCAGACCCTTTACCATCCTTGCCATCTCTGAAGCCTCCCCTGTTTGTTGATGAGTCTCCTAAGACGTCTGCAGAATCAATACAGCATTTCAGAAGTGGTACGCCTACCACTGAATAAAATGGGTGTAATCAATACAGCGTTTCAGAAGCGGTACGCCTACCACTGAATAAAATGGGTGTAATCAATACAGCGTTTCAGAAGCGGTATGCCTACCACTGAATAAAATGGGTGTAATCAATACAGCGTTTCAGAAGCGGTACGCCTACCACTGAATAAAATGGGTATGGCATCTCTTTACCTGGAAAGGGTTCATTTTTAGTGGCAGCCACATCACATTCTTGACTTTCAATTTGCTGTCAAGAAAGCTCATAGGTCTATTTTCCTCCCTAATTTTTTTTTTTTTTTTGACTTAACTAAATTTATACCTTATTTGCAGGATTCTGGGAGCATGCTCAATTCACCTTATTCGGAAAGCCATCTTCCTAATACCATTTTAGAAAGATTGCGTAAGCCTTAATTAGAGATTCATTTGATGACATTAGTCATATTAATATTCATTTGGGACCTGTGTAAATGTTTTAGTGGTAGTTAAGATTTAAAAACTTGAATATCCAGTCCTGTAAACATTACAAGTCCTATCCTAACTACCACTGCAGAAACTTAGATAATTTGGAAGATCATTAGATTTTCAAAGTGAACCAGATTTTAAATATAAATCCTAGGTATTTGATAGTATTGCAAAATTATTCTTTTAAAGTTACTTGAAGCATTGGTATTGATTATCTAAGCTATTAAAAAGGAAAAATAAAGATACTTGAAGCTAAGTGTACTTAAACATAAAAATATATATTATGGGAACAAAAAGAGCCACTTTTTGTTGAAAGTGAAAGGATAATTATTTTACTTTATTATTTTCATGTCAGCACAGGGTAATGTGCTGACACTGTAACAAGGTTTGAGGGAAGCACATTTCACACATGCATATGAAAACCCAATCATTATGCTTATAAACTACAAAAGGATTGAGAATTGTTTTTTACACTGAAATTTGAGGAATATAGTTTGTTTTTCTAGGGCATTCCCTGATGGAAATGATTACCATGCATAATGGCTATATTTTGAATCAAATGTTATGCTGCACATTAGCAAGTCATTCATTTAATCAGGCATGGAAAACCCATTTTTCTGGGCCATATTTTTATGCTTAGGTTTAATAGTTTGCAGAATGATCTCAATAAGTTGTTTAGATCTGTTTTTGGAAAGGAGTCCTCAATCAGAATTCTCAAAGAACAGCTCTTGCTCAGGTTTCTCTCTGCACTTCTTCATTATAATTATCTGTATCTAGATCCGTGGTTCTCCAAGTGGGGTCCCTGGACCAGCAGCATCAGCATTGTCTGGGTCCATTCCCGAAGTGTACATCTCAGATGTCACCCAGATCTGCTGCATCAGAAGCTAGGCTGATGGGGTCAAACATTATGTGTTTTAATATGTCTTCCACGTAATTCTGATGCTTGCTAAGTTGGAGAACCAATGAGCGACATTATTTCAAACTTTTAAAAATTATTCAATTATATTGGGCCAAATTCTGATAGAACAGAACGAGGAAAATGCTCTACTTCTACTGTGATTACAGGTGGTCAGACAACTTGGTCATGTGCCTGGCAGAGAAACCTCACTGCTGTGTTTCCCCACTCATATAAAACAATGAATTGTTTGCTCTTTCTTTAGGAAATCAAACTAGGTATCCTGGAGTGCCTAGACCTAAAACTGATAGAACAGCACTTACCTCAGCAGTCCAGTCAAATTCTGCACCCTAATATAGAAAGAAATACCCTTAAGAAAAGATTCTTAAAGATAAGAAAATTCTCACTCTTTGAAAGTCTGCATGAAATAACTTAGCAACCTAAATTTTAGTCGGAAGGAGCTTAGAGAGTTTCTTCAGTTTTATTGCTGTCAAAAGGAATGTTTTGCTCAAATAGATAAGACTTCTTTTCTGGTCTTAAAAGCCTCTAAAGACAGTCACAATCACCTGTAATCACTTTGTTACTAAACTTCAAGTTCAACAGCTGTAAATGTCAGAAAATGCATTTTTTACATTTCCTACGTTATTTGCTGTGTTAGGGTCACATGGCAATTCAAGTATTGCCTAAAACTGTTTTTCATAGTTGACAGTTTGGACACTTCAATTGCCAAATCATGCTGTGCTTTGAAGCAGATAAGCCTCTAGGGCTTGTGAAAACACAGCTTTGGGGAAGATAACCTTCTAGAGCTTGTGAAGAGGGGACAGATCTGACTCTGCCCAAATCAATACAGACTCTTCTCACCCCAACCCAAATCTCTTTAGTCTGAATACTGGAGGAGGGGAAATCCTTAGAGTTGAGACATTAGCCTGTGAGTATGTGTGTGTGTGTGTGCGTGTGTGTGTGTATGTTTGTGTGTGTGTGGTGGGGGATATGTGTAAGCGGGGGTGCTTTCTCTCTAAAGCTAGTAGGAGATACTCACAGGGCATGCACATATTCATCACATGGAGTAAAATAAGTAAAGTGAAATTATTTTATGTTTTACCTACTGTCTCAAGCCTGTTCAACAAACCAGTTAAAAAGGCTCAAACTTTTAAAGTGCAGGTACAATGTCAAATGATACTCAAATGGATTTTTAAGAATAGAATTATCACTCTATTACTTAAGGATTACACTTGTCTTAAATATCATAGGCACTTTCAACTCAATAGTTATTCCTTGTGATTTATATATGTAAGCTATGGCAGTTTGGTAAAATAATAGTACACTTTCATAATCATTGGTTAAGATTTATTGTTTTGTTATCAGGAGTTTCTGAGAACATTTTCTTCCTTTCCTATTTTTAGCTGTGATGATAATTCAGATATTATAAAATGTAGAGTTCACCTACTGGGGTAGGGTTGAGTCAAGCTGATCATTCTCACTCTGGAGAGCTCTGTTAGAAAATCCTTCCTTTCACTGAGCTGAGGCAGCTCTCCTTGTACCTGTTTCCAGGACAACAGGAGACTGTCATTATGAGAGGCTCATCATGAGTCTATGACTCTCTGTAGAGATAGGGAAAAGAAGAAAATATTTTATCCATTTCACAGCCAAAAAGAGACACAGACGCAAGTACCATAAAAGAGGGGACAGGATTCAAATTATTGAGTAGGGATTTTGATTTTCATACTCAAAGCAGACCAGAGTTTCCATATTAGTGTCTCCTAAAGACATTATATTTGTTTTGCTGAATTGAAAGAAAGACAAAATGTGTTCTCTCGACCCATGCCATCCAGTAGAAATATGATGTGAGCCGTATATGTACTTTTAAATGTTCTAGTAACCACATTAAAAAGGTAAACAGAAAAACGTGCAGTTAATTTTAACAATGTATTTATCGTAGTGGATACAAGATATTATGATTTCACAATGTAATCATTATAAGAAATTAATGATATTCTACATCCTTTTTTTGTATTAAGTTTTCAAAAATCACAGCACACCTCAGTCTGGACTAGCCACATATCAGGTTCTCAGTGGTCACAGGTGGATAGTGGCGACCTATTGAACAGCACGACTCTGGAATCTCCTGTTTCTACACTGCCCTATGGCTTCAACTTCCCTTCCCCACCCAAAATACAGAGTGTCTTTGCAGATATTGACTTCCTGTCTCCGGAAGTGTTTGAGCAGAGGGTGGGTGACTACCATTTGGTGGGAATATTGTGGAACTCTGAATAAAGAACGTCAGTGGAAGTTTGGACAACGAAAGTGTTAAAAGCCTTTCTAATTCCTAAGTTTTGTGATGCTGTGATACTGAGAAAGGAAACATGAAATTGTGGGTTTGGAAAGAACTTCTTTCCATATTAGATGTGTTATTTCCTGCCATTATTTCTTGATTTGTAATTCACTTCTTTGCTACTTCTAGTATGAATGCAATGATTACTTATAGGGTGCTATATAGCATATAAACCACTCTCATAAACATGAATGATTCATTCAATTATTTCCTCACTCACTTAGTAAAAGCATATTAGACCCTACAATGTATTAGTTTCTGTTCCAGGAGCTGGAATGTATTAACCACAGTGGGTAAGCTAGGCACAGCCCCTGGGCCCATAAAAGATTCAAGCTCACTTGTTCCTACTCTTCCTTATCTCTGGTTTTTGGAATCTCCCCACCCACGTTTGGCTTGAGTCACCAGGAGCCATACACCGACTAATATGAAAATAGTGGTCTGACTAGTCTCCTGGTGTAAAATGTCAACCCATCCCTGAAGCCCAGTTTTCAGTGACAGGAAAACTGAAGATGGGGTTCTCAGCTTCTCTGGTGTGATTAAGGTACTAGAAAAAAAAAGCACCGAGGTGAAGTAAAATCTGTTGATGTTCAGCTACACGCACGAGTTGAAATTGTCTTTTGCATTAAAAGCCCCTTTGCTGTCAGCTAGCTGCCAGGTAGACACTTATTCTCCTTTGACTCTCTGCTATACCTTTTTGTGCCTTATCCAAAAGTTCTGGAAGAATTAAAGTTTCTTCTGAGCCATGTTTGTGAATTATGATGCTCCTGCTTTAGAGAAAGAAAAATAATGGACCCTTCAGGTGTCAGAAAAACCGATGCTTGGACCTGATAGAAAAAAAAAATGAGGATTTGTGATGAAGGAAAATCATTCATAGAAATATTTCAGGGATTCAATTATGATTTTGTTTAGTAAGTTTGAAAATACCCTGTCTCACTCATTTAGTTCTTTAGTGTCCCCCCAAATTTTGAGAACTCAGTTGCTAAATTCTACAGTATTCAACTTCTCTGAAATGTCTTCTACCACCAGAGAGCAGCAGAGATTTATAGGTAGTTAGTGAGTACCCTAGATACCAACAAACAAGGAAGCTTGGCCACTTGATTTGATCTCATTCATTAAATAGCTAGTAAGAAAAAGAGGCAGCAGATTCACTACCAGAGTGTTCACCTGTTAGCCTGTCTCCCTACCCTTTCACCCTTTCTCTCTCTGGGGTGTGCATATATGTGATTTTAATGATTTTCTATATTGGTTGGGTAGCGTTTTCTAGCTTTTCTAGGAGCTTCGGGGATGGGTCAAAATGTACCTTGTTCTTCCACACTCACTCATGCCGTAGCCTGAGTAATACATGAAGAAAGTGAATCAGAAGTCTGAGAAAGTAAGTCTGAGAAGTCTGAGAAAGTTCTTTTTCTCTAGACCAGGCGTCATCAAACTGCTGTCCACAGGCCAAATCTAGTTTGCTACCTGTTTTTACAAATTAAGTTTTATTTCAACACAGCCACACCCATTAGCTCATGTTTTGCCTATGGCTGCTGTCATGCTACAGTGGCAGAATTAATTGAGACTATATGCAACCACATGGCCTGAAAAGTCTAAATTATGTATTGTCTTGTCCTTTACGGGAAAAGTTTGCTAACCCCTGCTGGACGCTGTGTCAATATTTAAATTATGGGAAATATAGGAAAGCAGAAAGAGTCTCAGACTGGGAGGACTTTAACAGCTATTGTACCAGTCCTGGTCCTGCGGGTTGGTATTAATGTGTCCTCAGGCAAGTTCTTCAACGTTTTGAGCCCTAGGTGGCCTCATCTGTAAATGGGGGATGGGGGCTCAGGGTGTAGTTTGAACCTGGGAGTCTTTCCAGATTGAAAATTCTATGAGGATTTTTTAAATTACTCTTGCTTTTATATAGTTTTAAATTACTCTTGGTGTTTTTATAGTTTATGTGGAATCGCAATCCCCAGTGTTGGAGGTGGGGCCTGGTGGGAGGGGATTGGATCATGGGAGTGGTTTCTGATGGTTTAGCAGTATCCCTATCCCCTTGGTGCCATCTTGTGACAGAGTTCTCACGAGATCTGGTTGTTTGATGGACTATCTCCCCCTTCACTCTCTTTCTTCCGCTTTGACTGTGTAAGACGTGTTACCTTCCTCTTCGCCTTCTGCCATGATTGTAAGTTTCCTGAGGCCTCCCCAGCCATGCTTCCCGTACAGCCTGCAGAACTGTGAGTCAATTAAACCCCTTTTCTTTATAATTACCCCGTCTTGGGTAGTTCTTTATAGCAGTGTGAGAATAGACTAATACAACATCTGACAAAGCATCTATAAGAAACTTAGACAAATTTACAAGAAAAAAAAACACCATAAAAAGTAGGCAAAGGACATGAACAGACACTTTTCAAAAGAAGATATACATGTGGCAAGTAATCATGTAAAAAAAGCTCAACATCACTGATCATTAAAGAAATGCAAATCAAAACCTCGGTGAGATACCATCTCATACCAGTCAGATGGCTATTATTAAAAAGTCAAAAGATAACAGATGCTGGTGAGATTGTTGAGAAAAAGGAATATTTATACATTGTTGGTGAGAATAAAATTAGTCCAATCATTGTGGAAGACGGTGTGGCAACTCCTCAAAGACTTAAAGACAGAAATACCATTCGACCCAGCAATCTCATTTGAGGAATTGCCACACTGTCTTCCACAATGGTTGGACTAATTTATATACCCAAAGGAATATAAATCATTCTATTACAAAGACACATACACGAGTATGTTCATTGCAGTACCATTCATCATAGCAAATACAAGGAATCAACCTAAATGCCCATCCATGATAGCTGGATAAAGAAAATGTGGTTTTATACCACATGTTCTCACTTATAAATGGGAGCCAAATAATGAGAACACATGGACACACAAAGAACAAAACACCATGGGCCCTTTTGGAGGGTGGAGGGTGGCAGTAGCAAGAGGATCAGGGAAAATAACTAACGGCTACTAGGCTTAATACCTGGGTGATGAAATAATCTGTACAACAATCCCACTTGACACAAGTTTACCTATGGAAGAAACCTGCCCATGCATCCCTGAATCTAAAATAAAAGTTAAAAAAATTATATACATTTCAGAAGGGTACTCATCAAATAGTGAAGATTAATATCACATTCCTTAGGAGTTGACACATAACTGGAGGTATTCAGTGTTACATCATGTGGCAGATACAGTGCAGTCCTATCCCCAGAGAATTGACCTTTATGGAATTTGGCCTCAGTATAAAATACATTGCTGACATATGCTATATGTTATTTCATGCTTGTTATTATATGTAACCCACAACACAATGCATTGTTGCTATTAAGCCTACAAGTTTATGCCTATGAGGATCTGAGACAAAGTAAAACTTTTACCTCTAAGTACTTAGATGTAAAACATGTGTCACTGATGTTAGGAAAGATGACAGGACAAAGGCCCTGGGGTCTTGGGCTGCGGAAAACATGGAGCCTATGGCTTTTCAAAAAGTAATTACTTTCATGATCATTTATATAGGACCATATTTAATGAGCTCCTTCTAGTGAATAATGATTATGTCCTCTGTTTTCTCTACAAAAGTAAGAAGTGGGGTAATTTTCAAATATTTTCAACTTGCATGTTTATTATTCAAACTAAAATATTCCTCCTTTTCTTTTTGCCTAGAGTATTCTGGCCATTCTTTCTCTTTAAGCTCCCAGCCCATTGCTGATAGTCTCACATGTAGCAAGGATGTATGGAGAATAACATAAGATTTCTGAGTTTACAGATTTTATCATTAGGTAGAGCAAAGTCCAATGCCTTAGTGCGGTTTCTCTCACAGTGTACCTGTGTCCCAGGGGGAACATCAAGCCTCAGGATAATCATGTCATCTCTTGTGGGAGGATCAACTTTACTACAGTGCATGAGATGTAATATAATTTTTAAATTAAAACACATCCAGATTTATTGCAGAATAGAATATGTAATCTGTATGATTTTTAAACACAGAACACAACTGTGCATGGCTATTTTTTGCAAGATATGAGCAATATAACATAATATTTAAAGTATAATCTCTGGACTCAGGTGAACCATATAAAACTTCACTTGACTTTGGGTAAATTTTTAAATTTTTTTATCCCTTAGTTTCTTCTTTCTATAAAGTGGAGCCAATGATAATATGTAACTTATAGAGTCGACGTGAGCATTAAAGGTACTTAGCTCATGGTTTGGCACATAGTAAAGACACAAATGATGCTGCTGGTGCCAATATGGTCAGAACCTTGAAGGTAAGAATGGATGCTCCTGGGTTACTAGGGGTGGAGATGCTTGCACAGCACTGCTCTGGAGAAATTAAAGGCTACTTCTGCCCTCTCCTTTCTGTGTCAGGGTATTCAGAACATGCTGAGGAACTGGCCCAAAGCACAACTGTGAGGGACCAATTGTTATCCTTGACCTCAGAGTCAGTGATGCTTGCTGAATGGTATATAGTCTTTGCATCACTAGGAGTAAAACATCACCAGGAGAGAAACAGATGGGAAGGCTGGATTGGCCAGTGAGTGGGCAAGGATGAAGAACCACAGATTTTAACTTAAGGGTTTGCAAGTGGCCCAGCTTCCCCAAGAGCAGCGTTGGGGCCTGAGGTTAAATATTAGATCAGAATGAGAACTAGAAGGTACTAATGCTACCATCCTCTCCTGTGGCCTTGACTGACCTTACTAATGCATTACCACACGTTTTCAAGCAGAGCACAGGTAAGGCTTCAGAATCTTCCTCAGTGTGTTGATCCTACTAAATGATGCTACTAAATGATTATCACTTGAGAAGATTTTTTTTCTTGGTAGCTCTTGAGAAATTCCAGGAGCTCTGGACACTAATATATATAAGTAAGAAAAGTCAGCAACAGAAGTGGCTTCAAAGACTCACCTGCTTGGAGAAAACTTCTGTGATTCATGATATTTTAGTTTCTATTTCCTACAAACAACTGTTTTAATCCAGCTTTCAGGATGAAAAATGGTAAGATAAAACTAATGACAGAAGGTTGAATGACATATACCAAAATCCTAATTTTCCTGATATATTTTAAGAAGAGTTTGTTAATCAAAATGAGTGGGTGTCATGTTGGAATTTTATCACATGGGGTTTTGCATCAACTCCTGCCTGATTCTGCCTAGACTAGTTGGTGTTTTCCATTGTCAGGCGGGAGGTGTATGTGTAGGTTATATCAATGCACAGGCTATACTAATGCACAGGCACTCAGGCCAGTGCCAACCGAGGTTCAAGCGAGGCAAGTTAGGTCACAAGGAAGAAGGGTAAAGACTACGTGTTGTTGTCAGTGGGTGAAGCACAAACATGAATTTGTTTTACTTTTTGCCAGTCATTACCACTAGCTTCATTAAGTTGAATCTCCCTTCTCCACTATGTAGCAAAGAATTTGACTTTCTGGAGGCTAAGGCTGAGGATTGCTTGAGCTCAGAAGTTTGAGGTTACAACGAGTTATGAGCTGTCACTGCCCCTTCAGCCTGAGTGACAGAGCAAGATTCAGTCTTAATAATAATAATAATGTAATAAAACTCACCTAAAGAGAGACCTGGCCTTTGCACTGATTCCTGGGAGGAATTCTCTGAGTCCCTGAAATGTCCTGCTGCTAAAAATGTCTTTGTTTACCTAGGGGCCTCGGGCCACACTGGATAGTCTAACAGTGTGATTAAGGTGGGAGTTTTGGTAATGTGTTACTGGTTATGTGAGCAGTTATCATGTATACATTAGAGCCTCAATAAAGACTCTGGACACTAAGGCTGGGGCGAGCTTCCATGGTTGGCAGTACTTAGTGTGCATCGTTCCATTTTGTGGCTGGGCAAGTTAATGCTGTCTGCGACTCTCGTGGGAGAGGACAGCTGGAAGTTGCATGAGTGGAACTTTCCTGGACTCTGTCCCGTGCCTCTCTTCTCTTGGCTGATTTTAATCTATGTCATGTCACTGTAATAAACCATAATCATGTGTATGACAGATTTCAGTGGGTTCTGTGAGTCCTAGCAAGTTACCAAATTTGAGGGTGGTCTTGGGAACCTTGAACTTACAATTGGTGCCAGAAATGAGGGTGGTCTTGGGGACTGTTCCTTAACTTTCCATCCACTTAAAGCAGATTCCCTTATATTATCATGGATAGATTCAGTAGCTTTCCAGATCCTTTGGTTAGTGAGGATCTATTGAATTTAAAGTTCCAATTTTAAAGTTTCAGTCTTTTTCATTACCAGCCAGATTTGTAGCTAGAGGGACTTGCTGTGGGAGGGGTAGGTCTTGGTCTTCTCTTTCAGTCTTGTGTCCCCCTCACTGTGGGAGTATGTGATCTTCCTCCGGAATTCTCCCTCTTCTTCTAAGTCTCTAGCTTCTCATTTGGTTTGAGCCTTGATAAGAGGGAGGAAAAGAGACAAATGCTGCACTTTATTGATTGTCCTTGCTTTCTTAGCTAACCCTGAACAGCTAACTGATGCCCTCTGTGTGGCAGGTGTCAAAAGTGCTGGTGCTCTCATGGGGCATGTGATGGGTTCTCCCAGAGTTTGATGGGTTCTGACTGTACCTCTTTACCTCCTCCGAACCTCATCTCAGCTGCCTTAGTGCTGGGACCTCCTCTCCCTGGGAGGAGGGCATTGAAAAGATTATTCGGATTGCATTTCTCAGGGTCACTTGATACCATTACTAGGGTTACTGTGGATGAGCTCTTCCTTGTTACCTTTTTAGTTCTGTTCCCTGCTCTGGTAGCCAAAGGGTAGACTAGTGGTACTTGGTCTCAGGTCGGCTTCACGGTCTTAAAAATTGTTGAAGGCTTTGAAGAGCTTTTGTTTATGTGAGTTATAACTGTCAATATTTACCACATTAGAAATTAAAACTGAGAAATTAAAAAAACTTTATTTACCCCTTTAAAATAATAATAAACCCATTACATGTTAACATAATTAATTTTTTAAATAAAAAATAACTAGATTTCCTCAAACAAAGTCAGAGAGAAGAGTGGCATTGTTTTTCATTTTTGCAAATATCTTTAATGTTTGACTTACAAAATGATAGCTGGATTCTTACTTTATTCTGCATTCATTTTGTTATGATTTTTAAAATTGAGGTATCCAAACTAAATCTGGCCTAATACAGATAGACAGTTGAACAAGGAATTGTATTTTTATAGCCTTTTCAGATAATTGTGAGTAGTCTTTTGAAATACGACATCAAAATTTAACAAGTGGTAGTTTCTTAAAGGTTGATTGCAATGTGGAGTCTAAAATCGTATCATGAACTTTTCATACTTGATTACATTTTAACCCATTGGTCCATCTTCCATGCTGAGTAATCTCTTACCTATGCATGATTTTGTAACATCATGCAGTGGTCATTTGAAGAATATTGGTTTACTTAGCTACTCAGATCCTCCAAATGTAGACACATTTCATTATTTAATGTCTAAAAGAAATCACACTACTAATCTCATTAGAAGTCTAAGTATTGGGAGGCTGTCAAGTTCACTGTGGTGGACACAAGTTTTCCAAAATTCTAATTTTAGTTTGAAAATTTGAGTTTTATCTTTGGTAACAAATACTATAAGTGGTTTTCCTGGCCAGGTATGGAGTCTCATGCCTGTAATTCCAGCACTTTGGGAGGCTGAGGTGAGCCCGACTAATTTTTTTTATTTTTTGTGGAGATTGGATTTTGACATCTTGGCCAGAGTGGTCTCAACTCCTGACCTCAGGTGATCTGCCCACCTTGGTCTCCCAAAGTGCTGGAATTACAGGTGTGGGCCACTGCGCCCAACCCTGACTCAAATAGTCTGTCCCATGCCTCTCTTCTCTTGGCTGATTTTAATCTATATCATGTCACTGTAATAAACCATAATCATGTGTATGACAGATTTCAGTGGGTTCTGTGAGTCCTAGCAAGTTACCAAATTTGAGGGTGGTCTTGGGAACCCTTAAACTTACAATTGGTACCAGAAATGAGGGTGGTCTTGGGGATTGTTCCTTAACTTTCCATCTACTTAAAGCAGATTCCCTTATGATATCATGGATAGATTCGATAGTCATCCCTTGAGTCCAGGAGTTTGAGACAAGCCTGGGCAAGATGAAGAAACCCCATCTCTGAAAAAAAAATTAGCCAGGCATGATGGCACATGCTTGTAGTCCCAGCTACTTGTGAGGCTGAGGTTGGAGGATCGTTTGAGCCCAGGAGGTGGAGGTTGCAGTGAGCTGAGATCACACCACTGCACTCTAGTCTGGGTGACAGATTGAGACCCTGTCTCAAAAAAAAAGTGGTTTTCCTAAAAGTTACAGGTTTACTTTGTTTGTTTTGAGAAAATGCCAAATACCCAGGACTGAATAACCACTGTTTGTCTGTTATTCATTCTTTCATGTGATAGTGGTGATAGTGGTAAGCAGAATAATGGCTGTTTTAATCTAGAACCTGTTAATATGTTAGCTTACATGGCAAAAGGGGCATTGCAGATGTAATTTGGTTAAAGATCTTAAGACAGGAAGATCATCCTGAATTACCTGGTTTAGCCCACTGCAGTCAACAGGGTTCTTGTGAGTGAAAGAAAGCAGTAGGAGATTTAAAAATGCTGTGAGTCTGGCTTTGAAGATAAAGGAAGGGGCCATGAACCAAGGAAAGTAGGTGGCCTATAGAAGATGAAAAATGCAGGAAAACTATTCTACCCAGAGTCTCTAGAAGGAACACAGTCCTGCTGACACCTTGATTTTAGCCCAGTGAGACCCGTGTTGGATTTCTTACCTCCAGAAATGTAAGATAATAAATTTGTTTTGTTTTAAGCTGCCAACTTGGTGGCAGTTTGTTACAGTCGCAATAGAAAATGAATATAGTGTTCCATGAAACAAAGCAACTACTTCAACTCACAACTCAAACACACAGGTGCTTTTCCTCAAGACAAGGTAGTATTTCAGTAAGCAGCACAAGTGCTTTGTGTCCATTTTCTCACCAAATATTAAAATATAAGTCGATGAGATTCCACACCATTAATAATTTTGGTATCAAGATGACAATGATCTTGTAGAATGAGTTAGGGAAGGCTGCCTCCTCCTCAATTTTTTGAAATAGTTTCAGTAAGACTGGTACCAGCTCTTCTTTGTACAATTTGCAGAATTCAGCTACGAATCTGCCTTGACCAGGGCTTTTTGGGTTGGTAACTTTTTTATTACTGATTTAATTTTGTAACTTGTTATTGGTCTGGTCAGAGTTTCAATATCTTCCTGGTTCAATCTTGGGAGGTTGTGTGTTCCCAGGAATTTTTCATTTCCTTAAGGTTTTCTAGTTTGTGCTCATAGAGGTGTTCATACCAGTCTCTGAGGATCTTTTGTATTTCTGTGGAATCCTAAGTGGTTCTGATGCACACTCAAGTTTGAGAAGCATTGCCTTAAGCTCGTGACTCAAATTCTTTTCTTTTTTCTTGACGTTTATGTTTAATGGTCTCTTACAAAGGATATTTCAAAGGATACAGATGAAGAGATGTGTAGAGTGAGGTATGAGAGAAGGGGTGAGGAGCGTCCATGCCTTCTCTGGGTGTGACACCCTCCAAGAACTTCCATGTGTTTATCTATCTGGAAGCTCTTAGAATCCAGTTCTCCTGGGATTTTATGGAAGCTTCAATGACATCAGCATTTCTTCTCCCTCGAGAATTCCTGGAAGAATTCTCCTTCTCTCCTCTCTGGGGAGGGTCTTAAGAGTCACAGTCAGGGCTGGGAGCGGTGGCTTATGCCTGTGATTCTAGCACTTTGGGAGGCCATGGTGGGCAGATCACCTGAGGTCAGGAGTTTGAGACCACCCTGGCCAAGATGGCAAAACCCTGTATCCACAAAAAATACACAAATTAGTCGGGCATGGTAGCGGGCACCTGTAATCCCAGCTACTTGGGAGGCTGAAGCAGGAGAATCGCTTGAACCTGGAAGGCAGAGGTTGCAGTGAGCTGAGATAGTGCCACTACACCCCAGCCTGGATGACAAAGTGATACTCTGTCTCAACAAAAGAAAAAAAAAAAAGAAAAAGAAAAACAAACAAAACTTCACAATCAGAAAGAATGGGAAGAGTAGATTCCTGCCTTGGGGCAAATGAAAAGAGGGCAGGAGAAGGCCAGAGGCCTGCGCCCGAGGCCTAACACACCCAACATTGGAACAAAAAACTGTAACAAGGCCAGGAACCATGGGCGAATAGCAATATATATTATGACACCACAGGCCACTCCCTGTTTTTCAACCATGAATCCCTTATAGCAAAACAAAGATACATAATCATTAATAAGTGGTCCAGTCCATCATATTGTATGAATGTCCTCCAGGCTGAGGCCACTTAGATTTGCAGGCTTCCTTTTATTCTTGTCAGGTTCCAAAAGCAAGAGTGGTATTGGCAAATACATAGCTTCTCCCTTTCAGGCATCTCGAATAACTGAGCTATGAGGCAATGCCATCTCTTGCTCTGAGACTCTTTAGAGTTGTTACTGTAATATTGGATTTCCCTCCATTTATAACTGTTTATTCATTTCTTTACCCTCAGCTATTATTCCTCCTGTTTTCCATTCATTATTTGTTTTGACCTAAACTTTGACACTTTTGGCACTTTTGGAAAGGATATTGGGTTTGGCCACTGTGCTGGTCTAGATTGCCTGCAGCAATACTAGTCTAGCGAGTGCCTCTCCCTTAGTTCATCTGCATTCATATCGAGAAGGATTACATAGGTTCCAAACGAATGTGCCATTTTTACCACCAGGTAATATAGCTGCATTTATTCTTAACCCCAATTTTGCCAGATGGAGTGAAGGCACAATCCACCCCCATCAGGGCCCTTAGGAATTCTGACACAGTTTAAAAACACAGTGAAGATTTCTTGCGTGGGAATCATCCCTGCTTCCAGCAGTTGTGGTTGCAGCCCTTGGTCCTAGGACCACTGCATCAGGTAGGAGAGAGAAAAAAATATTTTTTTTAAGGTGATATGGGGGAAAAAAGAAAAAAATATAGTCCACATACCAGTGTACTCCTCCCTTTGCAAGAATTGCATAGTCATACCAGCGTCTCTCACCCACTCTTCCCCAGGTCAACCAGAAAAACTGAAAAAATCAGTCAGGGACACTCTAGTTCCACTCATGCTGAGTGTGAGCACACACTCATGAAGGCATGTAGGCCAGCCCTTCCTGCTTTTAGCTCCTTCTGTTTTAGACAACCAATGTCTTAATTGCCTGTTCTACTTCTCCATCAAATGATTACTCTAAACAGCTATCTCTCTGCCCACTGTTGGACATTATGGGCTGTAGAGTGTATTCCTTGATCTGAAGAAATGATGGTGAGCCATCCAAATCCATGCATTATCATCTTCTGTTGTGTTTTTTTTCTGGCACTCTAAGCATTTTCATCTACTGGATAAGCAAAGCCTACTCTCAAGTCAGTGTCAAGATCCATGTGTAGCCCCCAGAGAAAACCAGCATCAGTCTCATGTGCCAGTGTTGAGGGCCTTCCTACCAGTGAATAAGCCCCACACTCATTGGCAGTCTCTGTCTCTCTTGCAGAGAAACAGAACAGTTGTTACTGGCAGGCCTGAGAGAGTGCAAAAGGAGGGTTTTGCCATGTTGCCCAGGCTGATCTCAAACTCCTGAGCTCAAGTGGTCCTTCTGGCTTGGCCTCCCAAAGTGCTGAGATTATAGGTATGAGCCACGACGGCTGGCCAATGTTTTAATTCAGCTCATCTCCACACTGCTGCAGTAACCCCAAATCCACTCATTTCATGGACCAAGGTGGCCCATGGGAGCACATGGGGAGATCTGTTTGTTGATTCCAGTCACCTTCCTAACCTGGAGGGAGTTCTTCTGACGGGCATTGACTTGTTCTATTGTAATGCACCCACAAATTTCCATAGGGCCATGCCTCATTTGGGCATCCCTTTAATCATCAGGGTTTCCTTCCGCCTGAGTGTATAGTCACATCATTGGTCACTGCCTGTGAGTCAGTAAAAACCTAAACACAGAGACTTTCACCACTGCTCCATTCTTTCATTACTGTTAGAAAAACAGCATGCAATTCTATCCACTGAACTGATGTTGTTACCTTCTATTTAAAAAAAAAATTTTTACAATGAAAAAATGTTCTTTTCTTTTTTTTTTTTTTTTTGAGATGGAGTCTTCCTCTGTCACTGAGGCGCTGTCTCAGTTCACTGCAACCTCCGTCTCCTGGGTTCAAGTGATTCTCCTGCCTCAGCCTCCCGAGTAGCTGGGAGTACAGGTACATGCCACCATACCTGGCTAATTTTTGTATTTTTAGTAGAGATGGGTTTCACTATGTTGGCCAGGCCTGTCTTGAACTCCTGACCTCATGATCCACCCACCTCGATCTCTCAAAGTGCTGGGATTGCAGGCATGAGCCACCATGCCTGGCCAGAAATTTTCTTTTTAATTTTTTTTTAAAATTTTTTTGTAGAGATGAGGTTTTGCTATGTTACCTAGGCTGATCTTGAACTCCCAGGCTCAAGTGATCCTTCTGCCTTGGCCTCCCAAAATGCTGGGATTACAGGCATGAGACATCATGCCTGGCCAATTTTTAAATAACTTATACTTTATAATTTTGTGGGTACATAGTAGGCATATATATGTATGGGGTACACAAGATGTTTTGATGCAAGTGTGCGATGAATAATAATCACATCATGGGAAATGGGGTATCCATACCTTCAAGCATTTATCCTTTGTGTTACAAACAATCTACTTATTGTTATGCTATCATGTACTAGGCCTTATTATGCTATCAAGTACTAGGCCCTGTTATGCTATCAAGTACTAGGCCCTGTTATGCTATCAAGTACTAGGCCCTGTTATGCTATCAAGTACTAGGCCCTGTTATGCTATCAAGTACTAGGCCCTGTTATGCTATCAAGTACTAGGCCCTGTTATGCTATCAAGTACTAGGCCTTATTAATTCATTCTAACTATTGTTTTCTACCCACAACTGTCTTCTCCTCCCACAACCCCTACACTGCTCTTCCCAGCCTCTGGTAGCCATTCTTCTACTCTCTGTCTCAATGGGTTTAATTGTTTTGATTTTCAGATCCCACAAATAAGTGAAAACATGTGATGTTTGTCTTTCTGTGCCTGGCTTATTTCACTTAACATAATGACCTCCAGTTCCATCCATGGTATTGCAAATGACAGGATCTCATTTTTACATTCTCTGATCAAAGTAGTAGTCTTCCAAACAGGATGTGGTGCATTCACTTGGAACTGCTGTCTGTAAACCAGGCAGCTCCTTGTTGGTCAGTTGAGAGATGCTCATGGGGTACTGTCCAAGTGTTGATAGATTCCAGCAGCACCTTCCGAGTTCCAGAGTCGGTCTTAGGGGTAAAGAGGCTTCCTGCTGTGAGTATCTCCCCCTCGCATTTCATCACTTGGTTATGGCATTCAATAACCAAGGATTTGAATACTTTGATTTTTTTCTTATTTGCATTTCCTTATCCATCCAGTGAACAGCAAAATCATGTTTAAACCATTTTCATTGTATTATGGAATACTTCTGGGCACTGCTATTCCCCTTAGAGAATTTCTCTGACATATCAGTATCAATGACATAGCGTTGATATTTCAGGTGTCAAAATCATTTAATGTCCTTCAGACATGGGGTAGATTCAATTACTACCCCATTAGCAAGGTAGTAAATGCCCCTCATGTGGAAATTCTCTAGTCCAAAGTCTCAGTGGTTGCTGTTGGGAGGCACTCATAGGCTTTTGCTATATGTTCTAGAAAATACTCCATAAAGGGCTATCAAATGGAGAATTTGTCCCTAATAGCACTCTAGTTTCTTCTCTGCACTGTGTGGGCTTGGGGAATCTTACTGGTTCCCATTTAGCATGTCCAATTTATATTGCTTGAAGGGCAGACTTATGTACTTTCTGTTTTATGGTACTAGGTAGGGAAAACATTTCCCAGTCAGATACAGTGTTCATTTCCATGATATAATCAAGTAAGAGAGATGCAACCATTTCACACAAAGTGTGTTCAAATATACCAACTTGTATAATTCTATCAACTTTTACATTTGCATATTCTAGTTCCAGGAACTTCTCTTCTTCACCCCCAGACCATTTTACCCTCTCTTGTGTAAAAAAGAGGCTTGGGGTCTCCAGCCAGGGGTCTGACTAAGGGACTCTGGACTCTTTGTCAATACCTTGATTAACCAGTCTAATCATTGCCCCAGGCAATTCCAGGTGGGTTTTTTTTTTTTTTTTTTTTTTTTGAGTAATCTTTACCTTTGGGCTTTTAAAATACCTCCAACTGTGAGAAATGTGGCAAATGGTTTGGGGGTCCATTATTAATGAGGGACTCCAGAGGCTCCCTTTGGTCCACTCAATTTTTGCTAACCTTATATTAAGACTTCTGTTTTAACCCCATCAATTTTTATTTTATTAATTCAATTTTAAAATAACCATCTGAAGATTTTTATCCTGTTAGGACAAGTCCCACGACTCTCCTCTTTCCTCTTAGTTTCATGCCATCAACAGTGTATCTTTTCATCTTATTTATTTTTATTTCTTATTTTTTTGAGACAGGGTCTTTCTCTGTTATCCAGGCTGGAGTGCATTGGTGCAATCATGACTCACCACAGCCTCTGTCCCCCAAGCTCAAGTCATCCTTCCCCTGCCTTGGCCTCCTGGGAAGCTGGGACTGCAGGCATGTGCCACTACACTTGGCTAATTTTTGGATTTTTTGTAGAGACAAGATCTCACTATGTTACTCAGGCTGGTCTCAAACTTCTGAGCTCAAGTGATCCTCCTCCTAGACCTCCCAATGTGCTGGGATTACAGGTGTGTGCCACTGTACCCAGCCTTTGTTTTTTTTTGGACAGAGTCTCACTCTGTTGCCTAGGCTGGAGTATAATGATACAATCATGGCTCACTGCAACCTCAACCTCTTGGGCCCAAGTGATCCTCCCCTTTCAGCCTCCCAAGTAGCTGGCACTACAGGCACATGCCAGCACGCACAGCTAATTTTAAAAATTAATTTAATTAAACCTTTTTTTTTTTTTTTGTAAAGAAGAGGTCTTACTATGTTGCAGAGGCTGGACTCAAACTCCTGGACTCAAGGAATCCTCCCGCCTCAGCCTCCCAAAGGCCAAAGTGCTGGCATTACATCCATGAGCCACTGTGTCTGGCCTCACTTTATTTTTTAATAACTGTTTAAAAATTTCTGTCCTGAGTCTTTTGACTCTCCCCTCTCCCCTTCACCATTCTCTTACTAATTAACATAGTATTTTTACTAGCATCTGTAAGACCCATGAGAGGAAGCTGAGACAGCAAATTTGATCAGGCTTTTGAAACTCTTGTTTGATTCTGCAGGAGTCATTTTGGGTGCCCTTATAGACAGGGCCCTCTTAACTACAGCATTTATCATGACCTGGGTAATGGGCATATCCAGTGCATGAATATCTCTTTCATTATGCAGTTAGTCCCGTGTGGCTTGTGTAGAAAGCATATCAGCTGCCTCATCTAGAGCGCTCCACTTGGCATTTAAAGGGGGAGTTGGACAGGTCCCCTTCTCAGGGTAAACATACTGTATAGTGGCTTTTATCCAGTTCTCCAGGCTGGCTGTTCCCTTAGGAATAACCTCCTGTGTGTCTGGACCATATATACCTGTCTTCGATGGTTCAATAGTGAGCTGTGCGTTCTGCATCAACTCAAACATGCTCTTCCACTCTGCAGCATTTAAAACCAAAGATACTGTCCCTCAATTAGTTACCGTCATAATCCAACTTAGTAAAAGTTCCTCAGGAAACTGATGATACCAGTCTATAAAATGGAGCACTTCCTTCACACCAAACCCTCTGGTTTCAATAGTTACTTGGCTTTGCCTTTCCCCCACGTTGACTACCTTCTTGGAAGCCACAGGTCTTGGAGATATTTTCTATTGTCCCCGCACAATTTTGCCCTTAGGGGGTGGCTTTGAGGCTGGTGGCCTGAGCTCTGAAATCTAAGCTTGGTCTAATATTAAGGTCAGACCCAGAATTCTTTTCAAATTTCGTTTTAGCTATTACAGATAACAATAACCAAGGGATTGAATGTTTTGCTTTTTTCATATTAATTTGCATTTCCTTATGGATCCAGTGAACCAGCTCCCGGGGAGTCGGATCCATCTCTAAATTCCACTGGTAACTTTTACCTTTGGTAACTGATCTCAACACAGGAGCGGCTTCATACCATGGATGACCACGTGGCCGCCCAGGAATCAAAGATTCCTCATTCCCCACCCTTTCATTTTTTCTCTTCCCAAACCACATGTTTCTATGAGTGAGGGCTGTTCTAGCAAATTGAGCTTCACTGACACAAATTGTTTCAGGGAAAAACTCTCCTCTCAAACCACGTTTTTCTTCTGCTTTCACACCACCACGATAATCATCAGCACAGAAGAAGAACTCTATGACCAAATGTGTGTGGGTTTTCTACAACACACCAAGCAGTGAGCCCCAGCTGGTATCCTCTCATTCAATTCCGAAGCTACCTGGAGATAGTGTAGGACCCCACAGGTTGAGGGCTTAGTCCTCAAGGCTGCCCCCACACCACCCCACACCACACCAGTTGCAAGTGACTGACTGGCTTCAAGTTGGGTACAACTTGAGGGGTTTGGATTTTTCTGTCTCCTGACGCTATCATTGTGAGCTACTCCAGAAGGTTAGTCAAACCCAAAGAGGGATTTGTAGCCAACTGGATTAATGAGAGCAAGTAATTTAGGGACAGCATCTTTGGTTTTAAATGCTGCAGAGTGGCAGAGCAAGAGCATGTTTGAGTTGATGGCAGGAAACACAGCTCACTGTTGAAAAACTGAGGACGGTTGTATACAGTCCAGACACTCAGGAGGTTATTCCTGAGGGAACAGTCAGCCTGGTGAGACAGGAACTTGGAACCCACCGAACTGTGGGAGTGAAAGAACTGTAAGTCTCCTGCTTACTGAACTACAGGCGGCTGGAGTAAAAGAGCTGTCACACTCCTGCCCGCCTAACTATGGAAGTAAGAAAAGCTGCAACAACAATAACTCAGTGAAACACTTGCATTGATTTGTTTATTATGAAGGATATTGCAAAGGATACAGGTGAAGAGATGTATAGGGTGAGGTACGGGGGAAGGGGCAAGGAGCTTGCATGCCCTCCCTGGGCAGGCTACCCTCTAGAATCTCTATGTGGTCAGCTATCCAGAAGCTCCTGACTCAAGGGTTTCATCCATAAAAGAGCATATTTTATTAGATGTTATCAGATCTCCTGTGTAGGAGAATGATAAATGATTGAAATAAATTTCAGTTGTTTTTCATAATTTATCATCAACTAAAAGTTATGAGGGTCATACTTTTTATCCTCAATCAAGAAATCAGCTTATATACTTTTTATTTTAACAATTAAATGCATAGGTACATGGTGGAGAGTCATCAATGAATGGAAATAAAGTTTATATTCTGTGTTGATATCCTGCTATTTAGAAATGGAAGCATTCACTATCTAGCTCTGGCCAAAATGTTTGTCTGCTGATGATTTAATTTGAGATGCATGGTACAAGACGTAACTAACAGAATCAGCAAACATGCAGGAAAGGCTGTCTCACGGTTGGGTCTGTTGGAAAGAAGTCTCAGACATCCGTGGGACAGCACAGGGTGCTTAGGACAGAAAGGGGCACGCAGGCAACTGCTGACAGCTGACCAGGAACTGTAGGAATGCAGTGGAAGGAAATTGGAACCCAGTAAATGCTTTGCTCCAGCCTGTGGAATCCTTCTCGTTTCATCATCTGATGACAGTTAGGTCTTCCTTGGCACATGATGTTGAGCTGGACCCTGTATTCACAGGATGATCCATTTTCCTGAAGCAAATTCTTGTGCTGCCAGAAGCAAGGGTCAGGTTCCAGATGACTGCTGATGCCTCCTCTACAAATCCCAGTTTTCCACGTATGATGACCATACATCCTGGATTTTCTAGCCTAGGCCCAATTTTATCTGATTTTGTACTTTTCAATGGAATAAGTAAATCTCTAAATATGACATAATTCATCTTCAATTATGAGATGATGAATATTATGTAAATATACTCACAAGTTAGAAAAAACTATTTTTTTCAGGTCAGACTTTCCAAATTTTGGTTCAGAAGTCATGGTCATCTAAAAAGTCAGACGTGAGGCCGAAATATTCAATGGTGCTAAAATGGGCAGGTAGAACTACTTAACAAGGAACAAACCAAATGAACACAGGCCAGCTCTGTCTGCTAAAGACAGCACCAGTTGCTATAACTATGTATAAACATGCCTGCTCTCCATTGATGTTCTTCTAAAAGTGGTTTCATTAGTAGTTTGTTAGTGGATTTTATAAAGCTGGGAACCACACGCAGCTAAGGTAACGTTGGAAGATGGGTTTAAGAGAAGCAACAGGCGTGCCTTGCTACCCACTGGAATTCCTTCCACAGCATCTCTCTTTGCATCCCATCTATTGCTTTCTTCCTCAGTGTTGATTTTCTTGGGCAAGACTTGACCAGCCGTTGTTGATCTGCGTTCCTTCCATGCTCTTGTATCCTGGACAACACACCAAATATTTAATGCTTTTTGTTTCTTCTTCTTTAGATCTGCACTAAGAAGTCGCTATAAGCTAAATCCCTGGTTCTAGGTTTCAGCTCTGAT
Organism: Rhinopithecus roxellana; assembly: GCF_007565055.1. Lineage (NCBI taxonomy): Eukaryota > Metazoa > Chordata > Mammalia > Primates > Cercopithecidae > Rhinopithecus > Rhinopithecus roxellana. Next base: position 21,807,639 of record NC_044549.1, on the reverse strand, counting down.
CTGATTTTGGTTTCCGTCCCTGTTGGTGATCTTAGAACCAGTTTTCCCTTTTGCCAGATTTTTTATATGTGACCATAATGTCTGAACCAAAAATTGGGATGTCATATCTGACAAGGGATTTATGTTTCTTATTTGTGCATTTATTTATTTGAAATGCCTTATAAATGGGGACAAACTGTTTGAGATTTAGTTATCAATTTAATGAATCACTTTTTCTTTTTTGGCCTATGGATTGTAAGGGGCCTGTGTGGTCCGCGGATTTTTGCTAGATCTCTGTAAGTGACTCTTGGCTGTCCACGTAGCTCATGAGCCCTGCAGCTCTATCTGCTGATGCAATGCCACACTTGGGACACAGAAATATCTATGAGGCTGCCACAGTCCCTTCTGCTGCAGTTATTCTTGCTCTGGCGTTTGAACCCCCCAAGAGGCTCTGCTGAGAATCGGAAGTCAGTCTCCCTTGCTTTTTGCTTCCATCCCAAGGCTGAAAGAATCCTTCTCACATCTAATGGACAAAGGTAGGATTCTCCCTTCAAATTTTTGCTCAAGATATTGTGTCTCCACACCTAATGTCCCCACTCTGGAACACAAAATCCAGCAAGGCTCATTCTTTACTTCTGTTTTCTGCCCTGCCAAAGTCATCTCCCAATGCAGCCTAGTCACTGGATACTGGGAGAACAATGAGCATAACATATCTTAATATCTCAGAAGTACTATACTGCATTGCTACTTAAGTGAGCAATCTCTTGATAGCTTATAATTCTCCTTGTGTAATTTTTCTAAAGTGTCTTTCCCTCTTCTTGGTACATGTTCTGGAAACCAAGAACAAATCTGCAATCCTACTGAATCTCCTTGTAAATAGAGCCCCTTCATGGCTGACTGTGATATAAACCTTTCCAGACACTATTTTCTTGCTTTTGTTTCCCTTTGCAGAACTTACACTTTTAAGAGAAAATTTAAAAACAAGATTGCAAACCAGTATGGATTGAATTGTATCACCCCAAAATACACGTTGAAAGCCTAACCCCTAGTACTCAGGATGTGACCTCATTTGGAAATAGGGGTTATCGCAGATGTGATTAGATGAGGTCAGAGGGGAATAGGGTAGGCCACGAATCCAGTATGACTGGTGTCCTTTTAAGAATGTGGCCACGTGACACATAGAGGGAAACAACACACACTGGGGCCTATTGGAGGGAAGAGAGGAGAGAAGGAGGGAGAAGATCAGGAAAAATAACTAATGGGTACTAGACTCAATACCTGGATGATGAAATAATCTGCACAACAAACCCTCATGACACAAGTTTACCTGTGTAACAACCTGAACTTAAAATAAAAGTTAAAAAGATCTATAATTCAAGAAAAAAAAAAAAAAAGGAATATGACCATGTGAAGATGGCGGGTTGGGATGATACACCTACAAGCCAAGAATGCCAAAGGCTGTTGGCAGACCACTTGCAGGTGTTGCGAAGCCAGGAAGAATTCCCCTACAGGTTTCATGAGGCAGCACAGCCCTGCTGACACCTTAATTCTGGACTTCTATTCTCTGGATAAATTTCTGTTTACACCCACTTTGTGGTACTTGGTTATGGCAGCCCTAGGAAACTAATATACATAACATTCATACCTTTGGTTGTTTCTAGTTTTGCAAAAATAGAGGTATAACATAAATAGTAACATAGATAAAGTGAAAATATACATATTGTAAGTGTATTGTTCAATTATTAAGTGTACACTTTAATAGTTTTTACTATACTGTGTAACTGTCATTTAGATCAACAGATAAATTATCTCCAGGACCCCAGAAGACTCCTTTGGGCTGCTTCCCAGTCAACATCATCTTCCCTGACCCCAAGAGGTAACTGATATTTTGACTTCTATCACTCTCATTAGTTCTGCTTATTCTTGAACTTTACATAAATGGAATCATATGTATGTGCATATAGTGTCTGGTTTCTTTCACTCAACATAGTGCCTGTGAGATTTATCCATGTTTTTGTGTGTACCTGCAGTTCATTGACTTAGATTTAAGAATGAGGAGCTCTCTACACTGCTCTGAATAGAAATTAGCTCCCTCTTGGTTTTATTATGTGACGTGGTTTAAATTTGTGATATAATTTTTATAAACTGTAAATGACTGGAGCTGTCAACATAAGAGAGTTGCAATGACTCTGTTTTTAAAAAAATTAAACACATGTGCTTGACATCAACTACATGGTAGAATGAAATTAGGTATTGTAACTACAAGAGACATATGTGTAAATTTCATACATCACTGACAGTGTTGGAGCTCTTGTTCGATTCTAGAAAATTTCAGGAGAAAATAAAAAATATTTGGTTTAAAAAGCATAGTGAATTCTCTTTGACCCAGTAATTACACATCTAGGAACTTATCTCAAGAAAATAACATGCAAATAGACATGCAAAAAATTTATTACAAGGAAGTTACATTTATTCTTGCTTATAGCAGGGTTGGGGGAGAGAGAAAAGTGGTGGTGGGAGAATTTAGTTAAATAAATTAAGGTACATTCATAAAATGAAACCAATTTATTATTCTCATCTGTCCTTAAATTTAGTACATTTCCACTTAAGAGGAACAATGAAATATTTTGCAGTGCTTATAAATTACCTATGTGTTTTGGAAGAATGTTTAATGATGTGACAATGTTGCCTATATATTGTTTATTGGTAAAGTTGTTACCAAACAATAAACACAGGGTAATCTCATTTTTGTAATAATGGTATGTTAATGTAGAGCAAAGACTAGGAGGCTGAATACCAACTTCTTAATTAACAGTGGCTACTTCTCAGTGGTGGGGTTGTGGGTGATGCACATTTTCCTTGTGCTTTTGGCTTCCCAAATTTTTGACACTGTTTTTAAGATAAAACTCTTCCTTTCCTTTCCTTTCCTTTCCTTTCCTTTCCTTTCCTTTCCTTTCCTTTCCTTTCCTTTCCTTTCCTTTCCTTTCCTTTCCTTTCCTTTCCTTTCCTTTCCTTTCTTCCTTTCTTCCTTTCTTCCTTTCTTTCCTTTCTTTCTTTCTTTCTTTCTTTCTTTCTTTCTTTCTTTCTTTCTTTCTTTCTTTCTTTCTTTCTTTCTTTCTTTCTTTCTTTCTTTCTTTCTTTCTTTCTTTTCTTTTCATACTTTAAGTTCTTGGATACATGTGCAGAATGTGCAGGTTTGTTACATAGGTATACACATGCCATGGTGGTTTGCTGCACCCATCAACACGTCATTAGGTATTTCTCCTAATGCTATCCCCTCCCCTAGTACCCCACTCCTTGACAGGCCCCAGTGTGTGATGTTCCCCTCCATGTGTCCATGTGTTTTCGTTGTTCAACGCCCACTTATGAGTGAGAAATGAACTCATCCTTTTTATGGCTGCATAGTATTCCATGGTGTATATGAGCTACATTTTCTTTATCCAGTCTATCATTGATAGGCATTTGGGTTGGTTCCAAATCTTTGCTATTGTGAACAATGCCGCAATAAACATACGTGTGCATTTGTCTTCATAGTAGAATGATTTATAATCATTTGAGTATATACCCAGTAATGGGATTGCTGGGTCAAATGGTATTTCTGGTTCTAGATCCTTGAAGAATCACCACACTATCTTCCACAATGGTTGAAATAATTTACACTCCCACCAACAGTGTAAAGGTGTTCCTATGTTTCCACATCCTCTCCAGCATCTGTTGTTTCCTGACTTTTTAATGATTGCTATTCTAACTGACTTGAGATAGTATCTCCATTGTGGTTTTGATTTGCATTTCTCTAATGACCAGTGATGATGGGCTTTTCTTCATATATTTGTTGGCTACATAAATGTCTTCTTTTGAGAAATGTCTGGTCATGTCCTTCACCCACTTTTTGATGGGGTTGTTGGTTTTTATCATGTACATTTGTTTAAGTTCTTTGTAGATTCTGGATATTAGCCCTTTGTCAGATGGATAGATTGCAAAAATTTTCTCCCATTCTGTAGGTTGCCTGTTCACTCTGATGATAGTTTCTCTTGCTGTGCAGAAGCTTTTTAGTTTAATTAGATCCCATTTGTCATTTTGGCTTTTATTGCCATTGCTTTTGGTGTTTTAGTCATGAAGTCTTTGCCCATGCCTATGTCCTGTATGGTATTGCCTAGGTTTTCTTCTAGGGTTTTTCTGGTTTTAGGTCTTACATTTAAGTCTTTAATCCATCTTGAGTTAATTTTTGTATAAGGTGTAAGGAAGGGGCCCAGTTTCAGTTTTCTGCATATGGCTGGCCAGTTTTACCAACACCATTTATTAAATAAGGAATCCTTTCCCCACTTCTTGTTTTTGTCAGGTTTGTCAAATATCAGATGGTTGTAGATGTGTGGTGTTATTTCTGAGGCCTCTGTTCTGTTCCATTGGTCTATATATCTGTTTTGCTACCAGAACCATGCTATTTTGGTTACTGTAGTCTTGTGGTATAGTTTGAAGTTAGGTAACGTGATGCCTCCAGCATTGTTCTTTTTGCTTAGGATTGTCTTGGCTATGCGGGTTCTTTTTTGGTTCCATATGAAATTTAAAGAATTGTTTTCTAATTCTGTAAAGAAAGCCAATGGTAGCTTGACAGGGATAGCATTGAATCTATAAATTACTTGGGCAGTATGGCCACTTTCATGATATTGATTCTTCCTATCCATGGGCATGGAATGTTTTTCCATTTGTTTGTGTCCTCTCTTATTTCCTTGAGCAGTGGTTTGTAGTTCTCCTTGAGGAGGTCCTTCACATCCCTTGTAAGTTGGATTCCTAGGTATTTTATACTCTTTGTAGCAAATGTGAATGGGCATTTGCTCATGATTTGACTCTCTGTCTATTATTGGTGTATAGGAATGCTTGTGTATTTTGCACATTGATTTTGTATCCTGAGACTTTGCTGAAGTTGCTTATCAGCTTAAGGAGATTTTAGGCTGAGATGATGGGGTTTTCTAAATATACAATTTTTTCCATCTGCAAACAGAGACAATTTGACTTCCTCTCTTCCTATTTGAATACCATTTATTTCTTTCTCTTGCCTGATTGCCCTGGCCAGAACTTCCAATACTCTGTTGAATAGGAGTGATGAGAGAGGGGGTCCTTACCTTGTGGCTGAAGATAAAACTATTTCTTTAAAAATGCACAGAAAATAACTACCTGTTTTAAGGGTCATGTTCACTTTGCAACAGATGATTTGATCTGAAAGCACAGCAGCTTTGGATTATTAAGCTATTCCATTGTAGCATCCATCTGAGAAAATTTTTAATATAGCTCACCTCTATTGTACATTATTTTATACAGGCAGAGCTTAACTTTCTTTTTTCTGCATTACATTTTTAATGTCTTCATAAAACTCCTACATTTTAATGGTAAAATATTTTGACTCCTTATGAGCCTAATGAGCAAAACCTATTTTTTTCTGTTAGTATGATGTAAAGAACTGTGTGGGAAGATCAACTTGTATGGACTAATGCTGCTGTGCTTACTGCTGGAAAGAAAAGCCAGTCTTCATCTTGTAATTAGGAATGAGTACACTTGGGTTTATTGCAGGGAGGGTGGATTTAAGGGAATAAGGAATGGAAGGTGGTGCTGTAGCCTGAATGTTTATGTTCCCCCAAATTTCATGTATTGATAGCTAATCCCCAATGCAATAATATCAAGAGGTGGGGCATCTGGGAAGTGATTAGTTCATGAGGGCTGCACCCTTTACTAGTGGGATTAGTGCCCTTATAAAAGAGGTGAGGGAACTTGTTTGCACCTCCAGCTATATGAGGACACAGAAGAAGATACCATCTATAAGGAACAAGCTCTCACCAGACACTGAATCTGCTAGCATCTTGATCTTGGATTTCCCAGCCTCCAGAACTGTGAGCAATAAATTTCTGTTGTCTATAAGTTGCCCAGTCTAAGATGTCTTATTAAAGCAGCCTGAATGAACTCCTAGGCATTTCAGTTCCAAATGGTTTGAAACCATAATTTCAGATCGGAATTGAATGTAAAGAACTGAGACCAATGGGTCCTTGTGGAAACACAGGAATCTGAGGCAGAGGACTTGGGTGTGAGGAATGAATGAACAATGGTTCTTGATAGTGCCTCCTGATTTGAAGTCTGGAGCTGAATGTTTTCACTTGGTCATCTCAAATTCTTCTTGGTTTTGTGTCCTTTTTTCTCTGTTTTTTTTTTTTTTTTTTTTTTCTTTCTTTCTTTTTTTTTTTTTTTTGAGACAGAGTCTCGCTCTGTCGCCCAGGCTAGAGTGTAGTGGCCGGATCTCAGCTCACTGCAAGCTCCGCCTCCTGGGTTCACGCCATTCTCCTGCCTCAGCCTCCCAAGTAGCTGGGACTACAAGCGCCTGCCACCACGCCCGGCTAGTTTTTTGTATTTTTTTTTAGTAGAGACAGGGTTTCACCGTGTTAGCCAGGATGGTCTTGATCTCCTGACCTCGTGATCCGCCCGTCTTGGCCTCCCAAAGTGCTGGGATTACAGGCTTGAGCCACCGCGCCCGGCCATTTTTTTTTTTTTTTTTATATCACTCTTGTCTCTTAGAGTAGAAAGCAGATGTTTGGTTTGGTAAAACTTTCTTTCAACATCTGGTGGTCACTACAGTCCTGTGAAAGTTACTGGTTTTGTTCTCATCTGTCCTCAGTCTTAGTTTGTTTCCACTTAAGCTCAACAATTTTATGGAAGTTTGAAACAGAATAAAAATATTATTTTTTGATCTTTTTCTTGTGTCCATCATAGTCATCTCTTAAGCAGTCCTTTCTTCTCATTCTTTCTGTCTCTCTCTCTCTCTTTCTCTCCCTCTCTCTCTTTCTTTCTCTCTCTCTCTCTCTCTCACACACATACACACACACACACACACAAACACATATGCACACACACCAAACACACACAAACACACATACACACACACCAGACACACACACACATATACCTAAAGGCCACCATATGGAGACATTAAACACACCGAAGTCCCATAACTTTATCTATGACATTTTTATTTATGACTACCCTCCTTTCCATTTAATTTTCTTATCAAATACTACTGTTCTTCAGATCAGGACTAAGAAAGCAGCAAATCTTTCCCCTTTCCACTGTTGATCTGTTTTGTTGGTTTGTTTCTTGCTGCCATGAATTTTCCTCTTTCTAGTGGATCTGCTGATTCTCATCCACTTTCTTCTGAGGCCCACATATTGAGATTGGTCCATGTGACAAGGGCCGGGGCTATATTACAATGAGACAAACATGCATGCATTTAGACATCCTTCCACCCTACAGAATTCTTAAGAACCTGATGTAGTCAACACCTTGGCTTTATGTGACCACAGGTTCAGGAGTAACTGTCCCTGTTGTTTGATGACTACAGGTATCTTTTTTCTGTTGGTATCGGGTTCATTAACCAAGCAGATGGTTACTAGTGACTTGGGGACTCAGTCTTAGGGGTCCTTCCTCTGTAATCCTGCTCTTATGAAGTGCTTCTGGCAATGAACCCACTATTTCTATTGTAGAGCATTCTCCATGGGTTTGAGTTATTTAGAATTCAGACAGGAAAGTTGGCTGGCCTGTTGTAGTCCTTTTTTTTTTTTTTTTGAGTTGCATTTTTATGTTTTTACCATTGGTGTCTGCTCTTGTAATCTTATCTCTTCTTTTTCCAATTGAGTTTCCAGTGAGAAGTGACCAAGTTTGTGGTCATATTCATGATCTTGGGCTGCCAGATTTAGCAAATAAAAATACAATATGTCCAGTGAAATTCCAGATAAAAAGCAAATACTTTTTAGTATAAGTATATCCCATGCCATATCTGAGAACATATTTATACCATACAATTATCACTATCTATCTAAAATTCTATTTTAACTGGGCATTCTGTATTTTATCTGGCAATTCTATTTTCATCTGATTTTGCCTTCAGGGCCTGTCCCCACTGAATTAACATTTTCTCAATGACAAACTGAGGAGATCAAGCTCAATCAGTCATTTTTTTCTCCCTTTGTGGTTACAAGAAGTTGGTGCAGAAAGTTAAAATGTCTGACGAAAGTGAGTATTCTGGGGTTATCTGTGGTATTTGATATGCTCTACCTGACCTCTGAGGATTTGTGCACGTTATTTATGTCTGGAATTTTCTCTCCTCCCTTAACTCCCACTCTCTCTCTCTCTCTTGTTTCTTTAGCTTTTGATTCTTCATCAAGTTTCAGTTTCAAGGTCATTTCTTTCTTCTGAGATCCTTTCCCTAACTACACTAATATCAGGAGGAAGCATTTGTCCTCTGCATGCACATGGTGTACTGAACTACCCACTTGGGAACTTGCTCATTGACCTTGGTCTATGAGGAGGAAATTGTCTTTCTAGGCCGTTGTTGTGTCCTCACTTAGTGTCTAGCATAGTCCTTGAATGAATGAATACATCCAGAAGACTAGGAGTGGGGCCAGAGGAATCGGTGAACTTGAAGAGTCTCCAGTAAAAAATTTCATAAGTGAAAATGAAGGCAAACATGCTTGATTCTGGAAGAATGGACCACATCCAGAGGAGAGGAATGCTTTTAAATAGAGCAGATGCCTTTCAACCATATTGTTCTCTGGCCCATACTCCATGGAGTTGCCTAAGTCTCAGGGCAAGGGGACTGCAAGAAAGGGTCGGGTGAGGAACAGCCATTCTTCGAGAGCCTCTCCGGATCGCTGAAGCCATCACCAGCTCTGTAACAGCAGCTGGTCCAGTAGTGAAGACTGTGCCTTTGGAGTGTGACCGTGGCACTCTTAACATGGGCAGCTGTGCTGTCATCTTTAGCAGGTGGTGTTGGTATGTAGTTCACAACTTTGGATTCCTCTGAGACAGGCAATATCTCCTCCAGGAACTTGAGCAGGACAGATGAAAAGCACAGAAACCCATGGCAAACACAAGCATCAGTTCCAGCACCCCTCTCCCAGAATTCTTTGAGAGTTTTCTAAGAGGGGACTAAAGTTTTGGCAAAGTAGCTGGAGAACAAAGCCAGAAAATCCTGCTTAAAACACATGGTGACCCTATTTTTACCCCCTGGTTGGTGTGGCCTGGGAGACATCGACTGTATCCACATTTGCCAACTTCTTTGTTTAGAATACTCATAAATAAAGATGATGGCTAATTTTTTCTCCTGCACTCTACAGGGTAGGGTAGTTTATAGTTTCTCTCTGTAATTAAATTGTAGGCTCTGGAGGAGTGGAGAATTTTATGAGTCAGAGGAAAATCTGATAAACTGGCCTTGTCCTCATTTGAACAGGGTTATGACAATATGTCACGTAAGGGTGTTATTTACTAGTATTTTTTGGAGAAATAATTTGCTTCTTTTTTTAATAGAATAATGCCTTCCAGTTAATCATATATACTTTCTTCTAATTAAAATAGCCTATGGCTACACAAGACAGGAAAGGTAGAACTCTTCTTTCTGCTTTGGGTTTGGAGGAGAATGAGTGAATGCAGGGTGAGGTGATATGATGAACACATTCTGAGTTCACTTAGGACGGTAAAATTTTTTTCTCCTCACTCTCTAATGCAATGCCAACATTTACATCTTCCTACAGAGACAGTAAATGGAAGGAGAATGGTCAGTAGATGGAAGCACTTTTGTTTTGGTGAGTGGGTGAGGTCGCGGTAGCAGTTTTCTAACTCCAGTGGTTATGGCAGGTGGTGGGGTGGGTGGCCAGTGGGAGTGGGCTCGTAAATTGTAGAGTCCTTTCTGTGGGACATATAGAGCCTTGGTGTGAAATCTTTGCTTAGCTAACAATACTGTTTATGACAAAATTTTTAATATTTGTTTTAAGCTGTAGTTGAAAGGGAAATAGTTGTAATAGGGAGCAGAAGCAGGGTTACGATACTGACTGTGAAAGGAATTAGCATCTAATTTTCCTCTCAAATCTATTTGCAAATATGAATTTACATCAAGGCTGTGCCATTTGAACTCTGACCCACTTCCTACCACCCCCACTCCCAGGCTCACTTAATCTACGTCATACATTATAGCCACCTGGGAAACTTTTAATCCCCTGATCCAGGAGAACTACTCCTGGCTAATTAAACCAGAATCTTTAGGGTGAGGCCCAGGCATCAGCTATTTAATAAAATTTTCCAGGTGAGTCTAATGTCTAGCCCAGATTGAGAACTACTTTTTCTGGAATGTACAAAACTATTTGCAGACCCAGAGTGTTGACAATACAGACCAGATTTCAGAAAAAGACCGTAGGTCTCTGAGAGATGGCTCGCCACAAAGCCTGGAAGACCCAACAAGGTGGTGGCAGGCAGCACTTATGCCAGTCACTATCCCGCCTGCTCTGTATGTGTGAGTGCTATGCCAACCCACAGGGTCAGCAACAGGGCCTTGAATATCACAAACATCTACACACAAAGAGACCAGCGCTTGGTTTTGTTTTCCTCCCCAGTAAATTAGGAAAGCTTTTAAAGTTTTTTGATACTTGGTAACCTACTGAATACATGTACATGACAGAAAAGGAAATAATGAGCCAAATTTGGCTCTCCAGATGCACGTGTGTGTGTGTGTGTATGAGAGAGAGAGAGAGAGAGAGAGACAGAGAGACAGAGAGAGAGAGGAGAGAGAGAACGAGGGAGAAGAAGGGAAAGAGAGGGAAGGAATATGTCTCTTGAGGTTTAATTTTTCCTCTAGGAACTCATCCTGACCAAGTATAAAGAGGAGAAGGAAAATCTGTACTTTGAAGAACTGCTGTCCTGGTGAATAGGTGAGGTCACTCTGGCAGCTCTCTAGCTCCAGGGGTATGGTGTGTGGTGGGTGGCTAGTGGGAGTGGGCTAATGGAGTGCAAAGTCTTTTTTGTAGGACACATGGAGCCCGGATTTGAAATCTCTGCCTAGCTAGGCTTGGTGATACGTGCAAGGGTATCATTAGTTACCTTCACCAGGACCTAGGGTCCATTCTCCTTGGGATCCTGAGATAAGTTAGGGGAGGTAGTGACTTGTTGACTTGGGAAATCTTAAACAATTCTATCGACCACATGAATTCCACTCCACCATGGCAGGCAGGCAATGCCCTGGCTTGAGACCAACTCAGAGAGGGAAACTTCCATGATGATTTGGAAGTCTCAGTAAGGTGTCTTCTACAGTATCCTCCAAATCCCACCCAGTTTGTCACCTCACAACTCATATTCTATTAACAAGAGAGGCCAGAGGGAGAAGTGTCCACTGTGTATTATGTCCTAACTACATCTCTGACAGCTGGTTGATAACTTCACTCTAGATCAGCTTTGGCCTTGAAGATCTCAGGTCATCTACCTTTCACAGGGAGTTGAGTCATTATTTTCTACTTGAGAGTCCTGAAAATGTGTAGCCAAGAAAGTATGAAAATAAGAAGATTTTTCTAAAGCTGCCAGATGGAATGAAAGAAAGAATAAAAGGAAAGATAATTTGAAAATATCTACTCAAGGCCATTTCACTCAGAGAAAAATGGTTTATTTGTGCTTGGATCACAAAGCAAGATTTGAACATTTCTCTTGAGTAATTTTCATTCATTTTATTTTACTATTAATTTTTTTTAAAAATTACAATCTGGCGTCAGCAGCCTCAGACCTCTGTGACCAAAATACATCAATGATCTTCAGTATCACTAATTACTATAACACTGTTTATACAGTCTTGCTGTGAGAAGGTCCTGTGGGTCCCCTTTAATTTCACAAAAACAATGACAGGGTGATAGTAACAGCTTTCGGGGTGGAGTTTCAGCCTTGAGCAGCACTTCAGGGGAATGACATGGGACCTTCTTCATCCCATTGTAATTGAGCTGCAATAGATGTATCCCAGAGGATTCTCTGTGGAGTGAGTCCGCATGAGATCCCTGAGATTTAATTGTTAATATCAGTGGTGCTGCAGCTGTTATTTACCAGCCTGTGAAGCCCATTTTCTTGGGTTACCAAATGATGTACAGTAATTAAATATATCTTCATCAAGCGCTTACCAATTTAACGTTGTATAGGCACAGCATCAGAATCTGTACTCATGGAACTTTCAATTTCTTTAAGGAAACACAGAACCTTACGTAGTAAGGGAAAACAGTGTATGATATATATCAAGATAAACAGTTAAGAATATAGGTGGTTAGGATCAGTTGGGGAAAATTGCTTGGGATAAGTAGGATTTGAGAGAGGCCTGAAGGTTAAGAGGCATGAGAGAAAAGGTGAAGGATGTTGCATTCTGGGTGGGGGAATTGGTAAGCAAAGGTATGGGGGTGGGAAAGAGGATGTTATATTTCAGGGACAATGAAGTGACTGTTAGCTAGTGTATTTGTTTCCTAAGGCTGCTGTAACCAATTACTATAAATGTATTCTCTCACAGTTCCAGAGGCTAGAAGTGCTAGAATGAAGGTGTTGGCAGGGCTGGTTCCTTCTGGAGACTCTGAGGGAGAAACCGTGCTCTGCGTCTTTCCATCTTCAGGTGGCTGTCTGCACTGTTTGGTGTTCCTTGGCTTGTAGATGCATCCTTCCCATCTCTGCCCCCATCGTCACATGGCCTTCTCCCTTGGGTCTCTGTGTCTTTAGTCCTTCTTCCATTTCTCTTTTAAGACACTGGTCATTGAATTTAAGGCCCATCCTGAATCCAGGATGGTCTTCCCCAGAGATACTTGATTTAATGACATCTGTAAAGACCCTGTTTACAAATAAGACCACATTCACAGGTGCCAGGGGTTAGGACTTGGATGTATCTTTTGGCAGGACACTATCAACCCCCTATAGATAGTAAAAGAGAATAAGGTTGAATGGATGGAGTGGTCTGCTTGTGTCAGTTCCTGAATTTTTATGTCATAGTGGGGATTCCAATATAAACTTCTCAGCTATCATTCGACAATGGACATTTTTTTGGGGGGAAGGATAATGAAATGAGCTCATGTGGGGTAATTTGCATTGAGGATTGAGGAGAAATCAATCTAAAGGCCAGAAGAGTCAAGGTGCATGAACATGGAGTAAGGACTATAGGTCATTCTTACTTGGCAGGGGAAATACCATGATCACTAAGAACCGTAGGTCATCGTTAGTAGCAAGTGGTGATTTGCATACATCATGTGGTGTCTTGCTTAGATTTGCCTCTAACTCAAACCTCCTGGGTTGCTCCTATGGCCTTCAGTCACAGCCAAGGTGGAATCTGTACAGAACTATATCTGTACTAGCAAAAATCATCCTTTGTTGTATCCTAGTATAGTGTAGGTGGAGATGGAGTATATGACCTCTCAGGTTGTGGGAGCATCCAGTAGAGGAGCATGATGCTTTGAAAGCAACAGGCACAAAATATTTGTCTTTAATTAGCTAAGAGTTAGAATCAAGGAGAACCTGGAGTCAATGTGGCCAATATCAGGAGCAAACAAATTTGGCCGAGACATAGGTGTGCAACCACACAATGCACTAAGTCAGGAGACAACACACCTTATTTTTCCTGATGCCCACTTCTTCCCCTAAAAGTTTCTGTGTGCATGTCCTGCCCTTCAACTGTGTTACAATTTTCTTGAGAATAGTGACCATGTTTTAAGCTTATATCCCTTTAGCACAATGCTGGGTGCACAGCATATACTTAGCCAGTGCTTGCTTGCTTAATGGAAACAGCTACTGGCCTCCTTATACTTTTCAGTATTACAAACAAAAAACATGAAAAAATCAACGACAGTGATGAAGGTTTGCTGTAAAGTGGATGAATGACTCATAGTCGTTGTAGATCTTCCTATTGCTCCCAAAATTTCTGGGCATAGACTGTTGACCATATACACTATGGTTTGCTTGATGGATTCAGAGGAACAGGTAAGAAGGTGAGACCCAACTAGATCATCAAAACTCTCTCACTAAAAAGCAGCACCCAGGAGCACTTCAATTCTTTTCAAAAGCAACTGGAGAACGGAAAGTACAGAGATTGCATAAGATGTGTCTCTAAATCTGTTAGAACTGAAACTTACCATGAGAGCCCTAGACATTTAAAGTTATTCAATGTTTCAGCCTCTTTATTGGGAAAAAATAGAAATAACAAATTACTTTTGGGAACTAATGTTTTCATGAAAGTCCCACCAAAATCTGCATACATCGTTCTCAAATACATTTCATGTTATTGCAACAATTGAACAATACTAATGATCCTTTCTGAATTATTGTAAAAGTATTTGCCCATAAATGTTGCCAGCTTGGTGTTTACCATTAAAGAGCAGAGAGGAAACAAGTCCATTAAAACCACCCCAAATCAGCTAATAGAGATTTGAGCCCTGGCACTGTCAGTCATTCCTGCCATAGGAGCGTTAATAAGAGAGGTCAACATCTTCTTCCTCAGAAGTAGACAATTGTTTGCACACACAGCACCAGCTTCTCTGACTGCCCCTCACACACTGGGTCTGAGATAAATGCTTAGACATGTGAACTAGACGGAAATCTCAACATGAGGAGGCTAAATAGTGTGGTAATACTGAAATGTTATGAATACTGCTTTTTTAGCACATGAAGTATAATTGGTCCAACAATCTTGCCTTTACTTTTTTTTTTTAACAAGAAAAAGAATATGAGTAGACTTTATCTAAGATATTAACTTCTTAGTTCTAAAAGCACTTGTAACAAAAACCAAATTGTTTTTGTGGGGAGGATGGTAGAAATTCATAATTACTGGGATTCCTTGTCTCATGAATGAGTAATGCTAAGTGTCATAGGGCTACTTAAAAAAATGCGATTATTTATCTTTTACGTTGTTAAAAAGCAAATACATTGCATAAAGTTGATTATTTTAACTATTTTAAGCATATACTTCAGTGACATTAAATACATTCACGTTGTGTGTGAGGCTACTTAAAAAAATTTAACTTGGTCACTTTTTTCCTTCAAAATATAAAGACAACACTCAAAGTCCCTGCATATCCAGTTCAGTAAGGTTAATATTCTTGCAGAGAAAACTCTGATATCAGCTCAGCTCTCATACCTTTTTTTTTTTTTTAAACAGCGTCTTGCTCTGTCACCCAGGCTGGAGTGCAGTGATGCCATCTCTGCTCACTGTAACCTCCATCTCCCTGGTTCAAGAAATTCTCATGCCTCAGTCACCCAAGTAGCTGGAATTACAGGTGTGCATCACCACGCCCATCTAATTTTTGTTTTTGCAGTAAAGGTGGGGTTTCACCATATTGGCCAGGTTGTTCTCAAACTCCTGACCTCAAGTGATCCGCCCGCCTTGACCTCCGAAAGTGCTGGGATTACAGGTGTGAGCCACCCTGCCCAGAATGATTATTCTGATCATTCTGACTTGCTTCCTCTGCTACCTCTTAGGTAGTTGTGTGAAGTCATGATAAGCAAATTCTGGGTGAAAAAAGATTTCAAGTCACAAAGATCTCTCATAACCAACGTCAATGGAAAATTCTTTCTTTGAGATTGCCCTGATTCCAGTGTACTGTTTAATCCACTTGGCCCATCTGTGTCATACTTGTTAAATTCTTTTACTAAATCTGGGCAGACATGACTATAGCACTCCTTTACTGCTGTAACTGTTTCCAGGGATTGCTCTGAACGAATTTCTACTTCTCAGCCTCTGAACAGTTACTGAATGAAATATGTGATGCTTGCCCTATGATTGGAATGTGCTTATGGCAGTTGCCAACCCCATATCCTTCAGTTGGAGGTGGGACGGGAGTGCCACCATCTTTACTATCTCTTCCCATACCAGTCAATGTCTGTTTTCTTATTTGTTTTGATGCTCAGGATGCTGCTAATGCAAGAACAGCCTGCATGGCTATGTATAAGCCTGGAATATTGAAGAACTCAAATACTATTTCGGTAGCATATTCTGTTTGCTGGAGCATTCAGTGGAAGTTTAGTCAAAAGAAAGTAATGACCTTCATGTTCTGCTTTAAGTGTTTAAAGATTACTTACTCCAAACCTTTCTTTCAGCAATCTTCAACTAAACCATGGTGGGTTCACCACTTCATGGTATATGTGGCTTTTTCCTGTTCCATCATCCCCAAAGAAGAAGTCTACGACATTGGCTTTCTTTATCACCCGCTTTTGAGATTAATTGCCCACTTTTGCTGAATTCTTGAAAGCAATACATCAAGGGATAATAAACTATTGTTCTATACTTGCAACATGTTTCAGTTTTGTATACTCAGTGCCACAATCCACCAAACACACTGGTAGCTGTCCCACCATCTTCTTTCACTCCTGCTGCTATCACCCTTCCTTCCCTCTTGCTGCCCCACGGCTTTATCTGGTCAGTACTGGTTTGAGATTGATGGCAGGAGATGGGGACTTTCTAACCCTCCCTAGCTGGATACCCTCTCTTACAACTTCTTCCTCTTTCACTGCCTTTTCCCAGGAACTCAAGATGGTCCATTGGTGCCCATGCCCCAGTCAGACCCAGGCCAGGCCCAACCTAGAGTATTCTGTATAATTGTTTTGAATGGAAGTTATAGGGGCAGTAGAATAATACTTTGATTTCTAGATTTTTTTTTTTTTGCCTCAGCGTTTATTTTAAATGGCCTAAAAGTCAAGCCTAGTCTAGACAATGTTGGCAATAATCTAATCTCAATAGATTAGAAATGAAGTATGAAGAGAGCCAAATGGAAGCAGTACCTAGGCTAAGATCACCTAGGAATATAAAAGAGATGGCGATGGAGAGATACTGAATGATGCAACCAAGTGTGGTCACAAGTACAAATGTTTAGGTTGAAATATGGGAAGGAGGTGACATATCTGGAGAGGAACTGAGGAAGTGAGCAGGAGGTGCATGTGAGGGGAAGTTGAGGTCACTATGTAAGGTATGTTAGGTATATTTTGACTGATTAGCTCTCTGGACAATACTGTCAAACTTAGATGAATATCTGAATGCCCTGTGGTGTTAAAAAAAAAAAAGATAAAGCTGTATGGGTCCTGCCTGAAACTTGTTGAATCAGAATCTCCAGGGTAGTATTTGTTTTAGAAAGCTTTTTAGGAGATGAGTTGAGGAAGATATATTTAACCCAGAGGAATAATTTTATAATGTTGCAGAAACTAGTTTCTACCTCTGAATAAAAGGGAGGTGGCCTGAGGAGTTAACAGTACCACCGACAAAAAGGACAGGGGTTGTTTTTCACTCAGCAAACAGATTGTGGACTCAAGAAGGTAGCTCTGCATTGCTAGGGATGTTTAAGAACATGCAAGACAAACTCATGTGATGAAATGGGATAAGAGAGGAAGGCTTTGAGGACCTGCACAGATCAGAAGTGGCTGGTGGGGGGACCCTGCTATTGGCCTGTTGTAGCTCCTCTGTGAGGAAGAATAGCTCTCCAGAGAGGGAAATGGAGATTGATGATATGACAGTGCAGTCCAAAACAGTAAGCTTGAATAGAAAAGGCCAAAACACACACAGGAGTGGACTCAAGTCTTTGATGTCACTGGAGATGTTGATGTCTTGCCTTAGTTCCTAGGAAAGGAGAGTTGCTGAACAAAGTGAGATTCACAGTTGTGTACCAAGTGTTTGTATTGAGTTATAAGTGCACGCAAGGTGATGGCTTCATATATTCGAAGTCAGTATATCCCTAGTATTTGATTTAATCATATTAAGACTATAGTGCACCAAAAGCTCCATAAAACCAGATACTTGGCTTATTTTGTTTGCTGGTAAATCCCCAGCATCAATAACAGTGCCTGGCACGTAGTAATGGATGTGGATCTTCAATAAGTGTTGAACGAACGAATGAATGAATCCATTGTTTAAAAGATGCAATCAAGAACAGCAGAAATCTGGCTGGGCACAGTGGCTCACACCTGTAATCCCAGCACTTTGGGATGCCGAGGTTGGCAGATCACTTAAGGTCAGGAGTTCGAGACTAGTCTGGCCATCACGGTGAAACTCCATCTCTATTGAAAATACAAAAATTAGCCGGGTGTGGTGTTGCACGCCTGTGATCTCAGCTACTCGGGAAACTCCGAGGCAAGAGAATTGCTTGTACCTGGGAGGTAAAGGTTGGTTGCAGTGAGCTGAGATTGTGCCATTGCACTCCAGCCTGGGTGATAAGAGTGAAACTCCATCTCAAAAAAAAAAAAAAAAAAAAAAAAAAAAAAAAAAAAAAAAAAAAAAAAACCGGTAGAAATCCCTGAACCCAGATGAACCGTACCACCAAACAAATTGAGACTGCACATCATCCCATTCACAGAGGTGAATATAAAATTGATGTTGAAACTTGATCTCAGCTAATTGTTTGTCTTCTTATTTATTCTCCTATTATTTATTGGGGAGATTAGTATTTTGAGTCTTTCTTCCTCCCAAATTAAATCAATTTTCAGAACTTTCATTTGTACTAAGTGTAAATAATGTCAAATACTTTGTGTATTACTCTTCCAAGTACATTACATTGTTTAACTTGAAGAGATGATGTCTTAGTATCAAATTTGAATAATCATTTTATAATGGGGAAAGATTTCCTTTTCAATGGTAGTTTTTTTGCTTTGAAATTCTTATTGATATTCAAAATTTAGAGAATTATAGTGCCAAGTGATTTAACATATATTAGAATGAACAGGGTATGACACTCTCAACAGTAAAGAGAAGATATCTGTGGGCTTACAAGGATAGAATCTACATTTCTCCTTTCCTCTTGTGTTCTTGGAGTGGCAAAAGATGATTCTTTCTTGTTGTGGATCTAAAGGATATGTTGTATGTGTTGGCAATTTCTTCCCTTACTCATGAAGAAGTTATGCTAATAGTAACCAGGATCTAATGGCATCCTTGGCATTTGATTTGATTTTGGAGAGACTAAACCAGGTACCACGCCTCATCCAAGCAGCCATAAATAGCATTTGAAGTGTTTGCCTAACTGTCCATGGGAAAGGTCAACCACAAATTCTAGATATTCCACAGGCCACCCAGAGAATTCTGGCAGGATACACACACACACACACACACACACACACACAAAACCACCACTAAGAGACAGCCACTCAGGATTAGGCAAGTGATGGTCACTAGCCACTGGCAAACTTTGGCAAAAACATCAGTTATCATTTCCAGCTTTGAGGGTTTGCCTTGTGTCCAGAGCCCATATCAAACGTATTGCTGCAATTAAATAGATTTTTTACCACAGTGAGTTTCATTGGAATGTTTCCTTGCACTTCTGTGATGCATATAAATGAGGTGAAAATATTATTTTGCTTTCTTCAGAGCCAGAAATGTAAAGATTATGAAGAACAGCTGTCATCATAACATAGAAGCTCTTGAAAACAGTCTGTGACTTAAAGCAAATCATTTTCTTCCCATGTATTAATTATCTAACATTATGAATTTCTGCGAAGCCTATACAACCAGGCTTATGTTTTCTTATGCTGTTTTTATATTGGAGTTGCATGACAGTTACTTCCTATTTTCTTTTCAAGGGGGAAGATGGGTGGAAATTCTTTGTAAGCTGTAAAATGCCATTCATATTTAAACCGCCATAATTTCTACAGTTTTAAAAATTGCACTTGGTACTATTTTACAAGGGTTTTTTAAGGGCTTATTGATTATGTTTCTGGTAGTATTTCACTCAGAAGATGTCTCTTGTCCAGTGTGCACATCTATAAGAAGAAATTATTCTGTCTGCTTGCACTGCTGCACGCTTTGAAGAAAGCGTTCTGTAGCTACCAGCAGAATTCTGTGGTTCAAATAATGCCAGAAGCATTTCTGCTTAGATAATCGTATGAAGCCAGGTGGGATTAATTAGAGACACTATATGCTCACAACTGAGGCACCAGCTTTGGTTCCATTCCCGTGACTTCCTGGCACCACTGTTGAGCTAAGAATTCTAGCTAGTGACGGTGGAGTTCAGACTCACCACCCCCATCAGGAAACTTTGAGGAGAGTTTAAAGATACTAGGGCCTATGCCTCTCCCTGTTACTGCTCTTTTGGGTGACAGGTACAGGGCAGAGAGAAACCCTGTCCTCTGGGTGAGTGACGGTGAAAGGACCAAGTCTTCTGTGTGGTGATCAGGTTGGGGTGGCTCCTGCTGCTGCCACTAATCCTAGCATTTTGGGTTTTCTCCCCATAGCCTTTCCTCCTGGATCTGTGGGAAACCTGTCCTGATCCAGCCTCCTCAAGTCCTGAGAGCTGGGCCTGGGTGGAATTGACTGAGGCCAAATCAAGGATTTGGGAGCAAAGAGCAATTTATGTTCCCCTCAAAGGCAAAGGCAAAGTTGACCTGGGATACAAAGAACTGTCTAAATCCTGTAGTCCAAAAAAAAAAAAAAAAAAAAAAGGTGGAGAATGAGAACTTTGCTGTGGAAGGTCAGCAACAGAGAACATAAAAGATGGAATAAACTGAGTGGACTTGGAGAGTACTGAGGCAATGATGCATCCATCCCTCAATTTCCTTTTGGCCTGAAGTCTAATTTGTGAAAGCAATTTTCCTTCTACATTAGGTTTTCATTGCTTATAGCTCCTTATATCTGACACCTTGTTGAGTTGTACAAGGACTTGGGGACCCATCCAAAGGATGCTTTGCCTTTTCCTCCTCACCTTCACCAGGTGACTTTGATGCATTTGTGGAGGAGAGTTCCTGCTATGGAGGTCTAGACATTGAACTTTGGGGAGTAGAAAGCTCCCATGGAAATATCCCAGGTTTCTATATTAAATGATTATTTCTAAAGACAAGTACCTGCATATATATTTTGTTTACTTATTCAATCCAAATGATTAGACATTGAACAGTCAGCTTGGGCTGCTATAACGAAATGCTGTGGACTGAGTGACTTAAACCAGAGAAGTTTATTTCTCACAGTTCTGGAGGCTAGGAATTCCACGATTGAGGTGCCAGCAGATTCAGTGCCTGGTGAAATCCCCTTACTAGCTTTCAGGTTGCCACCTTCTTGCTGTATCCCCACATGGTGGAGAGATAACTCACTGTGGTCTCTCTCCCTATTCGTATAAGGACACCAATCTCATCATGGTCATGAGTCATGAGCCTCACCCTCATGACTACATTTAAACCTTGGGAAGAAACTACTTCCCAAGGCTTCACGTCCAAATTCATCATACTGGGGGTACGGCTTCAATATATGAATTTTGGGAGGACATAAACTTTTAGTCTATAACTAGGTGAAAAAAATAATGCAGTTGAACTGTGACTCAGTTTCCCCCTGACTATCTGGGGGATGCTCCAAGTGGAATGGGGAAAAGAAGGCAGGTGCCTAGTCAATGTGGTTCTGGACTCCAGGTAAATATACTCATGAAACACGCTAGCAGAAGGGTCTTTTCTGTGGAATGCTCTGAGCAGGATATCCTTGAAAAAATGACATGAAAGCTGGGTTATAACACAGAGATGTTTCATAAAATGCTCCCTTATGGTAGGAGATATCAGCACAAAACCTCCACCGTGGACCTCGTCTTTCACTCTGGGCCGGAGAGTTGATGTCTGTCATGAACCGAAAGGAGCTGGGGAACTGCTCTCAATGTCCCCAACTTCTCTCTGCTTTTCTGGAACCTGAATCTTTTACTGGATTACCTGACTCTTTTACATCATGATGAAAGCTTGACACTGGCTATAATATTGATTTGTGTGGGTCTGACCCTTTGTGTCAGATCAGGCAATAATAAAATATAGCAAATACACAAAATGGTTCCAAGTACATGTGTTTGTCTAAGATCTACTTATTTCTATTCTTAGCTTTTTTTTTGTTGGTAAAAAATTGTCCACATACAATTTATAGAGAAGAATAAAAGACAGAAATTTTAATCAGTTTCTTTAAGTATTCAATGGATTATTTTTTCTATTGTTTTATTGTGGTAAAATATACATGACATAAAATTTACCATTTAGCCATTTAAAGTGTATGAATCAGTGGCATTAAGCTTACTTGCATTCTTGTGCACTCATTGCCACTATCCTTCTATTGAAGGTTTTCACTATCCCGGACAGAAACACTGTCCTCATTAAACAGTAACTCCCCATCTCCTTTCCCCCTAGCCACTGGTAACCACCAATCTCCTTTCTGTCTTCATGAATTTGCCTATCCTAGGTACCTCACTTAGTGGAATCATACAATTTGTCCTTTTATGTTTGGCTTATTTCACTTAGCGTACTGTTTGCAAGGTTCATTCGTGTTGTAGCATGTATTATGATGTCATTTCATTTAAAGGCTCATTAATATTCCATTGTGTATACATACCACATTTTGTTTATCCATTCATCTGTTGATAGACATTTGGGTTTCCAGGCTTTTGGCTACTGTGAATAATGTTGCTATGAACTTCGGTGTACAAATATCTGAGTCCTTGTTTTCAATAGTTGGTGAATATAGTCAGAAGTAGAATTGCTGAATCATGTGGTAATTCTATGTTTAACTTTCTGAGGAGCCATTATAACGTTTCAGTGGCTGTGTCATTTTACATTCCCACTAGCAATATGCAAGAATCACAATTTCTCCACCTCCTTGCCAACACTTTCTATTTTCCATTAAAAAACCATTGTTACCCTAATGGGTATCTATTTTTAAGTGTCTCGTTATTAAATAACCAAAAGGTAAATAGCATTTCACTACTTTCTAGCTTGCCCCTCTGAGCAGCTAGTTCCATCTTTCTGGACCAGCCTCGACTCTGGAACAGTCCTGTCCCTGGAGTGAAACTGCCAAGCCTGCACTGCTAAGCAAACTCCTTGGAGGACTTAGCTGATATAATTCCCTGGTTGTCACCTCCAGCCAACATTTTTGGGTAATTGATGGGAGATTAACAGAGAAACTTGTGGGACAATTTGGAACTACTAGTATGACTTCATTTAACAAGAATAGTTAAAGAATAATGATAAGTTTGCATCAATTTTCTTTACAGGGCCTTTCTCTAGTGTTCTGTCCGAACTGGCTTTGATTATCTATGCAGGTGAAGAGGGATTTGACATATGTTACCTGAGCCATTGCTCTGTTAATTGTCTTATTCTTTGTGTTATGATTTGCCTTCTAGACAGTTGAAAGGTGATATTTGTTTAATGAAAGTGATTTTATTTTCCAATGTGATTATTTATATTTTGAATATAATATTCATTAAGTATCATTGCTAAATTTAAATTGCTAATTGCTTAAATCTTCAGTGCATTAGAAGGGCATGCACATTCTGAATGTCACAGCTTGCTTTTCATGTATTTACTTATTTGTTTTTGTTGCTAGTAAAACAAATATCTGCTCACTTTAGATCTTTAGGGCTTGTCTGCTTCTGTTTACCACTGAAGCCCAAACATTTGGGCTGCAGTTGGCACTACAGAGATAGGAGGACGGGCTGGAGACTGTTCGCCCTCCAGGGTTGTTGATAGAGCTGTCAGCCAGGTTGTGGGGGTAGAATTCTGGCAACAGCTGTGTTCAGAATTTCTTAAGCTTAGCCAACTGGCAAGGGATATAATCAAAGGGAATGAATATGACAATCTAACTCCCTGCTACATAAACACACACACAAACATACACACACACATGCATGCATGATAACATTCATGTTGATTCTGGGATATACTGTGAGCTATAGCAATCTCTAAACATGTTCAATTTGAAACGCTGAATGCAATATGTGCTTTACTTAACTTTTTAAGTTTTTAAACATAGAAAACCTACTAAAGGTCTTAGGTCTGTCTTTTTGGGACCTTACGTAAGTAGCCAGTTTTGTAAAAATAAATCTTACGATCTTATAAAAAAGTTTAGGTTCATAAATTATATTCTGTATATTTTAATTGAAATAGTACTTATAAGGGCCTTCTAAATGTTTTCATAATTTTTTCTTTATCATTTGTAAACTTAAAGTGGGTTTTCAGAGCTATGGATCATTTATGAAGGCTGGGGTAGATTATAAATTGGTACACCTTTCTGGATTGTAACTTGGCAATATATATGAGAAGCATTCAGAGTTTGAATAACCATTGATCCAACCATCATTCTTCCACTATTTTTTCCTAAGGAAATAATGAAAAGTACGTGGAAAGATACAGTGACAAAGATATAAGCATATTCAATGCAGTGTTGTTTCTTATAATAAAACATGTTAGATTTAAGATAAAATTATCTATGTAATGAGATATCATGTAAGTATCAAAAAGGCTATGGAAGAATGTTTGAGGGTTTACTTTAGATGTCGCCCTGATTGGATTAAGGAATATCTGAAGAACTGATAAATCATTACTTCCGAGTGTGCCTGTGATGCTCTTTCCAGAGGAGATGGGCATGTGAGTTGGTGAACTGAGTGGGAAAGATCCAGCCTTAATGTGGACAGGCAACTTTCAATTTACTGGGGGGTCAGATAGACCAAAAAGGCAGAGGAACGGTGAATTCCCCCTTTCTCTCTCCTGGAGCTCCTGCCAATAAGGACATCAGAACTCTGACCTCTCTGACCTTAGAACTGTGGTACTTACACTAACAACTCCCTGGGTTCTCAGACATTTGGCTTTTCTGGTCTGAGGCTTTGGGACTTGGACTGAGCCATGCTACAAGCATCTCAGGGTCTCCAGCCTTCATGATCGTATGAGCCAATTTCCCTAATAATTTCCCTAATCTCTTCTCGTGTGTGTGTGTGTGTGTGTGTGTGTGTGTGTGTGTGTGTGTGTGTGTATTTATATCATCTGTCTATATCTATATATCTTACTACATCTGTCTCAGTCTCCACATCTTACATGGCATCAGGCAAAGAGAGCTTGTGTAGGGGAACTCCCCTTTTTAAAACCATCAGATCTCATGAGACTTATTCACTATCACGAGAAGAGCACAGGAAAGGTCCACCCCCATGATTCAATTACCTCCCACTGGGTCCCTTCCATGACATATGAGAATTATGGAAGCTACAATTCAAGAGCTCTGTCTCTCTGGAGAACCCCGACTAATACAAATATTTAATGACAGAAAAAAATATATGATACGTTAAAAATTTAAAAGTATGCTTTTAAACAATATGTATGATATCTACAGAAGAAGGTCTTCAGAGTATTGGGATGTATATCTAAATCTCAGGATTATGAGTTTTTTTTTTTTCTTTGGTTACCTATCCTTTTGAAAATTTATGTACTAAATAATTTTTTTAAACAATACCCAAAGTGGTCATAAAAAAATTTTAAATGTGTCTAACATATATATAATTCTTTGCAACTCAATTTGTTATTAACTCAACTGTAGCTATCTGGTTAAGGGTAAAAGTTCTTCATTTAAAAAGCTGCTTTTATTGAGTGTTTATAACCACTAAATAGTTTTATAATCTTGAGGTTATCCAGTCCACAGAAGCAAGAGGAAGAGGTGCCAGAGAGGAGTCAGAGAGGAATGAGGAGAGAGAGAGAAACACAAATATGAGATTAAATTACATTTCTATTTAATTTTCAAATTATCTGTAATGACTTTAAGCATGGATTCATCTGGAAAAACTTCTAAGTATTATATTGAACTTGGCATTAGTGGCCTGGGGCATGTTAGAGTAAAAACTTTAAAATATGCCTAAAAAGAACTTTATCTTAAGATTCATTCATTTTAGGTGTACATTTTGCTAATGTCATGAAACACTTTTCAGGTAGAGTATGCTTTGGTGGTAAATTATATAAAGTGGTCATACTACCAAGTAACACTTATATATTCTCAAAGCTCTTATGGGAGCTTCTTTAATTAGGGTAGCTTATTTGTTTCTGCAGTAGAACCATGACTGGGTAAGGTGAAGGACCGCTATGAATGTGATCAGAGGGTAACAGAAAATTGCAGGTCCTGGAAGGGATGGTATGTGGCTGGCTGGTGGCCTGGCCAGTGCTTGGTGGTATTTAATACAGTTAGAGTTCTCCATTCAGCTTACTGTGCTGCTGTGCTTCCTTTTTAAGGAAAAGATGCATTATAGTGTAGGCGATGGTAAAAGGAGATGTGGATGACAATATCTTTGGTCATTTGGAAATGTTGACTCTACAGTACAAAGAAAGACTTACGGGCATCAGAGAACCTGAATAGGTTGTGGACAGACAAGAAGAGATGTATGTATTAGTCCATTCTCACATTGTAATAAAGACATACCCCAGACTGGGTAATTTGTAACTGAAAGAGGTTTAATGGACTCACAGTTCCACATGGCTGGGGAAGCCTCACAATCATGGTAGAAAGCGAAGAAGGAACAAAGTCACATCTTACATGGTGACAGGCAAAGAGCGCTTGTGCAGGGAAACTCCTCTTTATAAAACCATCAGATCTTGTGAGACTTATTCACTGTCATGCGAAGAGCACAGGAAAGATCCACCCCCATGATTCAATTACCCCCCACTGGGTCCCTCCCATGACATGTGGAGATTATGGGAGCTACGATTCAGGATGAGATTTGGGTGGGGACACAGTCAAACCACATCAATGTATAACTGGTAATGTGTGGAAGCCACTCTTCATTTCTCGCTGTGTAAATGGACATGAAATCACAGTTGTCATTATGGAAAGAGCAGTGAACAGGCTCCTGAGGCAGGGCTCTAGTCTTAGCTTTCTTTTGACCAGACTCTCTGAGTTTGAGTGCATTTACATGTTATATTAACAGTTTAACTACATGTAGGAATTCTAAGGTCCCTTCTGGAATGATGTGCTCTTGTTTGAATAGTGGAAACTGTAATACATTGGGGGTTACTACAGAAATTCCTAACTCATCATTATCCCTTCATTTGGGTTGCCAACCAAAATCCTCCAGGTACAGTGAATCAGGACTGCTCATCACTGAGCTCTCTAGCAATTCCAGCCATCTAGAATTATTCTAGATTGGAACACAGTATCTGTTTCCCGTCCTTGGTTTTGGAAACTTTCTTAGACTCCACACTGTGGCTTTCTGCATGTGGTTCTCCACCGCCTCTTGCTTCTGCATGTGCCCTGCCTTCTCTGGTTTCAGCTCTTCCACAGCTTCTGGAGGGAGACTAAGGAAAGTTATGAGACATGTTAATAAGTTATTATAACATCTGCTTTTTAAACTAGTTGAACAAGTATAAAAATTCAATTTTTTTATTTTTAAGTTTCAGGTTTTTTAGGTTTCAGTTTTAGGTTTTATTCCTTCATTTATTGATTCACAAAAGATTTATTGCAAGCTGGAAGACTTTTTTCCCTGAAAGATTTTTTCCCCCACAAAAATATGGCACTTATTCTAAAAGTGTTTTAGAATTTGGTACAAATACAATTTGAGTAAAATTTTAAAAAATCTTAGCAAATTCTTTGGGGATAGAAAATATGTATTTTATTATTTGTCTAATCTATTACTACTCAATACTATGTTTTATTGAGAATTGCTCCATGAAATGATTGTACATTAAAACATACATCAGACAAGGTAGTTTTAAATATACCTCTTTTGTATTTTGGATTAGAATTTGCATTTCATCATATTTAGAATTTTTATCATTAGGCACACATAGATGATTCATTGCATCTCTAATATGGAATATGTTTCATTGTTTCATTCCACAGCTTCAGTAAATAGCTCTGACATTGGCACAAGGGTTTAAGTCCATGTGTAAAGTCTGGCAATGCGGGGCTTGACATTTTCAATTATTTTTCCAACTAGAAATGTCTAATGATGTTGACTTATTGAAATATCTTTACTACTTTGCCCTGGAAAGTTTCATAATATGCTTTGCAGAACAATTGCCACATCTTAGAAGGAGTTTATGAGCTCATGAGGGAACTTAAAGTTCTAATGTAGAGGTGTTTTGCTGTTTAACAAGGTCAGTGGTAAAACTGAATACTGTGTTCTCTTCCCCATCTTTTTCTAAAGGATAATCACATTTTGGTAAAACTATGAACTCTCAGACTGTCTCATGTGCTGACAGTACTGCATCATGGCCCCTAACACAGCCACACACATGTGTCCCATTCCTAGAAATAGAGGAGAGGATATGAGATCATTTGTGATGAAATTCTGATCCCAGAATGTTTTGAAGTGTTCACTAACAAAATTCACAATAACAAAATCATATGGCCACCATTACAGTTGTGCTGAGCACCTTATTTTTAGGAAAATATTTACAGATAATAAATTTTACTGATTTCAAGACATTTTATTATTTTATGCAACATAGCAAGTATTGTCTTCTATGATATAATGTTTGCATTTATAGAGGGATGGTTCATAAACATTCCCAGGTAGAGTGTTATGCTTGTATTAGCTCTCACAATCTTTTTAAATATCTTCCTTCTGAAAAAAATTAAAGCACCCAGACAAGCATAAATAAATTGCTCAGCTTCATATCATTAGGCATTAGAAAGTCAAGAAACTAATGGGCTTTCACTTCTCACCGTTTTTAAACAACTTCTTGTGGATCATGTTCAAAGATGCGGGAATTTTTTCATGTGTCTGTTGGCTGTATGAATGTCTTCTTTTGAGAAATGTCTGTTCATATCCTTTCCCCACTTTTTGATGGGGTTGTTTGTTTTTTTCTTGTATATTTGTTTGAGTTCTTTGTAGATTCTGGATATTAGCCCTTTGTCAGATGAGTAGGTTGCAAAAATTTTCTCCCATTCTGTAGGTTGCCTGTTCACTCTGATGGTAGTTTCTTTTGCTGTGCAAAAGCTCTTTAGTTTAATTAGATCCCATTTGTCAATTTTGGCTTTTGCTGCCATTGCTTTTGGTGTTTTAGACATGAAGTCCTTGCCCATGCCTATGTCCTGAATGGTACTACCTAGATTTTCTTCTAGGGTTTTTATGGTATTAGGTCTAACATTTAAGTCTCTAATCCATCTTGAATTAATCTTCGTATAAGGAGTAAGGAAAGGATCCAGTTTCAGCTTTCTACTTATGGCTAGCCAATTTTCCCAGCACCATTTATTGAATAGGGAATCCTTTCCCCATTTCTTGTTTCTCTCAGGTTTGTCAAAGATCAGATGGCTGTAGATGTGTGGCATTATTTCTGAGGACTCTGTTCTGTTCCATTGGTCTATAGCTCTGTTTTGGTACCAGTACCATGCTGTTTTGGTTACTGTAGCCTTGTAGTATAGTTTGAAGTCAGGTAGCGTGATGCCTTCAGCTTTGTCCTTTTGACTTAGGATTGTCTTGGCAATGCGGGCTCTTTTTTGGTTCCATATGAACTTTAAAGCAGTTTTTTCCAATTCTGTGAAGAAACTCATTGGTAGCTTGATGGGGATGGCATTGAATCTATAAATAACCTTGGGCAGTATGGCCATTTTCACGATATTGATTCTTCCTATCCATGAGCATGGTATGTTCTTCCATTTGTTTGTGTCCATCATTCTTAGCAAACTATCACAAGAAGAGAAAACCAAACACCGCATGTTCTCACTCATAGGTGGGAACTGAACAATGAGATCACTTGGA
Source organism: Rhinopithecus roxellana (assembly GCF_007565055.1). Lineage (NCBI taxonomy): Eukaryota > Metazoa > Chordata > Mammalia > Primates > Cercopithecidae > Rhinopithecus > Rhinopithecus roxellana. Next base: position 21,778,411 of record NC_044549.1, on the reverse strand, counting down.
CTCGGGAAGGGGAACATCACACACTGGGGCCTATCATGGGGAGGGGGGAGGAGGGAGGGATTGCACTGGGGAGTTATACATGATATAAATGATGAATTGATGGGTGCTGACGAGTTGATGGGTGCAGCACACCAACATGGCATAAGTATACATATGTAACAAACCTGCACATTATGCACATGTACCCTAGAACTTAAAGTATAATAAAAAAAAAAGAAAGAAAAAAAGAAAAAAAAAAAAAAAAGATGTGGGAATTGAGCTCCTTCTAACACAGTGACACACAACATAGAGAGTAAGAGAAAGTCCCAACTATGCGGATTTTATAAACAAGTGGCATGTGTTGCCTGTCACCATAAGTAGAAGTCTAACACTTTTGCCCACTGCACCTTGGTGTCAGAGTCACCAAGAAAAACACAAAAACACAATACAGCCAAGTACTAGATGGAACCACACTTTACTCATATAAAGAGAGCAAGATCAGCTTCAGTAGTGGGCACTGGTCCCCCATGTCCCACAGGTCCCTCCTGGCATCCAACACAGGGCCATTGGCCACATGCACTCCTCTAGTGCTGCAGAAAGAAGGACCCTGTATCCCCCCTGCAGAGGACAGATATAGCCCAGCTTGAGCTGTGAGGATTCTTTATATCTGGGTAAGAAGGTGTTTGAGGCCCAAGGCCCATTCTTATGGAGCCAAATGGAGATCAAAAGACTGCATGGACAGGAAACTGCCTTTTACAGCAGAGGAGGCATGGAGAAAAATCTATGTCCTGATACACACCTCCATACTTATGACATCTTATACTGACAAGGAGGAAATATAACTCATATCCACTTGAGTAATAATGAAATTACAAACACAACTTCCTTGACTCTTCATATTCCTATGGCTTTCTGGGTAGAGGTTATATAGCTCTGAAAATGCATAAAAAATGGGGCTATCGGTTTTCAAGTGTTTTTTCTGATAAGTGTGTAGTTATCTCTAATTTTTGGCACATGGATAATACCAAGACATGGAATTATTTCATGGTCCTGCACAAGTTTACTTTATTGTTCATTTCACTGCAGAGACCATTACATGACTATGAGACACCTAGAACATCAGTGGGCATTTTCGTGGGTGGGTGGAAGGAGATGGAGAGAGAGTGCTCAACAGGTGTGAAGTTACAGTTAAATAGGAGGAATAGGTTCTGGTGTTCGTTGCAGAATAGGGGGACTATAGTTAACAATATTGTATATTTCAAAATAGCTAGAAGAGGAGATTTGGAATGTTTTCATTTATCATTTCTACAAAGAAGTGATAAATATATGGTGATGGATATGTTAAGTACTCTCATTTGATTATTGCACAATGTATACATGTATCCAAACATCACCCTGCACTCCATAAATATGTACAATTATGTGTCAATTTTAAAAAAATAAATAAATAATTTTTAAAAATGGCTTTCTAAGAAGATATACACATTTTTATTATGAATTCCAGAAATGGAAAAATAGTTCTGGAAGTCAAACATGGAAAGACAATCAATAAAACATATTAGTGTATCTTGCCCCTTTAGAAACACTGCCACCTTCTCCTCTAGTCTAACTCTTTAAAGTTAATGTAGTTTAAAAGTTAAACATTGGGAATGACTAAACTAGTAGTTATTTAACTAACTTAGTAGTTAAACATACATAATGAAGCAGGAGAAAAACCCAAGAAAGACAATCTCATTGCTCTAGTTCATGGAATAACAGCTGGGATGCTCATTTACTGTCTTTTTCAGGCTAATAAAATTTATTCTAAAACAGCCTTCCAAATACCACTGTGAAAGCCAAGATTTTTTTTTTGCTAGAAATCAAATGACTTCTTATAATATTATTTTATGGAATCTGTTGATTATTTTACCATTTGGGCATAGAGATATAGCCTCAAGAGCAGTAGAAATTCAACTATACCAAATTTAAATCACCACTGCTGATGATGTGCTGCTGGAAACATATAATTTCAAATACATCTTCATTTTGTTGTTTACTAAAATCAACCCATAATTATTCAGAAAGTGATGGTTAAGTGACAGTTTGGGTTTTTTTGCCTAATTCTGGGGTGTTCATCGTTTGCCCCTATTGACCGCTGAGTGTGAACCCCTTTCTTCCTCCTCTAACCTCTTCACTTTTCCCTAAAAGACTGTTGGTGGAAGGAGGAGAATGTGCCAGGCCAACATCTGGTGCTCATATTAACCCACCTAGAGTTTGATGGAGAAAAGGGTAAAAATAATCATAATCAATTAAATTTTAAGAGCTCTCCTTGTGGGTGAGATGAAAAGACATACATTAATTTTCATAAATAAAGACATTTGGAACTTTTGCCAGATGAATCCGATGAGAACAGATCTCGATTTTATTTTATTTTTTGGGGTCTTTGTAATTCTGTGTGCAGATGTTACCAATAAAAATATCACTTACGCCATTTTCTCCTTTATATTGTTGATTTTAGTTATATTCTCTTTTACATGTTTCTCCAGTAAATAAAATAATAATAATGAAAACAAATATTTATTGAGTGCTTACTCTTGCTAGTAATAATCATATTTTACATATGCAAATTGGTAATATACATAAGATATTTACAATAATGGGGGAAACAAAGGTAGGGACTATTGTTATATTCATTTAAAAGGTGAGGAAACTGAGACACAGATCGTTTACGTAATTTTCCCAAGCTAGTAAGAGGTACAGTCAGGATCTAAATCCAAAACCTGTTCTCTTCACCACTATGTCATAGTGACATAGCTCACTCATGGGCAGAACCCACGATAGTTCTTATTTCTGGCTGGTGTGGGTATTGTCTGTTAGCATATTGGGGAGGTTCACAGTGGGTGTTGGCAGAGGGGTATTAATAAATAGGATCAATTTCCCGCATGATATTATTGGAGATATTAAGAAACTGTCAATATCATTACACAGTGACCCCAGCTCCTTCAAACCACACCCCTGCCACTGCAACTGGGTCACAGGTAGGTTCTCTGTGGCTAATAGCATGTGTGTGGAAGATTCTGGTCATACTACTGTGCAGCGTGTGCTAAAGATAACACATGTGGCCTCCATGACTCAGTTTCAGCAAGTCCTTCAGTTTTTGCTCGGAAAAGCCCCAGGATAATAGAATGAACATTTTGAAATGAAAATTGTGAAAAGAATAGAATTGATTTTGTCACTAATCTTTTTGTTTAACATTAGTTTTTCTTTGGTCTAATCAGTAGCTATTGGGTAAACTCTTTGTTGCACAAATAAACTTAGAATTTGTCAAATTGCAATGATAACCTTTCATTTTAGTAGACTATCCCTCCCCTTGTCCCAACTCCATTTTTCTCTCTAGCTTGGCCCTTTTGAGTTCAATTCCACCAAAGTTTACTGAACAAAGTTTAATATAAACAAAGCTCTATGTTATGGAGAGTGAGGCACAGTTCCTGTTCTTAGGTGCACAAACATATATACCACAGGTCAGCCTGTGATGGAGGATGTAGCAGACATACAAATGAAGTAGCTCAGTACATAGATGTGGGAGACATTATTTCAACTTGGGTGAGTGTTAAAGCTTCATAGAGAAGACAGAATTTGAAAACACTGAGGTAAAGAAGAAAGGTATTCTATGTAGAGAAATAAAGGTAGAAAAATTGCAGTGTATGTTCAGATATTGTTTGGGATGAGGCTAAAGGTGAGAGGGAGAAGGAGGAGTGGGAGAGTAATACAGGGGATGAGATAGGAGACACTGAGCCCAAATTATGAAGGCTTGTATTATTATGAAGAATTTGTGGTTTATTCTGTGGGCAACAGATGCCATTGTAGGAAGTGATCAAGTATGGGTTTTAGGAATTTAACACTCTGCCCTCAAGATTGGATTTTAGGAATCTAACTTTGCGTGAAGGAATGGATTGTAGAAGGTAAAGACCAGAGGCAGAGACTAGTTGGGAGGCTTTTATCATCATTCAGACGAGAGGTAACAAGGACCTGAAAATCTGGAATACAATGGGAATGGAAAAGGAGGCTTGGAGGGGTGGACTGAACGTGAGCCACTGACTGTTCCTGGGAGTGGGAGGGGAAAGAAAGGAGAGGAGTCAATGTTTCTCCCCTCTGAGATTTTCAGTTCTGATGTGCGAGATTATCTTATGCAATTAACTGAAACAGAAAGAAACAGGAGCCGACACGCTTTTTGGGGAAGTGGTTGGTCATAGAAAAGGGATTATTTTTTCAAATGCTCTGATGATAGATTTTTCATCTCTCTATATAATATTTCTTAAAGGACTAAAGTAGAAAAGCAACCTTTAAAACATTTATTATTAGAAAAATAAAGCAAGAAGAGCATAAAATCAATAAAGACATTCTTGGGATGTATTTGTTTTTCTTTTGAAATTAAAAGAAGTTAACAAGTTCAGCTGCATCATAACTATAATAAACAGTGCTACAAGTGAGTTTATGAAGTGTGAACTCCTTTATCTTCTTGGATCACTCAGGAGTTCCACTAATTTAATCTTGCCTATAAAACTAACTTGAGCTTATTTTATTAAAGTAACTTTCTGACATCTTCCTGACTCTTACATATCTGCCCCCTGTCTAAATGAGAAGGATAGAGAAATGCACATTTAAAACACAAGCTTTTCCTTTGTTCACCAAAATTTTGTTAGTATCAAAGGAAGACTCTGGCTCAGTTTTTAAAATCTTCACGGTAAACATGATGTTTATTCCAAATAAGTTTAAAAAGCAGTTTTCCACTAACATAATCTTCAGCATCTCATTATGCGTTTTCTGGGGAAGTTAAGTGCTGCTGAGTAGGAAGAAGAAGAGTAAAGTAGTGATTGGAGACAGGACAATCCCACATTCTTTAAATTCATGTTTGTTTGAATAACTGAACCACTAAAAAAAATTAACTATTGAGAATTCAGTTGATTTTTATCTTACTCTCCTATAACCAGACTTAACATATAATCATAGAAAAACTTGTGCCAAAAACTCCTGAATATTTCTTCTTTCTTCAACTTGTTATCTTATGTGTTGTCATAGCCTAGTCGCCTTTGGGTCAGGTGGGTAACTCGGATGCCTAAATGCTTAGTCTCTTAAAACAGGGGCCCCTCTCCAGATATCCCACTTCACACTGTCTAGTTCCCGCTTAAAGTCAGTTACATTTGAACACTTATTTTATATCTACCAAAGCATACGTATATATTTCTTTCTTACCTAAGGAACTTACTTATTACAGCAAATGACTATTTCTAGATTTAAATGGTCTAATTGTTGGAAGAAATAGGCTGATTGTTTAAGTAAATTGATAAAGCCTCTTTTGTGCAGTGGAGATAAAATAACAGTTTAAGTGTCTGAGAGTTTTCATTTTCAATTAGTGTTGCTATCATTAATTCACTTCAAAAGTTGTAGGTGTTATACAGTATTTCGATTACAAAGCACAGGGTAGAAAACAGACTGCCACCAACATTTTTGTAGATTTAAATCTTTTTCACCTAAGAGGTTGATTTTTTAGCTGTAATTCTGAACTTCTAAGAAAGGGCTCTTATAGGTCAGGTGTGGTACCTGGTGTTCAAAGATAATATCCCAATGAGCCATGCCTTTTAGTAAGTTAGTTTCCTATCACTGCTATCACAAAGTGATGTAGATTTTGTGGGTTAACATGAATTATCTTACTGTTCTGTAGGTCCTAAGTCCAACCCAGGTAGCACTTGGCCAACATCAATATGCCAGCAGGGCTGCATTGCTTTCTGGAAGCTTTAGGGGAGAATCCATTTACTTACATTTGCTAGTTTCTCAAGGCTGCCTGCATTCTTGGTTTGGAGATCCCTTTCTCCATCTTCAAGCTAGCAATGGCAGGCCGAGTCTTCATGTTGCCATCTGTCTGTTTCTCTGGAGCTGAGAAAGGCTTCTCCACTTTTAAGTACACATAGGATTAAATTGGGCACAGGGAAAATCTCCCCATCTCAAGGTTTATACACTTAATCACATCTGCAAAGCACCTTTTGCCATACAAGGTAACATTCTGTGGATTAGAACATGGACATCTTTGGAGGACCATTTTTCTGCCGGCCCCATGCCCTTATACTACAGGTCTAAATCTAAGACCTGTAGTATATCTAAGCTGTTTCTGTGGCTCTGTCTTGAACGGGGTGTGATGTTGTGTGAATTTTGAAGCCTTGCAGCTTCCCACCTGGGGTTCTTGGAATTCTAGTTATTAGATGCTCTCTATTGGAACTTCTCACTACGTTGCGAGAAGCTCAAACCACATGGAGATGCCACGTACCGTGCACTTGTTAATAGCCTGAACCGAGATCCCAATGGGCAGTGAGCAACAGCTGCCAGGCATTTAAGTGAATCATCTTAAACATCCAGCTTAGCTGAGCCTTCAGATGACTGCAGGCCCAACTGATATCTGACTGCAAGTACATGAGAGAGCCCAAGTGACACTTCCTAGTTGAGTTCAGCCACCCACTGAACATTGGGAGAAAACGAATCACCATTTTAGGCCACTAAATGTTGTAATGCAGAACTGGATAATAAGAGAGTCAAGGTGGGTTGAAGTTTCCATCTTTTGACCAATCAACTCTGGCCAGGGGTTAATTAAGGTCATTGTGTCTGTCAGGTAGCTTTAGTTGCAACGAGCAGAAATGAACTCTGGTTAATTCAAGCAGAAAAACAACTTCTTCAAAGTGTAAACAGCATGTTGGTTCACAGCCTCCTGCTTGGAAATTTCTGCAATTTGGTTTGGCTCCTCATTTAGGAATATTTTGAGAATTGGATTCTGGTGCTTTTCAGTCTCTACTTCCAATTTAACATTTCAATTTACAAATGAAATTGGGCATTGTCCAGAATTGCAAGGAGGATTGGAGAACCAGGCTTGGAGGCTAAGGAGCAGAGAACAGTGCCCAAAAATTATATCCCAGAAAGAGGCTCAGTGAGAAGATTGTTCCACCATCACCAGGGCCAAGCTCTATAAACTCTGAATCTCATTAGAGGGACCACAGGTGCTGACGCTCAGTATCAAAACCAGCACTGCTACATCTCCTACCCCAGAATGTCCATCTCCACTGATATTCAGCTAATTTTAAGAAATATTATGAAATTGACATACTTATTTTTGGCTAATAATATGCTGGTATAACAAAGTATTTGGAAGGACACAGGCTTATTAATTATGGTAACTTTGGAAAGTTGGATTAAGGGAGAATTTTACTTTCTCTTAGCATGCTTCTATATTGCTTGAGTGGTTTACAAAACATTGTTAATTTTGTAATAAAAGGCATAGGATTCTGAAAATAAAACACAGATTACTCAAACTTAACATATTGTACTGTAACCATTTCCAGTTAATTTGTCATTATGCTTTGTAACTGAAAGGGGACCAGGGAAATGTAGAGGAACAAATGGAATCTCTGATGAACATTGCTGTCTGTGTCCCTCACTATCAGTCCTGATTCCTCACTTGTAAAATAGGTCTAATGATGGCATCTATCTCTGTTAGCTTTGCTTGGAAAAATTCTGTCCTTACCTGTTTCAGGTCTCTGCTAAAATGTCTCTCTTTCATAAATATAGACCTTTCTTACCACTTTGTATAAGAGTCCCTCCAGCCACCTTCCCCCACCCACTTCCGTATCTTTATCTTCCTTCCTTACTCTCCTTCATTTATCTTCACTTCCTGACTTATCACCATCCAATATATTAGGTATTTACTTGCTCATTTGTAATTGTCTGTCTTCCTTACTAGAGCTTCATGAGGACAGTCCTCTTGTCTATTCTGCTCATGGTTCTATCTCCAGGTTGAGCACAGGGACTTCAATGTCTCCAACTAGCACGGGTCTATGTATTTTTTGTTCATTCACAAAACTCATAATGTTCTTTTAAACAGTTCACATAATATAAATGTATATGGAAGAAAGAGTAAAACACTTACTGAGTGGATGTATATAAAACCCAGATAGTTAATTACAAATGGAAAATAAGTATATAAAACACTTGGCATAATATCTAGCACATAGCAAGTGTTCAATAATTACCTTTTAAAATTAATAATTTTGTTTACTAGTAATCAGTTTTACAGTACTTTTATTAACAAAATTTATAGCATAATTCCTGGGCCATAAGAAGACTTAATAAATGTCAACTCTAAATATGAATAAGCATAATTCCATAGCAGAAAGCACAAAAGAATAGGTGCTCAGATAATGACAGTTGGTAATTACTGAGTCCTGTCAATTCCTGCAACCCTCTGCTTCTCTGCTCAGGACTGCTTCTCCCTAGGCCAGAGACATGTTTGACTCCTTTCCTCAAACCATCCACTGCTTCTATATACTGTCTCCCTGATCATTTCAAAATTATAGGAGCAGTAACCACTTATTGATTTTTTTGAATAGTTGTTTTAAAAAACATGTGTTAATTATGTTTCTATGCACAATACAGTCTTTAAAACTCAGGCAAAGAAAACATTTTTGTAGTAAATCTTGTCCAGTGTAATTACAGCAGATATTTTATCAAGCCACATGTATTCTTGATTTTTTTTTTATTTTAAAACGAGCTTCTTTTGCCTTTGCCTCTACCTTCTAGTGTATGTGGTTGCTGAAAGCTACTCTTCAGTTTCACAGCTAGTTTAGTTAATGCTATTATTTCCAAGCAACACAAATATTCATTATTTCCTGTTCCATTGTTTAGTTCTTCTGATTTTATTACCTCTTGTTCATAGATTTTAGCAGTTCCAGTTTTCCAGCTTCTTTTCAATTATTGTTTGATTTATAGGCTTTCAGGCTTCAAAGTCTTTGAATTTTTGTTCAAAAGGAATGATTTATTTGGATTAAAAACTTAAATGTAAGACCCAAAACTATAAAACTACTAGAAGGAAACAGAGAGAAAATGCTCCAGGACATTAGCCCAAGCAAAGATTTTATGGCTGAGACCTCCAAAGCACAGGCCACAAAAAATAAAAGTCGATAAACAAATTGGATTATATTAAACTAAAAGCCTTCTGCGTAGCAAAGGAAACAATCAACAGAGAGAAAAGATAACCTGTTCAGTGGCAGAAAATATTGCAAACTATTTACTTGAGAAGAGACTAATATCTAGAATATACAAGAACAGCAAAACAAAAATCCCATTAAAAAGTATGCAAAATATCTCCATAGACATTTCTCGAAAGAATATGTACAAATGGCCAACAGGTATATGAAAAAAATGCTCAAAATCCTAATAATCAGGAAAATATAAATCAAAACCACAATGAGATATTATCTTACTCCAGTAGGAATGGCTATCATCCAAAAGACAAAAAATACATGCTGGCAAGGATGCAGAGAGAAGAGAACTCTTATATACTGTTGGTGGAAATGTAAATTAATACAGTCATATGGAAAACAGTATGGGGTTTCTCAAAAAGCTAAAAATAGAACTACCATACGACCCAGCAATCCCACTGAATACATATGAAAAGGAAAGGAAAGGAAATTGATATGTCTAAGGGATATCTGCACTCTCATGTTTATTATAGGACTATTCACAATAGCCAAGATATGGAATTAGCTTACATGTCCATAAGTGGATGAGTGGATAAAGAAAATGTGATATACACACATATACACACATAGATACATACACCCAATGGAATACTATTCAACCATAAAAAGGAATACAATCCTGTCATTTACAACAACACAAAGGGAACTGGAGATCTTTCTGTTAACTGAAATAAGCCAGACACAGAAAGACAAGTGTGGAAGCCAAATGCTGATCTCATGGAGGTAGAGTAAAATGATAGTTACTAGAGGCTGGGAAGGGTATGTGGGGAGACGGGGAACAAAGAGAGGTTGGTCAATGGGTACAAATACAGTTAGATATAAAGAATAAGTTTTAGTGTTTAATAGAACAGTAGGACAGTAGGGTGACTACAGTTAATAACAACACATTGTACATTTCAAAATAACTAGAAGAGAACATTTGAAATGTTCCCAGCACAAAGACATCAGTGTTTGAGGTGATGAATATCCTAAATGTCCTGATTTGATCATTAGGTATTGTATGCATGTGTCAAGATAGCACATGTATCCCATAAATATGTACAAATATTATGTATCAATAAAAAAGAAATAATTTATGGAATTCCACTGTGTAAAACAAATAATTGTATCTGGTCAAATGTACACACCTAGAAATACACAACCCTGCATTTCCCTGACTGTTAGTTGTCTCTGCAGTTCCCACACATTATTTACCTTATCTCTCTCATCATTACTGACATAGTTCCTACCTTTTACGGATGTCCTGTGTTGCATAACCTTTCTTCTATGGCTTCTGTAGCATTTTGTGCATATCCCTATTATTGTTCTTGCCACATTGTATTTTTAATTTGATTTGTCTGTTTCTCTGACTATATGATGAAGTCCTTGAAGGCAGAGTCTGCTGTATCTCTAATGCCTAGTAACACTTAGTAAATACTCAATTAAAGTTAGATCAATGACTGACTCTTTTACCACGTCCAACATAAGAGATGTTAAATCAGACAGGGAGGATTGATAAGGCCGAAGTCTAAATGAGAGGAAGAATAAAATAGGTAAGTTGTCATCAGAAAAGTGATGCTAGGCAGAAGGTGTGAGAGATCCAGAGGTGACATGTATCAGTCAGGATCCCAACAGGAAAGAGGTGATACACACAAATTAGGACCTTTCCAGAAAGATCTATTTGCAAGGGGACCATCTGCAAAAGTGAATGTTCTGGGGAATAGGGGACCCCAGGAATTGGTGCAGTAACCTGGGATCAGTGGCAGTAGAACCATTACCACTCTAGGCCCAGATAGACAAGAGAGGGAGCTGTTACCAGAATGCAGAAGGAATCAGAGGAGTCGCCTTGAGAGAAATGACGCTTGGTCAAGAGACACAGCAAGTCTAAGGTGATATCACAGGCAGGAAGTCAACGGAATAAATACCAGACCTCATTCTCCACTCTCTTAGCCATCTCTCTCTTTCTCTTTTTTTTTTTTTTCTGGCTTCCCATTGGCTGAGCCCTACTGGAAACCCAAGGAAAGAGAGTCTGTCAACACAGTTCATCCAAGTCAGTGTCCCTGAGTAGAAAGCAGGCTGAAGAAAGACGGAGCATGGATTTGAAGGAGCAAATATGAGATATCTAGCACAAGATATTAGGTGTGGCACTAAGCCTGAAAGTGAAGATGAAGATGTTGTTTGCCAGATTACAGTGACATGGGGGAGAGGGCTTACTGTATTATATCGTTGCATTGCAAACAGGCCCCAAATCTAAGAGGCATATTGCAATAAGCATTTATTTAGCTCACACGTCTATGAGTTTTTTTTAGGTTGCACCCAATTGGGGTGGTCTTGCTGGAGCAGTTATTTCCCAAGTGTCTTTCTTTTTCCTGGACCCTTAGGCTCACCCATGGAGTGATGAGATGAGAAGTGAAGAGCCTTCTACGAGGCTCTTCTCGTAGAAATGGCAGAAGTGAAAGGGAGCAAGTCTAGTTATGCAAGTAATTTGCAAGCTTTTGGCCATGTCACACCGGCTAACGTTCTCTTGGCAAAAACAATTCACATGGCCAAGTATGAGATAGCGAGTGTGAATATTTCTGAATAATAATCTGTGATACCCACCAAAGATACTCCTGTATCTTTCCTTCTACCATCTTTTAAACATTGGTTAAGGCTAATACTCACAAATGACAGAGGATTCTTCGATGGATCTTGTGGATTGTCCTTCAAAGCTATAGAGTTACCTATCTTTTAAAAAAAGGAGTTTGGAATACATTATTAACTGCAGATTTTGCTGCTAATTTCTGCACATTCAGCCTCTCTAGAGAGCATTATGGAGGAATGTAATTTTTTAAAAACATTCTTGGAAATGCCTAGAAAATGTCTATACCATACAATTGCATGTAATATTCTGGCACATAAGGCTAGTGGCACTGGTGTTTAAAAAATAAGTATTACTTTAAGGAATATGTGTAACATTTTTGAGATGTATATATGGCTTGATTTTATATAACTTGGCAAATCCACTGACTGAACTTTTTTTTTTTTTTTGCCAAGTGGAGTAGATTTATGTATTAATGTTGAAAAGTTACATTTTTGCAATTTTAATTCTTTCTTTCCAGAGACATGGTATATCTTTCTATTTATTCAGAACTAGTTTTATGCCCTTCAGTAAAGTGTTATAGTTATGCTTTTATATTGGTGCTGTATCCTTCTTGGTAAATTCATTCTCAAATATTTTATAATTTTGTAGCTAATGTGAATTAGACTTTTTCCCCTCGCTTCTGACTAGATGTTGCTGGGAAAGAGAAAAGCTACTACTTATTATATATTAAGTTGTCTAGCCACTGGCCTTAAAAAATGTCAAAATGAGTAACTTTGAATTCCTTGGTGAGAACGAAACACAAAGGTGAAATCATATCTTTCGTTGCTTTAAAAGGCCAGAATGTAACGACATAGTAAATTGGCATGTAAAGATGAATTATTCCATTCATTTATTTTTATTGAGTACCTATTAAATTCAAAACACTGTTACTTCATCAGTGGTGGTTTAAAGGAAGTTAATGAGACATGTCTTCTAACACAAAGAAATTTAATATCTTGTTGGGGAGATAAAAATGTAAACAACAAATAAAGGCAGGAATAGCGGAAAGACTACAGTATGTTTTCTTTATGGCTCACTGTAAGCTTTCTGAAACAGGACCTGTGACTTGGTACCCAAAATATCATATTAAGCATTTAAAAACAGTTCAGTGTGAACAAGAAATGATTCATTCCAATGAGAAATCTTAGAAGTTTCATGGAGGAGACAGTGTTTGTGATACACTATAAAAGATGGGTAGAATTTCAATGAGTGACAAAGATGGGGAAGATAAAACATCCTGGTTGAGGGAAGAGCTTAATCAAAGCACAGATGTGTAAAAATTCTTAGCATGTTTGGGGAACGGAGAGTAGTTGGATATGGCAAAGCATAGGTACCTAAAGGGATGTAGCAGAAGATGGGACTAAGAGAGAAGTTTTGAAAAAGATTGTGTAGGAACATAAAACTGAGACTAAGGACTTTGGACTTTGATCGTCCAAACAAAGCCACTGAAGGCATTTAAGGAGGGAGTATAAGCATGCAACCTCCAGGGCTATTAAAAAGGTGGAGTGGAAACCAGGAGAGTGAAAGCTGGGACCCTCTAGGAAGCTCTAGCAGCATGCCAAGCAAAAGATTGATGTTAAGAGTTGGATTCGATCAGAGGCAGAGGCAGTGGAGAGGAGGAGATGGATGTGGCAAGTACCCTTAACACACAGTTGAAGGACTTAGGCAACCAGATTGGTGTGGGTTGAGGAGAAGTTCTTTGACTCCGATAGTTCAAGTTCAAGGGTGGCTGCGAGGATGCTGGTGCCATTACTGGGAAAGAGAACTCAGGAGGAAAAGTATGTTTGGTCTATCTTCAATTTTGCAAAGGTTGAGTCTGAAGTCCAGGAGGCACATTTATGGCACTCCGAAGAGGGTGGTACAGTGGTTTCTAGGCTGAAAATCTTTTTTGGTCTAAATTTGGAGTGACCACATTATTTTTGAGAAGCAAAATTGCAAACATCACGAAGAATTTCTAAATAAATAGTAAAACTTTTATGGAACAATGTAACACTGCATATTTTTCTTTGACTCTTTTTTGCCATGTCATTTTAATCCTTTCCTTCTCTTTCTGCTTCCTGGAGGCCATTAACCAAGGAAGAAATGCTTTACTTTCTGAAGCTCCTGATCAATTTGGTGAGGTCCAAAGGAATATCATGTTAAACATAATTTGAAAAGTTTCGCTCTGTTCTGAAGTAGGACCTAAAATGTGAAGCCACGTGTCCCTGAGGTACATGCCTCTTCTCTCAAATGCAGAGTGGAGGCCTTCAATAATGTCTGATATGCCCATTGTGACTGGTGACTCCAAACCAGGACAACCAGATAGCATTGCATGGCCAGCTCCCAGTAACAGCAAATTTTGAACATAAAACATTGACTTTGAAAAACAGTCCTGGGCACTCTCTCTTCTCTGCAGCCCTTGCTCCCATCCCATGAGTATCCTGCTCCTGACTGTTTTGGGGCTTTGCTTTCCATTTTTTTCCTCATTAAAGCATTAATTTTTTTTATTTTAGATTCAGGGGGTACATGTGCAGATTTGTTACATGGTATATTGTGTGATGCTGAGGTTTGGGCTTCTAATGATCCTGCCACCCATGTAGTGAACACAGTACCTGGCGGGTAGTTTTTCAACCCTTGTCCCCCTCTTTCCCTCTCTGCTTTTAAAATTCCCACTTACGTAACAAATCTGCATGTCCTGCACATGTATTCCAGAACTTAAATAAAATTCCCAGTGTTTATTGTTCCCATCTTTGTGTCCAGGTGTACCCAATAGAACATACTTCTTTATGGCTGCATAGTACTCCATGGTGTATCTCTACCAAATGTTCTTTATGGCTTCTTTATGGCTGCATAGTACTCCATGGCTATGAACATACTTCTTTATGGCTGCATAGTACTCCATGGTGTATCTCTACCAAATTTTCTTTATCTGATCCATTGTTGATGGACACCTGGGTCAATTCCTTGTCTTTGCTGTTATAGACAGTGCTGCAATAAACATATGTCACTAAAGCAGTTTTAATCTACCAGCATACTTGGCCTTTCTGTTTCTTAAAATTGTAGTAAAACATACATAAAATTTTCCATGTGAATCATTTTTAAGTGTACAGCTCAACAGTGTTAAGTACATTCTCACTGTCGTGAGACCAATTTTCAGCACTCTTTGCATCTTGCAAAACGGAAACTGTGTACCCATTAAATATTGCTGTCTCCCCACAGGCCTTGACAACAACCATTCTACTTTCTGTCTCTATGAATTTTCTACTCTAAGTACCTCATATGAGTGGAATCATACTATATTTGTCTTTTCGTGACACTTTCCTGGTTTTGATCCATTTCTCTGGGTAGAATTTAAACTCACCTTAAGCATTGTCACTTTGTGTACCATTGGCTTGGACTCAAGAACCCCATTGGTATCCTATTGGCCCCCACCAAGGGCACAACAGATGTGATGAAAGAAAGCTTTAGCTGTATGCAATTTCCTGTATTCAGTCTGCTCTTGTTCAAATCATAGAACTGGAAAAAATCCTGAAGCTCAGAGCATTTGCGCTCCTGTCTCATGGCAAAATGTGCCACTACTTCTACCCTTCTCTTCCTGCGCAGCTCTGCATACAGATTAAATATCAACATGAAGAATGCAGGATCCTGCAAGCAAAAACAACTCTAATAAAGGCAACTCAAAGAGTGAGAAAATAGACAATGAAGAAACAACCACACCAGAAGTTTGGTGTTTATATTGCACTCTTCCTCTGAAGACAGTGACATGCTTCCCAGATATTATCTACAGTGAGGCAAGTCCTTAAGAAAATTGCAGTCTGACAAATTAATCTCCCCTAAGAAATGTGCTACCAGATGACCTTGTATGATTTGAAACTGAAGATGTCACCTGTGGGAACAGAAAGGAAATTTGGTCAGTGGGACTGATCCATAGCCTCAGAGGCATCTTGAGTGGATGGATGTGGTTACGTGGGTGGGTGGGCACTTCAGGATCGTAGCGCTAGCAGGGAACTGGATTAGTGAGCTTACCCAGCTCAAGCCCACAGTGAGAGTGGAAGAGCACACTCTGTTTATAAAGCTGTCTGGAGAAAATCTTTACTAATTGGGCAACTCATCGTCTGTCAGACGGGTTCCTTGTTGAGTTGTACTCTCAACTCTTAGTACAATGCCTATCATACAGCAGGAACTCAGCAAATATTTGCTGAATTATTTAAAAAGAATACATATGAGATGATTTAATTAATTTTAAATCTCCAAATCTCTCATTTCTCAGCCTGCAATTTGAGTCTATATCTGTCATGGTTAACACTTAGAAAGCAGCATAGTACATTTAAATAGCATTTTAAAGATTCCAAGGAGATTGAGAAGGTGCATTAGGATCTAGGACCTGCATCCTCTACCTGAACAACTCAGGCTGTTTGTTCCCTGGGATTTTTTTGTGATCTCCCACCAGTTTAGCAGTTTGTTCCTGTTGCTTCATAAAAGGTACAATTGGAAAAGCTAGTATAAAGCACTTTAGTTGTTAAAAGAGGGGAAAAAAGAGAGACCTGGCTTCAAGATTCTATTTTTTTTTCTACCTAATGGAAATACCAGGAACTGAAAATATGCTGGGGCTAGAATCGTACTAGTTTCAAGAAATTGGTTTCTTGAATGCTTTCACAGGGCTCAGTTTCACTTTCAACTATGATGTTCCCAATACAGTCTAATCCCCGACATGTAGGCAAATCAACTCCCAATGGGGACATGGAACGAGGTAAGATTCTCTAAGGAGAGTGGCAGAGAGTTTGAATGTATTAACCTGTCACCCTGACCCCCTGGATCACACTGGCCTGGAGTCAGATCCTCTGCTTCTTTTTAAAGATGGAAGTGAGGCAGAGTAGAGCTCGCAAAGAGAGAAAGAGAATCCTCTGGATTTTTGTGGTTGTTGTTATTGTGCGTTTGTTGGTGGTGGCTATGGAGAAGAAGTAGTGCTGTTAAAACTATCTGTATTAGTCCATTTTCATGGTGCTGATAAAGACATACCTGAAACTGGGAACAAAAAGAGGTTTAATTGGACTTACAGTTCCACATGTCTGGGGAGGCCTCAGAATCATGGCAGGAGGCAAAAGACACTTCTTACATGGTGGTGGCAAGAGAAAGATGAGGAAGAAGCAAAAGCAGAAACCCCTGATAAACCCATCAGATCTCGTGAGACTTATTCACTATCAGAAGAATAGCATGAGAAAGATCAGCCCCCACGATTCAATTATCTCCTCTTAGATCCCTCCCACAAAATGTGGAAATTCTGGGAGATATAATTCAAGTTGAGATGTTATGCAGACACAGTCAAACTGTATCACTGTCCATACAATCATAGCATAATGTAGAATTTATATTCAAGGTTTACAGTAGGGCTAACACTGCTTACCATATGTCTAACTAATTTTGCCATAGTCATATGGCAGAGTCCCTTTCCTTGCAGGGAATTTGGAGCCATTTTCGACATCTCTACCAAGCTTGTCCAACACAACTTATTTTGTTTTGGTTGTTTGGGTTTGTTTTGTTTTAGGATTTTGGCAGCCTGAAGGCATGGTTTTTAGCTTCTGTCTCTAGTGATATGTGGAAAAGAGGGATGAGGAAGGGGCTTTACTGGCCCAACCAAAAACAGAAACTAAGAACCCATGACTGTAATCTCTCCCTTGGACACGACATCGATCTTGTACCATCATCTTGGTAGTTTTATGGCATGTTAATTTTTCTTTTATCACTCCTGGGAGTATCTGAAATATGGGACAGGCAATCATTACTGATTTATACTAATCAATATAAATATGGTAAAACCAAATTAATTAGTGTTGATACTAATTACACTCTGAAACTGACAAGGCCGCTTGCCATATATAGACTCATTTGTTGATCTTGTGTGAATGGTAGGCCTCGTTTATAAGATACATACATAAGTACATGTAAATAAGTTAGATAAATACGTAAGTTAGCTTTCAGTAGGGATTTTCCACTTGCACCCTTTGTTCTTCAAATGTGGGTATCCAGAAGTATCGCCATAATTTCTGGCAATTACAGGGCAGTTTTGCCTAGGTCCTATTTGCTTACATTGACTCCTGTGGATCACCTGCATCCAAGGATGTTTTCTGACTCTTCCACTTACAATACCTCCTGCTGTCCTTCCTGGATGTCTCCCACTCTGCTGGCTTGACTCTCATTGACCAGGAGGCTGGGAAGTTGAGGTGACAGACTTGTCCACTTGCGGTCAGATAAGCTCAAGCCAAGGCTTAGCCTTTTCATGGGTATTTTGACTTTAGTTTAGTCCCAGCTGTAGTCAATATTTTGAGTTTCTAATCTCTTCATAGGAAGTCTTAGCTAGATCTCAGAAGTCTCAGATTTATTTGGTACTTGCCTGCCACAGGCTTGGTTTAAGACTTGGTCAGAGACTTATGTCAGCTCTACCAACCTGTGATGAGGGGACAAAACAGGTTCAGTATTGATGTGTCTCCAAGGGAATTCCTGGACAAACCATTGAAAGGACCAAATATTGATCTATTGATCTTATCTTCTCTAAGATGCTTGTTAGACGTTTAGTCTGGAGTTCAGATTAGATTTGCATATTAGGGTTGTCCAGGGAAATAGAACCAACAGTATATATATGTATACCTATATATGTATATACATATAGATGTATATGTATGTATGTATATTTAAAAAGTTATAAAGAATTGGCTTAGCAAATATAGAGACTGGGAAGTCCTACAGTTTTCTGTCTATACGCTGGGGACCCAGGAAAGCTGGTAGAATAGTTATGAGAACCAGAGCGCTAATAGTGCATATCTCAGTCAAGAGCAGAGGGCTGATGTCCCAGCTCAAGCATTCAGGCAAGAAGAGCAAATTCCCCCTTCCTCTGCCTCTTTGTTCTACCTAGGCTCTCAATGGATTGGATGATGCCCACTCACATTGGGGAGGGCAGTCTCCTTTACTGAGTTCACTAAAATACTAATCTCACCTGGAAACACCCTCACAGACATACCCAGAAACAAGGTTTATTCTTGGACTCCAGGTCCCACTAAAGTTGACACATAAAATTAAACACCACAATTCTTAAAAGTGAAGTTAATGCTAATGTTTACTTCAATATATTTCCAGTTAATCATGCTCCAGCAAAATGACATTGGCTTACACCACAACTTTCCAAAAACTAAGGGGAAGACTGAGGTGGGAAAGGTGAAGGTAGGCTGCAGGATGAGCTCATATCCTTTGGCTTATGAAAGGAGTGTGTTGGTGTGACCTCCTGGTGTAGGGGCCTTTCTCCCAATCAAAGGGGAGCACCAAGCTGAGGTCTGAGATATGAAGGACACAGCTGGCATCTGACACATCCTGCTTTTGTCCCACCCATTGTGGAGCTTTGAGTCTGATTTTAAGGACTTCAGTTCTCTGCCTATGAGGAACACTGACTCCTTTACTCTTCTCTTCCGAATCATGCTCTTCGTTCAAGCTCTTTCTGCACCAAGAGCTCAAAATGGTGGAAATCAGTTTTCGGGTTGTGACATTTTCTCTCACTCTTCTTCTTTCTAGGATTTAACTGAGTAGAGTTGATGGCATCATATTTGAAGAAATGCTGGTATTAGTTGGTCTGGGCTAAAGTGAAAAGTGATCTAGCTGTCAGCCAGAGACAGACCTCAACTCTTTTTCTTTTGGTAGCTTTTTCTTCCAAGAGACTTTAAATGCCTATCTGTTTTCTTTCAATGAAAAGAATGAGGCAGTCATTTCTTATACCTGTTCATTAAGGAGTACACGTTTGCATTCTAGATCAGTGTTTTTACAACAGTATTAACTCTTTCAGAAATACCTAGGCAAGTATATAAACAAGTGCACTCCCCACCCCCAACCCCACAAAGATATTGATTCAGAAGGACGGAGATGAGACACTTCAGGTGATTCTTATGTCTTCTAGTTTGAAAACCTGTGCCTCCAAAGGATTTCGAACTTTGCTTAAATCAGGTTTTTCTTCAAACAGATGAAATAAGGTTTAGAAGATTTGAAGGAAATTAGTGAAACAGCTCAGAAGTGGAGGCTGGCTTGACTGTGTTGTTGTGGGGTAAAGTGAGTTTTACTGTTTTGCCAGCTGGGCTCATCTTACCCCAGCCATTTCCCGAAGTCAAACAATTTTAATGGCTTTCTGTGATGCTTCATGTAGAGGCAGGAAACCATTCCAAACCCACGTGCTCCCAGCACAGAGTCATCGCTGTGTCCTGACCTTTCCAATAACCTTACTGTCAGAGCAAGTCAAAATCAGGAAACAGGTAAGCGACCTGCCTTCCTACCCCGGCAAACACATTTATTTTGATAAAGCCATTGGCATGCTTAATAGAATATAATTAACTATTCAACTCCATTTCGCTCGTTGGGGCAAAACGATTTGAGGGGTTTCTTCTTGCCTTGAGCTTTATTTGAGGTGGGTTTTAATGAAAGACTTCAGGAGACAGTTATTCCAGAGGGAAATCTGTGTTGTTCGTGGTGTAGGAGCTAATTCATATTTGCTTTAAATGAATTCACTTAATGGGATTAGATTTAAAATGTGGCCATTAATTTAAAGAATATATCTACTGATTAGCATTATAAGAAATTAGATTTCATGTAAAACGATCATATGTTTTGGAATATGAAAATTTAGAACTCATTAAATGTTGACCATATGGATATCTCAGAAAGGATTAGTGCCTGGCACATAGGTGCTCATGAACGATGCTTGTTGAAGGAGGAGAGGGATTTAAAGTATGAATTGAGTATCTATTGACTGAGAAACACCTCTGTGTTTAGTGAGAATAATAAAAATGTTCTGTTTATCAGCTGATGTTTATGATGTAAAATATTTCCTGGTGGTGATTAAGCAGTAAATAGTGGGTGTTTATTAGCTGGCCGATTTCAAACACTTTATATTTTCTTTTGCTTTAGTAATTGAACATAATAAATAATACTGTTGCCTGGACAGCAGCTGTTGTATTTTTCCCAAAAAGGATGCTTTGCTCAGATTGCTATCTTTTGTAGCATCAGCTGGCACTATTCACAGATAACAAACACAAGTAATATAACTTTTAATGAGTTGGAATGTGTTATGGGTTTGGGAATGAAGGTTTAAAGTTGTCGATTAGGCAAATTAAGCTGTCTGCATACTTTCTGTCAGCCAGAGACAGATGGCTGATTTTACAAAGACTAATTTTCAACAGGGATCCTTGAAGCTCTTAGAGTTCTTTTATGTAAAAAACAGCAAGCCTCCCTTCCAAACCCTACAATTTAAAGAAAATGTGCCTAGGAGAGTATACTATTTGTGATTTTAAGAAGTTGCAATGACAGACTTGTAATAAATTAATTGTTATCTCCTGTAAAACTTTAGATTGCAGTTTCAATATAGTGAAATCTTTGAATGAGATATTAATATTTTCTATCCTTTTTTTTGGATAATGTGTTGATGAGAGAAAACTGTTTACATAACATTATTTTTACTAAGGAAGAAAAATGCACGTTGTCATTGAGAGGCAAAAGGAGTCTCTAAGAATTATGGGCAAAATAACCTGGAGTGGGGCACGAAGTCAGTGTCAGACCTCCCAGTGCTTTAGTCTTTCTAAGCATCTTTAGAGGCAACTTGACCTATAAAGGTTCATTTTTCTCCTTAGTTGATTTTATTGAGGGTGTCTGAACTGAGGTGCTGTCACACCTCTGTCACACTGCAAACCAGTTGTGGACCAAGGGGAGAGGAGTAGGAATTAGAAAGAGGACATTTGAGCAAGGTGTTCTTCATCACCAGCTGAGGGAGGAAAACTGTGTACAATGTAAGGAAGCTCTCAAGACAGGCACATGCTATTTTAGGCTAAGGTTACTTGTTTGTAAGAAATGAGGTTTAAGCTATATTAATGCGAATGTACATTTCTCGTGTAGATGACAGGGAGTCGTCATGTTAAGGAGTAAAATTGCCTTCAGATATTTCAGTAAAAATAAGTGAACTCCAGCATAGAGTTGAAACTATTATTTTCCCTCTTCATCCCTCCCTCTCTGTCTCCCACCTCCCTCCATCATCAAACCAGAGCAAACATCCCTCCTCAGCCTCCTTTAGTGCAGAAGAGAGTTTTCTGTTGCACTGGGGTCTTCTACCACACAGAGGAGGTAGGAAGATGACTGAAAACTTGAAATCACAGCATACCCTCCCCTTGGTGGAAATGAGGAGACACATATGCATGCTCATGCGCACGCACACACACACACATGCACACGCACCCCTATATACCTGTAGAAGATAACAAAGGCTGTGAAAATATTAAAACACAAGATAGGACCCAAGGGAATTAAGATTCTATAAAAACTTTAATACAATATAACCATCTCTGTTAGGTTTTTTTTAAATTGAAATTACATTAGATTTATGTATTAATTTTGGAAGAATCTGTACTTTTATAATATTCCTAACCAAGAACATAGTATGCATCTTTCAATTTCTTCCTATACTATTTTTTGTATTTCAACGGGATTTCAATTTTTCTTCATATAGATCTTTCTTCATATAGAATTCTCATTAAATGAACTCCTAGGCACTTTTCTTCTTATTATTGTCATTAAAAACAGAAATTCTTTCCTGTTTCCATTTCTCAATTATTGCTAAACAAGGGCAATTTATTGATTAAAAAATGATCCTGTAGCTATTCACTTCACAAATTCATATTCATTCTCTCTTGTTTTTTAAATATATTCATGTTGGTAAAATGATTAACCTTGTTTTTCTCCAATGACTTTTACATGATACTTAAGTTTTCTAAAACTTGTGTGGCATTTGCTATCAATAGTAAGTCAATAATGATGGTAGCAATAATCTATCTAGTTCTTGAAATTAATGTCAATGGCTTTGTTTAAAAATTGTTTATAATGGTATCTGCCGTTGATGCTTGAGAAATAATTTTTATTATATTTAAGTAGTTTTCATCTATTTAATGTCTCATAAAAAATGGTGGTTTAATTTTGAGTCTTTTTTCTGCATTTATTGATATCACGTGATATTTCTCCTGTAATTTCTTGATATAGTTTATTATGTTGATAGATTTTCAGATGTTGAACCTCCCTCACCTCCTGGAATAAGTTCGATTTAATCATAATCTATTATTTTCATGTAGAGGTGAATCCCATTCAATGACATTTTATTTAGAAAGTTACATGAAATGGATCTAAAGTAAGTGTTTTTAACTTATCCAGGCTAGAATCTCTTTGTCAGCTTTCCATGTAAACATGTGTTTGAAGTTGTGCCAGCAATGACTTTTCTTCCCACAGCTACTGGTGAAATCTTTTCCAACCCTCCAGGTCCCAATTAGTGACTTTTCATCCGTGAAACCTTACCTTACCTTGGTCTTGCCCCCTACTTCATAAAATAACTTCCTATTTCAAACCTTTGCAGTATGTTACAGTGTCAAAGTATAATTTTCAACAATTTTAACATGACACGTATAAATACTTAGTGAGCTCTTGTAAAAAATGTATTTAACTCAATGATGGAAACAGCAGATGATAAATAAATTCAAAGGGCTTTTGTATTATATAGTTTGTTGGGAATGGCATGTTACAATGAGTTGGCTAAGTTAGAGACATAACTGGCCAAAGTTCTAAAGGGCAGTAACGTTGTACTTTTGGGGTATTTTTTCTACTGAACAGAAATCTATTTGTATCTCTACTGGACAAAAATCTACAAGTTTTTACATATCCTCACAGAATCAACATATATAGCAACTCAAAGAAAGGTGTATCTCCCACAAGATTAAATAATTCTTGGGTGGACCCGTCAGATGACGTTTCAGTATGACATTTAAAGAATATACAGCGTTCCTTTTGTTGAATTTCCATTTGTGGATACTTTATTTTTAATAGTAGTAAATCCCACAAAAGGTACAGTCTATGTTTCAGTTTCATGCACATCTCACCTGTGTCAGCATGGTGCGGCAGCAAGTATATGGGTTTGAATACATCACACAAACTAAGATTTGAGTCTTGGCTCTGCAAACCTCATGCTTCCCCATGTATGGTTTGTGCAGTTGGAGCAGGGATTTGGGGAAGCTGGGAGGGGTAGAAAAGGCAGACTTTGGGCTTACGAGCATCAGGAGAAAGCACGCTGGTACCTCTCTGGCATTCTCTTTTGGTTACAACTCAACATGACCATATTTCACTGCCTGAGGGTACCAACAGGGTCACAGTGACAGTAGCAAGTCAGAGTTCCTGTTTTTGCCTCCAGTTGCCTGGGTAGGACTTTCCATATCTTTCAAAGGGATCTTCTCCCCTAATATTTCTGGGTTTCCTCCAAAGAAGGCTCATCTAGCCACAAATCAATATGACAGCCACAGTCACTCAGCCTATTCTCCTTCTGGGATTTGGTCTCCGACCTTGGTGGTGTTGGCTATTTCTGGTGCCATTTGAAGCCACTTATGGCAATGGAGATTGTTGGAGAATGGAGAAAGCAAGGGAGCTTTCTTCTTATGCTCCCAAAATGAATAAAACACCTTGTCTACCACTTCTGGTTGCCCCTCCATGTTTTCCTATAACTAGGTATCTTAACAGGACAGAGTCTTCCAACAAATAGAGCTTGAGGACATGCCCTTTACCCAAGGACTGTTTATTTAGGTGTGCATTCATGTGAGATCTTGCTTTAGGGTGAAGAAGAAGATGATGATTTTAAACAACTGTTGTTGAACTATTATTGAGTGCTAATTGGTACCAGTTGCTATGGGATAAAGATACAAAGGGACAATCCTGGCCCTTAAGGAGCTACTTCAAACCATCTAGTTTAAGTAGAATAAACATAGTAAAAGGTCAAAGAATTTTGCAAAAATTAAGAAATCGAGCAAAACACTGTAGGATGTAAACCCAGCCCAGGGCATTTGCTGTGAGGCTTTCAGTGGTGATTAGAGATCACATTCCTAAGTCATTAGAGAAATAGTATCAAGATTGAAGGATGTTTTTCTCTTCAGAGAGAGTGCTTTGGTAGAGTTTATGTACTCAGTGTGAAGATGTTTTTGTGCTTATGTATGAAACAGCTAGGAGTTCATGCTGAAATATTCCTGCCTCCCTGGCAGCTTTTTTCTCTTTTTTCTTTTACCTGGCAAACACATTGACTTGGAAAAACAATTCAAGAGCTCTTGTTATGCCAGCATGAATGTGTGCCATGTGCCTTGTCTAATCTTGCAAGTCCTCTACTCCTGCCTTCAAAAATACAAATTTGAAGTTTCTCTAACTAATTAGTCATTGCCTTTGCCTTCTTTTGGTGAAGAGAGCAATAGTTTTAAAATTATAAAGGTTAGCTACGAAGTCATGGGAAGGTGAAGATGTTGAAGTGTAAGAGGATTTTAAAGGGCAGAGGGACCGGGCGTGGTGGTAATTCTTGCAAAAATTTTGGAAGGTCGAGGCGGGTGGATAATTTGAGGTCAGGAGTTTGAGAACACCCTGGCCAACGTGGTGAAACCCCTCTCTACTAAAATTACAAAAATTAGCTGGGTATGGTGGTGTGTGCCTGTAATCCCAACAACACGGGAGGCTGAGGCAGGAGAATCGCTTGAACCCTGGAGGCGAAGGTTGTAGTGAGCTGAGGTCATGCCATTGCACCTCAGCCTGGGGGACAAGAGCAAAACTCTGTCTCAAAAATAAAATAAAATAAAATAAAATAAAATAAAATAAAATAAAAAATAAAGTTCAGAGGGACTAAAAACATAGCTTTTGAAGTAAGTACATAACCAGAAACCAGATCTGTCCTGAAGAAAGGTGTTTCTTTACTTTCTGAGTTATTGAGTAGGACTGTTCAATTTACAAGACTGTGTATCTTTGATGAGAGGGAAAATTACCATTAGTTTTCAAAAGGCTTCCCACACCACAGCTTTGCTGCTGCCAAGGAATAAATCACACCCCCTTTGTTTAATGATGAAATACAGTTGACCTTTGAACAACACAGGTTTGAACTGCCTGGGTCCACTTATATGTGGATTTTCTTCCACTTCTGCCATCCCTGGAACAGCAAGACCAACCCCTCCTCTTCCTCCCTCCCTACTCGGTGTGATGATGACAAGGATGAAGATCTTTATGATGATCCACTTATGCTTAACAGTAAATATATTTTCTCTTCCTTATGATTTTCTTTTTACCATTTTCTTTTCTACAGATTACTTTATTGCAAGGGTACAGTATATAATACATATAACATACCAAATATGTGCTGAGTTATGTTATTGGTAAGGATTCCAGTTAACAGTAGACTATTAATTAAGTTTATGTGGAGAGTCAAAAGTCATCTGTGGATTTTCAACTGTATGAGGAGTCAGTGTCCCTAATCCCTGCCCTGTTCAAGGGTCAGTTGTGCTATATACCTGGGAAACTTAAAAACAAAAAGGCCTTGGCCTCACTTTAGGTGAATTGAGTCTGAATCTCTGAGCTGAGTCCTGTACTCCCTGTGTCAGTATGTTTTAAAAGTCGGCCAGGTGATTTTACTGTGCAGCTAGGTTAGAGAATCATTGCCCTTCTCCAACTATACCATGAGATGACACTGTGTTTACTTAGTTGTCTTGGAAGCAATTGGGGTATTTTGTTGCCAGCTTTTTGTCACAGCTTCTATGGTTGTGTAACCTAGACATGAAACCCTCATCATAGGTGGGTGGTATAGTCAAGTAGCAAAACATCTGCCCAGGTTCACAGGCACAATTCTGTCGAATGTTCAATCTAAGAGGATCCTTATCACATGAAGGCATTAGTCTTATTCATTTTCTAAGATTTGTTAAAATCAGTAATTATTTTATGAATTTTATAATAATCACATCATTTTTCCTCCTTTGACTAACTGATGTAATGAATTATTTTAATAATGCCCTAATAGGAAACTTCTTGTGTTTTGGGGGTAAAACCAACTATGACATGATGTATTGTTCTCTAGCATGAGGCTGGATTTGATTTTTCTAAAATAGTTTATATTATAATGGGATTCTTTCTTAAAAAATCTTATTTGATAGAGCTCCCCAGTAACTTGTATTGGCAGTTTCTATAGATAATGAGTTTCAAGGATACAAGGACTAAGTGGGTAGTAAGGAAACAGAGGTAGTTGGTCTTTAAAAATAGTGAGGAATAAAAATGAATTTCCAGTTACTCCTCAAGGGTTATAAGTTTAACTTATGTGTTGAAGGAGAAAAACATTTAAGGCATACTTGGAAATCATTTTATTCATCCCCATCTCTCATTCAAATTTTTTGTATGAAAATAGTTTTTTCTTTGCTTTTGGCTAAGATCTAAATGCTCAGATATCAAGTCTTCTTCTCCTTTTCAAAGAGTCTAGTTTAAGTGAATAAAACATTGAGAATCATGAAACAGTCAAAACTAAGTTAAACTTCTCTTCTACTTCAGTTTCTATCTTCTGTCAGAGGGATGGGTTCAGGTTAGGTTTCTTTTTCTCCTTCTCTTTTCCATGCCAGCTCCTCTTCCCTTCTCGCTTTCTATCCTAGGCTTCTGAACCATATCCCAGGTTTGAACCATAGGGAAAAGAGAAATGGGTAATAACTAGGAAAGGTTTTTGCATGACTGACCCCAGTTTATAAAGACTTGGCTTCTTCTACCCTTAGCGTATATTTAAAGCTGAGCCTCGTGGGAGGCTTTGTTGGTCTTCAGGGACCTCTTCTCCACCAAACTACAGCAGCCCTCTATTTGTAGTTCATAACTATTTTTTTTAGCTGGTACTTAAAACTCCTTCTTCAATCTTCAAACCTCTGGCAGTACAACTTTAGCTTTTATGCACTGGGTTTCCCACACCTCCAGGCAGTCCCCCAGGCAGGCAGATTCTGACCCCTGACCTTCCCTAGTCCAGGAGAAGCATCAACAACATCCCTTGTCCCAAGCAACTCTGGAATTACAGACTGTTATGGATTGAATGTGTCCCCACTAAATTCATGTTGAAATCCTTACCCACAAGGTAATGGTATTACGAGGCAAGACCTTTGAGAAATGGTTAAGTTTAGATGAGGTCATGATAGTGGGACCCCCATGATGGGATTAGTGTTCTTATAAAAAGAGATACCAGATAACTTGCTTCCCCTTCCTCTCTCTGCCACGTGAGGATACTGTGAGAAGACAGCTGCTTACAAATAAGGAAAACGGCCCTCACCAGAATCTGACCAATCAGTACTTTGATCTTGGCTCTCTCAGCTACAGAATTGTGGGAAATAAATATCTGTTGTTTAAGCCACTTGGGTTATGATATTTTGTTATAGCAGCCTGAGCTGACCAAGATATATGCTGTCCCAAATATGGCTATCGTGCTTGCTCTGTCTTCAAAGTAGGGGCTCCACACAACACCTCTTAATTTCAGCCAGGTGTCTGAAACTTATTGGGAAATTATACTCTGTATCTGCAAACCCAAGGATACATATTAAGCCCTCCAAGTGGTCTTTCTAAAGACTCTCTCACAAGGTTTGAGGAAAGTAGAAGGACCTGCTTTCCAAGGCTCATAACCTACCAACAATTCTCTCTAAAGGAGTTTTCTCACCATTTGGCTTCTGATATGGTTTAGCTATGTCCCCACTCAAATCTCATGTTGAATTGTGATCCCCAGTATTAGAGGTGAGTCCTGGTTGGAGGGAATTGGATCATGGGGGTGGTTTCTAATGGTTTAGCACCATCCCCTAATGCTGTCTCGTGATAGAGCTCTTACAAGATCTGGTTGTTTAAAAGTGTTAGCACCTCCCCCTTCACTCTCTTTCTCTTGTCTGCCATGTGAAGATGGCCTGCCTTTGCCTTACACCATGACTGTAAGTTTCCTGAGGTCTCCCCAGAGGTAGAAGCCTGTACAGCCCACAGAACTGTGAGCCGATTAAACCTTTTAAAATTTTTTAAATAAATTACTCAGTCTCAGGTAGTAGCAATTCGAGAACAGTCTAATACAGCTTCCTTATCTTTTCTAGAAGGCTGGAAAGTGTTACAAACTTGGCTCTTTGCTGCTTTTTTAGAAGCCCTGCACAGTCTAGCATGCTGCTTGAGAATGTGGCAATAGTAGGTACCTATCTCTCTGAGGTCTCAGCCAAAACAGGGAGAGGCATCCTATTTTAATATCTTGTTATACAGAAGAATATTAGTTTGTATTAGATACTTAAGTAAGGATAGCCTAGAGAGAAGGAAGTAGTCAGTCAGTGATACTTAAGGGCACAGGCTTTGAAGGTCTGAATTGACTCATTGTAGTCTTATTGATAAAAATCTGACAGTTTTAGCCTACCCTGAATCTGTCTTCTCTTTATATTTACCAACCCCAGCCTCCTCATTTCTCCTATTAGTTTTTGCCTGATATTTTTCGAAATGCCTCTATATAAACTTCATATATTCAATTTCACTTGCCTTTGGTGAGTATTCTGCTCAGTTATGTAGGCTCCTTCCATATGCTCCTTAAATCCAAGTTTTCAGAGTGTCTTCTGGAATATTATTTCTGAAGGAGAAGCCAAAATAATGATGTAATTCCATTTATTTAGTGAATGTTGCATGCATCTTATATCTGTTTTTGTGACTCATAGTGCATGAAGCATATCAAAGGGTTTGAGAAATCCTGCAGAAAAGAAATTAGTTTAGCTTTTTAAAAACCAAGCACTTCATAAGCTTATTTGACCATAGACTGATATTACTAATATTCATCTGGTGGGACTTGTATTATCCATAGGATATATTTGGAAATACTCATTTATACTATACTACTGTTCTGCTCAGGGCTTTGTTATGATGTACTCTTCTATTATACATGATGTCAAAAAGAAATCAGGGAAGCTCCTTGTCATTTATCCCGTTTGGAGCTCTGTACTTTCTCTCGAATCAAAAGAATGTGGTATTTCCTTGTTAATTTCCTTTCATAATTTCTCTTTAGAGTTTTATTAATCATAGAAACATCCCTTAAATATTTCTGATGTGTCAGTTATTTCTTTATAATGATAATTTCCCCAATTTTTCCTTTAATCAATATCTTATTATTCATCCTTTTAGTAAAAATCTGAAATCATGCTTTTAGTAGATAAGTATATATTTATTTTAGAAAAATCAGAAATACGGATAAGAGAGAATGATGACCCATAATCTCATATGACTTAGAGATAGTTGTTCACCTTTTGGAATATATGTTTCTAGGTCATTTTCTACATGTGCACAGCCCACCCTGTACATGCTGTTTTTATGTATGTGTGTGTCAAAAATACATCTATAAGACTTATAATGGCATAATATTCTATCAGATTTTGTAATTTAACTGACTTCCTACTTAAGTATGTTTAGGTGCTTTGTAATTTTTCGCAATTACTGACAACTATGGTGAAGACTTTTGTGCCTAAATTATTGCAGACATCTTTCATTTCTTCCTTATGAAGTAGTTTCTATTAATTGAAAGTTAGTTTCTATTAATTGGAATCAATTCATGGAATTTTAGGTCAACAGAATGCACAAAACTCTAAATCTTTTCTAGGTATTACTAAGATAACCTTGGTAGAAGGCAAATCAATTTGCTATCCTATTTAAATAGCATTAAAAGACTGTTGGTCTTAATACATCTCAGATATTTCCAACAGTGTTATCTTTCTCAGTTCATTAGCTCTTTGGTAAAGGATGATGTGATACTGGGAACATGGAATTCCACAGACTTGGAGTAAAATTAGTCTGTGTAACTCGGGATATTGCATTTAACCTCCCCAAGCCTCAGATTCTTTATCAGTAAAAGTAGGATAAATGTTTCATATAGGGTTACTAAGGGATTAAATTTTGCACACAGAAAGAGTCTGATGTATATCTCATATGTATACTCATAGAACATTTATTGAATGTCTTTATATTTTAACTGTATGCCATGTTTTCTCTCATTTAATTTTCAAAACCCTAGGAAGAATAATTGTCTCCATTTTACTCCGATTTAGAGAAGACAGACACTTGCCAAGTGCTTTCACTGTTGGAGACAGGCAAAATGACTCTCAACAGGAAGAACTCTAGCATGATAAATACAGGCATAGTCACTGGGGTAAATAACAACTGTGCTGACAGCTGGATTCTGGTTGCCTCTTATCTGTCTCCAAGCTGATGCACCATGTGGCTTACTTAGGCCCTCAGTCAGAGTGAGCATGAAAATGGAAGGAATCGGCAGAACAAATCAATGAACAAACAAATAGGAGAGCCCCTTACAGGAAGTAAGTGGATGATAGATGAACATTTCTTTACATGACATGCAATAAGGCATGAGCAAGTACAGACTGACAAACAAGTCATAATATACAAGATAACATATTTATAACTAGGAATGAAGGCATCCTAAAGTATACAGAATAACCTTCACAGATACTGTACCTTCCTACCAATTTCCAGAGAAGAAGAAATATATGGCCTGACCAGGAAGAGAAACATCATGTTAACAGGCATTAGGGAACCTTTGTTGTGCCCTGGTATCCTTGTAGATGAGGTCTAGACATTGCCCCTAAAACAGCTGTAAGACTATCTGGAAGAAGGGAGAATTCTGGTCGAGTAAGACCCATCACTTGTTTGCCAGTAAAATGGGGAAATGCTCATATTTGTGGAGCCTTCTTGTCATATGCTTCATGATGTCTGAGATTTCCCTTGACAGGACAATATTAGGGATGTTTGGTGGTTCAGATCAAAATCTAACATTACCACAAGTCAATTTTGCATTGTGGTAAAACATAGCATAAAACTTACCATTACAAGTTTCTTAAGTGTATAGTTTAGTGGCATTGAATACATTAATATTGTGTGCAACCATTACCATCATCCATCAACAGAACGTTTTCACCATCCCGAACTGAAACTCTGAACACAATAAACAGTAACTCTTCATTCTCTCTCATTCCAGTCCCTTATAATCATTATTTTACTTTCTGTCTCTATGCATTTGACTATTCTAGTACCTTCTATAAATGAAATTATACAATATATGTCTTTCTGTGTTTGGCTTATTTCACTTAGCGTAACGTCTTTAATGATCATCCATGTTGTAGCATGTATCAGAACATCATTTCCTTTTAAGGGTCAATAATATTCCATTGTATGTATATATTACATTTTATTTATCTATTCATTTGTTGATAGACATCTGAATTGGTTGCACCTTTTGACTGTGGTGAATAATAATAATAATGCTGCTATGAACATAGGTGTACAAATATCTGATTGAGTACTTGCTTTCATGCTTTTGGGTATATGCAAGAAACCTGTATATTTGGATATATTGTAGGTTCAGTTCCAGACCACTGCAATAAAGCAAATGTTGTAATAAAGTCACACAACTTTTTTGGTTTCCCAGTGCATATAAAAGTTATGTTTACACTCTAGTAGGTGTGCAATGGCATTATGTCTAAAAAAGCAGTACATATAAGTTAATTAAAAATATATATATATATTTTTGCCAAACATGTGAATCATCAGAGCCTTCAGCAAGTCATAATCTTTTTGTTCATGGAGGGTCTGGCTTTCATGTTTATGGCTGCTGACTTATCGGGTTGGTGGTTGCTGAAGGTTGGCGTGGCAATTTCTTACAATAAGGCAATGCAGAAGTGTGCTGCATTGATTGACTCTTTCACAAAAAAAATCTCTGCAGCATATGGTGCTCTTTGATAGCATTTTACCCACAGTAGAGCTTCTTTCAAAATTGGAATCAATCCTCTCAAAATTGCTGATTTACCCACTAGGTTTATGTGATATTTTACATCCTTTGTTGTCATTTCAACAATGTTCATAGCATCTTCATCAGGAGTAGATTCTGTCTTAAGAAAGCACTTTCTTTGCTCAACTATAAAAAGCAACTTCTCATTCACTCAAGCTTTATCATAAGATTGCTGCAATTTAATTAAATTATCAGGCTCTACTTCTAATTCTAGTTCTTTTGCTATTTCCACCACATCTGCAGTGACTTCCTGCATTGAAGTCTTGAACCCCTCAGATCCATCCATGAGGGTTGGAATCCACTTCTTCTAAACTCTTGTTAGTGTTGTTATTTTGACTTCCTCCCATGATTCATGGTTGTTCTTAATGGCTTCTAAAATGGCAAGCCCTTTCCACACATTTTTCAGTTTAATTTTCCCAGATCCATCACAGGAATAACTATGTATGGCAGCAGCTATAGCATTATGGAATGTATTTCTTAAATAAAAGGGTTGAAAGTCAAAATGATTCCTTGATCCATGGACTGCAGAACGATGTTGTATTAGCAGGTGTGAAAATAACATTAATTTCCTTGCACATCTCCATCAGAGCTCTTGGGTGACCAAGTGCTTTGTCAATGAGCATATATAATATATCTTATATATTATAAGATATATTATATATTACATATATAATATATGT
Organism: Rhinopithecus roxellana; assembly: GCF_007565055.1. NCBI lineage: Eukaryota > Metazoa > Chordata > Mammalia > Primates > Cercopithecidae > Rhinopithecus > Rhinopithecus roxellana. Next base: position 21,745,438 of record NC_044549.1, on the reverse strand, counting down.
CACATATATAATATATAATTATAATATCATATATTATATTAATATGTAATATATTACATATTTGATATTACATAGTAATGTTAAACTAATATATTATATCATATATATGTAATACATATAATATATGTTACATAAAATATTACATCATATATATTATATATCACATAGATTATTATGTATTATATTATATATTACATATATTATATACTACATATATGTATATTGCATATATAACATATGTAATATATAATATAATATATGTGATATATTGTATTTTATGTAATAATATATTACATATATTACATATATGTGATATATTAGTTTAATAACATTACTAATGTAATATAATGTTATATATAATAATATATAATATAATAATATAATATATATTGTTTATATAATATATATTATATAAAGTTTACATATAAACTTATTTTAGGTTCAGGGGTACGTGTGCAGGATTGGTATGTAGGTAAATTTGTGTCACAGGGGTTTGTTATACAGACTATTTCATCATCCAGGTACTAAGACTCGTGCCCAATGGTTATTTTTTCTGTTCCTCTTTCTCCACCCACCCTCCACACTCAAATAGGCTCTAGTGTCTGTTGTTTACTTCTCTGAGTCCATGTGTTCTCATCATTTAGCTCCCGCTTATAAGTGAGAACGTGCGGTACTTGGTTTCCTCTTCCTGATTTAGTTTGCTAAGGATAATGGCCTGTGGCTCCATCCATGTTTTTGCAAAGGACATGATCTTGTTCTTTTTTATGGCTGTGTGGTGTTTCATAGTTACATATACTACATTTTCCTTATCCAATCTGCCATTGATGGGCATTGATACTGTTTCTGTATCGTTGCTATTGTGAATAGTGCTGCAATGAAAATACACATGCATATGCCTTTATAGTAGAACGATTTATATCCCTTTGGGTATATACCCAGTGATGGAATTGCTGGGTCGAATGGTAGTTATGTTTTTAGCTCTTTGAGGAATCACCACTCTGCTTTCCACAATGATTGAACTGCCTTACACTCCCACCGACAGTGTATAAGCATTCTCTTTTCTCCACAGCCTCAGGAGCACCTGTTGTTTTTTGACTACTTATTAATAATAATAGCCATTCGAACTGGTCTGAGATGGTATCCCATTGTGGTTTTGATTTGCATTTCTCTAATAATCAGTGCTATTGAGCTTTTCTTCATACGCTTGTTGGCCGCATGTATGTCATCTTTTGAAAAGTGTCTGTGTTCTTTGCCCACTTTTTAATGGGGTTGTTTTTTCTTGTAAATTTGTTGAAGTTCCTTATAGATGCTGGATACTAGATCTTTGTCAGATGCAGCATTTGCAAATATTTTCTCCCATTCTCTAGGTTGTCTGTTTACCCTGTTGATAGTTTCCTTTGCTGTGCAGAAGTCCTTTAGTTCAATTAGCTCCCATTTGTCAAATTTTGCTTTTGTTACAATTGCTTTTGGCATCTTTATCATGAAATCTTTGCTCATTCCCATGTCCAGAATGGTATTGCCTAGGTTGTCTTCCAGGGTTTTGGCTTTTACATTTAATCTATCTTGAGCTAATTTTTGCCTAAGGTGTAAGGGAGGGGTCCAATTTCAGTCTTTTGCATATGGCTAGCCAGTTATCCCAGCACCATTTATTGAATAGGAAATCCATTCCCAATTGCTTGTTTTTTTCAGCTTTGTTGAAGATCAGATAGTTGTAGGTGTGCAATCTTATTTCTTATTTCTGGGCTCTCTATTCTGTTCCATTGCTCTGTGTCTGATTTATTATTTATTTATTTATTTTTACCAGTATCATGCTGTTTTGGTTACTGTAGTCCTGTAGTATAGTTTGGAGTCAGGTAATATGATGCCCCCAGCTTTGTTCTTTTTGCTTAGGATCGCCTTACCTATTCTGACTCTTTTTGGTTCCTTGTAAATTTTAAAATAGTTTTCTTCTAATTCTGTGAAAAATGTCACTGGTAGTTTGATGGGAATAGCATTGAGTCTGTAAATTGCTTTGGGCAGTATGACCGTTTTAACAATATTGATTCTTCTAATCCATGAGCATAGAATGTGTTTCCATTTATTTGTGTCTTCTTTGATTTCTTTGAGGTATGTTTTTAAATTTTCATTCATTCATTTGTATGTTGATTTTAATTTGCTGAAGTTGTTTAGCAGCTGAAAGAGCTTTTGGACCAAGACTATGGAATTTTCTAGATATAGAATCATGTTGTCTGCAAGTAGGGATAGTTTGACTTCCTCAGTTCCTATATTTATGCCTTTATTTATTTCTCTTGCCTGAGTGCTCTGGCCAGGACTTCCAATACCATACTGAATAGGAGTCGTGAGAGAGGGCATCCCTGTGTTATGCTGGTTTTCAAGGCAAATGCTTCCAACTTTTGCCCATTCAGTATGATATTGGCTGTGGGTTTGTCATAGATGGCTCTTATTATTTTGAGGTATATTCCTTCAATACCTAGTTTATTGAGAGTTTTTAACATAAAGAGGTGTTGACTTTTATTCAGAGCCTTTTCTGAATCTGTTGAGATAATTATGTGTTTTTGTCTTCAGTTCTGTTTATGTGATGAATCACAGTTATTGATTTGTGTGTGCTGACCCAACCTTGCAGTTCAGTAATAAAGGCTACTTGATCGTGGTGAATAAGCTTTTTGATGTGCTGCTGAATTTGGTTTGCCAGTATTTTGTTGAGGATTTTTGCATCGATGTTCATCATTAATATTGGTCTGAAGTTTTCTTTTTTTCACTGTGTTTCTGGAAGGCTTTTGTATAAGAATGATGCTGGTCTCATAGAATGAGTTGCAGAGGTGTCCCTCCTCCTCAATTTTTTTTGAGTAGTTTCAGTAGGAATGGTAACAGGTCTTCCTTGTACCTCTGGTAGAATTTGGCTGTGAATTCAGCTGGTCCTGGGCATTTTTGGTTCATACATTATTTATTATGGATTGAATTTTGGAGCTTGTTATTGGTCTGTTCAGGGAATCAATTTCTTCCTGGTCAGTCTTGGATTGGTGTATATGCCCAGAAAGTTATTCATCCCTTATGGGTTTTCTAGTTTGTGTTCATAGAGGTATTTACAGTATTCTCCGATGGTTGTTTGTATTTTTGTGGGATCAGTGATAATATCCCCTTTGTGATTTCTGATTGTGTATATTTGGATCTCTTCTCTTCTTTATTGATCTAGACAGCAGTGTATCCATTTTATTAAACTTTTTAAAATACCAACTCCTGGATTCATTGATCTTTTGAATGGTTTTTCATGTCTCAATCTCCTTTTGTTCAGCTCTGATTTTGGTTATTTCTTGTCTTTGAGTAGCAATATTTTGGAAGGGATCTTTTTGTCTCCAAGTAGTAAATCTCAACAGAGGGCTATCCCAGTGTAATATTTACAGAAAAAAAAAAAACCCATAAAACAGTGGGATTAAAATATTCATTATTTATGAATGTATGTAAGAAGATGTGCTATTATCCCGTCATTGTTGTGCCATTTACAGGGCACGGGCAGAGTTGATTTAGCATTTGTCAGTTTCTAAGGGCCCTAGGAAAATGGTAAATGAGCATTGACTTCAGCTTAAAATTACCAGCTGCATTAGCTCCCAACATGAAAGACAGTCTTTTGAAGCTTAGAAGCTAGGCATTGACTTCTCTCTAGCTAAGAAAGTCCTACATGGCATCTTCTTCCAATGTAAGGCTGTTTTACCTACATTGAACATCTGTTGTATAGTGTAGCCATCTTCATCAATTATTTTAGGTAGATCTTCTGGATAACTTGCTGCAACTTCTATATGAGCACTTGCTGCCTCACCTTGCACTTTTATGTTATGGAGAAAGCTTCTTCTCTCAAACACAACCTCTGCTATGTTCCATCTTTTCTGTTGCAGCTTCCTCACCTCTCTGCCTTCATAGAATTGAAGAGTTAGGGCTTTACTCTGGATTCAGCTTGGGCTTAAGGAAATGTTGTGACTGGTTTTATCTTCTATCTAGACCAGAAAAACTTTCTCTGTATCATCAGTAAGATTGTATTATTTTTTTAAATCATGTATGTGTTCTCTGGAGTAGCGCTTTTAATTTCCTTCAAGAACTTATCTTTTGCATTTGCAAGTTGGCCAAGTCTTTGACACAAGAGGCCTAGCTTTTGGCCTGTTGCGGCTTTTGACATGCCTTTCTCACTAAGCTTAATCATTTCTAGTTTTTTATTTCAAATGACAGACATGTGACTCTTCCTTTCACATGAACACTTAGAGATCATTGTAGGGTTATTAACTGGCCTAATTTCAATTGTTTTGCATGTCAGGAAACTGGAAGGCCAGAGAGTAGGAGAGACATGTGGGAATGGCCATCAGTGGAATTATCATGACACACACACACAAACACACACACAACATTTATTGATTTAATTTGCCATCTTATATGGGTACATTTTCAGGGGCCTCGAGACAATTACAGTAGTAACATTAAAGATGACTGCAGATTACCATAACAGATGTAATAATAATAAAAATGTTTGAAATATTGTGGGAATTACCAAAATATGACACAAAGATGCAAAGTGAACACATGCTGTTGGAAAAATGGCACCAATAGACCTGCTCAATACAGGGCTGCCACAAACTTTCAATTTGTAAAAAATTCAATATCTGCAAAGTGCAATAAAATGATGTATTTCTGTATCCTGAAGGTTACTACCAGATTATATATTAATTCTATGTTTAATTTTTTGGGTAACCATCAAACTGTTTTCTGTAGTTGCTACACCATTTTACATCCTCAACAACAATACACAAGAGTTCCGATTTCTCCACATTTTCACAGACACTTACTTTCCATTTGGTGGATTTTTGTTGTTGTTGTTGTTGTTATTAACTATCCTAAAGGGCATGAAGTGGTATTACTTCATTGTGGTTTGATTTGCATTTGTCTAATGATTAGTAGGTTGAGCATCTGTTCATGCACTTATTTGCCATTAGTATACCTTTGGAGAAATGTCTATTCAATTCTGTTGCCCATTTTTAAATTGAGTTTTTTTTCATTGTTGACTTGATGTAAATCATTTTTTGAAAAGTAATACAACTGAATACAAATTATCTTTGTTGCCTAGGCTGTCAGTTCCCACATAATCTTGATTTTTCTGGAATTTCCATGCTATTCCCTTTTTTTCCTGTTAGGATTTGTTATTGGACTTTTATAACTACTAAAACATTGGGATTTTAATCTTTGTATCTGTCTTATAAAATGCTGAGGACTATACTTTCTGGCACATTTGTCACTTAGTTGTTAGCTGGACAACCCGCTTTGGCTAGTTGGCCAAACTATATTTTAAAAAGGTAAAATTTTAGGGGATAAAATCTGTACCTTCTACCTTGTACCTAATTTTTCCTATTCTTTAAATAGTGATGCCCTGCAAGGTCTTATAACACAGCAGATATATTTCTCACCAAGTTCGATATGAGGAAAGTAACAACATATTGTGATCCTCAATTGAGAATTATCTCATAATCATTTAGGGTGTTGTTTTGCCTAACAGTAGATGACTCAATACACTAAATTTAATTTATTGCAGTTACAATTGAATATTGACCTATATGTTAGTTTCCTGTGGCACTATGACAAGTTATCACAACCCTAGTAGCTGAAAGCAATACAAAGTTATTCTCCTATGGTTCTTGAGGCTGAGAATTCTGAAATTGTTTCACTTGAAACTGTCAAGATTGGCAGGGTCATGCTGCCTCTGGAGGACCTAGAAGGGAATCTGTTTTCTTGTCTTTTACAGCTTCTAGAGCAGCATTCCTTGCTGTGTGGCCCCTTCCTTCATCTTCAAAGGAAGCAGCATAGCATCTTGCTTCAGTTCACATTTATTTTTCATTCTGGGTGTGTGAAATCTCCCTCTGCCTCCCACATAAAGATACCTATGATTGCATTTAGGACATAGCTGCATAATTCAGAATTCACTCCCCATCTCAAGATCCTTAAATTAATCACATTTGTAAAGGTAACATTGAGAGGTTCCAGGGATTGGACTATGGACATTTTGGGGTGAACCATTTTTCAGCCTCTTGTAACCTATGCATGAATCTTTGGAAATATAAAAAGAAAATGAAAATGGAAGGTGTAAATATCATAGATGTTTTTGAATCTTAGTTCTGTAAACAAAATTTAAGTTTAATGTGATTTTCCTACTTTGTTCACACAAACTGCCTCACTTTTTCTTTTCCTATTTTGTTCTTAATCATTTCCAGTTTGGCTTCTGCTCCATGCTATTGGTACAGTGCTCTCCAAAGTTTGTCAGTGACTACTGAGGTTGTCAGAAAGTTCGTTAGTGACTACAGTGAGCTACTGATCCTGGATCTTTCTTTGGTTTTCATTCTTCTTAATCTCTTTAAAGTAGTCAGCACAGACAACTTATTAATAAATGAAATGTTCTCTTCTTTAACTGACAGCAACACTCACTCACCTACTAACTTCTCTTCTATCATAATAACTGTAACCAGTCCTTCTCTTTCTTTTGATGTCTTTCATTCTCCTACCCCATGACTTGACAGTTCTTTGAGGTTCTGTGAGCAGCTTTTTGACTTATTCTCATAACTCAGAGTCCTCTCTCGAGTTTAACGACTGTATTCATGAAACTTGTAAATCTTTACCTTTAAATCTGAAGTCTAACTATATGTCCATGACAGCCATTCATTTCCTGCTCCCTGCAAGTCATGTACACATCAATATCCTGATGTCATCTCAAATTCAGCATTTATAAAAACAAACCTTCTCTCTTACTGTCTTAACTAGTTTATTTTTTTTCCTCCAATTTCCATGCAGGTCAACACCACAAACATCATGTTAGAAATTTTAGTATCTTTTTCCTTATACCTAGGTTTGTTAGGTCATTTTGATTCTTAGTAAAAATGGTTTTTGGTTTTGTTGCTTTTACCTCAGTAGTCTAAAGCAGTGCTACTCAGTTTCTTCAATAGTAAACTTCAAAACAGAAATCCCTTTGTATCTAGGAAAATTGGTGACAGGAAAGAGAATAAGAGAGAATAGAGGGAGAGGAGTGACTTGCAAAAATATCAATTTAGATTGAGATTGAAAATGTGAATGGGAATTTTAGTTTTGAATGCATTCTTGGAGCACGGTCCGTGGATCAACAGCATCGGTACCACCTGGGAGCCTATTAGAAATGCAAATGTTTGGTCCTATCCCAGACCTTCCGGATTAGAATCTTTTCTTATCTGTGGTTTAGTAAGCTCCCCAGGTGATTCTTATGGGTGATGGAGTTTAATAACCACTGGTCCAGAGTCGAGTCTAGAATGGCCTTACTCCATGCTTAGATTACTTCAACAGCTTCTTAATAGTTTCCCTATTTTCAGTCAAGTATCTTATGGACAATTATTTTCCTTTTATAAAAATTTGTTTAAACGTGTATTATCTTCCCCTAGCTTTAGTGAGGTATGATTGACAAATATAAATTGAATATATTTAAGATGTACCGCATGTTGTTTTGATATACATGTACATTGTAAAATGATTACCACAATCAAGCTAATTAACATATTCATTGCCTCACATAATTACCGTTTTTTTGGTGGTGTGGTGAGAACATTCAAGATTTACTCAGTGAATTTCAAATATAAAATACGGTATTACTAACTATAGTCAACATGCTGTTCATTAGATCTCTAGAATTTATTTATCCTAACAAAAACTTTGCACCCTTTGGCCAACACCTCCCCATTCTGCCTTCCCCCTCCAGACCCTGGCAAGCACCATTCTACTCTCTGCTTCACTATGAGTTTAACATTTTTCAATTACACATGTAAGTGAGATCATACAGTATTTGTCTTTCTGTCTGGCATATTTCACTTAACATAGTGTCCTCTGGGTTCATCCATGTGGTCACAAATGACAGGATTTCATTCCTTTTTAAGACTGAATAATATTCCATTATATATATATACACACCACATTTGCTTTATTCATATATTCATTGATAGACACCTAGGTTGCTCCCATATCTTAGCTATTGTGAGTAATGCTACAATTAACACGGGAGTGCAAATACCTCTTTGAAATTTTGATTAGATATATACTCAGAAGTGGGATTACTTCATCACATAGTAGTTCTATTTTTAGTGTTTGAGAAACTCAGTACTGTTTTCCATAATAGCTGTACTAATTTACAGTCCCACCAACAGTATATCAGGGTTTCCTTTTCTTCACACTCTTGCCAACATTTGCTATCATTTAACATTTTGGTAATAGCCATCCTAACAGGTGTGAGATAGCTCATTGCGGTTTTGATTTGCATTTTCCTGATGATTAATGATGTTGGGCACCTTTTTCACATACCTGTTGTCCATTTGTTTGTCTTCTTTGGAAAAATGTCTACACAGATCCTTTTCCTATTTTAAAATCGGGTTATTTGCTTTTTTGCTTTAGAGTTGTTTGAGTTCCTTATGTATTTTGAATACTAGCACCCTATTGAATATGTGCTTTGTAAATATTTTCTTCCATTCTGTAGGCTGCCTTTTCCTTTTTTGATTATTTCCATTGCTATGCAAAAAAATTTTTAAACTCACCTGTGTTGTGTCAGGTTTTTTCTTATTTTATTTCTTTTCTTAAATACCCTCACTCACTGAACTTAGTTTCTTCAATAGTAAAGTTCAAAACAGAAATCCTCTTCTATCTAGGAAAACTGGTGACAGGAAAGAGAGTAAGAGAGAATAGAGGGAGAGGACTGACTTGCAAAAATATAAATTTAGATTGAGATTGAAAATGTGAATGGCAATTTTAGTTTTGAATGCATTCTTGGAGTATATAATATATTATCAGTTCTACTTCTTTTTAAGGAAAATAATTTAAATACATTTTCATAGACCTTAGAAAAGAAGTAATATCTCCATTTAGCTTTCTTCATGTAACAAGAATTCATGGCAGTGGTTTATTTGAGATAATCTCTTTTATTTTTTCTAATTTCAACATTAGTTAAGGCCAAGAATACAAAAGAAAGATCCTTTTATTGGGTTACTGGCATTTGGAAAGAAGAGTATCTACAAATAACTTAATTACACACTTACTATCTATTCCACCACTACTGACTATTCCACCACTACTGTTTACTAAAATTTAGTATTCTATGAACACATTTTTAAAAAATGAATTGAACATTTGTCAGTGTTGAGATTTGTGCTGAAAAAAATGCAATGATGATTATGAGAGACCCTCTGATGTTGCTCACAGTTAAATGTAGGAGACAGACTAGTAAACAGATGCTTAAAATATAGCCTACATCAATGCAACTGGCCCAAGCCCCCTCTGCTTTTAGGATGTCAGATTAATTCTGACACACGCGTATGAGTGGCTCAGCAGCGTAAAGACTCTGAGTGGCATGTTATGCTGTTCCGGAAGCAATAGCAGCAGAACCATTTGTTTTGGGAAAATGACAGAGTCAAAAGTCCCTTGAGATTATTTTCAGTTATAAACCATATTGACTTATTCTAGGGGGAAAATGGAGCTGGCTGTTACCAAATCATGCCTGTTTAATTCCCCATGACTGAAAGTTAAGTTTAGTTGTTGTTTCAGTAATGCATCTAAGATAAGGATATTGAAGTGATGAATCAACTCTTTCATTTGTATGATAATTTAAGATTCACTCTGAACTAAAGTAAAGTTACTGAAGGATATGTTCAGGTGGCTTACTTCTTTGACTGTACTGGATCAAAAGCTTTTTATTTTTATTTTTTGAGACAGGGTCTCGCTCTGTCACCCAGGTTGGACTGCAGTGGCGCAATCTTGGCTCACTGCAACTTTTGCCTACTGGGTTCCAGCAATTCTCCTGCCTCAGTCTCCCAAGTAGCTGGGATTACAGGAGTGCATCACCATGCCCAGCTAATTTTTGTATTTTTGGTAGAGACAGGGTTTCACCATTTTGGCCAGGCTGGTCTCACACTCGTGGCCTCAAATGACCTGCCTGCCTCAGCCTCCCAAGATGCTTAGATAACAGGTGCGAGCCACCCCGCCCGGCCCCAAAAGCTTTTTATACTTGTGAACCTCTCCTGGAGATTTCCTGATGAATTATACTGATGATTTATTAAGTTTAATGAAGAAGGGGCTTGCAAGATAGTAAGAGTCAATCAAAATTGTTTATTCAGAGAGTCCATCCTTAAATGTATGAAACTATAGATCTCACAGCTGTCTATTTAGCAACCAGAAGAAATTGTGTATTTTACCCTCCATTTATTACAAAATCAGAAATAATAAAGAAACAAAACAATAAAGAACACCAACAAAACAAAACTGAATACACATGGTCTAAAGAGAGTACAGGGTGTTCTGTAAATAATTCAAATAGGTTTTCTCCTTTCCTTTCCTTTCTTCTGCTTTCTTTTCCTCTGTCCTTTCTCCTTTTCTTTCTTTTCTTCTCCTTTCTTTCTTATTGTTACATGGAAGGAGCAAGAATTATCCTTCATAAATTTCTGACAAATATAGCTTGCCTAAGCATTAGTTTACCTTAAACCTTTCTTGGCCATTTATAGGAAAATATGGTATAGAAATAATTTATCTCACATTTTGGCATTAATGAACTTCATCCATGTGACAGAAATGAAGTCACATTTGTAAAATTATCTCAGGTACATATGTGATTAGAATTATATTTCAAATGTATCTTCCACTGATTTCAGTTACTATGTTTGTAAATCGATCACCAACATTTACTTAAGGGGCCAATGAATACACAGAGTGTAATCGTAGGCATAGTGTGCATGACTGGTAAGCATTCTTTCCCTGAAATTTATAGACCTCTTTCTTAAGAAATCTAAACTGACATGTAAAACCATGAAGGGCATACACTGCTGCCTGAAGGACAAATGTTAAATGGGCACTCGACTAAATAAGTAGAAAAAATGAACGGTTATCCTCAGTTGTGGAGGCTTAAAAATAGTCCTTTGCTAGTTTGCCCTGCTGAACATCCACCAAGTCTGTACGAGTTGAAGGAGTTCCAGGCTGATGTTTATATGAAGTGGTGTTTATATGGCAGTTAGAAACCATCAGCACATACCTCTTTGAAGTTTATTGTAAGCAACATCAATTACACTTTGAGAAATGAATAAGTTGTGGCAGCTTTCTATTTCTGCTGGGAGATTTAAAAAGCTGCACTTGCCTGTCTCAATATAGAACCTCAGGAAATCTGAGCGTGGTGAGCGGAGCTGTCTGACATCTCAGGGTATCATTTCATGCTTCCAGCTCTATTTAATCTCATTTTCAACACCTCTTCATATCAATGATCTGTCTTGTCATAGCCTCTCAGATTTTTTCATCAATCTTTTGAAGAAAAAATAGTTTCTGCTAATATAGTGTCTTACATCCTAGTTTAACTTTTGCTCATTATGATAAATCCCGTGTCCTTCTTTAATGTTTTTTGAAATTTTAAAATCTTGTGACAGTAGTAGTAAAAACCAAATATTTTTCTGCACTTCTCTACATTTTTCAGTCACTGCTGCAGTACTGAAGTTCGGTGGGGCCAATGACTAGGTCTGGCTAAATATATATAACATATATAAATATATATATAAATATATATGTATACACACACACCATCACTATATATGTACGCACATGTATACATACATATATATTTGTGTATGTGCCTCTACCATATCTTTCTCTCTTCTATCTGTGCAACTGGAAGTGAAGAAGTATAAGATGATAGAGTTGCAAAATTGAGGAGCCTGGATCCTGAGTCATTACTTGGCCACCTGGTTTGGGTTGGGTTGACCTGAGTGAAAAATAAACCCTTGTAGTTAAGCCACTGAGACTTCAAGATTTATTTGTTACTGCAGCATAATCAAGAATTACTTAACTAACACGCCAATATCTTGAATAAAATATGAATCAGGGAAGTGAGATGAAAGGCCATTTATATGCCTCTTTCAGAACAACTGGATGGGGTTTGGATTTAACTCACTGACTTTCTGAGTGGCACTCCAAAAGCTCCTTAAAGCAATGAAATATTCTCTGCCTAGTGATGAAGATTTAAATGGCCTAAGAAAGCTGTTCCTCACTTAAAAATGTATATATTGGGATGCCATAATATTGATGGCAAAAGACTTTATTAATAAAAAATAATTTTAACTACCACTTTAAACGACTAAAAGTTATTCTTTTCAAATGTTTGCTTTTCAAAAAAAACTTATGAATATAAAAGCAGCATATACTCAGTATAGAAGAAAAATTTTAATGTGTACACAAAATAAATTTAAAAACCACAATCTCTCATAATCATATACACAAGAGATAAATACTAATAATATTGGATAATGATTCCTTCCTATCTTTATATTTTGTGTATATAAGTCATGTATACGCGAAGTCATGTATACTTATTCTTATTTTGAAGACCTGCAATACTATATCATTTCCTCATGGTTTTTTATTTAATTATACCATAAGCTCTTCTCCAAGTTTTAAAATGTTCTTTCTAAATATTGTTTTTGTTTTTACATTTTAACTAGGATTTCCTTTTGTTTAAAGTGATAACTTTGTGTGGAAATTTCAATCTCTTTATTTGTAGGCTTGGTCCTGATAGCCACCTTGAACTCTTGAGAAGAAATGTGTGGAATTAAGACTCTGTGTGTGTGTCTGTGTGTGTGTACACATACATACATGCACCAAATAGGCTGATATTTTAAAGATTCCACCATGCATTTTTTAAGTTGACTTTATTTTAGGAATAGTGTAATTAGAAGAGGAGTATGGAGTTTATTATTTCAACTCAAGAAGCATTTATCGAGTATCAGCTGATGCAAGGTACTGTTGATCACAGTAGAGATAGGAAGATGATTATTGCTGTCTTAAGAGAGCATATGCTCTAGAGTAATACTTAAATAAATGGGTCTTGTCTACTGGATTTGAGAAAACACCAGGCACTGACAACTCTTGGAAATATTACACAAGATGCACTTATCCGAGTGATACAGAATGAACTTAGTACAGTTCAGCGACTCAGTAGAAATCAACAGTTTCCAAAGAGTGCACAAATCTACCCTTTCCATGAGAGGAAGCACCTGTGAATACATAGTTTCAGATGGAGACGTCTGAGTGTGTAAGAATATGTTATACCATCTTCACTGTGGTCCAGTAGAAACCATTTTATCTGCACAAGGCCGGCTTCACAAGTGAGTGATATGCGCAGTTGCACAGGGTCCACACTCAGAAAGGGACCTTGCACTTAGGGTTTAATGCTCTGCTGGCATCATTTTGAAATTCTTAACACTGGGTTATTGAATTTGCACTTTACAACTAATGTCTGATGGGACAATGGAACATGCACTGGGAACCTGGAGCCTTGGCTGCTAGTGGTCCTGCTTCCTGTTCACTCCCTGACTCCTCAGATCGGGTTCTCAGCTACCTGCTCCTCTGCCCCATTCATTGACTGCTGTGGCCCTCCATACCCTGTATGGGACCAGGCATGGGGAAGGTCGGTTTTGGATACTTGTACATTACGAGTCACAGGGGCAGGGACCAAGGTACCGGTTATCTACACTCACTGCATGAGTGTTTTGTGTCCAAGGGAATGTAACATTAAATAGCAAAATAACAACGATAAAAATAAAACCACCTTGACGGATCAATCAAGAGACTGCAGAAGGCAGTCTTCTGCTTTTTCAATGAAGGGCCTTGGATTTTCATTTTGAACAGGGCCCTATAGATTATGTTGCTTGCTCTGCATCTGGGCCACAGAGAAGTCATCTCCTTTGGAATTACACAACATTCGATTGCTAGACTAACATATAGTCAAGTCTCAACAGACTCCTCACTCTTCATTTGTAGCTTTCTCCATTCCCTCCCCCTCCTCTACCCCCAGGCTAAAAAGGCCTGTCACAAGTACTTTCCTGAATTCCATGAGGCAGAGCTAGAATAAAGATCAGTTGATTCAGATGTTATTGAATGTTATCTGAACAGACCTTTAGTCTAGCTATAGAATCTAGCTATAGAGTCTCTTTGGCATTATCTAAAATACTTATTTGGTATGAAAAATTCTGTATTAATCTTCTTTTTTATATACTTGAAGTTCTAGGGTACATGTGCACAATGTGCAGGTTTGTTGCATATGTATACATGTGCCATGTTGGTGTGCTGCACCCATTAACTCGTCTGTATAAATCTTATTGCTATTCCCTGTGGGTCTGAAATTGATATCTTCATAGGCACTATAGCATTTCAGTGCTTTGAGCAATCTTTATGGTTGTACATATATAAGACTAAGAGTAAACAACACACTTTAAGCTAAAAATTGGAGAAAAGCAGGTCTGAATTGGCAGGAGGGATGGTCTATAAGCCATATACTATTTTTAAGCCAAATTTGCCCTTTATTCATGCTTGCATTCATTCATCAAATATGTGTTTATTACCCTATATGCTAGGAACTTTTCTAGGAGCTGGAAATAGCATAGCAAGTAAAATAAAAGATGTGGCTTCTGACTCATGAAGCTTCAGACTAACGTGCAAGAAGGGCATTCATAAAATAACCACATCATTGACTGTGGTAGAATGTGAGCCAACTGGGATAAGCCCTCTGAAAGAAAGAAACAGTCTGTAGAGTCAGATAAGAAATGTACCTTAGCCTAGGAAACCAGGAAAGACTTCCCTTTAAGGAGAATGGCTGAACAAAAGCTGAAGAATCAGTGGGCAACTAGGTGAACAGGGCTGAGGAGGGAAAGCATGTGCAAAGGCACTCTGGTGCCGGGAAGCCTGCCCGTTTGAAGAATTTGAATGTCAGTGTGTCAGAGCTCAGAGAATGAGAGGAGAGTTCTGTGAAATAAGCCTGAGAAGCAGGCAAGGACCAGACTATGCAGAACCTGGTAGACAATGTTAAGAATTTTGATCTGTAGTCTAAGAACAATGGGAAGACACTGAAGGAGTTTAAGCAAGGGCTTGAAAGAACTAGAGTTGTGTGCAAGAAGAAATGTATTCTTTGTAAAAGACGACTGTAGCTGCAATGGGGAGACTAGATTGAAGAGTCCAAGGTGAATGTAGAAAGATCTGTTCGGAGGCTAGTGCAGTAGTTCAGGTAAGAGTTCACAGCAGCCTGACGGCTGGGCACAGTGGCTCACGACTGTAATCCCAGCACTTTGGGAGGCCGAGGTGGGTGGATCACCTGAGGTCAGGAAATCGAGACCAGCCTGACCAACATGGTGAAACCCCATTTCTACTAAAAAATATAAAAATTAGCCAGGTGTGGTGGTGGGCACCAGTAATCCCAGCTACTCAGGAGGCTGAGGCCGGAGAATTGCTTGAACCTAGGAGACAGACATTGCAGTGAGCCGAGACCATGACATTGCACTCCAGCTTGGGTGACAGGGCGAGACTCCATTAAAAAAAAAAAAAAGAGAGAGATTATAGCAGCCTGACTAATGGGTGATGGTAGGGACCAAGTGTTGTGTGGATTCAAGAGACATTTAGATAGAAAAATTTCAATGATGAGTTGAGTGTAGGAGAGGGGTGGAAGAGGTACCAAATACAATTTCAAGGTCTTTTTGGCTTGCATTCCTTGATAGCTTGTAGGTCCATTCACAGAAATAGGAAATGTAAAGAAAATCAGATTCAGAGGTAGATATCATGAGATCGATTTTGAGATGCCTCAGTCATCTAAGGGCAAGTGTTAGGAGATCCTTGTACATTTGGGTGTGAATAGGGCTTTATAGTGTTGGGATTACAGATGGGTAATTGAAATGACAATGTTGTTATAAGTGAGACATTAAGAGTGCTGTGTCTTGAAAACCAGGAGGAAAAAGTGTTTCAAAAATTTTGGTTCAAGGTATTGAATGTAGCCTGTGACAAGAAATAGGAAGAGCACTGAAAAATACACATCCGTTTTAGACACATCAGTGTCCTCATTCATTTTAGCCGGAACCACCTGAATGAAGTGATGAAACAGAAGCAAATTGGGCGGGATGGGGAATGAGTTGGAAGTAAGAAAATGGTGACCACTGGAGGCATCTCTAAATACATGTATCTTTCATGGAGAGAAAAGAGGAGACAACAGCAGAACCAGGTGTGCATGGCAACGTTTTAAAACGGTGTGGCTTAGATTGATGAGGCAGCCATAGAGGTTTTGATATTGTCAGCGAGAAGCATTGATGTATGTTTGTAATTTATGCAGGAGGTCCATTGGTTTCATTTGCAAATGCACATTTCCTTCAAACTTTAGATTGTAACTTTAGATCTTTCCCATAATAAGCACTCTTTTAATAGCAACTCCATGACACTCATGATTGCATGCCTTTTTCCTGGAGACCCAAGGTTAATGCTGCATGAAGTTTCTTACAAAAATAAGCAAAACATAAATGTTTCTATGTTGTCTTCATCTAGTAATGTTGTCTGATATAATTCTCAAAGATTACATCACTGAGTTTGAGGAAATAATGACTTCAAGCTCTTTATGACTGCATGTATTTTTTTCCCCGAATGATATGTTTTTGGAACAGGTCACAATAGATGAGAAGGATTTAGACTAGAGTTGGCAGAACATTTTTTTTACATGCAGTACACAGTTAAAAGTATAACAAGCAGTAATTTTTTTCAGTTGTGTTATGAGAGAGCCAGTTATAAATAGGAAAATTGTGGATCAACTTTCAACTTCCATGAGTCTATTTCAAGGACTGTCTGTAAATGCCACAGGGAATTTAGCTACCCTGGAGTGTAGGGTATTCAATGCTACTTTCCTTTCTTTGTATTTTCTACCTCTTTAATTATAATTGATAGGATCAGTGTTTATAATTTTGGACATATTTTGGTCAACTATCTCATTCCTTGACCCATATACACTACACTGTTTCTCTTTATTCCTTCTATGCCTTCACCAGGGGTGCTCTAAGCTTCACTGTCTGGAATTCCTCTAAAATTCTGTCTTCCTTTTTCGTTTTCCTCTTCAACTTTTGTTGGTGTCAGTCCAACTCTTACCTTCATGTAAATGTAAGAGTTTCTATTTTACCCTAGAATTTTTCTGGACACTTATTTTCGTGACTGTTATATTCTTCTGATTGCATCTTTCAGTGTCTTTATCTTCTTCCCCCAAACAAGTTGCCGGTTTCTCCTCTTTTCAATTTTTCTGTTTCTTTGAGATCACTTTTCTAATTATTTGGGGTTGATAAGGTCAACCTTCATTTCTTTATCATTTGTCACTCATCAAATAAGTCATAAAACTCCTAATGAACTGCTTTTGAGTAAACAAATACAGGTACATGGCATCAAATGAGTAGAGAAGAGCTTCTAAAAAGCAACGGTTTTCTGCTTCCCCTTTCCCATCCGTACTTCCACTCTCACAGGAAACATGTTTAAACAGTTTTTATTGTCCTAGTGGACAACAGTTTTTATTGTCCTAGTTACTTCAAAAACTGTAGGCAATGTGCTTATACCTTTATTTAATTATTGAACTATCAACTTCAGACCATCTCTATTTATGCCCCAATAGAAAAGATGAGCCTTTAGATTCTTTACTCTCATCTTCTTCTGAAGTTTTGCTATTTTATTTGTGATTTTAATTATTTTTTGTTACTTTAATCTCTGTGAGCATCTATTTCTTGTTCTTCAGCTCCTGATATTATTTCTTGATATCTCTTTGTAAAATAAGAACATCAGTGCCTCTGCTCTCTCCTCTACCCTTATGAACCACAGTTACCTTCTGTCTGCAAAGACTTTACAAGTTTGCTGCGTTTGATCATCTCTAAAGGTTGAAAACCAAAAAATATTGCCTACATTACTATAATCTTATTATATGTCTCATGTGGGTTCCTATTACATTTCTTTCCCCCGAAATTCAATGTCCATGTCCCCAGGTGCTGAAGGAACCTGTTCTCTGTTTCCAAGTCTCTTTTCTTATATTGTACCAATTGCCTAACATCACTTTCCACTTCAGTCAATGTTTAGAATGTGATGTTTTGTCGGGGAGGAAACTTTGTGATTCTTATCCTTCATTATTACTTTTAGAAGTTGAGCTATGGGCCATGTGTGGTGGCTCATGCCTGTAACCCCAACAGTTTGGGAGGCCAAGGCAGGAGGACTGATTGAGCCCAGGAGTTTAAGACCAGTTTGGGCAAAATAGTGAGACCTCATCACTACAAAAAAATAATAATAATAACTAGCCAGGTGTGGTGGCGTGCACCTGTAGTCTCAGCTACTTGGAAGGCAGAGATGAGAGGACTGCCTGAGCCCAGGAGGTTGAGGCTGCAGTGATCTGTGATGGCACCACTGCACTCCAGCCTGAGCAACAGAGTGAGACCCTGTCTCCAAAAAATATTGAGATACAATTTACATATCATACAATTTAAACTTTTAAGGTGTCCAAGTCAGTGGCTTTTAGTATTTTCACAATGTTGTGCAGTCATTACCACTAATTCCAGAAAATTTTCATCACCTGAAAAAGAAACCCCTTTAGTGGTCATGTCCCATTCCTCCACAGACCCAGGCCCTGGCAACTATCAGTCTACTTTGGATTTGACTATTGTTTTGACACTTCATATAAATGGAATCTTATACTATATGCCCTTTTGCATCTAAATTCTTTGACTTAGCATAATGTTCTCATCTATGTTGTAGCATGTTCATCCATAGTATAGCACAAATCAGTATTTCTTTTTTTTTTTTTTTGAGACGGAGTCTCACTCTGTCACCCAGTCTCAAGTGTAGTGGTGCTATCTTGGTTCACTGCAACCTCCACCTCCTGGGTCAAGCGATTCTCATGCCTCAGCCTCTCAATTAGCTGAGATTACAGACACCCGCCACTGCACCCGGCTAATTTTTGTATTTTTAGTAGAGATGGGGTTTCGCCATGTTAGCCAGGCTGGTCTCTAACATCTGACCTCAGGTGATCCACCTGCCTCGGCCTCCCAAAGGGCTGGGATTACAGGTGTGAGCCACTGTGCCTGGCCTCATTTCTTTTTGTGACTAAATAATATTCAATTATGTAGATATACCACATTTTGTTTATCATCAGTTGGTGGAAATTTAGATTACTTCCATTTATGGCTATTAACAATTTTTGCCACTATGAACATTCATGCACAAGTTTTGGTGTGAACATACCTTTTCATTTCGTTTGGGTATATACCTAAAATGGAAATGCTGGATCATATGATCATTTGATGCTTAACCTTTTGAGAAACTGTCAGACTATTTGCTAAAGCAGCTGCATCATTTTACATTCCCAAGAGCAATGAGGGTTCCATTCTCCATATCCTTGCCAACGTTTGTTATTATTTCTTTTAATTTATAGTCATCTTAGTGAGTGTGAAGTGGTATCTCATTGTTTTCTTATTTATTTTTAAAAATTTGTATACATTTAAGAGGTACAAGTGCAGTTTTGTTACATAGATATGTTGTGTAGTGCTGAAGTATGGGTTTTTTGTGTAACTATCAACTGAATAGTGTACATTGTAACTATTAAGTAATTTCTCATCCTTCACCTCCCTCCCACCTTCCTAATGTCTATTACTCCACATTCTATGTTCATATATGTCCCTGTGGTTTTAATTTGTATTTCTCCAATGATTAATGACAGTGAACATCTTTCAATGTGCTTGTTGGCTATTTGTATATCTTCTTTGGAGAAATGTCTATTCAGATTTTTTGCCCATTTTAAAAAAATGGGTGGTCTTCTTATTGATGAGTTGTTAAGAGTTCTTTATATATTCCAGATACTAGACCTTTATCAGATGTGATTTATTTGTGGATCTGTGGATTGTGTCTTCACCTTCTTCATAATGTCTTTCGAAGCACAAAATTTTAGATGTTGATGAAGTCCAATTTTTCTACTTTTTCTTTTGTTGCTTGCATTTTTGGTGTAATATCGATGAAACTATTTTCTAATGCAAGGTCACATAAATTATATTTACATTTTTGTTTAAGAGTTTTATAAGTTTTAACTATTACTTTTAGGTCTTTAATTCATTTTAAGTGAATTTTTGATTATATGAGATAGATATCCAGCTTTATTTTTATTTTTATTTTTGCATGTAGATATCCAATTGTTACATCAGATAAGCTCCAAGTCAGCTTAAACAAAGGCATCTTTGTGAGAAGGGTCTTCTGGGGAATCCCAGACAGGTCAAATAGTGACAATCCTCTGGGAATGCATGGCCCCATCCAGTGGCTTCCAGGCTGCTGTTTTGCACTGTGATTGTGGGTTGTTTGTTTTCAAAGCTATTACAGAGCTAAAGAGTGGGAGATAGAAATAGGGCAACTTAAGATACCATAAAACTTACTATTACTGAGATCTAACTGCTTTTCTTGAATACATGTTTCCTACATTGCTGCAAACCTTTTATTAATTTCCAGACTTCTGAAAAAGTTGATTCGAATAAGTTTTACCAGTACTCTTCCCGCTTTTAGGGAGGATAGTCATTTCAGATGTCTTCAATTGCCATTTTCACTGATGGCCCTCCTATCCTATTATTGTAACACATTTTCACGATTTTCTAATATCTCAGTCATATTACTCTTTTAGTGAATTTTTTTTTTTCCTGGACATCTCCTTCTCAGAGCCTGTGCCCCTTAATCATTTGATGCACATATTTTATCCTGGAACACTCTGGGTTGGATTCACTGTTCTAGATGCAGTGCCTCATTCTATGTTGCTTTGTCCCTTATTTTTCTGGAAAACATTCTCAAGTAAATTTTTTGGAAAAAAAAAGGTATGTGAGAAGAGAATGGATACATGTTCTTACATTTGTAAAATATCTTGTTCTTGCCTCACTCTTAATTGGTGGTTGGCCTGGGTATTGAGTTTTAGATTTAAAACTCCCTCAAAATTTTGAGAGCATTGATCCTTTGTATTTCTGTCTGTTACCTATTGCCACAACAATGACATACAACAAAGTACCTTAAATGTGGTAGTTTCAAAAAATCCAACCATTGCTCCCAAGTCTATGAGTTGCCTGGATGGTTCCTTTGGTTTCAGCTGGACTACTCATGAGTCTGGTCAGTTGAGAGTAGCTATACAACTCCGCTGTATATTATGGTATTATTATATGTTTTGGAATTGGCTAGGTATAGGACGGTGTAGGATGAGATCACCTGAAATGACTCAGCTGTCTCTCATGTGATTCTCTTATTCTCCCAGCAGGCTAGCCTGGGTATGTTCCCATGATAGTGGCAGGGATATAAGAGAAAGAGTGGAAGTACATAAGCACCTTTTCTAATATCTATTGCTAACATCCCATTGGCCTAAGCAAGTCACATGGCTGAACTCAGAGTCAGATAAGAGAAAATTACAGTTACAAGGCAAGGGTGACTACAGGGAGATCATTATTTTGGGCCATTAATGTGCTTAATTTACTATGGTGTTTTAGTATGTTCTGTTGCTGATGAGGAGTCTCTTGCCTGTTTGATTTTTATTTTGTTTTTATTTAGGATTTACTCTTTATTCTTAATCTAAAAATCTTACAGTGGTGCATCTAAGTATAATTTTTATATTTTCAAGACATATTTTTAATGTATACTTGGCAGACCCTTTAACTCTGAAGACTTATCCTTGATCTGAAATTATCCCCTTTGATAATTTTTTCTTTACTATTTTTTTTTACCCTTTCTGAAGTTCCTGTTAACTGAATCCCCTGGGTTGGTTCCCCATGTCTTTTATTTTTAATGTAGTCCATGTCTCTGTCTTCTTATTCTGAGAGGTTACTAAAACTTTATTTTCTAGTCATTCTACTAAATTTTTATTTTGTTTTGGCTCTTTAAAAAATTCTTTAAAACTCTCTTTAATTTCTTTTCTTTTTTTATTGCCTTGCATTCAAGTGTTACAGATTCAACTTCTAAGTAAACTTCAAATTTTTCTTTTATCTTTAAAAAGTTCTCTTCTATATCTTGGACTATTTGTTTCTACCAAGGACTTTTGTTATATTTTGTTTTTGTTTTTGCTTTTTGTGGCAGAGGGATTGTGTTTTACTTCAATAATGTTGACTCTCTTTGCATATCTGGTAGTCCTTGGTTGCTTATTTACATTCATGATTAAAGAATAGGATATATTGGCACATACCAATTATCCTACATATTGCTCATATGTTTATTATTTTATGAATAGCTTTATTTTTCAGTTAAATGTCTTCCCTGATTGGAAATTCTTAACCAAGAGTTTATGTGGATGAGTAGTTTTCATCAACTGGTTTGCTTTACATTAGGGGAGGAGGTGAAAAGACTGCTACAGGACAGAATAGACTCCAACCCCTAAATTGTACTAGAAAGAAATATAAATGTTTATGAAAATATCCTCGGCTTTCAGCAAATATTTATTTCAATTTCTTTGGAAAAGAAGCATCCATTATTTTGGTTGGGTGGTAAACGCCTATGCTGTGAGTTGCAGTGGAGAGCACTGACTGGTGAAGAAGTCTCATATGAAGGCTTATATAAATCTCCCGGTTTTTAGCCCCATTGCATACTCATGCCCTCCACTTTATCTGTTGACCTCAGCTCAGTCTCTCCTTAGTTTTATTGGACAAATTGATGACCATGTCCTCCACAACTCAGTGACATCTGTGGTGCCTCACTCCACCTGTTTTATCTGCCAGCTTATCATAGGGTTAACAAGTTTTTTGAAATATCTTATTCATTGATGAAACTTAATTTTCTCCCAATTTTTTATTATTATGGATTTATTCTTT
The DNA here is from genome assembly GCF_007565055.1 of Rhinopithecus roxellana. Lineage (NCBI taxonomy): Eukaryota > Metazoa > Chordata > Mammalia > Primates > Cercopithecidae > Rhinopithecus > Rhinopithecus roxellana. The sequence continues at coordinate 21,722,783 of NC_044549.1, read as the reverse complement.
TGTACTTCATACATTTGCTTCCATGTGTCTAGGAGAAAATGGAGGCAAATGCATGCACCGGCTCACTACATTTAAGATTTTAATGAAGGTTTTAAATCTAAGACCTTTCAGGACCTTATCAAGTCATTTTGATTGTTTTCCCTCTATGTGTCTTGTTTGTGTTTCTTCCTTTTTAATCTAGCTTCCACTATGCCAGTTACATTTTTTTTTACCACACTCCATTAGATCCTGCCTGCAATATCTTCCTGTCGTATCTGAATAAATCTGGGTGCACTATTACATAGATCTCCTGCAGTGCCACTGCCTCTCCTGTGCTCAGGATGGTTCTCTCAGTACTCACGTTAGCGTTCAGGGTTTCCCACAGTTGGACTTGACCCCTTTTCCCACTTATTCCTTATTATTCCTGCACCAACCTCTCTGCGTTAGCAAGGCTGACCCACTCATTTTTCTTAAGCACACCTTGAATTTTCTACTTTTATTCTGATTTTATTCTTGCGATGTGCTATGTACCTGGAATGCTCTTAATTTCTGCTCTTTTAAATTGAACCCATACTTCAAAGCTGGATTCCAGGTTTTCAAGAAGATTTCTCAGATTGCTCAGACACATGGTGAAACTTTTATCCTGTCTCACACATTTAGGCACTTTGTAGAGTCTCTCTCTCTCTCTCTCTCCCCCCACCCCCCCACTTCTTCATCTCCCGCTCCCTCCCTCCCTCCCTCACAGAGTCCTGCTTTCCAGAAGATAAGATAGTTACTTCATAAAAGTGATTAATTCACCTGTTATCAGGAGACTCTAATATATGAGCAAGCTTCCATTTTTTGTCAAGAAAACATGTTACTGATCTTACTTGGTTAAGAATAAAAGGGCTTGGGGCGGAGCAAGATGGCTGAATAGGAGCAGCTCCAGTTTCCAACTCCCAGCGCGAGCGACACAGAAGACCGGTGATTTCTGCATTTTCAATTGAGGTACTGGGGTCATCTCACTGGGGAGTGCTGGACAATCGGTGCTGGTCAGCTGCTGCAGCCCGACCAGTGAGAGCTGAAGCAGGGCGAGGCATTGCCTCACCTGGGAAGCGTAAGGGGGAAGGGAATCCCTTTTCCTAACCAGGGGAACTGAGACACACAACACCTGGAAAATCGGGTAATTCCCACCCCAATACTGCGCTGTAGGCAAATGGGCACACCAGGAGATTATACCCACACCTGGCCGGGAGGGTCCCACGGCCATGGATAACCCTCATTGCTAGCACAGCAGTCTGCAATCTAACCTCAAGGCAGCAGCAAGGCTGGGGGAGGGGCGCCCGCCATTGCTGAGGTTTAAGTAGGTAAACAAAGCCCTGGGAAGCTCGAACGGGGTGGAGCTCACAGCAGCTCACGGAAACCTGCCTGTCTCTGTAGACTCCACCTCTGGGGACAGGGCACAGCTAAACAACAAAAGGGGAAGTAGCAGAGGCCTGCGCAGACGCGAACGACTCTGTCTGACAGCTTTGAAGAGAGCAGTGGATCTCCCAACACGGAGGTTGAGATCTGAGAACGGACAGACTGCCTGCTCAAGTGGGTCTCTGACCCCTGAGTAGCCTAACTGGGAGACATCCCCCACTAGGGGCAGTCTGACACCCCACACCTCACAGGGTGGAGTACACCCCTGAGAGGAAGCTTCCAAAGTAAGAATCAGACAGGTACACTTGCTGTTCAGAAATACTCTATCTTCTGCAACCTCTGCTGCTGATACCCAGGCAAACAGGGTCTGGAGTGGACCTCAAGCAATCTCCAACAGACCTATAGCTGAGGGTCCTGACTATTAGAAGGAAAACTATCAAACAGGAAGAACACCTATACCAAAACCCCATCAGTACGTCACCATCATCAAAGACAAGAGGCAGATAAAACCACAAAGATGGGGAAGAAGCAGGGCAGAAAAGCTGGAAATTCAAAAAATAAGAGCGCATCTCCCCCTGCAAAGGAGCGCAGCTCATCGCCAGCAACGGATCAAAGCTGGTCACAGAATGACTTTGACGAGATGAGAGAAGAAGGCTTCAGTCCATCAAACTTCTCAGAGCTAAAGGAGGAATTACGTACGCAGCGCAAAGAAACTAAAAATCTTGAAAAAAGAGTGGAAGAATTGATAGCTAGAATAATTAATGCAGAGAGGGTCATAAATGAAATGACAGAGATGAAAACCATGACACGAGAAATACGTGACAAATGCACAAGCTTCAGTAACCGACTCGATCAACTGGAAGAAAGAGTATCAGCGATTGAGGATCAAATGAATGAAATGAAGTGAGAAGAGAAACCAAAAGAAAAAAGAAGAAAAAGAAATGAACAAAGCCTGCAAGAAGTATGGGATTATGTAAAAAGACCAAATCTACGTCTGATTGGGGTGCCTGAAAGTGAGGGGGAAAATGGAACCAAGTTGGAAAACACTCTTCAGGATATCATCCAGGAGAACTTCCCCAACCTAGTAGGGCAGGCCAACATTCAAATTCAGGAAATACAGAGAACACCACAAAGATACTCCTCGAGAAGGGCAACTCCAAGACACATAATTGCCAGATTCACCAAAGTTGAAATGAAGGACAAAATCTTAAGGGCAGCCAGAGAGAAAGGTCGGGTTACCCACAAAGGGAAGCCCATCAGACTAACAGCAGACCTCTCAGCAGAAACTCTACAAGCCAGAAGAGAGTGGGGGCCAATATTCAACATTCTTAAAGAAAAGAATTTTAAACCCAGAATTTCATATCCAGCCAAACTAAGTTTCATAAGTGAAGGAGAAATAAAATCTTTACAGATAAGCAAATGCTTAGAGATTTTGTCACCACCAGGCCTGCCTTACAAGAGACCCTGAAGGAAGCACTAAACATGGAAAGGAACAACCGGTACCAGCCATTGCAAAAACATGCCAAAATGTAAAGACCATCGAGGCTAGGAAGAAACTGCATCAACTAACAAGCAAAATAACCAGTTAATATCGTAATGGCAGGATCAAGTTCACACATAACAATATTAACCTTAAATGTAAATGGACTAAATGCTCCAATTAAAAGACACAGACTGGCAAACTGGATAAAGAGTCAAGACCCATCTCACATGCAGAGACATACATAGGCTCAAAATAAAGGGATGGAGGAAGATCTACCAAGCAAATGGAGAACAAAAAAAAGCAGGGGTTGCAATCCTAGTCTCTGATAAAATAGACTTTAAACCATCAAAGATCAAAAGAGACAAAGAAGGCCATTACATAATGGTAAAGGGATCAATTCAACAGGAAGAGCTAACTATCCTAAATATATATGCACCCAATACAGGAGCACCCAGATTCATAAAGCAAGTCCTTAGAGACTTACAAAGAGACTTAGACTCCCATACAATAATAATGGGAGACTTCAACACCCCACTGTCAACATTAGACAGATCAACGAGACAGAAAGTTAACAAGGATATCCAGGAATTGAACTCATCTCTGCACCAAGCGGACCTAATAGACATCTACAGAACTCTCCACCCCAAATCAACAGAATATACATTCTTCTCAGCACCACATCACACTTATTCCAAAATTGACCACATAATTGGAAGTAAAGCACTCCTCAGCAAATGTAAAAGAACAGAAATTATAACAAACTGTCTCTCAGACCACAGTGCAATCAAACTAGAACTCAGGACTAAGAAACCCAATCAAAACCGCTCAACTACATGGAAACTGAACAACCTGCTCCTGAATGACTACTGGGTACATAATGAAATGAAGGCAGAAATAAAGATGTTCTTTGAAACCAATGAGAACAAAGATACAACATACCAGAATCTCTGGGAGACATTTAAAGCAGTGTGTACAGGGAAATTTATAGCACTAAATGCCCACAAGAGAAAGCAGGAAAGATCTAAAATTGACACTCTAACATCACAATTAAAAGAACTGGAGAAGCAAGAGCAAACACATTCAAAAGCTAGCAGAAGGCAAGAAATAACTAAGATCAGAGCAGAACTGAAGGAGATAGAGACACAAAAAATCCTCCAAAATATCAATGAATCCAGGAGTTGGTTTTTTGAAAAAATCAACAAAATTGACAGACCGCTAGCAAGACTAATAAAGAAGAAAAGAGAGAAGAATCAAATAGATGCAATAAAAAATGATAAAGGGGATATCACCACCGACCCCACAGAAATACAAACTACCATCAGAAAATACTATAAACACCTCTACGCAAATCAACTAGAAAATCTAGAAGAAATGGATAATTTCCTGGACACTTACACTCTTCCAAGACTAAACCAGGAAGAAGTTGTATCCCTGAATAGACCAAAGCAGGCTCTGAAATTGAGGCAATAATTAATAGCCTACCCACCAAAAAAAGTCCAGGACCAGATGGATTCACAGCTGAATTCTACCAGAGGTACAAGGAGGAGCTGGTACCATTCCTTCTGAAACTATTCCAATCAATTGAAAAAGAGGGAATCCTCCCTAACTCATTTTATGAGGCCAACATCATCCTGATACCAAAGCCTGGCAGAGACACAACAAAAAAAGAAAATTTTAGACCAATATCCCTGATGAACATCGATGCAAAAATCCTCAATAAAATACTGGCAAACCGGATTCAGCAGCACATCAAAAAGCTTATCCACCATGATCAAGTGGGCTTCATCCCTGGGATGCAAGGCTGGTTCAACATTCGCAAATCAATAAATGTAATCCAGCATATAAACAGAACCAAAGACAAGAACCACATGATTATCTCAATAGATGCAGAAAAGGCTTTTGACAAAATTCAACAGCCCTTCATGCTAAAAACGCTCAAGAAATTCGGTACTGATGGAACGTACCTCAAAATAATAAGAGCTGTTTATGACAAACCCACAGCCAATATCATACTGAATGGGCAAAAACTGGAAAAATTCCCTTTGAAAACTGGCACAAGACAGGGATGCCCTCTCTCACCACTGCTATTCAACATAGTGTTGGAAGTTCTGGCTAGGGCAATCAGGCAAGAGAAAGAAATAAAGGGTATCCAGTTAGGAAAAGAAGGAGTCAAATTGTCCCTGTTTGCAGATGACATGATTGTATATTTAGAAAACCCCATTTGTCTCAGCCCAAAATCTCCTTAAGCTGATAAGCAACTTCAGCAAAGTCTCAGGATACAAAATTAATGTGCAAAAATCACAAGCATTCTTATACACCAGTAACAGACAAACAGAGAGCCAAATCATGAATGAACTTCCATTCACAATTGCTTCAAAGAGAATAAAATACCTAGGAATCCAACTTACAAGGGATGTAAAGGACCTCTTCAAGGAGAACTACAAACCACTGCTCAGTGAAATAAAAGAGGACACTAACAAATGGAAGAACATACCATGCTCATGGATAGGAAGAATCAATATCGTGAAAATGGCCATACTGCCCAAGGTTATTTATAGATTCAATGCCATCCCCATCAAGCTACCAATGAGTTTCTTCACAGAATTGGAAAAAACTGCTTTAAAGTTCATATGGAACCAAAAAAGAGCCTGCATTGCCAAGCCAATCCTAAGTCAAAAGAACAAAGCTGGAGGCATCACGCTACCTGACTTCAAACTATACTACAAGACTACAGTAACCAAAACAGCATGGTACTGGTACCAAAACAGAGATATAGACCAATGGAACAGAACAGAGTCCTCAGAAATAATACCACACATCTACAGCCATCTGATCTTTGACAAACCTGAGAGAAAGAAGAAATGGGGAAAGGATTCCCTATTTAATAAATGGTGCTGGGAAAATTGGCTAGCCATAAATAGAAAGCTGAAACTGGATCCTTTCCTTACTCCTTATACGAAAATTAATTCAAGATGGATTAGAGACTTCAATGTTAGACCTAATACCATAAAAACCCTAGAAGAAAACCTAGGTAGTACCATTCAGGACATAGGCATGGGCAAGGACTTCATGTCTAAAACACCAAAAGCAATGGCAGCAAAAGCCAAAATTGACAAATGAGATCTGATTAAACTAAAGAGCTTCTGCACAGCAAAAGAAACTACCATCAGAGTGAACAGGCAACCTACAGAATGGGAGAAAATTTTTGCAATCTACTCATCTGACAAAGGGCTAATATCCAGAATCTACAAAGAACTCAAACAAATCTACAAGAAAAAAACAAACAACCCCATCAAAAAGTGGGCAAAGGATATGAACAGACATTTCTCAAAAGAAGACATTCATACAGCCAACAGACACATGAAAAAATGCTCATCATCCCTGGCCATCAGAGAAATGCAAATCAAAACCACAATGAGATACCATCTCACACCAGTTAGAATGGCAATCATTAAAAAGTCAGGAAACAACAGGTGCTGGAGAGGATGTGGAGAAATAGGAACACTTTTACACTGTTGGTGGCATTGTAAACTAGTTCAACCATTATGGAAAACAGTATGGTGATTCCTCAAGGATCTAGAACTAGATGTACCATATGACCCAGCCATCCCACTACTGGGTATATACCCAAAGGATTATAAATCATGCTACTATAAAGACACATGCACACGTATGTTTATCGCAGCACTATTCACAATAGCAAAGACTTGGAATCAACCCAAATGTCCATCTGTGACAGACTGGATTAAGAAAATGTGGCACATATACACCATGGAATATTATGCAGCCATAAAAAAGGATGAGTTTGCATCCTTTGTAGGGACATGGATGCAGCTGGAAACCATCATTCTTAGCAAACTATCACAAGAACAGAAAACCAAACACCGCATGTTCTCACTCATAGGTGGGAACTGAACAATGAGATCACTTGGACTCGGGAAGGGGAACATCACACGTCGGTGCCTATCATGGGGAGGGGAGAGGAGGGAGGGATTGCATTGGGAGTTATACCTGATATAAATGACGAATTGATGGGTGCTGACGAGTTGATGGGTGCAGCACACCAACATGGCACAAGTACACATATGTAACAAACCTGCACGATATGCACATGTACCCTAGAACTTAAAGTATTAAAAAAAAAAAAAAGAATAAAAGGGCTTACTTCCAGTTTGCTCTAAATTATTTTCATTACAGGAATATCCCTAAGTAGTTTACACACTCTCCATTCGAGTACTAAATTTATTTTGTAACTTCAGAGTTTCCTGGGATTTTCCATACAGTCATGGGTATTTGTAGAGTAATCTGGGGAAATTTTGGAAGTCAAGTAGAAGAAGGAATACATGACCATCTATTGACATTCTCATTATTTTCTAGCTGTACTTAGCCTATTGATGTGCTTTTAATTAAACATGGCTTTTAGGACGAAGTAGAAATTGACAAACATGGCTTTTAGGACGAAGTAGAAATTGACATTTATCGCCGGGCGCGGTGGCTCAAGCCTGTAATCCCAGCACTTTGGGAGGCCGAGACGGGCGGATCACGAGGTCTGGAGATCGAGACCATCCTGGCTAACATGGTGAAACCCCGTCTCTACTAAAAAATACAAAAAAAACTAGCCGGGCGAGGTGGCGGGCGCCTGTAGTCCCAGCTACTCGGGAGGCTGAGGCAGGAGAATGGCGTAAACCCAGGAGGCGGAGCTTGCAGTGAGCTGAGATCCGGCCACTGCACTCCAGCCTGGGCGACAGAGCGAGACTCCGTCTCAAAAAAAAAAAAAAAAAAAAAAAAAAGAAATTGATATTTATCAATTAAAAATTAAAATTGAACCTCTGTATAATATGTTCCCTTGGAAATCTGAAACTGAGCATCATTTAAGTTTTTGTTGTTTCTCTTTGTACAGTTTATTTTGGAAAATTTCAATGATACACAAATATAGAGATATTATCATTAATTCATATATTCATCACTCAGATTTTACATTGTTAGTAGTTGCCAACTTTGTTTCATCTACTTTTCTTCTTCTGAAGTGTTTTAAAGAAAATTTTGTCATTTCATTTCACCTGTAACTATTACAGAAGGCATATATAACAGATAAGAACAGGTGTTTTCTCCCATAATCACTGTGCCTTTATCATATCTAACAAGATTAAAATCCCTTAATGTCATCTAATCGTACTTGGTACATAATTACATTTTCCTGATATCTCAAAAACGTCTTTTTATAGTTGACTTCTTCAAATTAGGATCCAAAAGACACACGTTCATTATGTTTGGTTATTATGTAAGTCTCTTATCTGTTACAGTTCTTCCTCACCCTTATTTCTTTGCCATTGCATTTAAGTAGTTCTCAATTCACGTCCTCAGCTTCCAAGACTTTTTACACTCTTAAAAATTATGGAGGACTCTTGGTCAGGCTCATTGGCTCATGCCTGTAATCCCAGTACTTTGGGAGGCCGAGGCAGGTGGATCACTTGAGGTCAGGAGTTCGAGACCAGCCTGGTTAACATGATGAAACCTGGTCTCTACTAAAAATACAAAAACTAGCCAGGTGTGGTGGTGGGTCCCTGTAATCTCAGCTACTCGGGAGGCTGAGGCAGGAGAATCGCTTGGCCCTGGGAGGTGGAGGTTGCAGTGAGCAGAGATTGCACCACTGCCCTCCAGTCTGGGCAGCAAAGGGAGACTCCATCTCAAAAAAAAAAAAAAGAAAAAAGAAAAAGAAAAAAAATGGAGGACTCCAAATAACTTTAATTTATGTGAATTAATTACTAATTTCATTTAAATTTAATTTATGTGAGTTAGATCTATTGATATTTTCTATATTAGAAAATAAAACTCTTATTCTACTGGTTGGCTGTTCATTCTGTTGATTACTTCTTTTGTTGTGCAGAAGCTTTTTAGTTTGATTAAATCTCATTTGCCTATTTTTGTTTTTGTTGCATTTGCTTTTGAGGTTTTAGTCATGAATTATTTGCCCAGGTCAGTGTCCAGAAGAGTTTTTCCCTAGATTTTCTTCTGGTATTTGTATAGTTTCAGGTCTTACCTTTAAGTCTTTCATCCACGTTGAGTTAATTTTTGTATATGGTGAGAGATGGGGGTCCAGTTTCACTCTTCTGCATATAGTTATCCATTGTGTGAACAGGGACATAGTGGAATCATAGACGTTGGAGATATCTAGAAGATGAGAATACTTAATGGATACAATGTATACTATTAGGGTGATGGTTAAGCTGAAAGCCAGAGTTCACCACTATGCAATATATCCATGTAAGAAAATGGCACTTATGCCCGTTAAATGTGTAAAATAATCATTGTAATCATATTTAAACAAGAAAAAATCTTGTAAATTTAAAAAATATTTATTAAAATTTTTAAAATAAAAACTAACTCATCAAAAGTAGTAATAAATCCATTACATGTTAATGTAAATGACATACCTTCATGAAAGTAATTATTTCCCAAAACAAAAAATTTAGTGAGAAGTGTGGCATTGTTTTATGTTTCTATAAACCTCAGATGTCTAGCTTAATAGAAGGCAGCTGGATTATATTCAAGTATCCCATTATACTACTTTGGTGGGAAAAACCCCAGCCTCACAAAGTTATGATGTCCTGAAGTTTTTGGTAAACTCCACAGTATACTCATGAGATGATGTAAGTGCAAAAGGCAAGTTACCTTAGTGTTACTCTGAAAACAGTTTTAACCTTGTAGATTATCTGAAGGGGTCTCAGGGACCTTGGGTGAGCTTCCACTCCCCACACTGGGCCACGCTGGCTCCCACTATCACATACAGATGCCTCTGCCTCTTTGAATGGCTTTGGGCCTCAATTGTCTAGGAAGGTACACGTGCAGGTACAGGCAGGACAGAAATCTTGAACTTTACTTTTACGTATTGAGGTTAGTTGTAGTATTGAACTAACTGTTAATTTGGTTAATTCTGAAACTGTTTTGTGTGTATGATATGATAGAGTATACGTGTACAAATACTAACTTTAGGAACGAGGGTCCTCACTACAGGAAAAAGTAAAAATGAAGATGGAATGAGGAAAGTGAGGGAGAATCTTATGTTAATGAACTTGAATTGGAGATATCAGTATGAACTGATCAATATGAATTTATGATCTATTAAAAGTACATTTATCAATTCTGTCTCTTGGGAGAGCATATAAGCAGTGGCACCATGGCAGCAACGACATACTTGGTGAACAGATCTTACTTTCCCAGTTCCTTCTTTGGAGAAGTGCCTGATTAGAGTCCTGGGAGAGGAAGGCACAAGTGAGACTGGAACACTGCGGTGCCAATAAAAACCTGCTCAGTGACTGGTGGAGCCACCCGAAGACATGGGAGCTGCAAAACTTTTATTTTACTCTTACTTATATATTTTATATTCATGTATATTTATCAACTTCTTGCATCTGTAGCTCTTTTTAAATTTGTTACATTTTTAATATTTTTGAGATGGGGGTCTCACTGTCATCCAGGCTAAAGTGCAGTGGAGTGTTGATAACACATGGCAGCCTCAAACTACTGGGCTCAAGAGATCCTGCCCCAGCCTCCCAAGTAGCTGGGACTACAGGCATGTGCCACCACATGGCTAATTTTGTGTGTGTGTGTACAGATGGGTGCATTAGTCCATTTTTACCCTGCTGATAAACACATGCCTGAAACTGGAAAGGAAAAGAGGTTTAATTGGACTTACAGTTCCATATGGCTGAGGAGGTCTCAGAATCATGGTGGAGGCAAAAGGCACTTCTTACAAGGCAGTGGCAAGAGAAAAATGAGGAAGAAGCAAAAGCAGAAACCCCTGATAAACCCATCAGATCTCATGAGACTTATTCACTATCACAAGAATAGCATGAGAAAGACCTGCCCCCATGATTCAATTACTTCCTCGTGAGTCCCTCCTCCAACCCGTGGGAATTCTGGGAAATATGATTCAAGTTGAGATTTGGGTGGGGACATAGCCAAATCTATATCAATGGGAGTCCCGCTATGTAGCCCAGGCTGGTCTCAAACTCCTGCCCTCAAGCAATCCTCCTGCCGTGGCCTCCAAAAGTGTGCTGAGATTCCAGGCATGAGCCACTGTGCCCAGCTTCTCTTAATCATTTTCTGTCTTACTTCTTACTTTAACTAGTAACAGTTTAAATATTTTAAAAGTAACCTTTTTGTTGTTGTTGTTAGAGACAGGGTCTGGCTCTGTCACCCATGCTGGAGTGCAGTGGAGTGGTTATAGCTCATGCATCCTCAAACTCCTGACCTTGAGCAAATCCTCCTGCCTCAGCCTCCCACATGGGGACTACAGGCATACACTACCACATCTGATGTAGCTGTTAAACAACTATAAAAGAAAAGCAAATTTACAAATAATCAAATAATATTTTCTAATCCAATACAATTCAAATGAACTAATTTAGTATGCACATTTTTGTTGAAATTATATTTTGCTATATGTAGCATATTTGATTTGGTCCTGTATTTGAACTTCAGTTCTACAAATGTAGAGAATGCCTGCTTATATAAGTATGCTGTGCATATCATTAATAATTTTGAGGCTTTGTTTGCTAGCTTGCCATAATTAGACTTCATCATTAACTGAAACTCTGCCAGTGAATAATCCTATAATGCCTTCTCCATGAGCCATCACTTTAACTTCAGAGGTACCATGTCTATTCAGGATAAGATTGTCATTGTATTGTTGTTGAATTCTAAATTAAAGCAGTATCTAATACAATTAGGATAGCAGATAAATATCTGAACGTTTTTATTTTTGCAGGTGTTGAAAAATAGTAATACCTTAAACACTGATTCTGCTCTCAAACTAAGATCAATCTAAATACTGGATGTGATCTGGGCATCCCATTTGAAAATTACACGACTGAAGCTCTGATTTCTTTCTTCTCTTCATCTCTAACTAGAAAATTTGAACTATTAAACTCTTAAAGTAAACTGCTGTGATTTGTCCTTCATTTGGTGTGGGTACCTTTATACATTAAGTGTGCGTTTATACTATTTCTTAATAATTTGTAACAATTAGTACATTTCTCCACTATACCATGTTGCTGTTACATCAAATTGGCTTCAAAGTTAGTATCTTAAACTGAAGATTTTTTTTTTTTAATGAAAGACAGGCCTTTCAACTATAGATTATATTGGCAAAGGGAAATTGTCTTTATTGCTAATAAACATAAATTCATACAAATACAGTGCAGAACAATTAGTTTGGTATTAGATAGTACTGATCTCATAGCAGTCAAGCTTACCAATAAGCACAAAGAAATTCTGTGATATAACAGTAATACTGGGGGAGGCAGCATTCAGTTGAGGTGGCTTTCTAGATGACATAAAATATATTCACATACATTTTTTAAATTATAAAAAATTTAAAAGGCTTAAAAACATCTCTGAGCACTTCCACCACACACATACACACACACACACCACACACACACACCACACACACATACACACACACACACCACACACATACACACACCACACACATACACACACACACATACACACACCACACACACACACCACACACACACACCACACACACACACACCCCACACACATACACACACCCCACACACACACACCACACACACCACACACCACACACACACACACCACACACACACACCACACACACACACACCACACACACACACCACACACACACCACACACACACCACACACACACACACCACACACACAGACCACACACACCACGCAGACACCACACACACACCACACACACACACACACCACACACACCACACAGACACCACACACACACACCACACACACCACACACACACACCACACACACACACCACACACACACACCACACACACACCACACACACACACACCACACACACACCACACACCACACACATACCACACACACACCACACACATACACACACACCACACACACACACACACCATACACACACATACCACACACACACACCACACACACATACACACACCACACACACACAGACACACACACTCTCACTGAAATAAGATGATTTTGGAAGTAGCCAAGTGATGTGGTTTTGCAACTATGTTTGGGAAAGGCATTCATTAGGCCTATTTCTCTCATGGGCACAATCCAGTGCCGCAACTAGTTTGATAGAAACACTCCTAGCTGATCTTCAATTATCAGCTTTCTGGATTGGCTGAAGTTTTCCTTTCCCTCTTCAAGTCTGTTTCTAATACTTACAGCACACTAAACCTGTAGTTCACACAACTAACTGTAGGCTACTTTCTAGCGCATCCATGTGCTTCTGCTACCACTAGATTATTTATTTCAAAAATCTGTTTACTCCAGTTCTTTTTTATTGTAAATCTAATATATGTTTATTCTAATTATATAATATAATTAGACACTATATAAGTCAATGAAATGTTTGAATGAGAGTTATTTCTGTAAAAACCAAGGTGAAGGCTTGGGGAGGGTTGGTAAGGACAGAGCACTGGGCTTGCTGTCGAAGTAGGTGTGAATGAGACAACTGAGATTAGAAGAAGGGACCGTACCAGTCTAGAAGGTGCACCTGATATGCTTGACAAGGGACTTTGTGTTCATTCCTGCTCTGAGACTAATTGGAAATTTGAATGTGATATTGTGATAATTTGCCCTATATCTGAAGACTGGTGAATAGACGTACATCTATATGTTTTCGTTAAAATGTTTAAAGTGCTAACCAATTTTTAATAGTCCATATTGACTAACTTTTACTTTAAACAGCCATCCACTGGTCCTGAGTATATCTGTCATATAAGAGGGAACCTACTGTACCTTCAACCAGTCCCATTACCTCTTCAGTCCTAGCTGGGAAATAAACAATGATACTAAGAAAGTTATTCAATTTTCTCGGACAAGCTTTCATGAAACAGGTCCTAGTGATTGCTTTTTGTTTTTTCAAAACGATAATATACACCTATTTTGGTTCTTGCTGAGGGAAAGGAAGAAATTAGAGAGGACTCATATGACGGTTACCCAAAAATGTCGTAGGTGCCTCACTGTTCTTTACTCGAGTAGATGCACTGTAGAGACTTGACTGGCTTCAAACGATTAGAGACAAGACATCTGGTTTTAAAAATGTAAGTGTTTAGCAATTTTTCACATCTCCTTTTGAGTTTTGAACATTTGTATTTCTGTCCCTTCATATTTTCTGACTTGTACGGGAGTGACTTGTCTGATTGGAGGGTAATCTGGTTACATGCTAATGGCCACAGAGTGATTGTACCTGCTCTTGGTTAAGGTCTGGGACTTGAAAGAGATGACTATGTGGTGTGCAGGATTCTATAATCACACTTGTCTTCTTTAGAAGGTCATGCAATTCTAACACCGGTGTAGCCATCTGAAGATATGCTGGCCTGTAACCTGCTTCCTTAATGACATCAGAAAGTTCTGCAGACTCATAACTGAGACCTTTTAAAATTTCAAAACAATACTGGAGAGATTTTTTTTTTTTCTGTAAAAGAAATATGTACATGATTCACCATGTGCAAATACACGGTACTTTTTGCTCATGCTGGAAATCAGTGGAATTTCTCCAACTCTTTAGTTTACTTTTCATATGTTATAAGATCACAGTTTTGAGAATTTCCAATAACCCAGATTAGAGCACAGCTGCACAGTTCCAAGAGCAGCTGCTAGAGTGGGGTGGATCTTGTCATGCTTATTTAAAGGATGTTTGTGGTTATTTGACATAATAAAGAGCTTAATCAAGGATAAAGCTTCTTATTCTGTCTCTTCCTTCCCTAAATGCCATGTAATATTTTTTATTAGATTACTTGTCTGAAAATTACAAAGACTTAATGTTAAAATAAAAATATTTTAGTACTTAGTTGTACAAATCCAGTTTTTCTTTTCCTCTCCATCTCTCACTCATTGTAAGTGAATCGAAGCAGCTAGAAACATATCCTTTTGCAATCACCATAATTATTTTGATGGATGCAATTTTTGTAAGTTTTTATGTTCATCTCTGAAAAGAGCTTGAGTTAGAATGCTTAAAGACTCTTTTGTGTGATTTTTAAAAAATAGACTTTATTTTTTAAAGAGAAGTTTTAGCTTTCCAGCAAAATTGAGCAGAAGGTACAAAGTACAGAGATTCCCCCCTGCCCCCACCCCCACACAGCCTCTCCACTATCAACATCTTGCCCCAGAGTGGTACATTTGTGACAGTCGATGAACCTACATGGACACATCGTTATCATCCAAAGTCCATAGTTTCTATTAGGGTTCATTCTTGGTGTTGTATATACTACAGGCTTTGATAAATGTATAATGACATATATCTGCCATTGTAGTATGATACAGAATGTTCTGTTGCCTTATTACACTCCGCCTATTCCTCTCTTCTTCCCCATGACTTCTGGCAACTGCTCATCCTTTTACTGTCTCTACAGATTCTCCTTTTGCAGAATGTCATAGAGTTGAAGTCATATAGCACGCAGCCTTTTCAACCTGACTTCTTTTACTTAGAAATAGGCATTTAAGGGTGCTCTATTTTTTTTTTTTTCCAGTGGCATGATAGCTACTTCTTTCTAATGCTGAATAAGATTGCATTGTTTAGCTATACCACGGTTTGTTTATCCATTTACCTACTGAAAGACATCTTGGTTGTTTGCAAATTTTGGAAATTGTGAATGAAGTTGCTCTAAACATTGATATGCAGGTTTTTGTGTGGGCATACATTTTTAGTTTATTTGGGTAAATACCAAGGAGCGTGATTGCTGGATTATATGGTAAGAGTTGGTTGAGTTTTGTAAGAAAGTGCCAAACTGCCTTCCAAAGTGGCTGTACCGGTTTATATTCCTGCCAGCAATGAATGAGTTCCTGGTGTGATGTATTTTTAAGTACACTTATTTTAAATTTTATGACAACCTTGTAAAATAGGTACTGACAAAGTTAATATGCAAGTTCATATGCAAAAGTGATCAGACTCAAGGAGACTGCTTACTCTGGGGCTAACTAAGAATGCTAAAGTCTATTCCATTTCAGAATTTTGCACTAATTCTTCTGAGCCATGTTGCTTACCCTAAATATAAACTATGATGGAACAAATAAACATTTGTAAACCTATTATATTGAGCCATTTTTAAAAGTAATCTTGAAATATAACTAGAAATACCATGTACTAGCTCCATATATGTTAAACCTGGGGTCTTGCTTAAGTAATATATTTAAGGTAACACAGCTAATTAATGATAGAGACAATTTTGTCTAAAGGTCTCTTGATTCAGATTTTAGCACTGGTAAGACTGATTTCCATATGTTGGCTGTGGGGTTATGTTGCTACATTATATTGACTTTTACTTTTAAAATGTTTTGTTCAATTTGCCTTTTGTTTTTTAAAAAGTTTTGCCCTATTTGGTCAATATTATTAACAGGGAAATTCAGACATAAATACCTTGGAAAACCAGGGTGTTTTAAAATGAAAATACATACAAAAAGGTGTTTAGTGTATGTGTGTGCCATAAAAACAAAGTTAATTTATTCTAGTTGCCCCTTAGATTGTTCCATTTGTCTGTAACTCTTCCAGTGCAGCTAGTACTTAAATAACAACTGTATTCTCATCTTCCCACTATGACTTTTCTACAGCATTCTGCTCATCAGACTCAGGTTCAACTAATATTTATTGAGCATCTACTTTGTGCTAGGCTCTATGTGCGTGCATATGAAATGCGGTGTATCTTACTCAGCCCTTACTGTAACCCTACAGAATGAACGTTAAACACACAGGAAAATAACATGACCTCACTTCTGTTCCCTAACTGCTAGTTAATTCCCTGGATATTTCTCTTCTCACTACTGGACTTTGCCTCAGTAGTTTCTTATTCAAGTTCATACGTCATATCCTCAACTAAACACAGCATCATTTTCCCCCATAAAATGCATCCTACCTTGATTGATCCTTTGCATTAGTGAACCTCTAAAAAAAATCCTACACCAATCTCTTTCTCAATTTCTATGCTTTGCTATCTGCCCTCCAAGCCAGCACATTTCTACCACATAGCATTTGATCAGCACAGGATTATGAATACATTGTGGAAAAGAACTTCAATAATGATGATGGTAAGCATCACTTAAAAACAACTTCTAGAAAAATACTTAAAACTTGATCATTGTCATGACATATTAAAGAATCTTTAAATAGAAAACATTAGTCTTCTATTGGGAGAATGAGTGTGAAAGGGAGCTTTAGTGTTAGTATCCATTATTCTCAAAGAACAAGGTATCCTAAAACACGTGAATTCCCCACTAGATTAAGTACTAGTGAGGAGACAGGAAGTACTGCCTGAAGCTCATGTCATTTCTAACCTCAGCTCCTTGATTGAAATCCTTGGAAAGAAGTTCTTACCATGCTGTGTCCCTTTCTTCCCTTGATCCAAAAGTTGCTTGGCTGTTACGCTAGCAAAGTCCAGGGACTTAAATTCTTAGCCTGGCCCTGAGCACAGTTACTGCACATGTGTAGTGTGTCTAAAGTGGTTGGGGGGGGTTGGGGTAGAAAAGACCCATATTTCTTGGACCAATGGTAGTATAACTTATTTTTGTAACTTATTTATAACTTATTTTCCCAATAACTTATTTTTTTATGCCATTGCAATAGAAAGAATGTGGCTACTGGTTCATAATATAAGTAGATGATTCTGAGGACACAATTGTGTTTCTATGAGTTTTTTTTTTTTTTTTTTTTAGAAAAATGAGAAAATATGGTGTGTATTTTTGTAGGCTGGAATGACAGCATCTGTCTCTTCCTTTGTGCCTTCCCCCAACTATGGTTACACTCTTTGTTACTTTGGCCTATGTTCTTTAAATAGATAGTCTTGTAAGGGAAGTTACACATCTTGAAGCTACAGCCTCATACAAAAGTTTGTAAACAACCCCCACCCAACTACCACTGGTGTCTCCTTTACCCTTTTTCACACCTTCCTCCCAGGATCAATTCCTTTGTATAGTAAGTATTCTATTAGTTACATTATATCATGCTGTTGATTTTGCTGTCTAGCCTAGATGGGCCCCAGAAGAATAGACTTCCTATCTTCCTTATTCCATCTTTACTACTTAGCACAGTGCCTTGCCCAGACACAGAGCAGTGGCCAAAATGTTAGAGTGGAGAATGTTTCCTGTGGGAAGAGAGCCCTGGCTATCTTGAAGCGTCTGTGCACATTCTGAGAGTATGCTAATATACATATAGACACATGGTCCTTCTTATAGAGCCTTCTGTGACCATAAGAAAAAAATGTCAAATGTCTTAATTATTTGCAATATATTAAACATCACAGTTAATCAAAATCTATACATTCATGTCTCAAAGGTTTGTTATGTTTGTTCTTGTGAGATATAAAAAAACGCGTGTGTGGACTACACTATAGAATCTCAAATTAGGCCAGGCGCGGTGGCTCATGCCTGTAATCCCAGCACTTTGGGAGGCCGAGTTGGGCGGATCACGAGGTCAGGAGATAGAGACCATCCTGGCTAACATGATGAAACCCCGTCTCTACTAAAACAAACAAACAAACAAACAAACAAACAAAAATTAGTTGGGCGTGGTGGCGGGGTCCTGTAGTCCCAGCTACTCGGGAGGCTGAGGCGGAAGAATGGTGTGAACCTGGAGGTGGAGCTTGCAGTGAGCCCAGTTCGGGAAACTCCGTCTCAAAAAAAAAAAAAAAAAAAAAAAAAAAATCTCAAATTAGTAGAATTAAACTAGGAAGTCGAAGCACCAGGATAATTCAAATCTAGTGTCTATATTTACATTTTAGAAATAGGAAAATATTCCAATAGTATAGCAGAGTGTTCTAAGTTTCAGGGTGATATAGGTATGTGATAACTGAATTGAAGACAAGGTACTGGGTTGATATTAAACCTTAAAGGAAAACCTCTCATGAACCCTCTACTTAACCTGTAGACTATTGACCTCCAAGTGGGCTCGCACTATTGACTCTCAATGGCCTTATCTACTTCCCATGGGTCACAACACAGAGCTTGAGAGCATGAAACTGTTATACACCTTCTTGGCAGCGTTTCACAGTGTTCTAGCTTAGCAGCTTTTTACATGGAGTTCCATGGGTATAAAATAATTTGAGAAAAACAATGGCATATTGGAAGGATTCTTCATATTTACAATCTTAGACTTAAATAATTTTCTATAAATTAATTAGCCAAAATTTTTCTCAAATGTCTTGTTTCTTCTCAGAAGCAAAGGGAAAAGCCTGGTGACATTTCTGTGTTCTCACATCAACAGCCATGAGGCATTTTCACTGAAGGGAAAACAAAATCGGTAGCCCAGTTTTAAACAATTGAGACTGATTAACATTTGTTTAAATTCAGCTAACTTAAAATAAGCAATCTGGAAATAAGTTCTTGGGCATTTTTTTTTGTAGGAAGTGAGGAGAGTGGCCCTGTAAATACACCAAGTGAGAAGAGATGTTAACTGCACAGATTGCTGGTTTGAATTGTCGGTGATATTCATTTAAAAATTGCCCCTTGGAGTTTTTTATATAGAGATCAGATCCTCATCTGTACTGATTTCAGCAATGGATTACTTTTAAACATGTATGAAACCAAAAAGGGTATTAACAAATGTCTATATTTTACATATGTATAACTTTACAAGGAAAATCTACATTTCTTATTTATGGAAATAGAGATATGTCTCACCTCCTTCTCCAATGTACAGTGAGTCAGTCATGGTGGTAAATACAGACTAGCTGGAGAGGACTGATCTGAGAAGCTTTTTAACCTGACCCCCAAGGACCTGAATTCTTACTGGGGATATAGGTTGATAATGTGTGGTATTTTTCACAGTGTTCTATCTTGCACAGCTTTGGGTAAGGTGGTAATATATAAAGAGCTCTCGATTAAAAGTCAGAAGATTTGATTTTGCTATTAACTAGTTGTGTGACTTGGGCAACTTAGTCTTTTCCTCAGTTTCTGCTGGAAAGTAGAAAAGAAGGAAAACTGAATTTGTTGGGACAAAAACTGGATATGAGAAAATTTTCTTTTTAAAATTTTTATAGATTTAGAGGGTACAAGTACAGTTTTGTTACATAGATATATTGTGTAGTCTGGGCTTTTAATATAGCCATCATTTGAATAGTGTACATTGTATCCATCAAGTAATTTCCCATGCCTCACCCGGCTCCCACCCTCCCAGCCTTCCAACTCTCTATGTCCATGCATAAATATTTTTTAGCTTCCACTTATAAGTGAGAACATGTGGTATTTGACTTTCTGCTTCTGAGTTATTTCACTTAATGGCTTCTAGTTTCATCCATGTAGCTGCAAAAGACATGATTTCATTCATTTTTATAGTTTTAAATCATGTACTTCTATAAAAATGAATAGAATTAAGATACCAACATTGAAGACGTTGACTTAGGTGATGATGCTATTATGAATTTCCATGACAACACAAATATCCTTAGATTGATCTTTAAAAATTGTTAGATTCGTAAACTGAATGCCCTTAGAGAATAAAGAATTACACATTTCATTGATAGAATATAATTCATTTATAATTGTTTAAGGAACCTTTTAACTATTGTGTATGTATATTTAGTGCTTATCAAATATCCAATTAATCTATTCAATGATTAGCATTTTGTATCACCAATATGATTGCTTTTTTGTTCCATTTCACCAAGATTGGTTTCAGTTTTGAACCAAGAACTGAGACACCGATACATTGACCTTTTTTGCTTGTTGCTTATTGTATTTTTCTCAGATGAATGTCATTTTAACCAAGCCTTTTATAGGCTTTTTTTCACAACTTTTCAAAAGGTAGTTTTTATTTTAAATCTGCTTGGAACCTTTCAAAGAATTTTGAAATATAACTCAATAACATATTATTAGCACTCTATTTATAAGGGAAACAATAGTAGATTGATTTAACCTATTTTTAAAAAGGCATTTATATAAGAGAAAGATGAAAAGACAAAAATAAAACTGTGGATCTTTCAGAAACAACAAATTGTTTTACT
This sequence comes from Rhinopithecus roxellana, assembly GCF_007565055.1. Lineage (NCBI taxonomy): Eukaryota > Metazoa > Chordata > Mammalia > Primates > Cercopithecidae > Rhinopithecus > Rhinopithecus roxellana. Next base: position 21,701,919 of record NC_044549.1, on the reverse strand, counting down.
TTCCTTGAGTAAGATGAGGATGAGCTGGCAGGAAGCAAGAAGACCTTTCTTCCAAGTTGCTCACGGATTCTCCAGAAAACCTTGGGTATTTCCCTATAGCATGTTGCTTATATTGTGTCTGTTCATGTCTTTCATTAGCATCTTCACTTTAGCTTTGCTAGGTATGCCCCATTTATCTCTTAACATTTTTCATGTCCAATCAATTTTTAAATATATCTCAGTACATAACTGTATTAGTTTCCTATTGCTGCTATAACAAATTATCACAAAATTGGTTAGCTTAAAACAACACAAATGTATTATTTTTTATTTCTGGAAATCAGAGTCCAAAATGGGTCTGCAGGGCTGTGTTCCTTCTGGAGA